>NC_141246.1:16369589-17629589 GCF_054856555.1 Leptonotus elevatus
TTGTAGTAAAAAAAATGAATAAATGCATAGAGCAGGATTCTAATCCGTGACCTCGCAGTAACAGGGAGACTTAACCATTATTCCACTAGCTAGTACACATTCACTGGTGCCGACTTGTAGTGCTCGTGTGACAAACTAGCACTTGGAGGTGAGTTGGTAAATATCCTCTTGGTTCTTTTTTTCTTCTTTTTTTAAACCATGATACAGTATAAACCTACACACCTTTCGTTTTGCTAACATTTTTGCGAGCTTCTCAAAGGCATATTTCTCTCAAATAAACAAAAACAGGCCGCATTTTTTAAAGTGGCCTTTAATAATGGGCACACCTGTGCAATAAATGTGTTGCTGAGGCAAATGATGGTCACACAAGGTGAAGGCATTGGCTGTTTACTGCCCCCGGATCCCCACAATACATACAAGTTACAACTTATCTCGGCAAGGGAGAAGCGCAGATACAGTCAGATTTGTGAATATTATTTGAGAGAAATACGCTATTTACGAACATATTAAGTGTTACATCTTTGAGTCCAGCTCTTGAAAATTGGTAACAAAAACACGTGTTGCGTTCATATTTGTTGTTCATAGTAGAAACGCTCACAGCTACGAGACGTTACACTGTGTAAACTGCAAGTGGTTATGCACGGAAAACACCCATACCAAACATGCAATTAAAGTGTCGCCATGCAGGTATTATTCATTCGTTAATGCCAGGCGTGAGCGTTACTACCAAGCGTTCCAGTACACATGCATGGCCTGTCAACATGAACCCAACCCGCAAGCGTGCTGACAATATGATCGAAAGACAGTCATTCCAAACACTTAATAACGGTCATGGCAATCAAACGGGAACGTTTGTGAGGCCTTTTTACCTGGTCCATCAGACGCTGGCAGGGCAGGTGAATTCAATTTCGGCCGCTTCGAGCTCGGAGGTCCGACGTCCAGCAGGTTTTCAGCCATGATTATCTTCTCCCCAACTGGTCAGTTTCGACGATAACCGCAATTATTATGTGGCAGGCAAGTTGGTCGCTCAAGCCCGAAGCTTTCCGGCTAGCACATTAGCGAGTTGACAGCCTGCTAACGTTAGCTAACTGACTAACAGCTAGCTTGGACGCCAGCTATCAGCTAAGTTAACAGCTAGCGTTAGTTAGCTACTCCGTGCTGTGCGAGTCGGTGTCTTCAAAAGAGATGCAATAGCGCCCCGCTCCGCCACCGCCATTCACCCCATGATAATCCAACACACAACACCCACATTATTAGCATTAAATAACCCAAATTAAAAGATTCCCCATTAAAAGATCGAACTTGAAGACGTCGATCCAACGAAATCAGGTGAACTGCTGCATTCCGATGAAAAGGTCGTAAATTCTAGATGTTCAAAGTACCCATTTTGCGTGACGTCAAATTTCTTCATGCAAAAAAAGCCAGAAGCTCCGCAAAAATGCACGGCTGCACAAAAATTCGAAAATTTTGCAATTCACTTCGAAAGCCACGGTCTGATCCCAGCTTGCGAACAATAAATAATACTGCTCCCGAACGGCGACAGGGCTGAATCGCCGCACTCTGAAGGGGAAATCGGATATACCGAGCGTTTCTGTCCGACGACCACCGATCCAATTTCCTTTTTTTTCCGCACAAAATGTCTCCGAGTCGATGTTAAGATTTCATTTTCGGGGGGAGGGTGCTGTCATAGCGCGGAAAACATGCTCGATTTCAACGTTAAACCCAGTGTTGGACCGAAATCCCTATTCCGAGCCACAACAAGATGGCGGCTGTTGATTCCTTCGATACAAAAAAAGTTTTTTTCTTTTCCAGATCGGCTGTGAAGGGGGAGGGGCCGTGCAATCACGCCCTACGTGAAAACACTACCTTGCTTAGCCACGGTCGGCGCTGCAGGACTGTCAAAAAAATACACACACGTCATTACCTGGATTAATTGGTCGAAAGCAATTTAAAATACGGGTTCTCAACTCTTGCCACTCTGTGCCCCCCATTTCCTATTTTTGCTAGGCGTCAGTTAAAGTATATTGTTTAAAAATTTCAGGTGAAATTCACCATTACGTTTACAGGAGGACTTACTTTGACCTTTTCTAAACTTTTGAACGCACATTGCACATCACAACTTTTCACTGTTTAAGTATTTTTTTTTGCACAATCCACGAAAAGGGTCCATAAAGGTCATGGCATAATACGAAGTGGTATCGAAACAGTTGTTTTCATAATGCTGTACACATTTTGAGATCGAGACCAACATGATATCTAATAACTGATGAACAAATTGGATTTGAATTGGTGAGGTATTGTTGACAACACCTCGCCTTAACAGAACGTTCACGGAACGAAGTGGTCACTGGGCGTAAAGTGTCATCAGCAGTTTGCAGCAGAGATAGAGACTGGGGGAATCACGGAAAGGCAGAAAAGTCGACGTCTTAGAACATTTCATGCATTACGCACCTGTCGTGAATTTTGCCTTTCGACTCAATGTTAAGAGATGAGGAAATTGTGCAAAAGGTACTGAAACATTAACCTATTGGACATGGGCATTCAAAAGTGTAGAGAAGGTCAAATTAAGTTCACCTGTAAATAATTCAATACATTTTAGGTTCATCCCCAAATTTCACCAATAATATCCATCACTTTTTGTGAGTTGTGTATTTTATATTTTATATGTATATGCTGACAATTCCATGTACAAATAAAAACCTAGTCAAATTAAGTATCTACGTTGCAGAAAATACAGCTAAAAAAAATGTCATTTACAGTATTCTGTACCTTGGTACAGATTTTTTTCTTTTTAGGAAAGTCCTTTACCTAATATGTTACAGAGGCATACTGAATTTTTTTTTATACATTTACCGTAATAATGTTTCGGGTGCATGCCTGACAAAAATGTTATTTTCCAAATAAAAGGCCTGTCTGACTGGGATGCAGATCCTCAGTTTATAGCAGAGTTCTGCTCCTAAGGCAAAGACATAATACAAATGTCTGTTATAAAGTCATAATTACAGAAAATATTGTATAAAAACACTTGTAGGCCATGACCATATATCAAATGAAAAGCAGTATGCATGTCGGGTCCTGTCTCACCAGTTGAGAATTGCTATTTTAGAATTTAATGTCACACTTGTACATTAATGTAATATTACTATAGTCAAATGGTCATTTTGAAGCAAACCAACCTTCCAATCTCTTCTTTGTTGAAAAACGTGAATGATCAAAAGCAACAATCACATCTAAGTTCATAAAACTCAGGCAGAAAATAATTTGGTCAAACAGTTTTATACACACTCTATGTTCACATGTTTAAAAAAATAGTCTTTTGGGATCGTTAAAAACACTTTAAAACAAAGTGTCAATGCTCATAATTGAAATGAAACCAACTTTATACAGTGTTCACAACAATTTAGTCTGCTTGCAGGTTTATTTCAATCATACTGAAAAATAAGGAGTAATGAAAATCATAACATTCACACTCAAATAGGCACGCATTGCATCACTTTTCATAGTTTTATGGCAAAATCGAACACATGCTCATGTATAAAAATAATTACGTGACAAACTGATTGCATATGTACAAACATCGAGTGCTTTGTGCAAAATGTGTACAGATAATGATCGTGTGTTGATATAAGATAATGTGCACAAAACATACATAATACATCTCATGAGCATCAAACCAACGCATGAAGGAAAAAGCATAGTTGTCAAACAGCTCTCATTCTTGCCCCAGTGTACTTTAAATACAAATACACTGAAATTAAGGGGGAATTATTGATAACCTGTCCAGATTCATTTGGCAGATTGCCATTAAGTAGTTGCGTTGATTTAACAAGTGCTGGCAAAATGCTGATTTTGCTTGTTCCTTATTTTGCTGGCCAACAAAATGTGATGACTAATTTGTGTGTTCAATACAAGTGTTTTTTTCTTTTCTTTGGGGGGGGCAAAGGCCACTTTACTTCTTCTGCTAAACAGCTTTTGCAATACACACTATTGATCAATAGTGTCCTTTAGATGAGCAAAACTGAGTGACTTGAAGAATTCTGTGTTGCAATGCTGGTTAGTTATCCAATACATTTTCTCATTCTAAACATTTGTCAAATGAGTGCGGCTGAAATGAATAGTGTGGGGCAAAAATTTATAAAATTTAACATATTGTGTATGTAACAAGGAGTCAAGATGTCATGTCTCTATAACACCCACCATACATGTTAAACATTTCGATTTGTCCCAGTCCAATATTAGCTCATTACCTAATAGTCACACTTTCACAGCCACAAAAAAAAAAAATGGGGGTGAGGGGGCAAGCTGTTATTGAGGGGTAATTCCGAGTTGGGCTCTGTGAAGAACATGTTTGTATTCTTTATTACAAGGTTTTGTGATGTATATTATACTTTTATTCATATACTGCATGGTTTCCCCCAGTGCTTTATAAACCTGACGGTAATACCAGATTTAGCTCATATATGAAAACATTTGAATTATTTATTTTTACATTAGCTGTGGAATTTGTTCATTCAAGAGACTTACTGCAACACTGCAGCTTTAATTAAACTGAAACAGGGTGACCCAGTAACCTGATATTCTCATTCTGCTTGGTCGCAATTGTATTGAGAGGCAAAAAGTTGACAGTGAGAAAATAAGCAAAGTAGACAAGGCTTCCAACCCTTAAAGCACTTTGTGTGACTCCCGACTATTGCGTCTCCAAACTTTTTATACTGCAGAGAAATGTACTTGCATTGTAATGAGTAATGGCTACATACTGCTGTAGCCTACAGAGTATATTTTGTTCAGAAGGCACAAGTAGTACAGTTTGGAGTGCACAAGGGCAAAGGTACTGAATATGATAAAACATTTCTAACAGTTTCATTAATTCTGCATTTTTAGATATACCGACAAGCACTAACTTAAAGAGAAAGTCAACCCAAACATTTTCTTTATTTTCTATGGTTTCTCAAGAGGTTGAGCCGGTCATCCAGTAATCAGAAGATCCACTCCGCTGTTCAATTCCCAGGTCATGTGTCGGCGTGTCTTTGGGCAAAATACTCCACACACTTTGCCACATTGTGCCACCCACACTAGTGTATGGATGGTGCAAATGTTTGGTGGTGGTCTGAGGGGCCGCAGGCGCACACTGGCAGCCACGCCTCCGTCAATCTGTCCGAGGGCAGCTGCATATGTAGTTTACCGCCACCAGAGTGTACGTGCATGAATAAAGTATCCATTGTGAAGTGTCTTTTATATAAATCTGATGCATTATTATTTACAATATTTTATATGCTCCCCCACGAGTGTAAACACGGTATTCTGATGAACATTGTTTGAGGAATATGAGTTAAGCAGCAAAACCCACCCGTTTTTGTCCTCTTCAGGGGGCGGCCATTTTGCCACTTGCTGTCGACTGAAAACGACATCGCAGTTGCCACTCATGGCTCACCTGTTTTCTGAAGCTGAGCCGTAGTTAGTCGTTACCTGAGCAACTGTGATGTAATTTTCAGTCGACAGTAAGTGGCAAATATGGCCGCCCTCTGAGATGAAGAAAAGCGAGTGGATTTTGCTGTTCAACTCAAATTCCACAAACACAATATTAATTAGAATGCTAGTGGGGGCACATACAACATACTTTTGCAAATACATTTTTAGGTTGACTTTCCCTTTAAATGACTATTTTTGGATTAACTGGTTCTGCATCGTATTATGTAAATTTAATACACAAACTTAATTTCTGTATTTTTTTAAAGACACAATTGTGTGGAATTAAAAGGCAACATACTTTTTGAGTGTGTAATTACCCTCTTATCAATGCACGATATTGCCCAATGCACTGCAATAAATTCAACAGTGGCCCTGTGGCAGATTGATTTCCTTTTGTGCCTCATCGCTGTGATTATATCTGCATTATTGACTCTCACGCATAAAAGAAAACAAGTGCTTCATTTGACACAAGACGTCACCACGCTAACCGAGGCAGGCTGTTAATGCAGGGTTGAAAAAAAAACAACTGTCACTTATAAGAATAAATGTAGATATACTTGCACAAAAGCAGGTTTCCCCTCTTAACATCCAACCATCTATTCTCAGCATTCTAACATACATTTGGAAAAGAAAACTCCCCACAAATACACGCATACCTTTAGGCACCACAAAACAACTAATTTAGGCTACGGCGCACCTAAATATCACACGATTAAAGTGGCACAATATTAAGTCTATTGATACAGTAGAGGCCCCCCTCAATTAAGAGGCTGTGTCCCACACGTTTAACAACAATCACACAGAATAATGAAGGAGAAAACACTGAAATATTGAATAAATAGAACAGGAGAACTGACCAATGTGTTATTTTCCCCTTCTAAGGCGATAAATGAATGTTCTGTGCTTTGATTCTCCAATGTGAACAATCTTTTTCTACATAGCGATTGCCCCTCACAGTCCCACTTGATGTACTTACTGACGACTCCGCTCGAAATCTTTTCAATACCATACTTTGAATGTGAAGATGACCGTTTTAAGTTGTTCACCACATACGTCGATGTCATTTGTTACAATTCTGACTTTTGCATATTTAGTCAGACTGCGAAGAAGTGGAGTTTGTTGTGTGACCGTTACCTTTGAACTTCAACGAGTTAAAGTTTCAATCAACCATTTCACAGGCCCCCCAAAAAAGTGAGTGTTTCATGCCCATATGAAAGATCTTGGGTCACAGTATCAAGTCTAGTTAAAGTGCTTTCCTGCCATTTGTGATGATCTCCCTTTATGCCCTAATTTAAGCGTAAGAAGATTTTATTTTGTGCTTTTGATTCGATTTTGTGAGCGAAAAATCATTTTGTTTGAGCTATTTCACTTCTAAAAACAAGTGGTCGAGGAAAAAAAAAACATTGTGCAAGACCTGTGCTTAAACGTGCATTTCCAACAAAATCGAATTTATGCAGCCTGTTTTGTAGCATATTCTCTTAAAACGCGAGCACACGTGAATACTGTATATAGCCCTCATGTCAAAGTAGAATACATAGAAAAAGTTAACACTGCTTCATGTGATTCCCTCATTCTTCCCGTAGTTTCCTGTTCAGCCTGTAATGCTGCATTGGCACCTATTATTATGAATCTAAAATGATTTTCCCTTAAGTAAGATCAAGTTAGAATGATATGGCACAACAATTGTTTTTTTTGTGGTTTTTTTTGCACTGAAAATTAAAGTTGTTAAGAAACCACAGAGTATTTGGCAGTCTACATGTTATGGACTAAAAAAGAAAAAAAAAACACGTAAAGATTGCTAAAACTTTGTTCGGTATTCATATTTGTTTCTATTGTAGTCCTGAAGGCACTTAATAACAATGTGAATACAAAAAAATACCAACAAAATATGGTTTTCCCCCTTTTGCCCGTCGTCCTTCTCCTCTACTGTGCTCAACACAGGTTCAGTCTACTGAAACATTTAATTCCATTCAACAATGTATGTAGCGATTTTCCTCTTTTACCTCAACCATTTTCCTCTTCTTCATGACTTGCCAAGAGGGGCATCCTGCCTGGACCAGCAAACAGCCCTGGAGTGATCGATAGCAGCTCGGGGCAGCAGTGGGACAAAAAATACAAAATACAAAATAAAAAAACGGGATGGGGAATTAGAAGGATCAGAGGCGGGCGTAAAACTCCTCATTGAGTCTTGTTAGCTCATCTGCCTCTTGTATGCCAATGTACTCTCCTTGACTTGACTGCACCCGAGAGGGCACTTGCGCACCTTTTGATGTGGCAGGGTCAGAGGTGGTGCGAAGGAAATGATGGTCTTTGGCGGAGGATTCCCCAGCTTGGTGTGAAGGGTCCCTATATCCTTCTTTCCCCGCTTCTGCGGATGAAGTCAAGATGGTCTTGGGCCTTACTGCAATTTGTAAGTTTGGTGCAAGTGTGGACGGACATGGAGGAGGCTGGGGGACAGCTGATAGAGTGTTTGTCAATGACGAGGGTCCTACCCTGGCACTGAGCTCCTGCTGATCTTGGCACATACACTCCCCATTTTTCGGGAACAGAAATGTCCTCATTTGGCCTTTTCCCTTCACATTCACAGTACCTCTATAATCAAACTCCAAGCCCATGGCGCTGAGCACAGCGTGGCTTTCTTCGCTCACCTGCACCCGACACTCCACGCCAGTGGAGTCCATGCGGCTGGCAATGTTGACCGTGTCTCCCCAGATGTCGTACAGCAGCTTAGTGGTGCCGATCACCCCCGCCGTCAGCGGCCCGTGGTTGAATCCGATGCGGAGCTTAAAACCGAAGCCCAGCATGTTCTTGTTGAAGTCGTCCAGGACTCCCATCATTTCCAGGGCAAAGTTGAAGAGTGCTCGCAGGTGAGCGTGCGGAGAATCCTCTTCATTCTCCGCCACTTGCTGGACATTCAGTCCAGATGCCGCCATGTAGGTGGCGCCGATTGTCTTGATTTTTTCCACGCTCTTGAATTCGGGTTTCCGAAGGAGCTCGTCAAAATCTCCTATTAGCTCATTGAGGACGCGGTAGCACTCTTTCCCACCCTCGTAGCTCTCCTCATAGAACTCACTGAAGTTTACAATACTGGCAAAGATCACGCCCACGCTGTCGTGGTTTTTGGAGTAGCTCTTTGTTACCTGGAACAATTAAACAACAAAGTTTTAGAAGTTATTACTTAAAATTTTTACTCCATCAAAATGTCATTTCTTAAAGAGGAAGCCAAACTTAAACATTTCTTGACAATAATATGTTATATGTAATATCATAGTCTAAACATGACATTCTGATGAATATTATGTATGTAGAATGAGTTACGAAGCAAAATCCACCCGTTTTTATCCATCTCAGGGGGCAACCATTTTGCCACTTGCTGTTGACTGAAGATGACATAGTTGCTTAAGCTCAGGCAACGACCAATCATAGCTCACCTGTTTTATGAAGCTGAGCTGTGATTGGTTGTTACCTGAGACCTGAGCAATTGATCCTTTGTTTTTAAAGACAAAAAAAGTTTTTCGTTTTACCTTGACTAGTTTCGGTGTCGACTGCCACCTTCCTCAGAAGCTGTCAAACTGACAGTTGCGACGTGTCCTCTTATCTTATCTTAACTGAGCAATTGATGTCATTTTCAGTCAACATCAAGTGGCAAAATGATGTTTTGATTTGATTAGAATATTCTGACATTGATAAATAAATAAAAATGCTGGATTTTGCTGCTTAACTCATATATACTACTAACTCAATATTAACCAGAATACCGTATTTAGACTAGTGGGGCTGCATATGCTGCATTCGAGGATGGTCGAAGATCGGACTTTTCCGACTTCAAACCAGGAAGCGTGTATGGGAATGCCCCATTGAACTCGGAAATACCACTTGCGAAGTCAGGGGAAAAATCCCTGATGGACTACAATGTGACCCCTTTGCAAACACAAACCGTGAATGGTTAAACATAATTTACTCGAGTACAAATCTAGATAGTTATGTCTTCATTCATAAATATTCAACATAACTCCACGTAACACGAAGTACGTAACAGTATGCCGCTAACTCCCTGCATGAAATTATACGGTGAACTACCTAACTGTATTAAACGCTTATGAAATAAGATAAAAACAACAAATGAAGCAAAATTGCGACAAGGCAAGTTTGCTGGAGGTCAGAATGACTTTTCAGGACCAAAATAAAAAACTATTTATCACTATCCGACATTTTGGTTGTTTATTTTCGACCCGAACGCTTTCAGGTGGGAACAGGGAAAAAACACTATTGTCAAGAAATTACTAATTACTAATAACCATTGATGTAAAGAGTGATTTGTCATCTAAAACATGTTTAAAAAGTTTAATACTTTCAAGACTATCCGCTGATGTCTAAACATTTTTGCGTGACATTTTTTACAAAAACCTTGAGTTGGTCGGCAACGTGGATGGGGATTATGTTGCCAAGTAACCACTCTGCTTGGTCCCGCATCGTCTGAATCTTGGAGCGGTGCTTGTCAGCCTCCACGTTGCCATGGTAATGCAAACGGTAGCTGACCTCAAACTCTCGGTTGAGGAACCAGACGAGGAGAAGAAGCAGAAAGAAGGCAAGAACCGCTTCTGGCACCAGAAGATCATGAGGTCTTAGAGAAGTTGCATGGTCTGATTGTGAAGTTGACCCAACATTTTGTAATGTGGAGACGTTCAATCTGAGGGGAAAAATACACAAGAATCATAATCAAGTCATAAATGAGTGCCTGGAAAAAAGTGGTATCGAACATCCCTGGAAAAATCCAATTTAATATCAAGCTTAACTTGTAACTTGAATGTATCTTCTTACAATTATCTTTTTCTCTTTGCCCTCACTGAAAACCAAATAACATTCAAAACTCAGTGAACAACACAATTAACTAAAGCAGTTTAGTTTACGGTTTCCATTGTCAGAAGTTATTAAATAAATGTGTGCTACTTATTGGAACTTTCGCAGCAGTGCCAACAGTGGAGCTAAACCCAAATTGATCAGTCAGCAGAGAATCCATACTATTTGTTGACACATTGACAAAGCTACCATTGTACACGTGCAACCTGCTAGGCGCAGATCTGGGTTTACTGTTCCAAATCGTACTGTAGCAAACTGTAATACATTTTATGGACAGATATTTTTATGTGCATGTTTAACAACAAGCATATATCATAGGTGATTGTGACATCATTGTGAAAAATGTTTTACAAGTAATTCTTGTTCATGACTACACTTAAATAAAAAATAAATATATAAACATCATCTTCATGGCCATGTTGTTCTATCATCAATGACACTCTTGTGAAAAAGACAGAAACACAAAAATCGTTGAGAATGGCCAGGAAAATCAGCTGTCCCAAGTTAAACACATTATACCATTCCGCATGTGTCGGGTAGATCAACAGTGCAGGCTGGATGTGTCATTATCAACAAAAGTGACACTTAGCAGTCATTACTGGTGGTGCACAAAGTGTGATAAGGACAAAGGGGTTGGGCGGAATAATAAGACTGCTGAAAGCTGCAGTTATGAAAACTATAAAAAGCAAAGCCCTGGAAATGTCACTCGTCCATCATACACCTCTGTTCCCATGGAGACACTCACCCATGAACTGGTAAGTTGTTATTACTGGAGCTGAAAGACAAAAGTATTGTCAGAACAGCAATCACGTAACACACACATTTGTCCAAACAAACTGTGACACCAATAACAATACAGTATTATCAATTATACAAACAATTTTAACTTTGATAAAAACTGATGTGACTGAGGAAGAACAATTCTATGCTTTTTACATACAAAACTCACACAATTTAGCTAAGCAGTAATGCTAGCTTTATCAAAAAATTTAACTGGACTACTTTCGGAATTACAGCCTACATTCACAGGAGGAAAGTTGATTTCTTGGCATGGATGTCAGCGCAAGTTTCTCAGAATTTCTATTTTACAGTTGGTGGGATATCACAAACATATGCACCAGTACCTGTGCAAGGGGCTATAGAGCAACAGCAACATGGCGATCCCAGTAGCAGTGGCCAAGACCGAACGCATCCAAAAACTGAGTTGACAGAAGTTGCAGTACTGGATGATGGCGATGATAGTGGCACAGCACAAGAACATTGTCAGCTAGAGAAAAGAGGAGGATAAAGAAATTAAAACCATTAATAACCTCATTGAATTCAGAACTTCTTCTTTTTTTTTTAATACTAACGCTGTCAGTTTAGCGCGTTAATCTAGATTAATTAATTACGCACAAATGTGTGCCCATCAAAGTACCCGTAAGGCTGCAGAGGCGCGCCACTACCAGCATTGACAACAGCAGACATGGACGCGAGTGCAGCACAGCCAGGAGAGCGAGGCAAATGTATTTGGACCTAGATCTCCCAGAGCCGTTATTTTGAAGGTTCTATTCTTTTCAATGTACATCATTCATGTCGCTGGGACCCGCGGGGTTGCATGGAGTTGCTGGGCGTAACTGCCATTCAGCACGAAGGCTACAAGCTAGATCACCATGGCGAATAAATACGCTGGAGCGTTCCCGGACATGAAATATTGAAACTGTCGGTCCTTTATCTCCGGAACGCAAGTGGAGTGGGCCAGAGGCTGCGCAGAGCGGGCCGAGAAAGCTGGAGCGTTCCCGGGAAATGAAATTGAATTTTTTTTCCACATAGAGCGATGGCACCGACATCGTTGGAAAGCTCTCGTCGAGACGTGCCCGGGGATGCCTTCATATCCCTGTAAGGACGTACGGTTAGGGAGATACGGCCGCCCAAATACCTCCAGGAGACCGAGAATTTTCAAAAACGTAACCCACCTGCGATGGTTCCTTTCCCGGGTAAAAATCTTGGGGTTGTCTTCCCTCTATCTACGGAACACAATGTCGTGGAGCGACGAGGCAGACACTGTTGTAAAGCTCTCGGTCAGGGCATTTGGGCTGTGTGGGCCCTGTGTGGCTCCGGGGTCGCTTTCGGACCCCGGAGTCTGCCTGAAGTCCCCCCGCCTGAACAGAGGAGACTGTACAGCTACATTCCGAGACGAAACTGACAGGGAGTCTGACGAATCACGATGAGTATTTGCTGGATCACTTGGGAATTCTAGACAGCAAGTCCGAACAAAACCAGGCCACCCCCGGCAGTTCAAGGTATAATGATAATCAAAATCAATACAGGTCCACCACCCGTCCACCTCAGAAAAGCAAGAGAGGGTTTTTATTAGCTACTCAAAACAGCGAGTAATAACCATATTAGGCTCAAAATGACGGCTCTGGGAGATCTAGTTATCTAGAAGTACACTTCAACAATAGAAATCTGGATTTCAAATCTTCTCTTCTTGGTGTATTCAATTGATTAGTCATGCACTACAATTTTGTAATGTCCAACAGTCTTAAAAATCGAATTCTTTATTTGGGGACCTTTAGCAGATATGAAATAAAAAAATAGATTCATTACATTCATTTAAAATCCTGTAATTAATTAGAATAAAAATTGTATTTGCCTGACAGCACAATTAAATACATTATATTTGAATATAGTTAAACCGGACTGAGTCCCCCCATCCCTCACTATATAAGAAAGCAACATAGCCAGCTAGCTACAGTATATTTACACCTTCAAAAATGTCTTCTCTTTATAGAATTCCTGCCATTACGTATATTCCCAACTGTTACGTATTTTGTGTTACTCAGGCTATACCGTATTGGAATGCGAAGCATTGTGGGTATATAACTACCAAGAAGTATGTGCTCAAATGTTTATCAGTCCCACCTGTTTAGGGCTTGATCTGAGTGGTCATTTGGCCCACAGATATTTTTTTTTTTTAGAGCACCATGGTTTACCTGAAGAGGTAGCTGAACGCCACAGGTCAGGTGGGATAAGACCGAGATGGCAGGTAAGGAAACAAGCACGGCCCCAATCATGTGACGAGCAGCCCAGCCAGATACCACCAGTAACAGGGAGCGGGTACAGTTCATCACTTCCTCCAGATAGAAGGCCATTCTACAGGAAAGATATGAAATTATTTTGTTATAAAAACAACATTTTATTTGTTTTTCTGTGTGAATGCGGTTGTCTTGTAAAGTGGGAAACTGCTTTTGCGGTTTGCCCAATTTCACGATGAAAATGTTGTTCCAATATTGCAAACCAACGTACAAAACCTGACCTTAGAAAGTCCATTAATTATGAACCCCAGATGCCAAAACAATCAAACAGAAAGTGAAAGAACATATAATCTACTGTATCTAAGTAGACTCACCGTATTGAGAGCACCAAGGAGGCCAGCTCTAACAAACCAGCGAGGGGCGCCACAGCAAGTGATGCAGAAGATGGGGGGTCTACAGTGGCTGAGCTCACCAGTGAAGGTAGGAAACATGCCAGGGTGAGGGCCAAGAAGACAAAACAGCTCAGAAGAACGTCCAGGAAAGAGCTGAATGTGCAGCTTGCAAAGGTCTGTTCTTGGACTTGATTTTTCACCTGACAGAAAAGAATGACAGAAGTGAACGGATTGATTCCCTGAAAACTTCCCCGCATCAAACATCACACTTGCTTCCTTGCTGTATATCAATTACCTTTATGAAGAATTAAATATATAAAACATATCTACCAGACTTTAAGGATGTTGAGCAGGCACATGCAGGGGGGACTATAGGTGCCCGGGCACACGCCCTTTTGGCACTGATGCCCAAAGTGTGTGTGCGCGCAGACAAATAAACGGCATTTGCTCTTACCTGAATCAAGTTAAGTGTAAGTAAGACATGCACTATAGGAAAATCATAACAGCACTACTTGTGTTATTTAAAATGTAAATTTCATGTACATTTTACATAATCATTTTTATTTATGTAAATTAGATTTTTGTTCATAATTGATTCTTCATACACACGTTAAAACAATTTTTTAGTGGATGATTGGCATTGGCAATGCAGAAAAATAACAGTTTCTACTGTATACTGCTATAATATTATACTTTATGAAAACGAAGCAAAAACATAATTAAATAAAATTTAAAGGATTAAACAGTTTGTGCATCATAATTTAATGCTACAATCTAATTCAATGTGTTATGCCCGCTTTGGCCAACGTGAGGCAGTACTGTACAGTTATTCTGCCATAAACAATGGAGAATTTTCTTCTTCTCCTACTACTGTGCGTGACCGTCACAATTTTACAATGTTAGTAATTTTTGCAGAGGACTACGAATGCATGCTTATAACTTATTGTCATATATCCGTTGCTTAAAGGTTTATAAAATAGCGACTATCAATGCTAACTGCTAGAATTTAAATGCTGTTTTCCATATATGTTAGCAATAAGCTAAACTGACTGTCTTGAGGCAAAGCTATGTATTTGTTAAAAATACACGTCATTATCTTTTTTTATGTTTAGTTTGACAGTAAACTTCAACTGTGAGTGGCATTAAACAGCTTGAAGTCTCTTTTCTGATTAATTGTTCACTATTTGCCATACTGCTACTCAGGCTTACTGCCGCCATACAGCGCACATATCTCATGTTTGAGCTCAGAAGTCAGAGCTAAAAATAGGCCAAATGACGACTTTGACGTCTATATGTATATTTACAACAAAAACAAAAAAAACTCTTAAGTCAGGTCACTTGTATCTAAAGTCACTAACTACAGTACATAAAAAAAAATAAAAAAAAGAGGACCATAAAAATAGGCCATTCAACCATTTGGTTACACGTTACTTTCAAGTCTGCTTGGAAGTAGAACACCTAAAGAGGTCAAACCTCCAAATGTTCCAAGCAAACTGTGATGATATGCTTGCATTTGCTTTGTTTGTAAAGAGACAATCTGACTGTCAATCAAACCATGCTAAACAGGATTATAGTGTCACAGAGTAAGTGGAGATATCTATGAACAAGAATTAGAAATGTACAGTAAACAAAATGGTGGTTTTGGCTTATGTATATCGTCTTTCAGTGTGCACCACCAGTTTTGTCTGATGTCAGACTAGGGAGGGTCATAAGGGCAGTTTAATCAATGAATTAATCATTTAGAAAATGAATGCACTACTTGGGTGTAACCAGCAGTAGCTCACGTGATGCGAGTAACATCAAGTCAACTATGGGAAGCTGAGCTGTGGATTTTTTTTCCCTTCCTTTTCTTCTTTTCAAATGGCCTTCCTGATGCCAGACTACGAATGCATCTCGTACGTTAAGGCAGACTCAGCTCAAATTGCCTTGAATTCTAAATTTGAAACTCTCACAGAACATTGTACTTTTTCCTAATTAAAGGGGTAAATTTTCTGACTTCCCAGCTCTCCTTATTGCAATAAACTACACACATGGAAAATTACTGTGTGTATTATTTTGTAACACTGAGTGCAACAGCAGGGGTCCCACAAGCTTGTGACGTTGTGCAAGTTACTTGAAAGATCAAGGCCTCTTTTTAAGGGTGTGGGGCCAAGCCTATTGGGCATTTTACTTGGAAATAATTGAAAACTGCAAAACTCTATGGCATAGCTTTTTTCTATGTACTGGACATGTATGTGTGTATTTGCAGGTCATGTGGTGATGTAATGTGTTTCCACCTCGTCCTTGTAGCTGCTGCGATAGGCTGTCTCCAGGGGTCGGTCTAGAAAGTTGAGGCTGATCTTGTTGATGGGTGGTTTGAAAAAATAATCCTTCATCAGACTGGAAAAAGAAGATAAATACCAACTATATAGTATATATAGTAGTATGCACCACCAATATTCAAAACATAAAATTTAACATAAAAATCTAGGATAATTTTGGAACGTATCACTTTTTAGCTTAGGTAGTGAATAAGGTTAAAATCTGTGGTATATTTGCAGTCTTCCCTGATAAAAAAAAAAAACAACAACCTCCTACTATGCCTGACCTTATTTTCCTAAGTTACAACTAAGGTTATTTTAGTTAACTAAAACTAATGAAAAAAACAAAAATTCAAAAAACAATTTAGTTAACGAAATAAAATAAAAACGAAAACTAACTGAAACTACAGCAAAAATGTCCTTCGTTTTAGTCTTTGGTAATAAATTTAATGCATGAGCCTTTGTGGATGATTTTAAATGTGATTTTAAGTCGATTTATTTTGATATTAACCGCAATAAGGACATTTGAAAGTGTGTCACACAAAAGTGACATCATCTAGCAGCAGCCAATAGAAAAGCACCTTCAGATGATGTTGCTCCCATGGTGTTTTTTAAATATTGTGCACAAGTACTACTCCTTTATTTTTTATTTATTTTTTACTAAAACTAATACTGAAACTAACTAAAACTAAACTGAAACTAAGCATTTATGAAATAACTAAAACTAATAAAAACTAACAGAACCACCTTGAAAACTAATTAAAACAAATTAAATTTAAAAACCAAAACTCAAAACTAAATAAAAACTAACTAAAATAAAAAATTCCCAAACTATAATAACCCTGGTTATAACATTAAAAGCGGAGAACAACGACATCATTTATTTTCACCATTGCTATACAAATTAAGTCATGCCTCACCGACATCGGCAGTTGAGAAATTCCACTTGCTCACCTGTCCTCTCTGATAACATCCACAAAGTGGGCGTCGCTCTTTTCTCGAAAGTTCTTGGCACGCAGCTGAATAAGAGCAGAGTGCTCCATGCCTGCACCCGGTGGTCCAGCGCCAACTGCCATGGCAACACTGGTGCCGGTCATCGTGCTTGTGCTCGTCTTCTTCTCTTTCTCCTGGAGCATGTCGCACAACGAGCTCTGGCTTGCTCTCACTGGATCATCCAAAGGGGGGCTCAGAAGGCCGTTGGCTGTCCTGAGACTGTTACCAGGAAGGAACTGGAACCAAACGACAAAGAGAATGAAGATACAAGGAGATGGGAGTGATGGACGTAGCCTTGAAGGAGCGACAGACACTTTCACTGTTGCTGATATTGTGCGTTTGTGCGTGTGCGGCACCTTAGCACTGCTAATCTTGCGATCCTCCTGGCAGCCGTTTAGCACAGCCACTTCATCACCCTGTTCTGCTCCTGAAGACATGACCTCAAGGCGGGAAACACACGGATGCTGGAAAACAGAAGAAGTTAACGTCTCACATGAATGATTTGGCTTTGGAACTTTATTTACTTTTGGATAATGTGGGTTATAAGACTTGTCTTGTAGCTTCAGGCTATGATTTTTAACAACTGTCTGTGATATTGACCAATACAGTAATAGGACTGTGTTTTATAACATTTTAGGTTCAGGAAACAGGCACAGAAAAATTAGGTCTATTGAGCGCGCCAATAAATAAAACACTCACATTTGCAATAAACTTTTTTCACACATTAGCCCCAAAATTTCACATACAAATACCAGTAACATAACATAACAGTAGGAAATAAGGTGAAACAGCACAAAGTAACACAGAAGTGTGTGAAGTACAAAATGATGCCCAAAAAAGGTTCATAATTGTTACACGTATTCAACATCGTCCTGCATCGTCCCCACCCCGCACTTACCCCAGTCTTGTCTGATGATTGGTTGGGCAACAAAGGTTCAGCAACTTGGACACCACCATAGGGGATTTCCGAAGCATGGCACTGCGTGCCGGCGGCCAGGCTCGACCCAACAAAATCGCTTCCCAGCTGAGAACAACCGCACTGCACATCGTATCCCAACTTCCTTCCTGAGATCAGGTAGGTTTTCAACCCTGAGGAGATGCAGCAAGAAACAAAAAAATCTTATCGCAACTTTGATTTTCTCAATTTGACATGAAAATAAAAGCAAAGGTACTGCATTGGAGTCCTTTGATGTAACATTCGTGGCACTACTGTATATTTAAATACTCAAACCAACCGTGGCAAGCAGGTGGTAATGCAACACTGCTTGTTTCCTCAACTCTGTTTACACATCATCCTAGAGCTCATGCATGTTCACACCACTGTAGGGCCAACAAGGAAATGTGCAAACAGTGGATTAGAGCGGTGCTCTATAGCCAGCTGCTATCAGTCTGTCTAAATACACACTACTAACCCAAATACTGTAGATAGCCTTTGTGCTCAAAAACGTCACCTAAAGTGCTCCATGTTGGCATGCGTGGAGTCATGTGATTTTCAACTCATTGGCATGGGCTGAAAAATAATAGATTTTCTTTATTTTCTGAATGTTTCAAGATAATGTACTGTGAGGGTTCGTTGGTGGTTAATGGAAAAGTCTTTATAAGATGAGAAAGCAGGATGGAGACAGATTTCTTCTGGAACAACGCTGTTTATTCGTCACACGCGGCAGCGACAGCGACAGCACTTCCTGCCACCTTATCAGCTGACTATACTAACCAATCATGAGCTAGCAAACCGGGTAAATGCAAGTGAATGAGGAGAGCAGATTCAACACATCAGCTTAACTACTTGAAAATAATAATTGTGGAAACATAAATGTATAGGTCAATTTATATTTTAACAAATTAACTTAAATCTTACTAATTTCTGAAATTTACATTAACAAAGTGACAAAATATTCCCGTCTGTCAGACGCAGGTATGCTAGCTGTTTGAACTATATAGCTAAGCTAGTTAAGTTAGCTTGACAATTGCTGGTCAAATATTAACTAAACACAAAACATTAAAATGTGGTAGTGTAAAAAAAAAAAAAAAACTGTTAAAAAAAATCTGAGTTTATTTCAATTCTTGCAATAAAGATATCTAGTGGAAAAACATTTGAGTATTTTCTGCAAAATATGTAGAGTGCACTCACTTGATTAATTTACCAAAAACAATAAAGCCATTCCCCCGTTGTAAATCTAATACATTTAGTCAAATTAAATATATTTGATTAAGGGTCGGCCTGTTTTATATTTGAGAAACATTCTGTGGAGCCACATGTGGTAGCATGTGCGTCAGTCTGATGCTGAGTGGGTGTGCTGATGAAATGGTTTGTGTACTAGAGTATATTTGCTACATTTTTACTAAAACAAACAAAGTGAAACAAAATGTGTTCGCATATGTGTGTTTGTGTGTGTGTGGTCAGCCACTACTACATATTCTAGATAGCATCATTGCCCTTTAGAAAATCATTAAAGTCATTTGTCTTGCTGGTTTTCAAATCAAAGTTGACACACTCAGCTACCCAATTCAACCACACAAATCTTACAGTCAGTCAATGTGCGATTGTCTCATTGATAGCGTGTTAATTGGTGCTATTTTGCCAACACACACAAACATAATTTGTAGATTGCGGAACCAATGACCATGACTGACTTTAAGCACAGTTCTTTGTCCTGCTTGTTTGCCCTCCTAAATAAAATTAGTCACGGCGCGGAACTAAAATCAATTTATCTTAGTCTGCAACTAGAATTGAGCTGGCAGACATTCTCATCTTGTATGCCAGCAGCAGGCCTTACTTTGGCTTTGAGGGCTTTTCTCAGACTTGAAATTTGACCATTTATAAGACAGACAGGCACAAAAATTCATGAAAGTGTTGCGATCGTTATCAGATGTTCAGTGGTGTGTACTAACTTTATTTATTTAGAATTGTATGTGCCAACGTACCTTTGATACAACATACTTTTTGCTTTTACTTCAGTTTCAAATAGAAACAATACTTTTACTCAATTACATTGAGCTACATTCTGTTCTGTTCTCAAATTTTTCGAATTTTATTTTCTTCTATCTATTTTATTGCTTGTGAGATTGAGGGTTCTTTATTTGTGTGTGTGTGTCTTCAAGACTTCCTGTTAGTGATGTTTGACTCTGTTTCACCAATGAAACAGAGCCTGGCAGTCACATGACTGCAAGCAGTCTTTGCCAGCTCGCCAAAATGACACCAAAATGACACGTTTCCATGAAGAATGGCCGAAAAAAATGGAAGATGCAGTACAACAGCTTGCGACTAAGTTTTACGAATGCCCCTGGCCTCACATTAAGCCCATGTTTACATTTACCGGTAAGTGTAGGGAAAACGAGCTCTCGTCTGTGCTCCAATGTGAAAATTTCAGCCTACAGAAGCACATTGAGCTGAATTGTACTTGTTTATTTATTTTGGTTGCGCATATGCTATCAGTTTTATGGTCATATCTAGCCAAACTGTCAAATGTGCATCTTTTGGAGTACCTTGTACACGCTGAAGGCTCTCTCCTGCACAAACACATGTGGTTTATACACACACACACAAGTACCATAAAACAAGTTTTTCAAAAAACTATATTTTATCAACAAATTTGGTCAACACGAAACTTCGTCATTCAGTCATTGTGGTGAATAAAGCACATTTTTTCCTGTTACACCAGAGAGCTGCGGTCCTCGAGAGCCGCTGTCCTGCCTGTTTTAGATATCTCCCTCCTCCAACACACTAGATTCACATGATCAGCAAGCTCTGTAGAAGCCTAAAAATTATCCTGATTATTGAATCAGGTGTGTTGGAAGAGGGAAATATCTAAAACATGCAAAACAGTGGCTCTCGAGGACCACGGTTCCCTAGACCTGTGCTGAAACTATGCATTTGTTGTTGTTTTTAAATATCTAGGTGTATGTTAAATATCTAAAATTCCCTGTAGGCTCGTTGATATGTTTTCTGTCTACAGAGGATGCACCCCAAGAAGTTGAAAAAATACAGCAACTAAAGCAAAATCCGCAGAAAGCAAGTGTACTCCTTTGATGAACTTCCAATGAAGAAAGCAAAATTCCATTCTTTTTTTTGCATGTTTTTGATATTATAAAGACTACTTATTATTGTTTTAATGACGGTTACATTGTTGGACAATTTTCAAAACATTTTAAATGTATTTTTCTGCTCTTAATGAAAAAGATACACATCAGACATTACTCAAGTAGTATTTTCATGAATAATTATTACTCTTAAGTCATTATTTGGAGGACTACTTTTTACTTTTACTCAAGTCCTATTATTCTAAGTAACAGTACTAATCTTACTTGCAGACAATTTTTTGGCTACTCTACCAACCTCTGCAGATGTTCACAGTGCACTAATGGGGAGAAGCCTACAACTTTTGATCTTTAATCTTCACCACTCTGCGGAAATATCAGTCACTGACTCCCAGTACCCTGGTGGACACAGTTCTCAGCTTCGGGGTTTGAATTGGGGTACAGAATTTCAAAACAACAATCTTAAATCCAGTTAGAGATCAGGCACACTCTTGAATGATTCAAACAAACCAACTAGAAACCTCTGAGTCCTAACTTCAAACACAAGATCACTATATTGCAGTCCAGGGGCAGAAAGGCTGACAAGAAACACAAATTGATCTTCAGCAATTGTGTTAATATTGGTTTGGAAAAATAAAAAAATGGGGCAGGGAGGCTGTGTGAGGATCTACACGTTCATATTAACCTGAACATTAAGTACAGTAAGGTTAGGTCGGCATTACTATCATGATTCTCCAACACAGCTGGGCATACAGTATGCAAATTGTCGCAGACTCACATAAAAATCTTGTCAAGTTTAGCTAGTTACTCAAGTATTTTATTAGGTTACAATTACAAATCAATGTTTAAAAAAGATATATCGAGTAGAAATGTCAATTAAAAACGATCTGAAAACCGTATAATACTGCAGATGGACTTATGCCGACAAGTATAGGTATTTGCAAGAGTAAATGTAGGGATAGCGACAGAGAGCGGAAGAGCACTCTGAAGGTCACTCAGTTGAGCATACTTTACATAACCCACATTCCATACACTTCCATTTCAGCTTTCCAACTGAATCAACAGCCTCCTTGAAAACTCTGAAACAGACCTTGAAAATGGTGACAATTTGATGACACAGACGTAGATATACTAGCTGCCTTCACTGTAGTACCACGTTTGGCTCAATGTGTGGTGCAGCACTGAGGTCTACTGCAAGAGATGGAGCGTCATTAAGAGGACGGAGACGTGACAGTTACTCCTGTATACATTGAAATATCCCCATCTAAACTGCGACACACAGACAACATCATGATGCAAATAGACGTCATTTGTGGATAGTGCAAGTGCAAAACACAAATCAATATTCCTTTCAATGGAGGTATTGGCCAGTTGGTCTTATTTGGGTTTTTAAGAAACGGAATATGGGGTTTTGCAGGCGTTTGTGGCTTATTGACCGTTTTTGTTTTGCTTTTGTTTTTAAGGGATATATATACTGCATGTAAACGTAGTAGTCACCGTTCTGCTATTTTTCTCAGGGTATGCGAGAAGTGGGTGCATTTCATATAACTTAGCCATGTTCTACTGCTAATTACTAAAGTACGGAAAAGGGTAGAAAGAAGAGTATTATTTCACTTGGTAGATTCAATGTACAAATAATAATAAAACAATATTTTGTGTGTCTTGAAAAATCACTCAAAATACTCTAAAATAGCAAAGCACTTGTGAATCTGTCAAGTCAAATGAGATGCTTACAAAAACATTTTTAATCCATTTTCCGAACCACTTTCATTACTGCAAAAATCCTCTGTAGTAAGCATAAAAATGCAGTAATATTTGTAAAAAGCATTACTTACAATGCTTTGTTGTGTGGTATGCAAATTGGGCAATCTCACACACAGCAAGATGACATGACTCTTGGCAAAAGACACCCATCTACAGGAAATATGCATCATCTGCTTATCTCACTGAATGAATTGCATGTGCTAACCCACACACACACAAAATTTAAATTTCCTTTTATGACTCATTTAAACTACAATAGTGCAATCTTGCACCATTACATTTGCCCCGCGTATCTTATTAAAAAAAACAAGCCAATGGTGATCTTTCATTCACACGTTTATAAAATGCTATCACTTGAATGAAGGAAGAAATGAATGAATGATGAAAAGAATGAATGGAGAGGAAGCTTAACTGTGCCGTGAAATTCCACATGCACACCAGAAGATCATAAACACCATGGACACGCACCTCAGAAAAACACTATTCTATCGCACACTCTCTAACTTCTGACTACCACGCAGGCACATATCGCACTTGCACTGAAACAGATTGGGAATGGAAAATGTTTTATTCATCAATAATTTTACAACGGATTACCATATCTTCTCGAGTCCTGTACACAACAAGGTCTGTCGCCAAGGCACACTTGAACTCTTTATAGAACAAGTGACTTTTCACATCACCAATATTGTGATCATTTTGGTTGCTACGATCCTCAAATCTCTATTGCTGGCTTCATAGGTGATACACAGGATGTTACTCATGATTGATTCTGCTGACCATATAAATGTGACAGTTGAAACACAGATCCTGTTACTGGGAACTCAAGTCAGTCCATTTGCATTCACTAAGGAAAACCGAAAAATGGTCCACCCAATATTCTCAACAGATGACGGCGACGGTGGGTGGTCTTGGATCTAGAAGGAAAATATGCTACATTATCTTCAAGAAGCACCGGTTTAAAAAAGGTTACAACATACTAAAACATCAGTTTTGCACCTCTGACATATATCTGGGTATTGATATACTGTATAACAAACATATTTCAACATCAAAACTGATTTTTTTTCCCCCCCATTCAAATTTTTGTTTTCCTGTAATCGCCTGTATTTTTTGTAACATTCCTATCCAGCATCTAATATTTACGATTACCTTCGTGGTAGAGTCAAAAGCTAACAAAGTCCATAAGCATTTGATGCTTTTTTCCCCTTTGCTTTTGTGTTCCAATATAACCACAAGAGAAAAAGAGTTAAGGCCTTTTTTTTTTTTGTGCAACAATTAAAATGTTCCCACATGAGTACGAGTTGTACAGAGCTATAAAGTTACTCCTTTACCAATAAGCAGGGTTGGGGAATCTTGGTCCAGAAAGTAAAAACTCTGCCACAGATTGGCTTTAGCCACACACAACTGGCACCCTGTTGAGTAGAAGCACCTGTGGCTAAAGCCAAACTTTTTCAGGGTTTTTACTTTCCGGACCTATATTCACAAATCCTGACAATAAGCTTGTATGCGTTAGCAAGTAGCAACATGCTAAAAGGCGCATCATTGCTTGAGTATCTGAGGAAAACATAGCTTGGTCAAAGCTTCAATTGCAATCCATAGTATAGAAAAGTGGATAGAACTACTTCGGCAACCTAATTAATTTGTGCTGTACTGCAGTCAGTGACTCGCCACATGTTCAAGGTCAAAATGGCCCTTTAGTTTGATCATTTTAGGCCACCATGCTTCACGTTTGTGGTCGTTTGAGATGGCCGGTGTGTAAAAGTAGAAAGTGGCTGTAAAAAAAAAAAGTCAACATATGGAGACCAACCAATGAGTGTTTATTTTGTGGACTGGTACAAATAGTGCCTTATGTGTTTGTCCCACCTAGCATCTGTTTTTCCAATTACTTACACACAGCAAAAACATCTCTTTGCCCATCCACATACAACATAACACAAACACCTCACTGTCCAATAAAACGACTTTGACGAGTACTGACCAAGGGTGAGTTTTCTCATCGGGGATTAAAAAACAACTTAATTCAGTTCATTCTTCCTTGAGTAAGATGAATGTTTAGCCTTTGATTAAAAATAAAAAGGTTATTGGGAAGCTCCCAGAAATGCAGTGTACTAAAAAGCAACCGTTGTTGCACGTTAAACAGCACACAATTTATGGCTAAACTCTCTTACTGTATTCAGCAAACTTTGTCATTCTTCACTTTCGTCTTGCTGCCTAGACCCGAGGTTAAACAGCTCCAAAACTAAAAATAGATTTCAACTTGCTTTATTCCTTCATGGACTCGGCCTTACAATCGTCCAACTGTACTTAACTACTGTATATCGCTCTGTTGTCTTGCCAAGCCTACATCCGTCACCACCTCACACGGCCTATCTTTATATTTGTGCCTGAGCTACACTCTCATTTTTCATGTCTTCCTTTTAACTTAACGCTTCTCCCTTAGGTCTTTTTTTTCTACTCCCCTCCCTTTCCTACCCTCCAGTTTTCTGCCCAGTCGGTGGCAGGTCTTGAGAACAGGCTCTTGTGCAACAGCAAATCCATATTTGGACACGCCGATGAAACCGTGGGATGAGACTCTCACATGATACTCCTTCAAGTACCCTCCCATTCCTCTTCCCTTTCCTCTTTTTGAATTTCTATTAGTGCAGACAGTTCAATGAGATTTCCCTTTTCTTTCGGACCTCCTGTTCACCATGTGTAGAAATTTACGAAGAGTCAGTTGGGAGTTAATAAAAATACATCAGTTGTGCAGACCATTATTTAAATGCGTTCACCACTTACACATTTATGGCCATTCTTGACACAAAAAAGTTCAATAACAGACTACATTGTTCATGTGTGTTTTCACTCAAAATGTTTTTGGGGGAAATAATAGAAACCTACTGAGAAGTGAGAATAATAAAACAACAACTGAAAGGGCGGTGACATCAATGATATTGGGGGTAACGAAGGTAGATGGTTCCATTGATGCCATGGTGACTAATAATGACTTCAATGTTTGTTTGTTTCCTTTGCACCAACACTCTAGCAAAGTTTTATGGAGTTGAGTTCTTTCGTCTAGTTATGAGGCTGTCCATTACTAGATGATATTTAGGTTGGATTTACACAATATACGGCCAAAGTGGCACAATAATGATTTTTAGCTCGTGACACAATTCCAATGAGCATCATGACAGCGTGAAGAGAAAAAATGAACAATCGATATTCTCAGATCTGAATCAGCCTACTTTCAAATGTGACAAAATAACCAATATCTTCCAATGTGACTGTTCTGGAAACGGACATATAACTGTTCCTTGCCACTATCATCGGAATTCACTTATGGATGACGTGTACATTTCTGCCCAGACAAAACACATATTCCATGTTTTAAAGCACATCTGTTGTAAAAAATAGCAAAAGCTTAGGCCATCATAAGAGAAATGTAGACCATTAAGTAAGTAAAATAATTACAGATGTCCACTAGCAGAGTAATGCCAGTAAGCAATTGTATTTGTTTGTTTGTCATATGCTATCCATTAGATCAGGGGTGCTCAAGTTCGGTCCTCGAGAGCCCCTCTCCAGCTTGTTTCCCATGTTTCTCTCCACTAACACACCTGATTCGTGATCAGGATCGTTATCAGGCTTCTGCCAAGCTTGCTGATTAGCTGATCATTAGGTTCAGCTGTGCTGCAGGAGGGAAGCATGGAAACCAGGCTGGATAGGGGCTCTCGAGGACCGAACTTGAGCACCCCTGCCTTAGATATTGGTGTTAAAAAGTTGGAACCCAAACGCAAAGGTACCTTCAATAACTTGCACAGAGTATCTATTGCAAAACAATGCCTGCAACCGGAATTCAACAGAGAGTTCGTCGATCTGTAACATCAACAAAAGAAAAGCAAGAGTTGGACGTAGTGCGGTGTCTTCAGAGATTGCGCTGATACACACCATCTACGTCACGCTCATAAACACACACATACACACAGCTGTTCAATGCACGTTAGTGATGCACTTCACACTAAGTGCCTCTCATGTTCTGTGGTAGGACACTGCTTGAGCGAGAAATGACCAACCTTGCGCCTCAACTATAAAGGAAACATGTCTCCTGAGGTATTTCTGCACTTTGCAGGAAAGGTCTAGTAATCCTACAAACATGCATGAGAAATCTCTGAAATTATGACAACTGCTTGTGAACTTTTAATGCACCGTCTCGGATGAGACATAAAGCGTCCTCTTAAGACACAAGGATGAAAACAACTCCCTGAGCTCCCCTAAGATAGACTGTGGGAACTCCATGGGAAAAGGTCATGACCAGAAGATGTGCGGCTTGTTCTCCCTTCTTCCTCCCCTCTTCTTCTTTCTAATGACTCAGTAGTCTGTCTTTCCACAGAACACAGCATTTTACGAGCACACCTCTTTGTCTAATACTCTTCAGAATCCCTACACGGACATATTTCGGTCTACCAATTTTAAAGACCACTAAAGTAGGTAATCTAAGGGTCTCAATGGCAATAAGAAACAAGTGTCTCATTTTTACAAGAACATCAAATACTATTTTTAGATGTTATTTCAAAGCTAAATAGTCACGTCTATATTGCTTTAATGTTTCATGACAGTCGGCAGTGATTGAAATGTGAAGCACAATAAATCAAAATCTCTGCCAAAAGTATCCGGGACAGAACTGCTGTTGAGCCGTTGCAAGGCAGCTTGAGATGCATTTAGACAAACCCTACAGATGTAGGAGCTCATAAAATTCACTCAAAACATTAAAACGTCTGTCATTGTGGGGTGAGTATAAAGGTGAATTGTGCCATCATACTCATCCAAAAAAGAGAAAATGACTCATCTAATTTAGAGCTGTCAAACGATTTAATTTTTTAATCAGATTAATCATATTTTACAGTTTTGATTAATCGTGATTAATCACTTAATTAAAAAGGCTTTTTATCAACATGTTTTGCCCGCCAAATTTGAAGAGCACCTGTAATATGTTAATTATTTCCACATTTAACTCATTCACTCCCAACCATTTTCCCTGAAGCAATCCCCTTCGCTCCCGGCTGTTTTACTGGATTTTGACTGATTTTGCAAGGCCCACAGAACTTTGTGTTCTATTGCTATAAAAACATGAAACCTACCAAAAAAAAGAGTTTAGGATGGAAATCTAGACTTCCCTGTCCCCAGCCACTTCAACCAGCTCCTCTGGCGGGATCCCAAGGCGTTCCCAGGCCAGCTGGGAGACATAGTCTCTCTTGCGTGTCCCGGGTCGTCCCCGGGCATTTCCGCCGGTGGGACATGCCTGGAACACCTCTCCAGGGAGGCGTCCAGGAGGCATCGGGACCAAATGCCCGAGCCACCTCAACTGGCTCCTCTCCACGCGGAGGAGCAGCGGAGATCCCGGATACAAGCGGCCAAAATGAGTTTCCTCCTCCGGGTGTCCGGGCTCTCCCTTAGAAATAGGGTCTCGTCTTTTATCAGGAAAAAAAAGTATATTTCTATCCGTTTCCGTTTTGCAGCAATTAGCATTAGAATTTAACTAAGTTTTATCATTATTCACAAAACTGTTTAGAACTGTGGGGAAATAACCTTGATTGCAACATGGCCCTGGTTGATCTCTTATATTCTGCTGGCCGTTTTGTAATTAGTACCATTGCTTCACCCGTTCTCTCAAGTTCAGAGGCTGCATCAAAGCCTTCTGTATGCTCTAGCATAAAAAAATTATAAATATGTTTTTGGGAGCAAATGAGTTTGTGTTATGAGGATGTCGTCAACATTTTTTGATCCACCGCACGCCCTCATCCTCCTCTTTTTCTAATCAGTTAATTACTTGCATAATTTAAAATGACGGGGAAAAAATGACCCCAGTAGTTTGACATGAACAAATATTCTGAATGTCATACGCAAACATTTATTACAATTTTAACTTTACCGCATGTAGTTATATTTATTGCTCCAACACAGCCTGTGCTACTTTTGACGTAACCATGCACTGTCAAGGATCATCTGTGGTCAAAATTAATAGTGTAATAGTAACTTTGACAGCACTAACAATACAACCTATGCATGTACCATAGCTCACAAATGTGAACTGATGTCACCTAGACGGTTTACGTTTACTGGATTCAGTCAAAAGTCACATGAAGATTTAAACCAAAAAAGTTATAAATAGTGGTTTGTACAACTTCCTTGTTTCATTCTACTGTAGTTGTGCATGCTTAATTTCAGAGCACAAGCTCATCAAATCTGTGTTTTACCAGTTTATTGGTAGTGAAAGCAGAAAATGAGCAGTTTTTATATATAAAGCAACACATGATATCATTATATTCTCTTCCAAGGACCTCTGCTGTAGAAACCAGTGGAAAAGAAACTCATCAATTAATAAACAATCTTCTGGTGACTCTCCATATATATTATTTAAAATGAACATTTAACAAGGCACCGTTCAAGTATAACGTAGTTTGTGCATTCAGTCTACAGCATATACCAGCCATTCCAAATAAGTGGCACCCATGCAGAGTCGGCGCTCAGTGGCGCTATGTGCTAGCCAGGCTTAAGAGTTTTTCATAAAACACATATAACAGTGTTATATAATCACATTTTTTTATGTAACTGTATTTCATTAAAGTTACAAAGGGGAAAAACAGACTAGAGGTACATTTCTTAATATTAAAACAGATTATTTCACAGGATTACAATTTCAGTGTGTGTGTGTATGACATAATCAGGCTGGGACAGGGATGGGCATGCTTATCAGCACTCAACACATACACAAACACACACACACTTGACTCAACACATTCCTGTGCAGGGGGAATGATAAACTAAGTTAAATGTGCAGATCAGATATATAAAGACTTTACACTATGCAAATGCAGAGGAGAGAAAATGAGTGCTCCATTAAAGCTGGGAACTTTACAGAAGAGTGGAAATAAGTCCAGTCCCCAACCACGTGGACCGGTACCTGGTCACAGACCATTTGGTACCAAGCTTCACATAGAGAGTGAACAAAAAATATTCATCAGCAGAGTCTAAAAAAGTTTTATTTGAGAATCAGGCGCATTCGTCTGTGCCTCGGTCAAAACGCCCATCTTAGATAGTTACGCAATACTGGAAAAAATAAGTCCAAACACGATTATTATTATTTATTTATTTTTTACTGGAAAACGGTGTTTACAGCCATGCTCCTCAAACTGAATAGTTAATAAAATGCTAAGAGTTCATGTAATGAGGAGAAACTGCACAGGAAAAGCTCCAAGGAAACTGGTTATTGAGGGTTGAAAGTATTGTGACATAAATGTACAAAACAGAGTTATTATAGTCATGGAAAAAAATTATTAGAGCATGTTGTACCACTAGGTGTAACCCGCGACAAAAAGAAAACATGGAATGCCTAAAATGGATGCCATAGCTATAGATGCAAGAACTAAAGTGATTTTGGTTATTATCACAAAAAACCCTGGAAAATTCACTATATCAGCACTTAAAATATACTCTTATGAACCATTTTTGTTGTCATGTCCAATCTGTAGAACTGTAGGGACTTGTGTAACAATGGACCCTAATATTACACTAGCCTCATTTTTAAGCTAACATCTTTAAGAAATTGTTTGGAAGCTAAGCAAAGCCGAGGTGAACTGGCCTGGATACCGTTAAAGCTCTATCCCTTCATCCATCAATCAATCAATCCATTTTGTCACTTGCTCTTGCATATTTAGGTGACTCTGATTTAGCACAGACTAACCAGCCGGAGGGCATGGACTTCCCACTGCAACACATTGTACAAAAGAATGGACCTGTATAGGCAAAGAGACACAAAGGCGCATGCATTATGTGTGTACATTAATAGTTGAAGATTCAGCAAACAGAAGTCCCTTGTGCAGCGCCTGTAAAAGCACCTACGATTGACCACCACTGGAGATAATATCAAAAGTGGGGCTGCTGCTTGCCTGGACGGACGTGTGAAGACACCTGACACTCACGTCTCTCACCCTTTTGTTGAAAGTAAGTGTTGTAGTCCAACAAGTGTACATACGGCACATCAGTCTCTGGCAGCGATGTCGTCACACAATAAATAGTAATAGTAAATATCTAATTACTAGACGCATTTTTTTCTTTTTTTTGTCAAGCCCATGTCTATGGCATCGAACTGTAACACAAGTGAAAAAGGAAAGTATGACAACATCGCATATCATGAATGCGACCGGATGGAAAGCTTGACACCTCAATGGACGCCATACAAATCCAAGATAGAATTTTCAGCAAAGAAGCTCTTTTGAAATGAAGAGGTTGACTGCTATTTTCCAATATGTGTCGTCAGGAGGTATTCACATGTACACAGATCTTTATTCTTCGTCGTGTAAATGTGGCAAAGGTGGCACAGCAGTATTTTATATTAAAGCAGACTTTTAGCATTCAACATTTTTTAGCCTTCACACATCCATCAATATCATGCATCAAATTTTGAGTAACAGTCAATTTCACAGCGTCATTTATTTTGTTGTCAATTTCCCCTCCGAGGGAGAAAAATAGCAACAACAGTTACTCTTGTTAAAATATTGCAGATAATGTGATCTATCCTCACGGGTCGGATTTGACCCCATGACAGGCTGGTTCTGGCCTGCCCTTTTTTTTTCACACCCTGCCATAGATGATTACATGACATCGTTTGACCTCTCACAAATGGAAAGAAGTCAGACACTTCCCTACGCAAACAGTATCCCTCTGTCTCTAAAGGAAATTAGCTGGCGTTGACCACTTCTCCCGCAACAAAAGCTGCATCTCACTATTGGTCTGTTGTTATCACTCTGGAAATACAGAGTGATCACACAATTTTGAGTCAAGTGTTAAATACTAACTGACACAAGGTCTTTGATTAACTCATTCACTGCCATAAATTCATTACAAAAAAAAAAAAGATTATTAAAAATTTGGGGCAAGAGGTGATAAAAAATTTTTTTTATTGTAATTAATCGCTTGACTTCACTAGTTAACTCACGATTAATTACAAATTTGATATCTGTTCTAAATGTACAATAAAACAATTCTAGGTTTTCATACTCTTGTAAACAAAAGTGGAAAAAAATGTTAAACTAATAGAAATATTTCAAATGAATTTTTGACGTTTATAGCTGTCCATGGCAGTGAATGAGTTAAAAAAGACCCAAGATCAGACAGCTCACTACTACTCCGTTATGCTGCCTACATGCTATTTTTCACTGATTATGGAAATATTTCAATACAATGTAAGATATATAAAACTCAAAGCTACAATACTGCCACAAACAACAGGCTATCCTTGTAAAGCTACAATCGTCAAAAATGGAAACAATCAATTAATACTCCTTACTGACAGGACCAGTAGATTCTCGACAAATAAGACCTGCAGCATGTCCCAAGGTACAACAAGCCTCTTAGAACATATTTTTGTCTAAATTAACTAGGGTCTTGCATGGACCAACAAGCTGACAAACTTAAGAAGCTCAGCAAGGAATTAAAATGTGTAAAGCGTTAACAAGCATGCAACAAACCGAAACTTGTAACTTGTTTTCCAAACATCATTTCCATACAGTGTTGTTCATCTGTTGACGAGCCTAAGCCTTACCACTCTTTTTTCATCTTTTTTTTTTAAACTCCCTGTAATCTTTGATTAAATTACAACAATTAAAGACAATTAAGTTAAAGTTTACACAGGTAAAAAATATATATATTTTGAATTTTTTATTATTTTTTTAAACGCAATGTCGCCAAATGTTTTTATTTACAAATCAATATTTTTTTATTTGGAACCCTGATGCTATTCTCAATAAAAATGCATTTGCCATTCAAATATAGTCCTGTCCTCGCTGTACAAAAATATTTTCTCGACTGTTTTATCCGCTGAACATTCCACCAGCGTAATGCAAAATGTGCCTGTTATGGGTGCTCTAATCTCTTGAGCTCATCACCATGATCTCTTGCTGATCTGGTGAACTGTTTCAACAAGACAAACTAGTCAGATAACATACTTCAACGCTGTTAAGGACATGCAGTGGCCCGATTCAACCCGTGGTGACCAAGGGCTAAGGTTCACATCAGTCAATTAGACTTTAAACCCACATCCTTTGAAAGTGCATCCTCAATAAGAGGTAAACATTTACTCACCCTTCAGCTTCTCCGCCACACTATCTCCGGCTCGCTCCACCACTCGGCCGTCCTCCCGCTGGTAACGGTCATCCAGGAACTGAGCAGTGGCTTCAGACAGATGGACCTTGCCTGCCACGCCGAGCTGCTCCATCAGGTTGGCCAGATTGACGTCATTTGACCATACGTCAAACTTGAAGCGCTTCATTCCTAGAATCCCGCAAAGAACGGTGCCGGTGTGGACACCGACACGCATGCTGACAGTCTCGCATGTCTCCTGGCAAAATTGTTCGATGGCCTGGATCATACCTAGGCCCATCTCCACGCAGCAGTAGGCATGGTCAGGTCTAGGTTCAGGGCAACCTGCGACGCAGTAATAACAATCACCTAGTGTGCTGATCTTCTCACAACAGGTTAGTTCACAGAGACGGTCAAAGCGTCCAAAGAGATCATTCAGAAGACCGACCAAGGCGGGTGCAGACTTATTGGCAGACATTCTAGTGAAGCCCACAATATCTGCAAAAAGGATGCTAACGGGTTCCATCCGTTTCATGTTGAAAGGTCGGAATATTATCTGTCCTCGTGGGATGGAGGTCTTCTTGCGCTTGTGGTTGTTATGTGGGTAGTTCTTGGGACTTGTGGAGTTTTGTGATGGTGAAGCTCCAGCAACACCTCCTCCAGCGCCTACTGAGACAGCCGAGGCAGAGCAGGTACCAGACGAATAACGCTTGCTACAGTTCTCACTCCCGCCGCCCTCGTCGTCGCCCTGCTTCATTAGCTCGTCTGCGACGCGTCGCGGCATGACCGAGTGGATCATACGCTCCTTCAAGGCCTTCTCCACCCCGAGGTCCTTGCCGTGCATGATGGCCTGGCCCACTTTGAGAAAGGTGCTGCGAGATCGCACCTCTGACATAATGAACAAGTGGATACCGATGACGTGGACGCACAAGTGAAGCAGCGCTTTGGCTGGACCGAGCCAGTGGAGAGTGTCCGTTTCCCAATCGGAGCTGGAAGTCTCCAAATGTGTCCCCCGCTCGGCAGAATCGTAGCTTCTGTGAAGCAACGGCAGCCACCCTAACGCCTCAAATAATATAGAGTATAAGAGCCCCAGCATCACTGAGGCATACAGGCGAACATGGAGAACACTGTATAACAATAAGAGGACTTCTATGCACAAAGAAAAGGTAGCCACTGGGGAGATACAAGGTTTTAAGTCTGGAAAATGGTACGAAGCATTTGCTTGGTGAGCCCACTCCAGCTCAGTGTAGCTCGCAGTCTGTATCTGCGGGGCCAAAGTGATGGCGAAGGTGACTGCAATCAGGAGCAACGACGTTTGGTTGTACAGTTGCGTGTAGTAATGAGTTAAGGTGAACAAGAAGAGGAGTGCTAAGAGGACCAAAAAGGAGGCTGTGGGGGCCAGGAAGGTCACAGGGGGGCAGCGGTCACTATTGACGCTAAAGTAAATAGCCCACAGCACGGCTGCCACCGCCAGGTAGAACAGGACGTATCGAAAACGCCGCTGAGTCTGAGGAAAGCACCTCTCTTGGCATGCCTCCTCCAAGATGGTGGAGTCAAACTTGGGGTCCCAGCATTGGGCAGCGGAGCGCTCAAACAGCGGCGGCGCCTTCCTAAGTGTCCTTGTTGTGGAGGTGGTAGCCAGTCTGGAGTCTGCGGAGCTGCAGCTGGAGGAAATACTGTATTTGTGGAGGTTAGGGTTCGTTTTACTCCGATCCTCACGGCCTCTCAATCCTCCTCCGACACTGGTGGCAGGCCTAACCGGCTCGTGCTGTTGCACGTGTGGCGCCAGCGCACTGTTGGCAATCCGTACGGTCACATCACCATCCCTGTTGGAATTACAGCTCACTTCTGTGGCGTGCATGAGAAGCTGCCGGTGTTGTTGCAGCGTGGCCATGTTGACGTGGGGGAAAGGAGGGGTGTGGGAGTGGAGTTAAATATTAATAGCTATGGATGGTGCTCAGGCAATTAGATGTGTTGCGTGGGCGCTGCGTGCTCACATGTGGCACTGCGGGGAGGGAGGGAAAGCGGGCCACAAAAGGTGTTTTCGTTGGAATAATCACACTTATAGGGCTGAGCATGAGGCGCGGACATCTTTGCTCCTCACACAGAAGCTAAAACACTTAGTCTCACCAGACACACCGTTCCACCTTACTGAGCTGCTCATGATGAGACCCTGGATTTGCGTCACTACTCACATTATAAGCATCACTTGGATTTCAGAATGAGTTTCCTCAGCACAAGTCACTTAGTCAATTTGTCTCCAACATTGATCATCCATGGCTGTGTTGCAAAAGCACATCCAGATGTGGGCTGTCAATAGTTGGTGATTTGTACAAAACTTAAACAGTCCCTGGTAGTTCTGCAACGAATGGCAACTTCACCCTGTCCAGTAGACTCTTAAAAACTCCACCACTGCAGCAGCAGCGTTACAAAAGTTACCAAAAAAAAATTTGACGAGTTGCAGAGATTGAAAAATATCTTTTTGAGTATTTCGTCCAACCTTCAAAAATGTTAATAGGCAAAAATGGTTTCTGAGTCAGGCAACTTTACCTTCTGCATTCCTTCTCAAGCAGCGTGCTGAACAATTGGATTTCCGTGCATTCATTCCTTCCATCTTTAGTCTTATAAATCTTCCTGACAGCGAGATTTCGGAGCCCAATCCATGACTCGAATCCAGCTCGTATACGAGGCCTGGCAGACAGGCAGGCCTATTCCCACAGATCCAGCCCCGTCCTTTCCTGAACTCCCGCTCCGGATCTCCTCGGTGTATCACCACCCCCTCTACCTTCCAAAGAGGGTTGGGAGAGGTATGTGCTATTCCGAGAGCGTAATCCGAAAAGAGAAGCACAGAAAATACCAACCACTGGCCCAAATTAGCGTCGCTTTGCCTCAGCTGGGAGTGACTGCAACTTGTTGCGCGCAGTTGGCAAAACATACAAGATACGAGGAACAGCCTGGGTCGAGGCTGCTCTATAAATAGTGATGATCAAAGCTCGTTGCAATAGTAACAACACAACGCGGGATTTAACATTTGAACACTTTTCTGCGTATATCCAGCGGCGTTAGATTCCAGAGAGGTGTGGTTGGGGCAAAAAATGCACTACTTTAAATTCAAGTCGTGCAAAACGTCAGCCTCAGAGCGCGTCTGGAAAAAAAAAAGTTTTTTCCCCAGGCCGTATTTCCTGCGTTTAGAGAAGAGACCCAGTGAGGACTGTGGTTATTTGGAGCTCGATTTCCTCCCTTCACATCCCCCCTGGGCGAAGAAGAAGTGAAAAAAAAAATCCCCAGAGCAAACAAGAGGAAACCCTCGCGCGTATCCTTGTTAAAACGATCCAAAAGCAGCCAACAAGAGAGAGCAGACTTCTTATCGGAACCAACTCTTCAGGGTCTGGATGGCACTAGTTAGTGTCTTGTGTGTGCCCAACACACACAAGAGTAGTGCACGCTCAGGCGTGTGTGTCCTCTCAGTCCACCGCTTGTCGCCTCCCTTTTTTACAAGCCTCTCGCTGCTGGGGCTAAAACGCGGTTTCGCGGACTTCGGGCTAGATCCTCTCGTGGCGGCTTTGCGTGTTATCCGGGCGAACTGAACATCCACACGCCTGGAGCTGCCACCATCTTCGCTCTGACGGGTTCGGAAATCCTCCCCCAGCTGTTGTGGGGGTGTGGGATGGTGGGACCAGCCTGTCAAGCTCGATGCCATGACTAAAAAAAAATGCCACTTCCGGTAAAAACAACGCACCTAAAATGCCTCGAACCACTGAAAATTCCACCATTGTTAATGTTACAGTACTACTTTTTCAGACTGAATAGCGAGTACAACTGCTTATTTGAGTACTCGCTATTAAAGAGAACTTGATTACACTCTTCAGTTGTGAGAATCAAGCTTTTCCCCCCTTTTTTTAAATATTGTATCAACTTATTATTATTCTAAAAATGCTTGATAAAGGTGCTTTTGTCGCAATCTTCAACCTACTCCTTACCAATTAAATGGTGTCACTCACAACCCTTTACATCAGGGATGTCCAAACTATGGCTGGGGGGGGGGGGGGGGGGCATTTGTATATTTGTATTTGTGGCCCATATAAAATTACATCTGCTACAAATACATTTGTTTTGTGTACTGTACAAGTTTTCCAAATATGCTAAGATGCAAATAAAAAAAATACAACAAAATTAGTAACATTTCATTTCATAACAATGTGGTGAATAAAGATAATTGTTACAAGCAAAAATTGTTCCCCCATTTTATGCTCTGTATCAAGATCCAAATTGTGAACAAATCACATGATTGATTTACCAAGTATATGATTTAAAAACGATTCAGCTTCCCAGAAATTGCTTCTGTTAAATTACTAGTTCAACCAATTAGTTACTGTTTGGGTTCCAAATGCAGAGATGGGATCCCGCTGCTTTTCAGTGCAGGGCAGATCATTTTTGGGTGGGTTACAGGCTGCTACAGGGTCTCCACAACCCCAAATACGTGTAAAATTCTAAACTCTTTGCCTTATAGAAAACCGTTCAAAAACACTGTAATACATAAACAATATGGATTTGTTTGATTGACTGATTTTGGTGAGCTTGATAAATCAAAGTCAAACACATTTTGAAGTGGTCCTTGACAGATTTTTCTGCGTGTGGCCCTCGTAAACAAAAAGTTTGGACATCGCTGTGTTACATTAGACAATATTGTAATAGTTATTTTCCTAACCCGTAATTTACTCTGTGAGAAAATAAAGTGACAACTTCACATTTAAGAACGATTATGGATATGGATCAAAGGAGTGTTTTTCATCGTCTTCTGAAAATAGAATTTTCACACGAAAGACTTATATCAGCATTACTCACATTGCACAATGACATTTGTTAGAAAAATTGGAGTCAAATTCTTGTTAAACAGTGCTGTCTTTTCCTGTGTTAAAGGGGATCACCTTTTCATTTCTCATTGAAATGATGTTTAACACAAAGCAGAGCTGGGATTAAGTCACAAAACTCTCAAGTCGTAAACTGCAAGTCACAAGTAAGTCCCAAGTTACCAAGTAAAAATAAATAAATAATCTAACACTAAACAGTATATTTACACCTTAAAAAGGTTAACAATTGACGTTATGATAGAATTGTTTGCACTGAATTGTTTTGAACTTGCATTTCAAACTCAGTGTGACTCAACTTAATTTAATTCTATCCAAACTTTACCATTTCAAAATGTTTTTTTCACAATTTTACCACCAACTTTTTTCACTTTTTATGCAGAGAAATGTCTCCACACTTTTATTAACATTAAACTTAATAAAAATGATTATTAGGAAAGCAGAGTATAGGTCCTGCACTTTTAACCCGAATAAGTTAGCAGAACTAAAAAAAAAAAAAAGTGAGGTAATCGGTTGCCTCACTTTTGTTGTTGTTGTTGTTGTCTCACTTTTTTTGAGTTAATTAACTCAAAAGTTAAAGTTTTCCAGAACTTGAATGGTTTGACACCCAACTTAATGTTTTTGATACAGGGTTACTAAGAAGCTTTCTGTTACAGCAACTCAATTGTTCTCAGTTACCACCTTATAAATATTGGTTTTTAAAACTTCTGGATTAAGTTAACAAAAGTCCAAACAATACATACAGGTCGCAGGAATGCTGGAGCCTATCCCAGCTGTCTTTGGGAAATAGGCAGGGTTGCCAGCCAATCGCAGGGTACACACAGACAAACAACATAGGGTCAGTGTTCAATTAACCTACATGCATATTTTTGGGAATGTGGGAGGAAACTGGAGTACCCGGAGAAAACCCATGACGCAGGCACGGGGAGAATTTGTAACCTCCACCCAGGAACGCCGGAGATCTGGATTTGATCTCACAACCTCTGCAGTAGGAGGGCAGACATGCTAACCAGTCAGCCACCATGTCGACTTCTACGAGGATGAATCAGATACATTTTGAAGCAAAAAAGGTTGCTATTTTTCATCATCTGGCATAAATTATAAATAATTTATTAAACTTTATTTAACCAGGTAAAGAAACTGAGACCAGATTATCATTTACAATGTTAACTGCAGACAAAGTAAAATAAGACTAAAATAAAATTACAAATTAATAAGTAAAATAAATTATGAAACATATGCACAAAACATAAAATAATACATTACATACATTCATCTTTATTTTTAGAATGTACTATATAAAATTAACTATATTTGTAAATATTAAGCAACATTTTATCACAAAATAATTACATTTTATTAAGTTACAGTAATTTATGTTTTGAGGTTGTCCATACCCAAAAACTAGTATAGTTCAATTTAATCAAATAGTATTAGTACAAATGAATCATAAAAGCATACAAAGTTACACCAACTTAAAAAAGAAAAGTTTGTATTAGTTTTTATAAAACTTTGAGTATAGTGTACTTAATCTATTTGATTATTTAAAATGTTCGGCTTTACAGTGTGTCCTCAACAACACTCGCACGGAACTATGCTCCCAAGCCTAATTCTGTCGGTCAATTATAACAAGTAGCATTTTATAACAAACAATAATATTTGGCAAGGCTAACATTATGGTCCGCAATTTCCCTTGACAAAATTTGAATGTGAATGTAATGTGCTAAGATGGGGCTTAAGACTGCTATCAAAAGTCCGCTGTCCACAACATGCAAGTGTCCACTGTCCTCGCACTTCTGTCAATTTTTCAAAATCAAATAATCTGTAAGTCATTTATTTTTGGGATAATGTTGTAAAATGAGTTTTAATAATATGATTGTGTTTTGTGTGCGTGTCTTTTTTAAGTTTTTTTTTTTAGCTTATATTGGGTTGAGTTGAATTTTGGGATCATAGTTTGTTGTAAATTTAGCGTGTGAACTATTAATATATGCAATTCTAAACATTTTGGTGGACTGCATAAATGACTGGCAGATTTTCGCTATTAACATCAGGGCTTGTTCCCTAACTAAGGTTCACTGTAGCCTACTATTGTTTTCCTAGAATTACAATAATAATAATAATAATAATAATAATAATAATAATAATAATAATAATAATAATAATAATAATGAAAAGAAGAAGTTTTATATTAAGACATCCATGGCAGGAAGTGTTCACTCCAATACTGAAAAGAAACCTGATCCTTTTATTTTGAAAATCAAGCTCTGAGTTTCCACCAGTCCACTTTTTTCTTCCAACTTTGTTTTTCACAATTAGCAGAGATGGTATGGGAGCATGTTCATACTGTATACAGTTTAATATAGGCTTACTTATATATTTCTCATATATCATTACTCATTGTTCATTTATTATGTTTTACTATTTCTGAAACACAACATTTAAAACTTTTTAGTTAATGCACTTTTCTCCCCCTCTCAATTGTTTGCATGGATTTCTTCTGATAGAAACTTTTCCAAGTTCAAATCTGTAAATCTCTAGCCTATGTGTTTAAGATCGTAAGAATGTTGTGACACATTCATGGTCATCAACAGAAACATACTGTTATTTATCTCCAAGACATTTCATTCATTCAAGGCGTTGACTTCCAGGAGACAGTAAAGAGATCAGATTGTGAACAGCAGGCTTGCACATCTTGACAATAAACTAATTCACTGATTCATTGCGGGTGTGTTTGTGTGCGTGAGCTTGTCCTTTACTGGTGATAACAATGAAATATGATTCCAATAAACCATAACCTCTGTGTGCCTTGTTCAAGTGTGTTTACCAGTGGCATGTGGGCGGCGTGTGCACGCGTGTGTGCGCTTGTGTTTGAGAGCTTCCACAAGAGGCCTTTTCATAAAGCTGATAAAGCTACGCTGATAAAGCTACGCTGATAAAGCTACGCTGATAAAGTACGTGTTAGCACTTTGGCCAAAAGGCTTGGCAAACACAGTTCCCACACACATATGACACAAGATCACGTATGTACATATGGAACTTAAATTGTAAGCATGCGAGTGTGTGTCGGCCGTCGCGTCAGCCTAGAGTTTTCGGATTGACCTCTGTGGGGTGCTGGATGACTCCTCAACCCCACCTTCTATCACAACATAAAATGCATTTACAAATCACATTCTCAATCTCACCTATGGACAATTTAGTCTTCAGTTAACCTAATATGCATGTTTTGGATTGTGGGAGGCAGCCAGATAGGCGGACAAAGCCCGCACAAACACAGTGAAAACATTTAAACCCATTTAATAATGGTGAAGCAACTACCTGCCAACGTATTTAAAAAATAATTTTTTACTGTGTTTTTCTGGTAATTATTATATAACATCAAAGAGTGAACAGAAAGTACTCAAGTTTGAAACTTTTGGGATAGAAATGCAAGCTTGAAAATGAATATAAAACGCCCTCTGGCAATCATTGGAAGTTTTCCGGATGCGTCTTAAGTGAACTTTACACTCTGTATGACTGTAAGATTAAAGTTTAGCAAATTGATTGAAGGCGTCTTCTAGTGGTTGCGCTGCGAGCGTGTTTTGATATTTATCAGCATGTGTTCTGGTATTCATCCACTTCTGTGAACTTAACATTTCTCATTCAAACTGAACAATAATGCACTCTGTGAGGTTTGGGATATGATTTAATTAATTGGTGTCTTTGTAGACTCAGAGAGTATTCATCATTTTTACTCAAAATAAATCACAGAAAAGGAAAATTATTACAGACTTAAATTGTCGAAACCTAATGCAGACAATCAGCATATAAAATGCATGGATGAATTTCCCAAGTGAATATAATGCCTTTAGGAATATGAACAATATTCCATGTGGATCCAAAGATGGTAAACGATTTTTGGCCATTACCTGAGCAGTTGGGCCACAGGTGTCCAACTCAAGGCCCGGGGGCCATATCTGGCCCGCCACATCATTGTATGTGGCCCACAAAAGCAAATCATGCGTCACCTGCTGCTAATATCTATATCAAAATTTCAAAATGTCATGTGTGATAAGTAATATCGTTGAGATTTTGCAGGAATTTTTCATTTTCCTATTTACAATAACGTCAGCAATAATTGAACAAGCTAATATTTTTGACTTCTGATTTCAAAAGTTGTTATCCACCAATTTGTTGTGTGCATGTGTGAGACGATTAATCGCTGTCATAATGGCCCGCGCCCAAAATAAGTTTGACAGCCCTGCTGCAGTCACTGTGATGTAATTTTGCTGTGGACAGCAAGTGGCAGTAGAAGGCAAAATGGCCGCCCTCTGAGATGGATAGCTTTTTCTGCTTAATTCATGTTCCACAAACCCAATATTAATCACTGTGTTTAGACTAGCATCCCTACTGTACTAGATTAAAACAGCAGATGTGACTCAGTTTTCAGTCTTTGAAAGTGGCACAGAAAGGACAATAGTGGCAGGTTTTAGCATCTTATCGGCAGTGCCTTTCTCCGAGGATGTGAAGAAATGAAGTGCAAAAAGAAAACAGGAAAAACAACTATTTTGTTGTATTTATTTCATGTTTATTACGTGAATGTTTAGAAAGTATTATTATTTTTTGTTCTATCTCAAGACAAAATTGTTGACGTTTTCACAAATAATGGTCAGCTGTACGACTAATGTATTTTGATTAGGAAGATCCTTTTTACTTGTCATTTCAGTCAGAATAAATAAAGTGTAAGTTGTATTTTTTGGGGGTCATATGACCCAAGTGGACATTGTAGATCCTTACAAATGTTCTTTATCATTCTGTTTTCCTCACAACGTTCAGTTTTGAGAATCACAGCAGTGAGGATTCTTGCAGAACAGCCTCAAGGCACCCGCCATCTGCCGCTGCGATTCATCGTTCCGCACCATTCCCATCCGTCTCACTGCTTCCTCCAACGATTTTTGGGTTTCTCCTCACACTCGGGGCCCTCGCAGGTGCCGGAAAGTAGGTTGGCAGGTGTGGGGGCAGGCTTTGCCGGAGCGAGCGTCTCCTTGCCGACGCTCGTGAGCAAAGCCGGGAGCTCGTACGAAATGGCCTTCTCTAAACGGTCCAGCATGCAACCACTCGTCCAGCTGCAGTGGTAGCACAGCGGCTGGAAGTTGGACACTGGATTCACTCCAAAGAAATCTTGATAGGCCTCCTTACTGGGCAGGTCAAACTTGCTGACGTTGGTTTTGGCCAGAATGGACTTGAAGATGTAGTACTTGTCTGGGTCAGTGACAATATCATGAAACACCTCATAGGGATCACTAAACCAGCCCAGCTTTTCGTGGTAGGTCTGGAGGTAACGGTCAACAAGGAGGGCGTGAATGCGCACTCGGATGCCATGCTGCCGGACGAAGGCAATCTTGTTTTCAATCTGGTTCTCTATCACCTGCAAGAAGAGTGTGAGATTAAATAGAGCCAGACACTATTTTAAACTAGAACGACAGATGCAAGACTTTGCCAAGGTTGAACTGTTGTAAGTCATACTTGGTTCAAGTCCTCCAACAGAGACGTCTCTTCCTTCATAAAGAGCTCCCGGCTGGTATCTACTGCGTATTCCTGAGTCCAAAAAGAGCTCACATACACCCGAGGAGGTTCTGTGGCATTGATGAGGGGCGCCATGCTCCAGAACAGGGCTCCGTAGACCCTCATCAGGTCCTGGGTGGTGAGACTGTCGGCCTTGTTGAGGATGATGCGGATTTGGGACTCACGGCCCTTCATCTGCCGGAAGAGCATTTCCAGCTCTCCTCCCACATCAAGTTTGGTAGGGTCAAAAACCAGGAAGATGAGATCAGCTCGGTCAATGAACCACTGGCACACCTCGTTGTAAGGGTACCCTGATGGGGGCGAAGGCAAACGAATGACTGTAAGTTCTCAGATGAATTTTGATGTCTGTTTTACAACAAGAAGTTGCAAAACGAGACGAGTCCATCAAATAGGTCAGTGGGTCGCAACTGTTGTCATCCTGGGATCCGCATTGCCCTACTGTTACAACGTTGCCACCCATTTTGTAAATACCCTCTGAAAACATACAGTCTATTTTTAAACATAGCATAAGTGAAGGCAATTCAGATCACAATCACCTGAGCGTGACATAACTGCATGTATAAAAATGAATACAATAAAAATTAAAAAATCTAAATGTAATTTATACCTCAGCTCTGTTCCTTTGCTGTTAGGAAAGTGCAACACCAATAATAATAATAATAATAATAATAATAATAATGCATGGGATTTATATAGCGCTTTTATAGACGCTTTACAATGGAATGGATTCATGCAGTTTGCATCCTTTTTAGGAACTGAACAATACAGACAAGTGCAACAGTAAAAGTTTTATCAGTCTTAAGGGGAAGTAAAGCCAAATGTTTTCTTTACAATAAGATGTTGTCTAAACTATTTTAAACATGGCATTCTTATTAATATTGTGTTTGTGGACTTTGAATTAAGCAGAAAAATCCACCTGTTTTTATCCATCTCAGTGGGCTACCATTTTGCCTCTTGCTGTTGAGACGGAAAATCACATCAAAATTGCTGATAGCTCAGGTAACAACCAATCATGGCTCAGCTTTTGAGCGTCAAATGACCAACCTCAGGTGAGCCAACAGATGAGCCATGATTGGTTGTTACCTGAAGTCTGAGCTAATGGCAAAATGGCCGCCCCCTGTGATGGATCAAATTGAGTGGATTTCGTTGCTTAATTCATATTCCACAAACACAATATTATTCAGAATACCATTTTTAGACTCTAGTGGGGCTATTATTCCCTGGATTGTACCCCACCTACTGCCCCAAGCCACTTGGGATAGGCTCCAGCACCCCCGCGACCCTTCTGAGAGATAAGCGGTTAATAAAATGGATGGATGGGGCTATTATTGGTTTGAAAATTGTTGAGTTGACTTGACCCCTATAATGATTACGATTAGAGTAAAAAGCCTTCTTGTGCCGTGTGACAATATATTTTTGTATGGCGCTGCGCAAACCCGTTCATACACACCATTTAACTCCGTCAAAAAATGAGGAACGTCTGGAAATTCTTACAAGCTTCCCACGACCCACCCAAAATGTGTACGTGAGCCACCAGTAGAGAACCACTAAAATAACTTACCTCTCTCCTGCTGCTTGCGGTTCTCAATGATGCCAGGAGTATCAACAATTGTGACCCTCTCCAGAATCTTGTGGGGCATCTCATAGCCCACCAGCCTTTCCAGGAAGCCCTGGCCAAACTTCTCCAAAGGCGAGAAGGAACGCAAACTGTCGGCTGCCATAACGATGCCCTCTATGGTGCGATACTTCTCGCCATGCATTATTACGGTATACTCAGAGGTTGTGGGTTCAGCACCTGATGGAAAGGTAAACAGAACATAAGGATCGCTGAGCTTTGGCATATCAGCTCTATAGTTTTACTTGCAATACGGAAGTGTTCCAGTAGTTCCAAGTAACATATATAAGCAAACAAAAGAAGTGTGGACCAAAATATGGATGCTGGGACTGCGTTCTTAGGAAAGCATAGTTCCCTTCCCCTGAGCAAGGCAGTTAACCTTCACTTCCTCTTTGTTGCCAGTGTGAATTTAAATTAGCTTCATGTATAAAAAAAAGAAAAAAGTATCAACAAATACTAATTCGTAGGGATGGTCGACACTACTCTTTTTTTTTTCAGACCGATCCCAGTACGAGTACTCAACCCTTGAGTAGTCCCCGATACCAATACCACCAGTGCTTTTGATACATAAAATGTCATCCCCGAAAAAAGAATAATTTCAAAGAAAGGTCTATACGTCCCAATATAACATTTTTTTCCTTTAAATTACATGAAATTAATGGGGAATTTCTGTTCTTCTAATTTCAAATTTCTAGTTCCAGATCATAAAATGGTCACAAGATCAGTTGCCGTCGTGAGTATCGATACCTTGAAATAAGGCCAGGTATTGGCCCGATACTGATACATGGTATCAGTACTCGCCTAAGCTCATGCTTATAAGTTACATCTGTGTTAACTGCAATATAGTCAACATAAAATCACAACTCCTTGATAAACACATCCATGACTATTTATACTTTTTGGAAAATACATTTAACCCTCCTGTTATGCAGCGGGTCAAATTGACCCATTACCTTTTTTTAATTAATTTTTTTATTAAAGAAATCAGTTTAGTGATTCTAACCAACTATATTTAGATTTTTTTTTTTGAGTCCGACATTATATATGACGGGTCAAATTGACCCAGGGAGTTAATTTGCTGTTTCTGACAAACTAACATACAAATAATAGGAGGGTGAACCAAATGCTCTTACCTGTATATAATTCTTGTGAGGTGTCATGAAGACCCAGCAGGTAGTTGATCATGGAGGACTTGCCCACACTCCAGGGTCCAAGGAACAAAACCATGGGTTTAGAAGCGATTTCCCCATCTACAGTTTGGAAGGAAAGACAACTAGACCCGATTTTGATTGACAGGCAGCACGTGGCTCACTTCACAAATTCAGTTTCTGAAAAGAAAAATCATGAAGCTCCCGAGTTTTTAGAACCTCCCTGCCCTGATTTCTTGTGCCATCTTGTGGCCATAATCTTTGATCATTCACAATCAAGATGTAGGCGCAACCTATTTAGGCTCAGATATGAATTGATACGCAGCAGTCGTATGACACAGTCTGTGTGATTTAACCTGTGACTTCGTGCTGCCTGAGTTCATTGTACTTGAAGGCTTGTTCCATCGGTTTGATGGCCGTGTGGAAGATGTTCAGTAGCTTCTTCATTGCAGCTGGAGACAAACGTAGTTGAGATTGAGAACATGACAGGTCAAAAGTGGGAAGGAGACATTTTGGGGAATGGGCGACAGTGCATTCTGTTGACATTTGACTTTTCTTTATTGTATTTCAGGTTGAAAATGTCATTCACTTCCTTACCTGTCACCTGAGCTGAGGGTTCAGCAGCAGCCAATCTCAGTGTGTCCTCAATATGGGAGCGGTCCCTCAGTGCTGGACCCTCGTTTGTTTTCCCTTATTGGCAGAGCAGACTGTCAGTCAGAATGCTTGACGCACCGATATCATGAAAACTTGTTAATTAATTTATGACATTATAAAGAATTGTGGGTATTCGTGCTTTGGATGATTATGTTTGAAACCCTTTTTTTCTTAAACAGCACATTAATTTTGTGAATGTGATCCAACCAAGCGAGTGGACCAGCTGTGCTCAGAACAGGCTTGACTATTATATCATGCTGTAGCACATCTATCAGTCTATTCGCTTCCTTTGCTATTTTGGTCCGTTTATTTCTGTACCAGAGGTTGTTGCTAATTCCTCTTTAGCCACACACAGTGTCATATTCAGTGGTATTGACAGACATGCCTGGGAAAGAAAGCCAGGAAGCTGAGAAAGATCTTTTAAGTGCCATGACCTTTTACATTTCATTTACAGTTCATTGCATTAATTGCAGTTGCAAATAAGTGTTTTAAAAATGTCTTTCATGTTAAGTCTATTGTACAAGTATGTTGTATGAGTATATGACAATTCCTTTGTTTTTCTTGTAGTACCGTTGGTCTGTGCAGACTCCTTGACCTCCGCCAGAGTGTCCTCCACCTCATGAGCCACTTCAGATGTTTCTTCTCCAAGATCTTCGACTGTTGCTTCCTCAACAGACTCCTGTGTGACTTCTTCAACGACCTGTATTTCAGGAATGACTTCTGGCTCTGCTTCAGGCTTTGAAAATGTTTCCGGCCCAGAAACAAGTGCAAGTTTTGGGACATCTCCTTCTAAGTCATTATTTGTAACATTTGGTGTTTCTTCCTCGGGTTCTGGCAACACTTCTGGCTCAGCTTTATATTCTGCTTCAGGTGCTGACATTGCTTTCAGTTCAACTTCAAATTGAGATTCAGGTTCTGAAATCACTTCTGTTTCAGTAGCACGTTTCTCGTCAGGTTCCGATATCCTTTCAGATTCAACTTCATATTCTGATATCGCCTCTGGTTCTGCTTCATATTCTGCTTCAGGTTCTAATATCACTTCCAGTTCAGCTTCAAATAGAGATTCAGGTTCTGAGACCATTTCTGCTTCATATTCAGCTTCAGGTGCTAATATCACTTCCGGTTCAGCTTCAAATTCTGATTCATGTTCTGAAATCACTTCTATTTCAGTAGCACGTTTCTCGTCAGGTTCCGATATCCTTTCAGGTTCAGCTTCATATTCTGCTTCAGGTTCTAATATCACCTCTGTTTCAGTGTCATATATTGCTTCAGGGGTTGATATCATTTCTGGGTCAGCACCATGTTCTTCTTCAGATTCTAACAAAACTTCTCGTTCACGGTTATAATCTGGTTCAGGTTCTGATATCGCCTCGGTTTCAGTGTCATAATGTGCTTCAGGTTTAGATGTCACATTTGGCTCCGCAGACTCAGCACTCATTTCAAGAATGTCTTCTGGCTCTGATTCAGCACCTTCTGGGCCCATTTTCTCCCCAGCTATTTCTCCCTCCTGTGTCTCCTCTTCTGTTTCCTGGAGCAGTTCCTCCTCTTCTAAATCGGCACCGTGAGGGATAACTGCTTCATCTTTTGGCACTTCATCTTCTGTGTCTTCACTTTTGTCTTCCTCATCCATCGACTCTCCTGCAGAATATACAACCTCGCCAACTGCTTCATCCTCGTTCATTTCCTCTGCAATGGATGCCTCATGTTCAGCAGATGCCACCTCCTCTTGGTTCTCCTGTACTGCGTTTTGGAGAACAGTTTCTTCTTCTTCTTCTCCATTGCTTGGTTCCTCAACAGTGGAAGGTTCAGTTTGTGCTATCTCAGCCGGTTCTTTGTCACCCTGTGAAGGTGAGGCTGACTCTTCTTCAGACGCAGACGGTTTTGGAGTACAAGGTTGACACATGGGCCTCTCTGGGGCCGGCGTGTCATTGGACGAACTCTGGCTGGTATGCTCCTCTGCTGTGCCACATCCACAGGAGAAGAGGTTTCTCTCCGGCTCCTGGAGCTGTACAGGCACCAGTGGGTCTTCATCAGGGATGGATGATCCTGGCACCAAACCACAAAAATAAAGAAGAAAAGAGTTCATGTTATCTAAGTGTTGTTGTTGACATGCTGAAGTGTAATTTTTTTGCAAACAACACATAACACATGCTGTTTTCCATCCTCATTGTCATACAGCAAGTTGTTGTATACATTATGTATGAATGTTGGCTTTTCATTTAATTACATGATTATTCTATCGAAATTGATTGAGGAACACATACACTAACACACCGCCCACAATATTAGGTACGCCTGTATAATCTAACAAGATCCGATATAAAAGCTATAAAATCGGCCTACTAAGTTTTGATTGATTTTCAGAGATATTAATTAAAATTTAAATTAACTCAAAGTAAACAGTTACTTTCAAGGTCACAACCTTTATTTAATTTTATCCGCCTACTCGTGTGAACACACAGTAGAGCACATTCTGATGCGAGGCAGTTATTTAGTATGTGTACAGTTCACATTACAAAGTGGGGACAGTGAAAAATTATTCTCAAACCTAAACAAGAAGTATTGGCTTTGTTGAGTTCTGTGCATCAATTATTGTAAAAACATTTTTAAAAGGATATCTGACCTTACAAACATTAACGTTGTTTTGCCTTTGTAAGTGCTTACATATAAATTGTTGTGTTTCTGACAACACATCAAGTATGAAATATATAATTTGCCTATACCTAAAAATGTGTTTGAGCGAGCCGTTTTGAAACAGTGAGGCTAATTCACATAACTGCCAAGCCACTTTCAAGTGATGGCTTGAGTCTATTGTACATTTGGTGATAGGGATGTAACGATATCCAAATCACAATACGATATTATCACGATATGAAGCTCATGATACGATAATTATTACGAAATTGTGGGGAGGTTGGCGACATAAAAAAGGTCACAATATTGTAAAAAAAAAAAGAGTTCATACAAAAAAAAAGCACCATATTGTGCTTTTGTACATAACAGCAATGCATATAAACAACCTCCAATCTCTAATGACACCTAATATTGAGGCACTTACTTGCTAATGTACGCACATATTGACTCGGTTCACAAGTATATTACGTTCCCATCCATCTGACCATTAGTGTGGATTTTAAATATAGAAGGGCTAAAACATGCCTTAAGAAAATTTAACTGCACAAAAAAGTAGCCACCAGAGGGTGCTAGAACTGCACAAATGGAAATCAACTTGACTTTTTGTAACATGTTAATATTGTGACATGACGACGACGATATTGTGGCAGTTTTAATATCTCAATATCATGATATTGCCGGTTTTTTTTGTTACATCCCTATTTCATACACCAGACTCAGCTTCTGTATTTGCTAGTTTGAGTGCATGGGTTTGGTTTCTGAGTTTTATCTGTACTATGATGCAAGCAGCATCCCCACTCTTGCAATAATCCCCCATTCACTCCATCTATTTCAAGATGCTGAATCACATATTAAGCTATTTATTGCAGATGATGTGCTTTACTAGCTTATCACGCTCTTTTGAGATTGTCATCATTCAAGTTCATGCGTCAAATGTCGCATGTTCAATGTGTATTGCCACTGTGTTGCCTTTATTATCGCACATAATACATGGAGGCGTGTCTCAGGTGTTCCACAAATGTCAGCAAGTGTCTGTTTAAGGGTTCCTTGGTCAACTCCTGCACTATGTTGATGGTGTGTGGAGGTCTGGGTGAAATGTGAAGTGTTGTGAGACATGCCTTGGAGCTGAAAGTCACCTTTCTGTTGCAGAAATAGATCCAGAATGACTTGTGGTGAAAAGAAGGACGTATATTTGTGATTTTCTTCTTCTTCTTTTTTTTTTAGATGAGGTGTTGTGACGTTTGCTTAGCAGCAAAATATGAGTGTGGATGAGTCACGATTTAATAAACCTAATTCCATGCATAAACTTACAAAATGGTTGTAAGTTAACGTCCATGGAATGTTTGAAAATATATTTGACAGTTTCCAAGTGAATCAATAGTATAGTTAATGGGAATTAAAAATGAGGTAAGATTCGGACCCACAACCTCTCTATAATGTGAGGCAAACATGCTAGCCACCACTATAGGCCACCATGCTGCCTACAAATTGATGCCAACAGTATTTTCAAATGTTCTTATTATTATTTGGTGTATGTATTTACATCAAACTCCAGTAGTCAAGATTAAACTGAAGTTTTTTTTTCTCTCCCCGACAACGTAAAATTTAGCAGATTTCCAGTTTATTGCAATTGATGTAATCATGTAGCCTATTCCTGTTCATCCCTCCATTCACAGAATTTTGCGATTACTGCAAACTTCAACACCCTTGCTAGGAATTTGATACACATATTATTGCACGCAAATCTATACAGTGTATTCTCATCCTATAAGTGCTTTAGCATGTCTGTTGTAGGCACATGAGAGACACTGAGATTTATCTACACTTCACAATAATCAATCACTATTGAATTGGCATATGACCTTAAAGTTAATGTATCTGTGTGCATATTCATTTAATAAAGACATCTATGGATTGTGGAAAGCCACAAAGAGATCAGTGAGCCGAGTATCTGGTGACGATTCAGCCTGACAAATGCCTGACGTGTGACTACAGCTGTTTGCTGGGTCCAAAATGAACCTATTGAAGGGCACACAAGGATATCCTCATGAAGTTGAAAACACAAACTAATTGCACATCATTTTCTTTATAGCTAGTTCTGATGTACTTAATAGAATCAATGTCATTATCATATTGTAACATCTAAAAAGAATAAATGAAAAACAGAAGAAAACAGATTCAGTTGCAAAATAACTTATTTCATCGTGATTAATTGGCGTTTCAAGTGAGTGTGCGTGGTTGTGTATATGTCGCGAGCCTAAATCAATCTGTCAGCGGTGTCTCTCCAGAGCAATGTGAAGGAACAGCAGGCAGAACATTTTCCATCAGCTGGTGTCCCACCTCAGACTGACATTTCCATTTTATACCCTCAAAGCTCCAAACTGCACGTCATCAGTATTCTACAAACATTTTATATAGGATTAATTCCTATGATTCATATCTATATATTTTTTTCACATTATCTTTTGACCACTGGAGAAAATAGTCCAAAAGATCCATAATGTTGGTTCACTGTGTTTCCCGAGCAATAATTTTGTGTCCAAACTAAAACCATACACCTATCGTGTAGTCATTCTGTTACAGTGTACAGTATAAGCACTTTCTCACTTTCCCTCACCCAATCCTCATGAATGCTGCACTACAAATCATACTTCACATGCGTCAAGCACAGCTGCACTGACATGTTACAGCACAGACACCAAAGCCTCTCAGCCATACCTGCAGCAGACAGAGCCAGCAGAGCCAGAACGCAGCACACATGGACCAGAGACTTCATTTTGGCTGCAAGGGGCCACCCCTCCTCTTCCCAAGATATATATACCCCTGAGGCAGAGTTAAAGGTCATGTGCCCGGTGGAGGTGGGGCACAGCAACTGTTGTCTTACCCCGATTGGTTATTTCAGCAAGCTAGTAGAATTCTGAGTAGCATACTAAACTTACTATACTGAACTACACTAAAATACTGTACTGTACTTCAATGATAAAAAGTTGATGACATCAAAGTTAACATTTTATTTTAAACATACACAAGAAGGGTCATCTTTTGAGCCATTGTACTTTCATGAATACTGTATATTATTTTGCTCAAATGTGATCAATCATGACTGTTTCAATGGCATGGTAACCCAGTTCGGTTTTCCCAACCAGGGTCCTCTAACACACAAGTGTGCCATGAGAGATCATCAGGGATGTCATGTGAAATTATCCAGTTTCACTATAAATAATGTACAGTATATGTTGTCTTTCCATGCCAGCTATCTGTGTTTCCACGTTGCTATTCATACAACAGAAGTCATGCAGGCTTCTTGCCAGTATGTCAGATTTCATATTGAGTCGGTTGTGTGAGTAATTGAGACATTATCATACTACTACTTAGTCGTACTTTTTGTGACATTTTTGTTAGGTAGTGTGTAAATGTAAAATATGACTTTGCTCATTAAAAACGGGCACACATTGATGTATCAGTTAGCGCAACTGTCTCACAATTGAGCGATTTGGAATACTAATGTTGGGTAGTGATGGGCCAATTAATTCTGTGGTATTGATATATCGACTTACACGAAAGCGATTTACACAACTCTTTGGAGCCACCTGGTCTCAATACATTTTGTTCACATTTGTAGCTAGCGCTCTTTGATTGATGTTGGCCTGCTGAATTTGCATATATGCTCATGTTTAGTATTCTATCTTGTTTATATTTGTATCCTATGGGTTGTCGGTTAAGTATAGTTGGTTGTTCACAAGAATTCCAGTTTCCTCTCTTCTGACTTTTACATGGATTCTTTTATCATTACAGTTCTTCATTGTACTAAATATTTTCATACTGTTTTAATGAATTTATAGTTCCCTTTGGCTCTAACTTTTACATTGTATTTTTTTGTGTGCAATTTATCTTCATATCTTATCAAACTTGAGCAACCTGATGAAGCCCTTAGCGAAGTGCCTTGTTGTAAGTCAAATATTTTTTTTCCTGTGTGCGGTAGCAATCCTGAATCCCCTCTTTGTTTTCAAGGATTCTTTATTTCCTTACACCACGAGCACCAGATCAGTTTGATGAAATATCCTGGTCACCAACTTTATGGTTTATTTCTCCAAGTAAAATGTCATTTTGGGGTTACATTAATTTATATTTATCGTAATTCATATATTTTTTTAAGTTTTATTTTTTACATCCTTCATAAAAAAACGAGTAATGTGTTATCAATTAACTAAACGAACGCATTAAAATTATCCAATGGTCAGTTATTTCCATGTGTTTAATTTGGGTACAGGCACACGCACACATACATTTCGGTATTATTATTATTTTTTTTAAACACATAAATGAATAAAAAATCACCCATCACTATTCTGAATGCAACGTTATGCCCTCCTGGCCGACGTAAAAAAATTCTACCTGTAGGACATAATCGCTCTTTCGTGAGAAATTGTAACTAAAAACTATAATAATAAAAGAAAGAAAGAAAGAAAGAAAGAAACTCTCCCTTGGTGGAATCGAACTACTTTCCAGTCTTGCGCGTGACAGTAACGACTGTTAGAGCTCAAATTGTACACAGACTGTAACCACGCTGAAATTATATTCTCCATCAATACAACTTGAAAAATATTTAATTTCCCCTTTCATGTTCCTAGTCGGAACATGAGACAGGCGGACTCCCTCAAATCCGGTTTACAAAACCGGAAGCGATCTATGAAAGATTTTGATTGGCTAAGGACTGTTGCTATGACTTCTGTTCCAGACGCTTTGGCGTCTGCAAATTCACACATTCACGTCTTCCACAAACTTATTCTTTCACCATGTGTCTGCCCACTACTGTAATTAATCTCTTTTCAAACGTATACTGAAAATCATTTTAAACGAGGTAAAAACATTGTGTCATCAAACCGCTGCACGCATCGAACAGAACAGATCGTTCAAGTATCTAATCTCATCAAGATGAAGGTTGGTATTACGTAAATATATATTTGTTTTATTTTTGAGTTGCTTAACAGTACTGAGTTCAAAGGGATGAATATGTCTTCACTTAGCTAGCAATTTGCTAACGGTAGTGCTAATTAGCTGACGAAACTTTATAAAACATTTTGACATGTAAAACTGCTTTTTCATATCAGCTTCTTGTTAAATGAATCAAGTGTATAGTACATTACACAGTTAATAGATTAGTACATTTCTTGTAATTAAATAATTTGCTTGTGCTCAACAAGTATTTATTCTTCTACACTTGATGTACAAGTTGTACAGTAAAAAAGATTAGGTTATTTGCCTGCCATACAATTTCCTGGGCGAGTAAAAATATGTTTGATATGTTGTGTGACTTGTGTCTGTTGAAATGCATTGAATTTATTGGAGCCACATGTCTTTTTGTGTGTGTCCACAGAGCATTTTCACCCTCGTAGACAATGCTTGGATGGGCTCGAAGTTATTGTACAAGTGGCAGAAATCCCTTGGAAATTATATAGCTGTTGCAGGGTGAGTGAAAATGGAGCCTTCTTTAAATCCAACATTTGACCTGACTAATCCCATGCACAATGCGTTGTATGCAACCCAACAGACAAGACAGCTCAGTGAAAATATTTGATCGCCATGGATACAAGTTGACTGAAATCAGCCTTCCTGGGTACGTGTCGGGCATAAACAATTGAGAGCAAAAATGTTTTTGTTGTTGAAATAATTGTTTCTTTTCTTTTTCCCCACTCACTCAGACGCTGTGTGGGGATGGACTGGGACAAGGATGGGGACATTTTGGCAGTGATAGCAGCAAAATCCAGCTCCATATACCTTTGGGATGCCAGTGTCAATAAAACATCCAAGATAGATAGTGGAATGAGGTAGGAGTATACTTGCATTCAATATGTTGCAAAGGTCTTGCTATAATAACTACATATAATTAACTAGAATGTAGTAATGGCAAATAAAACTAGTGGAGATTTTTTGTTTTTTTTACTGTATATTTAATACTAAAGATTTACTACCAGTATTACCCAAGTTGCTCAGACAAACAAACCAATTTTGGAGGTGGAATGAATAAAAAATAAAGCATTTTCCCTGACAGAGATCATATTTCTCTCATCGTGTGGTCAAAAACGGGCCCCCTGCTGGCAGCTGGGACTGCCAAAGGAAACCTGTTAATCTACAATCAGCAGACCTCACACAAGATCCCAATATTAGGTACATGACATAACAAGCATGATCATTTTCAGCATTTCAACTCACTTTTTGTGATTTTCTTTCAACTCTGTTCGTCGTGCATGGTAGGCAAACATACCAAAAAAATCACCTGTGGCTGCTGGAATGCTCAGAATCTACTGGCTCTTGGCTGCGATGACAACAATCTGAGCATCAGCAATCAAGAGGGGGACACCATCCGAGAGGTAGTCACATGCAATACAAAAAAAACACATTGTCAGCGTGCAACTGCACGTATGGGTCAGTCATCATTTACAGGTGCGCTACCTGTGTGCGGGAAATACAAGTATCATCAGATCATAGTAACCACATGTAGAAACACTGTACTAAGATGACATGTTTTTGTTGTAGATAAAACTGCGCGGTGCACCTGCAGACATTTACTTTTCTATGATGAAGACAAGTGAAAGGACTTCACAAGGAGAGAACACTGTGAGTTTCTGTGTGTGTTTAGGCACACTTTCTTACACCACTTGCATTGTTTTGATCAAAGTGCCGTGTGTTTTATGGTAGAGATAAACCGATAAGGACTGTATGTTTTTTAAACCAAGGGTTAATTTCTTGTGTGCCTATTCCACTGTGTTGGGCTTTTTGTGTTTTGCTTTATTGTTTGTTTGTTTGTTTTAATGGACTTGAGTTTGTCAGCAAAGATGTCTCATCTTAACACCGATGTCAATTATTAGTAGTCAAAGAGGATGATAACCGATATTTGGAGGTGATATTCATTTTCAGTAAAAAAAAAAAAGGGGGGGGGGTATTAGCGTCAACACTAAAAAAAAAAAGCCAACCTTGACTTTGTTGTAATGTCTTACAATATGTTTATTGAACAATTTTTCAAACATTTCAAAATGTAGCCTTTTTTTTTTTTAAATCTTAGACAATAGACATTCTTTTCAATTTCTAGCAAAATGTTCAGGGCTCTCCCAGGGTAATTAGTACGTCTTAAAAAGTGAAATGGAAACTTAAAAAAGTAAATACCATAGCTCTCTATAGTTTTCTACAGTAAATATTTTTTTTCCCGAAAATTTTAAAATACCTGAAATCTTAAACTTTCACATTTCTTTGTTTTAATGTCGAACAAAAACTAAAGGTTCAGAAGGTTCCCAGTGTCAGCAGCATCTCTTATAATGTTAACTAAAAATTTTAATTACTATTTCCCTGATATTGAAATGGGTTTAGATTTACCTTGTATCAGCTGTCAGATGTAAAAAAAAAAAGAAGAAGCCAATATCGATATTGGTCAAAATGCCCAATATATACCCTATATCCCTATATTATAGAATTACATTGCATATTATACTTACTGGCATTTTTACTGTAGGTGAGTGTCTGCGTGGAAAAGAAAATCCTGGTCCTTTTCAGCGTCACCAATACAGACGACTGGTATGAGCTGGCATTTGAAGCGAGTTACGGGCGCATCGTCTCTTATCGCTGGTACAGCACACACACACACACACGATGAACCTTACACAATGTCTTTGGGTATTAAAAAAACACACTATAATTCTGTATCATTATTATTATTATTGCAAAAGACACATGACTAATATTCTCTGGGATTTTTTTTTTATTCCACTTCCATCAGGTTTGGTGATGGGTATATACTGATCGGCTTCTCGCACGGATACTTTGTGGTCATTTCTACTCACATCAGAGAGATTGGGCATGAGCTCTGCCAGGCCCGGAATCACAAAGACAGTCTTAACAGTGTAGCCATCTCCTCAGCATTAAACAAGGCAGCGTCATGTGGAGACAATAGGTATGTACAGTTTAATAGCGGTAACAACTAAGTGATCAAAGATGAAACAAACCAAATTTCTGTATACATTGCAGCATAAAGATCCATGATCTCTCTGACCTCAAATATATTAGCAATGTGATTCAGCTGGAGGATGAGACGAAAGGTGAGGAAGTTTCCTGCTATACAGTAGTTTGAAATTTACCAACCGTGCCAACAACGTGTCTTTGACTCTGTCTGCTCAGGTCTGGACCAGCTGAGTTGGACAGATGATGGCCAACTGCTGGCAGTATCCACACAGAAAGGCACTCTTCACGTCTTCCTCACAAAGCTTCCGATTCTGGGGGACAGCTACGGAACCAGACTGGCTTACCTTACGTCTCTGCTGGAGGTCACAGTGTCAAACTATGGGGTGAGGACTTGCATTACTGGAACACAAAACTGACTTAACAAAGGCTGCGGTAAAAATGAACTCATGTTATTTGGTCAAGTGTTGCTTTTGATGCCACTTCAGTTAACTAAATAAAACTGATAAAAAACTGAAGAGGGTCAAGTATGAGCCTATCCCAGTTGCGAGAGACGAGACTCCTCACTAGACTCAACTGTGCGCCTTCGTAACTCCATTGTTTTGCAGATACCTCCTGTGACCATTCAAGTGGAAGTCGAACCAACTTTCATTGCTGTGGGACCCTACCATGTTGCTGTTGGGATGAACAACAAAGCCTGGTTCTATGCACCACTTGAACAAGAATCTGGTGTGTGTCATGTTTAACAGTCAATCATTAAGTCAAATCACTTCACGCAATTTGTTTTACTGGACTCTTTATGTTTAGCTTTTACCAAACTAAAGGAGATCGAGTACTTCGGGACGGTTGCCAACATGTGTCTTAATGCAAAATATGCTGCAGCATTGTTTGATGGGAAAGTGCAACTGCACATGGTAAGTCACGACTATTTGCGGACTATGCCTATTAGCTCATTAGCCAGTTACAAAAACAAAAAAACAAAATCCATAGCATGTTACCTCGTTTGTCTTGTAGATTGATGGCAGTGAGCAGGAGGAGAGGAAACAGATGAAGTTGTTCCCAGATGATGACAGAAAAGGTCGTATCCTTTGCCACGCTCTCACCGCTGACTTCCTCTACTATAGCACCGATGTAAGACTCATTCATTCGTGTTTCATTTATCTGCATTTAGAAAAGAAAACTTGCATAATTCCTGTTTCAATGTCCGTTCACGGAATTTCTTGTATTCTTCTGCTGCTCTTCCAGTTAGGTAACGCTGTGTGTGTCCTAGTGGAGGATTGGGAAACTGTGAGCACTTATAGCCACGCTGTGGCAGTGAGTAAAGTTTTCCCCGATGTGAACGGCACACGGTTGGTCTTTATTGATGACAAGAAGAGTGGCTTCCTACTCACCCTTTCAAGTGTGAGTACATGCAGTGTTTACAATGATGGACACACTTGTGATCCGCTGAACATTTTAGAAACGACATGTTCTTCCTTTTCTATTTCCATTGTCACAATTAATAGTCGATTGTCAACCAACCTTTTAGGTCCCGTCCCACAAACACTTGGTAGGTACTGGGGCTGGGTTTAAAAAAATTAATAATTGATATTAAATCGATTTTCCTTTTTCGGGTCTGATATCCATTCATAAAACCACAAATTGATTATTTTTATATCTCTTTTTCCCATAAATGAAAAAGAAAATCAAATTTTAAAGGCTGATCTTACTGTTTTCTTGAAGTTTACTGTTCCAATGGATTTAAAAGTATTTTGTTACATTTATGAAAGACCTGACTTATTGCACTTTAAGACAATTCAGAATCTTTTTATTTCAGTTATTGAATTAGAATTATGAAAATATTTTCCTCCCATCCTTGGTGATATCAATGTTTTTGTAACACTTGAGTGATCATACCATTACTTTCATGAATAAACTTTTAACCAGTTACTGCTTCCACAAAACTTAATTTGGAATTTAATGTTTGTGGAGTTTATATCATGCCCTTGATATTTAAGCTGAATTTATGTACCATAATTAATCAATATCAAATTTAATTGAAGTTAATCTAATTGAGTGGGGGGAAAACGAAATAGATTGTGAATCAAAATTGAATCAATTGAGGAAATTAGAATCGATACCAAGCCCTAGTTGATACATCAAGGCATTTGTGCCAAAAGTGGGTACAAAAATGAACCATCTTAACGTGACTTGAAAACGGTGACCATTTTGACCTATAGTTTTTTCCCATAAAGATCATTTAATAGCTATACTTTTGGCCGCATGGTGGGCCTAGTGGTTAGGATGTCTGTCTCACAGTTCTGAGATTCATTGTTTGCAGAAAGGTTTGGCGTTGGAAAGGTATTCTTTTTGGGCAGTCGTGAAGACTTCATTGCTGCATTTGTAAACCTGTTGCCACATTATACACAGAATGGGCTTGGTCCATGAGAATCACCTGTAGCGATAAACTTCTGATATTGTCTCTAAAATGCAGCTTTCTTTGTTTGGAATTTGTGGGCACTTTTCCTTCTGTGTCATCATTTGGTCCTTCCCCTTTCCACAGAAGCTTTCCATCGACATTTGCTTTTCAATAATTTTTTGCTAGCTTCTGGGCCTACTTTTTTCACTTACCTATTATGTAACCGAGATGAGTTGTTTGACATGAGGAACATGCGGATGCACCTGATTTTTCAAAGTAAAATGTCTTTATTTTAAACTCTGATGATCAGTAGAATACTGTATGTTTTGTTCAGTTTCTCTGTGCGCAGTGTGTGGCCTTGTATCCCTGCTCAAATTTGGCCGTTCATGTGTCGTTCCAGGCAGCCGATTTGTGCCTTGAGCTTCCAAACTTCTCCCCGACCAACACTGGAGTGCTGTGGGACAACTGGCACGCTGACAGAGTCGTGTTTGTAGCTTTCGACGATGACAAAGTCTATACTTACGCTGTGCATAAAACCACAATATATGGTAGGGAAACTAGTCTAAATACAGTATTTTGGGAAATATTGCATTAGTGGAATATGAGTCAAATATGAGCAAAACCCAGCAGTTTTGATCAATATCAGAAGGCGACCATTTGCTCAGGTCTCGGGTAACACCCAATCACAGCTCAGCCTCAGAAAACAGGTGAGCTGTGATTGCTCATTGTCTGAGCAACTGTGATGTCATCTTCAGTCAACAGCAAGTGGCAAAATGGCCGCCCCCTGAAATGGATAAAAATGGCTGGATTTTGCTCCATAACTCATATTCCACAAATGTAATATTAATCAGGATGTCATGTTTAGACTAGTGAGGTCACATATAACATATTATTGTCAAGAAATGTTTAAGGTTGACTTTCACTTTAAACATTTTTTATTGTTGTTATTTTGTTTTAGGTGTAGGCATGTGTAATGTAGTGGTCAATGCCATTCAGAGTGATCATGTGATTGACTAGTGACCAGATCAACAGAGCTGTCCTTTTAATTGATATTTCACATCTCCTGGTCACCTAGGCCCACGAGTGGTGTTAGTGGGAAGCACTCCACTTCTCTCCTCCCACAAGCCTTTGCTGCTCTACAACGGCGTGCTGACGTGCCAGACGGAGAGCGGCAAGATCAGTGAAGTGGCTCTGAGCACACACTCCTTCCTTGAACACTCAACAAACACACCGTCTGGGTCACAGCCAGATCTTGGCAAACAGCTTACGCAGGCCCTCCAGCTTAAGAGGTTAGTTAGGCCTGCTGCTTTTGATTGGAGAGCCTTGATTTCTTGACACTAGTTTTCATAATTTTCTTTCAAATGTTCGTTGTTTCATGTCAGAGCAAGAACTCTCCCTGTTAACTCTGCTAACCAGATTTGTATTTTTTATATTTTCTAGTTAGTGTTGACACTGGTCCCTAAATGTTCCTTATGAGTTTTAAATATCTAAAAACATCCTGCACGGGGATTTGATTAACTTTTCTGTTTTACCTTGTGTGTATTTCTCAAGTGTTTTTAGTCTTTTCTTTTTACAAAGACAGCAGTTGGTGGTGTTGCATTTATGAAGCGTAGAGAATTCTGACTTGTGTGCGCTTGTGTCCCTCCTCAGGTTTTATGAAGCCTGGGATCTGTGCTTGACTGAGGGCAATGAGGCCAACAAGGCAGAGATTGGCAAAGCCTGTCTGGTTCACATGGAGGTCGAGCTGGCCATTCACTTCTACCGCATGAGTGGCAATGTGGGCATGGTGATGTCGCTTCAGGCCATCCAGGTACAACTATGAGTGGTGGAGGTTTGGGCATTGCTGGACAAGTATCTTGGGCGTTTCTAGTAATTGAAGTATGAAATATGTGAAATCATGAAGAAACATTATTTATTTTTATTTTTTTTCGTTCATAGGGCATTGAGGATAATAACTTACTTGCAGGTCATTTGGCTATGTTCCTGGAGGACTTTTGTCTTGCTCAGGACCTCTATCTGGCCTCAAGCTGCCCCATCGCTGCTCTGGAAGTGAGCTATACACACACGTTTTTTGGGTTTAAATATTCAAAGATAACTTGTTGTAAGTTGAATTGTGTTTATTTTGTAGATGAGGAGAGACCTGCTGCACTGGGACAGCGCTCTGAAGTTAGCCAAGGGATTAGCAGAAGACCAGATTCCATTTCTCTCCAAAGAATATGCCGTTCATCTGGAGTTTATGTAGATACACACCCAGAGCATTCCTAATCATGTTTTCATCTGAAATGTTTGATCTCATGCATCATTTGGTTCTCACTCTGTCTGTCTCTCTCTCTTACTCTCTAGTGGAGACTACATGAATGCTCTGGCGCACTATGAGAAAGGCATGACTCATAATAATAAAGTAAGTGCAATAGATTCATTCTCTTTTCTGACAAAATAAGGAGATGAGTACATTTTAGTTAAGTTTTTTTTTTTTTTTTTCTGTTTGTATATACTTACATACATACTGAGGTTGGCCTTCCTGTGTGGAGTTAGCATGTTATCCCCATGCCTGCATGTTTTTTTTTTTGTTTTTATACTCCGGTTTATTCTCACCTTTCATAAACTGACGACAGTGGATTGTCCTTAGCGGGTGTACTGTGAATGTGAATGCGAACAGTTGTTTGTCTATACTCTATGCCCTGCGACTGACTGGCGACCAGTTCAGGGTTTAGCCTGCCTCTTGACCAAAGTCAGCTGGGATTGGCTCCAATACTCCTGACCCTGAAGCAATATTTAAAAAGAATAATTTGTTATCGCTATTGGTTGAGGTTTGCAGTTTGGTGTCTTAATGAAGTGTGAAGTGAATGCCTTGCCATGAGAGTCAGAAATAAGAGGAACAGCTCTCGGCATGCAATATTGTATAACCGTTTAAGCACAATAATGAACATATAGGGAAATTAATAACTTTCTAATAGTGTAAAGCAAAAACTGATCATTATTTTCTTTGGAGCAGTACTATCATGGGTTACCATGTGAGCACATGGTAACCCATTAGTTTTCTAAAGTCAATAGTATAATTTGGTGAGGAAGAAACATTGTCTGGTTTGGATAAAGGTGACACTGTAGTAATAATAATAATAATAATAATAATAATAATTATTATTATCATTATTAATGAATGTTGTACTTTCTGGTCTACTATTTTCTTACTATCCTTTCCCCCGTGTTGCAGTTCCAGGAGCATGATGAGGTATGCCAAGCAGGTGTAGCCAGGATGGCCATTCGGATGGGTGACATCAGGAGAGGAGTGGCACTGGCTATTCAGCACCCAAATAGAGTCCTTAAGAAAGAATGTGCAGCCATACTGGAAAGTATGAAGGTAAGAGTTGGATTTTAGTGTCTGTTGTGTATCTAAACGCCTGTATTATTTTTGTGTATGTATTATATTGTTGTTTTTAATTCATAGCAATTCTCTGAAGCTGCTCAGCTCTATGAAAAAGGACAGTGCTACGACAAGGCAGCATCGGTTTATATTCGCTGCAAAAACTGGTGAGACGAGGCCCGAAAACACCAGCACTCAGACCCTGAATGTGTTCTTCAGTTGTCAACCTTGAAACAACTCTTTCAGGGCAAAGGTGGGAGAGTTGCTGCCTAATGTCACCTCTTCCAAGATCCACCTGCAGTATGCTAAAACCAAAGAGGCGGATGGGAAGTAGGTTCTTCTTGACATATCTAATGAAATCAAGACTTTTTGAGAGAGAAAAAAAAATCCTCGAAACCAACGTAAATGATTGTGTTCATCAGTTATAAGGAGGCAGCACAAGCCTATGGGAGCGCTAAAGACTGGGACAATGTGACTCGCGTGCTGCTGGATCACCTGAAAAACCCAGAAGGTGCTGTTCGCATTGTCAGAGAGACACAGAGCATTGAAGGAGCAAAGATGGTGGCCAGGTGGGACAAAAGAGTGTGTGGTTAAGTACACCCGCATACTGAGATTCAATACAAAAGTTGTATCAAAATGTCTGCCTAGACAAAAAGATAACACTCACTTTTACCAATAGGTTTATTTCTTGTAAAAACAAAACAAAAACAACTTGCAGATCTAATTTGGGGTTTGTGTCTTTGCAGATTCTTCTTGTCGTTGAATGACTACGGCTCGGCCATCCACTTCCTGGTGCTGTCTCAGTGCAACGATGAAGCTTTCCAGCTAGCGCAGCAGCACAGACAGATGGAGGTCTACGCGGACATAATCGGTCTGCGACTATCAACTCTTGCAAGTTTTGCCCCATTTGTTGTGTTGACTAATGCAAAATAACAAATGCACACGACCGCTGCTGTGTGTTCACCAGGTTCTGATGCAACACTGGAGGATTATCAGAGCATCGCTCTCTACTTTGAGGCAGAGAAGAACCACCTGCAAGCTGGGAAATTCTTTCAAAAGTGTGGACAATACAGCAGAGTAGGAGCTCTCTTTCGTCACTATGGATGGTTGACTGGTTAATTGTACCTTCTGCCACCTAGTGGATGAGTGTTTAATTGTTCTGAGTGTCACTGAACAAACAGAACATTAAACAGAACATTTGTCGTAAATCTTGAAAATAATTTCTGACCAGTTAATTACCAGTTACATTTGGATAATTTCTCTCAGTAATCACTTGGCTAAAGCATCAACTTCTCTTGTTCTCTCCCTCAGGCATTGAAGCACTTCCTCAAGTGTCCTAATACGGAAGACAGTCTGGCTCTGGACTTGGCCATTGAGACAGTGAGAGATCACATGCGGTGCAAAATCACTGTTATCAACATTAAAAATGCATGTACATTATGTGTGTGTTTACTAACAGGTGGGCCAAGCCAAAGACACCTCCCTGACTAATTTGCTAATAGAATACCTCATGGGAGAGAGCGATGGCATCCCGAAGGTGATGATTACATGACGTTGTAACATTTAACATTTTATTGTGACGATTCCAGCCTAAACTGTTTATATATGCTCCCTGAGTTGAGTGAGATAAAACACAAGAGCTGATTCATCAATGCCCTTTACAAAGATAATAAATAATGCTTTTATTTGAATTACTCCAATTACACAGCAACTATAGCACAATTACAAAAACGACTGTATTATGTGTCTGCTCTTTCATCTAGAAGCAACTATCTGAAAATAGTTTCTGCCTCAGCAATGTCTGAATGTGGGATTATAATAAATGTTTTAAGCACGTTTTAAATTTTTGGTGGTTTGAATTTTGAGGATGCCAAGTACCTGTTCCGACTCTACATGGCACTACAGCAGTACAGGGAGGCCGCTCGCACTGCCATCATCATCGCTAGGGAGGAGCAGAATGCAGGTAGGATCCCTTCCACCCCAAAAACTTTTTACCTACCATTGCATCATAATACACTGTGCTTTTTGTGTGTCTCGATCAGGTAACTATCGTAGCTCTCATAACGTGCTGTTCAGCATGTACACACAACTGCAGGCCCACAAGATAAAGATTCCTGCAGAAATGGCTACTAACCTGATGATTCTGCACTCCTACCTGCTGGGAAAAGTGAGTGTTGATAAAACAAATAGCTTTGGTAGAAATGCATTTGTAAAATTGATAGCCAGAAAAAACAATAACATATTTTTGGTGAAATAGGTTTATTGTAAACTTATTTGGCTCCTTTGAGTTCACAATTCTGTCTCTGTAATGAAGAAAAACATTCTGAATATCAAAATAATAAATAGATTGTTCCATTAAAGGAGAAGTCAATCTTAATAATTTATTGACAATAATATGTGACCTCACTAGTCTAAACATGACATTCTGATTAATATTACATTTGTGGAATATGAGTTATGCAGCAAAATCCAGCCGTTTTCATCCATCTCAGGGGGCGGTCATTTTGCCACTTGCTGTCGACTAAAGATGACATCACAGTTGATCAGGGCTCAGGCAACAACCAATCAGTGCTCACCTGTTTTCTGAAGTTGAACTGGGATTGGTTGTAACCTGAGACCTAAGCAAAAGTGATCTAATTTTCACTCGTCGGCAAGTGGCAAAATGGTCGCCTTCTAACACTGATAAAAACTGCTGGATTTTGCTGTTTAACTCATATTCCATGTGTATATATATATATATAGTGTCAGAAGGCGGCCATTTTGCCGCTTCCTGACGAGTGAAAATGAGATCACTTTTGCTTAGGTCTCAGGTTACAATATATATATATACACATGGAATATGAGTTAACCAATAAAATCCAGCAGTTTTTATCATATATATATATATATATATATATATATATATATATATATATATATATATATATATATATATATATATATATATATATACACACACACACACACACACAGTAGCTTTTGTTTTAATTTGTGAAACACATAATATTAAAAAGTGCGTTTCCATACAGATCCACATCAAGAGAAGAGACCACCTTAAAGGGGCACGTATGCTCATCCGTGTCAGCAAAAATATCAGCAAGTTTCCTGCACGTGAGTCATGACACAATTTCAACGTCTTATCCTGTTTAGGGTTGCAGGTGGGCTGGAGCCTATCCTAGCTGACTTTGAGTTCACAGGCAGCGTACACACTGGCCTGATTGCCAGTCAATCACTGGATACAAACAACCATTCACAGGGACACCTATAGACTGTCTTCAGTGAACCTAATATCGCCCTCTAAAATAATGGCCTAAGTCATATTTTGATTTTGATTTTTTTTAATGCCTGAAACATCTCCTCAGGGTGCTGGCCACCTAGCTACATCCTTTGTTAAACAGATCATTCAATTCTACTCCTGAAATGAAATTATTAATGATATAAAATTATTTGTAATTGGTTCATTTTTGCTACCCCCCCCCCAAAAAAAAATATTTTACCAAGGTCTCACTGGTCTGTTGTGTTGCCACAGACGTTGTGCCCATTCTGACATCGGCGGTCATTGAATGTCATCGAGCCGGGTTGAAGAACTCCGCTTTTGGCTTTGCCGCCATGCTCATGCGCCCCGAGTACCGAAATGAGATACACCAGAACTACAGGAAGAAGATTGAGGCTATGGTTCGGTGAGCAACCGTCATGACCAACTCTCCTCACATCAACTAAATTCACATACCACACGCAAGCACACGCATACATGCTGCTTTGTTTTATTACAAAGTTGCCAAAATGTTGATTGATTAATTTTTTTAACTTTTTGAAATTTGTTTTGTCTTTAATGAAGGGGTGATTAAACTGTACTTTATTAACTTCACCATTAGATGAAGCAGCTACCTAGTAACTCAAGAGTGGGTACATACAGCCCACTTTAATCAGATCCATATAGTTTTTACGGTACATGTCAAGAGTCCTGGATTATTTATTGCATTCACTTTTTTTCTTTCTAAAATTGGTTGATTAAAATTTATTCATTTGTGTATATTTTATTCATTAATACAACACAATCATTGTTAATTGTGAATGTTAAAAAATATATAATTGTAATACAATGTTGTATATCCATTTAAAATGGTTTTCGTTAAATTAGCCTAATTAAATGTATTGTAAAAAAATAACCTATACAATGAGATTATATCATTATTATCAAAATGAACTATTTTACATAAGCCTTATTTTGACCTCATCTACGAATGATCTGTCACCATATTCAGTGGGATACATCATGTGGTCACCTATCTTTAACTTCCTTCATACGTGACTTTAATTTGGTTAGGCGTCCAGATACATCAGAGTTGGAAGAGGAAACTACCCCGTGTCCGTACTGTGGCTTCCAGCTTCCGCAGAATGAACTGCTGTGCATCTCGTGCAAGAACAACCTGCCTTATTGCATCGCCACAGTGAGTGTGCGCTTTCATTCATTGGGCTGAACACTTTGAACAATTTCCTCCTCGAAAATCACGTCTTGTGTATTTTGTTTTGCTTAATCGCCACAATGATAGGGTCGTCATATGCTGAAAGAAGACTGGTCTATGTGTCCTCATTGTGAATTTCCTGCACTCTACTCGCAGTTCATCCTGTAAGTGACACAATGCACACGCTGTAATTGGGACGATCATTGATGCTATAAATAATTTGACAAAGCCACATTTCGGTGAGACAAAATGAATCCATTGTTTATTATGACTCCAGGTTTTACAGTATCGTTTGAAAAATAGCGCTTTGAATTTCTAAAATGCTTTGTCCTTGAATGATTTCAGGTTACTGGAGACTGAGACAGCGTGTCCTATGTGCTCAGAGACTCTGAGTGCCCAGCAAGTGAAGAAGATCAAAGATTGTTCCAAACACTTGCAGACAGATCAAGTGGATCAGTGAAGGTGAGCGTGAAAGTGTAATATGTAGAATGGCTGTCTTTTGGTCAGCCTGCAGAATTTTAATAGAATTCAAATGAACTTTTACAAAATTTTAATTTTCTGCTGAAGCACTCATTTAAACTAGATGTAGAGTATAATGTGAACTCACTACTGTTAACATTCAAAACTTTAGGGGTCTTTAATTTACTGAGTAGTTATTGTATTCATTTTCTATGAATGGGCAAAATTGAGAATAGTTTTTAAGAGTAACTAACCCCGCCAATCAACGAAGATGCTTAAAGGCTCACACTACCTGACACGATGTACAGTATGTCATCCATGTACGTATTGTAGGTAATGGTGGTTCATAATACAGCACACCTTGGGTACAAAATTTGATTAGTCTTCAATGTGAACATTGTGGCAACTAAACACTTAAGTATCATTATGCCTTTGCTGGACAAAAAAAAAAATCATGTAAATTAAAGATCAAGCACGTTTTCATAGAAAAGTACAAATTTTATTTTTTATTCTTTATACAAAGGACTGTTTACCCAAGTTTTTTTTAAACAAAAATATAACAGTTTCTCATCGACGCGGACTGAAAAAAACGACAAAAATATAAAACACCAACAAATGTAAAATAATGATGGAAAGACAGAAAAGCAGATCACATTGAACAAAATTTGTCAGTAAAGAGCGTACTTAAAAAATAATAATAATAATAATAATGGAACTTCCTCATCATTGTTTGAGGCAGTAGAGGACAGCAAGTGCTTTAAACCAAATAGCTCAAAATTCACTGAAAGGCATCAGTGCTGAAATACAATGTGTACTGTACAGACCTTATTGTTGAAAAAGTTTTTCTCCGTTGTACCCACCAAAAGTCCAGGTTGACTTTAGGCTGTGGCCTCCCATTTGACAGAATTCCAACCCATCCCCAAAGCCCTTTACTTCCCACATTGCATGGAACAAACTAGCCTAACCAGATGGAACACCGATGTCAGATTGTGAGCAGCAGCGTCCACGTACATACTAAACCCTTTTCACGTTCAACATGTTTATCAAAAGAAAAAGGAAATGCCTGTTACACAATACACAACACAATAGTAGCATGCATTCAGTCTGCAACAGAAATGACGAGATGAAAAGACAGCTCCAAACAAATGGAATGTTTACAGCATTAAGTTGTGTTTGGAAATAGAAACACAGAGTTCCAGTTTAAAAAGAAAAAGTTCCAGAAGAACATCACAACATAAAGCGATTCAGAGATGAGATTTGGCCAGTGCTCATTTTGGACTATTGTGGTATTTCAATTAAACAGTGACCGATCACGTTGTATTTAACAACACTGATCACTTAAGTAATATTCCAGCGAAACCACACGAGACAAATTTTGCCACGTTTGAAAATGTTCCAACTCAGTGCTAGTCAGCAGAGCACCATGTTGGCAAACAGCACCTCGTAAGAAGGATAATGATATTCTTTGATAGAAGCGCGTCACAACTATACTGTTGGTGTGACATACACACCTATTAGCGGTGCATAGTAATATTCACCTTGTGTATAAATGGACTGAAGATGCAATTGCATAAATAGCAAACACTTCAAGTGCAGAGTCACTGAAAACAACAAACCATGATCAGAAGTTGCGACTGGGAGTCTTTGGTGGAAAATGTGAAATCGTCATGCAGGCTAATGCATTTGAAGAGCACATCACATTTTCATTTTTTATTAACAAAAAAAAAGAAAAGACTATCAATTAGTCAAGCTGTCTGAGACTGACTGAGAAAGCCCACCAGCTGTTACCAGAACACTGGTGAACCAACATTTAGTTCTCGCCTTAAGTCAGCAGATGCGCTTTGGGTGGCTCACATTTTGGATCTCAAGGCAACCTGTTCCTTATCATACCAAATAAACATCCAATTTTTAAGTTAATCCCATAAGAGAATGCAGTTCCGTAACCCTGACAGGGTGGACAGTATTTCCCAAAACACTTAAAAAACGGTCAATCGTTCAATAGCTTATATTCTTCAAAATCTATTTTAAGGGCTTAAGCTGATAATTATATTCATTCAAGTAAAATATTTTCCTTTAGTATCGTTCGTGTAATTTAAGTCTGCGTGACTTGCCTTATTTATAAAAACAAGACTAGGGGAAGAAATAACTGCAACTCTAAGTCCCCTCTTCTTAATCAAAAAGTCAGGAGCTGCTGCTTACTGTATTACATTCAGTTTTCTATTGTAGTAAAAATGTCAATTTGCAGCACAAATAATATCGCCATCGCCTGGCAATGGAAAACAACTGGGAGGACGGACTAATGAGTAGCAGCCTCAAGAAGCCCCACTTGGCCTCCTCTGTACGCTGACCACTCCTCGTTTTCAGTCGCACAATTTACAATACGAGAGCGACAAAGAAAAGCGCTTCACCACAGGAAGCCGGAGCTCTGAGAGACTTTTTTTTTTTTTTAAGTAGTCAAGCTTCTGGATGGAATCTTACAGTGAGATGGTGTTAAGTGTTTGTGAGTTCACGGCACGATCAGTTCATTGAGCAGTCCTCTCCCTCTGTGTCCGTGTCTGTGTCTGAGCAGGCGGTGTCCATGGCGACGTGGGCGGGGCTTACTATGACAGCTCGTCTCTGCTCCTCCTCTGCGCTCGCTCGCCTCTCCTGAGTGCGTTCGATATGCTGGATCGCCTGGGAGGAGCGAACGGATGATGCAGCAAATATTCAATTAGTCACAATGTGAGGTACACCTCCACAATCCAATGGATCTGATATGAGAGCTGTGTCAGATATTTTTTTGGGACATGTCTATTATTGTGGTTGTATTTCATTCTACTGTTTCTAATATTTTGGTTGTAGTATGATACTGTACACCAGGAGTATCGACATCTAGGGTTTTCCCCAGTGCTTTATAGGCATTTCTAACCCCTTTTGATACAGCTCACATATTGGATGCCATTCGATTGTGCACATGCTGTGGGATAATCTAAAACATGCAAAGAACATACTTGCACAATGGTGTCCAAGTTTTGTCTCGACGTGGACACGGTGCTGTTGTGGAGAGATGAGCTCATGGTTACCACGGTGACGTGATGGGGTTGCTGGGTTAGTGTCGGCGCTGGTACGATGACTGTCGGGTGGTGGGTTGAGGCGATGGGAGTGGGAGGGGCTACCACCTGACGGTGCATAAAATTCGCTGTTACATTGTAGGCAAATAACAGGTCACTTCAACAATGTAAATACGCAACAGTAATGTATTCAGTCATGTCTAATTATTCTGAATACAAGCAAAAATTGTAGCTTGTGGTTTGTAATAAAATCATTTGTATTTTTTGCCATGAGTCTTTTATAGAGGTGAACTTCACATGTATGAATGTTTGTGACAAACCTTCGGACTGTGAGGTGGTCTGTCTGCAGCTTGGATTTGCTGCAGCCGTAACAGCGTCTGGCTCTGGAGCTGCGCGTGCTCCTCCTCCACCTGCTGCGTGATCACCTTGAGACGATCCGGGTGCCCTTGAGTGTCCAGAGAGCGCACCTGCATCCAAACACGTAAACAGACTGTAGTTCCAGCTCAACTTCATACAATCTCGTTTTATGTGTGAAAGACGTCAGTTATTAAACACATTTCTCAGCATTTCTAACCGGACCCGAAACATCCGGCAACTTAGTTCAATGGTATGCTCACCTGCTCCTCCAGCTGCATGCGTGCAGAGCGTTCTCGGTCCAGTTGCTGGCGCAGCTCGAGCATTTCCCTCCTCAGCTCTTCCACCTTCTCCTCATCTAGAGTGTCAGGAGACCCAATGCCTTCATCCTTCTCCTCGGCTCGCCTCCTCTTGGGCGAGGAACCACTAAACTCCTGCAGTCAGATAGGGGGGAACAGGGTGTCACAACAGTCACACACCATACACTGACTTAAAGCAACATTATGCTTCGAACAAGAGCACAAAGGTTCACACAAGGTGTGAGAGAAGCTGTCAGGGCAACATAACAGCACTTGGCATACCTGTATGAAGCGTTTGAGCTGGTTGTTCTGTGACATGAGCTGCGTCTTTTCCTGCTCCAAGGTGAAGATGTAGTCTGCAGTCTGTTGCAAGATGGCCGCCTGTAGCGAGAACCAAAAGTGAATAAAGCTCCGTTTACACCAAGTAGAATGGATAACACTTTTTGCTTAAAAACAGCAACAACAAAAAAAGGTGTCTATATGGTGGATTTTCAACTATTCCGCTAGGGCGTTCAACTCTATGATTATGTACCTTGCTGAGTTTCTCTCCATCTGTGTGGGGCAGGAGAGTTTTAAGAGACTGGAAACCCGCGTTGATGCTCTGCATGCGTCGCCGCTCGTTGCTGTTGGCGATTTCGCGTCGGATTCGCCTCTCTTGGTCCTGGGCCGTCTCTGGACTGAAGGGGATGTTGGCCAGACTAAAAGAAAAGTCACAAGACATTAGGTAATCATTTGTATTAATATGAGTCTAGTAGAAGCTGCTAGTAACATCATCACAGGAAATGTAAATGCTCAAAAGTTGGACAGAAGCGATACGTCAGTTGACAAGACGTGCCATTGACTCTCACACAAAGCATCCATGCTGGACAAAAATACAACCACAATAAAACATAATACTGGATCCGACAGACACTAAAATAGAAGACTTGGCCGAACTTTACTAAGACTTAATTTTGACATCTTCACATTCCTTGGCTTGAACCGCTTCTGGGTCACAGAGTTGAAATGAACCCTATGAGTTGTAATCCACATTAAACTGTTAACCATTAAAACGAGATTTACGAGCAGACAACTAACCTGAGGAAACAAACCGGTAGAACTTGATCTGAGATGTTTATAAAACATTCAAGGTCAGACAGCAAAACTGAATTTTCAACTTTGTGGTTACTAGCCAGTAACACTGGCAGGAAAAACAAAACAGTGTTTAAAACGATTGTGAAATGCATTTATTTCACTGGACCCATCACGGGAAAAAAATACATCTACAAAGATGATATTGCTTAGGTATTAACGGTGCTGACAGAATTCAACATGGGTACATGTATTTGGTTTGTATAGTACTGCATCAGATTAAAAATAAATAAATAAATAATGCTCCTTAAAAAAATGCCCAGATAAGTGTAAACATTACAAAATAATGTGAAACTTTGAAGTTTGGGTTTCAGATTTCTAGCCAGGGTTAACATGATGTGTTTTTTTGCTTTCCTTTTATATCATACGTCTTTCCTCCATTTTCCTCCTTCTGTTCTGTCCTTTCATGCCCTCGTTCTAGTTTTCTTCTTACCTTCATTCATTTCGTTAATTTAAAAAGTGTATTAAATTTAATTTAGGGAATATCTGGTTAAAGGTTCCAAAAGATTGTAGTTCTTAGTACCATTGTGGCATGCTTAATTTAACCGCCTATTAGTCTTGTTTGTATTTATGTTTGCTGTAGGCCGCCCCCTGTAGCCTACCCAGGTGTGCCTAATGAACTGTCCGGGCTCGCTCTTAAGCTAGCATCAGTTGTTCCAAATTATATGTTGACTAGTACAGCTACTACGAATACGCAGTTATTCATAACCATAACCTGACCGTTATTTTAAATCTTATTATAAATATTTTTATGTAATGAGCGTTGCAGGGCTTCGGCGTGGCGAAGTTTATTTTTAAATGTATTTCTAAGAAACGAGCTCGGCTGTTGGCTTCTGTTGTGGCCGCCAGGAGCTGCGCACCTACAACATGGCCGCCGGAGGGCGCGTCGGCCAGCTGGTAGCAGCACAGTGAAATGTGACTCCTCTCCTTTCCTCCAGTCCACGCTGAGCACAGAAGCAGCGGCGGTAGGCAGGCAGCAGAAGGCCCCCGGGCACCGAGGAGAACAATGATTTCGACCGTTAGCGCTAAGCTAACTCTTAACGTTCATTGCACTCCCCAAAACAACACGATTAATGGCCGCGGGGGTGGCCCGACGTGTGTGCTCGCTAAAACCCCCAAAGCCCAGTTCAGGCTTTTAAACGAGAATAGAGCGCGGTTGGAAAATTGTCACGCTGTGTTAGCTTGGCAGTTAGCAGCGCAACCGCGGCGACATAAACGTGAAAGTCGCAACGCAAGCTTTAATGGTCCGAACGTCTTCACATTGGTCCAACGCAAAATGTTATAAATAATAAGCGCGTTCCAAAATGCATGTTTGATGAACCGAATTTGGTTCAAAACAGCGAGACTGTGGCGAACACGTTAACCACCACGTGCTCGACTGGAAATGCGCTGTATCAATTTCATGTCGCTGATTTACATATTTTGGGAGCGAATGCCCCCTTAAGCTGTCCCGTGGGGCAAAGCTTGACCCTCCCGCTGACGAAAGACATACCACGGGCGACTCTATGTATCGTCCGATCGCACGGAAGGGCTGCAACTCCGGTAGTAATCCGCCACTTTGTACAACCTTGCTGCCAAACTATCGCATGCTAGCAGCTAACGGCTAGCCCGCTGCGTGGAGTCAAGACCGCAGCGCACCGCCACATTTACAACGTGCTTCGAAACGTACCTGCACAGTCCCCCGATAACATCCTTCTCAGTCTTCTTGAACTGCTGGAGGTTCGGTATCTTCTCTGTCGGCATCATGAAATATTCCATGCTTTCAAAGCCACCCCCTGAAACGCGTGTTTTGCCCTCTCTCCCTCCCACTTCTCTCCTTCGGGGGAAAAATGTGCCACAAAACGCACAGTTACTGTACTATATTCTAGCAGTCACTCACACGCAAGACGCGCGGTGATGAGAAGACACGGATTCGAAAAACAAAAGTTGTAGCTGTTCACAGCTGATGGGGTTCCCTCCAATGTGTGTGTGTGCGCGCGCGCGTGTGTCATCTTGCCTCCGCCTACTACGTGTTTGTGTGTATGTCTGTTGCCTCCGCCTACCGTGTGATTGTGTGCGTGCGCGCAGCTGATCTGCGTGAGGCGGGAAACAGCTGGTTGGAATCAGCCTCCTTCCGGTAAGACAAACAAGCCAACAGAGCCGCCGCGAGTGTGTGTGGAAGACGAGAGCCGCTCCTGGATTTCACCTTGGAGCACTCAAGGGGCGCGGAAAACTTTCATCCATAGACAACAACTTAAGTCAATGTGTAATTAATTATTGTTTAAAACGAATTATAATTCAATTATTTAATGGCATAAATTCAGAATACATTAAAAATGGCTAAATGCTTGCTCCTCTTCGCTTATTTAATTATTAATTTCAATGTACTCCTCTTTCCTTTAGACATGAAATTTGAAATGATTTATAATTCAATTGTAATTATTTTGAAGGTAAATTTTGAGCCAATTTTGGCACCCCCTAGAGTCCTATAAAAGCATCTGCCTATATCGCCTAATGGACAAGCCGGCCGATATAATACAAATTAACAAATCGTCAGTAGTCTTCATTTCTTTTTTAATTATAATTTCCTCAAGTATTACACGGTTGCTTTTAAGGGCATAAAAAGATCATTTATACATTGTACATTCACATCCTGTAGATAAATATTTGGATCCCATGCCACCAAAAGATATACAGTATATCATACATGTATTTTTTGTTTTTTTTAAACATGACTGGCCAAGAAACAGGTCCTTGCTCTGTTTTTTTTTTGTTAAGGATGGAACTCATATTGCTAATCTTAAAATAATACATTCAATATGCACTGTCATGCAGACATATATTTACCAAGAAAATCAAAATGTGGCCAGTGTTTTTTTTCTTCTGTAATCTGACATTTTTGACAGTTGTGGAGCACATTAACATTATAGATTTAAGATAGCAGACAGCATTGGCACGTCCTTTAACCTTGCATTAAATGAAACATGTAAAAGCATTAATGATGTACTATCACTGTAGATTATTTATCCCAAACAGCAGATCAGCTAAATATTCATATATTCACTACATTGTTCGCCCTGTAAGTCCCGCAAATAATTTATTTAATCAAATGGAAGCATTAACTGGAATGTTTGAAGATGGTATGAGTAACAACATTTTAAACAGATGGCTAAAGCGAGACTTTTAGAAAACATCGTTCCTTCAAATGTTTCAAATTGTAAAGCTGCACAAAGATGTGACGTTCCTTCATTTGTACCAGGATGACTTTCGAAAGGAGGAGGTCAAATGTTGTTGCTTTGGAAAAGAACAAAAATCACTGAGTTGATGAGGATGTCACCACTAGCGGTCTGGTTCTCTTGGCAGCAATCTCCTCCACTGCAAATGTGTAGTTATACTGAAAAACGAAAACAAAGTCATTACATGTATATGTAGAATGGTAATGTACTTTGTAATAAAGAAAGTGGGGCAGTTAAGTGGTTTTACCTCATTTTCTATGTCTTGGAGGGTTTTTATACGAATGTTGTTTAGCTGGTAGTTCAGCTGAGGAGTCTGAGAGAGACACACAGGGATAACTTAACACTTTGTAGTCTGAGATGTGTACGATAAAAAGATTTGGCTGGGAGCAGATTTGACCGTTTCAGAATTAAAAAAGAAAAACCTTAGCATTTGGTTGGCTATCAAACTTTGGGTGAAGACTGAAGGGCACACCATCTAGCGCTGCAGATAATTGAAACACAGAACATATTGTATCAAACCAAAAAACAGATACTTTCTGCAAGTTAGCAGTAATAATGTGGTTACCTGTGATTCCCTGGATGCTGCTGTCAGCTGGTTTGTCCAGGGACTCATTGGCATGGAGGGAGTGGCGCCTGTGGCTGAGTTTACCTTGAGGCACTTGAAGGTTGCTGCAGAAACATTTACACATCAAGAATACAACGTGAAATCTCCATAATGCATGTGAGAAAATGTGCTAGGCTCCGACGAAACTAAGGTTGAACTTGGTGTGAAAGTACAAAGAAATATCGCAATTATGTTGTCACAAATGTGCACTCGAAAAACAGTTGGGTCAAAAATAACCCAAATTGGGTCAAGAATGTAAGGACCAGGCTCTCTGAGTTATTCAAGCCAAAAAGTGGGTTAAATTGAATTAATAATCGGGATGTTTTGTTGGTTATTCATTAGACCCAACTTTGTTGGGTACCTGAATAACCCAAACTAAAAAATGAACAGACAACTTTTTTGAGTTATTTAACTTAAAACGTTGGGTCAAATTAAATTAATAACCCACAAAGAAACCCAATTATTTGGGTTGTTGATTTGACCCAATTTTTGGGGTTAATTGAACTGGGTCAAAAATGAACCAACCCAATTTTCTTTTTAGTTATTTAACCTCTAATGTTGGGTCAAATTAAATTAATAACCCGCAAAACAACCCAATTATGGGGGTGGGTGGGTTCTGGGTTATTCATTTGACCAAACGTTTTGGGTTAATTAACTGAATAAGTTGGGTTAATTGAATTCAATAACCCCAAATTATTATTATTTTTGACCTGACTGTTTTCAGAGTGTGCGTAGAGCATACTGTAAATTGACTGAGTACACTGTATATACTGTACAGCATGCATTCCACCAAAGCCAAACAATAACACTCAGAAGGCTGACTAGCGTCTATCAAAAACAGTCCCATTTTCATTGTTTTCTTCTTCATGGAACTAATCAATTAGCTAAACCATAGTTGTAAAAATGATCTTGGTAACTAGATGTCCACTAACATTTGTCTGCCCAGTACAGGAACTAAGGAACTTGTGAATTCCTCTCTGTGTGCACAAAGGCCTTAAAACAAACAAACAGACAAACAAACAAACAAACAGTTACCTGGGTCTTAGAGGCTGGGGAGTAGATGGGAGCTCAAGTGAGAGTCTGCGGAGGCCCAGACTAACACTGCGAGGCTTGGCTTGGGGCGTGGTGTTGGTAAAATGTCCCTTTCTATACCACAACACAAAGCCGTGGACGTCTCTGCGAACAACAAAGACAGCATTTAAAATTGCATTGACGATGAGGAATTGGATGAAGTAATAGCGCAGATGAATGTAGCGGATAGCACGGCGCCTACCCAACATATGTGTAGTGCTGTAACATCATTTTGCTTTTGGCCGTCAGTTTGATATCCAAGACAGCTGTGTCCACACTACCGACTGGGACGAGATGCACACATACACGTTTCTTCTTTGAAACGGTGGCCTCTGGAGACACAAACACACTCAATATTAGCAAAGAGGGATCAACGAGGGAACAAATGGTTTTGAAGGATGTGTATGCAAAAGCTACTTATAGCTGCAAAATCCAGATGCTTTTGATGACTCTGTTCCTCCTCACTTTTTTAAAGAGGTCTGCCCGAGTACTGTACAGGGCAGTTGGTTTTAGCCATTATTAACAAGTCTGTCTGCAGGCTGCCACTGCTTAAGAAAACAGGCCTCGAGTGTTAGTGTGCTATTTTAAAAATCAACTGTACAGTCTTTTAGTTGATTGTTTTCCTTTGTTTTTAAATGTATGTACATCAATTGTTTGTAAATGCAATTTAATGTTGTCAATGTCTTTTCAATTCTCGTTGCTTTGCGAATGTATTCAACTGTTGTGTTTGTAAATACTTTTGTTTGCATGAAGTTGCCTTGTGTGTGAAATGTACTTTGCCTCGCCATGCTTGACCAAAGTGCGGCGTTTGATACAGTCAGTGGACCACAATATACTAGTGACTGTGTGACAGCACCTTGTGGGCATTAGTGGTAGCACTCTGCATTGGTTTGAACGTATTTGGGAAATGGAACTTAGCTGTGATAGTTCTGTGTCCTGTTCATCGCTACTGCCTTTTGGTATTCCAAAAGGTTCAATTTTAGAGCCATTACTTTTCTCATATTTGGCGTCCCTGGGTTCCATCCCTCGAAATAATCGGTTTTGTTTTCATTGTTATGCTGATGAGAGTCAAATGTATTTCCAAATAAAGCAAAAATATGCTTTCTCAGTAAAAACACTTATTTTGCCTTGAAGACAGTAAAGCCTGGATAGCATTGAACACAACCAACAAACTTGGATTTTAAAACGGACACTGATTTTAAATTGTTTCCGCAATTTGGTGCAGTGTCAAGACCAGCTGCTTCTTCTTTTTTCTTTCACAAGCAGACTTAGAAGCAGTAATCCTACATGTATTACATCTAAGGTGGATACTGCTTGGCCACATAACTCGGACTCTGGCCTAACTCCACTGGTTGCCTGTGCATTTTAGATGTTAAGAGTTTCTTTGTTCATTTAAAAAAAATCTAATTGCAGGAATCCTCCAGAAGTACAGGTACATTTATGTTAACGGTGACATTTTACGCTAGGATATTTTACCACGAGTTTAAAAAAGACAACAACTGAATATCACATTCTAGAAAAGCCCAACACAGAAACCCTGTGAAGTCTGGGTTATCTTACAGCTTTCCACATCAAATTGTATAAATACATGTGCGTGCACTCACTTGGTTCCAAGTGCTCCGCAATGAAGCAGTAGCCATGAGGAATGGCGTCCTTTTCAGTAATGAGCTGAATGTCCGACACGACCATACCACCTGAAGTGGCCTACATACAGAGAGACATGCTTGATGTATTGTGGTGATGCAAAGACGATTACTGTACTCGTGGACGTGTCTCGCAGTTACCTTACTGTAACAAAGGTAATAACTGAACCTCATTGGGAAGCTGCGTGAGAAGTTTGCATTTGCGCCATCTTCAGTGATGTTGATCTGCAGATAGAAACGGAATGTTAATCAATACAGACAGACAACCATTACCATTCACACATTCAGCCCAGTCTTCAGTGAACATGAGGAGAGAACCAAACCAATCCATCATTTTTATATCCAACTAAAGGTGCATATCAGTGTTTAAGTATTTTAATATTTATATTTCTTTGTTTTTGTCCTCAGAACAGTTCATTCACTCAAGATAGATTTCCATTATATTATTTGAAGAGTATATCTTTTTTCACCATGGTAGATTATAACCCCAGTGTTCATAATGAATAAAAAAAATAGCTGATAATCTAAGAAGCTATTTGCTTTTAAGGGTCTACAGATGAATAAAAATACAACCGGATGCAGTAAAAATGTGTAATCCCCATGTTTGTCTGTACCAAGGTGAAGTCTTTAGGGCAGGTGGAAATGTTGGATGTCCACGCCACTGCCGTCAGTGGCCGGACTGGCCCATGATCCACGCTGGCCATCTGAGGAGAAGAGGGGAAAAAAGCACGTATGTATCTTTTTTTTTTAAACCACACAATGTCCAAACTGTATTTATTTCTGATTAATGTTATCACTTATCATTGTTCTGCTTTTTTTAAAGCCAACCCCCTTTTTATTGTTGATGACTGAGCTCTACATGGCAACCAAAATATTAGAAACCGCTCTCTGTATGATTCACAAAAGGTCTACACTGCAAACTACAATAAATAAATAAAATCAAAATATTTTTTATGCATTAATTATGGAATTAGAGGATGGAGGTGTACCAAACGTTGGGGCCAGTGAGTGCATAAGACTCCACATTGGTCAGCAGATTATTTTTTATTGTGTTACTCGTAGATAGAATTCCATCATCATTGACAGTCAAGGTATTGTGGTGCATTGAGACAGCATATTGTTGTTGACCATGTGCCAAATCAGCAGCAAAAAGCACGTTATTCACGAGCCACATAGCCTGTTGTTCAAGACAGTGCTCCTATTCACTCTGAATAGGTGTGTTACGACTCTATGAATCCAGACAACTACTGAGTCCATTCAGGACCAGTTATAATGAAGTCACGTTTATAATCCCACAGCAGTGGAGGGCAATATAATGTTTGTGGTTTAAGATTTATATGACAGAACTCATAATACGTATAGAGTACAGTACTTTGTATGTTCTAAACAAGACGTATGAATGAATGTTAAACAGAAGCTTTTTCATTGTAGCAGTAAACACAGGAAATGTGATTTAAATGCATCCTTTATTTGGTTAGTATTACAGGTAGACCTAACAATCCATGTAAAACTAATTTGATTACAAATCCAAGTAAAACAAAAATAATTATAGATGAATTAAAACACGTTTCCGGTGTTTACCATCACAATGAAAGAGACATTTGTTTGACATTGACACGTGTACCTTGTAGAAAACAGACAGTAGCCTACTGTAAATTTGCTTTTCAGCTAGTTCAACAAATATCAACAATCTCCACTATCAACATTTACTTAAATCGTTTTCCATAACAACCAGTTTGCTTTGTATCAAGACCGAGTTATTAAAAACAAAAAAGTAGGCAAGCTGTAAAATGTGTTGGGTGTCGTTTTCCATGCAAACACGATCAGCCGGTCTCAACTCAAGAGTCACAGCAGCTGCGATTATTCATCAAAACTTGTTTGCTCAAAAGTTCAATGGCTCCTATTCCACAAATTTGAACAAATCACCTCGCCGACACTGACTTACCTGGATGGAAGTCTTCACTTTTCTGAAGTTTGAAGGTCAGTTGTCCAGCGAGGAAACAGCTCTGGGGTGAAACGTCTCCTGCGTGTTTAGGTGATTTTCCTGGTAAAAGCAGGAAGTTCTCTTCATTCCAGTTGAACTACAACTCCCAGAACACCTCATGCCAAAACGTCAGTGTTTAGTTGCTGAATCTTGACGCTAGATGGTAGCATTTCAAACCAATTACAGGACAGTAAACGCAGTCTTTGAGAATCGTTTCCCCAAATTTAACTTAACATTAATCATCATGTTTTGTTGTTGTTGTTGTTGTTGTTTTTAACAATGACTGGAATAGCTATAGGACTTTTTCTTAAGAGGTCGGATTTCTTTTTCACTCAATAATTAAACAACAGCACCACTGGAGTCACATTGCAATTCAAGTTAATCAGAGGCAACTCGTGGTTAACTTCATCATAGTAATTTATTAGTAATGATTGTAATCAATCTTACAATAAAATTGTCCCCATAACACACTTTTGAATGATAAAGCTTACAATTCTCCCTCTAAGGATAACACAAATTCATACAGCAGATAAAATATATACAATGCTTAGTAAGCCTAATTTGAGGTTTATGCTTGGTTAAGAGGAAGCACATAAAAAAAAAGTTCTGGAATGGATAGCATGGTCACTGAATGACAATGAGAGCGCCATTGCCATCTACTGTAGTGGATGTGCAATTACACTTTATTCTAGTCTGACAAAATAAGTGTGTGGGTAGTGAATTGGGGGCAGCATTTTTATCCATCTGAGGGGGCGGCCATTTTGCTACTTGCTGTTGACTGTAAACGACATCACTGTTGCTCAGGGCTCAGACAACCACCAATCAAGGCTTAGCTTCAGAAAACAGGTGAGCCGCGATTGACAGCAAGTGGCAAAATAGCCACCTGCTGAGACGGAAAAAACAGGTTGCTTAATTCATGTTCCACAAACGTAATATTAATACGAATGTTTAGATTAGTGGGGACACATAGAAAATATTACTATAAAGATTTTATTTATTTATTTATTTGGGGGCGGGGGGCTTCCCTTTAATGTGAAGAAACTACCAAAAAGAAAAAAAAATAATTTGAGAAAAGGGCAAATACTTCTCAATCATATCAAAATCAGAGCTGTGTAAAATATTTTGACATTAACAGGTAAAATATACACCTAAAAAAAACTAAAACACAAAGTAGTAATGCTGTGCAAATACATTTCTTATATTTTCCATCTAAAGAGCACCTTGAGAAACCTCTAAATCCTCTTTTAATCACATTTGAGTAGGGAGGAGGTGAATGCCAAGTGAGGGGTGAAAGGTCGACCGGGACTATCAGAAAGCGACTGTCAGGCAGCACAGAAAGTGATTGAACTCTCTTCTGTACTCACCATGGACTCATTCCCCTGTGCTTTGCTTCTCTTCTCTTTGCTTTGTTCAGGTAATTGGGACCATTTCTCCTCATTAATATCTGTAACGCAGGAGAAAATGTTTTTACCTGTGTTTTAATAGACAGCGGTTGCTCTAACATTTAAAATAATCTGTAGATTAAAAATAATTAAAATTGAAAAACAGAGTTTAAGTCATGTCACTTAATACTTCATTAAGCGCCATAAAGCGACAATAAAAATAACCTTTTAAATTGTAAATTGTGCCTAATTAGGTAACACATTAAACTGTTCTTCTTGTTTTTGCTTAGTCATCAGAAAAACGTGTGTTGAATCTGTGTATTTACTCAGACTGTTTGCTTTGGGCTGCTGTTAGTTTACACTGTATTTTACTCCGGCCTGTTTAAAGGTTCACAGAGGTGCATATGGTTTTTGTGTTGTGCATGTCCCTCTGTAGCCTCTGGTCAAGGTCTTGTGGTCACAGTGGAGCCCCAGGCGACAACTGTGCGCGAAGGGGAGTCGGTCAGCCTCAGGTGCCAAGTGGGGAGCGGTGCACATCCCACCCAGCTGCAGTGGAGGAGAGCCAATAATCAACCCTTAGCAGGTGTGGGGTGTCAGATTGTAGGATTATTATTTTACTCAATCAAATCTCACCATGTGCTAAAATACAGAATACTTTTCTCTCCATTAGACAATGTTAAGATTGGCCCCAATGGTGCGGTGCTGACGGTTGCTAATGCTCGACCTAATAACCAGGGCGAGTACCAATGTGTGGCGTCCAGCTCCGCAGGTTCCAGCACAGCTTCAGCACAGATCAACATCAAATGTGAGCTGCTCTAAAGCGTACACCAACAGATTTTAACAATGATTTAAAACATTTATGAGGATCACCCTTGTTCAAATGACAGACGTTTGTGATGAGACAAGGACAAAGCATTTACATTTTTTTCCACCTATAAACTGAGCATCACAACTGGAAATATTAGAATGTTTTCAAGACCAAATGAAGTAATGTGGTTGCATAAGTGTACACACCCTCGAAAGTGGGATATGTATGACTAATTTCAAAATTAACCACTCACATTCAAACTCGTGTTAAATGCGAGTCAGCGCACACCAGCTGACATTTGAAGTATCTTCTAATTAAACCCAGTTAAATTTCAGCTGTTCTAGTAGGCTTTTCCTGTCTTTTGTTTTTTCTTCTTCTCCTGAACTGTTGATATTTGCTTGCAACTTGGCTAAGGCCCCAGTTGCAGCTAAAGAAAAATGCCCCCTGATCGTGATGTTGCCAGCACCATGGTTTGGCGTAGGTATGGTCTTCTTTTGGAGATGAGCAGTGTTTATTGTTTTTTGCACCAAATATACTGCACCTTTTAATTAAATGTTTACAGGTTTTCATTGCATTAGTTATGGAATTAGTTTTGCAATTATTTAGCTTTGTCATTTTTTTTGACATGAGAACATGCCATTTGAAAAGGGGCGTGTAGACTTTTTTATTTTTTATATTTACACCCGATGAATACGGAACAAGGTGATAAGAGTTAGTTTATATAAGTTTTCAACTCATTAAGGTCAATATATTGTTTCATCAGCTATATTGTACTGAGCAACCTGGACAGATGTTTTGTCATACTGCATTGAGCTACCTTTCTTAATAAGTTTTTAAAAAAAAATCTAGAGTTGGGCCCAGCTATGGCTAGGGATTTAGATGTATATTTTTAATTTTATTTATTTTTTATTTTAAAATGTATTTTTTTTCCTAAATAAAAAAGATGCTTTAATTTTTTTTTTGTGTGAATTTCTAAATTGTACGACATGTAGGATGTTTAACTTTGGAGGTTACCCTGTCTGACATTTTACTTTTATGATGACCTCATATACGTGTCCTCTCCTTCAGACCCTCCCAAAGTGCGCTTGTCACCAACTGGACCCCTGAAGGTCAAAATTGGTGACCGGGTATCAATGCAGTGTCGTGCTACAGGCAGGCCACGCCCCAAGCTGAGCTGGAGACGCCAAGGCTCCTCTCTACCGCTGCCTTCTGAGGAGATAGATGGCGTCAACACCATACAAGTAATACTTTCGCCAAAATAATACTTTTATTTAAGTGATTTAATTTATTTTGAAATAACACCACCTTCTCCTCCTTTTTAGTGGAGTGTCGTGCGTCCAGAGGATGCAGGTGTGTATGTTTGCCAAGCTGAGAACAACGTGGGAGTGACAGAGGCCAAAGTGGAGGTCATCATGGGAGGGGGACCTGGCGCACCCGTGGCATCAGTGAGTCATAAGGAAATGACAGTTGTGGAGGGTCATACTGTCACTATCGGGTGTCAGGCTACTGGTAAGATGTTGACATATTTAATAGTTTTGTCATTTTAGCAATGTTAATGACCAAATATACAGTAACTCAAATGTCACTCAATGGAGTGCAGACCTCCTACAACAAACCATGACATGAAAACCTGAAAGCAAACTGAAAAAATATAAATAGGTGTGGAGGGAGACTAAATTCAGATGAGCATTTTTGGCTTCGTGCTAGCTTTAAAGCAACACTAAGGAACTTTCAGGTTACGTTGATTATGGCGCCGCCGTATGGACAAAGTTGGTATCGTTATGCCTGAAGGAAGACCACGTTTCTCATGAGGACAAGCGCATTGCATCATTTTTTAGCTCACGACATCCAAATTGACTTCTGTCTTTGTAACGAATGGGTAAAGGGGGAAGTGACGTATGCCATAAAGCAGTCTTCACATTTGTAGTTTTTTGTGTTCCTACCATCCTCCTCAAAGTTGTTTACTGCCAGTAAAGATAATAGACCCCCTCAGGCCATGGCAAAGGTACCATTTAACTAGTTTTAAGTCAGAAGAGTTATGAAAATATTTTATTAAGCTTGAAAAGTTCCTTAGGGCTACTTTAAGATAGCTAGCTTTACGTGCGGAGAGAGGCTAAATTCAGATTAGCACTTTGGCTTCATCCTGCTAGCTTTAATATACAAGTAAATATAAAAGTAAATCGCTTGGAAGACACGTAGTGATTTAAATGATTACCACACATCATTCTGACAATGAAGAGAAAAAGAAATATTAAGCGATTAACAATTTGACATTATTAATATGAAATCCTCCTCAAGTGCCGAAGTTGAGTTTTATACAGCAACATGCTGTGTATCAATGTTTCTCAACTTCTCTCAGGTTCTCCAGCTCCTCTCATCACATGGTCCAAGCTGAGAGCCCCGTTGCCATGGAAACACACAGTCGCTGGTGGTGTCCTGACACTGACCAGTGTGGGGCGCCAGGACTCCGGCCAATACATCTGTAATGCAACCAACATACACGGCTTCAGCGAGGCATACACGCAGATGGAGGTGGAGAGTGAGCATGCCAAAACACATCATGAAATTTTTATGATTATTTGTCAGTGACTCATGTACAGGAAATATTAAAGTTGAGAGTAGAGATGCGCTGTAGTACCAGATTATTGCATAGCGAAAAATATACCCACAATAATTGTATTACTTACTAGTGTCTAGTTAGTGCATTGAGAATTATTATTTTTTTAAATAGAGTTGATTGTAATGGCAATGGTTTCAAAAGACATATCATATTTGTATATAGCTGGGCCAAAACCTTGTACCTCCAACATTGTCACTTTTCAGGAGATATTAACGGCATGTTTGTTCAACCATTAACATTGCATCATCAAAGAGAGCAAGTCGTTTTGAACACTAAACAGCAAAATCCACCGTTTTTTCCATCCATCTCAGGGGCGGCCATTTTGCCACTTGCTGTTGCCTGAAAATGACATGGCTCAGGTAACAACCAATCACGGCTACGTTTCAGAAAACAGGTGAGACGTGATTTGTCGTTACCTGAGCAACTGTGATGCCATTTTCAGTCAACAGCAAGTGGCAAAATGGCCGCAATATTGATCAGAACACCGTATTTACACTAGTAGGGTTGCATAGAACATATTATTATAAAGAGAACTTTTGTGTTGACTTTCTCTTAAAAGTAAATGACAATGGTGTGATTCCGAGCTTGTTTACATAGCGACTGATGATGGTTCTCCTCTCTTATCACTTCTTCTCTTTTTCTTCATGTTTCAGGCCCTCCTTACGTCACCACTTTGCCCGAGCAGGTACGACTCCAACCCGGTGATGCTCTTACCCTGCGCTGTCTGGCCCATGGCTCCCATCCCATTCAGTTCCATTGGAGCCGGGTGGGCCGAGGCAACCTGCCAGCCGGGAGTCAGGCCACCAACGACGGACAGCTTGTCGTAGCTCATGTAAAAATGAGTGACGGTGGAACATACAAGTGTCTGGCAACCAATCACATTGGCTCCAGCGAAGCACTGGCTAAAGTCGTTGTTAAAGGTAAGACTAATGTGCGATATGTCAATAGGGGGCAGTAGCTCATCACTGCAGGTTAATAATTCGAGTGGTGTGGTAAGTGGCACAACATTTTGTAATGAAGGACTATAAAGAAGTGAGCGGTTGTTTGAAAGTATGTGCCCTGAGCCTGTGAGTGGCTGCTAGCCAGTTCTTCTCTTTGTGTGTTTTCCAGCCTAGGCCACCGAAATGTCTGCAGTGTTCCCACAAGCCTGAATTGTGACATCAAATGGAAAGTATCAAGTTGTTGTTGGGCATAGGGAGCTAAACTTGAACCTTTCAATTAGTGGGCGTATTAGGATTAAGGTGATCTATGGAAAATTTTGAATCAACTTTCAGGCAGAGGAGATGACAAACTTCTATTTGAATGTTTTTCTTATCCCAGATTTGAGAAGGGATTCCAAAACCCAAATGGAAAATGTTGCCTCTATATCCAAGTATAATTTAGTTAATTAGGTACTCCATCAGCTTCATGTAATTTTCCAACCATAAATACTTTACGACTCTTTTCAAAATTTGGGAATAAGCCTTGTTTCATATTTGTTTTCTGCTATTAGGAAACACATTTGGTCTATTTAAAAAAGTGTTTAAAGAGCATCCCTCATTATGAGCCAGTACCGTAAGATATTGAATTTAAATATCTCATTTAAAAACAGATAATTACATCTATTCTTACAATAATGACAATACTAAATTTTTGACAGTCTTGAAAGTGCCTGTATGTGCTTCATAATTGGTTGAGGGGTGACTTCTTTCAATTGTTTTCCCATTTGGTGCTGATAGATTTGTGTTAAAAACATACACATGCATTGACAAGTATTAATAAAGTCCCCTCATAGATATAGTGGTCTTATCTTGTCAACTTTCATTCTAAACTGTTATACTTAATCGTCTGCACATGCTTGATGTTAGCTTTTCAACCACAAAGGGGCGACTTGCACATTTGATGTGAGGCATTCACGTGTTCAACCACAATGAGGACGCCAGCAAAGGTTTAAGTGATTATCATCCGCTGCACTGAGGATAGTCAGAAACGCAGAGCAAACCATTTCACCCAATGTGTCAATATGAACAATTAAACACATTTAGCTCCCAAGGTTCTGATTGAGCACATTGTCGCAAAACTTTGACCCCAGAGAGTTGCGCTGTTACGTAAGAAGATTCAAATCAGATCTTAATGAAGTGTTAGCCTGCCATTTAGGGCCTGTGGCTGTGGAAGTAAAATGGAAAGAAAGTTGACATTTCCAGTACTCCAGCCAGAGTCCTGCCTGTAGCGGGCCTCGCTCGTAAACCCCCCCCCAACGTCTGCTAAAGAGGGAGGCCTTCCCATTCTTCTCTTTCTCCTTCCATCTTTACAAGCATCTTGAAAGCTTGAGGGACAAAACATCTGCCCCTCACTTTACAGACACCCACCAAAAAGGCCAGTGGGGTAAACATTTAACTTTTTCTTTTATACTGAAGATTTGGATGACAGATTCAAAGATGAATATAAGAAAAAAATTGAGAATTCCAGCTTTTATTTGATTGTATTTACATCTAGACGTGTTAAATAATTTAGGAAGCCACCCACCTTTCAATGGCCAAAATTACTGGAACATAAATGAACTTATTGTGAATAACATTTAATATTTGGTGGCAATAACTGTCAAGCCTGCGACCCATTGAATTCACCGGACTGTTGCATTCATCATTTGAAATCCTTGTCCAGGCCTTTACTGCAGCCTCTTTCAGTTATTTTGTTTGTTGGAGTTTCTCCTTTCAGTCCTTTCAAAATGCATGCTTGATTGGGTTAACTACTTTGCTCCCAAAAACGTATAAATACGTTCTATTTTAAATATTACCAGTGTCAAAACAAAAACACATTTATAAGTTAAATTTTTTGTTTTTTTATTGCTAGAGCATACAGAAGGTTTTGATGCAGCCTCTGAACTAAAGAGAACAGTTGTAGCATTGATAGTTATTACAAATATAGCCAGCAGGTGGCAGCAGAGTATAAAAGATCAACCAGGGCCATGTTGCAAAAAGCTGTTTTCCCCACAGTTGCCAACAGAGTTGTGAATAATGATGAAACTTAGCTATATTCTAATGCTAATTGCTGCAAAACGGAAACAGATAGAAATATACATTTTTTTTCTGATGAAGGAAGAGACTCTAATCTTTCTTTTGGTAGGTTTCATGTTTTTGGGCCTTACAAAATCAGTCAAAATCCAGTAAAACAGCCAGAAGCAAAGGGGGTTGCTTCAGTGAAAATGGCTGGGAGTGAATGGCGATTAATTCAGCCCGGTCTAAGACCTTCCATTTTTTCCCCCTGATGAAGTCTGTTGTGCTGGCAGTGTGTTTTGGGTCATACATTTTTCTGTAAATTGACAGACAAAATCGTTTTGTAGACTTCAAAATTCCTTCTGCTACCATCACCATGAGTCATCATTAAAGACGAGTGAGACCGTCCCAGAAGCAGCCGTGCAAGCCCACGTCATGACATTACCTCCACCCTGCTTCACAGATGAGCTTGTGTGCTTTGGGTCATAAGCAGATTCTTTCTTTCTCCATACTCTGACCTTTTCACCTCTCCAAGTTGAACCTCTTCCAAAGTGAAGACGTGAATATATGCGGATAATCTTTCTACTAGAGTTTGATACAAAAATAAGTTGTAGCGGTCCAAACAATCTTACAATACCAAACACATTCCTTCAAATGAATTACGATGACAAAAAGTCTGCACTCCATATTCAATCAGGACAGAAAAAGCAGTCATTCTTTTTGCTGTATGACAATGTTCTGTAATATTGCTGATAATAATCAAAGAATTAAAATGAAACAGTCACTGTGCAATCATATTATGGGAAAACCATCATTCAGGAAGGAACAAATGATGTGAGCGCTTCCTCAAACAGGAAGTGATAGGTGGAGAGCGGCGGGGGGTGTCTGTCAAGTCTGTTGCCGTGGCTTCCACCTGATGAACTAGGTTAGAGTGTGGTCAGAAGACGTGAGACTGCTGGTACAACCCACTCAATTGTTTCGGTCTCATGTTTATTTTCCATTTGTTTGACATCAATTCTCTGCAATGTTACCATGCTGCAGAAGGTCAGAGAGTAAAAATAGAATTTCCATCAGACAGAGGGAATGTACATGAGCTAAATGCATCATTGGGGGGTACAAATTCATGCGTTTATTTTTTTCTCACATATACTATGAAGGTGCTTCAAGGCCAGACAGTTAGGAAATCTACTGAGTCCTGGGAGCAAAATCTTGAGAATTTCCAACACAGAATGAGCTTATTTATTTTGGTGTGAAATACATACTTTCACATCGCCCTGGAAATTTACCCTAACTCATCTGAAACATTATGTGGACGTCAACTGTAAATGTTGCAATAGGTCATAAATGACATACCATAAATAAGTGACATTCCACAAAATTTTGTGAAGTGTTTTTGGGGGTTCACTCACAGAAATATTTTGAACTGCACTAGAGGAGGACAAGCAGTTTTATGATAACATTGTAAATTGATATGTCCCAAAAAAACTCAGCTCTCCTATCAATAAAAATGCAAAAAAAAAGCGATTTAAAAAAATTGATGAGTCTTCTGACTGTGAATATGAAAAATCACTTGAGCAGCTGAAAACATACTTCAACATTCTTCTTCTCTTTACTGTTTAGATTTGTTTGACGGATGTACGTAATGGTAGCGTGGCCGTAGGTGGGGACATGGCATAATAACACGTTTTCACCCATCTGCGGTTGGCATGAAGGCACAGTCAGCTCCATCACGCTGGAAGTCTCCATCGCAAATTGTTCTTGGGCCGCGGCCCGCAAATCAAAGTACAACTTCACATGACAGACTGGCGAGTCACAGTCATTGTGCCGCGGCACAATCATACGGTTCATTTTTATTTCGGATTGCTCTTTAATTTGCAGCATCTCGTTTTCAAAGAGGTCCTACTATAGTGTAGAAGTGGTTAGCACAAACGCGTCACATTTCCGAGTTTTGGGGTTTGAATTTCAGCTGTAGCTTCTTGCGTGAGGCTACTTTTGTTTGTTTTCACTTTTTGCAAGAATAGTCAAAAAATGAAATCAACATAGCGGCAAAGTTGCTAAATCACTTCGTATCCTTCACTTTGTTGCATGACATCGTTCCACCCCTGGTTGTCATGGTTACGGAAGCAGTTCTCAACATTTGCACGAGACCAGAGTGCAACAAGTGGATATTAACCCTTTCAGGGACAGTGGTCACTGCAACTGACAGCTATTCAAAGTTGCTTTATCCCATATGAATGGATTTAAAAAAAGAAAGAAAAACATCTTTGCAAATCCTGATGTATGTTATCATAATTTGTGCATGAAAGAGTACGTGCATTGTAATGTTTTATCCTTTGTGAATATTGCCATAAAAATGTTCCAGATCTTTTATCAAGACACATGGCAGCTGCTTTATATTGTGAAATAATTACATTTGAATGGATTCTTGCTTGATCCTTGTGGGCCATGAGATAAAAATATTCAGAGCATTTTTGATGTTGCATATCAAGCAATAATCACTAACAAATTATCTTAATGACAAAAAAACCGACCAAATGCAGGAGAAGTGTATCACTAAATGATTGCATGTACAACTTAATTGGCACTGATCTATATTAAGATTGTTGGGTCTGCACCCCTTAGTACCATTCTGTCTTAGAGTTTTTGTTGTCAGATAGCAAAATGTAAAGACCCGATTCCAGATTTATTTTGTATTTTTTTTGTGTATAAAAACAGTGGAAAGTTAGTTTTTCCTTTCTTTGCTCATATCTATGTTTTTATGTCTGCGGAACTGACAGGATATAAACAGCAACTGCAACTGTATGATTAGCAGCCATTCACTGTTTCCATATGGCAAGATCCTGTGTGTGCGTGTGTGTGTGCGCGCGTGTGCATTAGTGTGTACGTGTATTTGAGTTTGTGGTCCTGCGGGAGCCGGTGAAAATCAGTCCCACATGCACGTCTAACCAGTGTGACCATCAGTCATATAAAAAGGGGAAACTGCAGGATGTGAAGTGGAGACCACCTCCTTCTTCATTTCAGTGCTGATTGACAAAGTCAAACACGTCCATTCACGTGTGTGTGAGACGGAAATTAAAACACAGACTGAACAGATAAAATTACAAAAAAAGAAAGTCGTAATATTTGAATAAAGTTGAAATGTTATAAGAATAAGGTTATAATTTAAAATATATATATATGAAAATAAAAAAATAATAAAAAAAAATTGCTGGAATTAATGTGTTGAGAAGTGTACAGTAATCCAACGAGCCTTACCGGGAATAGGACCAGAAAATGTTTATAAATGCATATAATGGAGGATTTAGTACCTTATTTTAAGGTATCGGGTACTCATGGAGGCTGCTAATTTCAGCCGCCGATACTTAAAGGAGAAGTCAACTCAAAATTTTCCTTTACAATACTATGTTGTGTATGCCCCCACGAGTGCAAACATGGCATTGTGATTAATATTGTATTTGTGGAATATGAATTAAACAGCAAAATTCACCCATTTTTACCCATCTCAGCGGGCGGCCATTTTTCTGGTGGCTCTCGACTGAAAATGACATCGCAGTTGCTCAGGAATCAGGTAACGGCCAATCACGACTCAGCTGATTTCTGAGTTTGGTCATGTGACGTTCACCTGAGAGTCATTTTCAGTCAACAGCAAGTAACAAAATGGCCGCCTCCAGAGCTGGTTCAAAAAAACTTGAAAAATAAATGACTTACAGATGATTACAATTTTAAAACATGCACTAGAACTTCCTGTCTGGAAGTGTGAGGACAGTTTGTACATGTCGGCTTCGACACGTGAAGGAACTAGCTGGGCCATGCTGCCATCTTTAGTCATCTTAAGAAGAATAGAAAAATTCCAAAAATACATGGAGAACTGTAAATAGGTGACTTTTTCACAAATAACAGAGGATAGTTTGAAAAATACAAATAATTGACTAGTGGAGGCCAAAGAAAAAGCAAAAATCACACTGGTGAAGTTACTGTAATTCGATAGGTGCTTAGTCTGATAGTTGTGTTAGATTTTTGAAGTATGTTCTTGAAAATGTTCAATTCCTTTTAGTACCATTTTGTGCACCACAAACACAACATATGCTAACAATTTGTTAGCATTCTTGTTAGTAACAAGAGTTCAAATGTGTCATGATCTGAGCCGCCCGGCTCTGCTCTCAGTGTTGTTGTTGTGTTTTGCGGCCACCTGACCACTAGGGGCGCTAATGCGACTTGTAACAAAATGTACCGGTAAGCTTCCACATGGAAAACAGATCAATCTCCCTTTCTTGCTAATTCAATGAACTTTGGACGTTGTCCAAACAAAACAGTGCTCCTTCCACCCGCGCCTTTCACTATTATACACACGAGAAGGAATGATCAAAGCAAAAATTTGCTTGCATTAAAATGTTTATTCACTGAAAAGGCCGTTAGCCTGTGTAAGGGTCACGGGAATGTTTGAATAAGTCTCCAGGGGATCGTTTGTAAGTAAAAATGAATCATCCGCCGTCAGCTGCAGGCGTCCCGCTAAAATGTTTCAATGTTCCACAATGTTTTTTTCCTCGGACTTCAGTCTGCAACAAAAGTACATTTTCATATCAGCACAAATGTAACAGATGAAAAGAAAGCTGAAACCCGCCCACACATTTGTGCACATCTGGCATCATCTCCTCTTCCTGCAGACATGAGGGGAGTTAATTGTCTCATTCGTCCATCCACCAGTCGCCGCATGTCTGGCCTTCAATTGTCCGCAATATGATTTAGATGATGCTAACCAATATGAGGACATGTGCAGCGATGGACGGATGTAAAAGGGGTTAACCGTAGCTTGTTTTTCTCTCACCGGATGGAGAGAAAAGGCTGAGAATACTCAAGTGACTTGATATGAAAATTGGTCACATTCATGCTTGTGTCTTATCAGTCAAACTGCGCAGCAAAGACAGATAAGGTACCAGCGATTCACATCGTTTAGAGGCTAGATTGTTTCATTACGATCATTCTATGTACATGCTGACACTGTTACTGGACGACAAAAAAAATTAACTCCATCTTTCCCCTCACTTTTTGTCTTTTACATTCCGGTTTCAGTTCTCTCCCTCGCAGATCTTAATACGTTTTTCTTGCATTACATGTAGAGGAACTGCATATACTTTAGTACCGCAGCAAGAACATTTATAAAGGGAAGTAGAGCGCCCAAGGGAAGTCTCAAGATTTAGCACAACAGTCAACATAAAAATTGGTGGACTAAACAATATACAGTAGACGAGACTATAGGCTACAATTGTGTACAGCAGAGGACATTCTATCACTTGAACCATGTTAAGGAAATCCAGAATGGGCTTATGGACTTGGAAGAACGTAAAATGTAGATCTAGAAGACAACAAAATCTCCTGGGAAAGCTATAAAGTTAAAAGTCACACCAAAGTCAACACTCAATCCATTCAAACCAAAATATTTCTCTCCGTTTCAATGTTTTGGATCAGTACTTGGACCCAGGAATGACAATATTTCACATGTTAGTGTATTGCAAAAGTATATAGCTTACAGTCAAGAATGTACATTGGCAAACAAAATTCACATTAACACGAGATGACAAAAGGCAACATCACACAGGAAGTAACACAAAGCCTACTTGCAAATTTATTATTATTTTTTTTAAGTTACACTGTCTCGGTGAAGAACCACGGCAGACTCCAACCACTTAGAGGAAATCAAAATTCACAATGACTGTAATTGTTTACATTAAAAAATAATAATAATCATGTAAATAGTGCAGAATGTGATGTTACTGTGAAGGCCTTACTGGCTGCTCTGGATTACTATCCAACCAAATGTTCAACAAATAACTTAAGAAGAATAAGACCTTGCCTCTCTGGGTGCATTCACTTCATTCAATTAAAATCATGCAAATACTATCCCCCGTTTCCACTTGTGTGCCCCAGGGCTCCGTCATAACCGCCTTCTCGTTGTTATTGCCACTCTCTCTATAAGTAATATTTTCCGGGAATGACATACTTACACTATTATTACACAATTTACACCCAGACTGCCGGAACTTCTCCATCAAACTCACTCACACTTACTCACCGTTCTGCCTTGTTGACTGATGAGAATAAGAAGCCGGAATATCTGCACAACTCATAAAGTAGGAAACACGAAACAGAAGCACTGAGAGAAAGCAAAAATAGAAGGCCAGAAAAAACGTGTTTGTCTTAAAGCGAGCGAAGAGTGGAGCAAGGAGGGAAGCCAGGAAGATGTCAAAACAAAGAAAAATCAACAAAGAGATTTCACAAGCGAGTCTGACAAGCAGGAGGTTGTGCACGTGGAACCGTTTCAAACAGGAGCGAGGCGGAATGCACAACACTTGAAAATCCATGATAAAGATAAACAATATTGAAAATAAATGAATAAAAAAATAAACAAACATATTCAAATGTATAAAGCACACTTGTTAAAGTATTCCCTAGCGCCTGTTTGCACTCTCTTCTTCTTCTTATTATTATCATTATTGTATTAATAAATTTTAGTCACTTGCAGTTCAAGTTTACTGTAAATCTGACCACATAAAATGAAACAGAAGTAAACCTTGCACATTTTAAACAAAGTTTTCAACAAAATGTGATTTTCCGTTCCGTTCCGTTCCGTTCCGTTCCGTTCCGTCTTCAATTCCGCTTATCCGGGGTCGGGTCGCGGGGGCAGCAGCTTTAGCAGGGAAGCCCAGACTTCCCTCTCCCCAGCCACTTCAGCCGGCTCCTCCGATGGGATCCCAAGGCGTTCCCAAGCCAGCCGTGAGACGTAGTCTCTCCAGCGTGTCCTGGGTCGTCCCCGGGGCCTCCTGCCGGTAGGACATGCCCGGAACACCTCCCCAGGGAGGCGCCCAGGAGGCATCCGAACCAGATGCCCCAGCCACCTCAACTGGTTCCTCTCAACGTGGAGGAGTAGCGGCTCGACGCTGAGTCCCTCCCGAATGACCGAGCTTCTCACCCTATCTCTAAGGGAGAGCCCGGCTACCCTGCGGAGGAAACTCATTTCGGCCGCTTGTATCCGGGATCTTGTTCTTTTGGTCACGACCCACAGTTCGTGACCATAGGTGAGGGCAGGAACGTAGATCGACCGGTAAATCGAGAGCTTTGCCTTTCGGCTCAGCTCCTTCTTCACCACAACGGACCGATACAGCGTCCGCATCACTGCAGACGCTGCACCGATCCGTCTGTCGATCTCCCGCTCTAACCTACCCTCACTCGTGAACAAGACCCCAAGATACTTGAACTCCTCCACTTGGGGCAGGACCTCATCCCCGACCCGCAGAGGGCACTCCACCCACCACCACAAAATGTGATTTTGTCTTTCGTAAGTCCACTAGCCTAACGCCAACATAATGCACTAATAGTACGGTATTGGTGGGACATCCTCTTATCATTTAATGAATCATTCAAAAAAAAATGAATTACCAGTATTACATGTTCATTCAAATTATGAAATATGTGTGCCCTTTTGTACAGTGGGCGAGACAGCACCACAGCAAATGCAAATATCACAACACAACAGCATAATACAAAGGAAGTAGCCTACAACAAAAGTGACCTGAATAATTTGAAAATGAAAGTTAAAAAAACAATAGCTTACTTACAGCATACTTATAGCTTAACTCGTTTATTTTTGTTCATTCCACTACATGTTAAAAACAAACAAACAAAAACATTAAATTATTGTCCATTTTAGTTATTTTGTCCAATCCAATAATGTCAATGACTTCCTCATTAAAATGAATAGAAGAGCTAAATGCTACATGGGCGACAAGGGAAAAGAAGCATGCGCTTTATGTGCCTCCAGGGGTTACACACACATGAACGTCAACGCCGGTAATGCTCACACAAGAACCTTTGCTTGCTTGCCTTCATATTGCCAAGACATGTGTTTGATCACACATGTACTGCACATGCTGTCTAATATATTTTGTGATTATGTGTGAAATATTAAGTCTTTGTGTTGATCAGAAAAGTGACTCGAAGTGCACGGTGCTGTCCAGAAAGTGCCGTGTCGCTGACGCCACAAGAGTCAGTGTCTCACCATTCACAAACCTCACCGCACGTCACTGGTATTAAGTGAGCATAACAGCATGATAGCAAGCTAGCAACCAATGCAAGCAACCCGCCTTCAAAATTACAGAGGTACGACGAGATGTAAAAGTTGAAATAAATAAAAACCAACGGCAACAAAAAGCAAGTGAACATTGATGAGCGTGAGCATGGAACATGTGCTGGTAAGTGGTGTGTGTGTATAGACATCGAGCTGTGACAATAGTGATGTTCTATTTTGGAATGTAGCGCCCCACCATGGTTTTATGGATTAAACATTTACAGAGAGACACTGAGTAAAGATTTGTGTGCTTCATAGCGTAAGTGCGTCACAAAATCAGACAACAGTGATAAATTAAAAGGTTTTACTCATCATAAACTATAAAGTATGCATCCTGCTCATTTAAAAATAGATACACACACTTGAAAAAAACGTTGGGTCAAAAATAACCCAAATTGGCTCAAAAAGGGGCTGACCCAACTTTTTGAATTATTCATTTGACACAAAGTTGGGTCAAATTAATAAAACCACAAAGCAACCCAAGAAATTGTGTTTCTTCCCTTACAAAGCAACTCCAAAAATTGGGTTGCTTTGTGGGTTATTAATTAATTTAATTGGGTTATTCAGGTTAATTTTTGACTCATATTTGACCCAATTCATTAGGCTTCTCAATTAACCCAAAAAGTTGCGTCAAATAGATAACCAACAAAACAACCTTAAAATTTTGGTTGCTTTGTGGGTTATTACATTAATTTGTCAAACAACTCAAAAAGTTGGGTTGGTCCAATTTTTACCCAATTCAATTGGGTTATTGAGTTTCATATTGGACCTACCGTAATTCAACTGGGTTATTTTTATTTTTATTTTTATTTTTTTACCCAATTGGGTTATTCAAATAACCCAAAAAGTTGGTTTGATTAAATAATCCACAAAAAACACGAAAGATTGGGTTGCGTCGTGGGTTATTAATTTATTATTTTAATTTGACCCAACTTTTTGGATTAAATAACTAAAAAATTTAATTTTTAATTCAAAAATTCAAAAATTTAATTCAATTGAATTGGATTATTTAATTTGCCCCAAAAGTTGGGTCAAATGAAGAATTCACAAACAACTTTAAAATTTGAGTTGCTTATTACTTGAATTTGACCCATCTTTTTTGGTTAAATAACTGTGTAATACTTTTTAGGTTAAATAATCAGAAAAGTTGGGTCAGTCCATTCTTGACCCAACAGTTTTTAGACTGTATATTTCAAAACGTTTGTTTATAATTATCAATACTTCAATTTCCTTTTTGACTTATAAGTAAATAATCTCGTCTAAGCACACACTATTGATGATGCACATTTAAAGTGGCCTCCACTGAGAACATCCAGCCTCTCTTTTTTGATGACCCTTTTTAAGGCTTTTGACTTTAATGGAGGTCATTGTGTCTGCTTTATTGGCGACTTTGTGTGTGTGGGAGTCGGGAAAACGCACAAGATCTTCATTGGAACCGTGTCAAATCTCAAATGTTTAGGGCAAGGAGGCGGAGGATGGGGGAGTTTGGGAAGGGCCTTAAGATTGCTTACTGGGAAGTCAAAAAGCAGCTGTTTAGAATAAGCGTGAGTCATCATCCTCTCTAGACTCAGCTCGCCGCCTCCTCTGCGCGCGTCTCATGAGCGAGAGGCCAGTAGGTCCTGAAATAGAGCACACAGACTCGTATGAAGACACAGAGGCGGGTTTATGTAGGCAACGTGATACGATGCCAGTGTGAGAAATGCTCTCGTGTGGAAAAGGTGGAGAGAAAGGGAAAGAGTGACGAGGGAAGCGCTGTGTGTGAAAGGAGAGAGAAGGAGGGAGAGAAGGAGGGCTGGGGGAAGGCTGGGGGAGGCCCGGAGGAGGCGTGCTCAGATTGAGAGGGAAAAAGCTGGTGGTGGTTTTCATACACACACATCCAAACACACACACTCGTCTCCAGAGTTTCTCTTTGTGTTGCCTGCTTTGTGGAGTCCAAGCACTCTAAATTCCAGTGAGCCTTCTCCGAGGACTTCGGTTATTTCTTATCACAAAGCTTGCAGCTTGATTGTTTGGACATGGGCGGCGAAAAAGAGCTTGTGCTTCTTCTTGGTAAGTCATTCATAATCATAACTGTTGTGTTTGTGTGTGACTGTTTTGACAGTGGGAAGAAATGAAAAGGAAACAAAAAGAAAACAGGCGTATTTAATGTTCTGATGCGTTTACCGACATTTACTTCTTGGACGACTATTTCCATTTAACCTAATCAGCGGTTCATTTATTGCCAGACTATCACGTGTTTATGCGCTCACTGCTGTGACAAAGTGTCACACTGGTCACACCTTGTAAGACTGAGGCGAGAAGATGTGGCCGTGGAATCCGACCTCAATACGGTAGATGTTGACTGTGTGCTGTTGTCACAACAGAGACAATTCAATACAGCTGTTTCAAAACCCTACCCGTTGTTGAATCTTATAAGTTTATAAAGTAAAGGTTATCTTCAGAAATACTCTTGACAAAGACATCAAATTGTCTTTTTTGTTGTGGTTTGGCACAAGCAGGAAGCACAACATCATGTGTTCACTAATATGTACTGAAATTATGATAAACTCTGTGGCAAACTTCAACCATAATATAAACACGCGGTAAAATTGATGCAAACATCAAAAACTCATTTTGGTGAAGGAATAGCTTTTGTTTTGTGCGGGTGTAAAAACAAAATATGCAAATATTTAATTTTGCCATGTAATCTAATCTCCTTTTTTTTTTTTAATTCTATACAGTATTGTATCTTATTTATGTACTGCACTTCTCATGAGCATAAAAACGTGTACAAAGTCAAGCACTATCCTGTATTATGTAATCAAAAAACTCCATGTAGATTTAAGAACAAACCAATCTAGCACCTAATCCAATCCAATAGAACTTTATTTATAAAGCCTTTAAAACAACTCCGTTGACCAAAATGCTGTACACGGATTTAAAAAAAAGGCACACAATAGGCAATAACAATAAAAAGAATAAAAACAATGATTTAAAAAAACAAAAAGTACCCATATATGCCTAATCTATACAGCAGCACTCATCTGCTATCCGCTGAGTGCTCAATATATATTTCCACCACAAGAACACTATAATAGCCATAATTTCCAAATGGCTGGGATTAGAGGTTTTGCGCGCTTTATTTTTGTAACATTAAAAATAGCCTCTATTCTGCCGCTCACTCCCTACAAAATTATTCCTACCCAGCTTCTTTTTATTTATAAAATATGAGGTAATCAACGGCACTTCCTTTTGGCAAGTGTCTTTCACTCTGTCTGTCATTTTAAGAATCTGCCATTAAAAACAGAAGTTGCATAGACACACACTTTCATACGGATCAGACACAAGGCCTACAAATCTCTGTACGCAGAAGTTCGCTCGTGTTTTACATTGATTATCATTTGTCAAATTCAAGTCATGGACAAAAAAGATTCACTTGTGTGTAGGAGGAACAGCAGGTGCGGTTTGGTCAGCATGTGATGGATTCATCACAAGACGGCTTATCAAAGTGAAAATTAGTCTTGGGATTAGTAGGAGTATGAGTCACACAGTCATATGCATCGGTCGCGAACTATTGGCGCTCCATGCGGCTGCGAGAGAAACAAACTTGAAATCCAGTAAACAAGAAACGTCTGGACTATCTCGTTGATGTTAAACCAGCCACTGTTCTGATTGGCGAATGAACGTTGGCTCCACACAACACGACACAAAGTCACACTTTGTTTGTTGTCAGGCCTTGTGTTTTTTTATTCATACACTTGGAGGCAATCACGCCGTTTGGCACACTTACTTTCAAATTCTGTCTGGTTTTATCTTCACTGGGGCACTGAGAGCGCCAACCACGCCGCAAACAGGGGGCCCATTGTGGACAAGGGGAGGGCGACACAGGAGAGGGAGCTGTGCAACAAACATATTCTGTTTTACATGCCTGTTGTGTGGCTAATCGAGTGCATGAGGGGTGGGGGGGAGTTGTCATGGTTGCAAACATACTAAATAACACAAAAACATGCACCATAATTGCAATTCTCAACTTAACCATGACATCATTAGGTCGCTCCTTATTAAATAGTTTGTTTGTGAAACGGATTGTATGTCATTGTAAAATTTACTGGAAAGAGGAAGTCAACACTTTAATTTGTTTACAATAATATGTCGTATCCGCCCTCACTAGTCTAATCTAATTATCTGATTGATATTGTGTTTGTGGAATATGAATGAAGCAGCAAAATCCACCTCAGGGGGCAGCCATTTTGCCACGAGCTGTAGACTGAAAATGACATCACAGTTGCTCAGGGAACGACCAATCACAGCTCACCTGTTTTCTGAGTTTGGTCATGTGACATTCACAAGCTGAGCCATGCCATGTTTGGTTGTTACCTGAGCCCTGAGCAACTGTGGTGACATTTTCAGTCAACAGCAAGTGGAAAAATGGCCGCCATCCTAAGATGTATAAAAATGGGTGGATTTTGCTGCTTCATTCATATTCCACAACATGCTCATAGAACATATTGGAATTTTTGGGTTGGGGGGTTGTCGTGTGGTGGAATTCCTCTTTAAAACTCATTAACTGCCATTGACGGTTATAAATGTCAAAAAATCATTTGAACTATTTCTATTAGTTTAACTTGTTTTTTTCTCCTTTTGTTAACAAGAGTATGACAACCTAGATTTTTTTTGTTGTACATTTAGAACAGATATAAAATTTGTGCTTAATTGTGAGTTAACTATTGAAGTCATGCGATTAATTCCGATTAAAATTTTTAATCGCCTGACGCCCCTAATTTTTAATAATCATCTCGTCAGGCAATTAATTATTTTTTATTGTTATTATCGCATGACTTCACTAGTTAACTCACGATTAATCAAAAATTGTATATCTGTTCTAAATGTACAATATTTTTTTCCTAGGTTTTCACACTCTTCTCAATTTTTTTTTTAAACTAATAGAAATAGTTCTAATGAATTTTTGACGTTTATAGCCGTCAATGGCAGTGAATGAGTTAACACAACTTTTGGTGTCTATGAGGAACAGGACATTACACAGCGTACGCAAATACTTTCACAAGAAAAGCCCACGCACTGGTGAAGACACATAATAACTGTCAGTCACGTGCATGCCACTAAAAAGAAAACCCCACACCTCAAAATCACACATTTGGTTGGCATTTGACGAGCTTTTGTGACAGAAATGGTGCAACCGGGCCTGAGCAAATGTTGCAACTGTTTGGGTTTTAAACTTTTGTTTTTTTCATCGACTTTATTGTTTGTTCAAACTGAAGTTTCAATCGAGTCCAGTTTTTTATTGTATGCCGGCATTTACTGTATAAATATACACAATAATATTGAATAGTGGTAATGTGAGGTACTTCATTATTTGGGGTGCCTGTAGCACGAATAAAAGCACTTCTCTCACACATGCAAGCAGTGGTCACCATAACAACCAGTAAACAATTAAAATGACAGAATGAAATAAACAGCACAGCTGAAGTGACTTAAAACAATAAAGGAAGGAAGAGCAAAATAATTCAGACACTAACATCCACTTTGAAGTGAACGTAAATTATCCCCCCGCCCCCTTTTTTCCCCCCCGTCGGTAGGCACAGGGTGGTGGTGATGGGGGTATAGTGGTTTGCATGTCTGCCTCACTGTCAAAAGTCCTATGTTTGAATCTATAGAATCTATAGAAATTGACAGATGGGTGTTTTCTGATTAAAATCTAACAGTTCTCGTGGTTTTCCCCCTGCAGGTTTAATGTGCATGATGAAGAGATGCACGCCTCAGTGTTACACTGGCATGGAAGCGGAAGGAAGCAAATGTGTTGGTAATAAACCTTACTCTGCTTAACTTGAATATTCCTTATCTTAATATCTTTTTACCTAATAATGTTGCTAATATCTTATGTTATGGAGTGGTGTGGAAAAGCTAATCAATGATGTCTTCTTGTAGGATAAGAGTTGCCTCAAGTTTACAAATAGAATTTTTGCTTTACTTTAGGAAAAATGTTTGAAATGACTTTTGGAACTTTCACATGAACTCATACAAGTGTAAAAGTTAACCATTGTAAATGTAAAAATGTGAGTTTCCAGCTCATAATTAAAAGTGAAATCAACGTTAAACATTTCTTGAGACTAATATGTTATATGTGAGGTAACTAGTCTAAACATGACATTCTGATTAATATCACATTTGTGGAAAGTGAGTTATGCAAAATCCAGTCAGAGGGCGGCCATTTTGCCACTTGCTGTCGACTGAAGATGACATCACAGTTGCTCAGAGCTCAGGCAGCGACTAATCACAGTTCACTCTTTTTTCTGAAGCTGAGCTGTTTGTTACCAGAGAACTGAGCAACTGCGATTTTTTTTCACTCCGCAGCAAATTGCAAAATGGCCGCCTTCTGATATTGATAAAAAATGCTGGATTTTGCTGCTTATCTCTGCCATTAAACAAAAACGCCGCAGGCGGCTTTTTTGCAGTACAGCACTGGATCATGCCAACACCGCATGGTGCGCAATTAACTCTACTCCAACTTTCCAGATGTGGATGAGTGCGAAAATTCCGGATTATGTGGCAGGCACACACAGTGCATCAACACAAATGGCAGCTACTACTGTCAGTGCGAGGATGGCTTCAGGAACATTCACGGAAGTGATAACTTCACTGGAGTTGACGGACAGTGTCAAGGTGAGCGAACACCTTCGGGCAGACCAGTTGTGCGGTTCTCTGTCTCACGTGTCCTTTTGTGTTCCTCCATCAGACAAAAACGAGTGCGAAACCAGCGTACGTGTCTGTGGTCACATGGCTAAGTGCATCAACCTGATTGGAAGCTTCAGCTGTCGCTGCCCAGATGGGTACACCAATAGCAGCACTGACTGCATAGGTGATTGCCATGTTGTTTTTTAAGAACACACAGCTTTGACTTCATAAAGCTTAAGTAGAAAATTCACTCAATTACAAATGATGATTTAAGATACAAAAAGCATGTTTTTTTTTTTTGTTAATCCTAGATGTAAGTAGCTGAGGCTTATTCGCTGAGCTACGCCAAGTGCCTTTTTAATCTCCTTCAAACATTGGAAAAATAAACAGAAGCACACAAACTGATTGGTCAGCAGAGTGGGTGGCATCCCACTGCGCACACTTAAATGTTTAATTGAGAGTGCCGATCAAAATAAAGGCAGAATGTTTGATACATTTGATACTCTTCTATTTGATCTTATTTGATTGTGCAAATAGGTGGCAAGTACTCATAATCTATACCTAAGTAGAAGTATAGATACTTGACGAAAACAAAAGTAGAGATGCTGATTTAATTCCTAACCTGTGAAAAAATAAAAAAAATAAAAGAATAATGCACATGAGCACAAAAGTAAATCAAATGTTTACGGTTAAAGATATACAATAGCTGGTAACGAAAAAAGAGAAACATTCTTTCTATAGTTTCCCTCGTTTACTTTCAGTCCTCATACTTAAGAAGAAAACAAACAAACAAACGCTGGACACAGCTTTACAGCAAGCTCAATTCTGACAGCCCTGAAGAGCAACGTTACATGTAGCATTTCACCAAGTGCAAGCTAACGTTGGATCAGGCTTTTACGCAACAACATTGAGAACTCATGGATTAAAATATGCTACATTAGCTATTGCTAATCAGCCGTAGACTTTCCCTCTCTTTAGTTTCGCCTTAACGCCCTGTTGTCATCTGTGGAGGTTGAAAAAAGTAACAAGCATGTATTGAGAAAGTAATGAATAGAAAGATGAAAATGTCTGTTTTCAAATATAGTGAGTACAAATAAGAAGGCATCAGAAAAATAAATCTATACTCATGTAAAAATCTACTTTAGCTTCAACTTAACCTAAGCTTAGCTAACCTAACCCACTACTGATTGTGCAACTGTACAAAGTAATGTAAGCAAGTTTCTGTTCCCTTCAGACGCCGATGAATGCGAGGAAGCTGAGAATCGAAAAGAAGACATTTGTGGAAGTAAAGGAAGTTGTAAAAATGTAAATGGGAGTTTCTGGTGCAAGTGCGCAAAAGGATACACCAATTATGGCATTGGAGGCACTGCATGCACTAGTGAGTGTTTGCATTATTTATTTATTTATTTATTTTAAATCTGCATCCTTGCACTGAAACATTTGACATTTCCTCTCTAGAACTGGATTGTGAAACGTTTGAGGGCAGAAGTGTACCTCCGCAGGTAATATCTTGGCTCATTTTCATTACAGTTCAGTTAATTTTTGGTATGTACTGTACCATTTCTGTTGGAAAAAAAAATGGTAAACAATGGATGAGCCCTACCTTAGGCACTGTGACGTAATTTTCAGTCAATGGCAAAATGGCTGCCCCCTATCAACTGGATAAAAACGTGTGGATGTTTCTGCTTAATTCTTATTCCCGTAATGCGATTATAACATTGTAAAAAAAAATTTTTTTTTAACTTGACTTCAACTTTAACTATATTCACAATTTGATATGTACCTGTGACTGGAAAGCAAAGGGTGGAGAGTTTCTGTCACCATTTCTAACAGCGGCCAGCCAAAATATCCACACTGTTGACACGGTAGTTATCAAAGAAAAATTTGATCAAGGGTTAATGTCATGTTATTCACTGTATAATTCATTTTTGATCATATGAAAGAAAAAAATATTGATCATCTATCTATTGTTTATCTTAGCATGTTACCACTACCAGCACAGATCAGTTCAATGGAATATTTAAGGGCGAGGGGGACTTTCTTTATTTGCACACTGGACCCCAAAATTCAAGTGCGTATTTTGAAAGCTGAATAGCGTTATTATTGTATCCTCTCTCAGTCTTACAGTGGCTTGGCAGATCTGCAGTCCATGATGAGAAACAGCTGCATGGCTCTGTCTAACCCAAATACGAGCAATGGAAGCAAGGCTGATGGAGATGCACTACTGGAGGTCAGGAAAGCAAACACAAAGCACATGTAGACAACAACGCCGTCTCGGTTCCTCATCCTTTGCTCTACTGCACGCGCAGAGATTTTTGACCGCATCAGAGAGCGTCTTTTCATCCGTCAATATGGACACGAGTGAAGACATGTATGGGCTGCTAAGCACAATGGAAAACTCCATCAGGCTCATTGGCCCGCAGCTCAGAGGCAACCGCACCTCGATGGGCTCCAATGAGACAGGTAACAATCACGGTTTGTCAGAGTGATGCAACAGGAGGGCTGCTCGCTTGAAGTTGACTTGTTTGTTTGAGCAGCTGTGGAGATTGCAGTACGGAGGGGAAGGTCTCCACCCACTGGGACGATTCATCTGGGGAATGAAAACTCAGCGCTTGACACCGATTGGACAACAGCGACTGGAACGGGAGCATACCCTGGTAAACTTCTATTTTCTTACTATTTCCTGCAAAAACGAATAATCACCGCAACATATTTGTGCCAATGCCAAATTGTTAGTATAAGTAAAAAACAAATGTCAGAACTAAAAAAAAACAAATCCCCACACTAAAATGCAAAAGTTTCCTCTTTAGCTCGTGCCACCACTCTACATAATTTATCAAAATGTATGTACAGTGTCCCCTTTGGACTGTTTTGGGCGTGACTCAAATTACAGTAAAAGACAAAAGTTTGGACACAACTTCTCATGCAATGCAGTTTCTTTATTTTCATGACTATTTAAATTGTAGATTTTCACTGAAGGGATCAAAACTATGAATGAACACATGTGGTGTTATGTACTTAAAAAAAGGTGAAATAATTGAAAATATGTTTTATATTCTATTTACTTCAAAATCGTCACTCCTTGCAGGCGTATCTTCCTTTTCGAGTAAGTGTAGTTTTTGGGAATTTAGCAGACGGTGCCGTGCCTCACTGGGCATACCAGCAAACGGATTGCTTTTTCTATTACATGCCCTGGTGCACCTGGCAATTTGGTAACCATAAAGTAGACTAGACTTTAGACTAGGTGAAACCAGGTGTTACATTGCGCTATGCACTAAACTTGCACTGGGCATGAATATAGGTCCTTTAGATTCTAAAATAATGTGTTTACAGTCTTGCCCATTTGTTATTACTCATTTTTGAATGTGTCTTGCAACTGAAATTTGACCAGTCCAGGTTGTAGCCTGCCACTCATCCAGAATGAAAACAAGTGCTATAGAAAATAACAGATAAATGTTACTGTCCTGTTAATGTTCTCCTTCAACATATATCTGCATCTAAATGCAACAATACTGAAGCCATATGAATTACAAGCACGAAAACCAAAGCAGTAAAGTTAAAGAAATACAAAATTTCAGGAACCGCCAAAACCCACTGACCATGACTGTAGTTTTTGCAACATGCTTCTAACAATGGTCATCTAAATCATGTACTGTATCTCTGGCTTTCACTGTGCTTGGTGGAGGTAATTGTAAATGATCAAACATATCCATGTTGTCCTCTTCTAGGCTTTGCTATGGCTGCCTTGTTGAGTTACCATAACCTGGAGAGATCTGTCAACCACTCCTTTGACAATCTCCAAGGATTTGAAAAAGACGGCATTGAACCGACTTTCAAAATCTTCTCCCGGGTTGTGTCCGTCGTGGTGTCCAACCCATCCACTCAGAACCTGAGCCACCCCGTCATCCTCACACTCAAACATCTCCAGGTTTGTCCTACTTACACCAGTACTTAAACTGAGCTTCAAACTCACACCCTCCTGAGTGTGTGGCAGAAATTGGCAAATCATAATTCGCACTTGCCTTGCTTTAATCGTTGCAATCATGAGCTATGCAATGCGGGAAAGTGAGATGTTGTGGTTTTACTTGTGTGGTTTAGAACAAACCGGAGGCAAGCTACATCTGCGCTTACTGGAACGACAGAGGCGCTTGGGCCACAGATGGTTGCCATCAACAGAAATCCAATCTCACGCACACAGTGTGTCGATGTGAACATCTCAGCAGTTTTGCCATTCTGATGGCTCACTATCACGTAGATGTAAGAAACAAGAAACACACCCTACAAATACATACAAATATATATATATATATATATATATATATATATATATATATATATATACTGTACATACTTTAAACTGTAATGTTTAAGGAACTAAGGCCATTATGCTAATGTTTGTCAACAGTAAACAAAATACATCGCTCGCCTTGTTGCTTTCAAAGCTAGCTAGCCAGCATTTTTTTTTTCATATCTCAGTAAAAATCTGTTACAGCATATTACTGTAATTTGTTTTAAACATTTTCATTGTATATAAATTCCAGTTACTTACTGTATTATTTAATACACAGTAAATTACCGAGAACATTTTTACTAAAAAACAAAAACAAAACTGTGTTCGGTCCCATCTAAACAGAGTAAACGTTACACTTGGAAGAGAGTAAAAAATTAAAACACAACAAAACAAAATCACTTGAGGAACAAACCCACAACATTCAGCATAACCAAAAATGGTCACCAGCGAGCGATATACTCAAATGCTGTAGGAGTGCCTTGGATCAGTGGTTGGATTGACTGTATCCCAAACTGAAGGCTCTGTCATTGTTCCTCAACCACTAAGTGATCTTCTACGAAATTTACTGTGTGTAAAAGAATACAATAAGTAACTGTAATTTATATACTGTAAAAAAATAAAAATAAAAATAAAAATCTTAATATGTTGTAATAGATATTTACAGTAATTAACTAAGATTTTACAATAATTAACTGGCAACTTTTTTTGGCCAGGTATTTATTGTAAATTATACAGTCAATTCTTTACCATTTCATTTGCCTTTATTTTTAAGTTACATTGTCATGGTGGTGTAACGCGCGGTGGCTGATCAGCCATGGACGGCGCGGCTGGATAGCACAAACTGGAGAGCAACAAAGGAACTGGAAGTCCACAGGCTTACTTTATTCAAATGAAGCAAAAACAGTGGGCTTCTCGGCACGACCACGCATCACGATAAGCGTACACATCCACGGCGTCAAATACATTGATGGCTGCATAGGCAGTAGGCACAACAAAAATAAGGAGACGCCACCCTGTGGCGAGGTGCCACACTGCGGATTGTTCCAGCGGCTAAAACTACTAAACAACAAAGGCAATGTATAATGGTTTAAAAATGATTTCACACTGTCGGGTTTTCCCTTCCAGCAATCCGTCGCGATCCGGTTGATAACAAAGATCGGACTGATCCTCTCCCTGCTGTGTCTGAGTTTTTGCATCCTGACGTTCAAGTTCTGCCGCTCCATACAAGGCACACGCACGACCATCCACCTGCACCTCTGCATCTGCCTCTTCATCGCCGACCTCATCTTCCTGGCCGGCGTTTCCAAAACAAAACCTGAGGTATGTTCACTCAAGTGGATGGTGACATTGTTTGCATGTGATGGAGGTCTTAGCTTGATGAATTTGTTGAGCGGCTGCTCTCATCGTTTACTTTCTGCATAGCTGAACAGTTCAAAACTCAGCTATTAACATTACAGGCACTCATCACGGTGCGACATTGGATTATCTCATGACATTAAAAAAAAGGAGTTCTCCACTGACTTGAAACAAAAAATCTCATGTTAGAAATATTGTTTTATTGAGCATAACTATAACTGTGTATTTATTTTATTTTATTTTATTAAAGAACAGCTGTTATGATGCAATGATTCCCTTAATTATGACAGTAAACCACCTAAAAAAGAACTCAGCTCTCAAAGCACCACCATAATGGTCACACATACAGTAACGTATGATGCCTGCACATTCATAAAAAGCTGTAATACAGTATTGTAAGTCACTGCAATATTGTGGTATTCTATTATTCCATAAAGTAATGCACACAAGTCATTACTTGGCAGTAGTACATGGCAAATATGATCTATTAAAAAAAAAAGAAGAAGCCCTCAACGGCCCCATCTTGTGCCTCTAATTGAAAACTGTATATAAATAAATAAATAAATAAATAAATACAACTACAGTGCCCGGGGAAAAACAACAATTCAGATACAGAAAACACAACTTATGAGGTAGCCTACCAATAACATTAATTATTATAGTAACACTCCCTTATAATAAAAAAGGTGCTTTTCTGCTGTGACAAGTTGCGCAAATCGATCTCAGATTTTTTTTTTTGTACATAAAATGAAAGCCACAAAATGGGGCCAGAGAGGGCTGATATTTTCACAGAACATGTTTTTCAATGTCCTACTGTGAAATCCTAATGATGGTTTTAACAAATCTGACCCAAAAAAGTTTTACTTGGTAAAATTGGAAACTAGTACTTGCTAGTTGAAGACAAATGCATTACACTGCACTTAAAAGTGGGAAAACAACAGTACTTGATTCAAAATAAAGAAAGAAATTAATTAATTAATGAAAAGAAGATTTTTTTTTTGTGTTGTTATAGTTGTAGGTTGTGTGTGTGAATAAAAAGCAACCAAAATATGCAGTCAAAGTGTAGTATTTATTTTTATTTTTTGGGGTTATAGTGTTGCCTGAATTTTACATGACATTCTTTTCTGTGGTTTTTCCAGGTCATGTAAAAGGGAATTGTTTGGAAAATGTGCATTTGAAACCTCTCGCGAACACAAAGGGAAAAAAATCGTAGTGTAAGCCTATGTTACCGCTTTTCAGTCTTGAGCTGTCGTGGTCTTGCGGTTATCTTTGAACAAAATTTCAAGCAAACCAAAAAGTCTCATTGAAAGGAGTGTCTTTATAAGATTCGGGCGACTTGTATAAACACAGCAGGAGTCATTTCATTCCTCCGCTCTCCACGCTGCTTCCGCTCCTCATGTGTTTATATTGCATTACAGGGCGGCTGCAGGTTTATCGCTGCCATGCTCCATCTTTTCTTCATGGGAGTGTTTGCGTGGATGCTGCTTGAGGGGGTGCAGCTGTATCGTATGGTGGTCCTGGTTTTTAATGCCACCATTCGGCCCCTCTACTTATTCCTCTTCGGCTACGGGGCACCCCTGGTTGTTGTCATTATATCTGCCAGCATCAGACCCAAAGGATACGGAACTGAGGAGCAGTAAGTATGTTTACAAAAGGATCAAAAGTTAAGTGAGCTCCGGAGATCTGTTTTTGCTTGAAACTGCGATTCTCATGTCTGCAACGCAGCTGTTGGCTGTCCCTCAAAGACGGCCTCATCTGGAGCTTCTACGGCCCCGTGTGCGTCATCATCGTCCTCAACGTCTTCTTCTTCATCGTCACCGTCTGGAAGCTGGCCCAGAAGTTCAGCAGCCTCAACCCGGATCTGTCCAAGCTCAACAAATTAAAGTCAGTGAGCGCAACTTCTTTGCTTTCATGCTTCCCCCTTCCTGATTTCTGATTTTGTTATTAACATATTTATCACGCTTAAAGGGGAAGTCAACCCCCCAAATTTTTTTTGGGGGGGGATAATAATATGTTCTATGCAGCCCCACATGTTTTTCAGTGTAATATTGCGTTAGTGGAATATGAGTTAAGCAGCAAAATCCAGCCGTTTTTATCCATTTCAGGGGGCGGCCATTTTGTCACATGCTGTCGACTGAAGATTACGTCAATGTTGCTCAGGTCTCAGGTAACAACCAATCACAGCGCAGCTTCAGAAAACAGATGAGCTGTGATTGGTGGTTGCATTTTCAGTCAACAGCAAGTGGCAAAATGGCCGCCCCCTGAAATGGATAAAAACGGCTGGATTTTGCTTCATAACTCATATTCCACAATTTTAATATTAATCAGAATGTCATGTTTAGTCTAATGAGGTTACATATAACAGATTATTGTCAATAAATGTTTAGGGTTGACTTCCACCATTTTGAATTATCAAAACAATTTTGATCTCACAAAGTCCACAATGCTAATGCTAACGCAGCTATTTTATTTAAGCTTATCATAACTATCAACATAATTCATATAATTTCATAATTGTAAGCCATTATGAATGGCCACATTAAAGAATCAAGCGTGTTCACGTCAGTGCGTGGCTTTGGTCGGACTCGGGGTTGAGAAAGATTAGCGAAGTGAGGCTACATTCAAATCTTGTTAGCGGTTTCAAAACTGAAAACACCCTCTTTAAATCCCATTGGATGCTGTGGTTTGACCATAAATACAGGTCATGCTCTAAAAACCTTCAATATGACTGTGTTAAAACTGTTTTGCAAATAAGAGTGGGCCAAAATTCCTCCACAACGATGCAAACCGCTCATTACGGGTTATCGCAAACGCTTGAGTTATTGCTGTTCAGGGGGCAATTACCTTTTCATGTAGGGCAGATAGTTAGGGAATTTGCTCCATTATAGAACAAAATCATCATTTAGAATGGGGCAAAGTCATACTTTACGCTTTCATATATTGAAAGATAAGGTTTTTTCCCCCCCTCTTCAAACTAATTGATTAACCTGTACAAGACACTCATTTTAGTTATTTATTTGTATAAAATGTTTTATTATGCATATCCTTCCCCAAAAACATTTTTGGATTCTGGCCGACCAATACAAATATTTCAATGCTGAACAAAGTTCAACAAGTGCTGCTTTGGTCCAGGGAAGCCTCTGAGATTTAAATTTGTTCCATTTCGTGGTCAGAAAGGAAATTGTGGATGCCTTACTCAAGGGGGCATGTTACCCAGTTTTACCCAACCTATCGTGCGGTAATGTCGCTAATTCCACATTGCTTCTCAGTCCTCTCTCTCACCTGGCATCCCTTCGCCCTGTTTCGGTTTGCTAGTATTACACCCAATTGTTGGCAAATGAGGGATGGGCTTTTTTTTTTTGTTCCCACCGTAATTTCAGCAAAACGGCAAACATCTACCTTTTAAGTTTGATAATGTGTTAAAAATCAGAAATCAGGAATGGGGCAAATACTTTTTCACGGCACTGTGCATACGTCCTCTATGCATGTGTTAAGGTTAAGCTTTGGAAACAGAAATGTAAAAACATGGCAATTAGTTTGTTTTCTTTTCAAACAAGGTCCTGCTGAATGGTTAATTAGAAGATAGTCATTTACGTCAGGGGTTTATTTTTATTTTTTATATTTTCATCTGGTCTCTTTTTGATGTATGCAAATGACTCACTAGCCTGACTAAGATGCATCTGTTTTTCATTATCATTCGTTTGAACCTTTCAAAACAAGCAGTAGCCTAACTAAACCAGCGGGAAACTTCCACCGGTGCCTTCAATATTGCTCTCCTCAATGCTCTCTCCATATGTAGTGAATTTGCATTCATGTCAACCACCATGCTAACAATTTGATTTCCTCTGCAGAGCTTTTACAGTGACAGCCATTGCCCAGATGTGCATTCTGGGACTTATGTGGGTGTTTGGAGCCTTCCTGTTTCACAAGGGCAGCGTAGCGGTCGAGTACATATTCACCATTTTAAACAGCCTGCAGGGAGCACTGGTCTTCATCATGCACTGCCTTTTATCTAAACAGGTAGACTTCGTATTGTTAAATTAAATACATAAAGTATAGCGGTAATGAAGATTCCTCATATTGCTTTCTGCTGCCCTCTGCAGGTTAGAGAGGAGTACTACAACTTTTTCTCCTGCATCTGTGCGCCCAAGAAGAGATACTCAGACCTCAGCAGTACAAATCCATCCAATAGTCAGTCACAAGTAAGGATCAAACCTCCACATACACATACAAGTACACACTCTTAACACTAACTCATCATCATCTGTTTCTAAAAAATATTCTGTCTCTGTTCTTTTAGGGTTCTCGGAGTGGGCAGAACACTGGAGAATCCCACATATGAATCGCTCTCTGTTTGTTGTCGTGGTCACGAAAGACATATAGCTAATATTAGATTTGAAATCCTCAAAATTAACCTTTACTTTGTCTAAAACCAATGAATGAGCCAAGGCATCCAGATGATGCTTTCAGGTGCTTCTGACAAAGCGACTGCTCCATGTGAAAAGAAAAGATGATGCTTTTAAATATTTCACTATGGCCTGATGAGCCGTGAAGTCATGAACAACTCAGAAAGTTGCTTCATCTTGAACATATCTTTATCATGATATAAGCTATATTCCCCTATTTGATTTATTTATGCGTAGAAATGACATTATGGAGTTTAGGATGTGTTTGATGGGAATTTCCCAAGTAAAATGTTGAAAGTGGGCCATTTATAGAGAATTGCTTCCATGCACTGTATTCGCCATATGGGGTTTGTTTATATGGGAGAGAAAACAAATGACGAGTATTAAACATAACTCATGACGTGCCTGCAGTCATGTTCATGCAAACCTCATGTGGGCCTTCAGTGTGATGAAATACAGAACAAAACAAGAGTGTAAGGATACAATTATCAAACAAAATAAGTATTTGAATCGCTTATGGCTTTTTCGAACATTCTGTTTCGACACTGGTTAATGGGACATTTTTTTCCAAAAGGATTTCTTGAGAGCTACAGAACTCCGACCCGCCCATTCGATGACTGTGCAACTTCCTGTTATTGAAATTGTGTTTGTGGAATGAAATTCCACTGTCATGTCATTATAGCTGCTCTCTGCTTTGCTTCACGGTTACTGTAAGGATTCAAGCGAGGGAGTCGTAGACCTTAAATAATTTCATCGCACTTTTTTCTTCATTGAACATGCTTTATGACTTGAAAACCTTCCCTTCTTCTACAACAGTTTACGTGATGTGAAGTGATTGTAATTTATAGACATGAATCCTATTATGTCAGTTCAAAGAAAAGTTGGACAAGCTTTTCTCTGTCTCTGATGTTGGCCTGTATCTTTGTTTACGTTCACATTTTGTCACGTGACCACCTTTCACGAGGTCTATGACAACTTAACTGCTCTTAAATTCCATGTCTGGCTGCATTTTTGGTGACCACTTTTTATTCATGTATTGCTTTGTGTTTTCTGGCACATGTTGAATGTAACATTTTGGCGATTGACTATGATGTATATAAACTTATTTTTCTACTTTGTGGTTTTGGTACTGTTGTCAAAAAAAAAAAAAAAGGAATACACACCAGATATTTTATTAAAATTTCTACTTCATCAAGATTGTACATTATTGCAACTGGACTTTACTCTTCCACTTCAGACTAACTGCAGGATATTATATATATATATATATATATATATATATATATATATATATATACTTGATGAGATGATTTGAGGAAATATATATTAGACAACATACCACAGAAATACAAAACACAAGTTCTAGGATTGTTTTGATCACCACTGCTTTTTGGGAGGTTCGATACCAGTATGAGTACTCAACTTTTGAGGAATCGCCGATACCAAGTACCGATACCACTAGTACTTGTGATACGTTAAACTTCTCTCCCAAAAAACAGTCATTACTTAAAAGAAACACCTATATAGGCTACCTCAATATAGCATTTTGTCACCCTCTTAAATAATTGCCTATGTCATTTTTTTTGCAATTGTTTTAATGCCAAAATCATCTCCTAATGATGCAAATGGTTAAATTTTTGGTGCTTCCTGAAAAATCAGAATAAAATGACTTGGGTTATTAATTTAAGAAGGCGTCAATTTTCCTTCAAATCGCACAAAATGAATGGCAATTTTCTATTCTTCTAATTTGTAGTTCCTGACCGTAAAACGGTCATGAGGGCAGCTGTCATGAGTATGATACCTTGAAATAAGGGTTGCATTGGCACCGACAGTTATTGGTTTTAGCAATCCAATTACGTCCTTTTTTTTTTAACCAGAAGTATTTTTTTTATCAGAAAATACAAAAAAATGGAAAGTATTTACCTCTGTTTGGACTACACTTTAATACTTCTATACTAAATATACAGTATATACTTCAAGAACCAAGACAAAGATACAGTTGTGTTTACGTACCCTAACTTATGAGCACACTGTATGGTGAGACAAAAGCTTAATGCCCGTAAAATCCAAAATACTATGCCAATAGTTTTGATTTTCAGAGGTTGAAGATGAGAAGTTGAGATGAGTAGAGATGTGCATGTGAATTTTGGTGACGGTTCATAGCATGTTTGTGTCATTAAGCGACATTTAGCTTTTGTACATTTACAGTTGTGCTCATAAGTTTACATACAGCAAAGGTGTGTAAACTTTCTAGCACAACTTTAACTATTTAAAAATATCACAATTGTGGCAAGACAAAAAAACTAAAATAAAGCCATAACAACAACCAACAATTGAAGAATACATATCATTGTAGTTAACTGAAGCTGCATCTCTAAAACATAAACGAAATGGATTGCTATCTCATGTCATTAACACCCTTTCTTTATTTAAATGTTTTTTTTAACTGAATTTCAAAATGACAAGTGTGAAAAAGGTCTTTAAAACCGCCCACAAACTGTGTAAGGCCTTTGAGTATCAGTAAAGTGTAGATTTAGAAGTTGTAAATGATGGAAAATGTATATGTTCATTTAAACACATATAACCTGAGTATTTAAAACCCTTCAAATCCGAAACTGTCGGCGGCGACAGGACAACACACTTGTTTTTCAAATCACCGTAATTCCTGAAAGCAGAGAAGCGGAGCTTTACGTGGATACCACGTATATTACGGTAGCTAGCAGATTTTCATGTGTGGAGGAGGGGGAAGCCACGCGTCATAGAGGAGTAACTACAAAGTACCGTAACTCCGGATCTATTTGTGCTAGCAACGCAATTCCAACGGTTTCTGAGAGCGGAGAATCTGAACTTTTGCATGCATTACGGTAGCTAGCAGATTTTCATGTGTGGATGAGGGGGAAGCGCTGTGTCACAGAGGAGAGTGACGCAGGAGACAGGAGATGAGAGCGGAGGAGCGGAGCTTTACATTGAGAGAAAAAAAACTCTAAAATCAATAAAAACAGGCGGACTGCTATGATAATACTTCGAAAAGGGTACTGCCTAAGTGTATAGAGTACTTATTTAACATAGTGTAGTAATATGGTATTATAATATTTGTTTTGTATTGCTGTTTAAATAAGGAGGAATGCTATGTAAGGTAACATGTTTTTTGGAATTTCCCCAGGAGGGGAAGAGTGGGTCAACTGCCCCCGCATAGAATTCCTTTGAGAAAACTTTTCAAACTTTGGGAGCGGGATCAATTAGCCCACAGTTTGGAATTATTTTGCGAAAACGTGTCAAATTGTAAAGCTTGTAAAACACATTCTGTTTGAGAGAATAAATTGAGAAGAGAGGGGCCTTTTTGGTCAGAACGAGTGTTTGCAAAAGAAATGTTCTTAGTCAGTCTGTGCCTTTTCATTTGTCCTAAGAGCAGATTTTGCTTTAACCCTGACAGTAAGAAATGACAAATAGGAATGACTGACATGGTTGTGCCCTGAAGGCAATCAATCACAGTCAGGGTAGAGCTGCAGTGACGTCGGGCTCATTGCTCCAACCTGCTCTTCTGTCAGCGCGCTCATCAGACATTTTGCTTCACACAAGAGAGCTGCAAACATCAGACGGTAAAACTCCTTCAGAGTCGTTTGGTTTACTTGAACGGGTGGGCATCTTTTCACCACGGAATTACAAGATACGCGCTGTGTAAGTGACTGACATCTGATTGTGTCTTAGCAGTTACCGCCATGCATCCTCTAAGCGCTGTCATTGGCTGCCTCACTGTGTTGGGGGCTTTTGCGTTGCTCCCCTTGACATGTCTCAGCACATTGTTGGCTGCGATCGGAATCTTCATAGCACGGAGGTTCCATTGGAAGTTCGTGCAAGTGGCTCTACACACCTTCAAAAGAGACGTCATGTAATATACTCTTAACTCTCATCTGAATTACGCTCTTGTATTCCAATCTTCTCGCATTCCTCCATCATTTTCTGGTAGATGTCTGATTGCTATACTGCGAGTGAAGTTTGCGATGTACCGAAATGCCAGAGAAAGGAAAACGATACCCGCCCTGTTTGCCAAGACGGTTGCAAAGCACCCAGACAAACCAGCACTCATCTATGAGCCCACTGGAGAGGTGATTACATTTCAAGTGATTTGTCTTTACTACATCAACAAAAGTGCATCTTCAACAGCAGCACATGAGCCATCAGGCCTAATTTGATGATAACTTGCTTTCATATCATGGATTTCTGACTTTGTTGTTTTCCAGGTCTGGACTTTCAGGGAACTGTAGGAACAGTGTCACGCTGTGGCTCACTGGGCGCTGGCACGAGGCTGGGCGGAGGGCGACGTGGTGGCATTGTACATGGAAAGCCGTCTTCTGTTGGTGGCCCTCTGGTTGGGTCTCGCCATGGTGGGAGTGGAAGCCGCTTTTATCAACTGCAACCTGCGCTTGAAGTCACTGCAGCACTGTGTTAGTGTGTGCGGGGCTCGTGCTCTGGTGTTTGGGAGCGAACTAACTGAAGGTGGGAAAGTAGAGCATACACACCACAGGTCATTTCATTAGGTACATGCACGATCGAATGAGAACCAACACGAGAGGTGTATGAATAATTCTTAAATACTAACAATGCCATAGAGAAATTAATTTAAAAGGGCAGTTTTGCAGTTGAAACAAACAAACAAACAAACAAAAATAAATAAATACATTTTGCCATATCAAGAATAAGCAACTTAAATGCTGGAGGGGGCCCACAATTTTCCATCAGTGCTAATCAGGGGCCACATAGGACCGTGCTTTTCCCAACCACGTATGACAAAAATGCTATTTTAAATATGGACAAAATCTGTGTATATGTCCAACCCAACAACAAATGGTTTGAAGCAAACAGCAAAATAATCACATACAGTGACACCCCCCCCCCCCACTCAGAGCAAATGCCTCTCTTGCATAAAAATGACCATTCAAGGATGGCACAAAACTGCTGATCAAAAAACGAACATTAAGTGCAAAAATTCGTTTTGTACATTTTTATTCTTCACGAAGATCAACTATGTTTGTCCTGCATATCATTCCAAATCCACAATAAATAAATAAATAAATAAAATCACTCATGTTGTAGTACAGGGCAGTATAAGACCTGGTGTAAGCGCAATTAAGGCATGTCTGCCAGCTAGTGGTGAATATTGACATTACAGTTTAAAACTACAAGTACATTTTTGCGGATTTCACAAAAAAAAAAACAATAAAAGTTTTTTTTTTTTTGCTGTCCACCCCCCCCCCCCTTTTTTTTTACTGGGATTTTGTGTGTTTGTGTGTTTACACATTTACCTTTATTTTCCATGACAAAAAAAAAATAATTATATAGACTATTTTAAATGTTAATCAGCATTTTCTGGATACTTTTTTTTAGGGTTTATAAAAAAAAATTGTAAAAATAAAACGACTTCCTGCCACCAAATTGTCAATCGGCTAGACACTCCTTGTGCCCGCCCAGCTTGTGCCTGCCCAGCTTGCCAAATTAGAAAACGTGTGAGGCATTTCCTGCTGATACGAAAATTTGAATCCGCCGGCACAAATGTACTGTCTATGAAAATAGAGCTTGTAATGTTTCGCAACGATCCAACATGGACAAGTCATGCTAGCAAAGAAGAAATTGCTAATATTAGCTTGAGGTTTGACTTTGGTCAGGACGCAAGAGGTGGGGGCGAGAAGTGAAGCGAGGCTACATTAAAATCTTGCTAGCAGTTTGAAAACTACAAACTCTCCCTTTATATAGGTTATTGTGGCCTACTTAAGTTGCTCATTGAGATACTAGATGAACCAAAAGGATGTAGTGCAGTTCTACACCAGTATTACTACTGACAACCAACACAGACAAACTTTGTCATACAGTTCTTGAACTCAATTTCATTAGTTTGCGCATAAAGTGAGGATCATATGAGTCAACAATAATGACATATATTTTTTTTTTGCTTCAGCTGTGTTTGCAGTGGGAGGCTCCCTGCCCTGCGAAATGGGTACTTTTTGCAGTGGTGAACAGGCAGATGAGGAGAAGCTCCGTTGTCTCAAAGCTGCAAATCTGGATCAAATGCTAGCACAGTCACAGAAGCACCCGCCAAATTACACACTAAACAAGTCCTTCAACGGTGAGTCTTTTGCCGTGTGCGTAAGTGTGAATCAAGTTGAGGGTCTGATTGCGGTGCCATATCTTACTATTGATACATATTATACATGTCACAATGTTGGGATTGCAAAATCTCTATTTTGTTAAGCAAGTTTTTGCATGCAGAGCAAACATGCACACAGACATTCATGGACGCACGTACGCACACTCACATCAAACTTCTTTTTTTTTTTTTTTTGAAGGTACAGTTTTCTCCTTTCTTGTTTACGTTGAAATTCATTGAGAAGTTGTTTCCTGTTTGCTTTCTACATGTTCATATTGATAATGTTTGTCCTTAATGTTGACATTTTTTCCCCCACACAACATTCCAAACTTAATGCTTGTCAAGTCTTTGCCTGCAAAGCCTGTCAGAAACATTGACAGAGAAACAATTCCTTCAAGGAATGATGGGGGAGGTCTGCTAGCAGTACCACACAAATGTCTTCTGGTAAGAATATCTGGAAGAAGCTAGAAAATGCCCATGGCAATTTTTGTTCTCTCTACAGCATTGCCCAAAATGCCCATAAAAATATCTAAAATGTCTTGTCGGTAAGATAAAAAATTGGGTTTAGAACTCTGAACAAACTCTGACTGATTGATTGATTTTACGGATGAAAAGATGAGCATTTTAAACCCTTTTCATTTGAAAGGTTTATGATGGGTTCACTTATATTCCTCTCTCTTCCCTTTCACTGCATGTAGACAGACTTTTCTACATTTACACCTCTGGTACAACAGGAATGCCAAAAGCAGCTGTGGTGGTGCACAGTCGGTGAGTTGGCGTGAGAGTTCACAGAAATGTGTCCTGGAGGGGTTCAGTGGAATGTTGAGGGCCAAAATGGTAGTGGTTACCACGTTTTCTCAGTATCACAGTGTTGCATTTTCTATGAGGTGCCTAATAAACCCAAATTACAATGACAGGCATTTGTGGTAGCACCAATAATTATTTTAATTATTTGATGCTAGGAAAAGTGAATATGATGAAGGTTCTAATCAGATTTGTCAGTGATCTCAAACGTTTTCCTTCTTACGTTAGGTATTACCGTATTGCTGCATCAGGTTTTTATTGTTTTGGTTTACAACGTGATGACATCATCTACAACTGCCTTCCTCTATATCACTCTGCAGGTAAATCCATTTTGCACATTAATTTGTCTAACAATTAATTGTTGGATTTCAATTGAACCATGTTTTTTTTTTTTTTTTTTTTTACAAGAGAAAGAAAACAATGAAAAAACTACAGTAGTATGAAATAATTGTCATTCACAACATCAAACTTTTATAGTCCAATGTGTGTGCTTGCAGGAACTATCATGGGCGCAGGTCAATGTTTGCTCTTTGGTCTGACCGTTGTCATCAGAAGAAAGTTCTCAGCCAGCAGGTTCTGGGATGATTGTGTTAAACACAGCTGCACTGTGAGTATATTATGTCATTTTTAATGATAATTGCAAAAAATCTTAGATTTTTGATAGATTTGCTACTCTTGTACTTTATGCGCAGGTAATTCAATACATAGGAGAGATTTGCCGTTACCTTTTAGCCCAGCCGGTTCACTCATCTGAAGGACATCACCGGGTCCGTGTCGCCCTTGGTAACGGCCTCCGTGCATCCGTGTGGGAGGAGTTTGTTCGGAGATTCCGAATAAAACATGTCGGGGAATTTTATGGTGCCACAGAGTGCAACTGCAGCCTCGTCAACGTTGATGGAAAGGTGCATTTCTTTGCATTTCACTCTCGCGGCAAAAATTTTTTTTTTTGGAGAAAGTAAAAAACAACAACACTTGTTTCTGAAAAAAAAAATCTAAAAATTTCCCCCAACAAAAATGTTTGCATTCGAAAATTTATCTCAAATTAAGGAAAAATACCTAACATTTCTTAATAGGACATGACAGCTAATATTAAGAAAAAAATTACTCAGAACAAGCTCAAATGATGGTTTACATGAAATGACCAGCGGAAGAGCAATACTTTATTTTTCTTCTTTTAAGAGGAAAACCAATTGCACAATTTCTCAATTGAAAAATTAAGGAATAACATGGCAATTAAAGTTTGAGCCGTTTTTGTTTTCAAGCACATTTCAAATACACTACTGACACAGCCATATGCACTACACGTTTCATGAAAATATATCCTAATTTAAGATTTATTTCCAAGTAAATTGCCAATTCTCAAATTAAGAAAACAAATCTGTACTCATGAAAAGATACCACTTATTTTAAGTAGACTTTTCTTACATAACAGAAATTCTTGCTTGCAATAAGCAAATTCTACTCAGTCTTTTGGCAAGATTTTCTCATTTTAAGACCTGTTACTGTTTTACAGCTGCTAGATTTATATACAAATGTTAAGAATTCTTGCCAAGCTAATTTTGCTTACCCCACTGGCAGCTTTTTTTTTGCTTAAAATAAGAACATTTATAAATTTGAGGAAATTTTGCTTATTTTTAGCATGGCTTTTTTTGCAGTGGCTTGGGCTTTATCTTCAGTCATATGCCATATTATTTATGTTGTTTTTTGTTCAGGTGGGCGCATGTGGTTTCAGCAGTCGCATCCTGCCGAGCTTTTACCCCATCAGACTGGTCAGGATGCAGGAAGACAGCAGAGAATTGCTCAGAGATGCACAGGGACTCTGCATACCCTGTCAGCCTGGTAGCCTTGAATACGTGTACTCGCAATTTGCATGCACAGCAAGCTTTGACGAGGTTTAAAATAGACTCCCTTCATTCGCAAGAGCAAAAATACTGAAACATCAATTAACTTATCTCAACCTATGTTGACTCCCAGGTGAACCAGGGATGTTGGTGGGCTGCATCAATGACAAAGATCCACTCAGAAGATTCGATGGCTATGCTGATCAGGATTCCAGCAGTCAGAAAATTGCACACAATGTCTTCAAGATGGGGGACTCGGTCTATGTCTCAGGCATGATGCACTTTGTCATTTTTGTCCATCAACTATCCAATATGGCTCCAGCCAAGCCCTAATAGGTTATTGAATAGTGAAGCGGTTTGTCACAGTGATGTCGATTTTATAGTGTGCATCAAGACATGGCCACAAGGCTTTTCTGTGTTTATGAGCGAACCTTGAGGATTCAACCTGACATGACATGCTAACAACTAATTTACTTGGCACTTCAATATATTGTTTGGCGATGAATCCACACCAAAAAAAAAAAAAGTCCATAGGCCTACTTGCTTTTATTTTTGTGTCTGAAAGAAAATATTTCCCTTTTGGATTAACAATTTGTAAATAAATAAATAAATAAATAGTGTCCCCTTGTTTTCTCAGGTGACGTACTGGTGATGGATGATTACGGCTACATGTATTTCAAGGACCGCTGCGGTGACACCTTTCGCTGGCGAGGAGAGAATGTTTCCACCACAGAGGTGGAAGGAGTCCTCAGTGGCCTGCTGGGACACGCCGACGTTGCCGTCTATGGAGTTTGTGTGCCAGGTGGAGTGGCGTGGCTTTATGTTCACAATGTGATGACAAAATGCAATGATTTGTTGGAAGAAATCAACCAAATGATATGTCAAAAATATTTATGCAACTGAAGAAGGGATAACTGAACAATAACTGCTGACCCTGCTTGACTGTAAAACCGTACATTTCTACATACTTTAAGTACGTTCTTACTCTTACAATGCTAGGTGGCTAAATGTTAGTAATAGCATTATTATGTTAACATTAATAACCCTTTTTTTATTTATTGTTTTGTACAAAACAACCCAACAAGTTGGGTCAAGTAGTGGAATGCTCCCTACTAATTAATTAATAATTTTATTTTTAACCTAAATTAGGTTATTTTTGACCCAACATATACAATAGATACATGACTTTACCAATTTTATCTATAAAAGGGAAGTCAACCTCAATTAATTTTTTTATTTTTTTACAATACTGTAATTTACTCTATGCAGCCCCCACTAGTCTAAACACGGTATCGTGATTAATATTGCATTTGTGGAATATGAGTTAAGCAGCAAAATGCTTCTCATGGGCCAGCCATTTTGCCACTTATTGTTGACTAATAATGGTGCACATTTGCTCAGGGCTCAGCTACAACCAATCATGGTTGAGCTGTTTTCTGAAGCTTACTGTAAAGAACATTTTTGGGTTGACTTCCACTTTAAGATAATAAATTAAGCGCTTTTTTGTCACAACTTGTGAATGTGTGTTTACAGGTGTGGAGGGAAGAGCATGTATGGCAGCAATAGCACATGCAGGAGGCCTCTTTGATTTTGATGCATTCTTGTCCTTTGTCCAAGAAGCCCTTGCCCCTTACGCTCGTCCGGTCTTCCTGCGGCTCATGCCAGCTGTAGACACTACAGGTGAGACACCAGTGGATACTTAAACAGTAGAACCACACTCATACACGGGGGGGAAAAAGACTCACAATATTGTTTTTCTGCTTCACTATCAGGCACTTTTAAGATTCAGAAGATGCAGCTCCAGAAGGAAGGTTACAAGTCACAAAACCCCAGAGAAAATATCTATTTTCTTAACAGCGCTGCTGGATGTTATGAGGCTGTCACTGATGAACTATATGACTCCATTACGGAGGGACGCGCGCGTCTATGAGAATGAAGAGACATACATTGTTAACCATGGCAAATGGGGTTTTGTATCCTCACATGAGAGCAATAAAAATGGAGGAAAAAAATGGATTTTGCATGAGTGTAACTGCAGAGAGGAACCTACCAGAATTCAGTGATTATATAAGAGATTTAACCACCCTTACACATTTTAAGGTGAAATTGGGAATAAAAGATACACCACATAATAAACAACCGTTTTTGTTTTATTTGTAGCAATGTAGCTGAGCACTGTTTCACAGTTCTGTGGACATCACTGTGCGGTGCCTGATTCATTGTTTTATCCTGCTTATTTAGCACCATCTAGCGGGCAAAAATGATGCAGAGTTTTGACGCAATATGGACAAAAGCGTGGACAGTTCCAAACGTCCGTTACATTTACGCCACAAGTGTAAAATGGTGGTGAAAACAAGATCTCCACTCATTAAAAAGCATTGGACTTTGAATCGTTGCAATTTGATTTGTCGGGATTATTTTAATTTCAAAAAGTGATGAAATGTCATTTGACTGCTATAACGATCTGCCTGCAGAGGCAAAGATGAATATAAATACAAACAGCAACGGCACTGCTTTATGTTATGATATTATTAAAAAATAAAGAATCAAAACGTATGTATGTGAATATGTATGTATAGAATTTTGTTCTTAGGTCATCTGAATATTGTACAGTACACAATACTATAAACTGTTTTCTGTTAGAAAATAAAATGTGCGAGGTGTTAGATGTGGTTAAAGTAAAGTTTATTAGGTTTGGGGTTCCTTTCATCACCAAGCTCACCAAATCATGAGCTCAATCGATGGACTTTGCTTAGCACACCGGTCACACTTATCACGCTAAAACAAAAAAGAGCTTCCCCCAATCTGGTCCCAAAAAGCAGAAAGAATCCAGTCCAATAATGATTTACATTTGTGAGGAGGAGCACTCACACCATGTGTGTGTTGTGTGTGTTAGCCCCTCCTTAAGACTGTATGAATTGATTTATGCAAAGGCATCTGTTCGTAACAGTTTGGTCACGTGGAGAGCTTTCTGATGCAATGGCATGCAACAACCATGAGAGGGCTTCTGTGTGCTCCTCGGAGATGTTTGTTCTCACTTGATGACTTTGTTCAACTGTATGGCTTCGTGACAATTTTTTTTAACCCAAAGAAACGGCTACAGTCAGGCTCATTGTGTACACTGGCTCGCACAGAGCGGCTTTGCACACTACTATTAATGGGACAATTGTTTTTCTTGGGAAATAATTCAGTTTTTGTGTATGATGTGGACATGTTCGATGGTAGACTTGCTTGTAAGTATTTGAAAAAAGAGCCAATCAAGTGTCGATGATTGAGTGTAGTAAGTAGAGTAATTTTGTTTTGCAGTGAAAGACACATTTCCTGACAATATCCGCAAAAGTTGATTTGACGGAACCTTGGTTCTCTTCGACGACCATGAAGATTCCAGTTATCTCAATTCAACTTTTACGGATATTGTCCGTTATGAAAACACAAACTCGCATTACCGTGACCTGGATGCCAGAGAATATACGAAGATATAACAGGCCAAACATAACACAAGGATAAATGATTTCTTGTTGCAGTCAGCTGCGGCCACCGAAGTAAACTATGTCCTGCGTGTCTACATATTGTTTACGTGAAGGCTTCTCACTTGGCTTGGATGCTCAAGGGGACCAAGCAGGCTGTGACTTATCATCAGGAAATTGCACAGGGAGCATTGGAGGAGCAGGTGGTGTGTGATACACATATGGAGCCACTTTGGCTTGGTTCAGCTGGAATGCACTAAATGAAAGCAGGGAACAGTGGGGTGTGTAGTTGGCGGAACTGCTGTTACATTTAGGCCCTATTAGTCTTAATAGGAGGCCAACTGAAAGTGGTCGTCACTAATGGCAAGATGAAAAGTTGGATGTTCAGACAATTTGTGTGTGCACGGTGCAATTCACCCTGCAAAAGCGGGTTGACTTTTATGACCTAGGATTTATGAGGCTGTGCTGAGGAAAATTTGATGTCCCTGTCAGTTTTACAGCCTTACTTGACTTTCAACATTGGCAAGCGCGATTGCATTCGCTTCTATCATCAGATCCAAATTAACTGTTAAACAAAGCAAACAAAAAAATAAATGCTCCTTCTTGCTTGATTTTGACCACATTGCACTTAAAAAGCAATGCTGTCGAATAGTAGGTCAGTATTTATCTAATATCTAATAACTTGACAAAACATAAATAAAAAAAAAGATCAATTACATTATTCTCATACATTACGGTATATGGAAAACCTACTAGTTTATTAACATAGTTTAAATGACAATTCCACAGTAAATTTAAAAAAAAAAGACAGTAGAAAATTTAAGAAAAATATAATGAAATAAGAAAATAATTACTTCAAATAAGAAAAAATATCGGCCAACAGAACCAGAAAACTTTACTTTCCTGTAAGATTTTGAAAAATAAGAAAATAATACTGGGCCCATATCAACCACAGGCACATCAAATTCATGGGAGGGGAGGGGATTTTTATTTTTTAGTTAACTCACTGCAAAAAGAGAGTTGCTTTGTTTTAAGTGTGCCTCAGGCAACGTTAATTATTTGATTGACAGAAATAATCTCAAGGAATGTGAGGTTAAATGCCTTACTGCTGTACACATTGTTAATAGCTCATGCAATTTCTAAATTCAAATTAATAGATGCATTCGTCCCAGCTCTTGTGCTTATAACTATAAGCATGAGAATGAAACAAGCTGAGTGGTCACAGTACATGAAATTCAAGGATGGTTGAATTATTTCTAATGACAACTCACCCGATGACACCTCTCCCACCTCTGGGCCTACTTGGATTGTTTTTTTTTTTTAGCTTTCTGTCCATCATGTCTTCCCACTCTTCTGTCAGTAGGCTGACATAAGCCGATTTGTTCTTCAGGCTGGTGTCAAGATTTGTGACTCTCTTTTGACACTCGACAGATTGTGTTGGGACAAGCATAAAGTGGATGAGGCTTGCATAAACTCAAACTGCAGTTCGTTTTTCGTTATTATACTCACTGCCAGCATTTAGATACCGTATATTTTTTGTGTGTACGTGTGCATGATTATCATTTATTTTTGTTTTAAGAAGCTACTGTATTCTATGTGTTTCGATTTGACCATCCTGACTTAATCTTTAACTCCCTCAACAAGACTTTGACCTCTTTCACTGATACAGCGAGACCCATGCGATGCAAAAAGCAGTGTCCACGAAGGCCTGAGTTGTTCATGGAAGAACTTGCACAGGTCTCAACCCCATTAACTCATGAGCAATAAATAGAGCAGATCTTGTAAGCCATCAAGTCCTATTTCAGTTCCAAGTTGACAGACACACTTTAGCATCGTGTAGACAGTCTTTTCTCATGCCAGCCTGTTAACTACCAGCTACTCTATCATTTTTTTTAAATGCACGTACAAGTCATGTGTATTTTATTTGTTTTCAGTTGTCATCCTAAACTATAGGAACATGTTATTTTGATAGCATAAAAGTTGAGTGAGGCGGGCACGCGACTTAATAGGCAACCTAACTTGCCTCTTAACTGACAACGTCAAGGAGCAACGTCGAATCAGAGTGCTGAAACGGCGAACAATAAAAAAAATTCACCCAGTGGTACAATTTCTGAGTGTGGGAAATTAGTACGTGAGCGTGACATTGGACAGAAGTGACTGACTGAATGAATGAATTCCTGTTTGGTGCATAGGCACACTCAACTCTCAGGGCTTGTCCCCGTGACCCAAAGGCGGAAGAAGGCTACGGTTCACCGGGATGAACACTTAAGTACACCGAACTGGTAGGAAGTGCGTATTCCCCAACCTACCCGGCATCTCTCACCTTGGGAAACTAAGAATGGAAGAGAGTCCAACCTAGGGGTACAGGTTAGGCTTTGCTGTTGTGCTTTTTTTGGTCCACTCGCCATCCTTTTATGAAAACATGATTTTGTTCCGGGAAGATACTGTGTCAAAACACATTTGTGGGACGGACTGAAAAGAGGTAGATCTAAATGGTAGGCAATTTACAAAGTTTGGTTGGCCCGCCGTTCTTGACCCGGTGACGGACAAAAAAAGAACTCTTCCATCAATGCTTAGTCTGGTATTCTTTTTTTTCTTCTTTTTTTACAAGTTTTTACTCATTCGTCAGAAAAAACGGCGCCCATTAGTGACGGACTGACAGTCCATCAGTACTGACGGAATGCCCACCTCTGAATACTGTTAATATTAACCTATTTGACAGTGTCATGAGATTGATGAGTACAACTACTTTGTTCCTCTCCCAACTACACTGTAGCAGAGGCAACGGAAGTTCTGATTGCTCCTTCCCAACCGCAATACATTGCGTCCGGTCAGGAATTTCTGCTCGTTGTGGCTGGTGATGGTAAGCAGCGCACTCCCGCAGTTGTGGCAGTCGACTTAGGCGTTGGACCGGGTTGTCGGGAAATAGTTGACAAGTAGCAGAACTCGGGACATCATTGTAGCCGTATTGTTCATCTAAATGTGAAAAAAAGCTTCTTGAGAAAAGCACTATGGGACGATGCCGTCCAAAGTCACAACAGTGTGGGTCGGCTCGCTCGCTTCTGCCATCGCTTTTGGGTCCTGTCCTCGACCCGCTCAATTCTGAAAACACTATGAAGTCGTGTTAAACTAAAACGGGTTTACCAGTTAGCTTTATGGATTGCAACGCGTGCCTTTTGAGAATGTACATTGTGTACTAATGCCAACAAAGATCATTATATATATATGTAACAATACCGGTTTGAACCAGAATATCGAATTGTTCCACTTTGAAATTTATTGAGTTACATATCAAATCGTTTTTTATTTAAATATATCTTCCAAGGAAATGGCACATTTACAGTCCTGTCAAGTTCATTCAAATTTGTGACAACCAAAAAGTAATTGCATCATCCTATCTCTCACTAAGCATGGATTGAATCATAATCCCACCGAGTCTAATCGAATCATTCTACTTTCAAATCAGACCGTCCTTGAAATGTTTTGCACCCCATGTAGGCTATCAAAAACCGTATTGAATTGTCTTTTGTGGAGAGATGCACACTCCTAATATACCATTAAACTTCACAAAAAAAATGTGTGCCTGCTTTTTGAAGTCTTTAAAACCAATTAATTCTTGACATATTGATATCATTCAAACACCATTTCCTTCTTTTACTCAAGTTTTTTTCCTCCCGGATAAAATAATTATTCATTTATGTATCTATTTGGCCAAGCTGAAAAAGTTTATACTTCTTCCTACTCTTTTTCTGAACATGTGTAAATGCTTTGTGTCGTTGATTATTTTTTAAATTTAATTTAATTACATTTTTTTATTCTTGTATATACATGTTCAAAATAAATAAATTAACGAATTAATTAATTTAATGTAGTATTTTTAATTACAATTAAGGGCAATTTTCTATAAATTTTTCCAAGATGGCGCAACTAGCAGCGGTCCCTGGGCTCCAGTCATGTAAAGTAAAGAAAACAGTTTTTTTAAGTAATGTAAAGAAAACGGTAACTGTGTGGATGAGCATCAGGGCACGCCCACACTGAGTTCTCTCTATTTCCTGCTAGACACCCGTTGGCTATGCTTAAAGGGGAAGAATACACATAGGCGTCTCAGCAAAGAATGAGCCATGGCATGGCCATCTACGGCACAGACAGAAATGTTTGCTAAAATATTGTTATTAATATAATAGTGAAAGTCTCACGTGGGTTCCGTTGTGTTACCAAAAGCAGAAAGACAACTTCTTCGGAAGGCGGAGCACCAGCGGGACAACTTGAATCGTCCCCTTTAACTCAGCCCACCCCTCCGCCATGTCGCTACTATCGGCATAACACAACAGCAGGACGCACCTAACCTCTTTGCTCGAGCCATACGTGCCTCCTCGTCTGTCGGCCGCAACACCAAAACGCGTCTTTCCCTGCCATGCCCCGCATCGCCTCGCTGCTATCCGCCCTGCTGTTCGTCCACTTTTCGGGCTTGAGCCGGGGCTACTTCCGCGAGGAGCGCTGGAGCCCCGAGTCCCCTCTCCTCGCCCCACGGGTGGTGGTCGCTCTTATCTGCCGCAACTCTGCGCACTCTTTGCCGCTCTTCCTTGGAGCATTGGAGCGCCTTCGCTACCCGAAGGACCGCATTGCTTTGTGGTGAGTGTCGCTGCTGTAAAGTCACAATTATTATAACATTATAACAGACTTATCTTGATAGGTATTGAAAGTGAAATCTGATGAAGAGTTTTATCAAATCGCCGTTGTTCTTAACCAGCGTTCTGTTAGTAGACATCCTTCTTTTAATCTAAATCTTTCCAGTATATCACATCTGTTTCATCGGTGCTTTAAATTATGCATGTATTTTCGAAACAGAAGAGCGAATCATCTTGGAGAGATGCACGGGAAAGGAGTAGTCAGGGCCCGTTGCACTACTCGAGTTATGTCTGTGAAAAGTTCCATTCAGTTTGGGATCTTCTCTCATTCCCCCACCCTATGTCCCTGCCCCTCTTTTCCTGCCACATCTTTAGACTCGACTGGAAACACACCGCCTCACTCTTCTGCACTCCACAGCCCTAGCACAAAAGCTTGACAAGATTTATTTCCTTGTATCCAAGTCACAGGTGGTAGAAGTTCTCACACTCTGTACTCAAGTAAAAGTCCAGATCCAGATGCTTGTTTAATATGAACGTCCTTGGTAAAAGTAGTATTGATTGAACTCCTGTATGCAAGTAAAAAAAACAACTAAAAACTAAACTACAGTACTCCCAAATGCACTTAAAAAAAAAGTAAAAAAAAAAAGAAAAAGCTTTTTACTGTCAATTATCTACAAAAACAAAAACGTTTCTTTCTTTTATTAACTTAAATAGTGCTCATGCTGAGAAGAAGAAAAAAAAATGTTGCGTAAGTTGCTGATAATATCAGTTCCTATTGACAATTTTGAACATCTGGGCATTTGGGAGCGTATTTGTATTGCTTTTGCCTGCGGCAAGCATACACAGCAGGCAGATTGCAATAGTAGTCAAACAACATTTCACCGCATTATTTAAATAAAAGATAATACTCACAAATCAAATTACAACCACCCAAATCCTATGCTTTTCAACAAATGGAGAGCTTCCTTTCATTGAGTTGATGCTGCGTTCGAGGAATGTGTGAAATCAGGTTGATCCCACTTGGATTGTCCCACTAACGACCTCTAAGCGTTCGACAAAGATGGCTGATTAAGATCAGTTGTTTGTTGTTCTGGTTAATGTAGTCGGTCCAAATCATGTTGGGTTACGTGAAGTTACTTACTTTGAAAAACTAAACTAATGTTATGATAATAAAGAGATAAATATGTTTATAATTATGTAAATTATGTTTTGCCATTAACAGTCTGTGTCTGTATTGTCGAACGATGTCAGATTAAAGCTGGATATCGGGGCACTTTTGTTTATTGACTTTGCAACTCGGCTCTCCAAGTTCAATGTGGCGTTCCCAATCACCTGATGCTGCCTTCATGTGGTATTGAAATTATGGTAAATACCACATGTAGAGTAGAAAATTGCACGTGACCGCCCCCTCATGTCGTAGGAGTGTCCAGGTAGAATGTGAAGGCAGGGTGAATATATGACTTGATAGCCGACAAGCCAAGACGCCATATTGCTCCTCCCAAAAAACGTTTCCCGGCATACGATCCTATACATTTACAGTATCAAAATTGGAGAACATTTGAGACGGTACGTAATAGAAACAGCATGATTTATGATGTTTTAAATAGTTAAACATAAACAAGAGGACTTCAGACATTTTACAAATTGCCTTAAGTACATGTATAAATTAAATGCTTAATGATGTTTACAGGAGGAAACTTGTACATATATATATATATATATATATTTATTTATATTTATAAATAATTACAACTGTAATTCAACAAAAGATGTCTCTGCCAAATCTAACATTGGGGTCTAAGGGACTGAGTGATAAAAGAAAAAGGGGGTCTTCAAAGCAGCACATCCCTGCCACTTGTAAAAAAAAATATTATTTGTTTTACTTGTCAGTCATATATTCAGATCAATGGCCGTTCCTGTGCACACTTCCTGGTTTGAAGTCAGAAAAGTCAGAATTCCCATCTTCCTCTTGTCCTCAAATGCAGCATTAGACCTCCATTTTGACTTGTGGTGTAAGCTCGGAATTGCCATTAGCTTTGCTGACAATATAAACTGCTAACAAAGGATGCTAAACTAGCTGATAATGTCAATTGGGAAAAAAAACATTACTTCAGTAGTTCAGTTGTGTTTTTTCGGATTAGCTAGAGATTTTTTGGGAATGCCAGCTGGGGGCTTTTAGGCTGTCACATTGTTTCACAAGATACAATTCACATTCACCACAAAATACGATTGTAGTTGACAACATTTACATTTACTCATTTCATATCTGGTAAGTTATGGTGGCCATTTGGTTCAACTTTATCCCTGAGTCTTCAAATGCTGAGTAAGCATTTATCTGCCGTTTCTGAGATTATCATCACAACAATTTGATACGATTCTCAGTTCCCTTTTATATGACAAGCAACAGAACAAACTAGCTGGCTAGGTGGCTACGTTACTTATCATACGTTACATTTCTGTTTCGTGTCCTCCTTGTCTTGGCAAAACTTCCGCTCGTAAAATACATAACTGAATCTAAATAACGATGCTGTATGGTCTCTACTTGGCCAGTGACCACACACCATATATTTGTAAGCATCTAAACACATGTAGGCTTGCAGTTCCTCTTGAGTGTAAACACTAGGTTTCTCCACTAAATAAAGATAAATATTGGGCCACTTTGTAACATCTTCCTTCCACTCTGTAATGTAAGGATCAGAAAGTTGCTTTCCATCCAACAACGTTTTTTTTTTAAAAGTAATTTTCAGGATCGTTTATAGTCAGTTTGTGTACATGTTAACGAACCTTGCTGTCCTTTCTGCTCCAACAATGCACACACACATCCTGATGATGTCATCTTTGTTTATAAACAGGAAAAGGGTCTATAAAACTCCAATATCTCAATCAGATAAGATCCCAACCTTGTTAACTTTACTTCTCTATATTGACTTTTTTTTTTACCCATGTCGTTATCCTTAGATTTTGAAGTAATGAGCCTTTCTTGGCAACGTAAGGACTAGAAAGTACAGATATCTGTTTTCAAATGTAGGGAGTAAAATGAGTCTTATTGAGTCTTAAAGTTAACTCATTCACTGCCATTGACGGCTATAGACGTAAAAAAAATCATTTAAACTATATTAGTTTCACATTTTTTCCCCACTTTTGTTAACAAGAGTATGAAAACCTAGATTTTTTTTATTGTGCATTCATAACAGATATAACATTTGTGATTAATCGATTAATTACAATTTAAAAAATGTAATCGTCAGACTTTTTTTTTTATTAGGGGCATCAGGCGGTTACAATTTTTAATTGTAATTAATCACATGACTTCACTAGTTAACTCCAAGATTAATCACAAATTTTATATCTGTTCTAAATGTACAATACATTTTTTTCCAAGGTTTTCATACTCTTGTTAACAAAAGTGGAAAAAATGTGAAACGAATAGTTCAAATTCATTTTTGACGTCTATTGCCGTCAATGGCAGTGAAAGAGTTAAGTAGCAGAGTAGGTTGAAATTTTGAATGGGAGATGGGGGTGGGATTAAATACATTTTCTTCTTCGCACTCCCTTTCAGGCAAAATTGGACTTTATCTTTTTGTTGTTGTTGCTTGTCTCTCTCTCTCTCTCTCTCTCTCTCTCTCTCTCTCTCTCTCTCTCTCTCTCTCTCTCTCTCTCTCTCTCTCTCTCTCTCTCTCTCTCTCTCTCTCTCATAGACATAAGTAAACATATTGTTCAATCTAGTGGGAGGGCTGTCTCCTTTGAATGTTGAATTTAGTATAAAAGCAGCATGCGTTCATCTGTTTCCTTGGATTTTAGCCCAAAACTTCGGATTCGTTTATCCATGTGGCAGCTTGAGCACAGCTCTTTTTCTGCGTCCTCCCTTAAAATACCTAGAAAGTTTCAAAACATAAACCCAGTGGCCCTAGCCACCTGTGGATACCTGCAGCGCAACCTGACAATGTAAGATGAAGCACCCTGGCACGCCGCTTCATATAAACACACGCATGTTGATTTTTTTGGTGGAAGCGTGTGCTGCATGGACTTGCAGGGTAGAGAAGAACCTTCCTTAAGGTTTATGTTCTCCCCCACCTCAGGTCTTTCCAATTATTGAGGTCTGTTTTTGTTGCTATTTAAACAATGCCGCATACACTAGCGACAAACTTCATTTTGACATGCAATACCATTATTCCTCTCTTTACAAAGATTTTAATACCCTAAAGAAGTACAAATTCTGAATTCAGTCTACATTTTTGGGAAAAAAACTTCCTCTAAACAACTTTTGACTTTAATTTTGCACTTTCTAGCGCTTTTTGTAGCTTTTTTGTTCACACTTTTTCCAAAAGGAAGACGGGATAGTCACATCAGACAGCATTTTTGTAACAATTTAACTTATTCACTACCAGTCCAGTTAAAATCGATCTTTGACGTCTATAGCCGTCGATGGCAGTGAATGAGTTAAGAATTAAAGTGGGACACTTAAGGCACTGATGCTTACTAATCATATCTGAAATGATCTCTCACAAGTTACCATGTTGCTGAGTGCACTAAAAACACTGTTTTTTTAAGGTGGTGTAGCATAACTTTGTTGTGCTGGCTAGCTTCTGAGCATGAGCAGTGAGTACGAGTAGCACAAGACCAAAGCTCTAATTCAGTCTATCTTGGTTTTTCCTCCAAATAATAATGAATGATAATTTTTTTTGCCACTGAATCCGTTGAATTGTGTCCTGTACGCTTCTTAACTTCTGCCTAAATTCCCTGTGTGTGTCTCACTACTTGCTCCCGCACTTGGTAGTTTGTCATTGGCTGGCTTCAGTTGACATACCACCAACATACAATCAGTATTGTGAATGTTTATATCGCTGGCGTAGAACTGAAACCTCAAAATTAGGTACATTTAGAATTTTTTCACAAATCTATACTATGGGTCAGTCCATACGTGTGGGTGTTATTTTGACAACTTACTGACCAATATAGAGCGTTGCAGTGGCTTTCTTTCTTTGATGATGCGATGTTTTTGGTTGAACAAACATGCCGTTTTTGGGGTCCCCTGAAAATTTTTGATTTTGTAGATACAAAGATTCTGCCAAAAGATGATGCTACAATAACGTTAAATCGTTCAGCCCTACAGAAAATATGACCGGCTATAGCGGGTGCAGTTTGAGGGGTGAACAGAGGGATTGCTAACTCGCAAGCATACAAGCATACTTCAAACTAGAGGTGGGAATCTTTGAATGTCTCATGATTCGATTCCGATTTTTGGTTGTGCAATTCGATTCAGAATCGATTTTTCGATTAGGAAAGATTTTTGATTCAAAATGATTTGATTGACAATGATTTTTGCTTCAATTTATAGATGTTCAAGGAATTGTAATGATCTACTCCAGTCTGACTCGCTAATGCTAATTAGCGCGCTACTCGCGGCACTTTTATCACTCAAAAGAACGGCTCCACACTGCAAAAAAACAACTTTTATTGGAATAACTTGATCGTGACTTTTTCCTTCTACTCTCTAATGTGGCTCCAACTTAACAGTGTAACAGACCGCATGAAACCACACTGCCCCTAAGTGGCCAAATCGGGTACAACATGAACAGCGCTCCCAATAAAGGCACACACAAACAAAGGGAAGACAGTATAAAGTAATTTAAATAAAATCGATTTTGGGACATTTAAAATGGATTCTGAATCGTACTAAATGAGTATCGCGATTCTTAGGAGAATCTATTTTTTTGGCACACCCCTACTTCAAACATACTTTGTGGCGTGATAGGTTGTGCAGATTAGATTCCCATCAATGGGAAAAAAGGCCAAAGTTTGTTTACATTTATAATGTCTGAGTGATACACAACCCAACACTAGCATTTCTTAACACTATAATAATAGATAGGATGATAACATAAATTAAAAATTTGAAAAAAAAAAAAGATATTGCTAGTTTTTAGCAATCAAGTAACTTGGTGGGTGGGTACTTATTGTGCTGCTGTTGTTTCATATATGTGGCAGCCATGTTGGCAGGGGCAACTTTCCCATCAAAGGTAATTGAAAACATGGACATTAGCTTAGCATCCAATAGACACGTAGGAGAAGATTAAAAAAAAAAAAGCATATTTATTTACAATAATTTAGTATTACACTTGGTAATTTTAGGCCATGAAAAATACAAAACAATAATTTTGTACTGTACTGCGTGTTTTTATGAAAATCGGCTCTAACGGTTGACCCCCTATCCCCAATTAGTCGTTAAGTTGAGTTTTCACTGGACATTATAATTAAAGTAGTGCATCTAGAGTTTTTTTGTTTTTTGTAAGTGGAAAATCAGGCTGACATTTGCATTTGCTCAACTGAATGCCAAATCTAGTGTAACAAAAAGAAAAATGTTTTTGCAGCCCTGGTTGGATCTCATTAGATTGTGTAGATGTGCTATACTTGATCTGTTCCATTGCTGTTTGGATGGTTCAAGGAAAGGGATGTCGACATTAGAGAGAGCATGAGAACACGAATGGCTCTGCTGTGATTCGGTCGCACGCAAGCGGCGAAACGACACTTGAATGTGAGAACATCGCACAGATGTTAAAATAAGCACCTGCGGCACGTTGTCCGTCAACGGCTACATGATGCCGGAGGGTGTGAAACCATTTTCCCCTCATACCTACACATTCCATGTGTCACCCCTTTGCCCCCTGCCCATTAATCTCAAAAGATTTGTTTTGTTAACGCAGACACCATGCAAGCCGCGTCGACCCTCAGTCTTTGTGTGCTACAGCTCACATTGATGGTACATAGCTATCCTGTAGTAAAAAAAAAAAAAAAAGCTTCAGAGCCGGAAAAACTTATCATCCTGTTATAATGATAAAAATCAATAATTCCCCTTTAAATTGGTGCCATGGTTTTAGTATTGAGTCATTTTGTCTTTTTAAAAGCCTGCATTCCACTCTCAAACTAATATGCACAGATATACACTAGAATAGATGGAGCAGGACAGAAAACAATAGTGGCGCTCCGGGCTTTTGCTTGCCAGACTAATGAGGTGATTATATTACACTCCTGTGATTGATACGGTGCTCCAGATTCAGTCATTGAACCAGTGCAGCCAAATTATATCACCGTAGAATCCTTTTTATGAAGTCCATATTTTATAAGGAGACATTTTAATTAGGCATCAGCACCTCTGCTGTTCCAATATATTTAATCAGTGCATCCCTTTGGAGTGTTTTGTGTGCCCTTCACTGAAAAAGTGTGTCTATCCCTCCTCTCGCCACAGGGTGGCGACAGATCACAACATAGATAACACCACGGCCGTCCTGCGAGAGTGGCTCACCAAAGTGCAGAATGACTATCACTATGTGGAGTGGAGACCAGAGGATGGATCCAGGTAATTTTGTGCGTGGGAATGCGGGTGAGTGAGGGGCCGACCCAAGCACTGTGTTTAAGGTTCTAACACCGCTGTCATCTGTGCCCACCTTAGTGCTTTTGAGGACGAGGAGGGGCCCAAACACTGGAATAATCTTCGTTATGAACACGTGATGAAGCTTCGCCAGGGGGCGTTGGACACAGCCCGTGAGGTCTGGGCTGACTACCTCCTGGTATGTTGTCAGTCAAACAACAGATGGACTGACATTATCACGAGGCAATTTAAATGAAGTGATGATATGAAATTGTATGAAAAATAATTGAAGCAGTTCACATTTTAATGTGGAACTACTAAATGTGTTACTTTCTGTTATTTGCAAAAAATCGATCAAAATGGTCAGACACCCACGGCTTGTCCCTGTGAAACATGAGGCGCATTGCATTTAGACAGGTTTTATCCACCCGCTTTGTTTTGGGACATTTTAATGGAGATGTTTGGCAGAGGATGATAAAGCTTACATCCTGTTGCTATGGTTACCTGTGTTGAAATGCACATTATTTTTCTGGAAGAGCTCCTTGCATATTCGACATGGTTCCCCGCCAGACGCGTTTGCTGCCAGTTCAATTGTTGTTTAAGGAGTCACAGAAGATCCAGTCGCAAGCAGAACAGCGTCTTTTTATCAAAGCGCTTTTCTTTGCTGACAGGTGGCTGACTGTGACAACCTGCTCACCAACCCAGATGTGTTGTGGAAACTGATGAGCGAAAACAAGACCATTGTTGCCCCAATGTTGGAGTCCAGAGCTGCATATTCCAACTTCTGGTGCGGCATGACTTCGCAGGTATTGTTGTTGGTCATTTGTCAGCCAGCACATTACATTACACCCACTTTACATGTCCTTCACATTTGAACGACATTAATATTCGCTGGGTACAGCGAAATAACATTCAAATTAGAGGTGTCAGGTGATACATTTTTTTAAATTGTAATTAATCACATGAATTCAATAGTTAACTCACGATTAATTGAACATTTTATATCTGTTCTAAATGTACAATAAAATGTATATTAGAATATTTTTTGTTTTCACACAACATAACATAAAGTGAAAAAAATGCTACACTAATAGAAATATAGCTGCATCTTTTAGTCATTGATACAGTCATTTCGTAATAATTCATAACATTTAGTAAAAATTAAAAAAAGATTTACTGTAAATAACAAACAAAATGTGTCTGCCACTAGATGGCATAATTGCATCCGTAAGACGTTAGTGACAGCTCAGTGCATTTTTCTCTAATCTTTAACATGAAGTAGCTTGTGAAATTTTGCACATATTTAAAATCGTAAAATACAACTTCATCCCATTCTTCACAAAACTTTGCATTATTATTACATTTATTACTGCTAAATTTTGACGTGGACGTGTCTGCTGCGTTGTGATTTGCATTCCCCCAGTAAGGCTTTCCAAGTAAGGGGCGGTCATTAATCGCGCGTTAAAACAATTAGTGGCGTTAAAGGAACTTTAAATTAACTCAAAATTCCAAACACAGGATTCTCCTCGGTAGTTCCGAAGCAGATGTTCAGCTGCAGCAGAGGAAATTATGTTGGCCATCGACAAAAATGTAGGAATTGTAATTCTGATTGTGCCTCTCAGCATTCAAACCAATAACAGAATCTTTAATATTTCAACTCATTCACTGCCATTGACAGCAATAGACGTCAAAAATTAGTTAAATTAGTTTAACATTTTTTTCCCATTTTTGTTAACAAGAGTATGAAAGCCTAGATTTTTTTTTTGCACATTTAGAACAGATATAACATTTGTGATTAATCGTGAGTTAACTAGTGAAATCATGCGATTGATTACGGTAACACATTTTTTATTTTTTATTAATTTTAATTTTATTTTTTTAACTTTATTTTTTTAATTTTATTTTTTTACTTTATTTTTTTAATTTTATTTTTAATTTTTTAATTTTATTTTTTTATTATTTATTTTTTTAAACAAAAAAGAAAAAAAATACGGTAACAAATTTTAATCGCTTGATGCCCCTAATTTTTAATAATCTTTTTTTTTAATAATATATATTTTTTAGAAAAGATTATTAAAAATTAGGGGCGTCAGGCGATTACAATTTTTAATCGTAATTAATTGCATGGCTTCACTAGTTAACTCAAGATTAATCACAAATTTTATATCTGTTCTAATACAATAAAACATTTTATAGGTTTTCATACTCTTGTTAACAAAAGTGGGAAAAAATGTTAAACTAATAGAAATAGTTCAAATGAATTTTTGACGTCTATAGCCGTCAATGGCAGTGAATGAGTTAATCCGTGTAATCAAATGTGCTTTTAGAAACCATTTCTTTGCATTGTTGGCAACCATCCTGGCAGGGCTACTACAAGCGCACGCCAGCCTACATACCAATCAGGAAGCAGGAGCGTCTTGGCTGTTTTGCCGTCCCGATGGTGCACTCCACGTACTTGGTGGACTTACGGAAGGAAGCCTCTCGGCAGTTGGCTTTTTACCCGCCACACCCGGAGTACAGCTGGCTCCTTGATGATGTCATCGTCTTTGCCTACTCTGCTCGCATGGCAGGTGTGTTGGATGAAATCGTTTTGAAATGTTACACGTGTGATTTTTGCATTGCCTGTCATCTTGTGACGTCAGATGTTCAGATGTACGTGTGCAACAAAGAAACCTACGGATACTTTCCGGTGCCCATGCGTTCCCACGCTAATTTGTTGGATGAAGCGGAGAGCTTCTTGCACACTCATCTTGAGATCATGGGTGAGTTTGGTTTCAAACCGTAAAACAAGAATGCGCATAAATGAAGGCAGCGCAATATATTGTATAGCGCAATAAAGCGGGTTTTATTTCACTACTAAAATAGTTCTATAGTCAGCCTTTTTCTCCACTTTCAAACCTTGGCAGACAGTTATAGAAAATACTAAATTATGCATTATGCACAACAAAAAGCATGTCTGCTCTGTCGCTATGGAGGTCATCAGAGCATCCAGTGAGTGTTTTTGATTCAGTTGTTACTCCCACTGAAAAATATTTTGGTAACCAAAGTGGTCTGTAGTCATTCTCTTTTATATGCCACATGACATGTAATCATCCATAGAGGAAGGAATGCAAACAAGCTGTGAAAAAGGATAAAACGTATCCTTGCATGGAGCCTTTGGCTCCATTTTTGGTAGCCTCTGATTCATTGCGCATTCTCTTTGTAACCGTATGCCATCTTCTTTCAAAGTGAAAAATCCTCCGCTGGAATATTCCCGCTTCCTCACGCTTCCTCCCAAACAGCCAAACAAGATTGGCTTTGATGAGGTGCAGTCTTGTCCTTCTCACTCGCTCATATAAACACACAGGGCCCAGCACGTTTTGTCAGGCTACGTGTGTGTGTGCACGCAGGTGTTCATGATAAATCTGGTGCGGAGAGCTGACCGGCGCGAGCGCATGCTGACAACCTTACACGAGATGGAGCTCAGCTGTAAAGTTATTGCTGCTGTGGATGGCAAGTACGTTTCGTCGCCTGTAGAATGCATAGGGTATTGTGTCAAGGAGGCGGGGCTTAGCATGTGCCAGAATTAACCCTTTCAGACCCGCATTTTTATTGCTGGGCATTTTTTCCCCCAACTCTTTTCCCACATAAGAACAACATATAAAAAAATTCTGGTGTTATCTCATGTTTTTATTTTTAATCGTGGACGTCAAGATAGTATGGCTGTAACGTGTAACCAAGCTTATATGTAACATTTTTAACATGGACATCATGCAAATCTAATTGTGATTATGATTGGTTAGCTAGGATCCAATCATGAACCAGAAGTGTTGACGTCATCCAAATGATGCGTTTGTATCGGTTTAGACACGCAAATATGTCATGTCTATGAGTCTGAAGGGGTTAAATTATGATTACATGAATTTGGAATGTAAGATCTTTATTTACAGTAGGTCTGGGTATTGCCAACAACCTCATGATACAATGAGTATCACGATACCGGAGTCACTATACGAAACGTATCGCGATACATAACCATTGTTTTACATTACTTTACTTACAATTTTTATGAAAAAAAGTCATATGTGAATAATAGGGGTGTCAGGCGATTAAAGTTTTTAATCGTAATTAATCGCATGACTTCAATAGTTAACTCACGATTGATGGCAAATTTCGTATCGGTTCTAAATGTAAAATAAAATGGTGACATTTTTCTTTTTTATAATAAAAGCTATCTAATCTTTAACTTGTGAAATTCTGCACATTTTTAAAATTGTAAAATACAACTTGACCCCAGTCTCCACAAATATATGCATTATTATTCAATTTATTACTGCAAAATATTGACATGGACGTGTCTGCTGCATTGCGACTGGAATTCCTCCCGTACAGGCTTTCCAAGAAAGTTGTGGTCCAAGAAAGTTGTGGTCATTAATTGCGCATTAAAAAAATTAGTGTCATTAAAGGAACTTTAAATTAACTCAAAATTAACGCACTCATTTTGACACACCTAGTAAACAATACTTTTATGGTTTCTTCTTCTAATGTTAGCAGCGCTTCCGTTTTTTCCGCTAGCGCCATGCCTGGTCGAAATGTGTTACTGCATAGCAAGGAGGAGCTTTCAGAGACACGCCGGGAAACGTTCAATGATATATTCCTGTATCAATAAAAAAATAAAATAAACCCTTAATGTACAGTATTAGTCTGTGTATGACTGCAAGTTATGCAAAGATAATAATATAACAATATAAGATAGATATTATTTACCATATGGCTTATTATTGTCATACTTAAGTCATACATACATATTTATATTATTTTTAAGTAAATTGCTTCTATTTGGGGTACCTAATGTTTTTGCCAGTGAGGTCGTACAACAATGCCATCCATATGATGTATTATTCCTCTTGTTTAATCTCCTTGTTTATCTCTTCTGTGCTCATCAGGGCCCTGAACAAGAGTGACATAGAGTCCATGGGGATTAATATGCTGCCGGGGTACAAAGACCCATATCACGGTCGACCTCTCACCAAGGGTGAACTTGGTTGTTTCCTCTCTCATTACAACATCTGGAAGGAGGTGAGGGTTCTGTCATTACACACGATCGTGTAAGAGTTATTACAACACCTTGCGTCAGCAGGTGTGACGAATATGTGCTTTTGTTTTTATGAATGCCTTCAAATTTGGGTAAACATTGTATCCTAAACAATTTAGTGACAGTTTATGCAGTTTTCAGGCACACCAAATGAAAAAAAAAAATCATTGAATTTTGATAGCTTGTTTGTAGCATACAGCGATCTCCCCAAGTTCAATTCATATAAACATCATTTACAAAGTCTGTAAGGTGCTGGAAAACAATCATACAACGAAGAATATTCACACCAGTTGTGTATTTCTCAATGTTCAAAAGCCATTCCTGTCGTGACTGTAATAATAAAAATACAAGCGGTGTGTCAAAATTGTGTGCGTGCAGATAGTGGATCGCGGCCTGCGCACGTCCTTGGTCCTTGAGGACGACCTGCGCTTTGAGGTGTTCTTTAAACGTCGTCTGCAGGCGTTGCTGCAGGAGGTGACGACGCACAAGCTTGACTGGGATCTCATGTGAGTCAATGCAATGAAAAGCCATGGTTAAAAATAGAGAGGATTATTTCTCCCTCATATAAAGAAATCCTTCCATCTGTCTGTTTCCTCGACACCAGTGACCAGACATTAAAGTCACTGTGACCCATTCTTTTCACATTCATAGACAGCGCCAAAAAAAAAGAAAATAAATTATTTTATATCTAAACATTTTCTATGAAATTTGAAGAGCTGCTATACCATTGTCTCCTTTCCCTTGCTCATGCAGTTATATTGGACGCAAGCGAATGCAGGTGGATCATCCAGAGAAGTCGGTACCCAATGTTCACAATCTGGTGGAGGCTGACTACTCATACTGGACTTTAGGCTACATGCTCTCCTTGCAGGGAGCCAAAAAGCTCCTCAAGGTTGAGCCTCTGAAAAAGATCCTTCCTGTTGACGAGTTCCTTCCTGTCATGTTTGACAAACATCCTGTGTGAGTATTACACTGTCCTTCTCCATTGTTAATTTTTATTTTTAAAACCTCCTCCAAAGACAGGGTCCCACATTAAGCGTTTTTTCAGTGGTGGCCCTCATTGTTTTATATTTAGCATCTTTTTTGCTGTATTATTTAAGCATTTGAGAGAATGACTTCTTTGTAGTTATTTGATTGTTTTGCGATCGAGGAGAGTATGGCCGACGATTTGCCGATTGTTAAACTGAAAAATTGTATTGTGATTGAAGGAGTTTCATTTCATCACATAGTATATTATGCACATATGTATGTTTGTATTTTTCAGTATAGATTTACACTTTTTTTTATAATGTAGTTAGTTTTCATTAGTTTTTACTGTGTTAATTGTTTTAATTTGTTATTATTTTTTTGAAAATGCTTCATTTTACTGTTGTTTTTATTAGTTTTAGTATTGGTTTTAGCTTTAAAAAATATACAGTGTATAGGGTTTTTTTGTTGAGTACAAGATTTAAAAAAAAGTTACAATTACATTTTTCGCAGCCCAATAAGCAAGTTTCCCTTTCGTCTTTCGCTTTTGTTTTCTTCCCGTAATGCTTTCTCTTAAAAAAAAAAAAACATGACAACTCCACTTACCCTGTAAGTGAATTCTCTTAATTCATGCCAAACGGCGTGAACCTGACCTAGATTATTGCAGTGCACTCTTTGTGTTGGCACAAATGGTCAGACTCAAGCCCTTATTTTTCTAGTGTCCCCTCATTTTCTTTGTAGGCGTGTCCCTTGGAAACATTTTAAATCTGCTTGTGATGTCATCTTTCCCCTCTTTAGTTTAGACTACATGGAACACTTTGAGGATCGGAACCTGCGCGCGTTCTCCGCAGAGCCGCTTCTGGTGTATCCGACTCACTACACAGGAGACTCAGGCTACATCAGTGACACGGAGACCTCAGTCGTCTGGAACAATGAGACAACCAAGACCGACTGGGACAGAGCCAAGTCCAGGAAAACCCAGGAACAGGTGGAACTCAGTCTCAAGGCACAGAACTCTGATGTACTACAGTCTGAGCTGGAGAATTGGAGTGCGCGGGATGAATTGTGATGACTTCAGAGAACACTTTGTTACACGCACACACACACTGAGCAGGCTGACATACTTACTGTACAGCAGAAGAAAGCTGTGATGGTGGGAGGAATGTAGAAGAGGTAAGACAGATGGACACGGGTCCAGTGAGACTTTCACCATCACTTGGTCTTTCTCTTAGAGGAGGAGGTAAGATTGACATTTAAAACAACTCTTGAAGAGTCGCTTAGAATCCATGTATCATTCGCTGTTTAGCAGTCAAAAGTCAAAGAATAAGAAAGGGACTGATTATTTTATTTGTTTTTTTTTATTTCAATTTAAGTTCAATTTAAAGGTCAGGAATAAATGTGTATCAATAGTTTTGTGGTTTGTGTTGTTTTTAGTATCAAAAATATTTTGTATAATGATACATGGGTTATGTAGCAGTTTTATTTTATTTATTGCAATTTATTGGTCCAGATGTGACCAGAGGGAAAGATGTCATTCAGATGTAATCACTTACATCAACCAGATGTTTGGAATACACAGGTAGTATTCATTCATCCATCCATCCATTTTCCGAACCACTTACCCTCCTCACTAGGGTCGCATTCATTTCTCTGTAACTGAGTGAAGAGACCATTGAAATAGTCAAAGAAATAACTTTATACTCTTAATCTGTAGTATGCTTTGAATTTTAATTTGAGACCAGAGTTGGGTGTGTGTGTGTGTGTGTGTGTGTGTGTGGGGGGGGGGGGGGGTCACATGTTAATCAAATACAAATTGTCTACAGTGTCTTGTCCCATGCGTTTCCTCCATCACCACTAGTTGCCTTGTTTTCTTCTGCTGTGATGAGTTCAAAGACCAATGACTGTAAAATGATCCTGTAATGCACAAGAACAAACTGTATTGATATATTGACACACCGAGTGCTCGTTTTGACAGTTTAGTTCGGAGCCACTAATGCTTCTGCTCTTGGCACCAACTATTCATTGTTTATTTATTATCCATTTATAACATTACTCTTGTCACTAATGAATGTATGTGTGTCATTTTCTATTAAATATGTAACACAACTGTGCTTTTGTTTTACTGAAGCTCAATTAAAGCTACACTAAGGAGCGTTCAGCTTTCATTGATTGTGGCGGCCCCATGTGGACGAAAGTGGTAGTGTTTTGCCTGAAAAAAGAGCACATTTCCCATCGCGTCGTTCACTCCAGCAGGTGAAAGTCGGGCTAATGTTAATCCTTGGCTGTACTTTTAGGGTAGCCTCCCATTTTTTTCTAATTTTTTTTGTCTCCTCAGACAAAACTTGTTTGTTTTGCAGCTTCTGCCATGACAGCAGTAATTGAGCGTAGAAGTTCGAATCAACTTCCATCTTTGTAACGAAAGGCGGTTCGTGGTGTAAGCGGTCATCACGTGTTTTGTGTGGAAGGGTTCCTGCCACCCTCCTCAAAGTTGCTTAGTGCCAGTAAAACCAATACAGATTCCATTAGGCCATTACAGTTATGAAAATGTCCTCAGTGTTGTTTTAATACACATTATTAAAAATTACTAAAAATCATTACAATAATTTGTATTATGCAGCCCCACTAGTCTAAACACACTATTCTGATTAATAATGTGTTCATCCGTTTTGTCACTTGCTGTAGACTGAAAATTACATCAGATAACAACCAATCACGGCTCAGCTTGTGAACAACATATGAACAAAGTCAGAAAACAGGTGAGCCGTGATTGGTGGTTACCTGAGAAACTGTGATGTCATTTTCAGTCAACAACAAGTGATAAAATGGCTGCCTCCTAAAATGGCTAAGACAGTGGATTTTGCTGCTTAATTTATATTGCATAAAAACACGATCAAAATGCTGTGTTTAGACGAGTGGGGTTTGCATGCAGCATATTCTAAAGGAGACGTGTGGGTTGACTTCCTTTTAAAAGCGTGTCAATTTTTTTTGCAAATTAATGTGCGTGTGTGTTTTTGGTCTGATCATATTTGATATACTATGTTGATATTTTCTTTGTTGCTTTGTAAGGCAGCCCTGCTTAGGTGAAGAAGCACTCCATCAAGGCGCCTCAGTTGTGATGATGTCAATATGATCTGCACCCAGTAGAGGAATCTCTTTTAATTAGTGCCTGCTGGTGCATGGCTGCCAGCGCACAGGTGACTGCATGCTGCAGTCGGCCTCCATTACTGCTCATCTTTCACCCCGCTACCAGTGAGTCTCTTATAGTCACTCTTCACTTGTGATGTATGACTGCGCAAGCTCCCGTACACTTTCACGATATTTGATTTTTTGCCAGTGAACAAAATGGCGGTAGTTGGGGGCATTTGTGTTCACTGTGTGCGTATATACATCCACGTGCAGCTGCAGAGGTTTGTGTGAGCCAGACTAATCCTATTAGATCTCTCTCGCCTCACCTCTATATTTAACTTACCGCTTTCTCTGAGATTAACGCAGGTTATTTTTCAGCAAAAGGCCCCACAGATCAATAGTTGCTTTTCAGCTGTGGCACTCGCTGAGGTTTAATAGAACTGCGCCCCAATCAAACTATCGACTTACTCGGTTCATTTCCGCCACTCTCCGCATCGTGCCTGTCACATCATCTTGATAACAGGATGCAAAAATAATCTTTGTTATGCTCGGAGGGATAAATGACTGACATGGGTAATTAGTGAAGCGTCAGGTAGTACATGCAGCAACGAGAGATTGTATCTTATTTAATGTTAACTCATTCACTGCCATTGACGGCTATTGACGTCAAAAATTCATTTGAACTATTTCTATTGGTTTAACATTTTTTCCACTTTTGTTAACAAGAGTATGAAAACCTAGAAGAAAAAAAGATTGTACATCTAGAACAGATATCAAATGTATGATTAATCAGGAGTTAACTATTGAAGTCATGCGGTTAATTACAATTAAAAATTGTAATCGCCTGATGCGATTACAAAAGAAAAGAAAAGATTATTACAAATTAGGAGCGTCAGGCGATTACATTTTTTAATCGTAATTAATTGCATGACTTCATGAGTTAACTCACGATTAATCAATTTTTTAAATATCTGTTCTAAAAGTATTAAAAAATTGTAGGTTTTCATACTCTTGTTAACAAATGTTAAACTAATAGAAATTGTTAAAATGAATATTTGACGTCTATAACCGTCAATGGCAGTGAATGAGTCAAAATGTTTTTTTTTTAATTGTCTGTCCTGTGCTTTGCCCTCACCCTGCCATTTCACCCCCTTCCTCCACCCTTCCCCTCCTCCCTTCTTCTCATTTTCAGCGCCTACACAATGACCTCTGCTCTGCTAAATTACCGCATGGACACACCCACTGTAACACACTTGTAATCTCCATCTGTAAATCCTGCTGTCGCTTGGATTCAAAGCACAAAGTGAAGAGGCGAGGCAGCGAAGGTGTCACTAAAAGGGAAAAATGATAATGAAGTGGCGTGAAAGGGAACAAGGCCGAGGAGGAGAGTCAACAAATCAAAGATGAATACAAAGGCTTGGAGGAGAAAGTTGGGATACATTTGAGACAAGGAGTTTCAAGGTGAGGTAAATTACTTGCGCTGTATTCAGCTGCCACCACACGTACAAAGATTGATTGCCTATTAAATTAGCTATTAACTAAACAAGGCAGTGGCTCGAGTATATCAGGCCAGGATCAATGAGCTTCAAAAAGTGAACCGGATGATTGCAAAATTACTTTTCCAAATGTAGGATTTAAGCTTTGACCTCTCCGAGTCTTACAGTAAATCCCCTTTTCCAGGCGATGTCCAGCTTCCAACATACGTCTCCTCTATCAGCCTCGGATGTTTCAGTGTAGAGTTGTAGTCCCAAATAGATCAGCTGAAAGCCAGAGAGCCAAATCTAATTTGTGAGGTTATCACTGTCAATTCACAGCCTGCAGTGACTCCTGCGACACTCAAATACAGGCTGGCCGAGACAGATAAAGTACATTTCGGAGATGTCGGCACCAACTTTATTTCTACATCAGAGAAGTATTTCTTGTCTGCTGTTTCAACCATCCACATCATAATCCCACTTCCAAAAGGCTCCCGGGCCGCCCGTTATATTGAGCCAGGCTTTTATGTATTATGCATTCAAAATACAGTATGTGCTGTATGCTGTAACACCAACATTAGTTAGCGTTGCACTAGATCAGATGTGTCAAATATACGGCTAGGGGGCCATTTACGGCCCACCGTCCAACTTTTAACGGCCGTGCCAAATAATATTACAGACAAACCGCAATTCTATTGGACGTGGATGTTAAAATAGTAGGGGTGTTGCGACATCCGCATCGATGCAGCCATACAATTAAATATTCTTGTGTAGACTATTTGTAACTAAAATAGAAAAAAATGCTCTTTATTTCAACTTCATAGGCAAAAGTGTTTACATCCACTTTCTGCTCTTCTTCTAAGTCAGGTTTATGAAGTATTATTGATTAATTTCTATAATTTCTTGAAACTGGCATGCATTTGTATACAGTATTATACAATATTCAGTTACAAATAAATTCTATACAATGTGACAAAATTGTCATCATTTTGCAGGTACTGATACAACCCCTTGATTAACTCATTCACTGCCAGTGACAGCTATAGACGTCAAAAATTCATTTAAACTATTTCTATTAGTTTAACATTTTTTTCCTACTTTTGTTAACAAGAGTATGAAAACCTGGAACAAATGTTTTTATTGTAAATTTAGAACAGTTATAAATTGTGTGATTAATCGTGAGTTAACTATTGAAGTCATGCGATTAATTACAATTAAAAATGTCTGAAAAATTATGAAAAAGCCTAAACTACTTTACCTTATCACCTTTAATAGAATAGTGTAGTTTCTCAAAAATAATTAAAATACAAGATTGCTTGATTGGTTGGTTTTAGCATGTTTAAAGGGGAAGTCAACCCCCCTGACATTAGATATTCCCATGACAACAGACGACGTCACTGCAAAAATTTGCCCTCTCCACAGTGGGATCTTCTATCCTTCCTTCCAACCTCTCCTATTCCATCATGGTGGACTTATTCCTCAACCGAGTTCTGGTGGAAAACAACTGGGACCAGGATGAGCTCAACACTGAGCGGGAAATTGTTGGCATTCTGGAAAACCGTATCCTCTTGTTGCTTTTTGCATCGGCGGAGTGCGACAAGTGCTGGGAGTTTGTGCCTGTCCTCAACGACTTTTTCAAACGACTGAAAGACCCGGCGTACATTGAATATCCCCGACTTCTGGCGCTCATTTACATCAGGTCTCTGCCAGCATCTTTGCTTGTTTTTATGCCACCGCACGAGATGAGCTCATGTGTATTCATTTGATCATTTCCATCTCTCTGCAGCTTAGACAAATCAGAGGAGCAACACGGAAGATTTCTCAAAGAGATGCACAAAAAGGTTCTGTTTTTGGCCTTTGAGGACCCGTACAGGAAGTAAGTGGATGGGAGGGAGGTGCGAGGGGGAGGGGGGGATACATCATCTTATTGAGTACACTACACTTTGAATCCGAATCATTCGTTCATCCCTTGCTCCCTTATTACTATAGGGATATTTATATAGTGGACTTTATAATTCAAGAGTTCCAACACGACTCGGGCACGTCAAAATGTCAAACTCACAAAATAGGGCGCTGGACTGTATATTGGATAGGGAGTGAATGTTTTCTTATGTTTAGGGAACTTCAGGCCAAGTTCAAGGTGAAAGATGTCCCAACCGTGGTGGTCCTTCGTCCAGATGGCTCCGTCCTGTCTCCGAATGCCGTACAGGACATTTATCGTTTCGGTTCCGAGTGTTTCCGCAACTGGCAAGAATCATCAGAGCTGATTGAAAGAAGCTTCATGCTCAACGAGGAATTCGACAACCTGAACATGCGCAGCGCCACCGACCCCGTGAGGAGACTCAAATACAAAACAGAGGACGACAAGAGGAAAAAAAGATGGTGGAGGTTGTGGGGTCGAGGGAAAGATGACAACGAAGAAAGCGAAAGTGTGGGATACAACGAGAGAGGAGGGCTGTAAAGGAACACGGAGATGACAAACAGAAGGACTGGAGAGGAGTATACATTCTCTCTAGAAAAAGGCAAACCTTTGTCAGTTTTGTCCGTTTAATTTGTAGTCTTTAAAAATTCTACCAATCCATACGGTTATTGAGAAATATCCAGTTGTGGTTGCATTGAAAATTCTGCTCTTCAAGGAGCCACAGTTGCCATGTTGAACCAATATTTGTTGTGTCATATTTGTTGGGGATTACCTGGGGTGTTGCGTAAAAAGATCACTTTAGGCCCCACCACTTCAATGCCACATCTATCTATCTATCTATCTATCTATCTATCTATCTATCTATCTATCTATCTATCTATCTATCTATCTATCTATCTATCTATCTATCTATCTATCTATCTATCTATCTATCTATCTATCTATCTATCTATCTACATATAGCTATGCCAGTGACATATCAAGAAGCAGAACAATGAAATGCTTTTGCACTATGGATAGCAGAAGGTACATAATTAACCTGTGTATCTATCTGTGTGGTGGTTGTTTTGAATGTTGATATATGTGCCTTGACCCAATAAAGGTTGAGAAACACGGCTTTAAAGGCACTAAAAATACTTTTTCACAGCATTACCTTATAATGAAGATCTTATCCACACTCTGTGTCAGGAGTTACTGGAGGTTAAACTGAAGCACACTTAAACCTGGGCCTGAAATGGAGCCAGGAGTTCACCTGGCAATTACAATTGTTCAACCCAGTCATAATATTTGAATACCCTGTGGTCCCCACTTTTGTGTACTGAGATGTATACTGCTTCCATTAAATGTACAGTACCTCACTGCTGAAGCGCTCCTATCATGACACTGAAAGTTGCTGTGTTTCCCCTGAGCCACTCTACTAATTGTTTCCTCCTCTATCATAAGTTTGATATTCTAGACCATTGACAATAAGCTGCTGGTATAAGGGTGTGATTATTTCAGCTTGGTGTGGCGTTCCCTCGCAAAGCCTTATAGATTGGGCAAGGAAACACTGATGTCAGAGGGTCCGATCAGAGGCATGACTCCCTCACACGCTAAAAAGTACTCACTGTTGTTATTGCTCGTGGAGAGCAGTTGTTTACAAGATGATTCAAATATACAAAGTGCGCCTTCTAGAATGTGTTGCCTTTAAGAATAGAAGGTTAAACTTGTGAATGTGAACAGAGCCCAAGCCTACAGTTTGAGCATTCTAAGTGAAATTTGATTTTCGGGCCCTATATTTCTGCCAAGAATATTCTCCATTCATTCATCAAAAAACGCTTTTTAATGGTGATTTTGGGACGGTGTATTAAACACGGATGCATGTTATTCACATCATTTTACGATACTTAGTTCGCTTATGCCTTAGGTCAGCTCAAAATTCGGAAATACAGTATGTTCTTTATGGTCCGTCCAGAACCACTTTATTATTGTTAAACTAACGGCTCAATAAAAGCTTACTTTTTTTTTTAATTTTTTGTATGACATAATAGTGAACCCGGATTATACAAAACAAAGAATAGTTGCTGTGGCTAAACGTTACTGATGTTGCGTTTGAAAGATATTCATTGCCTTAATACATCCTTTTTTGGGATGAGGGGAGTCACATTTATATTCCCATATCTATCTGCACACGTTAGTGTCCCCCCCCCCCCCCCCCCCACCTTGTCTCACCACACCCTACCCGGACACAAGAGAGGAGGTGCAGCGCAGACAGACACGCAAAAAAAGGAAATAGAAGTGAACAGCAATCAAGGTGAGGAGACACAGTTGTTGAGAGAATGTGATTTGAAGAGACAGGCTTGGGAATGATTCCAGTACAACTCGAAAGAGGAGATAAGAGGGAGGGGAAAAAGGCTGTTCTCTTTTTGGATTTGCTAGTGTGAAATAGAGGTAAGCAAGAATGAGGATTATCAGATTTAACAGCAAGTGAGATGAGCTCATGTGATTAATGGGAGCTGTATGAGAGTGACATGCGAGGAGACTCATTAGTTCATTTCAAAGACTGCCATTGAACTACACAACACAGCCATCCGTCTGCATTTCCCCTTTTGCCCTGTTGCATTCTTCTCATGTTGCTAATAAAACGAACACGCATACATTTTTTTTGTACTTTCAACACACCGTCCCGAGACAGTTCATGATGGTGGACTTGTTCTTCGATCGGGTGCTGGTGAAGAACAACTGGGACCAAGACGAGCTGGACACTGAACGTGAGATTGACACCCGCCTGCAGAACCGCATCCTGATGCTCTTCTTTGCTTCTGCCGCATGTGACGGATGTCGTCAGTTTGCACCCAAACTGGGTGACTTTTTCACTCGCTTGACGGATGAGTTCTATGTGGATCGCTCTGCTCAGCTGGTCCTCCTGTACATCAGGTAGAGCTGACGCAGATTGTATATTATGAACACTATTGTCTATCAGTTCATTGATTTAGGGTGATCATATTGTCATTTCCAAAATAGAGGCCTCGACATACTTAAATGATACTCAAAGTTTACTCCAAGATGCTATACGTTATTACTGTTTTAACATATGCGTCCTAAACGTAAGTCTCTTTTGAAGTTTTACTTTACAAATTAATAAATAAGAATTTTTGTTCCTGTAATTGACCTTCTTTTTTTTTTCTTTAAATGGGCCGAGCTGGAATAGAACCCACACCCTCTGGTTTGTAAGCACAAAGTAGTACCAGTGAGCTAACGTTCTGGGCCACCTACCCAGCTCAGGACCAATTAAATGCTCAGGAAGTATTTCTTTTAAATAAAGTACTTAAAAAAAGTATATATATATATATATATATAATAACATGCATACACACAAAAAACGGTAATAAACTGGCACACGCCGCCTCCCATTTGTCGCACAATGAAACCGGACATTTTCATGAATTTATAAAAACCTCCCAGAAGTCTGGACAGGATAGGATGTAAAAAGCGGTAAAAACCAGGTAATGAGGACCTTTGGTCACCATGATTTATTCCGTTCAATGTATTATTATTTTTTTAAGTATTTAATTAACAAAAGTGTTTTGTTAACATGTGAGTTTGGACCAATCGGAAGAACATCAATACAACTTCCTCAAACAGCTGCCCAAAAAGTGCCTGTTCCTCGCTTATGAGGATCCCTACAGGAGGTGAGTGGTACAGGCCAAAAGGCTGTTGGTTCAGATGATAATGATGTAGACATACTCAGCCGGCGAAATCTATTTGGCATCCACAGGGAGCTGGAAGACAAATTCAACATCAAGCAGCTTCCCACAGTGGTGGTCCTGCGTCCCGACTGCTCGGTCCTCATCCCAAACGCAGTAGATGAGATCACCCGCCTCGGTCCGGACTGCTACCGCAACTGGCAGGAAGCGGCGGAGCTCGTCGACAGGAACTTCATGATCAGTGAGGACTTTCAGGGGAAGTCCATGCGCAGCTTCACTCACCCAGTGAGAAAACTCAAGTATAAGGCGGAGGATGAAAAGAAAAGGAAGAAGAAAAGAGGTGGACATCATACAGAGGTGGAGGGAAAAGAAGAAGGGTCGCCATGGTGATCAGGACCATACCAACAAAATATTGACTGAGATGCTTTCTGCAAAGTTGCCACTTTAACTTCAATAAGAATGGATTTGTCACATTGTGTAGACTGATATGGTCTTTAATTAGCAGCACAACAAAAAACTTTGAGCGTATCATTCCACAATTCATTATTGCTATCATCAAGTAATGACTTATGCGAGGAATGTGGGCCAAGGCCAATTTCACATTTTGGGCAATAACTTCCCTTTGATGCATCATTATAATTGTCTACAACACAAAACTGTGTCTCATGCAGTATGAAACGGAATGTTTCCAATGTTCTGTAATGAAACACAAAGACATTCCGGCTGTATTGTTTTGAAATGTGCCAGTATTTTGTGTCAACGTTTGTATTCATGATTTGTTCATGCTGTGCTGCAATTCAAATCATCTCGCTGCTGTCAGCGGCCACATCTCATGCCATTGGCTGTTACCTTCTTTATTTGAAATGCTTGTCCATGCCGTTACTGCAGCCTCTTTCAGTTCTTGCTTATTTTGGGGGATTTCTCCCTTCAGCCTCCCCTTCATGATGTAAATTGCATGCTCTAATGGGTTTAGGCCGGTCTAAGGCTTTGAACTTTGCCCCCAGATGAAATTCTTTGTTGTGTTGTTGCAGTGTGTTTTGGCTATTGTTCCACTTCGTGTCACAATCACGGCGCATGACGCTCGACCAGAATAAGTTTGGTAACAATGATTGTTGACTGCTTTTGGAGTTGACTGTGAAGGGAGCTCACTCAGAAGCGGGGTTATTATAGTTTGGGAATTTTTCATTTTTGTTAGATTTGTTTTTTAAATTTAGTTAGTTTTAATTAGTTTTCAGGGTGGTTCTGTTAGTTTTTATAAGTTTCAGTTATTTCAGAAATGCTTAGTTTGAGTTAGTTTCAGTATTAGTTTTTTTTGTCAAAGTGTGTCTTACTTGTGCGCAATATTTAAAAAAACACCATGGGAGCAACATCATCTGAAGGTGCTTTTCTATTGGCTGCTGCTAGATGACGTCACTCTTGTGTGACACACTATCAAATGTCCTTGTTCCGGTTAATATAAGAATAAATCACCCCCAAAGGCTCATGCATTAAGTTGATTACCAAAGACTAAAACGAAAGACATTTTTTGCTATAATTATAGTTAGTTTTGTTAACATAAACGGTAGTCTCAGTTAGTTTTCGTTTTTATTTTATTTCGTTAACAAAATTGTTTTTTTGAATGTTATTTTTAGTTTTTTGGTTAGTTTTAGTTAACTAAAATAACCTTGCTCAGAACACACCCCGCACCACAAGATAAGCGCTCGGGATAATCTTTCAGACACATCCCAGAACCAGGCCTTTACAGACTTTGATCATGGGGTGGAAAATGCTCAAATTTGGCCCGATTGTTATTATGTGTGTGCATTTGACAGTTTCATACTCGGCCCCTCATTACGAAGGACTCCTACCACTCTATTTGGCATTCGTGTTTGGCCTCACTACTGGATGCTCGTGTCAGTGATTGAATGCTTTCTGTTAGAAGTAACAGCTGGCACCACCCACAACAATTTCCCTCCATACAAAACAAACCCTTATTTGTCCAAAGATACAGACTTCTATTGATGTCGTTGGAATGCCAGCCAGATGAGTGTGATTACATTGCTTTCTTATTACACAAATGCCTTTGCCCTCTCTTCCAACAAGAGTGAATATTGATTTGCCAGCAATTAAAAATAACGTAAACAGCCCCAAACAATAACACCAACCACCGCTAATTTCAGTTTCGCTGCCTTGTTGCTTGCGAGCAAAGTCTCCTCATTTCAGCGCGCGAGGCCAGAAACGAAGTGGTAAGAAGAATCACGTTGAAGTATAAAGCGAGCCATTTGCATCATCCAATCAAAACATGTCATGTTTATTCTCAGATCTGAGACGCACGATGAATTATTCAGCGCCATTAGGATAATTTTGTCAGTGAATGTTGTGCTTGTATGTTTATCCGATGAAGTCTGGCTCCTCTTTTTGGGTTGCACAAGAGGCAATCAGGGTTACTCTCACTCGCTTGTCTATAATTAGTGATTGCCTTTGACTCCGACACATCTTCCTTCATACTAAGGACCTCATGTTTCCACACGGACGATGATGATGATGATAACGATGATGACGCTGGTGATGCTTTTATGGGATCAGGCAGGCTCTTCAAATTGCTTTTGCAGCATTTCCTGATCTTGCAGTTCTGAAACGCTTTTCACCTTCCTCTCACTTGTGAGGGTTGCTACGCTGCCATTAATGCCTGCGTGTTGTAGTGGTTGTGATTGCAGGAAACTCAATGAATAAAATACGCGCGCAAAGGTGAGAGTCACATGGTGAATTGGCATACTTGAAACCATCTGCGATTGTTGCCTTTGCGGCTTTGATTAGCGCTAACGCAATCCCTCTCACCTCTTAGTGTATTCAAGGAGGCGATTTTGCCATCTGGGGGGGGCTGTTTATTGTTTTTATTATTGATTTATTGTTTGAAATGAGGGCAGCTCGGTGACGAGTGTTTAGCATGCGTGCCTCGCAAATGAGAGGGGCCGCAAACCTCGACGTACTGGCAAAAGTGTCACTCATAAACTCCAGCTAGCTAAAGGCACAATTCGATATGATAGAATAAAGGCCCATATGAAAAATAAGAGTGACAAACACATCCTCATTATAAGGGACATTATACAAGACCATAACAATACAATGACTCCATGACTAAACCCAAAACAGAGTTCCATATGAGCCAATGGCCCAAATCAGAACAAAATCATAAGACATTTTCCATATTTAATACAAACAAAAAAGCCACAGCATGACATTTTAAATGAATGTGAATACATTTACAGCTATGAATGGAGCCGTTTCTTTATGCTTATAGATTGAAGCCAATCCATTCCGGGATGCTAGCCAACCTCTGATTTGTTTGGATTTCAAACAAGAAATATGATCTAGGCTAAAACTGTCATCTTCATAAAACATTTAGTAATACTTAAGGCAATGTTTGACAGTTTTTTCCCCCTTCAGACTGGTACATTTGAATTTTGGGTTTCCACTTTGTGCCTGCCTGACTTCCTGTTTGTTTACCCTGCAGACACTTTCGGTCCAAGGGCACACACCGCCCGCAGCCTCTTGGTTGCATAGTGTGTGTGTGTGTGGGTGGCATGTGAAGATGCATTTGAGGCTGGACTTACACTTTAGGCCCAAGTGTCCATTGCTGATTTAATGCCTCGGTTACATTCAAAGGAATGATAACGAGTCTCATATTTCAATATATCCATATTTTGCCTTTATCGCAGCCCACGTCCTGTTTCTGCACATTTTTACCATTAGCTTCCTATTTCAGGTATATATGGAATTGTAAATATAGTTAAGCATTGTTGTAATTGTAAAACATAATATACTGTCTGTGTGCGTGGTGGCTGATCAGCCATGGACGACGCAGCTGGATAGCAAAAACTGGAGAGCAACAAAGGAACAGGAAGTCCACATGCTTGCTTTATTAAAAGGAAACAAAAAAAAAATGGGCTTCTCGGCGCTACCACGCGTCACGATAAGCACTCCGTCAAATACATTGATGGCCAAAACCAAAAAGTGCTGCATAGGCACAACAAAACCAAGTGGGCGCCACCCTGTGGCGCGGTGCCACACTGCGGATAGGAAAATCCCACTGAGAAACGCAGATCTCTTTTTTCAGGAAGTCCTGCACTACAACACAAGATCAAGTATGTCACACAGGGAGTGATGACATTTTTAACTCACTAAGCAGAATTTAACTAACACCACAGGAGAAAACAATTAACTTGTCTCAGACACTCTAGAAAGTTGACTCCTAAAAGCTTTGGCCTGACCAGGATTTGAGTACCTTGTAACTAAAGGCGGTGACCCTAAACACAGAGCTATCCAGCCACAGGACATTATAATTGAATTAAACCTTATCAAAAGTACATCAGTTTTTACTGGAATGTCATCTATTTCACTGCAAACAACAAGTCCATGTATTTTTCGAGGCTATGCGTCATAAAATATTTACTGAAAAAGATGCAACGATGGTTTTGCCCACCTCTACACATTTTTATTGAAGGGAGCATTTGAAGCATGTTACTGTTGACCGCCGTCTCTTTTGTGAGTAGAAATGGCTTCGTGGTCCAAACTTCGTTTGTCTGTCAGTGTCTCCCAGTGATAAGGAAAGGAGGCGGAGGATGAAAATGGCGCTGACTTGTCTCTCAAACTGGAGACGTGCAGGTGCAAGGCCGAGTTAATCTAACACTCTGTTGAGTTAATCTAACTCTACACAGTAAATTCTGTGTAGTAAATTTTACTCTACACAGAGTCTATTTGGTCCCGATATAAACAGAGTAAAATTTACACTTCAAAGAGAGTCAAATAAAAATAAAATAAAAGAGTTGCTGAAATAAAACGTCACTCAAGGCTTGAGGAACAAACCCACAACGTCTCCCAAGCTGAAGGTCGTGATTCATTCCTCAAATTGTGTAACATTTTTTGTTTTGTTTATTAAACTGTTAAACTTGAGTCAAAATTTCTCCTTGCAAAGTTTACTTAGAATTTCAGAGTGAACAATCTTTAATGTTGTTTTCATGGAATAGGCACATTTTCTCGTACACACTAAAATTACTTTGAGTAAAATTTACTCTGAATATTTTACTCTCTTCCAAGTGTAAATGTTACTCTGTTTAGAGTAAAATTGACTGTTTAGAGTAAAATTTACTCTACACCGTTTGACTCTGAAAATATTAAAATGACACTGGGAATTATAATGAACGCACACGTTTAAGTTTGCAATTTTAACTTTCCGATTTTTGCGGTGCATAGCCTATTGCTGCAAGGCACTATAGGAAAATCTATTATTATTCGAGGTGATATTTGGGGAAATAAGTTTTAGAACCACTAAGTCACCGGTATAGAAAGATGAACAAAAATATAAAGAGCGCTTTCAGTGATGAAGAAATAGGCTAATGTTGTTTTACCTCAGAAATAACAACAAGTCTGTATACACCTCTTTTCATGACGATTGTCTACACAGCAGCTTGTTGTTGCACAGTCAGACAAACCTTATGGAACATGGTCGAAACATCCACTCCCCGTGTACGATATACACACACGTACGCACGCGTACACAAAGCCAGGCGTTGCGCGCTCCCGAGCACAGAACGCGCAACAAGCGGACCAGCGGATGAAGCGAGAGCGCGCACTCGGAGAACAGAGGACAGACGCAAGACGATGCCAGGAGCGGGAAACCATAGCCTCTGACGGTCCAGCTGTTTATATGTGTTTGTTTTAGAATATCACTCGCTTTTAATTTGGCATTTGACTTGGCACATACAAAAAAAAGAGAGATAAAGAAATCATACGGCATCCGCCCTTTCTGTTGCGACTGAGCACAATTCGTCGAGAGGATGCATTTTCACGTCGACGCTATTTGGCGCTAAGTGCAAAGGAGGATGTGTTGGAACAATGTCGGAGGAAGATGCGCAGTCATGACAACAACAACTACGGGGTTCGGTGAGGTGTAGATAACGACAGAAGTCCACGCGTTGATCTCTGGTCGTGTATTCTCTTGCCCTAAACCTGATCGGAGCTATACGACAAGGCCGACAGCCCGTGGCGTCCGTGGGCATGAACGCCGTGGGAATGAGGGTACCAACGTGACGCACAGTGCAGCGGGGACGTCATCGAGTGGACGGAGGTCCAGCAGAGAGCCCTCATCGCTGGAGGAGGGGGGAAGTGGAGGAGGAGGAGGCGGCGGAGGAGGCGGAGGGCGCCCAGTTGTTGTTGGACCCCTAATGACTGCTTCACTGTCTGCTGTATCACCCGCCATCACCACTGCCTAGAGAACATTGCATTGGTTTTCATGCAAAGGGCGCAGAGAAACGAGAGGATGGAAACGCAGTGAGCGAGGAGGAGGATTGACGGTAAGATATGGACATAAACTATCAGGATGCACCCCGCCCCTCTCCCTCTTTTTCTCTGAATGTACACATGCACATATACGGTGATCGATGCAATTGGATGACAGCAGAGGTTTATCTGCTCCTTCACTTCCCAAAAAATACATCATTGCTCTTTTGGGCTTGACACTATTTGGTGCTTTCAATGGTATATGCATTTTTTACCCTTGGCCATCATGTACAGACTGATGTTTTTACGATCTTACGAATAACAGATGAAACACCTCTCTATCCACAAATGCAAAAAAAAAAGTTAAATTAGGCAGGTCAATACACAATTCTGGTGTTCCAAAAGGTACTATATTATTTTACAGTCCAAAAATGATGTCTGCTAGATCAGTGTACAGGGATGGACTCCAAAGTACCTCCATTTTTCAGCAAGGCAAGCCATTAGACGAGTGAGCGTCAGGGATGTGATGCCTGGCTTGGCTGCCATTAACCTCCATGGGTCAGTAGTGTGCAAGTGTGAGGTAGGCTGTGAAATATTCATGTGCACGTGAAAAGCGGATAGTGAGGTCTCAGAGTGTTCCACCAAAAGAGGCACATGGATCCAAATGCAGCTTCTCAGATATCGTCTGGCATCCTCGATCTGCGACGACTGCTTTGGCCCATTCGCTGCAGATTTGAACACGCGCGAGAAAATGATTAGCATCGAGTGAGAGAGCGTTTCGACTGAATGAGACTTCATTGTCCTTTTTTTTTCTGAGAGGTGTGGATCAGCAGAGGAGGCTGAGCAAGCCTGCGTGGTGCTGGATGGAGAGAGGCAGACGAGTATAGGATGAAAGGATGGAAGGAGAGAGAGACAAGAGGGAGAGATGTTCAGTGGCTGACAGGACGTCTGCTCTGGTGTCAGCCCGAATTTTAGCTGCGTGTGTAACCTTCGCTGTGTGCATGTGAAGGTAATGAAGTATATCATTGCATATTTACCAGCTGGCCACAACATCACGACTTGCACAATCTAATTTAGGATTATTTGTATCAGTGTGATTATAGTTTGCTGTTACCCAAAATTGATTAGGCTGCATGTTTGAACCCTCACATCACCAGTTAATAAGAGTGTGTGTGTGTGTGTGCGCTGCGTGGTTCATGTGGAAGAGAAAACAAAATGTAATCAGGTGTGCTTTCAATTGCGGGTAATTTATATCGACACCCGAGGGGCAGGAGAAAGAGAATTGATTCATTTAAATCCACGCACACATGCAAGCACATTTGGGATGGATTTATTTTTGCTGTAGTGGACTTAAAAAATGTAAAAATAAATAAATAAATAAATAAATAATCCTTTTAAGACTGGCTAGCGACTCAGACGCCTTCTTAAAATATTATTCTGTCATTTTTTCCCCAGATTTTTCATTAAACACAAAAAAATGGAACCATTTGCATCATGCGGAGATGATTTAGGCAACAATTCCATTCATCATAAATTCATTCATCATAATTTAAATGCATTTTCACATACAGATTTATAATATGACTCTAATTGAGGACTTTTCCTAATGATTACTTGAGTTTATATTCAGTGGTTTGTCCAGAGATTAAAAAAGAGCATGCCATTGGTCAACATTGAATAAAGCACGGCCACAACAATGGCGACAATATCCATTGGAGAACGACATCACAGTATGAGTATTTGCACACATCCTGGCTCAAATTGAGGCAGAGGTGATAACATCCTGACTATGATAGGTGACTACCGATACCAGGTATCGGTGCCAATACCAGTCTTATTTTAAAGTATCTGTACTCACGGCAGTGACCGATGCCGTTATCGGCCGCCCTCCTGTGGCCGTTTTACGATCAGGGACAAGAAATTAGAAATTATATGAAGACAAAGTTGCCATTAACTTCATGCAATTTAAAGGGAAAAAAATGTTGGGATTGATAGGTCTTTCTTTAAAATCATCTGTCATTTATGGGTAGGGAATTTTATTTACTAGTGGTATCGGTATTTGGTATTAGTAGCGGTGACTACTCAAGAATTGCGTATTGGTCGTGCATGTATTCTGTAACTTCAACTGACTCGCTTTCATCTTGTTGCAGGCAGCATATAATAATTTACATGTTTCAAAAATAAGAATAATAGTTCCAATAAAAATATGACTATTATCATGTTAAAGCATTCATTCATTCATTATCACTCAATCATCACATTATAAGAAGAAAACATTTTTTGCTATCCAGTATAGTAAAAATATCATTTGGGTATACGTATGACTGTTTTCATAAAAATGTATGTAAAGTAATGTTAAATATCGGGATATGTAGCCTATCACATTGAGGGCCAAGTATCGGGCCACGCGTTGTATCGTGAGGTTGTTGGCGTTACCCAGCCCTTCTTTAATGTGAGGACATATAAGCAGCTAGTTGGTAGCTAATGTTAGCAATAGCATATACTGATTCTTGTTAGTGCTTTATGATGTTTTTCACGCTTGTTTTGGAATGTGTTGAAAAAAAAACTCAAAACAGAAAAAAACTAAAAATAAAAGAAGAGTTCATCACATTTATATAAACCAGAAATAATACAGAAAAACGTCATTTAACAGCTTGCACCTGTGCAACGCACATTATCAGGAGCAGTTCAGAATCCATATTTACCTCATATGTCACACACATGAACACATAAAAATATGCTGGTTTTTAAATGTATTCACGATGCGTTTTGCTACCCAAAGTTGGCTTTAACCAGTTTTGCTCCACCAACCAATCAGAGGGCGGGAAAATGCTGATGTCATTGAGGGGCCTGTGAGGATGAATTTGAAATCTGATTGGTTCAATAAGCACATTGCTTATTTGCCAGTATTCGTGATACTGAAGGCTCGGGCAGATTAGATTGACATGTCAGCACATAGGGGGCTTAAATCTGATTGGATGGGAAAAAAAAGTAGGCTTCATACATATTAGAAGCAGATTAATGCTACAAAATAAAAATAACACTGTTGGGAACACATTGATATGGTTTCATGTAAGGAATACTGGAATTTTGGTTGTAATTGTAGATGGCTGCTTCTGACAGCATCAAAATTGCGAAGAGATGGCCTTTTATTGCAACGTTTGCGTACCTCCTCCCAACGCCACCATTCAGGGAATCTCGTACTGTTTCTTTAATTGTGAACGTGTCAAACGGGTGTCCAGTGAATGCTCTGCTGAATGTGTGAAATCAAATGATTTCAAATCATTTCACAGTGTGACCGTTTTCGCTCCTACAGTTAAGAATAACACCGGCGAGCTTGTAATGCTGTTTATGAATGACAGTGTTAATTAGCAAGGCCGAGAGCATGATTTATGGCTTGATAAATAGCGACGAGGCGTCTCCAGGGCTCAAACGCAGGTCTTGTGTCCGTCAGTTGAACTCTTGAAATGAAAAGCATTCATATATTAATACATGAAGGATTTTTTTTATTTTTTATTTTTATGATACGAATGAAGTAGACGGCATTTTAACATGTTAGTTATGTTTTTTCGTCCAGCAAAATGAGGTCAGCCAGGGATTATGGAGTACTTTTATATGCCACGGATGATGATCTTTAAGCAGTGGCAGTTTTCAAGACACTGCTTCCATTTGATGGGAGGCGTCGCCGCTTTCTTTTTTCTTCCTCACTGCGTGCGCTTTATATTTTCTGGCTGCAGCCTATTCCACCTGCCTGCAAACGAGAGCGTTACAGAACCGGCTCATCTCAGCTCTGCTCTGTCATGCAGCGGCGTGTCGATAACGGACACTTTTTTATTGCAATGACATTTTGCTCTACTATTCGGTGACATTTTGAGGCGCTTCCCTGCAACAACATACATTGATGCACAAAAAAAAAATCAACTGGACATGCATGGAATACACAGATAGTTTATTTAAGCTCACCATGTGGTGGTCAGTAAAATGTTTGACTTATTAGTGCTAATTTTTTATGTGTCCTGTGTTTCATAGGAAATGAATAATTCATTAACCCTGAGGTATTTGGCTTCGTTCGGTGTCCTGTGTACTTTGCCATTTTGCATAAAGGGTCTGATCCAACACAATATTTTCCATCGATTTTATTTTGAATCCAGACAGGACACAGAAATTAGCATTTTTTAAATGGTATATTATAATCCCACATATCTATTGCAAATTCTTAAATTAAATTGATTCATTTAAAATAATTGGGAAACAGCCAAACCTCTCTCACTGAAATTAAATGAAACCAAAAGTCTAAAATGATTGTGCATTCATTAAAGCGGGAAAACTAGAACATTTATTATTTCAGTTAGCACTACACACATCACCGCATCTTCTCATTTAATGCTTACTAACTTCCATAAATGTACAGAGTTCAAATAAAAAGTGGATGAACTCAGGCGCAATGTTGTAAATCCTGGAGATTTCCAGATACTGCGAAAGCGCTATGAGTCACTGGGACGCAGTGTGCTGTTATCTCAGAGGATGCGTGCCGGCGGGTAGGATTACAAGCTTGATGAATATGTAAGGAACCTTATCAACATTTAATCAACTTTCTAGCTGCCTTGAGACGATGTGTTATTCTTCAGGTGAAAGAAAATCTACCTCAGTTTCACATGCACAACCTTTTCACAAAGCATCCGTCTGTTGACACATGTAGTACGAATAAACATTCTCATGACTGGTACATCTGATTCTGGTTGTTAAGCAGGATACACACGGAACTATAATCAAGCCTTATGTGAGGCAGATTCAAACTTTTTGATCATGATCGGCAAAGGCCCAATTATGGGATGTCTATCTCGAGCGATTATCCTGCGGTGTGGGGTGTTGTTAAGAATGATGTTTCTTCCTTAAAATGGTGCTTAAAATATACAGATACTGTATATTAACAGTTAGCATAGCTTCTGTATTGGCCATTCTACTGCTCTTCTTCTTCTTCTTTTAATTTCTTCTTCTTCTACCGCTACTTTTTCTGCTCCTCCTCTTTCTTCTTCTTCATCTTCTACCGCAAATCTTTTTTCATCTCCTATTGCTACTCTTTCTCCTTCTTTTACTCCGGCTGTGTCCGAATGTCCACCATTATCCCCTAACCCCTCATTCACTACAAAGCCCCGCACTATATAGTGCCCTCATTTTGTTTGGCGATTTGGACACAGCTCACTCGTCGCATATCATGTGACCACCGTACACGCAACTGCGAATAAATCTTTGACTATTTATTGTGAATAAAATATTTTAAAACTGTACTTTATTTCCTATGTCGTACATATTTTCACATTGCATCGATTTGATTCTCACGCCTGCGCTGTCGCTCGTGCCATGTTTGTTGTCATACTCACAATGCATTGTGGTCTATAGCAACCCAGTTGAGTGAGCATCGATGTTCACTTGTAAACCACACTTTGATATTTCTTTTTCGATTTGTGTTTAAGCTAACATGTTTGTTACATTTTGTTATTTCATTAATTAAACAAAAAGTGTACATTTTTGCTCCCTGGACATTTGGACACGCCTACAAAATGACGTGACCCCTCAATAGGGTACTATATATGGAGTAGGGTGGACATTCGGACACAGCCCTCCTCCTCCTTCCTCTTCTTCTTCTTCTTCTTCTTCATTGTTTCTATCAGTGCGAGCGTTTGCGATCAGTTTTTGATTTGGTTGATAGGGTTTTCACCCAATGCAAAGTCGTTTTTCACAAGCACTCTTTTATTTATGGTTTCAACCACAAGGGCCAGATCAAGAGAGAAAGCCGGGTTTTAAACTTTGTTTTGAGCCAGGCCAAGATGGCTGTGTGGTTGTCCCGTAAAAGGAAAGTTGACGATGGGGCAGAAGTCGATCCCACGGTTCTATGCAAAAAGTTGATAACGTCCAGACTCTTTATTGATTTTAGTTTTTACAAGAGAGCAGGAGATTTGGATAGTTTTTGTGAGATGTGGACTGTTAACGGGGCACTGTGCGACGTGAATGAGGAGGCGCTATGTTTTAGTGATGTTCTGATGTAAAAGCATTTTATTTTATTTTTTTTATCTATTTATTTAATTGCTTTTGCCGAGCTGTGTGTTATGAAAAGAATGTAAATAAGTGCGGCAAATAAATGTCATTTTTTCAAAATCAAAAAAATCTCATCTGATATAAATACTGCTGACTGCAGAAAAGTCCATTCCAAATCGCTACTGCCACCTGTGGCTGAAAAATTTAACTGCACACACGCTCCTTAACGTAGGCCTACACAATGCGCACATGCCATCACATCCCAATTCCAACCCAAATCCAATCTGAAAACAATTAGCCAGAGGTTTGCAGGAGTTTTCTCCTGTATCCGCTTGTTCCTTGAAAAATGTTCCTGGTTGTTTGTGGTTTAATAAGAGTATATAGGAGTAAAATGTTATTTGGCAAAAAGAACAACAGGTGTCACATTCTCTATTTTTGTTGGTAGGTGTGCAAGGTTCAGTCGCAGGCGGTAATTTGTTCATAGGTGTCCAATTCCGTCAAGCTCATTTCTGTCATGGTGAGCCTGAAATGTGTTACTTAAAAGTGCATTCAAGGATCTTTTATTGCTGCGTCTTCCGGGTGGATCATCTTAACAATTGGTTCTCGATCCCGTCAATCAATCTGCTGTAACAACGTCGCGCGTGCTCGTTCCTAGCTGCACATGCGCACTTTGAGTGTTTGTAGCATGTAGCCGGTGAGCTTCGGACGCAGCCATTCGTCGTAAATCCACCGATCCCACCGCATACTTTGAAAATGGCTGAGAGACGCAAGAGGACATCCGTCTGTCAAGTGATCCGGCTGCAGAGACGGATGAAGATGACGTTCCCGACATTTGATATAAATGTCGGTATTTAAAGTAGGAAGGTCTTCTGCATGCGCATTTAAAAAAAAAAAGTGACAAACGCACGTTTGACCTTTAAAATATCGCCTATAGTGTTAATAAAGGTTGTGAAATATCAACAGTAATATCGACTCTGCATTTCTTCCACTGCATTTAATTATATATATTAATAAATTGTATTGTTAGTGAATGTTTTTTTTTTTACCAAGGGTAATTATTTTTATTTTATTTATTTTCTTAATATTTGCAACTAATCACATGGAGAAGTGTTATATAGTACAGGGATGGGCAAACTTGGTCCTCGAGGGCCGGAGCCCTGCAGATTTTGGATGTTTCCCTTCTCCAACACAGCTCATCAGCCTGGTAACGATCCTGTTGATTGGAATCAGCTTTTTTTTGGAATGGAGGAAACCTCCAAAACCTCGAGGACCGAGTTTGCCTACCCCTGATGTAGTCCATCATGACTATTCCAGCTGCAAACTGCAAAGTATAGAAGCAGCTTATTTTGCTGCAGTTTTCTGCATTTAGCTCCAGATTTTTGAGCATTAATAAACAAATCCATCACAATCTTGCACCATACAGCGGAACAAATACCGGCAGACAGAAAGCCAACCTGTTCCCACGATTGAGGGATTCCCAACCAGTAGATGACATTTTAGCGGATGTGAACTATATATTTTTCTTCTCAAAGTCAAAATAACTGGTATTTTTATTGTGCTGGTTAAGGACGGTGATCACTCTTTCATAGGGAAATGATTAAATGTTGATATAAAGTTGAATTGCTTTTTTTATTTTATTTTTTTAAGTTGCATGCGTTGAGCAGGTGGTGTTTGAGGACTTTCTTAAAGTGTGTACAGAAGCTGTTGTGATAGCAAATATCAATTGTGTTTGCCCTTCTGGCACTGAGCATAATGTGCAGGCTGGTAGCTGAGGTCATAAAAAGCAGTCAACTTTGAAAATATATCTGCAAGCAATTTGCTCTCATTTTTGTGTGTGTGTGTGCGCGCAGTTGTGCTTGCTAACAAATGCTGACGGTCTCAACAGTGTCCTGCGTTACGTGCCGTGTTGGTCCTAATGCTTCCGACTTGGCCCTGGGCGTCGCCTTTGTATCCGGCCTGCAACAAACAAATGATTGACATATGGCGACACCTCTATTCCCCGAAGTCACGCATCGACCAGACATACACGCGGACTGCAAAGCCCCGTGAGTGTTGGGACTGCGGCGCGCAGGCAGGCAGGCAGGCCTCGGCCCCCGTGCGAGCCGTGGAGGTCAACCGTCTGAAACGACACTTCGCTACCTCTCACACACAGGGCGCAGTGGAGTGATTTCAAATCCACTTCTAATCTCTAAATATTATGGATGACACATTTCCCGCCGCCATGGAAAGTGTTTTCGCCCATTGTCAGACTTGTGACGTTGGGAGTCCCTCCCTCATCCTTTGACTCCCCTTCACACACTCACGCATTCACTCGTCCATTAGCAGCACAGCACCACACGCCTGTTTTGTCACTTTGTGCTTTATAGCAAATTACCCTCGGGCATGCTGCACTCTGCAGCCAAATGAGGAGGCAGTTACTCTCTGTTGATTTTATGGTTGCTTTTATTATGGTGTGAATCTTTGTACCTGTGTGATTGACATCATTTTTTACTCGTTTTCCAGCAGTCTGACTTTATTGGCTTTGACGTATCGCTTGCTTCGAGTAGAGCAGCTTTTGTGTTTACTACCTCTGCCAAGTGCAACTTGTGTGAGCTAAGATGGGATAGCTGTTTGTCGGTTAGCTCATCAAGGACTTTATTTTCGTTGTTTGACTGCACTTGCGTCAGGACAAAATTGCTGGGAAAAAAGTTGTGAGGATGATACTCGTTGTTTTTGCCACGCTTCGTTGGTTTTAGCTATGTCTTCGTGAGTCTATGCAAAAATACTGGGTAGATTTTAGTTTTTGCAGTGTAGTTGTTGTTGCTATTCTTTCGTTGAGGCCAAGGGCGACTGTGACCAATTACATTCAGTAGATGGAAACACACCATGAGGGCCACTCCAGCCAACAGTATGACATTACACGGCATATTTTTCAATCAAAACATGTCAGACAGACATGTTCCGCTCAGCCTCGGCAGGACTCTGTGCTCTACCAAGTGCCATTTTACTTTAACTCTTTATATATGTTTTCTAGAAAATGTAAAATACTGAAAAGAGCACCTCAAGCGTGCAGACGTAAAACACGTTTATGTGGTAAATAAAAGATTGAACAGCTATGGCTCTTAATAGGAGGTAACATTTAGAATATGATCCTATAGGGCCATTTAACATCAACAATTCAACCTGTTACTTGAGCATTTCACCGTGTCAGTGTAATTTTCTTGAATTCAAATCTTTGCTGGCTACTTGGTGGCCAATTGTTGAGTCAATCTCGCCTCACACTTCAAGGTTCAAATCTCGGCTTCACTCTTCCTTTGTGGAGTTTGTATGTTGTACCTGTGCTTGCGTGCGGGGGTAAATTCGACTCATATTATAGTGTGTGACCCTGAAATGACAGGTATCATTTATTTTCCTGGAGAAACAGGTATTATATGGACATGCCCTGGACACGTATGCCCTCACCAGTTCAGATGCCATGTACGAGGGGAATTCAGTTCATTTTGTCCATAGGTGGTCATAAGAAGCATTTAGTCCTTAGAGAAAAAATGCTATCTTTTGTCATTATCCCAAAGCAGTTAATGTATTTGGATCTTTTAACGGACCCATAAGTTTTTCATTTGTCTCCTAGTAGGAACAGATTAAATTGTGAGTTTTCTGGTAGTTATTGTGATTTCGATGACATTTTCTTCAAATCACGGTTCAGTGCAATATTCACTATGTACAGCCATGTTAACAAAAATTCCATCATACCATCAAAGCTATTATTACTCTAATAATGTAAGATGACTTTAAAAGTTCCTCACAGTGGCTCAATAAAGCACTGTTTGCTGTCATACAAATATAAACACTGAAGTAATACTAAATACTGAACTAACTACAAAGAAACACAATTAACATTGCTCATAATGTAAATATTTAACATACTCGTATCTTTTTGACCTTTTAAGCTTATCGTCATGGCTGTCGATTCATTTCCGATTGTGTGTTTACTGTGTAGCAGTTAGCGGATCTATTTCTCTCTAGACTCTTATTAATTATAATGCTAATTTATTTCATAGCTGGTTGCTCTCTGCCCTAAAGCAGTTATAGCTAGACTTCCATGAAAAGTGCTCTGTAACCTTAAGCACTTGTTTTGGTTTTTCATATTATGTTAGCATTAGCTTCTTTAGCTTCTGCTATTCTCATTTCGTGCTCAGCGTGTTGCATGCTTAGCGAGTCCTCGTCCACCTTTAGTGGTAACAACCATTGTCAGAAGTCTAGCTTACTTGCGAGGCAAGGATTAGTTACTTAGGATCTGCACCACAGGAGGATAATGTTTAGCCGCACCAGCTAGCAAGTGCAGCTCGTAGCTGTTGCTGAGCAAGTTAGCTTAGAACCTAGCATTCCCATGAGTAACCTGGCAATATCCAGATTGATGTTGTGATTCACTCAAGGGAGTTCTCCACAATATCAGTCTGGGACTGTTCCACGCCGATTTGCTCAGGACAGTACTTTAAGCAGTACAATGTTGCTCTGTGATTGGTCCAAACCACGAGTGGGGTTGACTCAGCTTTGGCAATCACAATTTCAAGCTAAAAACAATAAATCGTTCAGCTATAATGTCTAGATCGATCCATCCATTTTATGTATAGCACTTGTCCATTTAGGGTCGCAGGTCACGACGGAATACAACCGGGACTGCTTAGCAATCAATTCTCAGGACTCATCCAGTGTAGACAAAAAAAACCAAAAAACATTCTCCCTCACATGCATATCTGTGGAAAATTTAGGCTTTTCAATTAAACAAGCGTGAATGTTTTCGTCCAGGAGGAAGCTGGAGAACGTGTAGAAAAATCATCCGAAGACGGGGAGAACACGCACATTTTCATTTTTAATTAAATGATTAGTATTGTGCCGTCTACTAATTACAGCGTGTCTCTTTTTGTGACACATTCTACAAAGTACTTAAAAAGAGGATCATCTTCAAAAGAGGATCGACCCAATCCAAATTCTTGCCGTTTTCAAAGAACACATTCTAATTAGACGTTCGGTAGATCCACTTGATATGCAAGTTTGCAAAAACTGTGAAAAAGCCGGTGATGGATTTGGACATATTTTGCCAACAGCTAAGATGTTTTACACTTGTGTAAGCAGAATGCCACATTGTGTTTGGGTGTGAGCACCTATGCACATGCATTCCTGTGTGTGTGTGTGTGTGTGATTTTTTACCACTCCAGGCCCACTCACACACACACTTTCATGTAGATTGCTGCTCCTTCAAGTAGGCCGGCCGGTGGCCCGGGGCTGCATCGTGGTTGCAGGCAGGGAGCGCGGTGCTGTGAACAGGGGGACTGGGTGTGTGGCTTTGTCAAGGCCCATCAGTGTCCTTGCTCTACTTACTCTGCACCAACACTTAAGGATGTGTGTGTGTGTGTGTGTGTGGTCTTGTTTTTGTCACATAGTGGGGCCAACATTATGGGATTTCACAGAGTTGTGGGGCCCGCCCGTCCATGTGGGGCCATTTTGCTGGGTCCCACAAGTTTAGATCTTTTTTTGAGGGTCAAGACTTGGTTTTAGTGTTTAGGTTTGAATTGGGTTATGGTTGAGGTTAGGGTAAGGAATAGGGGTAGGTAATCATTTTTGATAGTTGGGGTTAGGGGGAGGGGCTAGGAAATGCATTATGTCAATGAGATGGCCCCACAAAGATAGTGTGTGTGTGTGTGAGAGAGAGAAATGGGGAACGCAAGCAAAAGAACATGCTGCCATAAGGCTTTTTGGCTGAGATGAGACATTTATGTGCACTCAAATTCTTAGTGTGTGTCCAGCATGTGCGCGTGTGATAACATTGGAGAGGGTCTCATTCGAGGGAGTCTTTTTTATCTACTGTTATTACTGTGTGGGGGTGAGTATGTTTGTGTGTCACTGTGGTCCTAGGGCTTATTTTTATATTACAGTTGTGTTGTAAGTGCAAAGGCAAGTATCTCACTTTGTGTTCTTTTGTGTACGTATCATGTTTTTCTCATAGTGTGGGGACATGTATACGTTAGCACATGATGCGGGCTAACAACATGGTCATCATGTAAATCAGTATCATGTAAATTGAATACATGGTGCGGATATGGTTGAGTTTGGAAATCGCACGTAATCTGTCTAATATTCCCTCAAGGGCTTGAAATACTGTGTGTGTGTGTGTGTGTGTGTGTGTGTGTTAGTGTGTGTGAGTTAGGTGCACTCTCTTGCTCTAGTCTGTGCATGTTGGACGTTTGTTAAGGAATGACCTAAATCTGTCTCCTGTCATTATCAAAGAAGAGGTTGCAGAGAAGCACAAGTCACAAGTGAGCACACACAACGGGAGTACAGTATTAAGTCATGTCGCCTCATTCCCAATTGCACATATACAGTGGGACCTCAAGTTAGGAACGACCCTTTTTACGAACTTTAAGTTATGCACAAAATCTTTGTAGAAAATCTGCTTCTAGTTAGGCACATGTTTTGCTATGCGAGCCATAAATGCCCCAAAATCTCACATAAAACTCAATGTCTCCTCCTAGTTCTGATTAACGGGTCAAAATGTTTGACTCTATGTATGATATGTGCAATATTTATTGTATTGTAGTGTCTCTAAATTGAAAAAAAAAAGTTAAAAATTAAAACACAACAGAAATGCTCTAAGAAAACACTTAATGGAGAAACCTCGATTGATAGACCAGAGCTGGACCATAGCAACTGAATGGCAACTGACAACGGCATCATTATGGACATAGTAACTGCAAAATAGTAGACAAATTAAGAGTGGCGAATACATCATCATTAAATATGATCATCACAAGGGACATAGTAACTGCATAGTAACTGATACCATCAACATCATAACACAATGATCCCGTGACCCAACCCGAAACACAGTCATAACCAGGGCTGGGGGAATCCAGGTCCAGAAAGTTAAAAATTCATCAAACTCAACAGGTGGAGACGAGCTCGTTTACCTGCCAGTTGAGTAGAAGCACCTGTGGCTAAAGCCAATCTGTGGCAGGGTTTTTTTTTACGTTCTGGACCTGGATTCCCCCAACCCTGGTTATGATTGTGTTTTGGGTTGGGTCACGGGGTCATTGTGTTATGATGTTGATGTTATCATTTGCTATGCAGTTACTATATCTTTTGTGATGATAATGTTTAATCCGGGATTAGTCACTCTTATTTTATTCGATAGGCCTTTATTCTGTCATAATTGAGAATCTTTTTCAGTGAAGAAGCTTTTGTTCTCATCACTTAAAGTTAAAGCACAATAAGCACTTGTTGTTTAATATGTTATTTCTACAAAGTATATTTTCACTTGTTTTTGTGTTATTTAGTTATTTAGTCTACACACAATTATATATATAACAATTATAAAATCATGAAATGTAATTATAATTATTAAACATAATTTGGGGGCTGGAGCGGATTAATTGTATTTCCATTCATTTCAGTAGGAAAAGTTACCTCGATTTACGAACTTTTTGAGCTAGAAACGGGGTCATCGAACAAATTAAGTTCATAAATTGAGGTATCACTTTCTACGTGCTTTTAATGATTTTTTTCCCCCCACACTGTAAATATAAGCGCAAATATAATCTTCTCCCGAACTCACATTCATGGTCTTGTGTTCAGTTCCTATTGAGCAGCCATCTTCCTCGTGTTCCTCATGCTCTAGTGTGCATGCATCCTGTGTGTTCTGCGCACTGTAACAGTCCACTGTAGCGCATCGCACATTCGGCTGTGTAGGCCGCCACTCCTTTTTTGGGGGTGGGGGAGATCGTCTCTGCTGCATCATTTATTTAGGATTACTAAAAAGTGGCCGTGTGTGTGTGTGTGTGTGTGTGTATTTGTGAGTGATTTCAACAAGCTGCGTGTGGATAGAAAGATTATGATTGTTTTGTGGGTCAGTGGCCAGTGTTGCTCCGGGGCTAACTACGGATGTACAACACACATTCACACATATTTACTCCTAAAAATGCAGACGTACACAAACCCAGCATGTCTCTCTCTCGCTCTCTCTCTCTAACTCTCTCTCGCTCGCTCTCTCGCCATCCCTCCCTCCTTCCCCAGGCTGCACTGGGCTGTCACCATGGTAACAGCAGATTGAGAGACTTTGCTGCTCGATTGCTCAATTGTTATCTCGGTTTCTCTTGCGCTCTCCTCTCTGTCTGTCTGTTATTCCTCCCTCCTCCCATCTGCTGCATTTCACATGTGTGTCCCACTGTGTGCCAGTCAACATCCAACCACACACACGTGATTATTATGCACAGAAGGAGAGAGTGTAGCTCTTCACCTCCACCTCTGCTTCTTCCTCAGGCTCTCCTAACGCGGCTGGTGGTGTGACGACCGAACTCTTCCTTCCCGGCATGGCGGTGTCATTGTGCTTCTTGGGTGTGTGCGTGCTCACTTTGGCTCATGTCACCCCTTCCAGCCAAGGTAAGCTTCAAGTACTGTCAAGATGTTGACACTTGGGGAAAACTAACATTTTGAAGTGTAGCAAAAAAAAAAGAAAAAAAAAGCCAAACCCCCTAGAACCAATAAAAAGCCATCGTTGCAAAGTTTTTGAAAGACCCTGCCCGGCATAAACACAAGACTATGAACACATTTGAATTGCGGCCAAAGGGAGTGTTTTAAAGCTGCCTGTAGCTGCTCCTTAATAAAGCATCAGTCATTCAGCACCATGGAGAGTTACGACACACCGGCAGCATACTGATCACGCCGCCGTCGTGCGCTCGCTTTAATCCTCGTTCGGCGACGACCTTTTCATGTGTACACGCCACTCCGCTTGATATGAACAGCAGATTTAGCTAATGCTAATGGGATTTTCTCCAAAAAGCCAGGTTTAGATGGGTTAATATGTCTCCTTGTATGTAATGAGGTCAGAAGCGGAAAATCATATTTTGTTTTCTGCATTATTTAAGATTCCAGTGAGTCTTGCATTCATTATAATTTAGAAACTTACTAGGGTACAAGGTTATTTAAATACTTACAGTATATATATTTTTTTCTAAATTATTTAGCGTTTGTTCTTAGATGTATGGCTGAATGACCTAGGCGGGTCATCATGTGTCCATGTGAGTGGCCAGTCCCCGTTGACTTTAACTCAATAAACATTCTGAAATCAATACATCAAGCAATTATTTACTGTTTATATATATTTTTTTTTTTGAAAAACTGCAACATAACAGCATTCTGTTAATAGTGATTAGGCAGTAATTTCGGATTTTCAAGTTTTTGGTTGGCCTCGGCCCTGTATCCCACGACACTAGATTCACCCCTGCACTGAACGGCGACCAATTCCCATCTCCACTTTCAGGACCAAAACAAGAGGAAACTGGTATACGCTGACCGTTATCTTTAGTAGGGATGGGCAAGTACAGATACCTGCTGTCAGTATCGAGCCAATACCTGGCCTTATTTCAGGGTATCTGCATTTGCGGCGGCGGGTGATACTAGTGTCAGCCGCCTTCATGTGGCCATTTAATGATAAGAAACGGGAAATTATGAATTAGAAGAACGCAAAATTGCCATTCATTTCATGCAATTTTAAGGAAAATGTGATATTGGATATATAGGTCTTTCTTTAAAATTATGTGTCATTAATGTGGCATTTTATGTATCAAAAATACTTGTGGTATCGGTATCAGTGTCGAGTACTCACACTCATGTGGTAGTAATTAAATAATTTTACAAGTTCCAAAATGTCAATTTTGAAGTGCAATGCAGCCAAGCCAAATTTTTTAAAAATCTGCAATTTATCAATCTGCATTTACAAATTAAAAAATATGTATTTTTTTGCTTTTGTTTTTATTGAAAAAAATCAAACATTTAAAAATCAATTCATCAGTCTGCATCTAAAAAAAAATTGTAGTTGCAGATTGAAGAAAAGTAATTTATCTTTTATTTTTATATTTTTTTAAAGCCCAAAGCTGTATAAAAAAATATTAATTAATCTGCATCTACAAATTTTAAAATAAGAAAAGTGAAAATTGAAATATATATATATTTGCATTATTTTTTATTTAAAAAAATAAAATATTTAAAAATCAATTAATCATTCTGCATCTGCAATTGTTTTAAAGAAAAGTCACTTTTCTTTTGTTTATATATTTTTTAAAAGCCAACAGCTGTTTAAAGAGTTAGAAAAAATAAAATACATTTAAATGTATTTAAAATTTAAAATTTATTAATTTAAACAATATTTAAAAAAAACTGTTTAAAACATTACAATCTACAAATTAAAAAATAAATAAATTTATATAAATATATATATATATATATATATATATATATAAAATATATATATATATATATATATATATATAAAAAAAAGCAATGTCAAATATTTTTATCAAACTGCAGCTACAATTTTTTTTAGGTTTTTGCTTTTGTCTAAACGTGAAGAAAAGTCTTTACTTATATATTTTTTAAAAGCCAAAACAGTTTAAAAATCGTATCCTTGCTTATCCTCAATCTGCAATGATGTAAATGTGATAGACCACTTTTAGATTGAATCAACAGGTACTTTTCCAATTAGCTCAAGTAAGTTGTCAAAATAAATATATTGTCTTCCCCTTTGCCACACTTTCCACCCTCCTTGTGACATCGCCAATCCTCCTCACATGGTCAGCCATGTCCCGGGCCGCCATGCCATTCGGACTGTTGCGCAGGGAACTGGCGTGCGAGGGCTACCCCATTGAACTGCGCTGCCCAGGAAGCGACGTGGTGATGGTGGAGACGGCCAACTATGGACGCACTGATGACAAGATTTGTGACGCGGAGCCCTTCCAGATGGAGAACACGCAGTGCTACCTTCCAGATGCGCTGAAGATTATGGCTCAGAGGTGCGTGCGCGAGGCTCGGCCATCTTGTTCGTGCCTTTCATAATAGATGCAAATCGCTTTGTCGCTCTGATTGGATACAGATAAATCAATTCGCAGCATCTGCTGTTTGCGGCATACTCCTGACCAAACCCGTGTTAGACGAAACATTACACCCGGCGAATGCTTTTGTTGCGTGTTTGTGTGTGTGCAAGTGCAATAATCACTCCGGCTAAATCAGGCTGCGCCATTAGCTGTGTACTCAGCAGCGTTTTCCTCGAAGAACAAATCAATATTTGGGGCGAGGAGACAAACGGACAGCCCTTTGCTTCCCCTTTCCTGTAAATTAATCACTCTCTTTCTTTCTCTTGCCACTCCATCCATCACTGTGTTGTGCAGGTGTAACAACAGGACGCAGTGCGTGGTGGTGGCGGGGGTGGACGTCTTCCCAGACCCTTGCCCTGGGACATACAAATACTTGGAGATCCAGTATGAGTGTGTCCCTTACAGTGAGTATGCATTTGCGAATATGGATACTGTATAAATGGATATACAGTATATGAATGTAATGTAAAAAAAAAAGATCATACACACTACATGACCATGTATTTGATGATATGTTGCACACAAAGATTCACCATATGGGCAAAAGTATTGGAACATATGAACCCGCACTGGAAGCGTAGCAATTTCCAAAATGTCTTGGTAAGATGAGGAATTAATATTCAGGAAAAAGTGATGCGTTTGATTGATGAATTGATAAAGATACGTATGTGTCTCAATACTTTTTTAATCATGTGCTGTGAATCCTTTTTCTTTATCGTCAAGACATGTTTCGCCGATTTTTATAACCTCTTGTATCCCTGAGATGCTTTCTCTCCTCAGAGAGCGCGCGTGCGTGCGTGCTTGAAATACAAACAGAGAGTTGAAGGAACGAACTAGAGAAATGTATTTGCATACTGTATGTCTCCTGTGTGTGCGTGTGGGTGCGTGTGGGTGCTCACGGGAGGGGGGGGGGGCACATCTGCGTGTGCATGTGTGTGTGTGTGTGTGTGTTTTCTTTTCCAGAGTCACACCAAGCCCAGGAGTTGCTCTCTTTTCTCCACAGGAGTTCGACGAAGAGATTGAGAGAGGGGGGGGGGGGGGTAGGGGGAGATGGAGGGGAAATGGTGATGAAGGGATGTGGGGCTAAAGGGGCATTTACGAAAATGTTTGTGAGAATGGAACTCATAATCTGTGCAATTCTTTCTTTACTTTCTTTTTTCTTCTGTCTTTCTTTCTGGCTTGCATTCTTGCTTCTTTCATTTCTTCTTTTCTTTCCCCCTCTGATTTCTCTTTCTTTCTCTCCCTCTTTTTTTTCCCTATGCTTGAGTAGAAGTGGACCAAAAAGGTAAAGACAATACATTGTAGCATCTTGATCTCCACCCACGCCCCTGTTTCTCTCTTGCTCTCTCTCTCTCTCTCGCTCTCTCCCTCTCTCTCTCTCTTCCTCCTACCTTAGGTCGTTGTTTGTAGTCATGCTGGATGTTGCCCCCTTTTTTTCCATCTTCTTCTCTGTTCTTTCCCCCCCATCCCTTGTTGTATGGAAATCTGTGATTTTAACCAGTTTGATGCAGGTTCTGCACATATGCTCTCCCTTTTCCTCTCTTCTTCTACTCTTTGTGAGCTTTCTCAGAGGTGGGAATGAATTTTGAGCGTCAACAGTCGGGAATTCTTTCCGTCTTCGTCGATCCGTCGATATGGCAAGCTGAACCAAACTGGAATTGTCAGTCCGTCAACGTTATTTTAACTACGCTTCTGTCAGGCTAAATTACATTTTGTCACCACTATTTTGTTTATCATGTTACTATTCTTTTCCTCGCGGTCCGCACACGGTTGTACAGCCAGCGAGCGCAAAATTTCCCTTTTGTGAACCCATTAGCTGTTCAGTAACCTGCCTGATGTAAAGTGGCGCACCAAAGGACCTAAACCCAAACTGATGTTTGCTTAAATGTAGCAATAATGTGGAATTTACGCGATAGAACAGAGAAGGCTTGGAGAATGGTGTGCAAGGAATTAGCACACCTGCTGAGTGTTTATTTTTTTGTTTACTGAAGGAGAATAAAAGTGGAAGTTCTCTGCGGTTTATCAGCAAAGTGGCCGTCTGTCTGTGTTTCCGTCATTCGTCAGCAAAATGGGACCGAGGAGGTCCATTGGTACTACTGACCCGGTTATTGAGGATTACACTGACTGACGAATACCCACTTCCGGCAATGCTTAGTCTGTCAATTTTTGGAAGTTTCCCGTCATTTGTTAATCGTCAACAAAGGGCGTCCATCACTGATGGATTGATGGACCGTCTGATAATTTGGACGTAATGCCCACCTCTGCTCTTTCTATCATTATTGAACTCATGGCACACAGCTCAACACTTTCTTTCTTTCTTTCTTTCTTTCTTTCTTTCTTTCTTTCTTTCTTTTTTTTCTTTCTTTCTTTCTTTCTTTCTTTCTTTCTTTCTTTCTTTCCTTCCCTCCTTCTGTTTTTCATCCTTCTTTCCCACCTTTCTTCCTTCCCTCATTCTTTCCTTTCTTTCTCCCTCTCATCCTTCCTACACAACAAATCGGTCAGTGTTAAATTTCAATTTTTCGGTCAAATATGCAGCAAGCAGTGTTATTTTAACACTGTCAGGATAAAAAGCTACACTGTCAGAGTAAATGTCCTTGAGTGTTGGGGTGGATGTTGGGTATAACCTGAATAGTACTACTTTGAGTGTTAAATTGACCACACCCTCATTTCTAGTGAAGGAGAAACTTTCCAAAATTCTGTTGCGCTGTTGACATTTCAATAGCCCTGAGAGCGTGGATTCGATCCCAGGCATGACTACAGTATGTCAAAGTATCCTTGAGCAAAATAATGATCTCCCAGTTGCTCTTGATGCCGTGTCATCAGTAGTCAAAATGGAAAAAGCTTTGACGGCCTTGTAAAGAGGAAACACGCTATATAAATGAAGTACCAGAGTAAAGTGTAGTTTTGAAAAGTGTCAGATTTAAACTAATTGGTGTGGACACATATAAACACTTTTCTAGCATTAAATTTAACACTCTCAGTGTTAATATAACACTGGTGATTTTGCTGTGTGCCTTCTCTCTTTCCTTCCATGCTTCCTTCCATCAAACATTCTTTCCTTTCTTCATTCCTTCTTCTTTCTCTTCTTTCTTTCCTTCCTTCCATCCTTCCTTCTCACTTTCATTCTTTCCTTTCTTCTATCCTTCTTTCTCACTTTCCTTCCTTCCTTCCTTCCTTCCTTATGCTTATTTTCCCTTTTCTTCCCCTATAGGCAGAGCCCCTTATTTATCTTCATAGGAAAAATAAGACCAAATGTGTGATTGGTCTGGATGTGTGCTTATCAAGCACTGCTAATATACGTGTGCGTGTGTATGAGTATGTGTGCGCGTTTGCGTGTGTGTGCGTGTGTATGCATGCCTTCTTGCATGCCAGCGTGAGATTGTACAGTAAACCTATGTGTCCATATATTTATTTTTTGACGTGTGGGTGGACCAATCTTTGTGCTGGATGTAAACTAACCTGCCCTCTCATTCACTTCAAGGTAAAATGTAGCCACGCCCTCTGCGCCCCTGATTCTACCTCACACTGCACTAACCGACACGCCCATGTACCGATACTCACACAACTTTCATTGCAGTGTCCCCTGTTATATTACTCACCACACAAACATGCACGCACACACATACATGCACACGCAAAGACACACAGACACACGCTCACTTTGACGTCTCGTCTCTTGCTTGCCTTTTGACATCAGCGCAGGTGTTTTAAAGCCCTCTGTGTCTCCTCTTCTTTGTCTTTCTTTAATCTCATTGCATCAACTGCATCTGGCGCAATCCAATTTTCATGCATTGATCCATTTCCACCTACAATTTTTCCTCTCTCTCTCTCTCTCTCTCTCTCTCTCTCTCTCTCTCTCTCTCTCTCTCTCTCTCTCTCTCTCTCTCTCTCTCTCTCTCTCTTTCTCTCTCTCTCTCTCTCTCTCTCTCTCTTTCTCTCTCTTTCTCTCTCTCATCCATCCGTTTCTTCTGTCCTCTCTCTCACATCGTTCTCTCTGGCAACTCCCATCTCCCAGTTTTCGTCTGTCCCGGATCACTGCTCAGCATCCAGCCACCTTCGTCTCAGCTGGAGGCAGAACATCAGTCAGGGGCGTGGTGTAAAGACCCGTTGCAGGCTGGCGACAGACTATACGTCATGCCATGGACGCCGTACAGGACCGAGGTGCTGTATGAATACGCTTCCTGGGACGACTACCGGCAGAACCGCGTAACCACTACCTATAAGTGAGTGTGTGTGTGTGTGTGTGTGTGCGCAAACATTTTAAGTTACTATTTGCTTTTAGGAGCTTTAATGTTGCTTACTCAGATGCAGATTACAATCAGTCCATTTAAAGTTGTGGCTTGAGGCCCACTTTTATAATTCCGTTCAAGCTGTCGTTAATTATTAATATAATGTAATTCTATCTGTAGTCTATTTTAAAGTAGATAATGAATTTGAGGCTAAAATAATACCAAGCTAGTTTTTGGGGGCAAAGCTACATCAAATTAAATACAGTATCCATGTAGAAAATAATAAAGTAAAACTAGCTTTTGAGTGTTTTAACGCGAATAGCGGCGGCCATCTTGTGTTGCCACTGTTCACATAATTTTTTTTCCTCTCCAGCGAAAATACCATAATGTGTGGCGTACCGTTGTACCAATAAGTATAAAATAAGTGTGGGAGAAGCTCTAAATACAGATTCCATCAGTAAGAATGTGAATATAAATTTTCTCTCATAAGTTATTTTTTCTGAAAGCAAAGCACATAAGAAAAAAACTATCGCTGTAAAACCACGATTCACAATACTGAGATGGTTGATGCAAACAATGAAGTTCTTTGCTCGACTCTCATTATCCCATACAGGGATCCTGGAGTAAAACACCCACTGATAAGTGTTTTTTTCAGCGAAAAAATTAACATAATTTGTCAGAAATAGCCTAATTATGAATTAGGAGAGCACTGGCACTTATTTTTTTCCATTTAAAACTGATCGCACCTCATGTATTGAAATAGGCCCCCGTCGTTGACAGATGGCCACCTTTTCGGCGAGTGCTCACATTTTCGGCGAGTGCTTTATGACATGTGGCCTGGAAAAAAAATACACAGACTGAGCACCAATGGAAGCACGTCCATCCATCTGGATCAGTACAGACGGACCTTCTCAGTCCGTGTATTTTTCGAGGCTTCACGTCGTAAAGCATTCGCCGAAAATGTGGGCATCCATCAACGATGGAGAGACGGAAGTGCCCACCTCTGGAAATATATATGGAATTGTCTTTTATTGGAGAGATACATACCCCTAATTGTTATCTAAAAAACAATGTGCTTTTTATCCCTCTTTCTAGACTGCCAAGTCGTGTCGACGGTACAGGTTTTGTGGTGTATGACGGTGCCGTGTTCTATAACAAGGAACGGACACGCAACCTGGTCAAATACGACCTGCGGACACGCATTAAGAGCGGCGAGGCGGTGGTAGTCAATGCCAACTACCACGATACGTCGCCTTACCGCTGGGGAGGGAAGTCAGACATCGATCTGGCAGTGGATGAGAACGGCCTCTGGGTGATCTACTCCACCGAAGCCAATAACGGACGCATTGTGGTCAGCCAGGTAACACAAATGACAAGCCACAGCAACATTACAGACTTTTTGCTCATCTTTGCGCCTCTTCCCTGTTCTCCAGGTGAACCCGTACACCCTGCGCTTCGAGGGGACGTGGGCCACAGGTTTTGACAAACGTGGGGCGAGTAACGCCTTCATGGCCTGTGGCGTGCTCTATGCGGTGCGCTCAGTCTTCCAGGATGACGAGGGGCAGGCGGACGGCCGTGTGGGCAATGATATGGTGGTTTATGCCTATGACACCAGCCGGGGGCAGGAGCTGCCCATTCAGATACCCTTCCCCAATCCCTACCAGTACATCTCTTCCATAGACTACAACCCGAGAGACAACCAGCTGTATGTGTGGAATAACTATTATGTTCTAAGATACCCACTTCAGTTCACGCCGCCACCACCAACTAAAGGTCTGTTGATCCCGAACCTGGATTGGTGTCACTTTGCAGAGTATATACTAAATAGTAACGTTTTATTTCTCTCCAGGTCCCCTTTCGTCTCTGATGACAACCGTGCGCTCTTACACGGCTACAGTTGCACTGACCCCTGTGCGGCCATCAGCCTCCCACCCAGTCGGCGTCATCAACCGGGGACCCTTTGACCAGAGGCCAATAACAGCCATGGTCCCGCTAACACCCCGCCCCCCTTTGCGTGTCCCCTTGGCCCCGGGGGGCCCTGGTCAGGTGGGCGGATGTGAAGGAAGGGTGGCCAGAGGGGTGCAGTGGCCCCCCACTCTGAAAGGGGAGACAGTGGAGAGGCCCTGCCCTAAAGGCTCACTGGGTAAGTCAGATGTGTGTTTGTTCGGTCATGTCAACGTTTCGTTACACGTGTGCGTGTATCTTGTTTCCCGTTGAAATGTAGTCACATGCCCTCTATTTGAACTCCCCTTCACATGACAGAGAAGAAACAGTAGTTATACTTTTTACAGTCACGGTCCGTCAACTCTTCCTCTCGGTGTGCAGCTGTCTTCCTCTGGCTCAGAGGAAGAGAGGGCATTTGGCCCTAATCCTGTTTAATGGCTAGATTTTGAAACCCAATTAAACTGGGAAATAATTTCCCATCATAAGTGACCTAGTTGCATCTAATTTGCAGACCTGTACACCAATAAAATTAGACATTTCTTCCTTTCATGGACTTTAAAGGGGAAGTCAACCCAAGCATTTTCTTTACAATATTATGTTGCATGCGCCCCCACTATAGTCTAAATGTGGCATTCTGATAAATACTGCGTTTATAGAATACAAATTATGCAGCAAAATCTAGCCGGTTTTATCCATCTCAGGAGGAAGCCATTTTGCCAATGGCTGTTGACTGAAGATGACATCACAGTTGCTCAGGGCTCAATAAACGGTGATGTTACGGCTCACCTGTTTTCTGAAGCTGAGCTGTGATTGGTTGACAGCTAGTGACAAAATGGTCGCTCCCTGAGATGGATAAAAATGGGTGGAGTTTGCTCATTTATTCATATTCCATAAATACAATATTAATCAAAATACTGTGTTCAGACTTGTGAGGCTGCATAGAACATATTATTGTAAATATTTTTGGGGGGTTGACTTCCCCTTTATTTCATTCACTCCCAGCCATTTTTTTTGTCTTAAATGTCCGACTCATATCATGCTATGTAGTTAGCTAGCTTCCCTCCCCCCAAAAATGAGTTTGCAAACTGTTTTATTTTGAAAAATACCAGATCTACCTTGATGCCGAGGCTCGACTTCCTGTCCGGCTTGTGTCATTTCTTCAGCTTCATGAAAATCCGCATGCGGCGTTTTGGCAAAAATAGAACGCTTGCGGAAACATTCCGCACCACATACGCACCGCACTGCAGCTGGTGTGAATTGACACTCGAATGCTTTTTATTCCTTGCGACGGCCGTACGGAAAACGCACCGCGTCCGTTCCTCAGTCAGTGTGAAGTGGGCGTAACCCTTCTTGAATACCTGTGCCTGTATCTTGTTCTCCAGGTATAGCGTCCTACGAGTGCAAGATGTCGCCAGTGAGCTGGAGCTCCAGAGGTCCTGATCTCTCTAACTGTACCTCTCCCTGGGTCAGCCAGATTGCACAAAAGGTCAGTTACATATGCACACACCTTGCGCAAATGACCCGTTAACAAGCAACCTGCACTTTAAATGTCAACAATAAAAAGTGATTCAGAACACTGCTACCTTCCTCCAGATTAAAAGCGGAGAGAATGCAGCGAACATAGCTGGGGAGCTGGTCAACCTGACCCGGGGACGGATCTACGCTGGTGATGTCAGCATGTCTGTAAAATTGATTGAACAGCTACTGGACATCTTGGACTCGCAGCTTCAAGCCTTGAGACCAGCCAATAAAGAGTCTGCGGCACGCAATTACAATAAGGTGAATTGCTCCTCAAATTCATGCTGATGTGTACTTGACCTTTTACAGGAAATGTCAGTGCTGATATTTGTAACACAGATGTTGTTTGCTGTCTTTGTAGCTGCAGAAAAGGGAACGCACATGCAGGGCTTACGTGCAGGTAGGCGATGGATGGATGGATGGATGTATGGATGATTATTGAATAGATGAACTGATGAATCACTGGTGGATAGTTGGATAAGGAATTATGGGAAAAGGGATCATGGATGGACAGATGTAAGATTGTCAGATGGACAGATGATAGATGGATGTATGATAGAAATGGATGGATGGCTGACATGTAAGATGGACGAGAGACAAATGGAATGGCAGACAGATGTTTAGTACACAAATGGACGGATGATTGAAGGTAATGACGATTGATGTATAGATGGACGGATGAATGGTAGCTAAATGAATGGATGGATGAATGGATGAGGGATAGATGCTGGACAGAAATATGAATGGCTGAATGGTGGCTGTTAGCTTTTTTTAATGGATGAATTGATAATGGACTGGATGGATAGCAGAGGTGTCAAAATCCAGGTCCAGAAAGTAAAATCCATGCCACAGTTTGGCTTTAGTCACAGGCGCCCGTTTGCCTGCTGGTTGAGTCCAATCACCTGTGGCTAAGATTTTTTTACTTTCTGCACCTGGATTTACCACCTCTGATGGGCGGAGGAACAAAAGAGGATGACCAGGTGAATGGACACACTACCATGATGTAATGTATATTTCTGCTTGTCAGGCTGTGGTTCAAACAGTAGATAACTTGTTGGGTCCTGAGGCTCTGGTGTCCTGGGCTGACATGAACGGTCCTGACCAGTCCCGCTCTGCATCACTCCTGCTGGATGCGGTAGAGAAAGGAGCGTTCTTATTAGCTAACAACCTCTATGAAGGTCGTTTCAGTGACAGAGCACCAAACGTCGGTATGCTGTCTCTCTTTTTCCGAGCGCTCAACAGACCACAATTTCAAAACGAGCATCTCAATCAGACCTTTTTTTTGTATGTGTGTGATTAGATCTGGAGGTGTATGTGCTAAACACCGAGGCGGACATACAGGACCTAACATTCCCGCACTCCTACGACAGCGACAGCATCCTGCAGATCTCAGCTGTGGCCCTGCAGCAGTATAGCAATAATGGTGCGAAGCACACTCATCTCACAATTAAAACAATAGATAAACCGCACTTATAGCTGTTAATGGATTGTGGAATTAATGTTATGATAACGCAAGTACACAATCAATGCCTCTAAATAGCTTTCTTCCTTCACTGTACAGGCCAAGTGAAGCTGGTCCTTTCCTTATACAAGAACTTGGGCACCTTCCTAACCACCCAGAACTCCACCTTGCGGCTCGGACTTGGACTTGGACAAGGGTCAGAAGTCAGGCGCAGGAGCCTGGTGGTCAACTCGCACGTCATATCTGCTTCCGTGCACAGAGGCTCCAACAGAGTCTTCCTCGCTGAGCCCGTGGTGTTCACCCTCAGGCACCTGCAGGTCTGCTGGGAAACGAAAGATTCCTGATGATCTTAATCAACACAACTGAATTGTTTTTGTGTTGTATCCACAGCTGGACAACCACTTTGGTCCCAACTGCTCTTTCTGGAACGGCTCAGGGGTGTCTGGGACCGGCAGGTGGTCCACACAGGGATGCCGCCTGTTGCACACCAACAATACGCATACAACTTGCGCCTGCAACCACCTGTCAAGCTATGCTGTACTCATGACGTACCAGCAACCTGCTGTAAGTAATCACAAACTTGGAATGATTGTGGTTTTGTGTGTGTGTGGGTTTTTTTTTTTAACGAAAAGCGTCTTCACACTTCTAGAATTGTGCACAAGACTTATGCATGGAGGATCAAAAATGCTCAAATAAAAAATAAATAAAAGTGAAAATAAAAACAGATGTAAAAAAATAAACAATAAAAAAATAAGTATAAAAAATTCATATAAATGGAAATAAAAACAACAAAAAATATAAAGTAAAAATGAATACAAAAATAAAACGAGATTAAAAAAAATACAAATAAATATAATAATAAATGTGGAAATAAATAAAAAAATTAACAAAAAAATATAATTAAATGTCAATGAAAGAATTAAAAACACTTTTTTTTATCTTATGCTGATATACTGTCAGCATGAAATATGTCATGAAATGTTATTCAAATGAGGGGGCGGTCCTAAGTTTGTCTTGGGTTGATCTATTCGCCTAATGGTTGATTGACATGTCAGCCAGCCCGTTCCACAGCAATGGAGAATGGAGAATTCACACACACGAAAGAAACAATGGACCTTGTTGTTTACAGGAAATTGTGTGACGTTGTTGAGCAACGCAAATTTCAGTGATAGTGGACAAGGTTGTCCACTTGACAAGATTGTCCACTGTTCATTACTGGAGCTCTCCATACAAGCCGTTGAGACTTCTTTGTTTGTCAACCTGCTTGGTGTGGATGAGCGAATACTCCACCATTGAATGACAGTTTGCAAGGGCGGAGTCCAACCAAGACACGCTTAGGACCGCCCCCTCATTTGAATAAAATTTCATGACGCATTTCATGCTGACAGCGTATGCAGCATTAAATAAATACATATAAATATAAGAGCAGTGTTTTGATAGAAATCTTTTTTTTTTTTATTTCCGTATTTATTTTTATATCTGTTTATTTTTTTAATCTTGTTTTTATTTTTGTATTCATTTTCACTTTTATTTATTTATATTTTTGTCGTTTTTATTTCCATTTATATTTGTTTTTTGCATTTAATTATTGAATTATATTTTTTAGATCCGCCCGTTTTATTTTCACTTACATTTATTTATTTTTAATTTATTTTCTCCATACTTATGATGTGCACCGTCTTTGTTCAGCACCGATGATAATCTTGCCTCAAGATGAATAGCTGGTAAATATTGTTATGTTTACTGCCTGTATGACACGTACTGTATTTTTTCTTTAATATTTGCAAGTTTCAGTCAACAGCAACCAGCCGAAATTGTAAAAGAATCATCAGTCATTTCTGGAAAGCTTGTGTGTCATTCTCCTGATTAATTATGGCAAGATTGCTGCTTCTCAAACTCCAAGATAGGGTTCAGTTCCCAAATTAGAAAGGCTGATAAATGCTGTTATTCCTACTAGTCCTCAGCCATCAGATCCCATTTTTGCACTAATTTGTAAGATAGGAAGACGTTTATTAATTAACCATTCAATTATCTTGAGTTGAAGCTGTGAGAGAAATATTTCTAAACGCCGTCGGCTGTTGTGATCTCTAATAAAAGGCAATTGACATACTTTCTTTGTTCTTCTTGGTCTTGGCAGTCTGGTGTGGGAGTAGAGGAGCTTTTGGTCTATATCGTCTCCTGGGTGGGCATCTCTGTTGCTCTGGTGTGTTTGGCCACCTGTCTTACCACCTTATGCTGCCAGGCGGCACCCTGGCACACTGACCACAGCACCATCCACTGCAACCTGTGGGCAAACCTGCTCATAACAGAGCTGCTCTTCCTTGTGGAATCCAATAAGACACAATATACCGTGAGTTCTTATTTACCTAAAACATGCTTGCAAAATTTAGTTTTCTCTCTCGTGTGTCATTTCGGTTTTCTCACATTATATTTAAAGGTTGTGTGCTCCATCATTGCCGGCCTGCTGCACTTCTCATTGCTCTCAGTGTTCTGCTGGCTGTGTCTGGAAGCAGTGGAACTGTACATTTTGCAACGTGAAGTCTTTGAGGGTCGTAATTCCAGACGCAAGTATTTGTACTTGAGTGGCTACTCTGTACCCGGGCTGGTGGTGGCTGTGTCTGCAGCCATTGACTTCAGAGGCTACGGCTCAAAGGCTTTGTAAGTTCATCACAATACAACTGTGCAGTGTGTACAATATATATATATATATATATATATATATATATATATATATATATATATATATATATACTGTATACATAAAACAATATTTTTTTAATCAGATTAATCACATCTTAGAATTTTGATTAATCACGATTAATCGCTTAATTAAAAAGGCTTTTTATCAACATTATTTTGCCTGCCAAATTTAAAGAGCACCTGTTATGTGTTAATTCTTTTGACATTTAATGTTATGAGGACGCCTTCAACATTTTTTGATCCACTGCACACGCTCATCCTCCTCTTTTTCTAATCAATTAATTACTTGAGTAATTAAAAAAATATATATATTTCACTAGAACAAATATGCAGAATGTCGTACGCAAACATTTATTAAATATTTTACATTAATGCGTGTGTAACGGAACCATTCGCTGTCAAGCTAAAGGATCATATGCGGTCAAAATTATTAGTGTGATTAATATGCATTAATACATGATTAATGCGATAATTTGTTGTGATTAATCAGTGAGTTAACGCTTTAACTGTGACAGCACTAATATATATGTATAATATAAAATTATGACCCGGGAGAACTTTTTTTGTTTTGCCATACTAGAGTAAAGAGTAATTGCACATCCACTACAGTAGGTGGCAGTGGCGCTCTCATTTATTTATTTATTAATTTTTAATTTCAGGCAAATTGATGACAAACTATAAATGAGCATTTTAACAATTTTTGTAGACAAATGATACTATTTATAGTTACGGCGGAGAGTTGGAGAGGCACGAAATGTGTTCTTATTCCTAATATATACATATCAAGTGTCAATCAAAACTGACCATTATTGTATTTGTAAAGGCACATTTTCTGTTTTCACTTCAAATTGTCTAACATTAAGGACTGTGATTGTATAGACAGATTGTTGTTGTTTTTCTTCCTCCTCTAATTCGTGTGTCTTTACGCACAGCTGCTGGCTGCGAACTGATAATTACTTCATTTGGAGTTTCCTTGGACCAGTGGCTGTTATTATCACTGTGAGATTTTTGTTCCTGCCCTCATGCAGAGTTAACCATTTACTGTGTGTAGTGTACAAATGTATGTGCGAAGGTAACGCATTGACAGTTTGTGTTATTGTCTACAGCTCAACCTTGTCATCTTAGTGATGACCTTACATAAGATGCACAGCACTGCCGCCCTGAAGCCAGACTCCAGTCGCCATGACAACCTGAGGTTTGTAATTGTCTCTCGAGCTGTGGGCAAAACATTTACAATTGAGGTGATCCATGTTACTTTTGTTTCATTATATTTAGTTTAGTTTACAAATTTAGTTTGACATAATACTTTGCATGTTTTGTGTGACAAGCGGGCAATCTTTCAAAATGATTATAGAAACTGTTCTGGTATTACTTCTACATGCTATAACTATTGGGTTTAAAAGAGCACTTAATACCTGTGCTAAACACAATTCTCATACTGAATAAACACAATTGAGTTTGTCCCGGTAATCATAGGAATGAAAATTCTGACTGTGACATTGCCAATTTCTCTGAATGTATTATGCTCAACAGGAAGTGGCAGGTCGATTTGAAGGCCATAAAATGGTACAATTTATTCTGGTTCTGTAACCAGGTCAATACATGTTGCCGACACTTCTTAACGACATTAGCTGCACACCTAGCAAAAGTTTTGTTTAGAAGCCTATTTTTAAAAGATGATTTGAAAGAGTGTAACAACATAACATAACAATACTTATTGTAGGTCCACTTCCTCTCCTATGACCATGCACTTTCATTCAGAGACCTGACATTTGAGTAGAATCATTATCACCCTAATTGAGCATGGAGAAACTGGGTGAAATAAGGTGTCAGAAATATTCTCCAGAAATCTATTTAAATGCCTTTTCTCATTATGGTTGCTGTAGTAGTTGGCAATGATAGGCCACTAATTACGGCAGTTCCAAATTTAATGATATCGCTTATTAAGGAGAAACAGGGGACAATTAAGTGACAAAAATATTCACCAAAAAATAAAATAACAATTAAAACACCTCTCATTCTGATTGCTGTAGTAGTTGGCAATGGTAGACCAATTCTTAACACAGAATGAGGAAAAAAAGTACTCAAAATGAGAATAAGTGTTTGCATTGATTTCTGGTGAATTATTCTAACTGAATGCATTTCATCCATCTTCTCTATAATGAGAGATATCAGCAACGTTTGATGTGTAGTATGCAAAGGTCTGCCGGTTCCAGCTATTACTGTTCAGCTCTCAGAATGAAAAAATATATATTTCAATTGATTTATGGTGATTTGTTCCACATATTTCATCCAGGATTATGTAACTTGTGGATGGTCCGTAAGCGAATATTGAACATCTGGCCAACTTTTACTCGCTGTCTGTGCGCAGTGTCAGCTCGCCGTCCATCTAAAAAAAGCTTGAGCATGGCTAAATGTCTGAAGACTACGTCCAATCGTCACCAAAATTCTGATGCACATCCCTTGTCATGTGCACCTCGACCTGTAAAAAGATCGGCACAATATTTTTGATTGTGTGGAGGTGATAATGGCTTCTACTCATAGGAGCTCACATTTAATGTCAATAAAATCCAAAATATTGTGCCGAGTGCTTTTATATTTTCACAGGTTGGCTTGGACTAAGCCAGGAAACAATAGTAATGCTGCCATCCTCCCTTCAATTACGAGGAGAAACAACCCATAAATAATGGCTGTTACATCTTGTGCTGAGAGTTGCCATAAATAAATAAATACTGGGCTTTTCAGGGAGATTCATTTTTTTGTTGGCATCATTTTTTACATACAGACCTATTACTTAAGTGCCAACGTGCAGCCCATTCAAAGGTCTCTTTAATCTCCATTAATTAAAAACGTAACATTTTCCGATTTTTTTCCTGCTGCTATGAAAAGGCCTTTGCGGCTTCCATTTCGTCAGAGTGTCATGAATGTTCACTGAAAGTGGCTTTTGTTATAATGAATGCTAACCTTGTAGGAGAATTCCGCAAAGCAAAAAGGAGATCTGACACACTGCACTTGCGGTCGTGTTACAGTGGTGTTAGATAGCTTGGGTTTGCAATTTGGTGCAAATTTGGGGTATTTTATGTTATGTTATGTTATATTTTATCTTCTAATAGTATCTTGTCCTCACGTCGAGCATGTGATGTAATTTAAATTCAGACTTTCATTTTCCCCTTCTATAATTTGATCATGTATGCCAAAATATTGATTCTATTGTGCACACATTTGTGCAAATTTAGGGTTAAAAGCAGCCCTGATTCTGGAAAAGCTCTTCAGTCAAAATCAAGTTTTGAAGTTCACCTTGTGATGTTAGGATGCTGAATTTTAACAGCAGACTACCAACCTGATAAATTACAGTAAATATGGTTAATGGTTAAGTAACACCAACTACTAGCATTGGACAGGTATTAATATCATCCATGAAGGCAAGAGTGTATTGAATTGGTCCAGTGGAAGCAGTACTTAATTACTGCAGCCAGGAGGACGTATCAGGACCGCTTCTATTGGTATACTGTAGTGTTGTAGCCAGTTGCTTAGTTAAAGATCTAGTCTCTGCTTTAAGCTTTGTGTCATTATGTCATGAGGAATGAGGGCTTGGTAGGCATCCAGCTCCTCCTCGTGCCCTCAAAAACATGACGTGTTATGTTCGTCCCAGAAAATGATGTAATGTTCCTGGTTGAGGGGAACCCAAACAATAATTTAAAAAAATGCGAGATAACAGGATGAACGAAAAAGGCTTCTCCTTCCGACCAGGCTATATTCAGATACAATGACAATAATTTTACTATACACAAAGTATATCTCCCTTAGTTGAACTTAATAGCCACAGACACAAGTAGTTTTCTTTTTACTGCTGAATTTATTGCTTCTTGCCAACAATAATTCCACAGTGAAAAACACACATACAAACTAAACAGTTAGCATAAAGAAAATAAAGACAACTTAGATTTAACTTACACAAAAGTATTGGCAAACACAAAATAAACTAACCTCATTGGCTCTGTGTAATGTCCAAAAAGGGAACTAGGCTTGTTTTCTTCTGTCTTTGTTTTTTCTGTTTCTCTCTGAACTTAACATTATTTATGTCTCGCTGTGTCTATACTTTCTCTCCTCCCTAAGCTCTTCCTCTACTCACTTACTCACTGACATACACACATACACCCCACTACAGCGCCCTCTCTGGTGTGGGTGGCGACAAACGCCCAAAAGCAAAGAAAACAAAATGCACAAAAATGACAATGTGGCAGTTACACACAGGGTTGAGTTGATATCTGAGTATCATACAGACAATGCTCACAACAAGACTTCTGGTACTCAAACAACATCTGGCCAGGTTGCAAGGTGAAGCTAAATGACTGCTAACTTTCGGCGGTTTAAAAAAAACTTCCATCCCTCCTCTGGCCAATCCCACGGAGGCAATCATTTTGAAACAGCCAACCAGCAGCTCCCACCTGTTGACACTCAACTGCTCAATCACCACCAAACAAACAAAAAATCACAAAATGAACAAGGTCACAGCACATGCATGCGTTCTCCTTCTTCTGTAAAAATGTTGAAATTATTTCCGCATGACAGTGACATGTGGTCTTGTGTGTCCAGGGCGTGGGCGGTGGGCTCGTTGACGCTGCTCTTCCTGCAGTGCGTCAACTGGTCCTCTGGCCTGATGTTCTTGTCTGCGCCTTCCCTCCTCCTGGCTTACCTCTTCGCCTCCCTGAATACAGCGCAGGGCTTCCTCATCACCATCCTGCACTGCACCCTCGCCAGGAAGGTCAGCCTCAGAGCTGAGCATCGTTATCTTGGTGCTCGTGTGATCGCACGCCGCCGACGGTTCGTGATGTGCTTTGTGTTCAGGGTCAGAAAGACTACGGCCGATGTCTCCGTCTCTCACAGTGCTGCGCAACCTCTTCATCCAGTTCTCCGGACTCGGTCAAGGGTGCAGCGCTGCGCTCCAACAGCCGCTACAGCAGTAGCCAGGGGCGGAGAGCCACGGCGAACAGACAGGTCCGTGCTCCATTTCGCACTTCTCTTATGGGCTTTTTCTCGACACGAACCTGTTTTGACTCTCTGCCAATATTCTCGGCTCCAGAGTCGAATTAGGAGGATGTGGAATGACACGGTGCGCAGACAGACTGAGTCATCTTTCATCGCCGCTGATGTTAACAGCACTCCAACTCTGAGCAGAGGTTAACATCTGCTTTATTGTTTTCGCACGCTTTCTTTGTTGCTTCGCGGTGCAACATTGATTCGGATTCATCTTTTTTCTGCACATAGCTGCATTGGGGAATCATTTCCTGACCAATCCAGTGCTGCAGACTCACGCAGGAGCCTCTCCTTATGACACCATGTTGGCACAGGGATACAACCAACCCTTCACCTCCACAGGTATACTTTATCACAACCTCAGTGGTCTTTCTTTTGTACACTAATGGCTTAATTGGTGGGTTCCCTTAACTGCATTTCTCTTTGTGAGAGTCCTCAACAAGTCTGCCTGGTTGATAATGTTTATTTGTCCAATCATTAAGTCAGAATAGTAGACAGTACTGTGCAAGAGCCAATAAAACAGATACAGGCGTTACAATGACGTTAATTAGAGTTTCTATAAATTAAGGTTTCAGTTTGCTTTAATTTGTCATTCTTGTGCACTGTGCTGTTCAGTGTTTTAACTGAATTGAGAGTACTTTAAAAAAATATTATTAGAGGTGGGCGCGTCAATGAATTTTGAACGTCCGTCAATCGTCAAGTCGGAACACCCATCATCATCAATCCGTCAATATTTCAAGCCGAACGGTCAATCCGCCATTCACCGATTGCTCAGCAAAATTAGCATCCGTCAATGTTTCCGTCAATCGTCAATACCTCACCAAAATGCCGAATTTATTGTCGGATTGACGATTTCATTGATGGATGAAAACCCACTTTCGTCAATGCAAAATTTGTCAATTTCTCAAAGTTTCCCGTCAGTCGTCAACAAAATGAGCGTCAGTCATTGACGGATTGACAGACCTTCCGTCAATATTGACGGAATGCCCACCTCTGAATATTGTACAGTAGTTACCTTTGGTATGACGTCTGCAATGCTTTGTTATCCTACATACCATGCAAGTACAGTTATGGATGTGAATGATAGTCTAGAATAGAGTGAGGGTAGGTCCCTTATGTAGGTAAAGACACTAGGAAATAATTATATACTCAGCATGCAACAACAGATATAGTGGGATTCCAAGTGAAAAACCATAAACATTTAAATTCAAATAATCCTTCCAAATCAATTTGCATATTTGCCCTGTGAGTGTGTGGGTTTTCTGCTGATACTCTGGCTTTCCCACATTCCAAAGACTCTAAATCAGTGGTGGGCAAACTCGGTCCTCGAGGACCGGAATCCTGCAGGTTTTGGATGTTTCCCTGCTCCAACGCAGCTGATCCCAATCAACAAAATCATTATCAGGCTTGTTTGGAGCTGTGTTGGAGAAGGGAAACATCTAAAACCTGTAGGACTCCGGCCCTCGAGGTCAGAGTGTGCTCACCCCTGCTCTAAATTGTCCATGAGTGTGAATGTGAGTGGGAATGGCTTTTTGTCTATATGTGGCTTGTCATTGGCTGGCGACCAGTCCAGGGTGTACCACTGATGACAAGTGTTATAGACAATGTTTCTCAACCTTGGTCCTCGGGGCACACTATCCAGTCTGTTTTCCATGTCTCCTTATTCCAATGCAGCTGATTCCAATGACAGCTCATTAGCAAGCTCTGGAGAAGCCTGATAATGATCCTCAGCTGCAATGGAATGGGGAGACATTTAAAAAAGGCTGGATAGTGTGCCTTGAGGACCAGGGTTGAGAAACACTATTATAGAAAATGGATGGATGGATTGATGTTTATTGTTTGTGTCATCCGTTTTTAAGAGAAAGTGATTTTCATAATACTTTGGGCCCTATTTTCATGTCTAGTGCAAAATGCAGTCTACCTGCGTGCATGGATGGAGTTTTCTTTCTTTTTGAATTTTTATAGATGGGCGGAGCTAGAAATGGGCGTTTGTGGCAATGTACGCCATTGTGGGATGGAATGTGTGTGGTATCCCTTATTTGCATTAAAATCAAGGTGGTCCGTAATGCACGCCGGGCAGAAGTGGCAGAAGTAAACTGACTCGCTGGACATGTGACGTGGACAATTGGAGAATGTTGTGCACTTCTCAATCGTGGATCCATATGTGCCCCCCCTGCCCCCTCCATGCCATATATATAAATGAAATATAATGACATGCACGTCCGCAGCACGCCAATCTGTCTGCTTGCGCCTCAAAATTCATAGCATACAATTTAGTCTACTTTACATCACCAAAAGTGACGATGAATTGATGTCAAGAAGGAGCATGCGCAGAATATAACAACGTCTTGTTTGTCTTGTGACATGGGGGACCTGTCGTGGAATACGCTCCGTCTGGTTGTATTTCCGTGCATGGTAAAACGACCAACATGGTCGTATTGTGTTGGATGACTTGTCCCAACCACTAACTGGACTTATGCCTGCACCAAAATTGATATGTGGCCATTTTAAGCTGAGCGCACGTGTGCTTGTCTATGAAAATAGAGCCCTTGTTATAATGGATTACCCTTAATATATATACTACTTTGAATCCATTATTTTTGTTGTTGACACACACAAAAACAAAGATCTTGGCCGTGGTTGATACGTGTGTGTGTTACTTTTTGTTTCAACGGATAATTGGTGTCTACTTTAGGGCTGCTTTGATTTTGTTTTTATATTTGTGTTGTTATGTTTTTGACTCTTTTCCTCTCTGTCTCTCTCTTCCGTGGACCAGTTGGAACCTTCCGAAACAAGAGTATGAGCTCTTCTTTATTGTGCTCACCCAAATCATTTGGCACCGTGGTTGTCGTCATAGACCACCCTTTCATATTTGCACACTCATACTTAGTAGATCATAATGACATGAAATACTTGTCAAGCAACCACATAAAATGTTTCAGATAAAACAAAAAAAAGTCTCAGTCTTTAGGAAGAAGCTCTACTCATTTGTTCATACTGTACATCGACTCATGCAACTCTTTTCACAACACGATTTTGTTATTCTGTCTTACCTTTTAAAACTGGTCATTTCCTGTTTCTTCCTGTAGAAGTTGGTGTTTCGCAAAGTCAGGAATCCTGTGGATTGGACAGTGTGTGTCTCAACGGAGGTTATACTCCCAATACCTTCACCCTACATGGACTGGGGGCCATGCCTGGATCCCGAGCCGGAGTGGTGGGCAGCACTGACCTTCTGAAAGAGGGAGGCGTTGGCATGGGAGGCGATGACATCTCCCCTTCCCTGCTGACCCCACACAGCGCTGCGGATTTGAGCACCGGTGCCGGAATGCGTCGTAACCTTTCTGACGCGGCTGCCCTGGAAAAGATGATCATCTCTGAGCTGGTGCAGAGCAACCTGAGGCCTTCTGGCGACATGCCCGTCCCTCCCGAGCGCTACGGAAGCCTGGCGAGGCCTCATCATCTGGACAGGGCGGCCCTCACTCACACTGCCACGTTGACTCGGCACACGCAGCAACCCCAGGAGGGCTGGGCGGCCACCATGCAGCCCGCCACTCGACACAACGCACAAGAGGGCTGGCCACATTTGAGGCACCATCTACAAGGTGCTGAGACACATTCCACATCACATGAACAAGATCATAGCACAACACCACGCTCACAAGATGGCTGGTCACACGCACGCACTCCAGCAGATGCTGAGTCCCGCGAGTTGCTTAAAGACGGGGAGAGACTGCAGCTGCAAGGCACTCTGGGTCGTCGCGGGCTCCAGGAAAGGCAACAAGCACGCCCCCCCGATGTTCAGGCTCGGCCGTACGCCACCCTCAGCCGCACCCCTGGCACCCTGTCCCGCCACCGCAGCACGGCCGAGTCAAGCGGCGGGACGGACAAAGAAAGGGAGCGAGATCGGGATCGTTACAGAGACAGACCCTTGCCACCGCCTCCTCCCCCGCCTCCACAGGAGTCTGAGCCCTTGTACAAAGCTCTGGAGGAGCCGCTTCTGATGAAACAAAGGGAGGCCAGTGTCGACGCTTGGCGAGGAGGGCAGGACAGGGAGAAGGATGAAGCCTTTCTCCTAAAAAGAGATGGCCTTATGGACGAGTGGCGGGGAGGTAACAGAGCAAGGGAGGAATCTTTCAGCTCTCAAAAGAGAAATGGAGACATGGCTGAGTGGAGAAGTGGAATGGAGAGAGGAAGGGAGGAACCTCATCTCCTGGAGAAGAGAGACGGAAGGATGGATGCATGGCGAGGAGCAGCAGAGACGGACCGGGAAGAAACTTTCATCACTCAGCGAAAAGATTTTGGGATTGATGGCTGGAGAGCTGGGATGGAGAGAGAAAAGGAGAGAGATGGTTGGAGAGCAGGATTTGAACGAGAGAATGACAAGCAGAAAGACAGAGCGCTAGATGTGTGGCGTGGAGGGGTCGATGTAGACAGAGAGGAATCTTTCTTGTTTGAGAGCAATGACGGCGGCCTTGATGGGAGGAAAAGAGGAAAAGATAGAGGTTCTCTTCGGTACCATGGCGACCGAGAGGATTCCGATGGCTTTACTCTGCCTTTGACCCCTGATCTTGACCTTGACCCCGACACCTCACCTGTCTACGTCCAAGACTCCAACCCGTCGCCACTGTACCCCGGAGACCATCGATCACCACCTCTCGGTCTCTTCTCGCGAAGCTCACCTCCGACTAACATATTTGCTCCCCGAGACACTAATTCTCCTCCCAACAATCTCTACTCCCGCCACTCGCCCCAAGTGTACAGCCGAAGCGGTTCTCCTCCTCGCTTCTACAGTCGTACCTCCCCCCCAACCCTCTCCTACCCTGACAGTAGCCCCGAAGGTCCAGAAGAGCTCAGCCCCGCCAGCCCGCCCCAGCAGCCTGCCCTGGAGCTGCCCTACAGCCTCGGGAGAACCCCCCTTGGCCCACGGCCCAATCACCTGCAGACCTTTTATCAGCCGCCACCACCGACGACTAACGGAGAGGCAATGTACACATCCGAGCCCTCTTCGGAAGGAGACGACGGTCAGATGCAGCGTGTGACGAGCCTGTGACTAGGGCGGTGGTGATCGGGGCATAGAAACCAGGGAGGTGGAGAAAAGCACAACCAACAAGTGTTAACTAGCAGTTATCGATGATAATGATCAGAGCTGGGCAAAACCGTCATTACATTGGCCCATCATTGGCGCATGTCCACCTTTTTGCAAGCGCTTTATGACGCGAAGGACGGACATAAACCTACTTCAGTCGGTGCTCAGTCTGCATATTTTTTCAAGGTTTTGGCTCTTGTCGAAAGGTGGGCATCCGTCAATGACGGGTCCGCCTTAACGGCGGTTTTGCCCAGCTCTAACAATGATCTCAATTGGCCAAAGAAGGCAGCGATGATGTCAAAGATGGCTCCTCCCTGCTTCTATCTCCCGATCACCACGAGACTTCCCCTGCCCCCTTCTCAGTTTTCGTTACTTTTCTAGAAGTGTGGCTCATTGGTCGAAACTCTTCCTCTGCTCTCTTTCCCGGAACCCCTGCCGTGTCTTCCTGCTTCATCAGTGCTTTAATTCTGACTGGCCCATTATCTGACTTTGCGTTGGTCCATTGCCTGGGTTTGGCCCCTCCTCGTAGCAAGAGAACAGTGTTGTGACGGATCAAAGCACTTGTGTGTTGCCAAAAAAATCCTTTCAAAGAACACATGCATGACTTTCTAGCGGTTCTTACAAGGCCATGCGTTCTGTAAGAAGGAAGTGTTCCAAGTGCAAGTGAACGAATGTGTGTCGCTTGATGAGCATGCGTGTGCGCAAGGTGTGTATGTGTGCGTGTGTGAGTGAGAGAGTGTGTAAATATATACAAATCTTTTATGATTATGATTTATGATTAATGTATCACAGATTAATGTATCACAGAGGAGCATTTTAGTAATGTCGACGGAGGTGGGCCTTACAACGTGCGCCCTCCTTCCGATTTCAACTCACATCAAGACCAAAACGTGTCCTCCAGTCGCCATTAACTGTTGGCCGTGGAACAGTTTTCAGCGCAGTTGTCATAGAAACAGAACTATCGTCTCCAAAGCAGATCATGTGAAACCTCAGAACTTTTTCTGCAACCCCTGATATCCTTGTACATATTACCCTCAAGTGTTCTAATTGTCTTGTATTGCTATTGAAGTTCGAGTAAACGTGAAATTAATCTTTCTTGTCCTGTCTTTGACTATAGAAGGTAAGGCTTAAGACCAGGGGTGCTCAAGTCCGGTCCTTGAGATCCCCTATCCTTTCCATGTTTCTCTTCAAGATCGTTATCAGGCTTCTGCAAAGCTTGCTGATGAGCTGATCATTTGATTCAGCTGCGTTGAAGGAGGGAGACATGGAAAACAGGTTGGGTAGGGGTTCTCGAGGACCGGACTTGGGCACCTCTGGCTTAGACAGTAGCCTTAGTAGCCCATATAGCCAACCAATACAACTTTTTATACTTCCGCATTCATTTACACAGATATCTGTGGACTAGCCACCCATCTGTTTTCTTCCTCTTATCCAGGGTCAGGTTACAGGGGAAGCAGATTTAACAGGACAGCCCAGACTTCCTTCTCCCCAGCCACTTCATGCAGTTCTTTCTGGGGGTGATTCCGATTCCAGGTCAGCTGGACGTAGTGTCTCCAGCATGTCCTGGGTCGTCCCTGGGGCCTCCTCCTGGTGCCCACAATTCCTTGCCAGAGAGGCGTCCATGAGGCAGGACCAAGCTTCTAATCCTATCTCTCCAGAAGAGCCCAGACACCCTATGGAAGGAACTCATTTTGGCCGCTTGGATCTTGTTCTTTTGGTCACGACCCTCAGCTCATGACCATAGGTGAGGGTGGGACTGTGGATTGACTGTTAACTTGATAGCTTCTTCCACCACAGCAGGCTGATACTTCATGTCTACAGATGATGCTCCGATCCGCTTGTCGACGACACCATCCTCCCCTCACTTGTTAACAAGATCCAAAGATACTTGAACTCCTCCAATTAGGGCACAATCTCATTGACAACTTAGAGAGGGCGCCCTTTTCCAATTGACAACGATGATCTCAGATTTGGAGGTGCTGATTTTCGTCCTAGCCACCTTGACCGGAGGCTTTAAGTGGATATATTATCCTGGCTCAAACACGACATTGTGATTAAAATATTGTAACTATGATGCCATTTTCAGTCGACAAGTGTCAGTACAGGGCAAAATGGATTTGACTTGTGATGAAGCCTGCAGAACCACATCATCTGCAAAAAGCAGAGAGGCAGTATTGAGGCCACCAACTCGGACCCTCTCGGCACCTCGACTGCATCTAGAAAATCTTTCCATGAAGATTGTGAACAGAATCGGTGGCAGAGGGCAGCCTTGGCAGAGTACAACCTTCACTGGAAATGAATCCGACCTATTGCTGGAAATGGACATAACTCTTGACACCAGTTGTAGAGACCAAACTGCCCCCATCAGCGGGTTCAGTGCCCCATACTCCTGCAGCACCCCCACCATAATATAATCTGGGTGTTATTGGCCTCTCATAAAAATATTCAATATTTTACAGATTCTTATTAAAAAAAATTTAGCACTTAGCATATAAAAAACCAAAGAGCATTCAATATCAAATCCATCTTTAAAACTGGTGAAAAGAGGAACTTGCAATTATTTAAAAAAGATAGTACATGATACATGACGTCGCTGGCCCCAACCCAACATTGATACACTTAAGTATGTACACACTCACTGCCTTGCACTGACCTGTTACCTTGTTACCGGTGTTGTTCCGATACCAGTATCGGGAAAGGCCTTGATACTGCATTAAAACAGTGGTATCGGCAAGTACTAACAAGTTACATCCCGATACTATTATTTCCGACGCTGATATAGGACTTCAGATGCAGCATCTTGTGCCTTGCTCGGCACGACATTCACCGATGTGTGACGTGTTCACTGCCTGCCGAGCCAAGATATCCTATTGGACCTTGAATGTTCTGAACCAATGGAAGGACAGCTTTTTCATGTTGAAAGAAAAAAATAATAATCTAGGTATCGGCCGATACTGCAAAACTGGGTGTCGGAATTGGTATCAGGGGCCAAAAAAATGGTATCGGAACAACACTTATATATACAATACTTGCTACCCCAGAAAAACCTTTTATTAATCGTGTTAGTGTAACATGAAACATTACTGCTTTGAAGTTTTGTTTGTTGAAAGGCTGCAGGAGTGTGCCCACGATGAGTGTATCCACAAGGGACAAATGATTGGCATCTAGTAAACTAAGCCTTCTGCTGGATTGGTTGTTTTTCCTCGGCCGTGGTTGTTTTTATACAGTATATAGTCGACGGCTGATTTTTACAGATCATATTGGTCATGTACCACTGACAAGTCATAATGCCCATTTAAAACAAATGAGTTATTTGAATAGCAAATTCCGCCTTTAACAATACATTTGTTCTAAAAAATAAATAAATGGAGTGCATTTAAAAGATGACAAGCATAAATAAACACCTTTAATGATTTGTGAACTCTCGATCTTTTATATATTCTAGGAGCATACATACATATTATGAAACAGAGAAAAAAAACAAATTCATACATCAGTTGTGCCACTGTTGTGAATTCAGCTTTGAACAAAAATACCAGCAGAATGTTGATGACACATTTGAAATATTTTTAGTCGCAAATATTTTCATGGTGGTCTCGCTACTAAATGAGGTGCTTTTTCAGACCAAGAAAGCGCACGTGTTACATGTAGAAGTTGATGACTGACCCGATCATCTCAATTGCGTCACAAGGTCGCATGCACTGTACTTCAAGTGACGATAAGAAAACGTGTTTGCTTCTAATATGGCAGTGAACTGTACTTTATTTTTAATCCAATGTGATAAATAAGAGCTGACATGAACAAACTCCAGAAGCTAAAAGTCGGCAACAAAACATGACTGTTATTAACATAATGTCTTCAAATGAACATTGTCTTGATCATTTTAATGAACAGCAACATTTGTATGAGCATGACAGCAGACAGCTCTGAATTGGGCTAATGCTAACAGCCCGCGTGGGGTGTCCTGGCTGGTCCACCATTACAAAAACAACACTGTAGGAGATCCGTTGTTGCCATGACAACAACAGACACTATTCTTCTTGATGCACCATAACACTGATTTTAATTACTCACTATTGCTGTGTACTCTTTTCTGTCACATTCAGTATGTCACAACCTCCCCCCCCCCCCCCCACCCCTCACTGACACACTGATCCAAAGTACCAACGTATATGGTATGGATTCACAGGAAACAGTTTCACATTCTTCAGATTCACACACTTGCGGGTGGATGCTGCGGCACGCTGGTAGGGAATGACGGAGGTGAGCTTTAGCAGATGCTGAGTTGCGCTGACGAATGGTCATTCTGGGTCTCAACTTGAGCCTGATTCAAGATGGGTTTCTTAAACATGGATGAGATGTAGAAGGCCTGACAAGACACAGTAGAGTTGTATTAACATGGGAGCAAGCTCAAGAGCGGCCAAGAAAATGGGGACAACTCACCACCCAGTATGCGGTGAGGGCTCCAAGTATGAAGCCGGCAAGGACGTCCGATGGGTGGTGTCTGTTGTCAGTGACGCGGGTCAGACCTGTGTAGATGGCCAGCAGAAACAGAAAGGACTGTAGCACGGGTCTCAGCAGGCGGGCTTTGCGCCATGTCAAGCGTGCTTGAAGATAAAACTGCAACAAAAGCAAACAGGTTGCTGGCTCATTAACAGCAGCCAACACAGGAGCAGGAAAACAAGCGCAAGCAATGTGAAGTAGTGGTCATATGCACGGCAGCCATCTTACATTGCCAATAGCTAAACCAGCCTAACATGCGGCGTTTTCCCATTTTTTGTGTGCCACACATATATACACATTTGTGTCTATATACTGTATGTCCCTGCGTCTGGGTGATGATTACTTTTACCATTAGACTACTTACAGCAGAGGTGTCCAAACTATGGCCTGGGGGCTTTTTGTGGCCCGACATTAATTTTTAAGTGCTGCTAATAATTTAGTTTTACTGTAGAGCTTTCTAAATATGCAAACTGTTTACAATTAAATAAGTAACAATTTACTTCTTAACACTTTGGTGTATAAAGCTAAAGCCAATTGTTACAAGCAAAAATTTGCTCTATGTCTAGGTCCAAATTGTGAAAATTTCACATAAAGGATTCCCAAGTAACTCCTTTAAAAATGGTCATCTTATGACAATTTGTCCTGTTTTTGTTCTGTAAGTAGAGATGAGATTTGGTTGATGTAAAAAAAATTCAAAGTAGCCCTTGCGTCCTTCAATTTTTCTGAATGTGATCCTTTGGAGGAGAAAATTTGGACACCCTGGGCCCTGACTTAAAGTATTTATAAATGCTTTTAAAGTGACATAACTGATTTAACAGTACAGTAAACCCACTACATGCATATCAAACATGAACCCAGACTTTCAAAAATGTAAGTAAGCAAGCAAGCTATATTTTATAGCGCTTTTCACAGCCAGAAGTCACAAAGCGATTCACAGCCTCGTACAAAGCAATATAAAATACAATGCCATAAAACAAAATCATACTGTATATATAGACAACCGTGTAAAATATATGTATATACAGCATAAATGTAAGCGCAGTGAGGCAAACCTCCCCCTCCCCAACAGAATAAAATATAATAAAATTTAGTAAAATGCAATAAAAATCTAATAGTTCTAGAAAGCCTGATTAAAAGAAGAACGTTTTTCAATGGGTGTTTTTTATAAGTCGCTACACAATCCAGGGAACGCAGAGGGAGAGGGAGTTCATTCCAGAGACGTGGAGCTACTGCTTTAAAACGTGAGGGGACAGAAATGCAGTTAAACAACTCAACACCGTGCAACGACAACATGGAAGTATATGTCAATTGTAAAAAAAAAAAAATACCTTAATTGGAATTTGTGGTACTACATAATTTGTGGTAATACTGTACTTTTATTATTATTCGTTTAGTTTCGTTGTCTGTTTGTGGATTATCTTGGGATTTTTCTGAGCTATATAAAGGTGAGAAGACGTTCCCTTTCTGCACTTTTTACAATTTTTTACATACCCTTCTATTCCCGGCCCAAAGTTGGCAGCCCTAGACAGCCTCTACATCAAGCAACAATTAAATCACATAACACACCCCCCCCCCCCCCCCAAAAAATAAAATTGTGTTCTCGCCATGAATTGTCAGTAGTCATTTGTGTTGATATGCAGCCCACAATCTTTTTGTGTTGACAAAGGAATGTGTGTTACATTATGTTGATGTGAAAATTAGCTTATGAGGAAACAATTATAAACCAAACTAAACAGTCAACATGTGACTAGTTCAACCAATTCCTTTGTTGTCATTCACAAGCCACTTCGTAGTAAGTATAAATATGTAATTGTATGAGTATGAATTCTGAGACAGCACCCTCCATCATCAACACATAAAAATGCAGCGCATCTCACACAAACACACCCAGACAATAGAGGGGAGCAGTGAGGCAGGGAGCCGAGGTCAGACCCCTCCCACAGCAAAACAAAGCCACCTCTGTGCTTCTCATTTCTCCTTCCAGTATTTCCCATCCTCTATTTTCTCGTTTGTTCAGTGCTGCTCACTGAACTGGTGTTGGCTGTGTGCCTCATTCATATTCAACATAAAACTCAGGTAATTGGAAAATAGAGTATATATAGTATATAGTATAGATAGTAATGCGTATATACTTACAGCTAAATACAGCATTGTGTACATCGCAAAGGAGGCATGACCGGAGAAGAAGGACTTCCTAAATGAGATGGGAAAATAGCAAAATCAGGAATTTAATCTAAAAAAAATTCTAATTTCAAATTGCCTGAAAAATTATGCTAAAGAAAAGAGTCAACCAAGATAAAATGGGGAAATACTGTAGATCGGGGGTGTCCAAACTTTTATTTGAGGGCAAGCAATGTTTATATTTGCTGTAGTTTTCAAATTGCAATTTCAAATTGCCTGAAAAATTATGCTAAAGAAAACAGTCAACCCAGATAAAATGGGGAAATACTGTAGATCGGGGGTGTCCAAACTTGTATTTGAAGGCAAGTAATGTTTATATTTGCTGTAGTTTTGAAACACTGCAACAAAGGTTTTCTATTAAAGGTGATAAAGCAAATAGTTTAGGATTTTTCAAGGGTGGTCATTGGCCCTGTATCCGATTAAACTAGATCCACCCCTGTACTGAACAGCATCTCCACATTTAAAACCAAAACAAGAGCAAACTGTAGTGAGCTGACCATTTTTCAGTTTCTTGAGGATCATTAACTCAAAAAAATTCATTTTAACTATTTCTATTACATTTTTTCCCACTTTTGTTAACAAAAAAAAACCTAGATTTTTTTTGCATTAGAACAGATATAAAATTTGTGATGAATTTTAATTATTTATTATGCAATTAATTTTTGATTAATTTTAATATTTAAAAAAAACATTAAAATAAAAATATGTTTTAAATTTAAATTGTGAGTTAACTAGTGCATTTTTTTTATTTTAAAAAAGAGATTAAAGATTAAAAAAATAAAAAATAATTACAAAGAAAAGATTAATAAAAATAAGGGGCATCAGGCAATTAAAATTTGCAATCGTAATTAATCGCATGACTTCACTGGTTAACTCCCAAATTTTATATCTGTTCTGAATGTAGAAAAAAATTCTAGGTTTTCATACTTTGTTAACAAAAATGTTAAATAAAAATAGTTAAAATGAATTTTTGACGTCTATAGCTGCCAATGGCAGTGAATGAGTTAATGTTCACAAATCAGACCTTGACGTGAATCAGAAAGTGGAAGAAATATTTTGCTTCTAAAATTGAATTATCTTTACTCGGTGTTTTGAAGACACATTTTCTTATTATTTTAGTCATAAAGACTTTATTTGCATCTTTGCATGTCAAGTGTCATTTTCAGTATATGCCGCGGACCACTGAAAAATAGATGGCCAGCCGCAATTAGCCCCCTGGCCGTAGTTTTGACACCACTGTTGTAGATGGAAGAAAGAAGGGCTGGACAAGCAGATAAAGGAATGCAAGCAGAAAGTAGCACATGGATACACACCTGGCCTCCTCTATAGAACGGAGGGTACTGTTGTTGTGGCATGTGACGGACTTCACGTAAGTTCCTCGCGTGCAGTTGAGCGACTCGTAGGTGACACCACACACCGACAAGAAGTGCGGCCGCAGACGGCCAACGCTCATCTTAGCCACGTTTGTTAGGGATTGGCCAACGCAGCAGCCAAACAGGAAGGAACCCAACTCCTTGTAGAGGCTGGACACATACTTGTTCCTGATGAAGGCCTTGGAGGCGACGCCTAGGAAGCGCACGCAGAAACATTCCCCGAAAGCGATCTGCAGGTGGACATGTGGTCGCAACCCGTGTCAACAGTCCAAACGGATGGAATTGTCTCAATTCAGCGCAGTACTCACTCCGAGGCCCGTGATGAGGATGCCGCCAGAGATGAGCACTTTGTCTGGTATGATCTCCGGCAGGTTTGGGTAATTGATGCTGGGGTCTTCACAAATGAAACCTCTTTCCTTTGGGCTGATCACTTTGAGCTCACTTAAAAAGAAAGGGATGGCAACTGGGGTGGGCGGGGAGAGTGGGATTATGATTAAAGCTGAGATACTTGAAGAATGACACGTTCACAATTTCATTCTGCAACAAATTCTTTCACACTTTGGTAGCAAAGGATTCACAGATGGAGCGCTTGAGACCTGATTGCTCTGATGCAAAATAAATGCATTTTTTATTTTTATTTTTTTTAACAGAACCCATATGTAATGTCTATATTGTGGTGAAATATTTATTATAATTATTGTGTTTTCCTGTTTCCATTAATATTTTGTCAAGGAGCCCTGAAACCCCCCTCTTGAATCTTATTATAGATAGTGTGTGGGAGAGTCCACTGCATGTATATGAAATTTGAAATTGAAATGACCTCTTCTAAATAGACATTTTACAGTTAAATATAAACTTACAAATGCAAATGTTGGTTAAAGCCTTTTCTTTCTCCAGAAAACTAGCAGGCAGTGCTATAATTGTCACTATGACTGCTTAACAAAAAATGAGGATAAACAATGAAAGAAAATACGTTTTACAAAAAAATCTAGCCAGAGTTTGTGTTCCATATTCAGTGGAAAGATTTAAATGAAAAACTTAAAATCAAAAGGATTCTTGCTTCTTGCTTAGCTGTAGACATGCTCTGGTAAGTTTGAAGCCCAACTGAAATGGTTACAGGGAGACGAGAGCCTGGATCTTCTGACAAGAAACCACTACGGACAAATGATTGCACCTCATTGTCGTCAAACCCATTCATTGTGTATGTGGTGAGGGGCGGGGACCCCAGAATGGAGTGTTGCTGCATGGTACAGAGCGACGCACCAAGAGGAATTCTGCTGCAGCGTGGCAGCAGCAAGGCACCTCAAATTGGAAAATGTTCTATTGGAGAGCGTCAAAAATCCTCCAATTACAAGCAATGGCATGATTGAACCATCCAAGTTCCTGCGTTCTCTTCCTTCTTAAAATGATCAAAATGAAGAATTTATTTTACAATAATGAAAGATACATCTTTTCAAGGTGTGGTCTAACCAGTGGCAAAATTTCCGTTTTGCACTTCCTAGTAGACTGCTACCTCAGTACTAATATGGGCATGATGAAAACCCATCATTTTCACCTTTTCACTTTTTAAATCTTCATACACAACTGATACAGGAACGTGAACAAAGCAATGCCCCAAGTCATCGTGTATGATGGTCAGAAAATAGACATCATTCGGGTTATGTTGAATACGTTATGCTAATTCCTTCAGCTGGCAAAAGGTACAATATATCTGTGCATCCACCTTTTGCTATTTATACAACAGGCCCACTCAAAGTACATTTGTGAGTAAATTGAGACAAGATCATCATTATTTCAGTATGAATTACTTTTGTGACATTTATGTTTGGTGGTGTGCCATGAGATTTTTCTCATTTAAAATGGATGCCTTGGCGCATAAAAGGTTGGGAAACACTGTCTCCAGAGAACCTCAGTCATTGGACCATTAAAGAGGAATCTGAAGGTCACTACATCGCTCCGCAGGGATTGAAGGAACTTGCCCAATGTTTCCTGTGTTTCCTGAACAACTATGCGCATTTCAAAAAGGTTTAGCTCAAATGGGATTACAGTGCGAGAACAGGACAGAAGAGAAAGAAAAGCGGCTTGTTTGTGACTTCAGCTCAACTCTTCCCTACAAAACAAAAGAGTGAATGCTGAAACAAACCAGAGCCAGAAGCAGCCTGACACTGCCCACTCAACGCCGCCACCCCCCCCCCCCCCCCACACCATTTCCCCTCCAATACTCTTCTCTGCCTCACAGCTCATGCTCCTGCATACACGCATTAGAGAAGGCAACTGGACATACGAAAATGCAAACTGCACTTTTAAGTCAGGGGTTAAAGGCACGACCTCTCCGGCCAGCAAGTGTGTGCTAATTAATCATCATTACATAACCTCTTCCTTTCACTGTGAGGGACAGTGACACACACACACAAATGTGCACGTGGGTATCATACATATTTATTTATAGCGAATACAATTCCCCGATTCCCCACCGACTCCGCTCTACCCTGAGAACAAGTGGTTGCTATAGAAACAGTAGAATTCCCTGGGCAATGCACGAAGCAGCTGGCACAGAGAGCCTGAGAGTATGCATGGGTGGGAAACAAGAGCCTTACATGCGCAAAGACAGAGTGAAAAAAGTTTTTGTGTGATTATTTTTTACTTTGGATTATAGTGTGTTCGAGTGCAAACAAAAGGTGGATGAGGGGGAAAAAGTGATGCTCCGGACCCCGAAACCGAAAGAGAACTTTTCTGTAGGTTGACACACTGCTGCATTAATCGTATTGCTGGTCTACGTTGAAACTTGGAAAAAAGAATGCGAATAAGTCAAACCCTTGCCAAAAATATTGAAACATTATATTGTTGACTTTCACCTTTACAAACCTCATGTTTGGCTGTTTAAGAGCACAAAATATTTTTTTTTGTACATACAAACACAGGAAAACATTGCATTTCTGACATTTTGGGTCATTGCATCTTAATGAGAGGAGTGGCAAACTTAAACCAAATTAGCTATCTCTTCGACTTTGCTTTAACAAATAAATAAATAAATAATAGGATAAAAAATAGACTAGATCTCATTGTGTCTTTCAGTTGTCTATTTCTCCATCCCGCCAACCCCAAACAGGAATTCAGAAACAAAATCACCCCGGACACGCTGACAGTTATGAATAGGCTATTTTGACATATGATCATTTTATAAACCATGAGGACAATTGAGCCATCATTTTATCACTCGGGTTACCATCATCAGTCTTGAGGATTCTTTGGTACCGGAGCCAAGAGTGTGTGTGGCCTTGCGGAGTAGAATGTTTTAAGGGCCATAGTTGTGCAGCAAATTCAAATTAGATTACGGTAGAATTAAATCTCAAACAGTGCAGCCTGTGCCATTTAGTTATTAGGAAACTAGTTGGGAAACTTATACACCCATATATATTATACTGCACATGTTTACCATATTTACTAATATAAACTCAGAAAGTGACATAAACTATTTGGTAAATTAATTATTTCAGCATATTCACGATGTAATATTTTTTTTTTAATATTTTTCCATTTTGGACAGTGGATGAAGACGCATACAACTGAAACACAGTGACTTACTGGATTATTATTTTTTTAGCATAATATATTTCAGTCATGAGATGGCTCAATCAGCTTCAGTTAAGTTAGGCACGCTTCTCATTGACCCAAAATGTACAAAACCACATGGCTAAGCGTGCAGTTAAAGTGATCAATTGACAACAATAGCAGTTGTGCTAATTTTGTTCTTGTAGTTTAGTGCGCATATATGATGTCATTCCCAACAAGTATGATGTTGCAGTAGAAGTGCAGTCGTTGTGGTGGTAGAAGTCGTGTGTGTAGTGTAAAGGCTTCCTTTTACAACGTTCATCTGTTATGATATCCACTGTCAAGCGTCACTAACCATTATGCTAATTAGTAATTAACTCTTACTTCAGTTTTGCACTATACACTCAAGAAGAGTTCCTTTTGGAGAGATCAGCAATTATGTAAAGACTTAATTAAATCACTTGTTATTTCAGATCTCATATTATAGATGACACAATTTGATTAGATTTTTCAGAAAACTCGTTTTTAAAATGCATACCTCTGTTGTGATAGCCAAACAATTTCATGTTTTTTCAATAGGTGTGTAAAAGAAAATATTTTTAAAAAATTAGTGTGCACTTTAGATGCAGTACTTTAAAATTAACACTTTCAAACTGACCTTCGACAATTGTTTTTGCCTCAAGAACGGTAGGGGGACACACCCACTGCCGACTACATTGATTTAATATTAAACAAGTTTTAATTCACTCCAATTGTTCTTCAGAAAAACTAACTATGAGAAAGTCTTATAAGAAGTATAAAATGGGTATTATATTCACCTAGGAAAAGGCACACGACGTCTGAAACCACCAGAAGCTTCCTTATGAGTAAAGCGTGTCCATTTTGCGTGGGTTTATTCGCGGTGCTGTTCTCCATCCCCGCTGCTGCTGCCGGTTGCGAGTCTCTCTTGGCGTGCAACCCTTTGGGGCGGATGGGTCGAATCTCTGCTCTCACACGGGCGCGCTGTGGCCCCAACTGGTCCAGCATGACAAAACACGAGATGAACAACTTTTCATCAGAAAGTTTTCGAAAGTCTTTAAACACAAACGCGAGCAAATAACTGCCACTTCACAACGACGTTGCCTGTTTAAGATGTGATGACGTCACATCGCCTGCAAGACTCGTTCAAACGGGCAACGAGGGCTTGATGGGCATACGTCACGTTCAAACTATGCGTGGCGTGGCGTATTGCGACATCTCCCCCGCTCCTTCATGTCATCTACAGCTCTTATCCTGTTGAGGATCGCAAAAGCTGCTGGCACCAACCTGTTAGGATGCAGCTAACCCGGCTTGGACCGGTCACCGCAATTGTTCGAGGCATAGCGTCACAGTCAGACGAATATACCACGACATCAGCAGTGAGGAGAACTATCCAGGAACGTGCGAGTCCTTCTTTAAAAGAGTTCCTCCAAGTTGAAAGGAGGCAAATTGGAAGAAGAGTAACTATGAGCAAAGAGTAAATTATTCTATTTTACTTTAGAGAAAAACGCTGACCACTAAAAAGTCACAAAAAGTATGAATGATCTCGTCTCAATTGACTTGTTCAGTATGACATTTTGGGCCTGTTTAACTGAGCACCAATCGAATATAGCCTCCTCACAGGAAGTTTAGCCAATTTATTCTGTTGTATGAAAGAGTTTGTTGTCATTCAGCAATGTCAGATATTTTAGCAAAGCTCCTGCTGTGAGTTGACGAGTTATCACAAATGCCGTATTGTCATTTGTTTGATGGAATATGTTATTTTTTGCTCCTCAAAGTCAGTGGTGTCCAAACTATGGCCCGAGGTCGTTTGTGGCCCACCATCCATTTTTAAGCGGCCCGCAGCATATACTAAAAATGACATCCACTCATTAGTTTTATATACTGTACAGCTTTTCTAAATATGCAAAGATGCAAAATTAGCAACTACATATCTCTTCATAACACTGGTGAAAAAAGATAAAAGTTTTGCTAGCAAAAATATTTTCCTGCTCTGTATCAATCTCCAAATTGTAAAAATATCACATGAATGATTCCCTAGCAACTGCTTTAAAAATGGTCATCTTACGACAAATTGCTCCTCTTTCGCTTCTGAATGTCGAGATGGAGTTCAGCTGCTGTTCAATGCAGGGGCTTCCTGGTTGAGTTACAGGGTCTCAACCACAACAAAATATTGTTAAATCCTAAACTACTAGTCGTATAGAAAGCTGTTCAGGTCATATTAAAATGCAATTCACCTTTCGCAAAAGCACGTCCCCTCCTAATTTTACCACTGCTCATTACTGAGGCACGGATGGCACCCCAAGTACTTTCAAATGGACCAACAGCATCTAAGGAACACACTTAAGACACGGAAACAGGAAAGTAAGTCTTTATATAAAAAGTACAAAGTAACAACAAAGAGCAGGGCTGAACGCAGAACAAACAGAAGACAGCTTGGCGTAATTACATTGTGTGTCTGGTCAGTTTGAGCTTGAAATAATATAACAATAGTTAATGATGAAAAAAGTTGCTTAGCTCATCAGTGTTGTGAATTTGTGACATCTGTTGTTTTGGGGTGCAAACCCTCACCCATAGACTCATTATGTATGTGTTAGCATACACACACACATGCATATATTATCTAAATGGAAATTTAAGATCATTTAGTTTAATTTTGATTAATTTGAAAACAGCTGTTAAACACAAAGAAGAAAAACATGTCAAACTTGTTTGCGGAGTAAAGATTTTGTTTTACTTTGCTGTCTCCTGCCAGTCGCCATTGCAAATGATTTGAATTGTTCTCATTTGCCTTAACTGGACAAGGAAATGATTAAAAATTAATATGGCAGTGACCACTGTTACTTAAAACATCGATTGTGCAGTTAATTAAGTATTTTGTGTTTGGAACCAATGAAATATTTTCCCTTTTCTTTTTGTTCTTAATTTCAATTTTTTTTGTTCTTAATTTCAACATCCCAGAAGAGATGGTCTTCAACTGGATTCCACTGGCTTTGTCCTGTAGTATTAGTAGCGTAACACATGTTTTAGTTGCCAATTTGTATTTTACTTATGTATTAGCAAATGGGTAATATTTGTGTTTTTGCCGCTAGGTGGCAGTATAGCCGTGTTTTTTCTTCGCATGGTTTGCTCCTACTGTAAAACAGTCATCACTTTTGTCATGGTGAAAAGTGACAGAAAAGACACCGTGAATAACCCAAAACTTCTAAGACATTATTTTTGTTCAGAATAATAAATAATTATCCTAAATAAATATTTGTCCTTTAGTATTTTAACTTTACAACAAAGAAAAAAATAGCAAAAAATGGCAGATTTTCTGCCTAGTTTGGGGGATATTTGAAATTGAACGTCATCATCTTTGTCTTATGTTGTAGTGTGTTTATGTGTAAAAAAAATATTACATAAAAATAAATTTTCTGTTTTTTTTCTGGGGGTGGGGGGGGTACTCATTAGGTACTGTTGACCAAACTGTCAAAATTCAACGTAAAATTCAACTGGTTAAGATCCTATCTCACAGATAGAAAACTGCGTGGTTATCAATGATGCCAGATCCACTTACCTGGACTGTCCTGTTGGGGTACCTCAGGGATCAGTACTTGGACCTCTATTAGTTTCATTATTCATTAATTACTTGTTTGATATCTGCCTAAATAGCAATGCCCAGCTGTATGCAGATGATGCTATTACCTTCACCCATGCAAAAAACACAACAGACACTTCTCAGACTCTTACAATTGCGTGAACACAGGTACGCGACTGGCTCACCAACTCTGGTCTATCTCTAAATGTTAAAAAAATTAACTGTGTATGTTCTTTGCCAAACAGCCACTAAGGATTGACCACTCTGGTGTGTTTTTAGTTGAGGAGGAGCTGGCTTTGGTGAGTGAGTTCAGATACCTGGGAGCCATAGTGGACTCTACTCTATCCTTTGGGAAACACATAAAAAATAAAAAAAAGTGAACTACAACCTGACAAACTTCAGACAGATATATATATATATATATATATATATTCATGGTCCTGTGATAAATTCTGTCAAATTCGTCCATCAAAGTAAGTGGGCTAAAGCCTGATTCACTCAAATCTCAGTCTAATCGACTGCTTCGGCCTGAACTGGTTAGAAACATGGCGGCTCCGGGATTAGATTTTTTTGCTGATATAGAGTGATCGAGGCATGTTGTTGTGCAAAACCAACATCAAAATAAAAGCGATATTTCTACTATTTCGCTAAAGTACAATTTGGACTTGTAGATGTTTCCATTGAAAAGTGATTTGATTCTGAGGCGTAGTTCTCGTAATGTCCGCCTCTCACGAGATCTTGCAGTTCTTGAAGGCGGTCACGTCACACTAACGGCTCCTAATGCAACGTCACGAGAATACATAGTTTGCGTGTATGGAGCCGCGGCAGCCTTGGCTAAACCGCTTTGTGCTTAATAAGACTTGTAGTTCCGTCGGGAAGCAATTCCGACACAAAAGCGAGTGGCCGTGTACTTCTTATTTCCTTTGACCGGGCAGGGTCTCTATTACTACAGAAAATGTGAAAACATTATATTTCCATTACATTTCAACACATCTCAAAAAGCACCTCATGAGAGCGTAAATCTGAGTCTAATGGTAACGTACTTATTGAGGCAAATAGCGCCACCTAAGCTAACGAATTGTGTTTACTAGCTACTCACACTACATCAATTCATTATTCTGAAATTGATTTGCCTTGACTTGGTGAGCAGGGTGACCAATCAGGTGTTAGGACCTGCCCACCAAACTTTGATGGGTGAGTCTGACAAATAAAATAAATTCATGAAACACCGCAACACACTGACCATGAAATAATTAATTAAATAGAGAAATTATTGTATGTATGTATTCACAAATAATCATTGAGCATTTAATTAATTAATGACACATTTATTTAATTATTTAATGAGTTATTCATTTATTTAATTTTGGCACTTTTGGTCCTCCATAGTATGGAATGACGATCATGTTTTTTTTCCACTGATCAAGACAAAAAGAAGAAGCACATTTCTCGCTCTCTAAAAATGAACTGAAAACATAAAGAACGTATACAGTATAGGCTATAAGTTTGGACACACTTTTTTATTCAATGCATTTACTTTATTCTCATGACTGGTTACTTTGTACTTTCTCACTGAAGGCATCAAAACTATGTATGAACTGATGTTGAGTTATGTATTTAACAAAAATAAAAGGTGTAATAACTAAAAACATGTTTTATATGATAGATTCTTCTTTCCTCTGATTACTTTTTTGCATACTCTTGACATTCTTACCTCTGGGAACTCTTTAAAAACTGTTGGAAACCCTTTTCAGGTGACTACCTTTTGAAGCTCATCGAGAGAATGCCAAGAATGTGCAAAAAAGTAATCAGCGAAAACGGTGGCTATTTATGTATTTATTTTATTATTTTCACCTTTTTTTTGTTAAGTACATAGCTCCAAATGTATTTGTTAATTGTCATAGTTGTTCTCATAGTTGTGATGCCTTCAGTGAGAATCTACAATGTATATAGTCATGAAAATAAAGCATAAAGCACTACGGACATTCAAAATTCACTGACGCTCCCACCTCTGACAATATTAAAGGTAGCTACGTTCTCTGTCCATCTTTTTTGTCCAGCCCAATTTTATTGGATTTCTAAATGGATCAGAGTGGACGAGTAGTTAGCACATCCAATTCAAGACTCTTAATTCTTAAATTGTCCGTAGGGGCAAAAACTGGGCATGTCTTTGTAGTTGGATTGGTTTTCGTTTCGCAGGGATCACATGACTTTTGCTGAATTGGCTGTCATACTTGTAACTTGTAACTGCAATCAAGCGTGGGTGTAAACCGTGAAAAACCCAAACCCGTCCATGAAGATGGTGGTTCCTCCCCCCACCCCAAAGGCATATAAATCAATAGGAAAATTGAAATGGCAATGTGTACTGTAGGTGTTTTTATAAATTGAGTTTTGCGGACATACTGTAAGTAATAAAAACGAATTGTTGTTTCTGTTCTCAGGCGCATTTCTATAAGACTCCCTGTGTTATCCATTCCAGAAAAATACAACCATTTGTTTTATCACACATGTAGGCACATATATTCACATTTCTTGAAGAAACTCTAGGTGTGTATTTCCGTTTCATGTAATTAATTTCATGAAGGAACAAAAAGCTCGAAGGAGCACATGACTTTTCCTGAATGAGCGTGATATGCTGACTTACACATTTTTATGTTACTCCCACACACAATCGCTACAGTACTTCCCACACGCCTCCAGTTTATTCACAATTGTCGTTTCTCATGATACTTGAATTGCCCAAGCATTTCATGTGTGATTACATCATCTGGTCTCAGTGAACTCGTCACACGTCTGAAAGAGAAAAAAGTAGCCCAAGCACATCAAGAAATAGAAAACATCTGTTTTATTCCCCCTCCTTTTCTGAGGACCCTGCAAATGTCTGAGTGCGACAAATCATATTTAAAATTGTTAAAACTACTATGTTGAAATAAACCATATAATCTCTGGTTATCTCAATTTCTTCTATTTATCTTGTTTACGCTTTACAATTAAAAGTTGCATTGCAGTGTATTACATTTGCCTCACTGTCAAAGGTTCAAATCTAATCTCAGGCCTTTCTGTTTGATGTATCTCTGGGTACATAGATGTTGAAAGGTAAAAATTGGTAGAGATTTATAGAAACAAAATGTCAAATTGAGATTTGTTTCCCTAGTATTGTGAGAAATCATTAGCATGATCACCGTCTACTCTATCAATTGTTATCAATATTAGCATAACATTCTAAAAAGTTATTTGAGCAAATTTCTTACCTCAGAAATGCGTAGTCCTTCACATTAATCACAGCGTTTCCGTTCTAATTAGTCAGCGGCGGCACCCCTGCATTCATAAATCATAGCCGCCGCTCCTTCAAATATCCAACTAAAGCAGTTGGAGGCGGTGGGAGGAGTGCAGTCAAGCGTCATTACGCCATCTGGATGATATAAAAGACGGCCAGACAGCAGGGCTCGACACTGCGACCAATTTACCACAAATGTGGCCAACAGCAACACTGCTTGCTGGTAAAAAAAAAAAAATCATCCACGTAGCACGACACAAGTGCATGTTTTAAATAGTAGTAAAACGGATCTTTGAGTCGTAACGCATTTGGATCAAGTGTGAGGACTAGTCAAGGTGGCCAGTAAGCGCTTCTAAGGCCAACTCCAAAATAAAAGGGGGGGGGGGGGGCGAAAAAAAGACACTGAACAAGAATAATATTCAGAGTCATAGTATAACAGTTTTATTTTCGTCAGCCAATGGCGTGCTCACGTACTCCTGCTTGGGAAACACTGATTTGACTGGTTATTATGTTAGGCAGGCTATAAAGCTTTGGTTTTTCAACGGGGAAGATGCTTTGGAGGCCTCACTATAAGAGCTGGATCCTCTGTGTTGAACAAAATAATGTTTACATCAAAGAAAAGTATTTTTTCATCCAACGTCTTCTTTTTAAGTTATATAAAATAATTGACTTGTGCTACCAGCCGCTGCTTATTGCAGACAGCTCTTGTTACAGTAAAATAATTTGCAAATATATCTTGAGTCACTGTCAATCTTTATGACATAAGAACCTATAGTATTTGCAACTTAAGACAACTATATATCAGCAAATATGGTAATGCGGCATCTCCCCAAAAAAGGGTGCGACCAAATCCTTTGTGCCCGCAACCCGTGCTGATGTGAAAAAAATCTACATAATTTTGACAACCCAAAGTTGGCCTGCCCCCGCTGCTGAAAAAAATCCTAGAGGAAACACTGAATCAGTTCCCAAGAATTCGCTCTCAGCTTGCAAAAGGTTGGTGGAAGTTCAGCAGGTCATTTGCCAGATGCAGTTGAAATTCCAGGAACAGCTCAGTCTTTTTTGTGGATTAGTCTTTGGTGTCAGAACTTTAGTGGATGCTGGAATATGTGATTCCAACGTTAAAAAAAAAGTAATTATAACAGTGTGGGACAATCTTTCTGAATCGTCGTCGAAATCAATTCATTGAATGAATGACTATGATTTTCATCTTAAAACAGTCCTTCTCAAATAAGGGGTTGGGCTCCCCTGTGTGTGTGTGTGTGTGGGGGGGGGGGGGGGGGTTGCTCACGCATGACCCCATGGAAGATCTTTTATTTGATTTTATTTTTTGCTGTACTACAATAAAGTGTATTTGCACATTCACTACAGTAGATGGCATTGGCGCTCTCATAGACAAGAATATTTTCCTCCTCCTGGGAGGGGCGTAACAAAAATGATTGAGAAGCATTGTCTTCTAAAGACTATTTTAATCACACAGCCCTGATTGCACACCACAACGTAGGGTGGGGTGTGGGGTGTATGTGACGTGGGCAATTGGAGACCACCTTGCACCCCTGATCGTGCAAGCAGCCATCCGCGTTGTTAATATTGCTGTTGAACACAGAGAACAACAGCATTTTGTAGGGATGTAGCGGCAATGGCAATATCACAATATTAAAATTGCCACAATATCGTCACTGTCATGTCACGATATCAAAAGCTAGCCTGGCAAGCCACACCCACTTTCTTGAAAGAAAGGAAGAAAGTAGGTCTGGATAAGCTTCCATTGATGCTCAAAATGAACCGTGCAATGCCTTGCATGGCAGCAGCCAACCACTGGACTTTGAATGTGTGCGCCGTATTTGTTATTAATAATTAATGATATTTATTTATGTGAAGACTCTGATCATGCTAATGATTTTTAACAAATAATTCAGAAAGGGATAACTATCAATACATAAAACGGTATTTCTATAGATACATCTGTGCCAGTGATTACATTTTCAAATGTTCATGTGTACAACATTCCTAGAAAATCTCAATGTCCAAACACTGATGAGCTTCTTTTCTTTTCTTTTTTTAAGAACAGTCCGACAGGCTACTCATGTGGTCCATGGACCAGTTGGGGGCTACCTGGTGCACAGACACCACGTTGGCGACCCCTGAAATAGACTGTACTCCGGGTTTGTCAACGTCGCAGCCATGTTGGATGTGGCAAAGTGATCTGTGAAGATGCCTTTTTTGCTTGCTATTTGGAGATGTTTCATCAAACCAGAGCTCATTCCATTACTGAACCATTGCTTTTGATTCTATAATATAATTCTAACACAATTTTATGAATATAATTTGATGATTTTATGGCTAATTTGAAGGTCACATCCAATACGGATGATAGAAAGAGAAGAAAAAAGGGTTGTGGCTCCTTGAGGCTCTTTTATGTTTTTGGTTGAAGAGTCCATTGCAGTGTCCCTTCTCGCTTGCCGTATTGTGATTGTGCCAGGGACAGTCCTAAACGTGTAATGTAGAAAAGCTTAACATCACCTCATGTCCAAAAACTGCAATCAATCATCACCAAAAATTTATGTTGACGTCTCTATGCATGCACACTCCAAAAATAGCTGCTATGATAAAAACAAAAAGCAAAAAAAACGTGCAGACGGAATCATGTACATCCTGGACTGGAAGACATACAGTATAGTGTAGACATGACAGCAAAATGTCCCATCATGACCTTGTCATGGCTATTTTTATGAACTGTTTTGCAGAAAACTTTCCACTCGGTATGAATATAGTTCCTTTTAATATTTCTCTTTTGCTAATAGTGCAGATTTGAGCAGACAATCCTATCTTGGTCACGTAAAGCCTCCTCAATGAGTGACTACCTTTATTGCTCATGGAATGAATGGTGCAGAATGACTCCGAAGAGCGGCCTCCCTGTTTAAACTCATGTAGTGGTGTCTTCTTCTTGGACTTCAGCACTAACCAGTTTGTGTCCATTAAATAAAAATGTAGGCTTCAACTAAGTTGTCCCAAAGTGCATTAGGGCAGAAAGGTGTGGGGAGACTATAATTTCTGGAGATATATATATAGAATTTACAGAAGGAACACATTCCTTAGGTTCCCTGATTATGTATATTCCCAAGTAGCCTCCTGAATAGGAGATTCTGACTGTCAAAACTTGGATGCAGGAGATAGTATGTTAGCTAGGTAGCTTGAGCTATCATCATGATTTAGATAGCATGTAGGCTTACTGTTGTTTGTGATGAAGCAACACTTACACGATAACAAAAGTGATTGTCTCTCTCTCGCATAGCTCTCACTTCTGACTCGCCCACATGACGGGGAATTCCTGACGTCACATGAATGCTTGAATGTGATTGGCTGGCATGAGAGGTGAAACCCGTTTGTCGTGTTGTGCCAAAATTGCACCAGAAAAAGATTTTCTTTTTCTAAGGTCGATGATGTAACTCAAGCACTGTCCATACTTCCTCCACAAAACTTGCATTTGTGTGTATGTTTTTCCCCCGAGAAGAGATTTTACTTGTACGTGTTGTCATTTGTTTTATTCATTTATTTGTTGCATTTTTTTTTTGTTTACAGAATAAAGAGTGTTTCTGTTATTTTGTTTATCCATAGGCCTAAGATTTGCCTGGTTGAAAGTGTTATTGTTTTTGTTTTATTAATGATTTATTTGTTTTATGGTCATTTTATAAATGTCATTTATTTAAATTTCGATTTGGATTTTTTTTTAAATTGAATTATTTGTCGATTTGACAGTAAACCAAGCGAGCGCATGGAGCCGGTTTCACTTCCTCTCTCTCAAAATAAACTATGTGGGCCGCACACGCGTTTGCCGGAGGTTGCGAAACGTAAGGGAGTCTCGGAAAGTTTTCAGGACGCCCCCGTACAGTGCATAGTTGTTGAGGGGTGGCGGTGGCGTGGGAATAAGACGAGGGAAACCCATTGCTTATGTGGTTTCCCTCTTGGGTGTGAAACCGAATTCACCTTTTCTCAATAAAAGGGCCGGCTTGACGATACTCACAATCAAACTGGACCGGACTGTGGTGCAGATAGAGCCGCCATCCTGTGGAAGTTACCCGTTAGCCGTCCTCATGTGCGCTTTGCTGGGACAAATACCTAAAGACATGGACATGGAGTGTCAGCAGAAGAGAAGCCGTGATCGTGTTCGTTGTCTGGACGTATGCGTAGTCACGTCCATCATCGTCCTGTTTGCAGCGCTCACAGCCATGGCTGCAGTGTGCGTCCCTGTCCTGATCACGCTACAGTCCGAAGTGCACCAGCTGAAGGTTCTCAATGGAAACAAAGGAGAAGGATCCACACCGACCCCGACGGCATACAAGGTACATTTAGGATTAATTTTTTTATTTTGAATTAGACATTTGTTTCACTTACATTTATAGCCTCGATCCTTCCTTTTGCACAATATGACTTATTATGCCATCATTGTTTGTGTGTTGACAGATGCAGAACTTTGCTTTATTGGAGGCAATCTCAAGTAAGTCCGTTTATATTTGGTGAAATATTTGAACACCATCCATACGTTTTTTTTTTGTGTTTTTTTTTAATAGCGCTACCAACCATAGCTGGCCTTTGGCGAGAGGCGGCATATACAACCATTAACACCCTAAAGACAATTTCGACTCTTTAATGAACCTAAAATGCATGTTTTGTGTGGGAGGCATATAGGTCTACAAACTGTAGAAACAATAAAATATTGTATCCCACTGCTTTTTTTCCCTTTTGAAAGCAGGAAAATCATTAAATTTCCGTTTCATTAGCATAACCAATCTTTGTTTAGTGCTTACATACAGTAGCCTACTGCCTTTTTCAAATCAGTTACATATAGCTCCTTGCCACACACTTAAAACGGCCCACTGACTTGGGTCAATTTTGTCCAACTTTGGGTTGTTTTGTATCAATAAAACCTCATTTTTAGGGTTGTAGTTTGGGGTTTTGTATCAAAACAATCTTTTTTTTTTTGACAAAACAATTTTAGTAAAAAAAAAAATGGACCAACATGCTACTTCGGTCAATTTGACTCAAATTTGGTTGTTTTGTACAACAACCCAATGTCTTGGACAAAACAACCCAGTCATTTGAGTCAAATTGAGTCAATTTAACCCAACTTTTTAGTTTTTTTGTTATATTAACACAAACCAATTTATTATTCACAAGAACCCCAAAAATTTGGTTATGCTAAAGCAACCCAAAGTTGGGTAAAATATTTGACCCAAATTGGGTTGTTTTTGACCCAGCAGTTTTAAGAGTGTACCGATGGGTCATTTAAAGGGATAGTGTGTAGACTTTTTTCCATTTCCATATATATATATGTATACACATACACACACACTGTCACTTTATCAGTAATTACCATAACACATAAGTAGACTAAATATTCTCACCGACTGAGGGGAAATGAACATTCAATTAGATTAATTGATTTAAAAAATAATAATAATCAGAACGGGAGAATCACCTGCTGAATGTTCTAAACTCCGTTTTCCATCATCCATCCGTCATATTGAGCAAAATAAACCTTCCCATATGAATTGTCATAAAGTGGAAGTCTGCGTACAAGTACATGCTTCCAATTGATGATGTCATGTTCTTAAGATCACAAACTAGTTGGAACTGAAGCAACAGCACCTCTGCTGGCTGCAGACAAGTAGTACACTCTCAAGCAACCATCAGCTCCACACAATTGACAGAATTCTACAATCAATTATTGTATTACCTTAGTCCTTCTCAAATAGGGGGTGCGGTACAATGCTAGCATGTGTGACCCTAGGGAACATGTTTTTTGTTTTTTCCCCCCTTCAGCTTGGAGGCCTTTAACAGTTGCCTATATTGCCTTCCCTGTTGCAACGTGTCTACTTGTATTATTTAAGCAAGCGCATTTAGTTAATTGGATGCGTTTCTCTCCTTTTGCAGGCAGGTTGGAGAATTCAAACGTTCAGTGGGCTTCAGTTCACTACGGCGCTGGAGAGTCTGTTGGAAGCAACTTCCATTTTGACGCAAGCCAGCACTCGCTGTCGCCCAAACATGCGGGGATTTACTTCATCTACCTGAACCTCAACCTGACCTGCACCTCATACAATTGCAATGCCGGCCTTTTCAGCGTGCGTGTGGGGGACAAGCTGAGCTGCCAAGTGAAGCTTCAGAAAGGGTCCCTACAAGAGAGCAAGAAGTGTTGGACAGTGAGCTGGCTGGACGGCAAGACTGAGCCGCTGCTCACCTACATGTCCGTACCGAAAGAGGGATTGCAGAACTGGAAGCTGGAGCTGGTTGGTTCTAATTTGGGTATGTTCTTGGTGGAATAATAGCTGACAGAACCACCAGAACCACGTGAAAGACTTTGTAGAGCTCACATGAAAAATGACTTGAAAGAAGAGAAGTTGCAATAAGACGCAGATATGGACCAGACGCTGGCTGCCCTCTTTGTAATATTTGTTTAACAAGATGGGATTATTTATATTGTAGGTTGAAGTTTATGTCTTAGCCTATATTATAATATGTTGAGAACACTACATTAGTGTCCATATGCAATCCACTTCTATTTTATTTGAGTTTTTGGTTTTGCCTTCAAGGTTCTCCTTCAAGTTTCTCATCTTGATTCAGTGGCGCAGAGGGGACCAAAACGTTTCATACTAACACGCTTTTTGTGTGTGTTTTTTTACAGTGAAGACTCATGGTGTGTTCAATTGAAAATCTGAATTTATTTTGAAGCCAGAGTTGTGTACTCCCAGCCTTATACATGCACAACAAAACATGTAACTAACTATAATGTTTACATGATAAGCAGATAGCATACGTTTGGCTTGTAAGATTTGTCTGCCTTGCAGACTTGGAGATTCAACTTGAGGAAGAAGGTTGATTGAAATCATGACGCAGAGATACAAGTTCCGACATTTCTTCACTACGCCATTCACTTTTGATAAATTAATACAAACAAGTAAATACTAGCTGGAACCACGCTGCATGCGCCTGAGTCAGGCAAATAGGGCGGCGTGGCCCAGTGGTAGAGTGGTTGTCTCCCATCCGTGAGGTTGTGGGTTCGATCCTCACCCCTGGTGACCACGTCCAAGTGTACTTGAGCAAGACACTGAACCCCGATGTGCTCCCAGTGGACCTGGCAGCGCCCTGCGTGGCAGCAGCCGACCACTGGTGTGTGAAAGTGTAGCTTTGTAAAGAGCTTTGGGCACTATAGCAACAACAACAAAAAAAGCGCTATATAAATAGCAGTCTGTAAAATACAGATAGGCAGCGCCCTCATCTTTCAAATAAAGTGTAACCCAAAATATGTTAGATATATTGTTTGAAATGTGGACTTCATGCCAAATGTGATGCAATAAATGTAAGTCCAATGGACAAACTGTAGCATGCTGATTGTATCCATATTAACTCATTGACGGCTATAGACGTAAAAAATTCATTCTAACTATTTTTATTAGTTTAACATATTTTTTCCACTTTTGTTAACAAGAGTGTGAAAACCTAGATTTTTTTATTGTACATTTAGAACAGATGTAAAATTTGTGATTATTCGTGAGTTAACTAGTGAAGTCATGCATTAAAAATTTTAATCGCCTGGTGACCCTAATTTTTAATAATCTTTTCTTCTTTTTTTAAATCTTGTCAGGCAATATTTTTTTTTAATTGTAATTAATCACATGACTTCAATAATTAACTCACGATTAATCATACATTTTATATCTGTTCTAAATGTTCAATAATTCTTTTTTTTTGTTGTTTTCATACTCTTAATAACAAAAAAGGAAAAAGTGGAAAACTAATAGAAATAGTTCAAATGATTTTTTGACGTCAATAGCCGTCAATGGCAGTGAATGAGTTAAGATGGAAATAAAAATATGAGTGCATTTTTGCGTGTGTCTGTGGAAAAAGGAGAAAATGACGTCTGTGAATGTGATTGCGATAAGTGATAAGTGGAATATATGAAAAGTGTCAAGCGAAAGGGAAAATTCCTTGTTGTTGCCTGTAGCGGGAAGTAACAGTGCATCACTTCCTGTTTATTTATTTTAAAGTGCGGTTTAGTAAAAATAAATAAAAAAAGTTGGCCGGAAGCACCTAAAGGTGAAGATGGCAACAGAAAATTCATCAAAATTTGTCTCTTGGCATTGTGACTCATGAGCTGTGTTTTGTTAAAAGCAAGATATCAACCTTTGTCATTCTTTGTTTACAATAGTTGTATTTTTTTAAATGACACTGCGCATCATATTTATTTGCTTGATCACAATTAGAATGACCTTTACAGGTTCAGCATGCTCAACACAAAATTTTGTTGGTAATACCGGATCCGTTTATTATTTATTATAATTATAGTTTGCATTGTAGCTACATCACATGTAATACATATATGGTATTGTTATTGTCATTATTGTCGTCGAGCAGTCTTTCTGAAATACCACAAACACCACAAGCTACAATAATAAAGATATTGTCAAGGTATCTCTAACACTTTCAACCCTTGATGTAAATCTTGCATTGGATCTCATTCAGACAAGATCTGTAGACAAAACATCGAGAAAACAAGCAGCAGCATGAAAACTGTCCATTCAGTTTTTGTTTGTGGATGTATAACAGCTCGCCAGGTATTGTATAAAACTGTATGTATTCTTAGCAAACATATCGTTTTATAAAGGAACGTATGCAAATCTAGAGTCAATCTGTTTTTGGATCACTTGCACTAGATTACCCGCAGTCACATACATGCCAACTTGCATGTTGTAAGGGGATGCGGATGAGTTGATTTGAGGCTAGTGACAGGAAATAACCCAATTATTTCACCAGTCTATCTAAACATGCTCTCTCCACGTTGTTTCCATGTCTTGTAGACTCTTTTTGTCAATGTTCCTTGCTGAAGTATTGTACTTTTGTTGGTGCTTTTATCAAGGGCCTTTACAGCTACATTTATTTATACAGTCGGATGCAAACATATTTGGGTACTGACTTTTATTCTTTTTGACTCTATGCTTCATCACAATGCTTTGTAGATTCAAGTCAAGATGTAATTAACGTTTAATATTTCAACTTCAATTAAATAATGTTTGTAATTTACTGTTTAGAAATGTTAATTATTTTTATGCAGATAGAGTATATCAATTCCCAGGGGGCTCCAAATTGTTTGGATAAAATGACAACCATAACCTATTTATATTAATATATGGAAATAGTTTTTGGTAAATGATTGTCTGAAGTATTTTGAGTTTCTCTTTTGGAGATAGTTTGCAACATAGCAACCTTTTTTTTCTCTCAATAATGATCCCTTTACTTTACTTTTGTTCTCGATAACGAATGATTAGGCACCATAGGCCTGAGTTCAGGCAGTTAGATTGTCCATTGAAGAGACTCTGTTACCTCATTTATTGCTGGGGTCATGTTAAAAAATATATATAAAAAAATAGGTGAAATCCACAAAGTAGTCTTTATTTTTTGACATTTATTATATATGTTTTAAATCTGTAAAAAAAAAAACTCCTCTCACTTACTCTTTTCTCAGAAAAGCATTAACATTTTTTTTCATATTTCTGTCTTTCAATTTCCAAACCTTCAAGATCATAGCTTTGAAGAAATAATAAAAGGTACACTACACTGTAAAAATGATAACCCCGTTTAAACTAAAATAAAAAAATAAAATAAATAAAATGATGTCCAGATATCACATCTAAAATATAAAACTAAATTGAGTGACATATCATTTCATGTTGATGTAAACAATAATTATTTTCTTGAACCAACCTTAATTTTTTGCCTTGATCCAAATTATTTTCTTAACATTTTAGTTACTGAACCAAACTAACTTATTTCCTTTTTTAAAGGGACAGCAACGTGGAAAAATCAACTTGTAGCCATGTTAAAATGCGAATTCCTCACCAAAACATCACCGAAGTGGTGTTATCCTCCATTCGCTCCTCTATGAGAAATTCTAGGTCATTCTGCTCTCCAAGCACCAGCCCCTCCCAACCTGAAAAAAAACGAGCTGTTGGCACGGTTTGACGTCATTAGGAGCGGATCCACCCCCGCACCGCTTCTGCGGACTAAACGCACGCCCACTTTCTCTGAGACGTCCATGGGATAGTGACAAAAGTAGCCTTTATTAGTAAACATTCTGTCTAAATGAATTCAAAGCAATCAATTGTCCTTCACATTTTCTATGCCAAAGTGCAATGAAATGACAATTGGCCGTTTTAAAATCTCTGGCTGATACTTGTGTAAACTACAAACCTTTGAGCTGATTAATCTAACTGAATGGATGGTATAGTGGTGAAGGGAAAAAATAACCATGGTTTGATATGTCCTCATGTAACCTCTTATATAAGGATATGTTGTTGTCCTGAACTGTTGTACGAATCCAGGTGCCCAACAATTTGTAAATAAAGGGCGGGATCAGCCTGGGAACTCGTCCTTGTTTATACTACAGCCTTCCCTGCTTCGCAAACATGTTTTCGAGAGTGTCTGGGAGAGGGCTTGGACAGCCCGGTTTCTCACGCTCACAACTTTTTGCTAACGAATAAAAGACGGAGCGGCACACGGTTCGGACGGAGTCAGCTGTGGAACACATACGATTGCCCAGCCGTTTTGCAGCTCGCTTCACCCGGACCGTAGGCTCCCCAGTCTAGTGTCAAGGTAAGCGCTGATGATGATCATATAATGCTGCTTAACGTTGTAGTGTATTGATTGCTGTTTGCGGGGAATAAAAGGTACAATAATTCTAGCAAAGCAAGTTGTGATTATTGCTGTTTGCGGGGAATGAAAGGTATAATCATTCTAGCACAGCGCAGGTGTTGATTACTGTTTGCGGGGGATAAAACGTACGATTATCCTAGCGCAGTATAAATGTTGATTGCTGTTTGCAGGGAATAAAAGACACAGTTGTTCTAGCAAAGCATATCAAGTCTCTGTGTATTCATTGTTACCGCCGACCACTCACGATCCTGCATAAAAATATAAAGGTGAAGTAGTGGTTAAAGCGCTCGCCCTATAAGCAGAGCAGAATGTTGTAGGTTTGTGACCTGCTCTGGTGGTATTTTCTTTCTTCTTCTTCCCTCTCCTCCTCGATTTCTTGCGCCAAGGACGGTTTTGTTTCAAATGTTTATTGAATAATTCATGGCTTGCTTTGCGTGGCCATTCAGAGGAGTTTTCAAACGCAGAGCCCCAACAGCAGACTGTAGCCAGCGCAAGCACACGGGGAGAGGCGGGGTTTTACTGAACCGGGCGTTTTACTTCCGCATTAGAAATCTAACCAGGGGTGGCTGGGTGGGGGGGTGTCTGGGGTTTGGGGGCGCGGGCCGTGTTGGGGTGGGGGGCGCTTCTGCTCCTGGGTTTGCTCTCGAGCCGGTGGCCCCTGCGGGGCCCGGGGATTGTCCCTTGGCGCTGCCGTGACCTGGGGGGCCCTGAGGTGTTGCTCTTGCTCTGTCCTGGCAGGGGTCGACGGCTACCCTCTTTGGTGGAGATTTTCATGTATGCCAAATCCACCACACCAGCATCTATCGAAACTCAGACACAATCTGCTTCTTCCTCTGGTCGTTGAATCGGTGGAAGGTTGAGGTTGAGGCTGGTGTCTGTGGATCTCACTCTGCTTCGTCTGCCCTTCCTTCCTTTCATCAGTCTCTCCTTTGGTCTATTGAGGTCTCCCTGATTTTTTGGAATTTGGATGTTTCTGGGGTTGGTGAAGGACTCTGGTTGGTGGCCCGGTGGGTGGTGTCTGGTCGGTGCTGGATTTCACTTTCCTTTCTTTTCTTTGGTCCTTCCTCGGGTCTCCTGACGGCCTCACGGCTCTGGCTGGATTCTGAAGTGTTCGGTTTAGGTGAACGGTATGGGATTTTAGGTGAACTAATGAATACACACTCACACGCACGCACACACGCACATGCACATACACATACTCACCCACATACAAAATAAAAATTAATAAAAAAAAAATTATATATATATATATATATATATATATATATTAAAAAAAAGAGAGCAATGATGATGACATGTCAAATTGGTAAAATTACCGAATGAACAATACTGGGCTCTCCAGAAAAAATAATAATAATCTAACCAGCAAGACACCTAATATTTCATTAAAAATTACATCGCCATGGTGTCAAAGGTAAGATTTAATCATTATATGCCAATAGGCCCCCGAACAAGGATGAAACTTTACTGACGATTTTGTCGTTTCATTTCGAGCAACAGTTAGCCTCTTTTTAAACAGTGTAATCGCTCGTCTTATCTTATTATGACCGTGAATCACCATAAGAGCTGAAAGATATTTCAAACACTTGCAAGCAATAATCAATAACTGTATACATGTACAAACATAAGTGCTAATAAACAAAGTATTAAAGAAAATGTAAAGTACCTTTTGCCTCTTTGGAGGGGCTACCTATATAAAATAGGCCATTTTTCGAACATCCGTAGCAAACTTTTCCAGTGTGCTTAAGTTATCAAGTTACAAATAGCACTAAACCGGAAGCGTGACAATATACAATGCAAAATAAAATAAAAAATAAAATAAAATACAATCAATACTTAAAATATAATTTGGGTTATTTACAAACTTTGTGTTTTCTGTTCATCAATCTAACATGAAAAATGTGATTAATATGTAACAAAATTAACCTCTGTCTCTGAAAATATCCATGAAATCCTGTGAAGAGTCTGTGGTACTGCAATTGTATGCTTGGTAGGTGGCAGAGTTTTCAATAGTGAACGTTTTTAAGTAAAAGAAGCCTGTCAAAACATGAGGCTTTAGATTGCATGTCCTGTTACAATGTCACCCATACAATGGAAACCCCATTCAATAGAGCACATAATGATAATGCTGCTATAATGTTGTAACTTCCATTATTATGAAGTTACATCACAGGAAGTAGTTGTGTAAGAAGTGATGCGAATGCACGAGTAGATGAAAAATTTACTCATGCTGTCTCTAATTTTAGGAGCAAAAAATTGGCCACTTAGGGGCAGTCTGGTGTCTGGGCTAAATGGCTCGTATAATGATTTGATGCAAGATTAAAATGAATCCAATTAGTCAATTATTTGATTGAATAATCGATAGATTAATCGATTCTAAAAATATTCGATAGTGACAGCACTACATGCTACAGAGCTGACGTTAGCTAGAAGCCTAACCATTATGATTTTCTAAATTATTCAAACACAACCCAACCTAACATTTCATATATAAAATGCTTAAAAAAAAGAAAAGAAAAAGAAAGAAAAAAGAACTCAACCTTTTAGTGTATACGGTATCTGGCGTCCAATTTCGTGATTTAAATTTTTTTTGGTTTACCATAACATTGATACAGATCATTTCATATCAGTTTCCTTTGTTGTGATTTAGTTTTCGTTTATTTACCTGTGTCCTCGCAGTCTGTTTGCAATGTCCCTTTTTTCAACCAATCAGCTCTCCCCAACCCCATTTGTGTCTTGTCCAAGTGTAACTACTGTCTCTTTGTATGTAGTTCATACATCCCTGATCTCTTGTCTTGATGTTTTATTGTGGGCCTTATTCTATCCTCCTTAATTTCTGTTGACATTTCCTTGGATTCCGTGTCTAACCAATTGACCTCTTGTGACTCAATTGTCATTGTACAGAAATCAAAGTACTGGTTAAAATTCCTAAATCGCAAATGGAATAATCCAAAACTAAGTGTACATTTCCATATATCATGTTTATATGTGTATATAATTTTCCTTTAAGCATGGCAAGAAAAGCTGAGTCAACCACACCCGTCCGTCTCTGCTTCTTTGTTCTGGTCGCTCTTCTATCCTTTCTTTCCCTCACCACATCCTGCTCTTCACACACGCACATTGCTTTGCAGCCAGGTGCTCTGCAACACATCAACAAATTTGCAACTGTGTAATGCGACCTGTAAGTCTGTGGTTTTGTCTATGTGTTCTTGGGGCACTTAGTAGACTTGCAAACAAACCAGACACGGTACTATTTTATTCATGTAACAAACAATCTAGTCTGAATATCAGATACAGTCGTATGAGATTACAATCAGTTGCTGCGTTTTCACAAGTGTGCTTCTAATACATTCAGAGAGAAAGGAAGACGTTTATCACAATGAGACAAATGTGCAATTAGTTGTTTTGTTTTCTACGGAGATATCATAAATGCTCCCATAAAGTTCTCAGTAGGCCCAGGACGCAATTTGTGTATACTATCCAATGTGACAAAAACTTCATCTCCAGACTGCAGGTGGAAGATCCCCGCCAGGTAACTGTCCCATATATCCTCCCCACCTGATGACTTGACACTTTTGTTTTGGGTCCAGCAACGGAACCTGGAGGAAAAAGTCAAAGTGGCGACAGCAATTGAATGCATCCGTCCAGACTGAGAACACAACAAAAGAGGGTGCCCACTAACCTCTTTGATTTCATAAGTTCTATCGATTGGCCATACGCCATGGTGTCTTTCATCACCTTGTGCTGGATGAGAGAACACACCTCTGCTGCATTTACCAGAACTTTGGAGTAGAGGTAGTAGTAACCTTCCTCCTTCACCACTAGGCGACCATTGTTGTAGCCCATCTGGTGGGTGATGGCATCACCGTCTTGGTCGATCCACTGCATCACATTCTCCTCCCTGTCAGGATTGCTGCTGCCTGGTAGGAAGTTGAGAGAGGCTTCCACCAATACATTCGACATATAAAATGGAGATATTCATTTTGTGTAATATTTAAGCTTACCCATCAGGTGAGCAAAGGGCTTCGGTCCCAGCAGAGTTTGCACTGGAGGAATCTCATTGGAGCCTCCTGTTTCCAGAGGGGGAGAAAGTCCACTATATATACAATTAATTGCAATAATACGTTTTAAATCGGCCAGTAAGTTTGACTCTATTCAGAGTAAATTAATTTGGCTCTATTTTGAGTGGGACCAATTAGACTCAGTTTTAAAGTAGGCTAATATTTACACTTGGAAGAGAGTAAAATAAAGAACTCAAGGGTTGAGGAACCAACTCATGACCTTCATCTTGGGAGACTGCCACACCACCTGAGCTATGCCCCACCTACTGTTGCTTATCTCTATTTGGTGAGTTAGCCATCAGACACGAGTGACACACAGCAGGAGCAGCTAGTCACCCAAGCTGAAGGTCGTGAGTTTCTTCCTCAACCGTTGAGTGACTTTTATTTTTACTTTATTTTCCAAATATTTATTTTACTAATTTCCAAGTGTAAATATTACTCTAAAACTGAGTCTATTTGGTCCCACTCTAAGAAGAATCAAATTCATTTATTTATTTTTGATTGTTGACTGATTGTGTCATGAAGTATCCGAGGCATGTTTGTACTACTTGCGTGGCTGCAGCCACCAGAGGCATACTTGGCACAGTCTCAACTATTATGTGTTTGGAAATAATAATAAAAATAATCATACCTTCAGATGCGTCATTTTTTAAGGAGCCAGCCTGCCAGAGGCAAAAAAAGAGCTAAAGTAAACCTTGAGCAATTCAGAAGCGTAATGTGATTTAGTCATCACTGTCACATTCCTTAATTCAACCTTACCTGCTGGGCAGATGTTTTAGAGTTGGACATGTTTCGACAGAGAGCATCAGACACACAGATGGAAAATGCCTGCAAGGTGGAAGCCAGAAGACAAGAAAGTGAAAGATGTCACAAGGTCAAAAGCAGGAAATGTTGTTGTTGAGGTTTGCAAAACAAAAAAGGCTCCGAGTGTGGCAATTGGAAAGATGTCAACACGCGCACATGCAATATGGTCTTTAGTTGGAAATGAAATGGGGAAATCACAGTATCAATACTATGACGTGCTGACATATGATACAAAGATCATAGGAGTGAATTGGTGGATGGCAAACTTTTGTGTATTTACAATACTGTACATAAGTAAATATATATATATATATATATGTATATATATATATATATATATTACAAAATGAGTTTATTTTAGCTTAGTATAGTAGCAAATTTACTTATGTTTGTTGCGCGAGCTAAAGTGTTTTCACAGTTTTGCATTGGTGATGACGCTGGTTTCTTCGTTGCCTTCAGTTTTGAAAAACACTGATTTTAACTGCTCTAATTTCCACAAAATCTAAATAAATCAAAGTTTGATGTATATATTTGAGTGTTCTTCTTTGTTTCCTATTGACATGCTAAACTGTGGGTACAGATTAGTAAACTGTGGGAACAGATTACTATTCTGTGGGCACAGATTAGTAAACTGTGGGAACAGATTAGTAAACTGTGGGTACATATTACTAAACTGTGGGTACAGATTACTAAACTGTGGGAACAGATTACTATTATGTGGGAACAGATTAGTAAACTGTGGGAACAGATTAGTAAACTGTGGGTACATATTATTAAACTGTGAGTACAGATTACTAATCTGTGGGTACGGATGACTAAACTGTGGGAACAGATTACTATTCTGTGGGAACAGATTAGTAAACTGTGGGAACAGATTAGTAAACTGTGGGTACATATTATTAAACTGTGGGTACAGATTACTAATCTGTGGGTACGGATGACTAAACTGTGGGAACAGATTACTATTCTGTGGGAACAGATTAGTAAACTGTGGGTACAGATTAGTAAACTGTGGGAACAGATTAGTAAACTGTGGGTACATATTATTAAACTGTGGGTACAGATTACTAAACTGTAGGTAGGTACAGATTAGTAAACTGCGTACAGATTAGTAAATTGTGGGTACACATTACTAAACTGTGGGTATAGATTAGCGCACACACACACAAAAATCATACCCTGGCACCCGAGGGGCTCCGTAGCCTCTCACAGGCCGCAGTGGCGTGTGTAGCTGCAGTGAAACATTCGGAACGGCATAAAAATGGTGTAATCGGGACAGGCCATGTAGGCATGTAGCCGCCGATGTCACCCTTAATTTTGACAAACATACGTGTTCTTGTTGAATAGCGACTTGTCTGGTTTCCAGTGCAAGGCGCAGTTAGTTTTACGTGTTTACGTTGTGTCATCACGAACCCTAAAAGTAACAACCCCATTTTCAACAAGTAAGAAGTAAAAGTACAGATATTTGAGTTTGAAACATGAGAAATAAAAGTATAAAAAAATCACCAGAATAAAAAAATATTGAAGTAAATTACAGATACCTGAACAAACTAGGAGTACTTAAGTACAGTAAGACGCACTCTCAGTTTAGTGTACAGATTTGTTGGACCCAATGGGCGGACCGCCGCTACTTTTTTTCTGCCGTTTCTTGTTTCCGATTTCTCCCTTCCAGTTGCTGGGGAAACAGCTGGAGGGAGGATCCTGCCGACACACCTGCTGCTCATTTTGTCATCAGGCCGAAATAAAAGCCTGGCAGCAACAGAGAGGAGTGTCGGGTTATTGCTCCGCGACGCTACTTACTATACCTGACGTTTTTGATACTGCTACCTTTTTAGCAGCAATCTTTCTTGGTGTTGTGGACACCGCTAGTAATTACACTAGTAGCGTTTTTCTTTAGTCAATTTTGTGTGCTACACTCCTCTCTGTTTTATCTGCCCTCCGGTGTGATTTTATGTTTTCTTGTTTTTGCCCACAACGTACACCTTTTTGTCATCGTCGCCTTTTGTTTAAGCAACCTTTTGTCCACGTGTTGCGCGCCTTTTTTTGTTCCATTAAAATTGAGTGACCTTCACCCTGGTTGGGTCTGCCCTTTTCTTTTGGGGTCCAACAAACACAACCCACACGTGACAGAATAACCTGACCAGAATGGACCCCGCAGACCCCGACAGCCTTTGCCAGGCATTGGCCAGCCATGGGCGCTTACTTGGACAGCACGAGCAATACTTCCGTGAACTGAAGGAAGCCATGTCGATGCTAACAGCCCAGATCGGGTCTCTTACTTCTTGAAGGTGGAGCTGAGATCGGACTCCACGGCTGCTGAAGGATCACGACCAGCTGGGGCGTCCCGTGTCTCCTCTGCATCCATGGCCCAATCAGCTGGTAACTCCGTGCTTCGGGAACCCAATGTTCCCCATCTTTCCCGCTACTCCGGCGACATTGGTGGGTTTGACCAATTAATTCACCAAATGTAGTCTGATCAACAGCTGTAAACTTTCCCTAACGATGGCGCTAAGGTCACCTTCGTAATGAGCCTACTTTCCGGCCAGGCGTCATTATGGGCGATGGCAGTCAATAAAGCCAATCCGGAGCTCCAAGCTTCATTGCCTGCTTTCTTGTCGGAACTCAGAAACGTCTTGCACCATTACATTCCACTACGGTGTTTACCAAATTAGATCTTCGCAGTGCTTACCATCTGGTTAAGATAAGGGAGGGCGATGAATGGAAAACAGCGTTTAAAACACCCATTGGCCATTTTGAGTATTTGGTTATACCTTTTGGCCTTTCAAACGCTCCCGCAGTATTTCAGTGTTTTATTAATGACGTCTTGCGTGACATGCTTAACCACTTTTTTTTTGTTTCGCTTGATGACATTATGATTTTCTCCAGAAACCTGGCAGAACATCAGCAACACGTTCGGCTGGTTTTGGAGCGATTGCTGGAAAACAGCTAAAGGCAGAAAAGTGTGCATTTCACACCAGTTTGGTGCAATTTCTCTGATATATTGTGGAGAAGGGCCAATTGAGAGCTGACCCGGCAAAAATCAAGGCCGTGGTCGAGTGGCCAACTCCTACATTATAGAAGCACTTGCAGAGGTTCCTGGGGTTTGCTCACTTCTACCGGCGGTTTATCCGCAACTACAGTATGAAAACGAAACCTCTGACAAGGCTTACGTCTACCAAGTTTCCGTTTATTTGGACTCAGCAGGCCGAGGCCGCCGTGGTTAAATAAAATTATTATTTTCATGTTCGCCGGTTTTGACACACCCTAATGAGGTTCTCCCATTTGTTGTCGAGGTTGATGCTTCAGAGACATGAATGGGGGCGGTGTTATCCCAACGGTCCCCAGTCGACCAGAAGCTGCATCCCTGCACCGACTTCTCTTCTCGGCTCAACCAAGCGGAGCCCAACTACAATGCGGGCAACCGTGAGCTGCTAGCTATCATTCTGGCGTTACAGGAATGGAGGCACTGGCTGGAGGGCGCGGCGGAACCCTTCCAGATCTTCACGGACCACAAAAACTGGGCGTACCGGTCCACTCAGAGACTCAATTCTCGTCAAGCACGCTGGGCCCTGTTCTTGACGCGTTTTGATTATGTCAACTCTTACAGACCAGGATCCCGGAATGCCAAGCCGGACGCCTTGTCCCGCATGCACGGTCCAGCCGCCGAGGGGACTCCGCCCGAAACGATCGTTTCGGAGAACAGAGTGTTGGGGGCCCTCCAGTGGGAGGTAGAAAGGAAGGTGGTGGAAGCTGGCAACACACAGACCCCAGAAGCTTGCCCCTGGAAATAAGTTATTTGTACCCTCACACCTTCGTCAAGAGGTGCTGCAGTGGGGGCATACTTCAAAGGTGGCATGTCATCCTGGGGTCGGTCAAACACAGAGGTTTTGATGGCCAGGGCTATGCAAGGACATAAAAGAATATGTCTCCTCCTGTACTGTGTGTGCTCGAAACAAGCCCTCTCACCGTATGTCAGCTCCATCCTCTGCCCATTCCGCCCCGTCCTTGGTCACACTTGGTACTGGACTTTGTTACCCGGCTACCTCCTTCCCACGGTAAGTCTGTGATCCTTACTGTGGTGGACCGGTTCTCCAAAATGGCGCACTTCATCATCATTCTTTGCAGACTGCGGATATCCTGCTAAGGGACATATTTAGAAACCACGGGATCCCATCCGATCTCGTCTCCAACAGGGGGCCTCAGTTCGTGTCCCGGGTGTGGAAGGCATTCTGCAATTCATTGGGAGCTACAGCTAGCCTGTCTTCGGGCTATCATACCCAATCCAACGGGCAAACAGAGAGAGTCAACCAGGACTTGGAGGCTGCACTCCGATGTGTGTGTCATCAGCATCCTTCCTCGTGGTCGTCCCACCTTCCATGGATTGAATACACCCACAACACCCTCGTGTGCTCTGCCACAGGATTGTCCCCTGTTGTTCCCTTCCCAGGAGGGCGAGGTCGCCATTCCATTGGTCCACATCCAACTCCGCCGGGCTCGCATGGTTTGGCAGGACGCCAGGAGAGCCCTGTGCCGTACAGTGGCCTGCAACAGGCGGATTGCGGACAGGCACCGGTTCCCAACGCCGTCCTACCAACCGGGACAGAAGGTGTGGCTCTCCACTCGGAACCTACAGTTAGCTGGGAGTTTCAAGAAGCTGGGGCCTGGGTTCATCGGCACCGTTTGAAATTGACTCTGTGATCATACCTGTGCCAGTCTTTCACACATCCTTACTCAAGCCTGTCTCTGCCAGCCAAATAAAAGCCTGGCAGCAACAGAGTGTCGGGTTATTGCTCCGCAACGCTACTTACTATACCTGACGTTTTCGATACTGCTACCTTTCTAGCAGCAATCTTTCTTGGTGTTGTGGACACCGCTAGTAATTAGACTAGTAGCGTTAGACTAGTAGCGTTAGACTAGTAGCATTTTGTGTGCTACACTCCTCTCTGTTTTAGCCGTCCTCCGGCGTGATTTTGTGTTTTCTTGTTTTTACCTACGACGTACACCCTTTTGTTTAAGTAACCTTTTGTCAAGCAAAATAGACATTTTGGATGGAGAAATGCAATCAAAACATTTTAGTCTTCAAAGATTTGCCGACTTCGGCCTCACCTCGGTTTTCATGTAAAGTTTATAGACAAAACATCCCTGCACAACAAGTCCAAGCACGGCAAGTGCCACCACCAGCAGTAGAAACTTGCTCCCCGTCGGAGTCCATCGGGTTTTTTCCACAGGTCTGGGTACGGGGGAGAAGCTGGCTTGGCTGCCTACCACAAAGACTTGGGGGTGGCTAGCCGCGCCTCTGTCTTCCATCTCCTCTCTTCTCACTCCAACTGTGATACACAAGTCCAGACACAGAATGGAAGATATAACAGGAAGATAAAAAGATGGAAAATAAATAACGGCTACACTTTGGTTGACCTCTCGGGAGTGATTACTTCAAAGTCTGACTATTGCAAGCACACGACGAGAGCCTGAGGACAGACATTACTACATAGAAGCAAAAACAATAAATGTTTGTTTTTTTAGGTAGAAGAATACCTTGGATTTATTGTCGCACCAGACGTTTCTTCTGAACTCAGCCACTCATCCAGCAGCTAATTTCTCCAATTTGGGATCATTAAAGCTAAAGGAAAAACTTAAACAAGCAAAAATTACATGAACTGGAGATAAATAAATACAAATATTGTGATCTAAACACTTTAGGTGAAAACTTAGTACAGCTGACTGTCCTGCCTCGCGCAAATCCTGTCAACTGTCACCAATATAAGAAACAACCCTAAAGCAAGAGAAGGCTGTGTGTGTGGGGGGAGGGGGGTGTGGGGGGCACTCCCTGAGCCGACACTTCCTTTTCTCTTTCTCTAGTATGTTCTTACTGTTTTTCCTCAAAGTTATATGTTGACATACATGCATTTGTTCAAACTGCATCAAAGTCAATGAGTTACTTACACCTGACCAAATAGCTTGATATTGCTGTTTTATTATTTATTTAGCCTTTTTATTTAACCGAGAAAGGTCCCAATGAGTTATAATAACTCTTCTCACATTGAGTCCTGGCAAAGACAAGTGGCAGAAAATTGCACAATAGATATGACACAATTGACATATTCCACACAGTAGAGCCATAGACACTACACAGGCAAAAATAATAATAATTGAAAAGGTTAAAACTGTTGTATTGCTCTGTCATTTGAAAATATTTAGTTTACCCATAAGTGCTTTAGCAATAAAAATCAGTGCGTGTGTTTCTTTTAAAGTGAAGGTTGGACCATTGTACAGTTTCATAGAGAGTGCAGTGAGTGGTGGGTTCTAGCTGGTGCATCTGTAATGAAGCATAAGGCTGAGTGGCAGACCCCATTTAGCTTTTTTTCCCCTTTTTTTAAATAAAGACGAAGAAGCATATAAATTAGGTCACCATAGTCCAACATTCGTACATGCTTGTAAAGTAACACTAATTTTAGCAATGTCAATAATGTAGAAGAAGAAGTGATTCAGCATTTTGCATGTGTTGCTGTTCAAAGGTGTCTAATTGCTGCGCAGCCATGAAGAAATGTTTTTATTAATTGGCCTCATGTGTTTTGTCTCGAAATGACAGTGAGTATTTCCTCATAGTAAGTTTGACAAATAGTGGAGGAAGCTGTGGGTGTGATTGTGATTTTATCTCGTTATCATCACATTGTCTTCTAGTGTGTGTGTTAGAAGGCCTACGTTACACCGGAACAGCAGTTTTTCTTGCTCTAGGGCTTCATCTGCAGGTGGGAAGTGGTAAATGCAAATTTGCAGTAGTAACTAACAATTCTCCCCAAAAATGGCATAAAACGGCTACAGTGCAAGAATTTCCTCTCAATATAATAATAAGACACTCTTGGAAAAATGCTAACAATACCACAGGTCAGTCCCCATTTGTGACCCCTTGTGGGAGCCTGTCACAATAGTTTTCTATTAAAATCACATCATACTTCACAGTATGATAGTCCCCTCGATAAGCTCGATATGTTTAATACAAAAGTGAGTTGGCTGCAGCTCAGGTAAGGAAAGATTTAGCTGTTCCGACTCACAGTGGAAGCAAGCAAAGAAGCAGAACGACTTCCGCTCTTGGGGAATATAGGAATGTTACATTTTTTAAGAGCGTAAATTCTAGTTCCCCTCACAGCGACTATTATATAGGGTGGTTATCTTCTTTTTCTCAGCAGCCTGTTTATTAAGTACACTTGCATGATCTAATGCACTTACAATAATAATAATAATAATAATAATAATAATAATTATTATTATTATTATAAATCTAATTTGTTCCATGTCGCAATTGTCTCCCACTTGGTGTTGATTCTTCCCCCACAATTTTTTTTTGGGAGAATAAAATAAAATAAATAAATAAACAAATAAGGTTTAGATCTTTGTCTGAAGCTTGAACTATGTCTAAGTCAAAAAAGTTCAGCGCGGGGGGGGGGGGGGGGGGGGGTTCACAAGGCACTTTCTAATAATCAGATTAAATATGTATGTTGTTTTTGGTGCCTTGCTTGTGTATGAAAATTGTTTAATGAGAAGCACTAACGGTATGGATTTTTGTAGTTTTGCGCTTTACGAAACATTTATACAGTATTACACATTCATATAGCGGACGCGCTGACGTATCACAGCCCTAGGATCGAAACACCTATTTAGCTACTGGTGAATCTTTCTCTGCAGTGATTGGTTGAGAATTGCAACGCATCTTCCTCTAATTGGCCATTAATGTCACGTGACGTGACGCTTACGTATCCACCCAATTACAGTACGAGGAAGTTCTCCTGCGGAAGAACGATGTCAAGGAATGTCTGAGTGTAACCTGTAACTCTATTTTTGCTATTAATCTCGGTATGGGTCTTCTCCTTGTGAGCGAAACGCGACTGCTGCTCCTCGCAGTGTTCGGTTGGTGGTTGGGGGAGGTGGTCGCAATCGGAGAGGAGAGCAACGAGTTCACTTTCCTTTTGCAACCCGGGAAATCCGATTGTTTCTTCCAACGGGCGATAGAGAATGGTACGATGGAGGTCGAATATCAGGTAACCATGCTTTCCCATAATGCTCCACATTTAAATATTCCAGCTTTAGTTCTTCCTTCAGTGTTTACTTCTCGAGCTTGGCGTTAGCTACGCTTGTTTTAACTACTGCTGGGTTTGTATTTGACATGTCTCCACATTTAGTCACCTTATGTTCGGTGTCCCGTGAGGTTTTTCTCGTGAAATGTGTTGTGTGCCTTGGTTGGTTAAAGTTGGGAAACACTGCATTCGAATGTGCAGCTGTAGCCAAGAAATTTCTAAAATTTACACATGTCTTCTGATATAATAAGATGTACTAATCAGCAGTGCTTGTTTAGTAAATCAGCATATTGTAAATAATGTATGACAATATTGTAGCAATTCAAATGTATTTATGAACGTGTCAACTTTTTTATTAAACATTTTTCTTTGCCTTAAAATACTAACAATTATATATATATATATATATATATATATATATATATAAAAAGCGTGACAGCTTTTAAATTAATCTTTTGTTGTGTTTTTCAATACTAGGTGATTGGTGGAGCCGGCATGGATGTGGATTTCACCATCCTCAATCCAGAGGGCATCCCGATGGTCGCAGAGACACGTCGCTCTGATGGAGTTCATGTGTTAGTTGTGCACCCACAAATCTCACCCACATCCTCCATCTTGTTCCTGGAACCGTCCATTTATTGCTGGCTTTACTTCCTGTTTTTGCTCTTTCCCCAGGGTGGAGACCACAGTGGCCGGAGACTATCAAGTCTGCTTTGATAACAGCTTCAGCCACTTCTCGGAGAAGATGGTGTTCTTCGAGCTTTACGTCGAGGGGGAAAAAGGAGATGTGGGTGGTGAGGAAGAGTGGGCCGGTTTAGAGGAGGTGGATGAAAACATGTTGCAGTACAAGTTGGAGGATATAAGGGTGAGCTGCAGTGTTTCTAAGGAGTTCACAAATTTGAGATCTATGCAGGTAGCTGGGAAATGAGGACCACTTGCTCAATATTACGTCAAATATTATGTATTTAATTATGGTTGTAGTTTATAGTGGTGTAAAAAAATTTAGGACTCTAGTGTAACTAATTGATATAAGCAAAATTTAAGACAACATACATAAACACTTTTTTTTAAATGTATATACAGTTGTGCTCGTAAGTCTACATACCCCTAGGGCAGTGTTTGATCGAACCCCAGGGGTTCGGCGGAGGTCAAGACACACACCCGACTCAAATGATTCGTGATGATACGCCCCATGTGGCCATCATTGGCTGCAGGTGATCACGCTACATTGCTTGGCATATCTCACTCCAAAAAGGACAGTAGAACATTTCAGAAAAAATATAGTAAAATAAGAAAAGTATTACTTCAAATAAGCAAAATTATCTGCCAACAGAATAAGACAATTTTACTTGGCAAGATTTTGAAAAATAAGAAAATGAAATACAAACTAAATACAAGTAATATTGTTTTTTTTCAAGCTGTATAGTACTATTTTCTTAAAATACATAAGTATTGTTTGGCCAATTTAGCCTACTAGTGGTGATTGTTTTTAAAGCGCTCTATAAATATAGTGTTGAGTTGAGTGATGGGAGTTCGCATCCTAACCACATCCTAATTGCAATGTCAAGTCGAGCAATTCTATTCCAGCACAACTAGCTAGCTAGCAAAACTAAAGGAACACTATTTTAAACTGCACGGGGATGGAATACAAGAACATAACGCTTTCTGAATTGAAGGTGAAGAGAGCCACATTCGATTTGTGCTGTCACTAACTTAATTTTTTTTAATCGAGTCCCCTATCGTTTATTCCATCGATTACACTTCATATTATTTTTGACTAACCCATTTTCTGGGTTCAAGGTAAACAAACCTTGTCTTTAACTCATTCACTGCCACTGACGGTTATAGATGTCAAATATTCATTTGAACTATTTCTATTAGTTTAACATTTGTTTCCATTTTTGTTAACAAGAGTATGAAAACCTGTATGTATGAATTTTTTTATTGTACATTTAGAACAGATAAAAAATGTAATCTGCTGACGCTCCTAATTTTTAATAATCTCTTCTTTAATCGCATTAGGCAATTATTATTTTTTTTAATCGTAATTAATCGCATGACTTCCAATAGTTAACTCACGATTAATCACAAATTTTATATCTGTTCTAAATGTACAATAAAAAAATTATAGGTTTTCATACTCTTGTTAACAAAAGTGGTAAACATTTTAAACTAATAGAAATAGTTCAAATTAATTTTTGCCGTCAATGGCAGTGAATGAGTTAAAAAGAAAAACAGTGACTTGGTCATGTGACGTTGGCAATGCAAACCGGAGGGCACTTTGATGACAGCTTCAGTCAGGTGGTGCTATGGCAAAAACAGGTGGATGAATCTGCTTAATTATTCCATAAACACAATATTAATCAGAATGGCATATTTAGACCAGTGAGGGAACATAGAGTGGATTGTTACAAAGAAATGTCTCAATAACTCTCAACTCTGACTGTGGTTTTGGTCTAAAACGTGCAGTATGCTGAAAAGTAAGTTTGCCCTTTACTTCCTCAGGAGTACATGGACTCTGTACACAAACGTCTAGAGCGTAGCAGGCAGATGCAAACAGTGTTGCGAGCTTTCGAGGCGCGGGACCGAAACCTACTGGAAGACAACCTGTGGAGGGTCTCGTTCTGGTCGTGCGCCAGCATGCTGGTGATGCTGTGCGTGGCTTTCACTCAGGTACACTGCGGTCCATGACGACTTTTAGCAAATCTTATGGTTGGCGTTTACAAGATGTCACCTCTCCCCTTCAGGTGTTCACTGTGCGTAAACTGTTTGACGAGAAGCGGAGGGTGTGCACATAGAAGAAATCTCCGGTGTAACAAGACAGGCTGGGCGGGGCTCACAAGCCACTACAAAGGTGGAGATGGTTAATAATTGTACATGAATGAATGCCAGCTGTCGGCACAAGTCATGTGGTTCACATCTGAAAGCTTGCCACGCACCAAATCTGAGCAATAACAGTTCACGGTGAAGAACAGCCACTACGTCGGTGGCTTTTTTGTTTCCTTCAGTGCCTTTTTGATGTGAAATCTTATCACAAACTGATGCAAAAATACATTTTGAAAGGCACTGCAATATATTTTGCAGTTAAACAATGTTGAGTGTTGCAGTATATGCTTTTTTTTTTTTTTTGAATGGTTAATGAGCTCAGCTTTTCCAGTTTACACGTGATAACAATGTGCAATACTGTAGTCCTGAATGTGTTCTACATTTTTCAACATGTTTTTTTTCCTCTCAAAGATGTACTCATTTTTATATGGCTTCCAAAAAGGAATTCGGAACATAATGGTACTGTGACTTTGTGCTTAAGGCTTCTGTACGGTCCCCCCCTCTATTGAACCCAGTGGGCGGTACGGCACAGTAAAAGTGCAAAGCAATGTTTTCATGGCAGCCATTGTGTTCATTTTAATGTTTTTATAGTTTTTGTGTCAAGACAGATGTCTACATTATTGGGTAAATAAAATCAAAATAATTTCCTGTTCACAATCAACAATCAAGAAGTAATTTCTTGTTTTGACACAAATGGTGCCTATATAGTACCTGTCCATCCATCCATTCTCCACGCTGCTCGCTTATCCTGTTCAGGGTCACGGGTTTCTTCTGGATCTCAGCTGTCTTTAGGTGAAAGGCAAACTACAACCTGAACTGAATGTCAGTCATTCTCACAGGGCACAGATGGAGACAGACAATTCACCAAAGTCAGTGACTGGCTGTATGTGTACAAATGTCGATATTTTTATATACAGCCTACATAGGATTTATATGAGCATCTCAGATTGATATATTGTGAACGATTATTTCAGCGGTTGAATTGAAAAGAAAAAGTGACAACCAGATTCACCACATACAGTAAAACATTAGTTTTTCTGATTTTGATGACCCAAAATACACCAGCGTGAAAAAACTAATATTACATTAAAAAAAAAAACATTTTTAATATAGAAATTAGGAGTTTGTCTTAAAATTCATGAATCTGTTAAATATGACTAATTTAATTTCTAACAAGCATCAAATTATATAACCCTTATGATGCCTAATTTGAAATGTACCTGTGTATAAAGGTGGACAAAATTGTTCATGAAAGAAAAACCCACAATGGTCACTGTAATCTCTTGAAGATTAAAAAGTAACAATAGATAATATATTAGATTTATAGAAAAATAAACAATCAAAATCAGCCATTACTTTTGAATTGTTGTTCTAACACAATTTTATATGAGACAGCCTGGACAAAAATGATGGTACCTCTATAAAATATTTAAAATTATGTGACCAGATGGACATATTTAACTAAGTCAGTATGCCTATTTAAAGGGTGACTAATAATCACTGTGGTTTTTGGTGACGTAGTGTGTGTACCACACTTAACATGGATGACAGAAAACAGGACAGAGTTGTCTCAGTGGATTAAAAAGAACATTATAGACAAGCATGTTAACGTTACAGGCTATAAAACCATTCCCAACAGCCTGATAATGATATTCAGAAGTTTAAAACCCACAGGACTGTAGCTGACCTGGATGTGGCGGAAAGAAGAAAACCGGTGATCAATTGAAGAGACCATTTCATTAGTTTGCAAAATAATTCTGTTGAAGGACAAATTCAAAAGTAATGGCTGATTTTGTTAATTTTAGTGACTATTGTTTTATCTTTCATTAACAGAGACGTACCAACAATTTTGTCCATGTGTTTACTTTCCCACTCAGATGTGGACTTTCGCCCACATCAACTGTGTCCCGCCACAAATGACACCTTACTGAACTAAAAATAACACATCATTTATTTTTGTCATGGGAAACACAAATTCCTGATGTGCCACAAGCCAAGTGGGCATCCACCCTTCTTGCTGAGCCAGTTTTTTCAAGCGTCCGTCATCTTTGGTTGCTACGAGACAAGTGTGGAGGACGTCTGTGGGAAGAGGCAGATATTTTTGTTTAAATTCAAGTGCTAAATGACAGATACAATGGAGAAACAGAAATAATAGAGAATAACCAGTAAAATTCCAGTTGCATACCTTTTGTTAGTCATTCCAATTCTATAAATAGCCCCATGCAAATGTCTTTATTCTGTTGCTCCTAGCAACCATACTTACCTTAGCAACACATTTTTCACTTGACCCTAATGTAAATCAGACATTACCTGATATAACCTGTGTAAATATAGCAATACAGTACATTAGTAGCCATGCTATCTACAGCACTGCGCACATTAATTAGCATGCAACAAGAGATGGTAAAACACCAAGATGGCTGAAAAGTGAAGCAAGAGCACATAATTTTTTTCATTGACAACATTCTTTAATAAACATCAAAAGCAGGCACTTTTACTCATATGATGATATTTACGGCTTTTGATGATACAAATTGAAGGCAGGATTAAAATTCACCAGCACCGGTGGGAGATGGGATATAATAAAAAGTCAAACCCATATAGAGCGAGGACAATTACTAAAATGATTCTTGAAACCAAATGTTGTAGATCTGCCACTGGGGGAGCCAGAGGGGAGGCCGGGGTGGCACTGGCCCTCAAATGTGATTGGACCTCCAGGTGCCAAATGATTGACATATCACAGCACCGGCGCCGCACGTCTTGCAATGCAGCCTGCCAGCATTTTTTTTTTCAATCAGACGCCTACTAATTGTTATGCCCCTCCTGCACAGTAGCTGTCGCTATTTAGCACAAAATGTTGTAATCCACCTCACTAGGAGTCTGGAGAAGAAGAATTTTCCAAGTCCAATCAAGATGATCTGTTTTTGGCAATGTCATGTTGGTTTCCCCGTGAGACGCGAGGGACTGTTTAAAATAACTTTTATGTTCAGATATTGTTTTGGACACACGTCAATAAGTTAACGTTTTGCACAAACTAAGAATAAATGCATGAGCTGAATGACGGAGACGTGAAACAGGAAACAGAACGACGGAGCGGCCTTCTAAATTAAAAGCATATTTCAAAATAAGATATTTAATTATCACGCACAAAAACAGCTAACGTTAAAGTCTAAAAGTGGGGGGTTTAATAACATTATGTGGCTGTAAATAAAGTAAATGAGTAACAAATTTAGAATTGCTTTCATAGGTTGTGTGGAAAATGAAATAAGGGGACAAAATATGACTTGTTCCTTAAACAAATTAAACTAAACAAGTGTATGCGTGCAGATTTCATTCCGGTTAAACACTGATGTTAATTGTTCATAGACTTTGAGTGTTTTTGTACATTTTATACATTGTTAACTCATTCACTCCCAGCCATTTTCACTGAAGCAACCCCCTTCACTCCTGGCTGTTTTACTGGATTTTGACTGATTTTGCAAGGCCCACACAATATTGTGTTCTATTGCTTTAAAAACATGAAACCTACCAAAATAAAGATTAGAGTCTCTTCTTTCATCAGGATTTTTTTTCTGTTTTGCAGCAATTAGCATTAGACTATAGCTAAGCTTCATCATGATTCACAAATCTGTTTAAAACAGTGGGGAAAATAGATTTTAACTACAAGCATTAAAAAAAAAAAGAACATAAAACGTATAAATACGTTTTTGGGACTATGGTAATATTAAAAATAGAACATTTTAATACGTTTTAGGGAGCAAATGATTTAATATACAGCATATTACATGCAAAAATCTCATGTGTGCTCAATATGTGCTTAAATATATTTCAATATTTAGAGACTCCAATTGAAATGATTTTGTTATTAAATGAATTATTTGGCATCATCTTTGGATACCCTGAAGTATCCTTGCCCCCCGGCCTCCCCGTTTATAAAAGTCTGGCTCTGCCAATGAGATCTGCAACACATGCAGAGAAACAACTCATCAAAAAGTGCTACTTATATCATGAGGTGCTTAGTACGTAAAATTTGACACAACGACGTCATATAGAAGAAATGTCTTGATGACCTTGATTTTTATTTTTTTTTACCATATCAAAATGAATTTAACGTTAAACAATACATCTAAAAAGTGATGGCTCTTAAACCATAAGACTCATAAAAAATGTTCCCTTTGCATAATGTCAAAAAGTCACCGCGCACGTTCAAGAATGGACGCCGAGTCAAAATATCATACAGTACGTCTCTGAACTGCCGATAGGAAACTAACTGGAAATACAAAAGTGTAAACCAAATGAAATGTTTGCATATTGCGTGTGCTTCTAGTCAAGCAGGGAGGGTTCTGAAGGACGTATGATGGTGGGTCTGTTGGGAGCAGCCGGGGGTCGTCTGCTGCAGGAAGACAGAGTGGGGTAGAATGGGGCGGGAAGAAACATGCGAGGAAATATGTCATCAGCTAGTCATGCACCAAGATCCCCAAAGCACCACAAGCACTGCCACCATGGGCTTTCCCACCACGCACACGCAAAAAGAATCCTTAGCTCCAATTCCACCAAGACGTACGTTTAGCACAATTGAGTGGTTCCACTATCATAAACCAAACCAAAATAAACAACCAGCAATAGTGGTAGACAAGGTTATTTTAGTTAACGAAAACTAACAAAAAACATTTTCTTTACAAAATTAAGTAAAAACAAAAATGCTTTTTAAAAAAGAAAAGTAACTAAAACTACCTGTACATTTTAAGTTGACAAAACTAACTAAAATTAACTATAATTATAGTGAAAATGTCCTTCAGTTTAGTCTTTAGTAATTAATAATAATACATGAGCCATTAGGGGTTGATTTTAAATGTGATTTTAAGTGTATTTATTTCCAATATTAACCGGAATAAGGACGTTTGAAAGTGTGTCACACAGAAGTGACATCATCTCAAAGCAGCTAATAGAAAAGCACATTCGGAAGACGTCACTCCTACACGACAATTTTAAACTTCTTTTTTTTTTGTGTGCGACAATTTTTAACTTGACCTTTGGCTCCAATGACTCGCCTCGCCTGTTTGTTTTTTATTTAATTAACTCAGCCAAAATGCAATGCTAGGTAAGAAATGTGTTACTTTTTTCATTTTACCATAGTGTTTATTAAATATTGCACACAAGTAATACACTATTTTTTTGTAACAAAAACTAATACTGAAACTAAGTGATAAAAAAACACACCTAAAACTAATAAAAAACTGAAAACAAATTTAAACAAAAAAAAATTAGAAAAAAACTCTAAACTAAATAAAAACTAACTAAAATGAAAATTCCAAAACTATAATAACTCTGGTGGTAGACACACTAGAATGCCTGTTTGTTGTCAAAGTAGAACATAACATTTTTCTCAAACTTACCTGATTGTCTTCTCATAATAAATCAAAAGCCATTCGTGTTGCAGTTGTGTTATGATGTCACACTGATGCCGCACCAATCAATATCGAAAAATACAGCTGTTGTCGTTGCTTACCTCGGTATGCCCGGCGGCAGCGCGGGAGGCACACGTGCCGGTCTGGAGGGAATCAGTGGAACGTTTGGATCAAAACCGGACTGGGCCGGCGCTGGGCCAGGTCGGGTGGGCACAGGTGGAGCTCCGAATGCCGGTGAGGGGTTCAACGGTGGGGCAGGACCTGGCGCGGGTCCCCTGGCTGCCGGGGGACGGTTTGGAGGGGGCGCTGTTGCTGGGGCAGGGCGGGTTCCTGCAGGAAGACTGGGATAGACAAACATCTCAGTACGCAGTGAATCTACGTATTCCATTCACACCGGTTACCTAGACTCTTTCATCCAGGTGTCGTCAACCGGTGGAGGCACCGGGGTTGAAATGGTGGTGGTACTGATGTCACCAATAATGACCAGAGATTCCTTCAGAGCGTGGTACATCCTCAGCATCTCATCTCTTCTCTGAGCCTGCTCGGCAGACTCTTCCATCAGGCTGCTCTGGTCCCCAGCTGAGTATAAGTAGGCCAGCAGCTCCGAGTGGATGAAGTCCTTTGCCTGGAGGTTAAACAGCACAATAATACATACGCAGGGGTGCACAAAAATGGTGCATTTATTGAGCGCCAAAGGTGGCTCCGGTAATTTATTGAGCTCTGAAGTGCAGACATAATTAAACATTACACACTAAACAGCTTGAGGAATTCTTAACATGGTAGAAATGACTAAATTACTTGAAGCACTATTGTATTGACTTTAATTATTTGCACTTGACTGTATTCCTTAAAAAATGTTGTCCAGCCACATGTTCTGATTGGGACTTTTTTCCCCCCTACTGGATTATTTGTTTCATTTTAATTATCTATTTAAAAAAAAAATTTGTTTTATTGTGCACTCTATGCAAAATGACTTTTATGAGCAAATTGAAAAAATATAATTGCCATTAATTTCATACAATTTTAAAGAACTTAAAACTTAAACTTTTAAAGCTATAATTGTGAATGGGATAAATAGGTCACTTAAAAAAAAAGATCTGTCATTGCTTTTTTGCGTGGAAATGTTATGTATCATAAGTACCAATGTATCGGCACTTGGTATCGGTATCAGTGAGTACTGAAAATGTGAGTACTCGTATCTGTACGGTCTAAAAAAAGTGGTATCGAACATCCCTACTTAATAATGTAACTGATATTTTTTTTCTAAAAAGGTTGTAACAAAATACACTTACCAACACAATTAGCAGCTTATTACAACAATTTACTGCTTCATAAAAATACAGTAAATCTGTATTGCTGCCCCGAAGTGTCGCTGTGTGTAGGGCAAAAAAATAAAATAAAACCTACACTGTTAATCATGAGGTGCATAATGGTCTTGGGCATGAGGTCTCTGATGGACTTGTTGACAATGCTGATGTACGAGTCCACCAGGTTGCGGATGGTCTCGACCTGCCGCTCCAACTGCGGGTCCATAGACACGGTGTCGCCCGGAATCATCGCATCTTCATTTTCGGGCTGTAGAGAAAGAGGAAGACAAGCTAGCTGAAGAGAGACAGTAGGCTCTAATTTCATACATGGCACTTTTGGGAGAATTAGCTCTGTCCTTTGTTATGGCTGGCAGAATCACAATTTAGTGGCAAAAAGTCGGTCTAAACTTAAAGGATACATGTGCTCGGACCATGTCTAAATGTTCGTGCAGGTAGTCAAACACGATTTTGGTGAATTTGACCGAAGCATAGACAAACAGATTCTGAGCTCTGTGAGCAGATGTGAGGAAGCCAGACGCATTTCATAAAAAAATTGCTGCATTTCATCTTTCTTTGATTTTTATTTTCCCAAGTCTTCGGATATACTGGGCTAATCTAGGACACCGGGTGTCATAATTTGTGCTGGTAAAGTGTTGGTATGACTATGAAAATTATTTGAATACTTGAAAATTCAACTTTAAATATAATTTGAAATAACAACCAGAAATCACATTAGTAAAAAAAGTAAAATAAGAATATACTAATATAATAGCAATCAAAAACAATAAATAAAATTAAAAAAATACCAGCAGTTGCTACAGTGTGATGCGTTGGCCTCTTATAGAGGCATTGTGGTTATGACACACTTTTCACTTATAATGAAATAAGAACAGACAAACGAAGATGTGTCGAAAGCATGTGTTGTCACATGAATGGGAGGTCAATATGTGAGACGTAGCTATGTGGGGAGTGCGCACTCGCGGAGGCAAGCAGGTTCCTTCAATCAATATAACCAGAAGTGGATGACAAAACATTGAGAAGTACGCTCAATGAAGCCCAACCCAGCAGTATATCAACACCTCTGTTATTAATTTGTTGCCGACCTCGAGGGCTATTGACTAGTGATTATGAAAAGTTAAGTGTAAACACAATGTTATAACTGTCATCAAAATCTGGTCCAACAAGTACTCAAAACTGTAATCGTCACATTACTGAGTATCTTCAAACATCCGCTGTTTAAAATGTTAATACCTGATCTTTCTCAGGGTAAACACCAGCTCTGAGGAACGAGGCTTTCCAGCTGTCGACGTCCTCTTGAGTGTCGCACGCCAGCTCGATTTGCCGCAGGTCTTTGTACACGTTTCTGTGTAACACAATTAAGGACAAGTATAGATGTTCAAAAGGCCCAAAGATGGCAACGTTGCACACTCACCTCTGCTCAGTGTTGAATATGGCAAAGACATGTTTGCTGGACATGAATCCCTTTTCCACATCTCTTAGCTTTAGGTTGTCAAGAGGCAACATGTACTTCTTCTCCTTCTCCTGATTAATTACACAACACATTGGAAACCAGTTTCACCACCAAATTTGAACACTACCAAGACTTGATGCATAAGTAACAGGCACAATGTCATAATGAGTGGTGTTTTGTGTATTTTGCCACATGCGTGGAGCTAACTAAAATGGCCTAAATAATCAGTCAAACCTCTATGAACAGTTTTGCTGTTGTTATTGTCTTTGCAGAGGCAACATTTCTGTACTTGTATCAGATATCAACCGATTAAACCGGTGACGCTCAAAGAAAATATTTCACACCCTCTCAACTCTGTATGATTTGTCTATGAAATTGTTATAAGTACACCTCTGCAGAGGAGCTAATACTCCTTGCACACTCTCCGACAATGAGCGCCACTGCCACCTACTGTAGTGAATATGCAATTACAATTGATTCTAGTAAAAAAAAAAAAACATGTTCCCTGGCTTCACACTCCAATTTGGGAAGTGCTAGATTAAAAAAATGCACATAATGTGCATAAATTGCCCTAGTAACATTTGAGCATTGACCATCACTTCAAGATGTGCACAAGCTGGAGGCAATAGGCTGTTTACGCTATCCTGTTGCAGTTATACCACCATCTGTTGGTCAGACATGTCCACTATATTTTCTGTGCTGTAATTTTGTGAAATAAAAAAACTGACAAAATGTCTTACAAATGTGGCTTGTAATACAAAAGATAGCGAATTAAAAAACAAAACTGAAGCCCTGTCCCTTCCTTACCTCCTCATCTTTGTACCAAGAAAGGGACTCAGCAGTGAGAACAAACCAGTAGTCCTTGGAGCCTCCCTTCATGATGCTAATGTTGATTGTCAACCAGCCCCGACGGATAACCTGCGCACGACACACAAACACATTATGAATACACACGAACCACACCAAAATACAAAAATAACAAAGAAAACACCCAACTACAAAAACCAACCCTGGGAAATGCCCAAATACAAACACACACATACACTAATAATATAAACTTGACACGCTTCAAAGAGAGTCACATTTCCTAGATCTCTGCCAGATTTAGGCACACGGAGACACAAGGTAGCAGGCACGTGAGGAAAAACTGACGGCATTTGTAGTACACCAGTGTGTTGCAACCCATTTGTCTAAATGTTTATAGATGACAGGCCTATTTCTCAAGAGTCATCAACGGTCACAAAGTTGCACAAAATGCTCAAAATGGATGGTTGAAACAGACAGCCACCCAGGAGAAAGGGAACAAGAGATGGTGGAGGATGGTTAAGATACTTACAAGAATCTCTCCCTGGACCATGAAAAGAAGGAACAATACGGGAGAATTTAAAAAAAAAAGTACACAAGGGCAGAGAGGTGTTAGTGGGAATCAACAAAAGACAGCTATGTCATGACATACAACCACTCACTGACCCAAGACATGAAACAATCATACATGCAAAGTGAAGCAAATACCTGGTTAGGCATGACTCTCTTTTTGGTCGCATTTGCAGCCGTCCTCTGCTGGGCACTGCAAGATCAAGAGTTTTGCTTTACCAAACAATGGATGATGGATTTTTATTATGTGGATGATTACAGTTCAATTAAATGTTTATTCAGAGCCACAAAATGATTGTCTTCATAATATGTATCCTTTATTAATACGATCATGCATGTGTACAGTGGGTGTAAGTGTAAGTAAGTGGGTGTATATTTTTTGGGTGATGGGTTTGTATTACAGTGAGCTTCGTCATATGTCTCCACAAAAATCTTTAGCGACTCATCACTATTACAAATTCATTCAAGGCAATCTTAAAAAATATATATATACAGAACTAGAGGCAGAAAAAAAAAAGTTTTTCAATTGAACCAGAAATAATCTCTCACTTGGCAAACCCAATGAAGTCCTCATGATTAGTGTTGATGTAAGATAGTTCGATGTCAATTAACAGGAGCACCTGATGGGCCAAACATGACAAATATTTGAGGAACAACTTCTAATTACACAAAGCTGCAACAGACACACGCGCATGCACACTAACCTGGTCTTTCGTCTTGCTGTCCCTCTCTCTGATATAGGTGGTGACGATTCGCTCAGTTTCTTCTCTAAGACGAGGATATGATCCAAGCTGTAGACAGCAAAAAGGAAAAAACACTGCTGCAGGTACCGCAATGATATAAAATACACGACACAGTAGAAACACGGACATTCTGTGTACAGGGTTTCCCCCAGCGCTTTAGGTAAAGGCCTGACTGCCTGCCAATATTAGAAAAAAAGGCCACATTTTGTTAATAATATGATCAGCAGGCGTAGCATGTTTTCTGGGGGAAACCCTGGTGTACATTCTTAACAAATGCATGAAGTTATAGTAAGACATGCAAAGTGACTACAATGGTACCTCAAAGTTCAACCACTTCCTTTTGGTCAATTGTCAAAACATTTGTCATTCAGATCAAATAACCAGGGAATTGTTTCCATTTTCCCCCTAAATTAACCTGGAATTGTTTGTGTTCGGCCTTTGAGGTTCCACTGTCGTAGAATAGCATAACGCCGATGCTATGTGAAAAACACTTATGTCCATTTTTGTCATTTTTTACATTTGTATGTGTTTGGGATGAAACTGAATGCAGACATCCCAAAAATGTAAAAAAATTGAAAAAAAATATTAGAGCGATACGTGAAAAGATGAGTGCAAAGAGCTGCAGTGAAGATGGAAAAATGAGAAATGGAATACAGTATACTTTTAGATAATAAAAAAAAACTGACAGGACAGGTTCCCTTTTCTAAGTCGTGTCATGGGAAATAGTTTTAATCAGTGAGAGGAGGGTGTTTAAATCACTGCTCTTAGTGCTGATGGGGTGAAGAGGGCTGCTCAAGTTCCAGGATCAGAGGGGATCTTAAATTTAAAGGGAATCACAGGATGAGATGGGTGCTGAGTGGAGCCTGTAATCATTAACAGTGATAGACAGCAGCACGTTAGTTCTTTTCTCATTGTTCTATCTCGGATTGCCTTCCGTCATCCCGTCACACCGCCTCTCCCATTTACCTTTTCAGTGCACTTCCTGATCAGGGTGACAAGCTCGGTGACGACGAGGTCAACACATTTCAGACAGGGGTCTTTCAGCTTAATGATCTGCTTTTTCACTATAGCTTCAAACGCCAAGTCGGGAGTAAACAGGCCTGTCCTGTGGTGATGCATCATGGGAGTTGGACAATTAATGGAAGATGAGGTAGTGTAGCATGGCATAAAAAGATGGTAGAGGAGAGTGGCAGAGAAAGAAAAGCCAGAGTAAATTGGGATGCCATTGAGGAAGACTGACAAAAAGGGAACATTTGAGTTAGTTCTGCTTCATGTTCTGGTTAATTAAACAAGCTGCAGGTTTGCATATGGAATAAATAAAGTGGTGGCACACATTGAATCATTTATTTAGTTGCCACTGCATCTTAATTCTTTATCTGACTAAGATGTTTTGTCCACATTTATTTTCACAATAAAGTGAAATGCATAACAACTTACTTTATGCCTCACAGAGAACAATTGTAACATTTAACTGTGCATAGGTTATAGCCGGAAACGCTGTAAAAGCACTACCTGCCACAAAACCACAAGCAAAACTGACACTGAGAAAGAAACAATAAACAAAGAGAAATGATAGATGATTATATTCACCAAGAAGACAGACAAAAAGTAGAAATGCATGGTCACATATGACAACATTGTATTCCACAAGAGACCCTTATGTTTACAACACTCTATATATGGAATATAGGTATGTGCATCATGCTATTTCTGTCTGGTATGTGTTAAAGAAACAACTTATATTATCATGTTCCAGACCAAAAAACAAAAAACTCAGTGGTGGCAACTGGCAACAAATGACGATAAAACTAATAAGTACAGTATATCCTGGTGAGATAAAATCAAGTTATTGAACGTCACAACTTTTGACAATGCATAAAGGTACAGCTTCAGTTTACCATTAAAGCAAGAGGAAATCTTGACAGAGTTTAAGTAAGGCCACAAAGTTCTTAAATTGAAAAGGAAAAAAACCTGCAGCTTGTTTTGTTACGAACCATCACACGGACACGTATAGTCCTACTTCTGACCACACAGCTTCTCTGAGACACCATTGCAGTGAACTGCAGTGCAGCTCGGACAACAACGTGCAGTAGCACATCAACTTTAAACGTTTTAAGGGAGACATATTATGATTTCCCCCCATAATTTATAAAATGGTAGGGATAGACCAATTATCGGCCGGGCCAATTATCAGCCGTGCCGTTTATCAGTCCCGATATTTAGCATTTTGACAAATATCGGCATCTGCCTTTAAAAAAAAATTGACAGCCAGTTAGAGAAGAGAAGTATTTATTTAAATTTTGTGTTAACTTTATTATAGATGCTGCTTACCGGTATCCTGTGCACCTTTTGTTTTTGTTAGAAATTAAAATAATAATAAGTGAAAGTTTAACAGTACAGTTATTTTGAGATTTTGGCAAACTTAATTTACTGTAGGAAACTATAGGAAGATATTTACTTGTTTAAAGTGGTACTCAACCCCCTAGCACTCAAGAGGTGTTGCCGGGAGAACAGTTGGACTTGTATACACCACAGTAGCAGAGCGACCACGTCAGATTCAAGAAGTGACGTCAGTAGCTTTTTAAGACATGCTGATGAACCGGGAAGCTCCCTTAACATTTTGTTAGAATTTTAAAGCAAATCTATTTTAAGATTTAAAATAAAAAAATGTTTTATAAATATGAAAAGTTGTTTAACACATTTCAACAATGTAAGCATAAAAAAAAAACATTTCAATTTTGATGCCAATATTTTAGCTTAAGTGAAAATGGATATTGGCTCCAAATATTGATTATTGAACGCTCTGACTACTAATATTTTCGGTATCGGCTCTGAACAAAATACATATATTGGTCGGTCTCTACAAATTAGTAGCGAGTTAACCCCCTCTACTGCGAAACTAATGATAAGTATACCTTTTGTTAACATGATGAGCAGGTTGAAAAGGGAAAAGTAGCAAAAGCGGAGCCAAAAGTGTGGAAGAATGAATTTAGAACGTCTCACTGAAAAACGCATTTTCAAACATAGGCGGATATCTAAAAAATGTACTTGGTTTAATTTCATACTTGATAGGTCGGCATGCTCTCCAGAGACCCAATTATTTGTAAGCAATTAAAAGCTACATTTCCATAATATGTACCCTTTAATGCTTATGTGAAAATGAAGTGCAAAAAATGTGTAGCTGCAAAAAATACTGTCAGATCGGGGGGGCGGGGTAATACTCCTGGCTGCACTGCAGTTGACCACTTTCTCTGGTGTACAAGCATAGCAGAGACCATGCAGTGATACCTTATTAGTGCACTGCCTGACTGTGTTGATGAGCTCCTGGATGACCATGTCGATGCATTTCAGACACGGTTCTTTCAGCTTAATGATCTGCTTTTTCACTATGGCTTCAAACGCCATGTCTGGGGTGAACAGGCCTGTCCTGAAGGACATACACATGGGACAGACATGGAGCAGGTAGACAGGAGCTGCACATGGGGGTAAGGGTGGGGGCGGGGAAGAGGGGCACACTTCACCAGAAAATAAGCCAGAGTACTGAGACAGGTCAAACTAAAACCACACAACACAATGAATAGAAACATGGAGGATTGGATGGATGGGAGCTCAGACACAAGCTAACAGAAGGAGGCAAAGTGTTCATGTACGGTATGTTTACAGGCTGTTCCAACTTGCCTGACTCCATGGATGTTTTTGATAGCGTAACTGATTTCTTTCCTCAGCTCCTTCTCATCAAACTCCATCTAAGACAGAGACGCAAAGGCTTAAATACTTTATTTTACTACAGTTGTTGCCATATGCCTGCTAACAATGAGCATCAGTCATTCTCAGATATTAAGTTACTATCTTAATGACAGTGAACAATGAAACTGTAGTCACCTTCACCAGCTCAAAAGGAAAACGCTCATGAAAAATGCGGTTGATCTTCGCTCCTCCAGATAAGTTGGAAGTGTCCACCTGATCCCCTGAGCCTTCAATGCACTTCTCAAAGTCCACGCCAAATTGCTGCACCATCCTGCATGTGAAGCAGTGTAGTAGTTTTCAAATATATTGGTGTGTGTGTGTGTGTGTGTGTGTGTGTGTGTGTGTGTGTGTGTGTGTGTGTGTGTGTGTGTGTGTGTGTGTGTGTGTGTGTGTGTGTGTGTGTGTGTGTGTGTGTGTGTGTGTGTGTGTGTGTGTGTGTGTGTGTACTGACTGAAGCAAAGCCTTGGTTTTGCGTGTGGGATCATCAGGACGAAAGTTTTTGAATTCTTCCACCTCTTTCTCGAGGGAGAGTAGCTGGCTTTGCAGCTTACTGCGTAACCCTGGCAGAGTGTCACGGATGTGATTGGTGAGTTGCTGGAGGAAGAAAAAAAAAAGAGATTGAACTTCAATACTGCATTATAAATAATACAATAGGTGAAAAAATCTTAAAGACATGAACATTTCTTTATTTCGTATATAGTTGAATGTAAATTCAATTAAAAAAAATATATATATATATATTTTTTTTTGTCAGCCACACTTGACAAACATGCACTCGCCTTCTCAGCTTTCTTGAAACTGCCTTCCATCTGCATAAATTTTGCTCTTAATGCAAAGCAGGTTTAGTGAAAAATCTGAGTCTGTTAACCCTGAATGCGGGAAACTCCGTTTCAAAAAGCAAGGTAACTCAAACCAGAGAAAAAGGGGTAACTTAAGATCGCTGTCAGTTATCATAGTAACACACTCTTATAAACCTAACTTGGTTGGTACCTCGAGTTTCTCTATGTCTCCGCCTCCTTTCAGCTACACATGAAATTAGATTTCCTCATTTATTCAGTCAGCTGGCAAATTTTGTCGTAACATAGTTCTGCCGTCTGTTATTTAAAAAAATAAAAAAAGTCAATAGGGCTATATTAAAAGTCCACTTTTTTCACAAACATGGCATGGCAAAAACACCACCCTCTGCTTCCCCGTTTCCATGGTGACTCATCGAATTGGGGCTCCATTGATGCGGTGTTTTTAGTGGTGGTGCGCTTAATTCCGGGTAAAACTAAAATTTGCTGTCCTGGAACTGAAAACTCACGAGTTTCTCAGAGTAGATCAACTCAGAGTTCAGGGTTAGACTCAGAATTTGTTGAACCTGCTTTGTGAAACAGATCTTTGGTCCTCAAATTAAGTCATTCATTGGCAAAATTACTCCTCAAAGAAAAAAAAAGTCATTTTGAGTATTTTTTTAAAAAGTTTATTGAAAATTTAAATCTAAAAGTAGATTTATAATTCAAATGTCATATGAGGGTAATTCAAGGGATGTGTAAGCCCTGGCTAGGTGTATGTCTGACCTGATTCAATGTCTTCTGCAGGTGTGGCGTTCCCATGCGCTCAGCAAAGTGTCTGTATGCAGGATGGGACAAGAAGAACTTGCGCTCAGCAGCCAAAGCAACACGAATGTCTTTCTTTCCATCAATGTCCTTCTGACTGCGGTTTACCACCCCAATGTAACCTGCAGAAAATAAAGACAACATTCCACTGTTGTGATATCAAACCACTAGTTAACTTGATTGGAGTGACAGTGAATGAGGCTCTAAAGAAGTGGTTCTTAACCTTGTTGGGGGTATGAAACCACAAAGTTTTATGTGTGCATAAACTCATAATTGGAAATTTTTGATTTTTTTTTTTACATGTGAATTGAAGACAGATATGTCTTTTATTAGTGCACAACAGGCACAACACAAGTTGCTCACAAAATCATTTGTTCAAATAATAAAAATAACAAAAAATAATTATTTTGAACAAAATCAAAATAAACTCAATTAATTATTATTATTATTATTATTATTATTACTGTTAATCAATGTGCATTCTGTTGTTGCCTTACATACAGTAGACAAGACAGTTTTTCTCAAATGGTTTCGCTGTACCCTGTTATGTCTATTTATATAGTTCTCAGGTTGCGGTTGCATTTTATCAATAAACTCAGAAATGCGAGGCTTCATCACCTTGACTTTCAAATCCTTTTTGCAAAAAAGTCTTCCTTTACTTCGTTTTTATGTCTACCATCCGCAAAACCTCACAAAGTCATTGTTTTGCAAAATGTTGTATCCAATGTTTGTGTGTACGTGTCTTGATCTCCATCAAACCTATGAGATTAACGCACCAAATCTCTGGTTTCATCAAACCCAGATTAAGAACCCACTGCACTAAAGGCATCAAACTGGCATAAGACTGGCATCTTTTAGGTTCCCTCTGCTTCAAAAATGAGTGTGCCATAAACAGTGGTAGTAATAGTGTGTATTTCTTGAACGTGTGAGTGTGTGTGGTCTTACCTCTGCGTAGAGGAAGCAGTTTGTTTTCTAGAATGTCTCGAGCATCCGTCCCCTCATCCATCAAGTCCAGTTTGGTAATCACTCCAATAGTACGCAGACCTGAAGACAAATGTGTCATAACCAAAAATGGCACCCCAGTATTTTTTTCACCAATTCAATGGGATTTTAACATAGACACCATTCTTCTGTGTCGCAAAACCTGAATGGATGGATGGCCGAGAGCTGCACAGAGCTACATGCTAACACCAGCATACACAATACAAATCACACGTATTACATTCATCCCTTGCTAAGCGTCCCAAATCTGTTACATGCTAACAATAGCTTCTTAGCATTACAATCAGTGAGGCTGATGATAGGTTGGACAAGAACAAGGCTTTGTTCTGTAAACATATTTAGTCATAAATACTTCTTTTTTTTAACCTGGAAAGTAGCCAATAACAGTCTGTCAGCCATTACAGTCAACCCCTTTCAGGCTTTGTCAATGACGCAATGATTGTCAGACATCCAATTCATGCAATTCAAGAAAGATGCTGAAGCCAGTCATATCACATTTTAAGTTCTGCTTCAACATGTTTGTTTACTAGATCCCATGGTTGTTGGCGATCTGAAAGGTGCTGTTTTGTTTTATTGGGGGACAGTCATTACCAGTTAGCACTGGATTTCTGGGTCCCCAGACCCCCGCCCCCCAATAAAACAAAACTTCACCTTTCAGAGTGGCCTTTTATTGTGGGCAGTCTAAGGCATACCTGTGCACTAATCATGGTTTTATCCGAATAGTCAATTTTTCAATAGAATTTTCAAAAATATTTGATAGCTGCAGCCCTACAACTCCTTCTTACATTGCCATATTTTTATTAATACATTTAAAAAATATATATTTAAAAAAAAAAAAAAAAAAAAACTTTGCTACAGGGCCCCCGGATTAACCTGCAAATTTGTTTTCAATGGACTCTGATGGAAAAAAATACAATTCTCTGTACAGCCCATCACAGCTCCATACGACATCACTGGGCAGCCATTCATTTAAAAAATTCACTCTTTGGATGTGGCCAGTTTTAGTGATAAGATTTCATCATCCAAACCTCCCACTGAATTACGCAAATGACTGATTATGAAGATTGAGCATGAGGGTGGACTCGGACTGTTTCATTGGTCCAATGTGGCATGTTTGGTCATTTCATCGGTCAGATGTGACGAGAGTATTAGTAAATGTTTTAGCGGCATGAAGGTCGTTAGTAAATATCTATAAAATAACCGCATTACAGCAGTTCATAGTGCAGAAATTATGGCAATAAAAAAGAAAGAAAGAAAAGTGAACATGTGGTTAACATAAAGACAAGTATTTTCACATTGTAGAGAAAAGGTTTTGGAGTGCCTGAAAAATTCAAACAAATAAATGCTGTCCTACCCTGAGGATCGACCTCCTTGGCAATCTTGAGGGCATCCGAGTTGGCCAGGTCAGTATTAGCCGGAGTGACGGCCAGAATGAGGCAGCTCTCCTTGGTGATGAACTGCAGCAGCATGTCTCTGATCTGGTGCTCGATGTCTACAGGCTGGTCTCCGACAGCCACTTTTGTCATTCCCGGCAGGTCGATCAGGGTCAGGTTTAACACTAAGAGGCATTATTGACAGAGGAGAAAAGAAACTTCAAGCAAGATAGCAGGAAAACTTTTGTGCGTGTTTTATCTGATCTGAGTGTGTTTTCCTCACCATTAGGGGAGTAGACTCGAAGGTTGATTGGGATTGGTGAAATGCCCTTATTGGATCCGGTGAGCCGGTCAGTTTCTGCTTCAATCTCCTGACGGACTTCATCAAAGTCCACAAATTTACGGCCCTTACAATGCAGGAACTCTGCATACTCTGTATAGAAAAACAATATGAAAATGTGATGATGAAGAGAATAGACCAGACCATCCGGGAGCACTACCCGTGGAGGTAACTAACAATAACTAACTTAGTAGTTATTACAACTATATTAACTCTCGGGGCCCTATTTTTGTGCCCAGCACAAGTATAACACACAGTCTAAGTGTGCTTGACTAGCACAGATTGAATAGGGGGCGTTTTGCTCCGTTGTACATCATTGTGGGTTGGAACACAGCCAACTCCCAGCCAATCGAAGCGGCTCCCCTCATTCCTATTAAAATTAGAGCAGTCGAAGCGCACAGAAAGTGACTCGCTGTACTCCCAGCACAAAGGGAGGTTGCAAACTTGGACGCTGGACCAGAGAGATGAACCCTCCAAGGATAGCTTAGCACTAGCTAGCTGCTATGACAGAAGACGAGTAAGCACCCAAACCAAAAAAACTCAAGTAAAGTAGAAAAAACAAACATCTGTCCAAGTGTTTTTATTGTTATGTCTACTTTGAGTCGGTCTCAAGTGCGGACGTGAATATCCCATAATTCCAAAATGTTAAACCACAACTGCCATCTTGCCGCATTTTCAGGTGACTAACCCCGCATCACGTCATTCAACCGTAGTAGCTAGCCGACAAGGGTCAAGAGAAAAGTCTATGCCTGAAAACAGAGCCTTTCAAATTCTGTAGGAAATCAATGACATGTTTACTTTAATTGCGGTTACATTGGCTGGCGACCAGTTCAACGTGTACCCCGTCCTTCGCCCAAAGTCAGCTGGGAAAAGCACGAGCATGCCCGCGACTCCAGTGAGGATATTGCAAGTAAGTAGTACAGTCAATGGATGGTTGGACAGTGACAGTTTGGAATAAATAATAAATCCAATCTGTTTTAATACATAATCATGCTCAAAAAAAGTTTGCGTTTCTTCAGTAAATAGTTATCCTGGCCAGTTCATGACCTAAAATGTGCTTTGAGTTTTGGCACCCTGTGTGTTTCAGTTTGACACCCCAGGACTAGTCAGTTCAACCCCTGGTGTGGACAATAGCGTCATCTTGTGTTTGTGGATTCTAGTTGTGTGGCGGTATCAGTCCAAGAGACAGAACATACAGAGACTACCTTTTTTTTACTCCGGAGGAGAAAAGTGGAGATTTGTTTTGAGTGAAGCACAAATTGAGATGTGCTTTATTAGGTCAGAGACTACTGTTTTGTTTATAAATAAAATAAGGCGGGGGCATTTTTAGGAATGCATTTATGTGTTTATGCCTATGCTACATATTCCACTTGCCTGCTTTGTTGTTGACGAGTTGCAGGATGAGAGGACGGCGGGTGACGATACCAGACCCTCTGGGCAAGAAATCTCTACAGGAGAGACACAAGTAATGTTTAAAAAAAAACACACACACACACACACACACACACAATAATGACAAACCAATCGCAATAGTGTCTGGTATTTCATCTTGAAAATGTTAAATAAATAAAAATTCATCAAAAATTTAGATAGAGAGACACACCACTTTGAATTGTGCCATTTATCAATGGTGCAGATGATCTATGCCTCATACTTAATGTGAATGAAAGACCGTCCGATATCCTGACTGGCCACATGGAGGGCTGAAGGTAGTGTTTCTGTACATAATGATCATTTTAAAAATGCTCTAAAAAGCAATAATGCAATCACAATGAAAATATTTGATTTGAGGATGACTTGACTAGACTTGTCTAGACTTAGGGAAGTCTGAGCTTCCCTAATTAAGCTCGTGCACCACCATCCGATTCCAAATAAGTGGAGGAAAATGAATTTATGGACACGTCTGACTTTTAACTTACGTAAAAACTGTGTGCAAAATAGAAAGGAAGACATCTTTCTACTTCCCTATGAGCACTCATATGTGCATGATCATTTATCAGAATGGAAACTCCCGTTCAATAGAATTGTCATTATTTCCAGGTCAGTGATAACACATCACTGTCGGCAATGACCATGTGTCTGTCGTTAGAGCCACACTGATTCAAATCCTCTCGGCAAAATACACACAAAGTATCACAAGTGACTATACTCGAAATGTTACTGAAGCAATAACACACCGCAGCAACAATCGTGCAAATGTTGATGGATTGTAATACAGTACCTTCTTATTGACATCATTTTGTTTTGGAGTTGTTATGTTGTTAGATGTGATGGTTGGATTTCAAGAGTGACTGACCCCTATGTAACTATCACGTCTCATTTCATTGGGATTCAAAACACATTAAGTTGACGTGCACTTTACTTTTTCAATACAGGTATAAGATAAATCTGTCATGTTTTCTTTTGTTTTTACATTTGGGCTCCAGATGCACAAATACGTTATGTGTATACTTCTATATTTAGATGTTTTATTGGTAAACAATGTGATGTGACATACCACATTTGTGTACATGCATACTTATATGGCAGGTTAAATATTTCGGAATTGACTCTATTTATGTATTTATCCTTCTTACTAATTCAATGTTGGAGCATTTAGATGGATATCAAATCAAATTGCAACTTAACTCATTCACTGCCATTGACAGCTATAGACAACAAAAATTCATTTTCACTATTTTTATTAGGGTTTTTTTTTTTCATTTTTGTTAACAAGAGTATGAAAACCTAGATTTTTTTGTACATTTAGAACAGATATACAATTTGTGATTAATCGTGAGTTAACTAGTGAAGTCATGCGATTAATTCTGTTTAAAAATTGTAATCGCCCGACACACCAAATTTAAAAATATATATATTTTAAAAAAACATAAAAAATGACTTCATTAGTTAACTCACAATTAATCACAAATTTTATATCTGTTCTAAATGTACAAAAAAATCTAGGTTTTCAACTAGTTAACTAGTGAAGTAATTTTTTATGTTTTATGTAAAGATTATTTTTTTTTAATTAGGGGTGTCGGGCGATTACAATTTTTAAACAGAATTAATCTCATGACTTCACTAGTTAACTCACGATTAATCACAAATTTTATATCTGTTCTAATACAAAACAAAATTCTAGGTTTTCATACTTTTGTTAACAAAAGTGGAGAAAACATTTTAAACTAGAAATAGTTCAAATGAATTGTTGACGTTTATAGCCGTCAATGGCAGTGAATGAGTTAAAGAATCAAAATCGAATTAACAAGATGCTGCCGCTCCAATTTGCACACTATGTATATCAGAAATTCAACATATGACTCAAGTCTGTTACACGGCATCTTATTAACAAGGTTAGCAGGTCTGACACACACACACACACACACACATATTAAGAACCACTCACACCCACTATGCCTGTTATCCAATGCTGACTGAGCATTCAGGAAGTTACACAACAATCCCATCCTCCTTCCTCAGTACTTCCTATCACTTGCGAAAGCACCAAACCAAATTATGTGACTGGATATGAATGTTGAAACCAGATATTTACATTAAATGACCGAAAGATCTGGTTAAAAAAAAAAAAGGGATGCAAGTATGAAAATAGAAATACTGAATGGGTAAATTCATGGGTATATTGAATACTGACTGCAAGTAAAATGTAAAAAAAAAAAAAAGAAGAAGAAGAAGAAAAATAAAAAAGAGAAAAAGAATGCAGGAGGGAGCTGCAGTACCCAGAGAAAGCCCAAGCTAGCGTGGGGAGAATATGGAAACAGTGCTCGAGGGGGCGCATCTGAAAATCAAACTTCAGAACTGTGAGGCAGATGTGCAAACCGCAAACCGTTATTTCAGAAATTTCCTATTTTTTCATGAAAAAAATCCCTTTGGGAATTTCCTAAATCATATTGTGGCCATCATAAAAATAAATCTACAGGCAAGTAACAGTCCTTATACATTTACATTGTGAATTGTCATTAAAGTCCTAAATCAAATTAATTTAAATTTCAGTTAGAAGTCTTGAGGGATCAGTTAAAATCTTGACAGTTTAAATAAATATAGTTTGAGATTTTAGCTCGCAATCATCTATGAAAAATCCCCTCCTTTTGCAGGTGTGTATATCATATGGTGTATTTATCCAATGTAAAAAGTTAGTCTAGAGCCCTGTTATTTCTGATTGGTTTTACGAATTTCCCAAAAAATTGATTCTCATAAGAATCGCGATTCTCATTTAGTACGATTTAGTATCGATTTTAAATGTCCCAAAAATCGATTTTATTTAAACAATTTTATACTATCTTGCCTTTGTCTGTGTGCGCCTTTATTTGGAGCGCTGTTCATGTTGTACCCAGTTTGGCCAAAGAGGGGCAGTGTGTTTCCACGCGATCTAATACACTGTTAAGTTGTAGCCACATTAGAGAGTAGAAGGAAAAAGTCACGATCAAGGTATTCCAATAAAAGTTTATTTTTTTTCAGCGTGATAAAAGTGCAGCGAGTAGCACGCTAATTAGCATTAGCGAGTCAGACTGGAGTAGATCATTACAATTCCTTGCACATCTATAGATTGAAGCAAAAATCATTGTCACTCAAATCATTTTGAATCAAAAATCGCTCCTAATCGAAAAATCGATTCTGAATCGAATCGCAGACCCAAAAATCGGAATCGAATTGTGAGACATTCAAAGATTCCCACCCCTAATTGCCAATGTTGGACCATACTTGAACATGATTAGTTAATTCAATTTCAAGTGTTTGAGACTAATAAAGTTACTCAAACTGTCAAACTAAACAAAGAACATCAACAGCTTCATTAATGTGCTCATTAACAGACATGAAAATCGCAAGAGAGTGTGTCATACTGTCATGTACAAATGACAGTGCAGCTGGTGATATCACTGATGACCCCACACATCAGAACATCAATGGCCCTACTGTTTTCCCCAAGAACCGCTTGGGTCCCAACGACAAAAGGCAAAAGGGGAAATGAAGGCATGGCCGCCCGCGTAAGCCACATTCTCCATCTCAACACTGACAACATCCTAAAACGTAGACACGTCAGATGTTCCTTTTTTTGAGCTCGCATAAACAATAATTGCTTGAGGGAAGTTGGTGTGCCTGCATGACCAATGATGTTCTAACAGTTGCTTTCTTGTTATTTGTCTGGAGGGGGTACCTCATTAAGATTCCGTCAGTCTCACTGGAAAAGCTCACAAATTCAGCAGTGTTGGCATCTTAAAAGAATCCAACCGGTTCTGCCCTTTTATGCCCGTAATCTGTTTATCCAGAAAACACAAGCCGTGAGCAAGATCTGACCCACCCAATAAATTTATGTAGTGGAGCTCCAATATATAATATATATATATAATTAAGTAATTAAGTGATTATATATTTGCATGGTTTCAGAGTCATTACAGTCTTCTGAGGGAAGTACAATGAGGCGCGTGACAAAAATGAGTTTGACACCACTTTTTTTTTTTTACGACTTTTGAAGTCAGACATTGACCTGGCCTGTGTAGTGCGTGGCCAATAAAGGATGTATTTACAGCCTTGGGTAACGTTCTTAAGGAACTATGACTTTGTAAATGTTTAACAGAATAGCTGAAGCTGAGAGGGATTAGAGAAAAATGAGTGTGCGTGTGTGTTTTATATGATGTATTCGATCAAGCTAATTAATCCTTGGGTGTTTATCATCAATACAAACATAAATTTTCTTGCGTAAAAAGCGTAATTGTTCATGGTGAATAGCTCATCTTCCGAAATACAAAAAAATCCACCATAGCGCTTAGTTGGCGACTTTTACACGAGAGAAACGTAGCGAACGGATAGTGAACCCAAACTATTTTTACTTCTTAAGTCTCACATTCACATTCAAAAGTTGCCATAAACGGTACGACCTGCCAACGAAATTCTCCAGAACCGAGCTCTTCCCCGCGCTCTGGCCGCCGACGACCGCTATTTGGGGCAGCTCCAAGTTGCAGCTCTGGCCGATGGAGCTGAAAGCGTCCTGAAGCTTGTTGATGAGGGGAATGAGGTCTTCCATCCCCCGGTTTCCCATGGTGGAACCCCGGTCCGCTCAGCGGTCTCGAAGTGGTCGTCTTCACTGTCAAGAAGAAGGCCGACGGGTAGCTTATCCAAAGTTCCAGATGGAACTGCGCGGTCAGTCAAATGTCTATGATTTTTTTTTTTTATTACCAATAAAAGGAGGAGATAATAATTGTTGACACGTCCGGGATGAAATACAATAAGAAGCAGGCTTAATAACGAAGTACTGTAGCCAGCCACATTGACTGAAAACTTCTGTCATTATCCGGTCAGCCGACACACACCCAGCCTCCGCCGGGATCCTAAGCCCCCGCCCACGTACGTACTCGCCGCTCTCATTGGTCGTCTGGATCGTCAGTCAAATTGACATACATATTCCAAGTTGTATTTGAACAGCAATATGGACGGTAAACTAGTGAACTCGTAATGTCACACGAACTTAAAGTTGGCCTCAAATGACACAGAGTTGTGCAAAAACCAAATACAGCACCAGGTGGTCGTTACTCTCTAGAAAATGACGTTTACTGAAAACAAGGAAAGACGTCACACGAGCTAGTTTTTTTTTTTTTTTTAGCATTGATCAAATTTCTCATAGATGTTCACAGTTCAGCCATCAGAGGGCGCAAAATACCTAACAACGAATATGATGAAACAACAGTCATAAGAGCAGCGCCTGTCAACCCAGCATATTGAAACAAAGGCACGTATTTTAATAATACAATAAATAAATAATAAATAGATAAATAAATAAATCACCTTCGTGACACACCGCCAACCAAAAACGTCACAGAAAAGTAAACCGCGTCTAAATTTGCTCACAAACTTATTCAGTAAAAATGTGGGCTTGTTTTGTTGAACTTAAAGCTTTTGTACACACTTTGGTACTACATTTGTGAGTAAATTGAGACCACCGTAGTACTATTTATAATTATGTATTATTTTAGAAGTCGTGTTTTTTGTAACATATTTGTTAGGTGGTGTGCTGTGAAGTTTTTCAAAGGCAAAAAGGGTTGCCTTGACTTAAAGGTTGGGAAACACTGAGCTCAACTACATTGTACACATACTTTATTACAATTAACGTACACGCCCGCGCGCGCGCACACACACACACACACTTGTCTTGGTATCATCATGGGGACATATCATTGACATGATGCATTTCCTAGCCCCTGCCCCTAACCCCAACCATCAAAAATGATTACCTACCCCCATTCCTTACCCTAACCTCAACCATAACCCAATTCAAACCTAAACTCTAAAACCAAGTCTTGACCCTCAAAAAGATGTCTGAACTTGTGGGTACCACCAAAATGTCCCCACAATTTCAAGTCGGTCCCCACAACGGTAGTTAAACCGCGTTTATGGGCCCCACAATGTAGCATAGTTTAACGCGCGCGGGCCGATCGGCCATGGATGGGGGAGCGGGTCAGCAAAAAAAAAAAAAAAACCGAGAGAGCAACAGAAAGATTGGCAGTCCACGGATTCACTTTAATAAGTCGTAAGAAAACAATCGGCTCGGCGCCACCACGCGTTACAATAATCGTAGGCCTCTCCACGGCATCAAAAACATTCACCTCTGAAAACGAAGAAGTGCTACACGTGCACAATTGCACACAAAAACAAAGAAGCGCCACCCTGTGGCGCGACGCCACACTGCTGATTTTTATAAAAGACAAAGGCACACACAACCTTTTGTACTATTTCATGGACTCTAGCCTACTGCCCGAAGCCAGCTGGGATAGGTTCCAGCGCCCTCGCGACCCTAGTGAGGAATAAGTGGTTAAGACCCAGAGCCTGGGAACTGTGACATAGACATGCTAATCACAAGACCATGTGCTGTCTGCAAAAAAATATTATTGGATGTTAGTTAGTTCAACACAAACTGAATAGTATATTGCATAGTGAAAGTCTGGTGATGTTACGGCTCTGTATGTTTTGCTACAGTTGAGTATATATGTGCCACTGCAGGGACGCTAAGAATAACCGAACTGCCAGAGGAGGCTGAGCTACTTTTTTCAGTCTCAAGGTGGGAGTTATGCGCTGTTGAGACGTTGCTTGACTCGTGCTGGAAATGAATAGTGGAATAGTGCGCCATGTCTTCTGGAGGGCTGACCATGGCATGTCTTTGCTGGGATTGCATCTGTATCTCCTCATACAGGTGATCAGGAAGATCTCCCTGGAGTGGACAAGAAAAGTGGCTGATGGGTGGAAGTGTAGAACTGGGATGAAAACAGAACACAACCAACAAACCTGGTTGTTGGGTCCATCATGTGTCCCCTGCACTGGTGATCCTCCTGCAGCACATCACATCAAAAATAATAGTCATTTGAAATATTTGATGGCTTGGGATGGGCACTGTGAAGCTCCAGTGGCTGATTGGTGTGGAATTGCCTGGGAATCAAACCTGTGCCAGATGCATGAAAGTCAGTAGCGTGTACCATGACTCTGCTATAAAATGGCCATTATTTGATTTTGAAATTTCTTCAAAATACCTCTAGTGTTTCTACCATTTAGGGGTGAAAAAAAATCCACACAAAAACATGCTAATTGCACAAAACCCATAGATTAAAATCTCAGACATTAGAACTGTAAAGCAGACGTCCTAGCCACTTGTTGCATGCAATATTATCTTGAAACTGAATTTAAAAAAAAATCTTCTTCAGGATTGTGGGGAATTGGGAGCAATTTTAATATCACTTTAGGTGCAAGGCAGACAAGTGAAAGTGGGAACTGAACCCACACTGCCTTCACTGAAGTCAGGTGAATGTACCATCACACCACCTTGTGACTGAAAAATGTCTAACCACAGAAAAAAGTACAATATATTTAATAATAGTTGACAGTGTTACTTCAAAAAAATAGTTTGAGAGTGATTCTATAAAATGCACTTTTGCGTGCCAAACGCTGTCCTCACCTTGTTTCCAGATGCGTTTGTAAATAAACACTACAAGTGTAAGCACAGGTACTGCCAACAATAAGGGAGACACCAGAACAGCCAGAATGGTATCTGGAATTAGACAGGAACGGGAGAGGACTGTATCAGGATGTGTGTATTCCAACAGTCATTATTATGGTAGTACGGTAACCTGCCACACGGTGGCGCCTCTTTAATTTGTTATGTCAATAGGTGACTTCTCTTTGCCTGACCTTTTCACGAAATGGACTTGGTCCAAACCGCAGTGCTCTCTCAAGTAACGTGCGGTAAAGCTGAATGTATTTTATTTTATTTTAACTTTTTGGCTACCAAATAAACAAGTGCCTGTGGAAATCAACAAGTCTTCTTTGCTCCTTTTGCTGTCCAATGGGGTATATGCCACTTCCGACTTCCTGGTTGTCACACATCAGCTTTGTTTTCGTTTCCTGTTTGCGACGTGTGGACCGCGTCCCAAGTTCTTGTGCTTTCGCCTTTGTGCCCCGTCGGTTGCGCGTTCCCGTAGACGGGTGCGAGTGTGTAGTGTGCCTGTCTCAGTTGTCAGAAGCATTTCAGAGTTAAGATGGGCGGGAGAAACGAAGATGATGTGTGAAACCCGGAAATCGGAAGTCTGTGGCGTCTACCCCATAGCACATGTCCACATGTCCGTGGAGCTACTTCCTCAGTGTTTTTGTGTGTGTGTGTGTGGGGGGGGGGGTCAATGATATGTCCCTGTTTTGCACAAAAAAAGACACTAAAGATGATTTTATTAATAAATGTTAATGTACGATAAACCAGAACTTATTTTTCGGCCTTACATTTCTATGAACAAATATTTTCCAGCTTGAACTATTCGTATCTTTCCTCTGAAGTCACGCGGTTTTGGTAATTTGACCATCTGAACAACACCCACAATATAAGACTGCTACAGTTGTACACAAGGTTTGACATTTTTAAAGTCTGCATCAGATGTGGAGCGCTAACTGCAGTATACTCACATTTGACCACACTGTGCGTTGATGGCATTGAAGACAACATAGATGGTGTTGATATCATCACCGCAGTTGCTGCCGTCACACGCACAGCAGGACGTCTTGATCTTGTACTTGTGATGCGTTCATCTGCATTAGAAATAACCAACACATCACACTTTTGTAATAACAGTAGACGGGTGCGAGTGTGTAGTGTGCCTGTCTCAGTTGTCAGAAGCATTTCAGAGTTAAGATGGGCGGGAGAAACGAAGATGATGTGTGAAACCCGGAAATCGGAAGTCTGTGGCGTCTACCCCATAGCACATGTCCACATGTCCGTGGAGCTACTTCCTCAGTGTTTTTGTGTGTGTGTGTGTGTGTGTGTGTGTGGGGGGGGGGGGGGGGTCAATGATATGTCCCTGTTTTGCACAAAAAAGACACTAAAGATGATTTTATTAATAAATGTTAATGTACGATAAACCAGAACTTATTTTTCGGCCTTACATTTCTATGAACAAATATTTTCCAGCTTGAACTATTCGTATCTTTCCTCTGAAGTCACGCGGTTTTGGTAATTTGACCATCTGAACAACACCCCCAATATAAGACTGCTACAGTTGTACACAAGGTTTGACATTTTTAAAGTCTGCATCAGATGTGGAGCGCTAACTGCAGTATACTCACATTTGACCACACTGTGCGTTGATGGCATTGAAGACAACATAGATGGTGTTGATATCATCACCGCAGTTGCTGCCGTCACACGCACAGCAGGACGTCTTGATCTTGTACTTGTGATGCGTTCATCTGCATTAGAAATAACCAACACATCACACTTTTGTAATAACAGAATTATCATTAACTAACCGTAACCTATATTAGGGGTCTAAATCCTGCAGCTCTGGAGCCACATGTGGGTGGATCTCTGTTAGCCGCTAAAAAAAAATAATCCAAATTTATATATACTGTATGGATATATTTGTATAGATATTCTTTAAAAGAATGAATGATTTAGGTTAGAAAGGAATAATTGAATCTTCCAGAAATGTCAGAGTCCAAATTTGCAAGTTATCAGAAAAAGAGAGACAAAACTTAGATTTCTTTTTAAATTTCCTAAAAATGTCCAAAAAGTGAGCATAAACTGTGCAAGAAAGGAAGAGGAAAAGCAGAAAATTACCATAAAATGTCCATAAAATTGTCAAAAATGTCAAAGAATTGAATAAAAAAAGGCAAAAAAGAATGTGCTGAATCTTAAAATGTTTTGCAGCTCCAGACATATTTTTGCTTATTATTTGGCCTAAAAAGGCTCTTTTAACAGGAAAAGTTGGTGATCCCTGACCTATACGTAAATATACGCTGATGTAACAGTTTTATGAATGTACCATAGAATCAAACCTCCCCAGTCCCACACTAGTTTTTTGTTGAATGTACTAAGCTTTATTTTTTAAAGTGGTGGCATGAAATCATCTGAATCCAGATTTGTTGTTTTGTTTTTTAAGTAGGCTATACAACTACATAACTGATGTCTCAACAGTCTTTAGTCTCTACAAAGCAATTAGAAAGCGCTGCCCAAAACAATGTGCGCTGAAATGACCATCAGTGGCAGTGCAGTTACATGGACATTTTATTTATTTATTTTTATTAATGGCCGTCCGTGCAAGAGTGCTGACAAGTATGGATGGGCATCGGATTCGGGCCCATACCCAGGCTTATTTCAAGGTATCTGTACTCACGATGCCAGGCAGCATAAACCGACCTCTTGTGGCTCATTTTTAATCAGGAACTAGAAATGAGAAATTATAAGAATTGAAAATTGCCTATAATTTCATATAATTTTAAGGAAAAACACTACATTAGGATTTACATACAGCAGGTCTTTCTTCAAAATTATCTGTCATTGTTTTTTGGGGGGACATTTTATGTTGTCTATCAAAAGTACTAGTGGTATCAGTACTTAGTATCGGGGACTACATAAGAGTTGAGTAGTTAAAAAAAAAGCGGTATCAAACATCCCTATTGACAAGAGACATAGGCCTGACCTTGAATCATTTTTGATGCGCAAGTCGGACTTTCCGTTTATGTCACTCGATGATGTGACCAATATCAGCGAGAGCTTCTCATTGATTGTAATCATTGCTAAACAAAAAAAATGGATAAAGATTGTTTGAGAAATGCTACACATGGAGTAGTGGCTGCAACAGAAGCAAAGAGACTTAAACTGTTCGTCAACCTATTTCTTTGTGAGAACAACAACAAACAACATGATTGTGAATGTGTGACTGATACTCACCAACCTCAAGTTGCACTTTGGTGTATTCAATGTTCTCCCAGGTTGTATTAGAGCGACACCAATATGTCCCAGAGTCTGCTTTGCTCAAGTCGCTGATGTAAACTGAAAAATGTTTTTTTCTTTCATTTAATCTCAAGAATTTGGTTTTATCTGTCAGCCTCTCACAACTGGCAGGATTATCTCCCTTGCACAAGAATTGATCATCCTTGTCATGGCTGCTTGGGTAGGGGCACTCAATCCGGACAGCTTGTCCAACATGTTTGCGTATTACTCTTGCTTGCATGTCTTCCCAGTCTGAAAAGAAGAAATCCACATCAATGCTGCCCCTTTGGAACAAAGATGTACATTATACGGAACCAGGTGTTTAGAGCAGTGGTTCTTAATCTGAGTTAAGTAGTTCAGTAGTCAATTTGTTGTAATCCCTAACTATGTCGAGCAAAAAAACAAAACAAAAAAAAGTGGTCAGATGTATATGTGCAATATGAATTCACATATGCAATACGAATTCACATGTAAAACGATTATGGAATGGTGTTCCACAGGGTTCAGTTCTGGGCATCTGCCGTTTTCATTGTATCTGCTCACCCCTGGATTCCATCTTTAAAATAACAGTAGTGGTTGTTTTAAAGTACTCTATAAAAATAGAGTTGAGTTGAGTGATGGTCTGCGTCCTAACTGCATGACTTGCAATGCCAAGTTAAAGGTGCAATGTTGCAACATTGATGCAAATTGGAGTGGTAAAATGACCATATTTTTCACCCACAAATGTTTTAAGAATTGTATAATGGACAGGAGGCACTACTGTGGCGCAATGGCTGTTGCCCCTATTTTCCTGTAGAGTGAAATAATGATCGGGTGTTCGGGATCGAATCTTTAAGCTTTTGGGAAGTCAGACGCGCGCACGTCTCTCTCTCGCTACGCGGAAGCGCTGGGAAGGCAGACGTGTTTGGGGGTGTGTGGACGAGACCGTGGAAAGACATGCGTGTGCGACAGCGGATATTCAAATAATAATAAATCAAGACTGCAGTGCGACCCTCCGTCTCCCGGTGGCTCCTTTAGTTCGACTATCGGGCCGAAAGTTTGGCGACATGCAATAGGAGTTGTCAATGGAGATGACTCTGACCGAGGGAAAAAATTCCCCTACTTCCCCGGACCACGGTCAGAACACCGAGCAGGGAAATAAAAGAAGAAGAAGAAAAAAGAACACCGAGCAGGAAAGGATAACACTGTCTCGTGTGACAAAAAAGGGCAAAACTGACGTTGCACAAGCGTCGACAGGAGGACGCGGATCAATATTGGAGCAGCGTTAATATTGGAGTAGGTGGAAAAACCTAAGAGGATGAAACGGGACCCACAGCTTGCTTTCTTCTTGCTAAAAAGGTAAAACCTCGTAACGAAAATGCGATATGGTCTATTTATGATAAGCAATGCACAATAAAACTACCACTAACTAACGTCTCGGCACTTGGCTTCCATTCCGCTTTTCGCCAGAGGGGTCGCAAATCTGCAAAAACTTGGTAACTTGTGTTTGGCACCTTTAAGCAATTCTTGTCCTCTCAAGGAACACTTCCTTAAGATGCATGGAGAATGGGGAATACAAAAACACAACACTTTCTGAATTTAAGGTAAAGAGAGACTGAGTTGACGAAAAGGCTACTCTCTCTGTTCATTTTGTTCACCTGCGTCTTGAATTTAGAATAAAAAAAATATATAATTTTTTTCAAATTATTATTATTTTATTTTATTTTATTTTATTTTATGAAGAAGGGTTTGGTGAATGTGCATCGGAATCTTGTGGAATCTCCAACAAGGTTAAGAACCACTGATTTAGAGCCCTGGCCATAAAGGCTACAATATAGAGTTGAGTTGAGTGATGGTCAGCGTCCTAACTGCATGACTTGCAATGCCAAGTTAAAGGTGCATGTCGCAACATTGACGCAAATTGGAGTGTTAAAATGACCATATTTTTCACCCACAAATGTTTTAAGAATCGTATAATGGACAGGAGGCACTACTTTGGCACAATGGCTATTTTCCTGTAGAATGAAATAATGATAGCGTTAATATTGGAGTAGGTGGAAATGGAAGAAAATTTGAAGTCGGTCTGAAACTATAAAAGACAAGATTCTACATGACTTTGGGTTGAATTTGTGACTTTTATCTTTAAATCCTGAAGAAGAAGAAAAATCAGAGATCACTGATAGAGACCCACTCTGTTGTAGTTCATTATAAAGGTTTGTAATCATGTTGAAGTCAAGGTTCAGCAATCTGGGTGGAAGATGGTCTCCAAGTTCCCACTTTAGCCAACTATAAATCATCCGCCGGACCTTATGAACAAATTTAGCTTGCCAAATCAGATTATTAGTCCACTTTATTAAGGACTATCAACGCTCCTCTTGTTTGCCACATTTAAACAGGAATGAAAGCAACCGCGGTGAATCAAGTCGGCTGTGTTCACGCCCACAATGGCGCTAAAGTTAGTATTATTATTATTATTTTTTTATGTTTCACTTTGGGCCTGTTGTGGACTCGTGCCAGACTTGCATTAGGCATGACAATAGAGACCCTGGTGTATAATCCCTGAAAATTTCCAAGGACCTCTATTTCTATGCCTTTCTGTGACTCTTCCAGTCTCTCTTTCTCTCTTTGCATCCCAATGTGAAATGTTGTATGTGCAGAGCTGGAGCTTATCCTAGTTGATGTTCGGCAAGAAGGACTTTCACATCATCACAGAATGGAAACTAAAAACACCTGCACTGAAGTCAGGGAAGTGAAGCGCAACATCATCAGCCACTATTCTTAGACACAGCATGTTCATTGGTGTGATTTTGTTTGAAGTCAAAAGTTTTTCCTCTACAGTCTGACCAAATCATGTTGTTTTCATGATGCTTTAAATTGTTTAACTGTACTCACATTTATGATCGCCAATCGCCCGAGAATCACTTTTGCATCCTGTCACTGCCAATAAAAGCACTATGGCTGAGAAAACATAATTTAATCATGTTTAATATTTAAATCACATTGCAAATATAGACATTTGACTTTATCAACAAAACCATCTTCATTAAATAACAATAAATTAAAAACAATATTACCTGTCATGGAGACATAAACTTTTAAAGCTATTGCCATTCCTTTTACGATTTTGTTGATATATTTTTTGAATCAATAAATATCTACTTATTCTGTCATATGTGACACTACATATGCTGTATACGGTTTATATCCTCTATTGCCATCAAACATTTGCAGCTTTTCTTTTAAGCAACTGACTTCAAACATTTGCATGTTATTTTAAAATGAGGATGTGACTACTGCTGTCAATCAGAAGTTGAGACAGAAACTAAGAGAAAAAAAGCAAAAGGATAACAGGGGAAACACTTTATTTCATTCTAAATAAAACTATGTTATTGCTTGCTATTTTATCAAACGCTTATCCTTAACATGGAATACAATCGTAGCTGTCATGATGAGACGGCATCAGACTGGTGATGTGCACTGTATTTAGACATTGCTGTACACTGCTGATTCATCTCTGAGCATAATGGTGGAGTATGTCACGTTTGTAGGCTCATTAGAGACCTTGTTGCCGTCCATGTGGCTGTGGTGGCTGACAGTGGAATAGTGGAGATTGTCTGGGGGAATGAAGGAGTCACCAGATGGGCTGGTATGCTGGCTCTGGGCAGCAGATGAGGGAAGGGCGCCAGATGATTTGACCTTTTCTTTGGAAACCATTGAATAGGGTGGGCTTTTGTCCTTTTCTTCTCCTGTAAAAAAAAACAACCCCACATTCACCGAAATTCAAACTGTACTTATTGTGAAATGCGATCTCTTACTATAGTGTTAGGCATGAAAATGGGGATTATGTATGTACGAAATTATAGATACATTTACATATATATATTTACAGAGTGTTGCTGTAGTTTGTGGGACTGTAGAGCTGGTGAGTACCGATACCAGGAATCGGTATGATGGCCATATTTCAAGGTATCAGGTACTCGCATCGGCAGCCGATACCGGAATTTCATACAAATCTATGGAACAGTACTATATAGGCCTTTCTTTAAAATGATCTGTCATTTCTTTAATAGAAATGTCATGTATCAAAATTACTATAGTGGTATCGGTACTTAGTATCATATCGGTGACAATTCAAGAGTTGAGTACTGGTGTTGGTCTAAAAAAAAGTGTTATCGAACGTCCCAGAGGTGGGCAAACTTGGTACTCGAGGGCCGGAGTCCTGCAGGTTTTGGATGTTTCCCTGCTCCAACAGGATCATTATCAGGCTTATGAGAACTTGCTAATGAGCTTCAAGTGTGTTGGAGGAGGGAAACATTCAAAGCCCTTGAGGACCGAGCTTGACCTCCTCTGGCCATTTTTCAAAACAAACACTGTTTTGGCCAAGCTTTCAGTACTGATCAGGTTCTTAAACTCAAGTTGAAAAACTCATCAGTTTTGCTTTAAACACATTCTCAATCACCTGACACATTTTTCACACTGTGACACAATTGTGTTGCAAAAATCTATACTCTGTGATTAGCAAGTGTAACCAATCAAGTGTACATGAACACTTGATGAGTATGTGTTTGTGTGATGCTGTCAATGTACTGATACATTTGTGTTCAAAATACTCAGAGCCTGTCAGTGATGGTGTTGTGGTACATTCGTCTGACTTAGCACTTTCACCGATGATGATGATTACTATACTGCAAAACAATATATAGTATAGTGCTATGGAAAACAATTTGCATACTTTGTAATACCGGTACCAAAGAGATCCACCTCATCTGGCTTCAACGAAGCGTCATGAAGGCAACGAAGACACTACAGGCCTATTTATGACTTCAGGTGAAACCTGCTCTGGACGCTTTGCAATTTGCCTACAAGCCCTATGTTGGCGTGGATGATGCTACCACCTATCTAAGGCATTGTGCTCACTCACACCTGGATGACCGTTTTTATTTCTCGAATGCGTTCAATACCATCCAACCTGTTCTGCTTGGTGAGAAGATGTGCTTCTTGGATTACTGACTACTTTTCAAACAGGCCCCACTGTTTGTACACTTGGGGAACATCCTGTAATAAGATGTTGTGATCATTAATGACACAGCACCACAAGGGTCTGTTTTGTCGCCTATTTCTGTTTACCTTGTACATCTCCGACTGACAATAAATCTCCTGGTTCCTGCCATCTGCAGCAGATCTCGGAAAACTCTGCGTCGGTGTGTATTGGGAATGGAGAAGAGATGGACTAAACAGAGCTGCTGGACTACTTTAGGGAGTGGTGCAGTTGGACTCTGAACTATTATGTCTTCAAAGCTAGCAAAACTAAGAAGCTAGTTATGGACTTTAAAAGGACCAGAATTTTGGTTCAGACAATTGTTTATACCGTTCAGCACTCAATTACAGAAATTCTCTGTCTATCTATCTATCCATCTATCCATCTATCCATTGTTAAGTTATTAACATTGTTTTTCAGTTTTAAATTATATTTTAGCCGTTTTAGATTATGTTAACTCAGTATGGCTGAATGAATAGAAATATATTCTTATCTGTGTTACTTTCATGAGAAAGAGCAACGGGTCTGTCTATTCATTCGTTATCTAATGGGAGGGCCGGGATTCTGCTGTGTCGGAAGGGAGTCAGGCTTATTGTTATTGTATTTTTTCTTATCTGATTTATACCCATGGGAACGGATTCTCTTGTATTCATTCAGTTGTAACCAGGTGTGTTGTGGGCTGACTTTTCTATGAACCCTCTTTTGAATAAATAATGATGTGGGCTGGAGAGGAGAGACACATTTGAACAGAGCACTGCTTGGGTGACTTCATTTGTGTGATCAGAAGCTTCTGGTAATTATTCACCTTTGCAAAGGAACTTTTTCAACAGAATCTCATCATTCAGTTAATTGAACACGCAAAGAGTACAATACTTAATATTGTCTACTCTAACACCATCCATCCATCCATCCATCCATCCATCCATCCACTAGTTTTGCTATGTCAGTCTTCCACCATACCTGCTAGACAAAAAGAATGAGCAACTAAACCATCAAGATGAGTCAAATCACATTAGTTCCATTTTAGCATTGAAAAGAACAGCTAGTGTGAATGGACTCTCTGTATTATTCATACCAGAATGTGTGCTAATCTTCCCCTTTCGCTGTCTGAAGTATATGAGAAGGGCTATTGCCAGTGCTAGTGTGAGTATTCCGAGGCTTAATCCAATGTACAATGGCGTCACTGCAAAGAAAGACAAAATCAGCTCTCAGAATGCTGTGTGGTTAACATACGTCACTTACATGTTTGATGGGCAACTATTAACAACTTACTCGAGGATAAAGTACTTGGATGAACTTGCTTTGGTGAGGTTGTTGTTGGCTTGGGTGCTGGTGTTGTTGCTAAAACCAAAAAATACAGGAAAGAAAATGAGAAACAAGCACAAAGAAGCCCCACTAAAGTTTGTTTGTTTTTATTTTGACCATCTCTGTAGTTATCAATCTCTTTTTTCTCTCCTTTCTTTAATGACTCTGACACATGAAATGAAAATTTGAGACAAACGGTATTGTGGGTGGGAAATGGAACTAAGATCTTCATTTACTCTATGAGCTTAATTTTCACACCCAGTGCAAGTCGGGTGTGAAGCGCGGTCTAAATCTGTGCAGGGGTGGGTGCATACAAAAGAGGGCAATTTGACCCGTTGTGGGCGTGAACACAGCCAACTTGTTTTGTCAACCCGCCACCAAAATGGCGGATTGACAATTACATTGACGGACAAAAACCCACTTCCGTCAATGCTAAGTTGACGGACCTTCAATCAATATTGACGGAATGCCCACTTCTGTACATAAGTCCATATATTTTAAAACATTCAAAGAAGAGCACAACTGTCATTCTAAACATGTTAAAATCAAAATTAAATTAGCTGTCCAGATCTTTAAAACTGTCCTACTTTGTTTGTTTATAATTCCTTTTAAATTGTTTTTAAGTCAATGCACATTTTTATCCATCCATGCATCAATCTAATTTCCGAACCGCTCATCCTCATGCTGGAGCCTATCCCAGCTGTCAATGGGCATTATGCGGGGCACACCCTGAATTAGTCACCAGACAATCGCAGGGCACACAGAGACAAACAACCATCCGCACACACAATCCTACCTATGGACAATTTGGAGTGGTCAATCAGCCTACCATGCATGTTTTTGGAATGTGGGAGGAAACCGGAGTACCCGAAGGCACGGCAGGCATGGGGAGAACATGCAAACTCCACCCAGGAAGGCCAGCGCTGGAATCAAACCCTGGCCTGCACCTCGAAAATTACATGTGTGCACATTTTTATGTTACAGTTCATTCCATAATTTTGCATCACAAACCCAGATGCTCATACATTTCAGGGATGAATGGAGGGTAGGCAGTTTACAAATTGTGTGTTCCCTCTCTAAAATCCACTTAATGTTACGCACATTTTCAGGTTTATTCAAATTCTAATGACTTAAATCTGTAAATGTGGCGTTGAACCAGTGCGCTTATAGTCCTTGACATGGCCGAAGAGTAAACTGACTTGCATGTATCCTGCAGCAGGTAGCAAAGTACTGCAAGTAGACCACCATGGGTGGATTACATCAAATTAGCGTTGGAGGTTGCTAATCTGTGAAGTGGGCACTTGGAAACCACCTACCAACCCGAAGTGCATACATTTATAAAGGCATGGGCTCACCGATATAACAATGAACCAATTACTTCCCCCTACCTTTGTTTTGGATTACCTGTATTTTCCAAAGCAAGCCTGCTTCCCCAAATTGACATCATAGGAGAGAGTCTTGTTTGCTTTTATGGCATCACACGAGTGGGCTATAACCTAATTGATCATATTACTATGTGGTCACAGTTTTTCTCCATAGGTTTGGCACATTTCTTGAAACTGAGATGACATTTTCAAAAAATACCATGGACAAATCCCAAAACCACCTTACAATTGGTGCCAACTGAATGGCATTCGTCATTGCATATCAAATTGCCAATGTCTTAGTACATGTCTCAATTGCCTCTGTAGATTTGTGCAAATGGTTGTGTACATTTAGCCGACAGTTAGCGCAATGTGCAATGTGTATTTAGCAGTTTTTCCAAATTAATGGATCTTGCTCATTGAACTGGATTCGTTTTTTTTTCAGTCTAACGGTTGTCTTTTCCAAAACATGTTAGCAAGGATTTCAGTGTGTAAGTCTCCAAATGCAAAATCATCTGTTCAATTGTCAAAAATTAGTCAAGCATATCACAGGAGATCAGTGAAGAGGATGGTTGAGACATTCACGCCGTTTTTTCCCCTCGCTGCATTGCATGGGAAAATATTGGCTGTGACGTGGATGAAAGCCTTTGGCCAAACAGAGAGCAGCGTATGGATGGTCAAGAGGATGAGGAGGAGGTGACGATAGTGACTACACAGTACATTCTGTAAAGTAAATTTGACTCTATTTGGAGTAAATTTGACTCTATTTAGAGTGGGACCAACTAGACTCAGTTTTAGAGTAATATTTACACTTGGAAGGGAGTAAAATAAATAATTGAAAAATAAAATAAAAGTCACTCAAGGGTCGATGAACCTTCAGGTTAGGAGACAGCCGCAGTACCACCTGAGCTACACCACTTCTACTGTTTGCTTAGCTCCAAGATGTTTTTGGTCTCGGTGTTATGAAGAGTCCAGCTGACACAAGCGATATACTTACTACAGTAACACACAGGAGATCTGTTGCTCAGGGCGTCGATTGGCTGTCTCCCAAGCTGAAGGTCGTGAGTTCTTTCCTCAACCCTTGAGTGACTTTTACTTATTTATTTTTCACTTGTTTATTTTAAACTCTTCAAAGTGTAAATATTACTCTAAAAAATAGTCTATTTGGTCCCACTCTAAATAGGGTCAAATTTACGCCTTTTATATTAATGCCTTTGAAGAAGGGTTTTGGTTGGCGTGTAATAATTGAGAGTGTGTTATTCTCAAGAAATTATGCAAACTATATATTTAGCCTGAAACTATAAAATACATACATAAATAAATAATAATAATAAAAGTATCTGTACACATGGTAGTGAGCCCCTGATGAGGGAGTCTTTGGAAAATTTTCAACAATGTCATGGGTCCCCGGACCAAAAAAGATGGTATGGTATAGAAGTACTTAATAAAGAGGATGTGAGTGCAGAGTTTTTTATCCACTCACCTTTTCTGACGGTGAGTACAACTTTTTTGTATACATCAACTAGAACAGGTTTTTCCCATACACACCAGTAGGTACCAGCATCCTCCTTCGTCAGGTGAAATATTGTAACATAGAATTTGTTTCCTGCATCCATTATGTTGTATTTGTCATTTGAATACAATCTTTTCCCCGTGCTTTTTATTAGGACGTCTTCATCATATTTACAGTTTCTCTTGCAGAAGTATTTGACATTATTTAAATAGTAGCCATCAGAGCATGTTATTGTAATGTTCTCCCCAGATACTCCTGTCACTTTAGTCTCCATGTTTGCGCTCCCTGCACCAAACAGAGAAGAAACAACTTTTATGATTTATTTGGTTACTTTTATTTCGATGGGTGACAAAAGTACAGAAAATCCCCCCAAAAAATTCTTACCTTGTATAATAAATGCCACAACAAGGAAAAGTATCTCCATGCTGTCGTAGGCTCTCTTTTACTTTTGGTCTCTTGTCCTGCTATTTAAATTGATGTTTGCTGTGCTTGCTTGGTTCCTCTTTGTTATTGCTGCACTTCCTCTGTCAACATCTGTCAGAAAACCGTGAGACCGACATTACAGAGGACTGTCTTTTCACATGTGAAAATACTGGCGTTTCCTGATTTATGTGCAGGCGCAAGGCTGCAATTTGGCAGACTGCATTGCGCCATGCTGGGCATTTTGGCGTGGTGAGGGTGTGTCCTTGAACATAGGTTCAGCAGAAAGTCAGACTAAAGCTACGTTTGCTCAAACCACGTCTAAATAATGGCATAGGTAGCATTACACGATTTTGGTGAATTTGGTCAGGGATCAGGGCACAGGCAGACAGATTCTGAGCCTTGCGGGCATGTGTGGTGTTGTCATCATATTTAGTCCAAGGGTGGGCAATTTCCAGTTGTGATTCTTTTTTCAATACCTAAATATCTCTAGATTAGAAATTTGAGTTTTAAAAAAATCGCAATAATCAATTTATAGATTCGTATCGGGATTAATTGGCATTGAATCGTGACCTATTAATCGTGATACGAATCGAATCACCAGGTATTAGGCAATTCACACCCCTTTTATATATATATATATATATATAAATAATCGGGCACACTACTGTATGTGTTGCTGCTTCACACAGCAGACACTGTAAAGGGCACAGAAGATTCAGTCAGACACACAGTAATGACTCCTTAAAAACAAATAGGTGACTCAGTTATTTATTCACATTGAACTCACAGCTGAATCAGTATAACTATCCAAAAGCTAACATGGTATTTCGTCAGAGTACCACCTGGTGGATTTGTTAGGGTACTTCTCTGTTTGACCTCTATGCAAAAAAATTGCCACTGTGCTGCTTCACTACTCTTAATTTCTTTGCACATAAATTCAAATCATTGTAGTGAATGTCTTAAAAGGAGTCTTGATCACAATTAGTATAGGTGTTTTATATTAATAGTCAGTTCTGAGGAAAATCAAACCCACAAAACTCCCAAACAGTCAACATTTTCCAGATCTGTCCGGCTGAGTGGAAGATGCGGCAAACAAGAAAGTTCTGCATTGCTCTATGGGCCACCACCTGATTGCACACGGTGCAACCTTACTGTTGAACTTCCCTCAACCTGTGTACAAGTAAAAGACATCTTAGAGTAAGCATTGTGTAAAAAATTAGCAATATGTTTGTTGCATTGTTTTGCTTCTGAGTCACACTCACATCCACTTTGTTTGCACCTGGTCTGTCCTGAGCTGAAACAATCAAGTGGCAAGTGTGATTATGGGTGGGATGCTGTTTTGTTAAACTTGTTTGCGTGTCTCACCTGCACTACTTCTCCAATTTCCATAGAATATCAGCGGGATTGCCGCACAAACCAGAAGAGCCAGGCTAACGGACACAATGATTACCACAGTGGTGTCTGTGAACATTACAGAGGTCAGCAATGATACTCAATGACAAAAAAGTACAAATATAATCTTCAATAACTTACAATGTAATTTTGTATTGGTTACATGTCTATCTTCAGCTTTGGTTTCGCTGTGAATTTGTATTTAAAAGATGGTACACTCATGAAATAAAAACATACAATTAATTCTCAGAAGTTTTATTGCTGCATCCAATCTTATTTTAGTGACCATTTTGACCTTCTTCAGTTACTAGTGAGAGACATGATGCTGTTGAATGACTTGCTCGGGAATTGTAGATAATCTATTCATTTTTGACCGCGTATTATTCCTGCTCCAGCTGAAGTGGGGAAATGAGGGATGGGGTACACAGAGCTACACAAACAGACAACAGTTTACCTTACATTCACACACGGGCAATTCACATGTTCAGTTTATTTAACATACATGTTTTGTGAATTTGATGTACACTCACATAAAAACTTTGCGTTCACTAAGAGTGAGTAATTTAGAGTAAATCACATTTGTTTTCCATCCATCATGCTAGATTGATTCATAGATTGGTACCAAATAGCCAAGTCTTACCTAAATAAATAAATAAATACAAATGTAATAAATCCATCATAATATGTACATGATTGTAAGAGGAACTTATAGTCGTAACCTGAGAGTTTGGTTGTTGCTCTCTGCTCAGTCTGCTCCTCCGTGGTGGGCTTTACTGATGCTGGAGGCAATGGCACAGTCACAGTACTGGATGGAATGTTTTCTGTAAGTGTCTGCAGGCTTGCAGGGGGAGGAGGTCCAGGAGGAAGTGCTGACACTTGAAGGCAACAAACATATGCACAGTATTTCACTTCACGTGCTTGTTGTTTTACATAATTTAAGGAGGGGGAGGGGGCACTTGGCTTTATTTAACACTTCCATGTAACATTTAACAAGTGATATCTAGTTTATTTGGAACAATTAGAAAGAGTCTTGGATTTAGTTATTTAAGGATATTCAGTTATAGTAGTAATAGTGTTGTCTAAAACAGTGCAAGTCAATGGCACCACTGTGCAAATAAGGCACAAGTAGCTTGCGGCTGCTTTCATTTTGTCAGCGTAGCTCTCATTGATGAAAACGCTGGGAGAATACCAGTATAAATATAAAAAGACAACTCGTGTGCACATGCTTTGTAAATGCAGCTGTTATAAAAGAAAACATGGAACAAGCTCATCTCCTGGTAGTCAGCCAGCTGCTCAAGCACTACTAAACTGGACACAACCATATTTTCATTATTTATATATTTAATACTGAAGTACATCTCACTGAGGGATCTCATAATATCATATGTTTTTATAGTTTATCACTCCAGAATAGATTTAAATAAATCTGAAGAGCTATGACTTCAAAAATGTCTATACTGTATATTGAATGATTTCATAATATTTGTATAAACAAAACAAATTTATGCCATTTGTGACAAAAATGTTAGATCAAATTCAGAACTCACCTGAGAAGCAGGAAAACAGGATAAAATGAAGAATGTCCATCCTTTATCAAACGATAAAACGAGACCAATAACTCTAGTGCTTCACCTTCGTCTCTTGCTACCATAAAACATGAGCGCCTTAAAGATAAGCTACAAACATTTCATTGTGTTTTGTATTTAATGGCATTTAAGAGAGCATAATATACAGTCAGATTGCCTCGTCCCCTCCCAAATCTGTTGCAGACAAGCTTCCAGCCTCAACATGAGTGTTTGCAGCTATTTTCTTTTTCTTTTTCTTTTTTTTGTAGAATGATGAGTGCCTTGGTGCATCATCAACCCAAGAGGCTGGGAGGCTTGAAACGGCCGTCTGGTGACTATGTCACGGGTGACTGTAGTTATTCTTAGATAACATTGGCACGTACATGTTCCTCGTGACTATCCAAATAAAGTCACTTTCAGAAATATTTTATCATGCATGTCCAACAGGCAACAGCTTTTATTGGTCAAGTTACCACTAGTGGTTCACGTTGTTGACTAGTTTAAATGTAGAGCACGGTAAACAGAACAGAACATTGTACTGGAAAGCCTGTAAAACTTAAATTGTAATTAATTATGGGATCAGGAAGAGCGTTCTTGCATACGTTCTTAAGAATACCGCACATGGAGAGTTTCACAAGATCGCGTTCTGCGGTTTTCATATTGAGAAATGGCCACAGTGCCTAAGGGCTCAGCTTGCGAACGTCACGTGAGTGACCAAACCCAGAAAACAGGTGAGCCATAACAGTCATTACCTAAACCCTTAAGCATTGTGTAGGTGACTATCCAGATAAATTTTGGCCACTAAGAGACTGAAATGGGGAAATCTTTACCTGCCAGACGCGCCGGCTGTCCACGTGTGCTCAATCTCGATCGCTCCAACGGCCGCAACCATGTTTGTTCCACTTGCCGTCAAAAGCAATCTCGAGGATGGTATTGATGTTCAATATGTTCAACTAGTGAGCTCCATGTGTATACCAGAAAGAACAACGTGCCTAGGTGTGTGCATTCGTGCGTCTGTCCGTGCGGTCAGCAGAAAGTCTCACCCTCTGATTGATTTATCACCTGTGCTGACAAACCACACCCATACCACGTGACAAACATCCCATTTAGCAATCACCAATCAATTCACCAGAAAATACTTAATCTATATACATATTCAGTGCGTGCCACAAAGATGGCACCTACACATAATAATGTAATTTTCAGTCGACAGCAGGTGGCAAAATGGCCGCCCCCAGACATGGATACAAATGGGTGGATTTGCTGTTTCATTTATATTCCACAAACACAATATTAAACAAGAATGCCTCTGGTACCAGGGTATGATTTTTTTTTTCTTTTTTGTGTGTGCTAATCTGTACCAACAGTTAAGCAATCTGTACCTACAGTTTACTAATCTGTTCCCACAATTTACTAATCTGTACTCACAGTTGACTAATCTGTTCCCATAGTTTACTAATCTGTACCCACAGTTCAGTAATCTGTTCCCACAGTTTAGCAATCTGTACCCACAGTTTACTAATCTGTTCCCACAGTTTACTAATCTGAATTTGCAGTTTACTAATCTGTACCCACGGTTTACTAATCTGTTCCCACAGTTTAGCAATCTGTACCCACAGTTGAGCAATCTGTAGCCAGTTTACTAATCTGTACCCACAGTTTAGCAATCTGTTCCCAGTTTAGTCATCCGTTCCCACAGTTTACTAATCTGTTCCCACAGTATACTAATCTGTACTCACAATTGACTAATCTGTACCCACAGTTTAGCAATCTGTACCCACAGTTTACTAATCTGTACCCGCAGTTTACTAACCTGAACCCGCAGTTTACTAATCTGTTCCCACAGTTTAGCTATCTGTACCCACAGTTTAGCAATCTGTACCCAGTTTTTTTTTTTACTAATCTGTTCCCACAGTTTAGCAATCTGTACCCACAGTTGAGCAATCTGTAGCCAGTTTACTAATCTGTACCCACAGTTTAGCAATCTGTTCCCAGTTTAGTCATCCGTTCCCACAGTATACTAATCTGTACTCACAGTTGACTAATCTGTACCCACAGTTTAGCAATCTGTACCCACAGTTTACTAATCTGTTCCCACAGTTTACTAATCTGTACCCACAGTTTAGCAATCTGTACCCAGTTTACTAATCTGTTCCCACTGTTTAGCAATCTGTTCCCATAGTTTACTAATCTGTAAATAGACTAATTAGATTTTCGGCCGGTGCCGAATCACCTGTATGGCTTGCCAGGCTAAGAAAAAGTACCAGAAGTCTAGTTAGCGTAACATTCTGTCAACTAGTGACGACTACTAATATGTCAAAATATTTTAAACAATGTGCATACTATTGCTGAATTGTCATAAGTAACACTGTATATTTAATATTGACTTAGTTAAACCCATCTTGAATACGTTATGAATCAAGAGTATTTTCACTTTTCAGTATTAGAAGTTGCATCGTTTTTACTATTTTCTTTGTTCACATGGGTGAAGCCCCATTATTAAACAACTGTGCAGAGGTTTGTCTTATATTTTAAGGCAAGTGTCAAACTCAAGGCCCAGCTCGCCAGCCACATCATTTTGTGGCCCGCAAAAATAAAAATATGTGCATCGACTTCATGTTTCTTGCTGAAATACCAAAATTGCAAATTTTCTTAATTTACAAAAACATTCATACTGCAAGCATTTTTTTTGTATTACCAATCCTTTTAAAATAAATGTAACAATAGTTCAACAAACACTTTTTACTGGCCTCTAACTACAAAACTATTTATATATTATATGTTGTGTATATGTAATAAGGCGATCTTACTGTACATTTATTTGGGTTCGCGACAAAAATGCGTTTGACACCTGTTATAAGGCACCTTGTTTGAGGCCATGCATGTTTATTTTTGACTACATTGCAATGGCTTAAAGTCCAAAATCTCACCATACAGTTAAATTGTCTAGTCAACAGCTCAGTAAACACATCAAAAGCAATCAAATCCTCTCTTTTTTTATTATTGCAAATCCTCAAACTTTTTATTGCTGTTAACACAAATCCTTAGCTCCGGTTGCCTTATACACAAATATTTCAGCAAAATATAATATTTCATAAAATTTAACACTAAACATATTTACAATCTAGACTGTAATATCTTACAGTTTCCAATAAGGCATTTACAATATAGGTGACTGGGTGACAGTACGTATGGTGTGACAACTGTACACAAAATTGTCTCCCAGATAGTGATATACAAAAATGTTAATACAATTGTCATCCTAAGGGAGGGGTGGGGTTTGTTGTAGGGTTGCCCGAGTCCAATTTGGCTTGTTTACGACCGAGGCAGAACCTGGGCGATGGAGTCCCGAGCGCTTTGACTGAGCCACTCGGGAAACTTGACCTCATATTCCACAATCAGGTCACCTCGACGATCGGGGCGCTTAGGATACGGCAGCCCCTCACCGCTGATGCGTTTCTTCATCCCGGGCTGGACCACATCCGTTGATGTCACTGTGACAACGTGGCCTTCCAATGTAGGTGGGTTGACCGTGCAGCCACATAAGGCCTGATGACAGAAGGAAAATCCAAGTGAGTTACACATATCAAGACGGGGAAAAAATCCTTATTTGGGTATTAAAAAGGTGTATTGATACTGAACTTACATCTCTGAGTGATATCTTGGCTGTGTAAACAATATCGGAGTTGTCACGCTTGAACACAGGATGCGGTTTGTCCTTTACCACAAAAACCACATCAGCTGGAATGTTTGTTGGGGTTTCATCCCCCTCTTTAGGAAAAGTGATTTTAGTGCCTTCCTTCCATCCCTTTTTTATCTTCACCTCCAGGATCTTCTCTTCTCTCCTCAGCGTTCGACCGTCAGGATTGACCCTTTTGCGTGAGATCTTCATTTTCTTTGTGCAACCAGACAGCACTTCTTCCAAGGTCACCCGCATCTCATGCACCACAGGGGGGTCTTGTTGTTTCTTCACAACACTACTGTGACCGCCAAACCCTCCCATACCAGAGCTGAAGGAGCGGGGGAAGCCGCCGCCACCCATTCCAAAGCGGCCAAAAGTGTCATCAGTCTCCATATGCTCATCCATGCCGCCATTGCGCCCACCAAAGAATTGCTCAAAAGGATTTCGTCCGCCGAAAAATTCTGAAAAGATGATATGTGGGTCACCTTGGAAGGTGTAGCTGAAGTTGCCCGGAGCGCCGCCTCCACCAGGGGCGCCGCCTCCTTTCAGACCTGAATGACAGAGAAAAAATAAATATGGTTAACATGGTGATTGCTGACACGATATCTCAATCACAAGACCGATACAAAAACATTTTATACAGCAAAAATATTTGTTTTGCCATGCTAAAAATACACATGAATTGCCCGTTGTATTCCAGAGTTACATAAAGTAGTGACAGTCAAGTATCATCTCTCAATTTGAAGAAAGCAAATTAGTCTGATGACATATTTGTGTGTGTCTATTAGAGTTAAAAGTTTTCAAATATGTTGCTTTGCAAAAGAACAAACAAGTGGAAATTTTTATTTTTAAGGTTTGAATGTCCTCAAACTTAAGTCCACTGTGTAAAGACCCGACTCTGGCATACATTGACCCTGATCAACACCGTTTTTATGACACACAAGTCACAGTTATTTTCATAGTTTGCCACTTATACTCAGGAGTCACTTGCATATATTAAAATTAGAGCTCCAACTGGCAACTAAAATCCTCACTCCCCAACTTTGCTGACTGTTTTGGCAGTTAAATACTTTTGGTGCATCACCGCCGGTGTCCAGAAGGTGGCACCAAAATCATCCAAAAGCCACCAAAATAAAGAAGAAGAGGAAAAAATTGAAGAAAAATGCTAAAAAAAAACTCATTAAAATGCATATATGACAGGTAAGAGAAATGGTGTTATATTTCACATTGGGACAAAGTTAGACCCAGTCCACTAGGGACCTTGGCGCTGGTTATGTCGTTGCCATGGTAACATTACATTGGCCAGCGAACATGTTTCTCCAGTTATAAATTACAGGTGTTGCAAACAAAGGTTTCTAACATGTCAATAAATCACTGCTTTTGCAACGTATAAATGGGCATCAATGTTCAGCACCATTCCCTTGCACTGGGCTAGTTTTCTTGTCATAAGGACAACTATGCTAAAATGATTCAATTCATGTTGACTATTAAAGTTGCTTGTTGCTTTTTTGAAAAATAGTGAAAAATAGTTCTTAGAGGGGGCGGTACATTTGCTAATTGATTTTTTACCAACACTGCTTTTGTAAACTACCTCGTCTGTTCGCAGCCATTTTGTTGGTGCTTTGAACTATGGAAGTTGATACAAAAGAATGATGAAAAAATGGGCCTGCCAAATAAACTCAAATTAAACATTGAATAGTCCTATAATCAGGATTTGCCTATTATTGAGTCAGTAAAGACTTCAACAGTCAAAGAGCAATAGATTAGAGGTTCAAATTTGGTTTTATTTAATTTTTTTTATTTTAAAAATGAGAGTAAATTACTCATTAAAATGTGTATATGACAGGTAAGAGAAATCGTGTTATATTTCACATTGGGACAAAGTTAGACCCAGTCCACGAGGGACCTTGGCGCTGTGTATGTCGTTGCCATGATAACATTACATTGGCCCGCGAACACGTTTCTCCAGTTATAAATTCATAACATTAATATCCATAATAATATCTGTACTGACGTACTCTCTCTACTATGTGCATTTGTGGCCCACATTCCAAATTAATCTCTCTACTATATTTGCTATCCCGATTCCCAAGTACAGTATTATAAAACAGCATGACGCTTGACTTAAATTAGGAAGACGCGTCACTTCTACACGTCGTCGCGTATCTGCACATTAGTTGCATCTATTCCCGAGTTCGTCAAATTGTGACGTCACAAGTAAAGATTAACAGTAGTTGCTGCTTTAAAAGGCTCGATCACTTTGGTTTCCAGGCCCAGCCAAAAGTTTCACGGCCAAACTTAAATCGACGACGTCTGTGTACTGCAAACGTCAAAAGTGAAACCAATAGCCTCGCTACTTAAAATCTACATTTAAATGAAAAGCAAGTTTACCTTCTTCCCCAAAGCGGTCGTAAATGTCCTTTTTCTTTGGGTCGCTCAGGACATCGTAAGCTTCGGCGATTTCCTTGAATTTATCCTCAGCTCCCGGCGATTTGTTCTTGTCCGGGTGGTAGCGCAGAGCTTGCTTACGATAAGCTTTCTTTATGTCCTCTTCAGAGGCGTCTTTTTTAATTCCCAAAATGTCGTAGTAGTCTTTCCCCATCCTACCCGCCCGGCCGGCAGCCAGTCAGTCCGTCGTCTGAATGCAAAACGGTCAGAAGAGCCTAGAGTCCCCGTTCCAATGTCCCGTTTCAAATCTGCGACACGCCCGAGACGCTGTCAATATAAACCGTATGGAAACTTCTAGAGATTTCCATAACAAGCCAGTACATTCTACACTGTTGGCGTGTCTGGCGACTGAAATAAGCCACGCCCCCTGACGTCACCTCCATGATGCCTTCAAGTACAGTCAGAAATATACTAGTACAGTAAAGCACCATCCCCTTTTCGGTCTCTCCATTAAATAAACTATATTTAAAGTAGTGTGTGCTAGTTCTTATTGCACAGCCAACATAGAACACTGAATACACAATGTAATACATTAACACATACGCAACACTCTAAACCGGTTGTTCTTTCTCAACAAAATGTAAAGTGCTGAGTTGAACATTTTGTTCAGTAAGGTGTGACCCAAATTTTTGCACACTAGTGAGGTATGTAAATAGTCGTTACTCAAAATAGGAAACGAGAAAGTCTGGTTACCGCTCGATCTTTTGATACAGAGCAATAAATCAAATTATGACATAGTTTCATTGTTACCCCCCCCCCCTCAAAAAAGCCAACATTTCACAAATTCCGCCATTATAAAGTACATTTCTGAGCACATTGTACATGTTTAATTCGACAAAGACCACAGAATTTACTGAAGTCCAATTCGCTACGAAGGAGACACTGTGAGCGTATTCTTCCGGCTTACACTAACCATGATTGGCTAATAGGCATAGTTTAGCCCGCCCAATATCCTCTCAGCGTCTGGGATCCTAGTTCTCTGATTGGAGGTTGCAGTGTCGATCATTTAGGATACCAAGGAAAGGGCTGACAAGATGAAGCACTACGAGGTGAGTAGTGACCAAGAATCACTCAACTAACAATGGAGCTTACATTGATTTGACCAGTTTAATGAGTTGCCAGTGTTTTGTGCGAATGTATCGCAGCGAACACCCTGTTAAGTGTACATATTGGGCAATACAAGAGTTAGCGTAGTTACAGCACGCGGCAATTTACACCGCTTGTGATTGCTATGACCGAAGCTTTGTGGCTTAGCATGCGCGGACATCACCGGTTTCGGTTTTATTGTTGAATGTACCCTCTTGTTAACTAGTGAGTCGTAGTTTGATGTGTCGCGTTTCTTCAATACGCAATTTCCCTAAACATATTTGTAATCTGAAGACATCCATTTATGATTAGCATAATGCGCTGCATCACCGCCATCTCTGGCTGGAATGACGCATGGCGGGTTTTATCATGTTATTACTCAATAATCCAGTTGATAAGACAGTCCAGTTTCAACTGTCCCATTGGCCCAGTGAAGAAGATTACTCACACCTCTGCAAATGAAGAAGCAATTCGCGTGATTTGACCTTGGGGGAAAGCACGACCAAAACAATACAAGCACAGAAAGATTAAAAAAAATGTCCTTGAGTTTCAAGAGCTCCGAAACTTATCAGACAGGAATGAAGTGGAATGACAGAAACTGACCCAACCAGTGTCTCCTGACATAGGTGGGTTCATGAACCTGAGGGGGAAATGACATGAAAACACATGAATGATACAAGTTAAGGTTGCATGTGTAGACATCATAAATACATTAATAACAAAGCTCAGGCTAAATTCAACCCTGGCAAGTAGCAGCACATTTGGGAAATGGGAAATGGACTGACCTTATAGATGAGCATAGGTAAAAAAATGTTTTAATTATTTTATCATATTATGCAAGGTATTCATTTAACAATATATTTATTATTATGGTCGCCGTTAGCAGTACAGAATGGCACTGAATTTTACTGAACTATGTATAGTGCCAAATTGTACCCAAAATATCAGCACAGCTATGCAAAGCTCTATCTGGACATGAATAGCAATGCAAGCTAGTCCCAAAAAGTTGTTGTTATGGATTGTTTTCAATAATATATTACATTATTGGTCTTCATTATACTTGCACCAATGTGCCAATAGATGTGCAATTTGAAGTATCTCAACTGTTGTAAATGACAACAATACGGATTTGCTTTATATTTGAGATTATTATTGTTATTAGTGGTAGTAGTATTGGGTTTGTTATTATTAGTGTCCTTTACTGAGGATAATTAGCCACAATTCAAAGCAGTACAGTTCATTTTGACTTTCTGTGGTACTGTCTAGAACCGTAAACTCATATCTGTTCGCCTGGTCACCAAAGGTTAATTTTTCATTTGAGAAAGTAAAATGTAAAGTGTTCCTTCTGTGGTTTACTCTTCTACAAAATGTTCATGAAAAGAAAGTAAAAAGGTAACATAGTTTAGTTTATTGTCACTAATATATTATGAACAAAACATACAATGATTGTTAATTGGTCAGTTATTGTCATGGGTCTTATTAGGACCAAAAAATCTCACAAAGTATTGTTTTTTGTACATAAAAAAAAACAACAACAACAAACACAAAAAACGAATCAGTATTGTATTGGATCAAAATTGTTCGATATCGCCCATCGCTACTTTCTTGAAATGAAAATCAGTATAATGTAATTATGTTTTCCAATATTATTTTATTATGAATCTTTCTCTTCGCTACTGTTTCTATCTCACTGTCGTATTGAGCAGAACTTCTTAAAGCTGACGCCGTGTTCTTCTAGTTGAGGCTTAACCAACAGCACCTCTGCTGGCGGAAGCCAACTAGTACACTCCATTTTGACCCAGCTGATAAGAAAAACAACAATCAATTCTACACACACTTATTATCATGCCAATCCCTATCTTTTAAAAATTATATATATTCTTGTTTTGTAAAATTTACCCCTGACTGAACTAACTAGAATCCTTCCTTTACCCTTACAGATAAACTGTCTCTTGTCGTTGCCTAAACTTCCAAATTGGCTCCGAACATTCAAACTATGATGATTTTGTAATCAGTATCTTACCTTGCAGAGGGTTCTGGCAAATGAGTCAGTCTTTGATTGTGTTCACCGTACCAAGAGCTGTTAGTCAATTCTCCTCGTGTCGCCCTCTCAGCTCACCGTGCCTTAGGCTGACAGGCTGTTGCTATTAGCTTGAGCCTTTATATAGACAAGGATGAGCGGGTGTGTAGGGTATAAAGTAGCCATGGATATGCCTGGATGTTTGGCTCAGAGAACAGTATCATGGGGCCATATGCCCCCAACTTGTCGTTTTAAATGCTTTCCTTCAATATACATACAATCGTGTCTTCTGTAATTAGTACTTTGTAAAACAACCAATTGAAGTAATCAGAAAAGTTTGTGGACAAACATATGGCCAAAATACATTAAACATGGTGTTAAGGATTTAACTGTATGACTTCCTCCACCAAGCGCAATAGTGAGAGAGGTATTTATTTGTTTTTAATTATGGAACAGAATTTGATAAAACTGCGGAGTGAAGGAAAATATTTTGAGGTAGAGTCCATTAAATTCTAGTATGACTCTAGATTCAAAAGTTAAAGGTAAAGGTTTTGGTTTTTTGGGGGGGTCTTTTTTTTTACGTTGAAACCACCATTGCTCCTCTATTGCTAATAGCAGTCCTGTAGGGCATTTACTAATATCTTTTATTAGCGATGTGATAAGATTTTCCCAAAATGACAGTCAAAATTACGAGTTTGGTTGGAATAGCCACGTAAACCTGAGTATGACGCTTGTTAAAGTTTTTATCAAAAGTATCAATTTGTCATTTCTCAACATATCCCCTTGACCCTTTGGTTTCATCTGTTACTCGGGAATGGTCTGGCAATTTGCAGTTAAAAATATCCACCAATATGATCTTAAGCCCTTATCCCACTGACGGGGCAAACGTTTGCGAAGCTAGAACATTTTTGATTTCTCCTCAGGGTTCGTTCAAGATCGCAACGTTCTCTAAAAGTTTGCCTAATGTTTTAATGGATTTTCTTGTTGCAAGAAAATTTTGAAGATGTTAAAAATGCGGCAAAAAAACACAAAAACATTCAAACTGTTGTCAAGCGTTTAAAGAACGTTTGCTTAATGTTTTTTCTTGTTGCAAGAACATTTTTAACATGTTCAGAATTTCCTTGCAACAAGAAAAAAAACATGTTGGTGAACGTTTAGAGAACATTTGGCGAACATTGCTGCCTTGAACGAACCCTGACAAGAAATCAACATTTGGTAGCTTTGCAAATGTTCGCCCATTGTTTTGTTTTAAGGGGCGAAATTCTCAGGGATTCTCCAAGTTGACTTTTCACACGGAGTAAATTTCAGTAGCACAAATGAAACATTATTCATGAGAAGAAGAATTTTAGTTAGTTTTTTCATTAATTTATTTGTTATGGAGGATTTTAGAGGCATTTGAAGTTCCCATTTACATATATATATTTAATTTTAGATTGCAGTTATATTGCTACTTATCCTATCTATCTATCTATCTATCTATCTATCTATCTATCTAGCTAGCTAGCTATCATGCTAAATATCTATCGTGCTAACTATGCAGCGCTCCATATTTTATTTCTCTTCTTAATGAGGAATTAGTTTTCTCGTTTTTGCGATCACAACCTCAATGGAATCGCTCACCCATGCCTCAGAAGAATGTAAATATAATTTACTCTGTATAGTCTACTCTGAACAATTTAGATCATTCTCCATTAAACAGAATGTAGCCTGCAAACTATTAAACAATATGGCGCTCCATGAATCACCTTTGACAGGTCAACCATACCAAATAGCTGCGCTCTACTGAGTAGCATTCTGTTTTTATTATACAACTTGTGAGCTTGTGAGTGATGTGAAAATACTTTGGCACAATAAAATTCAACGTTCATTGACAATGACCATTTTATAACCGACAGTAAACACGTCTGAGCTGAAGCACCACGTTGCAAGGTGTAACTATTTCTTTTGTGAAGGAATGACAACTGTATGAGCAACTGTTGATCATCAAGGGGTGGAGAGGCATGGGTGGGCTTCACCGGGGGAATGCCCTAACTTAGCTAGGAGAATCTGTGGTATTATCACCCTTGGTTGGCAGGAAAGGGGCACTCCCTCTGTGTGTGAAAGAAGAGAAAAGACGGTTTGAAGCTACCAGTTAACCAACAGAACCTGTGTGAAGAAGTCAGGTGTTTTTTAGACACAAATGGCAGTGCTGATCTAATGACATCACCCCGTAGACATATGGGGTGGGGGTCAGTGGCAAGCTGGTTGTGCAGAGTTAGCAGCAGATTTTATATTTAGCCGCAGAGGGAGAGGAGGAGAGGAGGAGATGGGGTCGAACGGTGTTGGTTGTCATAACACCTCTCTCCCTTCTGACCACTTTGCTGTAGACTAGACTGAGCTGCGTCAGAATGTTTTTATTCGTAAGATTGGAGGTGGCGGGTGAACATTGCATAATCAACTCCATAATCACGAGTCTGCTCGAGAAGTTTTCTTCCACGAGATGTTTGCAGACGGTCATTCTCAATCTGCAACTATGCGCATACATGTGTCCACTCTCCAGGGGTCGGCTGGCAGTTAAAATAAGCAGTTGGCCATAAGTGAAGGAATGAGACAGGGGCAGCCAGTAAGGGTGGGACGGGGTGGTTGGATGAGGTAGAGGAGGAAGAGGGAGGGGCTGCCAAAGCACCAAGCATGGGGGAGACAGATTTATTTCCACAGCTGAGTGCAGCAACTATCCTCTTGGGTTCACAGTGGTTCTAGTCTTGACACTTGGGTGGTGGGGAGAAGGGAATAAAGTGAGTCCAGAAACTGGACCGTTAACATGGATGCCCTCGCGCTTGAGGCTGCCATTGGGAAAAAGCCAGCAAACGGGGCAGCTGCTGCACCTGCACTGGCCCCTGCACCGGTCAAACGTAAACCAGCTAAAAAAGCTAAAAAGGCTGTTGTTTTCTTTGAGGTGGAGATACTTGATGCCAAGACTAAGGACAAGCTCTGCTTCCTGGACAAGGTGAGCAACAACATCTTTAACTATTTTCACTAACACTCGTGTTACACTTTGCATATTTAATTGTTTGCATGGCTTGGGTATGCCAATGCTTTTGACACACAAATGAGGTAATCCTTTTTTAATGTGAACATATCCCAATGTGTCAGTGAGTCGAACCTTTTCTGGAACATTGTGAAGCTGCCTCAGTTGTCGTCAGAGTGTGCAACTGTAAACCCACACTTTCACACGTGACCCAACTCTGCCTGCTTGGTGGCCTGGCCCCAATCTTGAAAAGTACAGATACACAGCGGTGGGCATTCCGTCACAACTGACAGACTGTCCGTTGGGTACAGAATGACAGAATGTCCACCTATATCTGGTTACTGTTGCGCCATAATAGGCCGTGTCCCAATACTCGCACTTCCACCCTTGTGCCCCTCAATTGCGAATTCCCATTTTTGGGGGTGAGTGTTTTTAGGGTGTGTCGGTTCTCTGAGTGTGTCTCAGAGTGCTTCGGAGAACTGAGACACCCTACACACTCACACCCATCAACGGGATTGCGCAATTGAACGGCACAAGGGTGAAAGGGCAAATATTGGCACACGGCCTGTATGCCGGAAAACAGCGTAGGTGTACGACTTCTACGCCATTGTGGTGGCACAGTGATGACAGAACTGTGGTTAAAATAAAATGACGGGCTGACGATTACAGTTGGGTTGACAGACCGAAGATGACGGACGCTTGCCCAGGGCACTGGCGAATGATGGACCAGCAACATTTTGTAAAATGACAACCTCTGCAGATTCAATATACAGTGGATCCTCAGTTTATGGGTACGGCACCAATATAACCCAAATTTGTACTCTACGGCCTCTCACTAACCTATACGAAAGCAGTAGTGAAGTTAGAATTCCAAATATTTGTTTGAAAATCACTTCTTGGTTTGAAGTATTTAAGTAAACAATAAGTACGGCAGTAACTGAGCATGTCTTCATGTTCCTGTGCCTAATTCATTCCGCGCCATTTGTGACTTCAACAAAACGTAAACCGAAGACGCCCTCTAAGAATGAAAGTGCACTAACACCACTCTTGATAAACAGTTTTAACAATCAGTGATTGGGCAGTAAGAAACTCTAAATTGGCGGCTAAGGCTGAGTGACTCGAGTGGCTCATCCGGTGTCTGAAGGGTCGGCAGCTCTATCCCGGCTTCCACTGTCTACTGTCAAAGTGTCCTTGGGCAAGACACTAAACCTTTATTAGTAGGGTCATGAAGCACCTTGCATGGCAGGAACTGCCCCTCTTGGTGTATGAATGGGTGAAGGAAAGGCCTCTGAAAAGCGCTTGGGCACTGTGATATAAGTGCACTTCATCTACCATTTAAATCTGAATTCTCTTCATTTTGGCAAATTGTTCAAACTTTGTAGGAACAGTTCAGGGAAGACCGTTTTCTATTCTAGCATGACTGTGCCATAATATAAGAAGCAAGGTCCACAAAGGCTTGTTTGGGTAAGCTTGGTGTGGAAGAACTTCAACATCCTGTTTTTTATTCTATCAAACATCTTGAGGATAAACTAGAACAAAGATGGTGAGTCATTAGATCCTCTCTCAGGCCCAAAACCGGCGACTCTGACCTCGCACATGTTTATCTGGAAGGATTAATAGACACAAATTCCCAGACATCCCAACATATTGTTGAAAGCCCGGAGAAACCACCATAAATATCAGTTTGTCATTTTCTTTCAGTGTGTCACACAACACAAACAATGGACACACAGCACCGCAATAGATCAATGGCCTCTACTTTGTAGCGCTTATCATGGCTCACCTGTTTTTGAAAGCTGAGCCGTGATTGGTTGTTACCTGAGCTTTGAAGGATGTAATCGTAGGTCAGTGCTTCTGTTAGTGTTGAACTTGAGGCCAACATAGAAGGAATTGTGGGTGTCAACACTTTAGCAGGACTTTCATCCTCAATGGCAGCATCACTGTATTACTGTATATCTGATGTGACAGATCAACAGGTTTTGATTGTCCCACGGTCAAACCAGCGTCTCAAGACTGGGGTTAATTTGAATTAGGAAGCATTCCTGTAGATTATGTATCACTTAAATATATAACCAGTTCTTATCCATGTCTCATTTTAGTCCTACATGTAAGGTTTGTAAATCGGTCCTGTGTGTGTGTACAGTTACATTAGCGATGTTTACAACTGGCTTCCCTGTCACTTGGGGCTGACTGGCCTTTTATAAGGTTTCTGTTGTTTCCAGAATCAAACTATGGTGTTTCTTAGTAAAAAAATTTCCATCACCAAATGTCTTGTGTAGTTGATTCCATTTGGGGTTGGATTTCCAAACGTGCTTTCTACAATCTGATATCTTGGAGGCACTTAAAAGCCATTTACCTCCCTGCAGTGTAATGGAAAGATGACCCAATACTTTTGTCCATCTAGTGTATGCCAGATATAGAAAGGAGGACGTTGCAGTGGTAGGGGATTGTTTCTTTAAATGGTTTATCATGTCTAGTCAGGGTTTATAGGACAAAGCTGTGATCTGAGCACCTAATGAGGCCCAGAAAGTTGTAGAGTTTGTATGCACTTAATCCGAAAAGGGCAGTTTTTTTTTTAAAGCGATGTCATTCTGCTGAAAATGCTGCAGGGTCTTCAGAATGACATGGACAGAATTGGAGCTCTTGCTAGTCTTTCAAAGCTGGGCTACAATCTTTTAATGAGACGGCTTTGCAAAACACATCTTGTCACTGGCAAGAGGCTTATTACTTAAATAAACTCAACTCTCTTTACATTGGCAATTTTATGTTTTTTTTTTGATAATACACCATGTAACTTTAATTGCATTGTACACATTCAATTCTGTTCAGTTGATCGATACAAGGTAGAAATAGACCGATATGGATTTGTCAGGGCCGATACAATACCGATTATTAGTAGTCAAGGATGCCGTAACAGATATTTGGAGCCAATATTCATTTTCACTACAAGTGAAAAAATTGGCATCAACATTTAAAAAAAGAGAAACACCAGCTCTATTTTTTTAAGCATATGTTTATTAAGCAACTTTTAGGGTTTGTGAAATATTGGGAGTTTAAAAAAAAATCTTAGTCAATAGACATCTTTGTTTTAAAAGTCCAACAAAAAGTTCAGGTATCTCCCAGGAGCAGTAGCATGTCTTAAGTAAATAGCTCCCTATTGATTTCTACAGTAACATTTTTTTTTTTTTACATTTCAAAATATCTCAAGCATTCAAATGTTACCAATTTTAATTTCAAACAAAAACAAAAGGTGCAGAGAGTCTCGGGGTCAGCAGCATCTCTAAAAATGTAACTACCCAGTAATTACTTCCCTGAAGATAACACTTTTTTTTAAATGGATCTATTATCGGCCGTATCATTCTTCAAAATGGTCGATGCCGTTATTAGCCAAAATTCTGAATATTGGCGCAGATAGTAAAAAAATGACATGTTTTGTAGATTGATTTATTGCTTGCTTGATTTTTTTTTCCTGAAGTATGCTAACATCAGCTCATTGTATGCCCATTCATTTGTGTATAGTCATCCCCAATTTTTGTTGTGCTTGTGTATGCTATGTTTTTTATTTTATCCGACTGGTTGCTGTCAGGCCCGGCACGATGCCGTGTGCTTGGGCTGTGGCCATAGGATCCTTGAAACCCAAATACCAGCTGTTGGATTGGGTGTGTGGGCACAGCCAGAGCTAAATTTACCGCTAATCACTGTCATGAATGGAAAACTGGGTTGTTGTCCATTCCTATGTATGCTCACGTCAATTTATTTGTCATGTTGTTATTTGTAGGTGGAACCAAATGCCACCATTGGGGAGATCAAGTCTATGTTCCACAAGAGCCGTGAGTGTTCTCGCTATTGCCTCATACATCCTAACTAGGAGCAAGCCAATGTTCACGCTGTCTGTCTGTTTTAGATCCTCAGTGGTACCCAGCCAGACAGTCCATTCGCCTCGACCCCAGTAAGTCGTTTGAGATTACTTTGATCAGGCCACATAGTCAATCAAGTCTACAGTGAAGCCGTTTATTGCAGGTCCACATGTAATTGGTGAAAATCCACAAAATAGAGGGAACATATATGTTTTAAAAAAATAGTTTCAATTCCCCCACGCGCATGAAACACATTCAAATGTATTAAAACACACTTTTCTCTCGTCACACAGCTCTCCGTGAAATAAAAGATAATCAAACGTATACAATTCCAATTCCAATAAAGTTGAGCCGTTGTGTTAAACATGAATTAAAAACAGAATACAATGATATGCAAATCATGTTCAGCCTATATTTGATTGAATACACTAAAAAGACAAGATTTGATCTAATGTCCAAACTGATGGCAAATAATCATTAACTTAGAATGTTATGGCTGCAACATGTTATGTTACAAAAAGCTGGTACAGGTGGCAAAAAAATACTGAGAATGCTCATCAAACACCTGTTTGGAACAGCCCACAGGTGAACAAGCTAATGGGCTCTGCACACGGCAGGCGACAAGCCACAGCGAAATACGTACCTGGTCGCCTCCCACGTCTCAGCACACGGGTCGCTAAGAAAACTTACCGTACAAATGAACCCTGTGGCAACAAGCTCTCATGCACCAGCCTTTTTGTTGACGTCACGGAAATCATTGCGAGAAATATTGTACATGATTGTTTTTTTTTTATTGTTTTTTTTTATTGCAGGACACTGCTAGAATTAGCTCATCCATTTTGCTGGATAGCCCACTGTGTAGCATGCCCTGCGTTTGTTGGCTCATCGTTGAAACCTTCGGTAATTGGTGGTCGCCCCCGGCGACGGCGACAAAAGTTGAAAAATTTTCAACTTTCTTGTATCGTGTCGCAAGCTTACGCTTGTACGAGTGAGAAATGTCACATGCACGAATGTCACGTGTCGCCCAGGGGGAGGGGGGGAGGCGATTTTCGCCTTGTCGCCCGGCTTCCATAGGAAAGGAATTGAGAGCGAGCAACGTCGCCTCCCTCCTGTGTGCTGAGCCCATAATTGAGAACATGTGGGTGCCATGATTACCAGGTTCACCTCTTTTCTCAACAAAAGCGTGAGAAAATAGTAGAAAAGTTTAAGAACAATGTTCCTCAACGTACAATTGCAAGGAATTTAGGGATTCCACCATTCACGTGTGTTTAGTGAATGTTAAGTAACGGTGTGCGTGTTTCAGAGGGGAAATCTCTAAAGGATGAGGACGTTCTGCAGCAGCTTCCTGTGGGGACCACAGCAACCTTTTACTTCCGAGACCTGGGGGCTCAAATCAGCTGGGTCACGGTAGGTACATGTTCTGCCACACGCACATATACAGTAACCTCTAGCCAAGGTTGCTGAAATACATGCCACCTCAGCAGCAATACCTCATTTCAACGTCGTTTATAATCTTCCAGTGGAGCTCGGCGATGATATTACAGTTCATGTTTTGCCTCTACTGCGAGTTGGAGGGAGAGTCTGATTCATGTTTTTCTGCAGAGATTCCAAGGCTGCTGATATCAGCTAGCATTACCGCGTTTCTACTGCTAGAACCGGGAGCGCTCTAGCGCTCTTTTAACTTGACAGCCGGGAAAGCAGTCATTTTGTTTTGTTTTGACAAATTCTCCGTCTCTTAACCGAAGAAATGCATCAGAATATACACTTGAGGGTGACGTGGGCCTCTTAGCATTAACTGGAATTTTATTCGAGCATTGATGGCTGACACAGATTTGTGGGAGTTATGAAATAAATGACGGTGATAGACGGCACGCTGAGGACTTTGAACCAGTGGTATTAGTCGACAGTAGGGGTGTGCCAAAAAATAGATTCTCATTTAGTATGATTCAGAATGGATTTTAAATGTCCCAAAATCGATGTTATTTAAATTATTTTATACTGTCTTGCCTTTGTCTGTGTGTGCCTTTATTTGGAGCGCTGTTCATGTTGTACCCGGTTTGGCCACTGAGGGGCAGTGTGGTTCCACGCGGTCTAATACACTGTTAAGTTGTAGCCACATTAGAGAGTAGAAGGAAAAAGTCATGATCAAGTTATTCCAATAAAAGTTTTTTTTTCAGCGTGGAGCCGTTCTTTTGAGTGATAAAAGTGCCGCGAGTGGACTGGAGTAGATTATTACAATTCCTTGCAAATCTATAGATTGAAGCAAAAATCATTGTCAATCAAATCATTTTGAAGCAAAAATCATTCTTAATGAAAATTCGATTCTGAATCGAATCGCAGACCCAAAAATCTGAATCGAATCGAATCGTGAGACATTCAAAGATTCCCACCCCTAGTCGACAGTGTCATATTGTTAAGACATATCTGTTTGTAGACAATGGGGACGTTGAAAATTACCACTCGATTCCTCCGGGTTATTACAACTGCGCTCCAGTGTTGAAGGTAAAAATAACTGCAGCTGCGACAGTTGTTTGTTGATTTTTTTTTAATGCGTTCAAGGTGTATACAAATAAACTTAGGTTTGTGTGAAAGCCACAGGTGTAAGCTCTGACTTTTTTTTTTTTTATATATATTTCTATTCTGCAATATTTTAAAACAATTGAGTGTTTTTTGTTTTTAATCAGTGTTTTTAAGATGTTTTTTTCTCCAATGCATTTCAGTGGGCATCAGTTATGTGCCAATTTGGGCTATGCATGGACCAGGCCGATCACAATCCCCCACAAGTAGCGGGCGGGGTTCGGTTGTATAGTAAATAAACACGTTTTTAAATAGATTTGATAGATCGCTCCATCTTATGATACATTTTGTGATTGGTTAATCGCTGATCGGTGATATGTAATCTGCTCCAAATGTTTGCCTACTAATGGTCATGGTGTGATATGATAGTTATTTACCTGCAAAAAGAAACAAATGTTTTGGTGTTTGAGTTTGACACTTGCTTGATTAATTCTGACTTAATACAGCCACCAACCACATTTAGATGCACTTATACAATCTAAAGGTGATTTCTTATTCTAGATACAGCTCTTGCTGTCCATACTTGCTTAGTTCACCGTGACCAAGTGACTGTCTTGTGCCTTCCAGGTCTTCCTGACAGAATACACCGGACCTCTTGTCATCTACCTGATGTTCTACTTCAGGGTCCCCTTCATCTACGCTCCCAAATATGATTTCACCACCAGTAAACACTGGGTCGTACAGTGAGTGTCTCGCAAAATACGTCTGACGGTGACACTTTTAGCTCATCTGTTCCATCTTCTGACAACGTGCGCTTTTTCTTTTCCCAGTCTGGCCTGCATGTGCCACTCGTTCCACTACGTCAAGAGGCTGCTGGAGACGCTGTTCGTCCATCGCTTTTCTCACGGAACCATGCCACTACGCAATATCTTCAAGGTGAGACCGGTGACCGATGAGGGCAGTCGTCATATCGCGTGATGATGCACAGTAGTGTGTGTTGAGGCACGTTTAAGTGCTACTTTTAAAGATGTGTATATTTTCAGAATTGTACATACTATTGGGGCTTTGCGGCATGGATGGCTTATTACATCAATCACCCGCTATATACACCACCAAGTGAGTACATGCGGTATTACTCACCCTGTCCATAAATGTCTCCTTGGAATTTCATTCCCCATGTTTGTATGTTGTTGTTTTTTTTATTCCAGTTTATGGTGAGCAACAGATCAGACTGGCTCTCATCTTATTCCTGGTAAGAATCCTTTCACTCAACGTGTGACAGCCGCGTAGATCAACATGTTTCTGATCAATGACGTTCTCTTTCTCAGTTCTGTCAAATTGGCAACTTTTCCATCCACATCGCGCTTCGCAACCTCCGTCCGCCAGGTACACGTACTCTTGTCCCACATGACTATGCAGTGGAAAATTGGGGTTTGTTTTAAGGGGTGCCGTCTTTGTAAAATAAATGAATGTGTATATTTGACAGGCTCTATTCTGGCTAAATGTAGATGAGTAAATTGGTACCATTAAAACAAAAAAAGTACAGTATATCACTAATGACTAGGGATATAACGATAACGGCAATATCGTGATATCGCGATATTAAAACTGCTACAATATCGTCATCGTCATGTCACGATATTAGAAGCAGCACATATGTTAAAAAAGTCAGGTTGATTTCTGTTTGTGCAGTTCTAGCACCCTCTGGTGGCTAGTTGTTTTAGTGCAGTTTAATTTTCATAAGGCATGTTTTGACCCTTCTATGTTTAAAATCCATGCTAATGGTCAGATGAAGGGGCACGTAATATGCTTGTGAACCGAGTCAATATGTGGAGGAAGTCCATGTATGCTTGCATTAGCAAGTAAGTGCCTCAATATTAATATTAATAATAGTGTTATTCGATATTGTAGGTTGTTGCTACAAAAGCTTAATATGTTGTTGTTTTTTTAACATCGTCAACCTCCCAACAATATCGTGATAATTATCATATCGTGACCTTCATATCGTGATAATATTGTATCGTGATGTTTGGATGTCTTTACATCTCTACTAATGACAATGTTGTAAACATGGGTTGCGTGCACATTCCTGTCACAAGGATATTTTATTTGGGGCAATTATTTCTGAGTAAGAATCTAAACATGTATGCAAAGTTAAAATGTATTAAATTGAAAAAAAAACATGACATTTTAGCAAATCTCTATAAAATACAGTCATAAATAAAAGGTAAAATGTCTGTTTTGAAAAGTAAAAAAAGTAAAACAGGAATTAATTTCACTCTCCTATCTAAATTTAGCTTGGAGATCAAATTCAACAGGTGTTATTATAAAATTAACTGTATTCTAAAATGCTATTTGGAGGTAAATGTGCACATATTTTTTATAAATCTAATTTTAAAAAACAATTGATCTCACTACCTTTTTATTCAGGTTCCAAGACCCGGAAGATACCTTACCCAACAAAGAACCCCTTTACCTGGATCTTCCTGCTGGTCTCCTGTCCCAACTACACTTACGAGGTTTTTTTTTCTTCTCTCTCTCTCATGGTGTTAACTTAAGTCTGAGTGTAGTATATTCTAAAATGCTTAATAATGGTTATATAACAGTTATTTCAGAAAATCTTATTGAATGCTATTTTAATGCTATTTTAAATGCAACTTAAAACTAATTTAAAGCTCACATCGTACAGCATATACACACACATGCGCACACAATATGGAAACATATTAGGGCTCAAAAAATTGATTACAATTTTTACTGAACTCATAATTGCACGATTTCCGTACTTAACTCACAATTTATTACTCACTATATCTGTTCTAGATGTACAATAAACTGTTTTGTTTTTCATACTTGTTAACACAAACGAGGTCAAATATGGTTACCAAATACAAATGTGGTTGTATCTTTTAATTAATTAATACAGTAATTTTATATTAAGTCATTCAGTTATTTGAAGTTAAAAAGACATACTAAACACAACAGTTAAAAACACTGTGAAACATTGAGTCAGATTTGTGTTGTGGTATTTGTCTGCCACTGGGTGGCATTAGTGTTTCATGTTGGACATTGGTAACAGGAACAGTCCATTTTTCTTTTCAAATTTAGAACAATTGGCATATGGATCATGAAGCAACTCAGAGCTCAGGCCGTTTTGTTCATTGTAAATTACAACTAGTCACCAATCCCCACAATTATGTATATATTTTTTCATCACATTTATTATTGCTAAATTGTGGGATAGTGTGACTCCTTTGCACAATATATGTGAAATGAAGCATCGACAAACAATGTTTTTATATCAATTAGATTTCAATTGTAAATGCCTCTGGACATCATATTCAATGATTTTTTAATGTCATTTAAGGCCTTAATTTTAGCAAACTCATTTACTGACCTGTGTGTTGTTGCAGTTGGGATCTTGGCTGGGCTTCGCGCTGATGACTCAGTGTCTGCCTGTGGCCTTCTTCACTTTGGTGGGCTTCATTCAGATGACCGTGTGGGCCAAGGGAAAGCACCGCAGCTACCTGAAGGAATTCCGTGATTACCCTCCTCTCCGATCACCCATCCTGCCTTTTGTCCTGTAGACGGCCACTCCTTAATCTGAATCAGCTTCCCCCTCTCTACCCAGACCTGAAGAGCATCATCTCCCTTTGTTTCGCCCCCAATTCTGAACTGGAAGTACATTGACTGAAAACATGCTTGCGTGCTGCTTGCATAATCCAGATAATGCTAACTGTTTAACGCATCAAAACAACCCATTTTGCCTGTTTGTTTTTTTTATTATTTTGCTAGAGATGTTCTGACCTCCCAATGAGCTTGTGTGCACTGACATACACTATACAGGTCACACAGGTGTGGTTTTTGTTTTGATGTTCAGGAATGTATAAATTGTTCACATTCATTCATCAAAGTAATTTATTAATAAAAAGGAACCAAACCTGTGTCTGGTTTTGTTTGTTGTTTCTGTCTACAATAAGTAGCGGTTGAAAATTTTACAGAATTAAACATGTGTTTGTCATGAGACTAAACACCAAAGCTTGCATGTTATGCAGAGCAGCATCAATTACACCCCCCCCCCCTGCATAAAAACACAAAACAACAAAAAAGACTATTTACTGCTCACATACGATCAAGGCATTTCTCTCACTTTCTGCCTTTCGTCTTCTCAATCCTCGTACCCTTTAGTTGTTTTGCAACCAACTTCCTGAGATATAAAAATACAGCATTTTAACTGCAGCAAGTCAGTCCAAGGTGAGATTTTAGAATTTTTAAAACTGGGCCACAAAGATGGAACATAAAATGTGCATGTTAGTACAAAAAAAAAGAAGTGAAGACGGTGATATGTAATTAAGCAGCACTGTTTAATGTGAACAGCATAGGTTACTCCTATATACAGCGTTGAGAGAAGAAATGTGCTGCATTATGCAGCTTCAGCCTTAGCCTCAATTCTTTTCTTCCTCAGCTGGAGCCTCCTCTCCCTCTCGTACTCCTTCATCCGCATAACGTAGCTAGAGACAAAATCAAACATGAAATACAAATGTTGCTTGAGTAAACAAGTCACGAGCATCTACAATAGAACCATTAACAAAACACTAACTCTTGATGGAAACACTTACTCCTGATGTTCACAGTAGTCCCAGTCATGTCTCTCATGTTTGCAGGCAAGGAAGTTTGGCCAGCTGTCCCTTTTGCACTTCATGAACTTCAGGAGGTGATGAGCGCAGTAGTCCCTCTGCTCCACAGACAGCTGGGCCAAGCTCATTTGCTCCTGGGTCGCAACCATCTCTGCAAAGGACCCACAAATCATCGGTCTTGTTATAATGTATTAGTCGCTAATGTACGAGATAGCGGCTAAACTGTTCGTGCTGAGAAATGGTGTGGTTGTGCTGAAAGCTGTAAAACTCTGGACTAGTGCAAACGTTCCACACCATTCTGAATTAAATTTATATTTGTTGCGAAACATATGACGAGATCACAACTGTGTTCGAATCATCAACTGCACAACATGCCTAATGCAACAGCCATCATTCTTCCAGACTATTTACAAGAAATCACTGTCCCACTCACTAGGAAAGATTGGAACGTGAGTGATCGATTTTCATTACGTTGAATGCCATTATATAGTTGAAGCACTTTCAAAATGCACACGCCGAGATGACAAGCTCTCGCAAGATTACGCCTATCATTGATCAAATTGTTGCATGATATACAAAACGCCATCATTCGACGGCGCACAAATAGTTATTTCTACAAACCTCGTTCTTTTCTCTCAGGAAAGCCAAACATGGGGTCGAAGTCGAATTTCTTCTTTGGGTCTGGTTCGGTGTCGGTCTCGGTGACATACCGCCTCACAAGGTGAGCTCCCATGGTGTCCTTTATCGAGTATACACTTTAATTTGTTCAATCGGAAAGTCTTTAATGCTGGATTAATATTTTCAAAATGCTTCAGCTATCTACCGTTCGGTCACCTACACAAGTCCCTGGAATCACTTCCGTTTCTACCGGAAGTAAACAGCTGACAAGTCCTTCAGAAATGTCTTCCCCTTTAAAAAAATACAAACGTTACTATCCGAGTACGGAAACCTAAATAAATAATAATAATAATAATAATAATAATAATAATAATTATTATTATTATTATTATTATTATTAGAGATTTGTGCGTTTTCTTCCACTATACAATATGTTTGCACTTTATGCCAAATAAAATACACCGTTCATGCAATTTTAGTGCTGCTCTAAATCTGTGAAGTTATTTGTTGCACACAACTTTATGGTGACATAAGAAAATTAGAGTTGCATTCAAAATTTGTACATGTATTTTATGAGGTTTCATGCTTTATTCATTCATTTTAAAGGCATATGCTTTTTGGGGGGCCAATTGGAATCCTTTTGGAATAATAGTCTGTTGAATGTGGTTTTTACGTCATGTTATTTTTAATGGGCCTTTTTAAAGACACTGCTACATTTGTGTATATCTTGAGGTATTTTGCACTGTTTAACTAGATTCATTTGAACCCAATATTTTATATGAATCTTGAGCTTGAAATCATCAATGCATGGAACCGGAAGTCTGTCAACGTTGAATCAAGGCAACAGGGCTTTTCTTGGTTACATGGGGTGTTCCCTTGTCTTTGTCTCTGATGGCAAGTAACCACTTAAATCTTGATCAAATAAACAAATAAAACCTTCCAAATTACACATTTGAATGGATAACATTTCCTCATGGTTCTATGTTTTTTTATTACAAACTTTTTAAAGCTCAAAATCCCCTTTTTTTTTTAATTCAGCTCAAGATCCACATTAAAAATGTGTATCTGCATGGACCGTCACCCAAACATACAAAAATACTAAAGTCATTGTCAAGACACAGTACATACAAATTAATGAAACAATAACAGACATTACTTTTGTTTGGTGGCCTCAGTATAGCATCTTTGCTTTTTGCAGATGATGTGGTACTGTTGGCTTCATCAAGCCGTGATCTCCAACTCTCACTGGAGCGGTTAGCAGCCGAGTGTGAAGCGGTTGGGATGAGGATCAGCACCTCCAAATCCGAGACCATGGTCCTCAGTCGGAAAAGGGTGGCGTGCTTTCTCCGGCTCGGGGAGGAGATCACGCCCCAAGTGGAGGAGTTCAAGTATCTTGGGGTCTTGTCCACGAGTGAGGGCAGGATGGAGCGAGAGATCGAGGATCGGTGCAGCGTCTGCAGTGATGCTCTGTATCGGTCTGTGGTGGTGAAGAAGGAGCTGAGTCGAAAGGCAAAGCTCTCGATTTACCGGTCGATCTACGTTCCTACCTTCACCAATGGTGACTGAAAGAACAAGATCCCAGATACAAGCGGCTGAAATGAGTTTCCTCCGCAGGGTGTCCAGGCTCTCCCTTAGAAATAGGGTGAGAAGGCCGGTCATCCGGGAGGAGCCACTATTCCTCCCTGTTGAGAGGAGCCAGTTGGAGGTGGCTTGGGCATCTGGTTTCGATGCCTCCCTGGAGAGGTGTTCCGGGCATTTCCCACCGGCAGAAGGCCTCTGGGACGACCCAGGACACGTTGGAGAGACTGTGCCTCTCTGCTGGCCTGGGAACGCCTTGGGATCCCGCCGTAGGAGCTGGTTGAAGTGGCTGGGGACATCGAAGTCTGGACTTCCCTCCTAAAGCTGCTGGCCCCGCGCGACCCGACCTCGGATAAGCGGTAGTAAATGGATGGATGGATGGCTGTTCAAGCCCTCGGTAAAACGCGTTGTGTAAGTCAATAAATTGTGGCTCAATTTTTAACTGTGTGCATTGGACCTCTTTCGTTTTCCAGAATTTTTGTTTCCTGACACCACAATCACCAGTGAATCTTTGTCTGTGATGTGCGGGGCTATTTCTTCTCCATATGACTAGATATAATGTGACTAATAAACCATAAATGTTTCCACTCATTTACAGTATTGCGTCCTGGTCTCTGCAATGAAGTAAACGTCTTCATCCAACAAAGAGAAAAAAAGTGAAAATAATGTTTGAATAATTTATGATGAATATTTATACAGGATATACTTTGTGTGTTTTCCCACTACAAAGGCTGAAAGTTACAAAACTCACAGACGCCCTTTAGGGAACTTTTTCATCTTCCTCTGTACCAGGCAGGCATACACAGCTTGAGTCTGTGTTGAGTAGTGGATTGATTATATTTCAGCTGAGACATACACCAGTCAGAATCTCCCAAGTTTAAACCTGCGATGATGCAAGGCGTCTCACTCACTCTCATAATCTCACTGGGATACTCGGTTTCCTCTCTTTTTCCTTCAGCCTTCACGGCCACAGATCAGCATCTTGGGCCCACCGCACACCAGGCGAAATGAAATGTTTTGCTTAAAGTTATCATAACTGGTCTGCCGTCTGATAATAGTTTTCCTGCAATCTGAAATCATTGGTGAATGACATTGAACATTGCATACGTAACAGCCAATCGTAAGTCATGTGTTCTTTTCACATAATCTTCAGCATAAAATTAAAAAATTTAAAAAAGTTTATGGGTATAAGAACGAGATTCAGCTCACCGCTACCAAGCTGTACTAGCTAAAAAGCGAAGCGTGGGCAGCCTCTGTCATGAATGAGAGCCAATAAGCTTTCAACTATCAACATGCCCCTTTAATTTTTTGTCCCTTTTCTCTCTTCCTTGACAGGCCATTCTGTTTATGGTTCACACACAAACAAACAAAAACTATACAGTAATAAATCTTACACCTCAAAACATTTTTGTGTTTCAGTGATTTGGCTACGTGTGCAAGGCTCAATCACCTGGTGAGTTGGTGTGAGTTGCAAAGTGTATTTTTCCCAATGATCCAGCTTAGTTGCATTCAGCCGTGGTGCTCCGTGTGCGGGAGGCATTTGCGACACCTTTCACTTTGGATTAAATATTTCAAATTGTAGCAAAACTGGAAGCCAATGGTCAGCCACTCATGAATACTAGTTGCCTGCACGGCAGACCAAGCGACAGTTCAGTCACATTCAATCATATTTGGTCGGTTTGCGCAAGGCCTAACAAGGCTGCTGGCAGACCTGTCACTCTGGAACAAGCTTCTGTGACGCGATATAGACAGAAGGCTGCTGGCAGACCCGCTGGTGTGTGATGGCAACTATGAGAAAGAGAGATGCAGGGAAGTGAGCAAAATGTTCCATTACAAAGATAGAATAAGAATACATGGCGGAGAATTGTCCACCTGTTGCCTGTCATGTCTGTAATACTTTGCTTGATGACTCATTCCGTGTGTATTTTAGTCATGAAGGTGCCAGCGCACGCGTCCTGGGGGCTTTTTTCCCCTTAAATTTTTCCTGGATAGTTGCCTTCTTGTGGGTGACAATTGAGGAACAAACACAAAGAGGCGTGCGTAACACCATGACTCTCCTCTTTGTATGCCAGTAATTAAACACCCCCAATTAAAAAAAAGAGAGCCTGTAGTGTCTTTGAGAGGAAGCGCCGTTTATCTGGATAACCTCAGCATGTTATCCTTTGATAGTCAATAATAAATTCAGATCATAATTTTACTTTTTACCCTACTTCATTTAGCATCAAAGACCTACTGTACGTTACAAAGAAAAATCTCTAGCATCCAGAATATATCTCTTGCTCACCTAATAATTTGGTGTTTCATTACAACTAATGCAAATATTTACTGTATTTATGTGGACTGTACATTGGGGAAAAAAGTTAGCATGTACTTTGTACATCAGTTGCGCATAATTAAAATGTAGTAACCTGAAATAATTTCCCCTCTTATCGAATTGCGCAACTGATGGTCATGTATGAATTAAGTACATTTAAAGCACTTTTGTACAGTGAAATATTTAATGTATACAATGTCGGATGTGCCTGAAAATAACATTATTGTGACTGACACGTATCAGAATATTTACAAGGTAAAAATATTAAAGTTCACTATTTCGTTATTTGGAATGCCTCTGTTGCATACTGAGCTTCCACACATTAATAGTACACGCTATTAGGTGAAAGATTTTCCTTTTACACAAGTACTGAAATATAAGCAACATTTTGTGGGAGTTTTTAATCTCACTACTGCACAAGTGAAACCACATGCATTCACAGTTCATCAATTTGCTGATTTTGAACCTGAATCTGTCGTCATTCACTTCAAAAACCCAATCTTTTTTGCACATATCCAAGTTATCCTGTATTGTCTTGGTGCAAAATTTTAGCATCTTGGGGACAAGCAACAATGATGCAGTAAGATTCATTTTGTTAGGCAATTGTCTTATCTAACGGGAAAAAGGTGTTTTGCTGCTATCTTGTGGCATCTATGGGCAATTTAAAAAAAACTATTTGGGTGAGTATCAAGCACTAGGCCTACTGCCTTAGGTTTACAGGGCTCAGTCCTACATTTTTTTGGGGTACATACTGTCTCTCAGACGGGTGACGTCAGGCGCCAGTTTATCACTTTTCATTTTTAAAACACAAACAAGGTGGACCGCAGTCGACGTCAAAACAGGATAACAGTGTGAGAAAGAAGACACACGAGCAACTCGCCTCCCAACCTACCTCTCTTGCGCTCACCCCATCCCGTGAGTCGCGTGATGCATTTACGAACACTCGGAAATAGCATCGCTCAACAAAATTATTGAGAACTTCTATCTGCAAAATGAAATTTTGTTCAAAATCTGAAGTGCGGCAAATATTAGATGAGATTATTCAGTATCGGGCAAATTGAGGTTGTCCTTTATTTGCTACTTAACTCACTGTTTTCCCACAGAAGCTTCTTCAAATGAAAACATTTCCTTTCCACTCGTACGTCTGGGTCCAGTCAGACTGTAATAGTCGGGTATGATCTGCCTTCTGCTCTAATCAGTGCCAACAGTATCAGGTTCTTCTTCCTCTGTGCTTTTTTCCCTCCCTCTCTTTATAAGTAGCCATGACTTAACATGTTTCCACCGCACTGCGTGTACCTGCTTCGACGCCTTTATTGCATCAGTGTGCGCGCACGGTTATTACTGTTTTCAACATGACAGAGCGCTGAGAGCAGAGCATGAAATATACACACACAGAAGCGACACACGAGAGAGCATTTTTTTGTTCAAGATTTATTACTAAAAGTAAGCAAACAACAAAAGCAAGTAGGACAAACAAATGTGTTTAACACTTTGCGATACTGTATGGAAAAGGTTCATTAAATGCCTCGACATAAAAGTGAAAGTGTGACAGTTGAAAGTGGCCACTAAGACAAAAGAAGGAGGTAGTCATGCTCGTGGAGGACAGCATTTATAAAATGGAGCCAAATATATCAACTGTGTTTCAATGACAAAATAAACATTCATATGCTGTAAAATTGGAGACGCTGGAATGCTGATCACGTGTGAGAGTTTTGGGTTAAAGGCTGCTTGTATGACAGCAGCTGATTGATTTGAACCTGCGCCATTCAAATGATTATGTTATTTACAAATTCTTGACAACGAGGCTTGAACGCATTTACACATTTACAAGTTGTTAACATATTTATATGTATGTATGATGATAGTCTGTGCCTCTTATTAAACTCAAATTAGCACTGTGCCCTGTGACGTATAAGTTCAAATTGAAACCACAGAAATCCTCAATGTTATGATTGGATTGTCTCAAAACTCTTGATGCATGTAATAGGCGTAGATAAATAGCCATTCAACTGAGGGGAGTCCCCGACCAAACCAACCACAACCAATCTTACCTAATATTAATCGTAATCATCTTTGATGAATATTATGGTATTGACTACCCCACCCACAATAAGAGCATGACATTGCGTACACAAACCAGATAATAACATGACCTTTTTCCTTGTGTGACATAAACAAGCAACTGGCTGCTCACCGTTCCCTCACGGACGTGCAGAGCAAATTTCACCCCACTGAGGCGTGTGTGTGACAATCAGTGGTACTTTAACTTTCAACTGTATACATAAGTGGTCAGCACATCATTTGATGAGGTTCAGGGTTCGAATCTTGACTCGAGACAAGTAGCATAGAAAATAGATGGGTTGATAACCTGTGTCCAAGCATAAGCAAAACATGTGGTAGTTTGGCAGAGAAATTGTTTATAAAGGGGGATTCTTGACAATAATATGTTATATGTGACTTTACTTGTCTAAACATGACATTCTGATTAGTATTAAATTTGTGGAATATAAGTTATGAAGCAAAGTCGTTTTTAGCCATCTCAGGGGGCGACCATTTTGCCACTTGCCGTCGACTGAAGATGACATCACAGTTGCTCAAGCACTGACCAATCACAGTTCACCTGTTTTCTGAAACCGAACCTGAGCAACATTGATGTCATCTTCAGTCGACAGAAGTGGCAAAATGGCCGCCTTCTGATATTGATTAAAAAAAACAGCTGGATTTTGCTGCTTAACTCATATTCCACTAACGCAATACTAACCAGAATACCATATTTAGACTAGTGGGGCTGCATACAAATATTATTGTCAACAAAAAATGTTTTTGGGGGGGCGGGGGGGTTACTTGTCATTGTAATTCCTCATCTCGCTTCCTCTCCCCTTAATTTGTATTTTTTCCCATCTAAGAAACTTGGGGCGCTAATTAGCAAACTGCCAGGCTTGTTTCTTGGGCAAGTTGCCACTGCGAAGACAATTTTTTTGTGTGTGATTTTTTACATACTTGGCCAATAAAGATGATTCTGATAAGGAGACACTAGGTGGGTTTCCATCCAACTATTTTTATTCGAATTTTCAAGAATTGCGAAAAAGAAACTGAATGAAAACGGCAAAAATTCGCAAAAAGGCCCAACATTCGCAAAAAAGTTTTTACGCTCGGAGGGGGTGTTTTTTGAAGCGTATCGAAAAAAGGAAAATGCCCATTTTGGCGATGGAAACTTGTTTTGCGAATAAGCGACTACAAGACCGTATATACGTCGCACGTTTTGACCGATATTACGTCACACGCACGTTTGTAGTCACAATAAATGGCGGATGATAAAGTAAGATATGTTTGGGGAGACGAAGAAACACAATTATTTTTATAATTATTTAAAGAAAAAAAAGATTAATGCAATTTTAGATGGCTTTATTAACATCAGCTTTCAATGTAATGACACACTTCATGCGGGAGGGACGCCAACAAAACAAACGACTTCCGTTCAGTCCGTCAAAACCAACATTCCCACCTGGAACTCCCCATTGTCCCAAAGTTCCGTCACTACAACGGCATCTCGGCAGCGCGGTGGATTATGGGTAGGCCGGCTGGTAGCCTGCTCCCAACTTGTCATTGAAAACTAATGGAGTCTAACGGGGGAAGCGCTGATTTGGACCATTTCAACCGTTGGAAAGTTGATGTTTTTTATTGAATGTATTTTAAACATGAATAGCATGTCATTGCTGACAGTGCTTATTATTTGATTGAATGTGTGCACTTTACCGGGAGTTGGACCGAGGACACAAAACGCGATCAAGAGACGGGTAGAATCTTTCTTTACTGAAGGGGTCAATTGGGGCTAGAATCAGGTTCTCAAATGACCGTCACTCCGTTAGTTTCGTTACACGTACGTCCGCTAGCAAGCTTCGTGATGCTTCCGTCTGTTCCATAGCTTTCAGGATATTGACAAAATAAATGTGTTTAAAAAAAAAAAATCAATTTTAGCCTCCTATACGTCCGTTTGAATCTTTCTTTTCTGTCTGGAAATTGGGAAGAGTGAACGAAGGTTTATAAGCGTACACTTCCGTCTTCTCGAGCTTTACAATGGTGTTTTTTGTTGTTGTTGCTGATAAACTCCATTAGACAGTTAAGAATGGTCACAAGTTCACCTGTCGTTTTGTCACTTACGGCTGAAAGTCGTTTAAACAATTTTTGCACGCTTTAAGGTGTGCAGTTACGCAAACACTTTCGGCACTCCATTCGGCGCCATTCAAATGACAGCTTTGTGTGGTAGCAAGTTTTTTTTTTTTTCTTGATTTTCACGCATGCACAAACATAATGCGCACTTCGCTTATTCACAAAAGAAGAGCGGATGGAAACGAGCATAAGTCGCATGTCCGTTTTGCGCATTTTCACAAAATGTGCATAACAATTTTGAAACATTTGGATGGAAACCTGACTACTGTTAGATGCTTTGTACACTGATTGATAGAAATTTAGTTTTTTTTTTGTTCTTTTTTTAAATCACGAAGTAAAGTGTGTATGTGTGTCCAAGTGCATATATAGTTGTTTCGTGCAATTGTTACATTATGTCTACTTCATGTACAGTCTTCATCCTCAAAGTGCGTTTTTTGCAAAACCTTCACGTGGCGCTCGTATATCTTGAGGGCGGGGCCAAGCCTGATTGACAGGCCAGTCAAAACGTCATTTCGCTGCATGAGGAGAAGAGATTTCCCATCGATTTCCTAAAGAGAGTAAGGCCATGCCACAGAAGTGAATCAAATGTGGAACTGTTGGGCTCGTCTGCACCGCCACCTGGTGGTAAAAACAGGAGCTGCATCCTTACCTGTGTCCCGAAGGCAGCGGCCTGCTCAGGGAAACCAGCGATGGTAAAATAAGTGACCACATCAGACACTGTCCAGTCCACTGGGCTCCCCCTGGCACCTTCTATCTTTATAAACCTAGAAATTGAAAATGTGTTGTTCATTGTTCAAGCTCCTCCTATTACGAATTCTTAAGCCTTCATTTTTTTATGTCAGTTTTTACAGTACCCGTGTCCCTAAATGGGATATGTGGTGGAAAATGGATGGACGGATGGATAGATAGATGAGAGTATGCTCACCCTCCATTATTGACTCCGCCGTTCATCCCTTGTTCTTCTGACAGGCTGGTGTCACTCGGGGAGGCAGTGGGTGTGAGCAGGCATGAGGACACGCCTTCTTCTGTCTTACATTCAACACCTGCCCAAAAAAGACAGTTTGGTTCCCTCTTCTTGTTGCTAACATCAGTGTACACACATACACACTATAAGAAGAGGAATTCACCGTTAAGGCCCGACTGGGTGTGGATCTGACCCTGCATGTAAACAAAAAAAAGAACATTTTGTTAACAGTTGAAATGATGCTAAACCACCTGAGCGTAACCGCCTTATGATAACCTTAACTCTTTCGCTGCCAATGACGGCTATAGACGTCAACACATTTTCTATTAAAACTATTTCTATTTAACATTTTCCCCCCATTTTTGTTAACAAGAGTATGAAAACCTCGAATTTTTTTGTACATTTAGAATAGATGTAAAATTTGTGATTAATCGTGAGTTAACTAGTGAAGTCATGCGATTAATTACGATTACAAATTTTTATTGCCTGATGCCGCTAATATTTAATAATCTTTTCTTTAAAAAAATAAAAACAAAAAAATTATAAACTTTTTTTTTAAAGAAAATATGATTAAAAATTAGGGGCGTCAGGCAATTACAATTTTTAATCGTAATTAATCGCATGACTTCACTAGTTAACTCACGATTAATCCCAATTTTTATATCTGTTTTAATACAATAAAAACAATTCTAGGTTTTCAAACTCTTGTTAACAAAAGTGGGAAAAACATGTTAAACTAATAAAAACTGTCTATAGCCGTCAATGGCAGTGAATGAGTTAAGCAGGTGTAAAACAACCTTTTTGAAGCTCTGAGCTACTTCTTGGGTACTGGTTATTGCGAAAGGCTACCAGTTTAATATAAACTTCTGAAATTTGCTCAAATTACCTTTAAAGGGATACTTGACTCATTGAGTCATTTTCAGCAGTGAAAAGTTAGCATTTTGTCTAGAATTAATTTGATAACTTCATTATTTTTAATGTACAATTAATACCTTTAATTAAAAACACAGTCTTCCACTTGCTGTCAACTGATGATGACATCACCTGTGCTGTGGAAGTAGGTAATGACCAATCATGGCTCACCTGTTTTCTGGGTTTGGTCAGTAAACTGAGCCAGGATTGGTCTTTACCTGTTTCTTCAGCACAGGTGAGGTCATCTTTAGTCGACAGCAAGTAGAATTTTTTTTATTTTAAAGGTATTAATTGTACATGAAAAATAAGGAAGTTACCACATTTAAGTATAGACAAAACATTAACGTTTTACTGCTGAAAATGAGTCAAGTATCCCCTTTAATAATGTTTTTAATGAATTGTTAATTTATGCAAAGAGTCATTTATGTTAATGCTTTCTCACATTAACTCATTCACTGCCATTGACGACTATAAACGTCAAAAATTAATGTGAACTATTTTTATTAGTTAAATAATTTTTCATTTCATTTCATTTTTTATGAAAACCTTTTTTTAAATTGTACATTAATAACAGATATAAAATTATCATGCGATTAATTACGATTAAACGGCCCTTATTTTTAATAATAAAAAAACACAATTTGGACCACACTTTTTTAATTGTAATTAATCACATGACGTCACTAGTTAACTAACTAATTAATCACAAATTTTATATCTGTTCTAAATTTACAATATTTTTTTTCTAGGTTTTCATACTCTTAGTTAGCAAAATTATTATTATTTTTTTAATGTTAATCTAAAAATAGTTACAATGAATTTTTGACGTCTATAGCCGTCAATGGCAGTGAATGAGTTAATTAGGAAACAGTTTTATTAAAATGGAACAGTTCAATTCCAATCATGTCTACCAGTACAAATGTTTACATTTTCCAAAAAAATCACTTCTACAACATTTTTAGAAAATCACAATGTTGCAGGTGCCGCACAGACACAAATTTACCTTACACACAACAACAACAAAAAACTTTCACAAGTACTGAAAAAAAACTCACTGTCACACCAAAAGCCTCTCACACATACCCAAAAATATTCTTACTTAAACCATTAAAGCTCCCATACACAACAAAGTTATCTACTAAAACAGAAACCTCTAATATTGATAAGTATTTTCTTTTTCATCGTATGTTCGAATAGCCGCACTATTATTTTGGGCTTCAGCTTGAATGAACCTAACTTTCACGCTTTTGAAATGTTGAAAGGTCAAAAGGTAGACTACACCTTGGACTGGTTGCCAGAAAATCACAGGGCACAAAGAGAAACTGACAATCATTCACAGTCACATAGACATTGACACAGTCACCAAGTGGTGAAACAGTCATGACAATATTGAATGGTTTTATTTTGATAAATCATTTTAGAAATAGCAGTTTACCTGCACATCCATAAGTGATTGATCAGGTGTGCCGGGACTTTCGTCTCCATTTGCCTTGATGCACATAGATGGAGGAGGGCACAAAGGAGGGGAACATCCAGTCGTACTGAAGAGATCCACGACTGAGAAGGTATCAGCACATATAGGGAAGATTCGTAAATAAACATTGGCCACATACATCAAACAGTTTCAACTGTTATTCGCCGGCCACAATATTAGGTACACCAGCAGAATCTAATGAGACCCAATATGTGTATTGTTTAGTAGTTTGATAGCTTTACGTACACAAATACCTGAAGCATCTCAACATGCGGCGCGGTTACAGTACTAAACATATTAAACGTGAAATGAATTCTTCTCGAACCCTGACCATCGCACACCTTCGTCACGATGCGGCCTATAACAGAGGCTCTCCTCGTCCGACGCTTTCCGGATCTCGCCTTCTTCGCTGGCTTTCCCGATCAGGGCTGCTGCGGTTGTCATGGCGATCAGGGATGGTCCTCCTTCCTCATTAGAACTCCTGGGATCCTCCTCTTCCTCACTGTCCTCCTGCACACCATCCTCATCGCCGGCTTCGTCCATCGGCTCGCTCTCCTGAAGAGACGGCAAATGCAGCGAGGACATATAGAGTTTGGAAAGATGTTTAAAAAAATGGTTTATGGTTATTTAACAGGGGTGTGTTCACTTTGTACATTTTGCTTTTATTTCTTAACATTTGCACCTGTCTACAGTAGCCTTAGAGTTCTGATGGTCGGGTTTTGAATCTCAGTTCAGCATTCTTCTCACATTCACCCCCCTCCCCACCTCAAAAAACATGTTAGGCAAAGTCAGGAGTCAGAAACATTTCCTGTCTTTAGAGTCATTTTAGGCCAACAAAAAAAAAAATCTGTCTTGAGCCGCATAACATTTGAACATCGTGATGAACAAAACAGTTATTATTGTTAGTTTCATGTACTGAGAGCCCGAGAGCTAATTAGTGCTGCACCAGAACAGAAAAATATGCAGCATCCAATATAATAATAATAATAATAATAATAATGCATTAGAATTATATAGCGCTTTTTTTGGACACTCAAAGATGCTTCACAGTGGATGCATTATTCATGCACTCACACATTCACACTGTGGTGGCGGTAAACCACTTAAGTAGCCAAAGCTGCTCTGGGGCAGGCTGATGGAAGCGTGGCTGCCAATGTGTGCCTACAGCCCTTCCGACCACCACCAAACATTCGCACCTTTCAGACACAAGTGTGAGTGGCACTGGAGGCAATGTGTGTGAAGACATTGACAACACATGATTTGGGGAGAGCAAGGATCAACGAACCAACCTTCCGGTTACTGGACGACCGGCTCTACACCCCCAGCCACGGCCGCCACGTTATGTAGAGCTTCATTTTCTTCTACCATTGATCTTCCGTTTAATTTTTTACTTTTTTGGGGTAATTTTTCATACATTTTTAGACTTTTCTGCTTTTCTGTCAAAATCCTGATTTTTTTGGGTGGGCAATAATAATACTAATTTTCTACCTCACTTCTTTCTTTTTTAGACATTTTTTCTGCCTTTTTTGCTATGAATTTTCTGACATTTTTGGCAATTTTGTGGACATTTTACGGTTACTTTTTGATTTTTTTCTTTTCTGCCTTTTAAAAAAAATAATTTCTCTGGCATTCCTGGCAATTTAATAGACATTTTTATGCAAATTGTCTGCTTTTCTTCTTCCTTTTTGGACATTTTATGGTCACTTTTTGAAATTTTTTCCTTTTTCATCTACCTTCCGTCTGTTTCTGTGACCAACTTAATTTTTTTTGACTCTTTACATGTTTTTAAAAAAATATAAAAATTTTCTTTTTTATTCAACCATTAATGAATTTAAAGAATATTTTACCTAAAAATATAAAAAATGAATATGTACAAAAAATATTAATTTCTACTTCTTTTTTTTTTCTTTCAGATGTACAGGGAGCCACAGTAGAGGGACTAAAGAGCCACCCACATGTGACACCTGGGCTAAGTACCAGTCATTGCCCTTAGGTTGCCTGGTGACTTGCATGATTAAAATGATTACCGAAATATAGCCATCTTGACATCTCTTTGTTTTCGTCTTAATTGTCTATTGTTGTTTCGTTTTTATTTTCATATTCAAATTCTGTAACTTCATCGTTTACCAATGTGCCAACGTCACGCATGTGGGCGGAGAGAGAGGAGAAGAAGGGCGATACAAAGGACTGAATGATGATAGGAACTTGGGTCATTTACAAAAAATCTAATTAAAAATCAAATTAAAAATCAAATAAAATAATAAAATAAAATAAAATAAATAAAAAATAAAATAAAATAAAATAAAAAAACACAAAATAAAATAAAATAAAAAAATACAAAATAAAATAAAATAAAAAAATACAAAATAAAATAAAATAAAAAAACAGGCCAAGTGTGAAGTTAGTTTATGCAAATGAGGGAGCGTCGAGGGACAGGATAGGGTTGTCAGAACCACGACCACCGATCTCGAGAGCCAAAAGGAAACGTCCGAAGAAGATCTCGTTCGTGCACGCGCCATGCAGAAACGCGCTCACAACATGCGCGCGCGTCCCCCCTCCCCTTTTTTTTCGGGAGCCGCTCCTGAACTGTAACCTGCAGCTTTTGTGCTTTAAACACACGCAAAGACGGGAAAATAGGCTACGCCTGTCCCATGTACGCGTCCCACTAATAACCGAGAAACGAACATTTTTACATGATTCAGTATATTTTTAAGATGGAGGAAGTGCATTACGTTGCAACGTGCGCGATCTCGGCCAGCTTTCATTAATTTAACAGCAGACAGCGCTTCGCTACGCCGTGCGGGTCCGGACGTGTTGCAAATATTAAGTTAGTGTCGCCCACCTTTATCGCGGGCTGCGGCGCGCTCTTTGCAAGACTCACGGCGGACGTCTCCGTCGTCGTCATCCCCCTGTGAGGAAGAGTAATGTTCCCGCAGCGGGTCCTGCGCAGCCTGCCCCTGGCCACCTCTCGCTCCATGACCACTTTGACTTTCCCCTTGGTCAGCTTCTCTTCGGAGAGGCGCTCGTCCTGGCTGCTCAAATAGCCCAAAACCTCCTTGAGCCCCAGCGGCTTCACGGGGCCTTTTCCGCCGCCGGCGACGGCGCCCCCCCTGTGATTAATCTCGGACAGGCTCCAGACTGAAGCCACCAGCCGGTCGCTCAGGTCCGAGTTGCATCCGGTGCCCCCTCCCTCCACTGGAAGTTTGGGCTGCTGGACCACTGTGTGCTTGCGTGTGCTGGCGCCTCCTGCGCAAGTTTGGTCGCGGGTGTCATCCCCGGACGGACCCGGCTGCTTCTCTCGCACGAGTGCCTCGTCGCGGCCAGGCCGGACTTCCTGTGCTCCCTTGGCCGCACTTGCTTTCTCTTGCACGACAAGGCGGGCCGCCGCCGGCCCGTCGCCGCCGATGCTCCCGTTTCCGCGCTTCTGCTGAGACGGGCTGGGCTCCGAGTCGTCCTCCTGGTCGGTGAAGCTGAGCGCGCTGTCGCCGTTGTTGTTGTTCACGAGGTCTTCACTCTTCTTTCTGCTTTTCCTCTGGACCTTGGCTGCGTTCCGGTAGGAGATCGAGCCCTTGTAGCTAACTTTCAGCACAGTCTGCTCTTGGATCAGTTTTTCCAGTTCTGCCCTGGTGCGATCCGGGTCTGACCCGTGTCGCCTCCGGACCATTCGACAAATTCTCTCCAGATCCGGACGCGCTTTTCGCGAGCGAAGAGAGTCGATTGTTTCCAGGATCCACTCTCGGTACTTGTTGGGTCCGCCCGACATGTTCTCCTTGGGGTTCGGCCCAAGAGCGTGTGTTGTTGTTTCCTCAAGTGGCGCTGCTGTGTCAAAGCTGGAAGCGGAGTACGTGCGACTCCCCGGCTGGAGGACCGCTACGGAAGCCCGCTCGGTACTTTGGCGTTCGGTGGTCCGCCACAATGTGCGCTTAAGGTGGACCGAAAATGGCGCTCGCGACGGCATTTAAGGTGGAATTGTCTCGCTTTTGGCGCATCACAGCGGCATCACAGCCGCGTTCTTTGTTCGCCGTGTCATCGTGTTGGGTCCACGGTGGATACACAAAGACTGACGCACGATACGCGCGGCGGGTTGCGTGTGCGCCGCGTGGTGGTGGAGAATAGACGCTCAAGAGATGAGAGGGGAAGGGGGGCATTCTGTTCCGCAGGCGGCAACACTGTCGGAGATGAGGACCTTTATGCTGCAAAACCATCATCAGAGGGGGCGAAAGTAGCCTAGTAAGTGTTGACGCGTTCCTTAAGTAAGCAATGAAAAAAAATGGGGTAAAAATGAAATTGTGAACCATTAAACCATTTTTCTTTTTTTTATGTGGACAAATGCATTTGAGATACATTCATGATAAAATATCGATCAACTTTCTTGTCAGAGGCCATAATAAATGGCAAATAATCTTTTAATTGACACCAAATTCTAAAATCAACTTGTCAGTGCGATAATTTGGACTTAATTTAAAAAAAAACACCCAAGCATAAAGTGTCACACCGCGTTGAGGTTGTCTTGTCATTTCCTGTTTTATTTTGAAAATTTTGACTCCTTTCGTTTCAGGTCACTTGCCCTTCTTCATGTGGCGTCAGTGTCAACCCTGATTCCTGATTGCGTCCACCTGTTTCCCATTACCCTCACGTGTTAACTGGTCTGCGTCTCCCCTGTCTTAGGGTGTTTTCGTCAGAGCCACTCAAGCCAGTCACAGTCCTCAGCCTTGTTGTCCTGTCTCTTGTGTGAACTTTGGTTTGTAACTTTGTATGGCCACAGTATAGTTTTAGTTAAGGAGTGATATTGTTTTGTTTGTAGTTTAGACATCCTCCCTTTTGGAGCGCCTTTAGTTTAACATTTAATAGCCTTTGTTTTTTCCTCGAAACGAGGAGTTTTTTTGTTGAATAAATATCTGCCTTGGCCTCAAACTGCTATATCTGAGTCCTAAATCTGCCACGTCGTGTCCTAAAGCAACAATAAAATAAGTAACGTTTAGCAGACGATGCCTCAGGAGATGAATTATAAGCTTAATGGGATCTTCATAATTGTTTTGAGGTTGAAGCCAACAATTTTTTACCTGATTTCAACTGTTGACATGTTAATACTTCTCAGATTTATAGGGTAATAAGCATGTCAACTTGCAATTGGAGTATCGGTTCAATATACTGGATGGTATGCTTACACACACAACGTTTGTCATCGGAGAAAATTGCATGCTACTGACACTTAAAAAAATGTTTTGCAGGGAGTACAGAACTGTAAAGGGGAAGTTAATATTTCCTTGACAATAATATTATGCAGCCCCACTAGTCTCAATTGTTGACACCCACAATTCCATATGTTGATCTAAACAGAAACACTGACCTACAATTACAACCTAAATTCTAATATTTGTTCCATGACATTTTATTAATTTATTCCCAACAGTCTAACCTCTATTTCGTAGCGTTTTCCTTAGCTGCACTGCTCCCAAGTTTGTGTATGTTACTCCCTCCCCCTCCTTCAATTTGAGTTCAGCATGTACGCTGCTAATCTGTCCAGTAGTGCAGCCCGATATTACTTAAAAAGAGCAAGTCAACCCATATATATATATATATATATATATAATTTTATTTTTTTTACAATAATGTTGCATCATGTGCTCCCCACTAGTCTAAACACTGTATTCTGATTAATATTGCATTTATGGAATTAGAGTTAAGCAGCAAAATCCACCCGTTATTATCCATCTGAGGGGGCGGCCATTTTTGTCACTTGCTTTCTTCTGAAAATGACATCACAGTTGCTCGGGGCGCAGGTAACAACCAATCTCGGCTCACCAGTTTTCTGAAGCTGCGCTGTGATTGGTTGTTACCTGAGACCACCTGAGCAACATTGATGTCATTTTCAGTCATGATTGGTCAACCCAAACTTGACTCAGCAAGCTAACAAAATGAACTTTGACTGTACCAAAAAATAAAATAGTAATAATAACGAATTACTTTTATCGTCTTCATTGGATCCGTGACTCTTTATTTACATTGACTATGGGGAATTTAGATGAATACCCTATAACGAAAGGTATCATATATACTACATGTCATTTTGAGCCCTCTATTTCATGAGTATATATAGTTTTTCACTTTAAAAGCTTTAAATGCATTTCACTGATCATCCTATAGAGAGCAGTAATTCTCCATCAGATGGCTTCCATGTAACGTTGGCATATTTCAGAAAAGAGAGACACCTGATTTTGAAGAATAACTGTCAAATTTTGAAGAAGAGAAAGTAAAAAAAAATTAAGTTAACTACTAAAATATTTAAATTAGATTCAACAGCAAAAAAGTAGACATGCAATTTGTTGTATTATGACTGATTGCTCGTTAGTGTTGCTATAGTATATCTGCTAGTAAGTTACTTTTGTTTTCTGATTTTCACTCATAAATATCACAAATTTCAGGGAAAAAATAGACAATAACCTGTTTGTCTGTGTGCATCAGTATGTGAGTTAAGATGGCAAAAAAAAAAAAATTCAACATTGGCGATGCTTTAAAAAATGATTATGGATGAAATTTCAAGTGGGGTTGAGCAGTTATATGAAGATGATCGTGAAGGGGAGGAATGAACCCTTCTGCAAGTAGATGAAATTATAGATAATAGTAAAGATGAGAAAGAGGACACAACTGGCCAGCAAGGGGCCAAAAGAAAAGATTAGTGGAAAAGTAAAGAAGACTGAGGAAAGGCTTGATTGCACACCGTACATGTATTTCAAAATGCTGTATGAAATTGCAAAGGATACAAACTTGTACACTACAGTGTACAAAAAGATGGAAAGCCAGTAAACACAAACGATAAAGACACTCAGAAAATTCTGGGCATGTGGCTCCATTGTGTCAATTATTTCACGGTTCAGGCTTAATAACCAAAGAAGCATGTCTTTGGGCGGTGGGAAAAAGTGGGAATACCTGGAGAAAACCAACGCAAATGTGTAAACTCCGCACACATGTATATCTTTCACAACTGAATTGTTGTTGTGTGATAGAAATAATGTGTAATCGAATATGTTACATTTCATATTTCATCAAATCATCCAAAGAGTTACATTTGTTTGTTTGTGCATTGTTCTGGACATTTTTGTATTGATTTATCCTTTTCATCAAAAAGAAAGTCCGTTAAACAAGCCATTGATTTCTCAATGTCTCTTCCGTAGACCTTTGCCAATTTCAGCAGTTTGCCAACTGCTTATACGTGAAATTATGATGTTGTGTTACCAACTTTATGGGAGGAGATTGGCTGCGTGGAATATAAAAGGGGAGCGTTGCAGTCCTGAACTCAGTTCAGGATCGGGGAAACCATGTGTCCAACTCCTCTGTGGCTGCTGGCCTCACTGGCCTTTCCCTATTTGTCTTCTGTGGTTGATGGTGTTCCACTGTAAGTAGACTTTTTCTTCAATTTCTTCTTCATTTTAATGCCTGAAACCATTAGGTGTTTGTGACTAAGATAAAAGTATAGGGAGACCAGGGCTTGGTCACATTTGTACACTTTTAGGTATTTCTTGGAATCAATACTTCATATATTAACAAAATGAGTACCAGATGAACAAAAATATTCTCAGGTATATATTTTTTATTAATTTCATTTATATATTTTGTGTCAGTGTAGAGTTATAAGCAATCAAATAAAGAGGGTGAACATGTGATATGTTGCCCCCACCATAGTTAGGTTGTCTCACTATATGGGGTAAGATGTCACACTGGATTCAATAAAACAAGGACACAATTATTGCTGTTCTCCTTTTATTTATTTATTTAAAAGTTAAAATTGATTTCAGCCAAATAACATTTAATTCAAAGAGCCTTTTGAACAATCTATAACATAAAATATTATGCAACAACCACTGGATTAAAGTCCTTAGAAACTGCTTGAATGTAGGCCAGGACTCTCAGCCTCAAATGTTTGTTTTACCTTCCTTAACGCCTCCAGCCTATGTAAATGAATCTTTGAAAAAAAAAAATATATATTCCTCAAGAATCCTGATGTAGGTTATCATAAATCGTGCATTAAAGGACTACACTGGAAAATCACAATTAAATTCAATAACCAGTCCTGAAATGTGGACAACAACTGGAAGATCCATTTGTAAACACTCAAACAAAACCTGACAAATGAATTTCCTCGCTTTCAGACTCATTATTTAAATGACAATTTTGGCATACTTAACCAATTTGACAGGGGTTCATATTTTTTATTGTTTCATTCATACTTTGCATGTCACATGATAACCCAAAATGACAGACACAAAACTTCCATATTTGCTAATACTAGCTCTAGTTTAAAGTTAGCTTAAACCAAAACAATAACTGAGGTATGACAAGATGCCTTAGCCTCTCCTCTAACAAGCCCACATCTATCACTGCTAAGATTATTATCTACAAGACGCTGGTTTCAAAACATATACGTATATATGTACAGGGAGTCCTCGTGTTACGTCGTACACGACTGAAGTCGTTTCGACTTTACGGCGCCCGTGCCTCGTCGGTAGCATCTTCTTTTTCGTTAATTTCCCACAGTAATCACGCCATTTTAAAGTTATTTAAAGTTGTGTTGTTATTACCTCTTGCAACGGATGTCCATCAGCAGGTCGGCTCGCCATCAGGCGCGTCACAAATCTGTGTTTAAGTTTGAATTAGCTCCATTCTGCCATCCGTCAGCAATGAATGTCCGTGCAGAAACATGAAATATTGGTTACGGCTCTTCCGGGTCACGCAAATATGTTTTTTTTTTTTAATTACTGTAAGTATTTTAATGTAAATGTCAACTTTAACGGGGAAATCCGATTTAAGTCGAAATTCGGCAGCGTTGGAACGGAACTCCGCCGTAACTTGAGGACTCCCTGTATAGATATTACTTGGGGTTGTGTCAAATATTCAATTGGCGCTCATCTCGGCTCACAATGTGCTGTTATCTTCTCAGTTAGGACATTACCATATAAAGGAAGAAAACTGGTATTCTGCTTTTTAGATGTGCCCTCTGGTGGAGAAGATAATTGCAATGTGACAACTTACCCATGTGACAACAAGTCCTAGCTGCACATAATGTCTAAAAGCTATATTTTGGGCAGTACAATGCCATAGCTCTAAATGTAACAATGTTATTTACCCTGCCTGCCTGCTTGTCTATTTTTCATGAACTGTAAACTTTGGCATAGCCCACTCGCATAATGATTAGCAGACCACTCGTTTGCAGTTCCACAAGTCAAGGTAATTTGGTCAAATACGGCCAGGCAGCCTTTATTTGTTTCATTCTATCAAACACAGTAAACAGTGCTGGGTGAAACGAAGCAAACGTGCTCAGGGCCTCTTGGATGGCTGCAGGGTCATCATCATCATGAATTTATAGTCGAATGTAAAGGATGTTAATAAAATGGATGTTTAGTGGAAGTCAAAAACAAGCTTTTTTTTCCCAAAGCCATAATTTGAGTTTGCTTTTGTCATACATACTGAAAGTGTACCTTTTGACGTATACATAGATGTGCCTATACACGTAACATGCAAATACAGACGTCACTTGTGTATAAATACTTGCATAAAGAGACGTATATTTGCACATATCCACAATTTGCTTAAAGTGGAAGTCAACCTTAAACATTTCTTGACAATAATATGTTATATGTGAGCTGACTAGTGTAAACATGACATTCTGATTAATATTACATATGTGGAATATTAGTTATGAAGCTAAATCCATCTCAGGGGGCGGCCATTTTGCCACTTGCTGTCGACTGAAGATGATGTCAATGTTGCTCAGTGCTCAGACAACGACCAATCACAAATCACCTGTTTTCTGAAGCTGTGCTGTGATTGGTTGTTACCTGAGACCACCTGAGCAACATTGATGTCATTTTCAGTCAACAGCAAGTGGTAAAATGGCCGTCCCCCGAGATGGATAAAAACGGCTGGATTTTGCTGCTTAACTCATATTCCACGAACGCAAGAATGCCATATTTAGACTAGTGGGGCTGCATAGAACATGTTTTTGTCTTCACAAAGTACTACAGTATGCAATGAAAATCAATCGTAACAATATGTTGTTTGTAATATTTAGTGCAATTTTAAAATTAGCAGCATCTTATTTTTTAAATACAGCTCTGCTACTGAGCGTCAGTATTGTGCTGCTGAACCTAATCTTGTGACCAAGACTGAAGATCCGTATAGCTTCTAATGAGTCTCACTCTAATGTGCTGCAGGAAGGTGATGTCTTCCCCCAACCTGTTGCGGGTAGGAACAGCAGAAAACATTTTTGTGGAATGTCAAGACTGCACTGGGGGTGACATAAAAGTGGACATAAACGTGATGAACCATCCGACCAAAACCAAAAAGCTTGGGTTGGGTGCGTCTGTGACCCTGACTAGTGCTAACAACTTCCAAGGCTTTGGACAAATTACGGTAAAACAGAGACACTATGATTATACTTTGGATGTCTCTGAACACTTGAATACAACACATCCGTCTTTGTCCTAGATACCGGCAAAGGACTTTAGCACAGACCCCACCATGAAGCAGTATGTGTACCTGCAAGCTCAATTCCCTGACCGGCTGTTGGAGAAAGTTGTGTTAGTCTCCTTCCAGTCTGGATACATCTTCATCCAGACGGACAAGAATCTCTACACCCCCGACAGCACGGGTGCGCAACGGGTGGCGTTATTATCAGCCACGTAGCTCAAAACAACTTATCGCAAATAAAATGTGTCTTGCTGTCTTTCAGTGAACTACAGGATGTTTGGACTGACGCCTAGCATGATACCTATCGAGAAAGATGACCAAAATCAAGATGATGATGCTGCCACCGTAATCATTGAGATGATGGTTAGCATTTTTATCTCAAATGTTCCCAGCCGGTAGACAGTAGGTGAAAGTGAGGTCATTAGTAGCTAGTAATTCACATCAAATGAAACACTAAAACGAAGAAAAAAAATATATAATAATTGCGAGTAACATTTATCATACGGAAGTATTAGTATTAGTATGGCGTTTGGATAGAAAAATCTGACAGCAGAATTGAGGTTGATATTGTTCAACAACAAATGAATTGTTCATCTCATAAGACACATTTCTACATGTTCTGTGTAAACAAATTCAACAGATTTATATTGTTAGGTCTCAACACGCTTAGGAGCTGATCTGTTGTTTAACTAATATGAGCTAATGATGTGTGATCAACTTTTTGGGTGCTTGGTGGCACTGGGGAAAAAGTGGGGTCACTTCTTTACAGGTACCACCTCTTTTGTGACAGATACACATTCAAACCCATCACTATCAGTTGTTTTGTTTTTTAATATCCTCCTCCTCTGACTTGTTATTGCAGTGTGTTGTTCCAATTGTATTGTTGGTAAGGAGCAAATAAGGGGCCCTACGCAAGAGATGAAGTCGTAATAGTGCTTTTTTTCATTGACATGGGCAAATGTCAGGCCGTCTCTTGCCTTCAACTCAGGGCCCGAAACAATTGCCTGGGTTGACCGCCCTGTTGTGGCGTCTTCGCAGCCTAATACATGATCAGAAAGAAACGTCAGGCTGATGATGATTTGTTCAATATTCTTTATCCTTAGACCCCTGAAGACATAATTTTACCTCTTGAGTCAGTCTTTTTGAAGGCTGGGATCTACAGTGGAAACTTCAAACTTGCTGAGATAGTCAGGTGATTATGTTTTTTATTTTTACATCATTCTGCTTGTTTTCTTTGACTCAAATATTGAGGAAACCTTGTTTGTTTATCAATGCAAGGTAAATCCTATTTGAAAAAAAACAAAAACAAAAAACAAGAGTGTGACCTCTCCCCAGAGTATATTTTTCAAATGAATTTTAAAACCTTGTTTGCATTTCTGTGTAGTCCTGGACTCTGGAAAATAGTGGCCAAGTTCCAAAGTCACCCACAGCAGAGCTACTTTGCAGAGTTTGAGGTCAAAGAGTATGGTGAGAGCCGACCATATTGTAAATCGTTTCACACAAAAGTCTGTTACTTTTTATCCAATTAAAAAAATGAAATGTTTTCATTGCTTTCAGTGCTCCCCAGTTTTGAAGTCAAATTAAAACCTTTGGTCTCCTTCTTCTATCACGATAGTCAAGAGTTCACTGTTGACATCACAGCCACGTAAGTGAAAGTCATTTGGTGCAGAAAAGCAAGTGTCTGTGCTCTACGTTCGTTTATAATCATTGTGAGAATTTCACTTCCTTTCCATGCGATTTAGATATCTATTTGGTAAAGAGGTAGATGGGACGGCCTTTGTGGTGTTTGGGTTTATCAAGGATGGCGAAAAGAGCAGCTTTTCTGAATCTCTTCAGAGAGTGCCTGTAAGTGCATGCAAGACCGCACACCATGATGTACTTTATGTTAGTTCATACATAAATAACTTAATGAGGACAATCACTGATCTACTAATCGGTTGGGGTTTTAGTAACATTATTCCTGTATGAATTAACAGCTAAAAAATACTATGGATAATGTCTTTTCACAGATGTATTCATCTTAAACATACCCTTTTTGCAACAATCGTTTCAACAATTAAATATTGAATATTTTGTTTAAAAAAGGCAAAGAATGAGAAACAAAATAAAAACACAGTGAAGGAAATTATATATATATATATATATGTGTGTGTGTGTGTATTTGTGATTTGGACTTTTAGATCGAGAAAGGCCATGGAGTGGCCACACTCAAGAGAGCGCAGATCATCACACCAGCAGTCCCAAACATTAATATATTGATGGGAAGTCACATATTTGTGTCTGCCAGCGTAATGACGTTGAGTGGTAAGAAAATGTTCTGAATGATTGATTTGTCATGTGAGAATTTGTTATGTAACAAATTACAATATCCAACAATCATCAACAACATCATGATACAATAACTATCACAATATGAACCTCAAAATATGAAAATGTTCACGATATTGTGGGGAGGCTATATATATATATATATATATATATATATATATATATATATATATATATATATATATATATATATATATATATATATATTTCAGCTCATGATATTGTAAGAAAAAAGAAAACATCTTGGAAAATAATAACAGCAGTGACAAAGAAGTAACTGTCATGTGCTCCGATTGGCTAAGTGGTGTAAAGTATCATTTGTCTATATGTAGTTCACAATGACTACGTTTACATTGGGTTATTGCCTGCATGTAAACATAGTCAATGCTGTGTTCGGCTGAAACAGGCAAAATGTAATGTTATTTGATGGAGATGTTCAAAAATATTTGATGGTATGACTGATTTATTAGAGTGATAATCACCGCAGTGGCTAAAACATTCGTAATTACAAATAAACTGCACTGAAAACTAACCACAAGAGGGTGCTAGAACTGCACAAATGGAATACAACCTCGCTTGTTTAACAGATGTGCTACTTTTAAGATCGTGACATGAAGACGATGATATCGTGACAATTTTAATATCACGATATTGCCATTATTGTTACATCCCTAGTAAGGATTAATTTCTGCTGCCACAGATAATAATTAATTAGTTGCACTTACATAGGTATAAAAGTGCATTGTCATGTGTGTTCAATTTGTGTTTACAGGTAGTGAAATGGTGGAAGCAGAGTTGCGAGGCATCCAGATTGTCACATCTCCATACACCATCCAATTCACGAAGACACCCAAATATTACAAACCTGGAATGTCCTTTCATGTTACGGTAAAGAGCATACATACGTAGATGCCTACAATAAAACAATAAGAAAGAAAATTCCAAATAATTTTGATGGCTTCTAAAAGGGGGAATTTATTTTACATTGTTGTACAGGAGGCTTAATAAAAAACAAAACATTTTCACATTGTTTAAATGCTGACCAGTACCTACACATTACCTAATACCGTCCTAGGGGTTGGGGGAAAAAAATAATAGAGTAACTGATTTATAGTGCTTTCCATACACAACGTAACTGAATATGCTTCACTTACTTTAAAAAAAGTTAAAAGCAGAGTAAATAAAAATAAATTAAAAATAGCTTGTTAAAATTACTAAAACAGCATGATTTTTGAAAACGTGATTTTAAAAACACACACAGGTACAGGGAAAAAACTGCTTTTTAAGGGTGATTTGGGCTGGGACGTATCATACAGTGGTGCGTGTCATTCACGGGATTTAACGGTAAAACTTGGCTTATGATAATAATATAGAATGAAAAAGTTGAATGTTTGCTGACGAATCAGTTTTTTGTGTCTTGGGAGGCAGTTTAAGGTTATGAATCCTGATGAAACTCCAGCACAAGAAATTCCTGTGGTGATGAACCCAGACAAGGTGGTCGGCTTCACCGGAAAGAACGGCGTTGCCAAGCTCACTGTCAATACAGCAAACAATCCAAATGCCAATTTGAAGATCAATGTAAGTCTCTTTTATGTTTTAAGTGTGGGTGATCTTAGCAAAGGACATGGACAAAACAGTGCATGTCGGCCTCTGGCCTGTTTGAAATTTCACATAGTTTGTCAACTTATCGTGCAAAATCAACTTCTTCTTTACTTCTTTTTTTAGCTTTTAGCCATATTACAATACTAAATTCTCAACCAAAGTAAGGCTAGATGATTAATCAAAATGTTATCATGATTTCGATTTTGGCTTCTCTCAATCTTTAAAACGAAATAATAAAATAAAAACTAAAATAAAAACGATTAATGTGCTTCACGCTGCGGTGTGTTTACAAGTTCCCTACGTTGTGAAAATACCCTGAATGCACCGCTACCATGTTGCTTGTAGCAACTTAGCCCGGAGCAAATAAATTTGATTCTGCCGTCCCGAAGTGTCCTTTATAGGAGAACTCAACAGGAAAACAGACTCTTGCTCTACCCCTCACTAAGATTTGAAAATGGCGCTCAAAGGGGGTTTTGCCTGGAGGACCGTTGGGTTGCAAATAGGGAGAGGGTAGGGCGTGGTCTGGCTGTGATCGATAACAATTTGCGAAGAAGCCGTTTAAGGAGGCGTGTACGAGAATGAGCCGGTGGACTAGTGGACGGCGGGGGCGGCTACGTCATGCGGAACAAGTGACGTCGTACGTATTGTCTCGTGTAATGCGAGGACAAACAGTCAAATTGCGTTTATCCCAGTGTGTTGCCTGAATATGGCGCCAAACACACGGTTTTAGCCCCAAATTCAAGCTTTCAACAAAAATGCACTAAAATGTCAAAGTAATGACCAGCACATGTAGACAGCATTTGTAGACACCAGTTTATCAGAAAAAAAAGTTGATTTGGTTTTGAGTTATCCTTTAGGCTGTTTAATGATACCCTAGTTGGAGCTAACTGTAAAACTAAACACAGGACAAGAAGAACTACATCAACTGTCTATTTGAATACAAAACATTCTTCATGTTTATAACATCGCTCGCGAGTTATTTTAATATAATTCTTCTGTTCTCATTGTATGTGAGCGTACTCCATGGATGATGCATGGCCCCACACTGCCCCTAAGTGGCCAAAATGCACAGGAACACACAGTATTTATTTTCTAATGTTATTTTAGTAACTTTGTTACTAATTTTATTTATTGCTGTCCTTTTAAGAAATATTTGAAGCTAAGTTTTCAAGGATTCAATATTTATTTCCTATACCTATTCAAGGACACAAATATCTTAGGATTTGTGTTTATTTTTGTCATACCAACACACATTTCCACATGACAAAGCACAAAATACAATCTGAGGTCCCAGGTTACCCCACTAAGTCCCCAGACTTGTGAAAATAACATAAGATAAAATAAATATAATAAAGAGAGTAATGCAATGCTTAAGTTTGAAAATGAAGAATGAAAATACAAGAGGCTTAAATTTCATATGATAATTACAAGGTGATTTTATACTTGACAAAAGGAATAATGTTCAAAAATAAAGTGTTCAACGTAAAGGGATGAATGGGCGTAAGGCTATGACCATAGTTGTGAGTAGTTTAGTTTTAGTAGTTGAAAAAAATTATTGATTTAAATTCAATAATCGTTTTATTAATTGTGATTTCAATCACAATCAAAATGATTGATTATTGTTGTTTACATAATCATCCAGCCCTAATCCAAAGCACCCCCAAAGTGGTGTATTCCTCCATTCACGCATCTCTGAGCATTCCTGCTCTCCAAGCACCAGCCTCTCACAACCCAAGAAAATGACTGGGTTTTACTTCGCGATGTAGAAAAATAACACCCACCCACTTTTATCTGAGCAGCCTGCGGACACCAGACAAGTGTATCCGGGAAAGAGGTGCTATGACCCGGCCTCCCCGGCATTTGTCGCCTGGCGAACCTTGGCCAGTACCATTACGCATTGGCCGGAGAAATTAAACCTTAAAACTGGAGCATTTACCACAATTAAACCTAACGGGAGTAAATCAGTAAATCAAACCCCTAACTAAATGATGACATCATATTAACATTAAAGTGCTAATGTTAGCTTTGTTGCATAAAAAAATTAACTTACTTGACACAGATTAGCATGTGCATGGATGAATAGTACATCAATGCCGTTTAAAGACTGCCACTTGACTCTGGATCGAGGAACCAGCAGATGTCTTGGGGACAACATTATGAAAGGGGCGTGACAGCCACATGGGGAGAGGCGGGGTTTTAGTGGACTATAATAACAATAATAATGCATCAGGTGTCTTACTTCTGGGGTTGGTGAAAGATTCTGGTTGGTAACCCGGAGGGTAGTAGGTGATGTCTGGTCGGTGCTGGATTTCACTTTTCTTTCTCTTCTTTGATCGTTCCTCGGGTCTCCTGACAACTTTACGACTCTAGCTGGATTCTGAAGTATTTCAAATGTTTATTCAAGAATGAATGGCTTGCGTGACCAAACGCAGAGCTCTAGCAGCCCGTGAAATTTAGAGTCCATTTTAAAAATCGGCTTAAAACCTATCTGTATGTTTCGTGGCCGTTGCGCGAAGCAGCCGGCTCGAACGACGTCATGGGAGGGGCGTGGCAGCCACAGGGGGAGAGGCGGGGTTTTACTGAACCGAACGTTTGACTTCCGGGTAAGAAAAATAGCCACCGAAATAACTCATATTTCATAAGAGATTACATCGCTATTGTGTCAAAGGTAAGATTTCATCATTAAATGTCTATAGTTAACTGTGGAAGGGCTTAAAATACTATGGTGTAGTCCCTTTAAATGTAGAAAGGCTTAAAACAGCGTGATGTGGGTCCTTTAAAAAGATTCACCATAGTCTGCTTGTGTGTCTTCAACAGGTACGGACCAATGACCCAAAAATTACCAGAGAAAGGCAAGCATTTGCTGAAATGGAAGTGTTACCATATAACACCAAAAGCAACAACTACATTCACATCGGTAACAGGACGCGCCGTCATTATTCTATGTACTACATTGCAGAAGCTATTTCAGTATGTCATCTTCATTCAAAGTGTGACTTTTGCAGATGTGGACACAGCTGAACTAGATTTAGGAGGCAACCTAAAATTCTACCTCGTTCTAAACAAGGCGCCAACTCAAGATACTGACATCACATACTTGGTGAGAGGTGTTTTCTACCAGTGTGTGTGTGTGTGTGTGTGTGTGTGTGTGTGTGTGTGTGTGTGTGTGTGTGTGTGTGTGTGTGTGTGTGTGTGTGTGTGTGTGTTTGATCGTCATTTTCAAAGCTCAACGCCTGACGCTTGCCTCTTCAGGTCATTGGCAGGGGACAACTGGTGAAATATGGCCGTCACAGGATGATAGGCCAATCTTTTATCGCCGTCAATATTCCCATCACCAAAGATATGCTCCCATCATTCCGTATCGTAGCTTACTACCGTCCAGATAACAGTGAGGTGGTGTCAGACTCTGTTTGGGTGGATGTCAAGGACTCCTGCATGGGAACGGTAAATTCACAGTTAAGCTATCACAGTTCTCACCCATAATTGTGACGTTTTATTCTCAGTATAAAAGATGAAGTGATTTCATGAATTGAAAACATAGATCTGTTTCTCATCATTTATTTAGCTCAAACTGGAACCATCCAGACCGGTACTATCCTATGAACCTCGCAAGATGTTTAGACTAAAGGTCACTGGAGACCCAGGGGCCACTGTGGGCCTGGTGGCAGTTGATAAAGGGGTTTTTGTTCTGAACAAGAAGCACCGTCTGACCCAGAAAAAGGTAAACACTTTTGACTTCTTTGTTTGTTGCTCATTAGGATCAATATGCTTCCAGATGAGAATTCGTTTTGCACAAGTAACTGATCATTTTCATTATCATAATAAATAATCATTGACACAACAATCATACAAATATCGTGCAAAGTAGAAAATGATCAAGCTTCAAATTGTAGTAGGTTTGTTAGCTAATTTTAGGTCTATTAACTACCAATTGCTTAACAGGTGTGGGAAACCGTGGAGAAGGACGACCCAGGCTGCACACCAGGTGGAGGCAAGGATGCAATGGGTGTGTTCTATGATGCTGGGCTGGTGTTTGAGACCAGCGCTGGGCAAGGAACCCCTTTCCGACAAGGTGACAGATTGGGGTGTTTTTCTGTCTATCACTTTACATATTCACTTCAAGCAGGGTTTCAAAATTCTCACAAGAACTCAAATGCTTCTCAGATACTCAAACACAGTACGTATATATATTTTTAAAATATTATATATATATATATATATATATATATATATATACAAACATCTTTACCTTACCAGCTAAAAATGCACAAAGCTCCTCTCGCTGTTCAACATTCAACAAGGAAACGGTGAGTAATTCTGCAAGAACAGAATTAATTGCAGCGTCCATGTTAGGTTTGTTTATTTGCCCTGGCGTCGGCGCTGCCTTCCTGGTTTCGTCACAGCTGAGCTACATATCACGCCCCCCACACAATGTTGCTCTGTGATTGGTCGGAACCACCAGTGGTTCAGATCGGTGGAAATCAACGGGCTCGGTACAAGATGTATTCTCGGGAGTTTGCGAAACTCACAAATACCGTGAGAATTCATCTTGCGGGGCAAGGTTATTCCACCACACAAGCATCTACTGAAATTCAAACAGAATTTGCTTCCACCTCTGGTTGCTGAATCGGTGGAGGCTGGTGTTTGTGGATCTCACACTGCTTCATCTATCCTTCCTTCCTTTCCTCAGTCTTTCCTTTGGTCTCTTGAGGGCTCCCTAATTTGTTGGAATTCAGATGTTTCTGGGGTTGGTGAAAGATTCAGGTTTGTAACTCTGTGGGTAGTAGGTGGTGTCTGCTTGGTGCTGGATTTCACTTTGTTTTATCTTTCTTTTCTTTGATCCTTCCTCTGGTCCCCTGACAATTTCACGACTCTAGCGGGATTCTGAAGTATTTGGTTCAGGGTATAGGATTTTTAACAGGTTTCAGGTGAATTAATGAGAGAGAGAGAGAGAGAGAGAGAGAGAGAGAGAGAGAGAGAGAGAGAGAGAGAGAGAGAGAGAGAGAGAGAGAGAGAGAGAGAGAGAGAGAGAGAGAGAGAGAGAGAGAGAGAGAGAGAGAGAGAAAACAAAGCTGAGCTCTCATAATTTTTTACGCTAGCATGTTACAACAATAACATTGTTGATTCATCACTTATTTTTGTACACTTTAATAACAATTTCAACTTTTGGGCTGCTGGGAAAGAACAATAACAGACCTTAAGGAGTGTATTTGGAGAGATCTCAAAATCAAACATCTTGACCACCTATTTTTAGACAGAGCAAGCCACGGCTAGCGGCTCACATATATCACGATCGCATTATGGCAAAAGCATTTTCACTATCTTACAATGACACTTACCTTAATCAAAATGGTCAGAACACACTTTGGTAGACTTTGTTGGTTGGAAATCCTATTGATGTATCTTTGCAATTTCAGACAATTTGTCGTTTCGTTTTCCATGGATCGGCACACAATCTGGGGCAAATGACAGCATGTGATTACTATCTAGAAGTTTCATTTCACATTTTTGTTCGACCAATTTTGCACAAATGAAGCCATACGTGTGCACCATTGTGAAGCAATTTGTGAAAATCCAGAATAAATGAACAAAATGAATGAATCAAAGTGACTTGCAATAAGCATCACGAGCGCTCCTCAGCATTTGCTTGCGTTGTCTTGCTGGCCATTTGCCACACCAAAGGCCTGCTGGGTCGATAGGTGGGGGTCTGTGATGTCATGTGAATACTCTGCATATCTAGTCGGAACTTCTTGGCCTCGCACACCAGGTCAGGCTCCAGGCTCCTTTCCTACCAGAGAGGTGACATTCCATGTCCCCAGAGCTAGCTTCAGTAGCCGGGGCTCGGACTGCCAAGGTCCCCGCCTTTGGCTGCCGCCCAGCTCACTGCGCACCCGACCCCTTCTGCCCCTCCCATGGGTGGTGATCCCGTGGGAAGGGGGACCCACATCACCTTTTCAGGCTGTGTTCGGAGTTATTATTATTATTGTTATTATTTATCTATTTTTATATAAAGTTGAATACTGTCTACTAATTGATTGACTGACAATAATAATAATAATAATAATTATCATTATTATTATTATTTATTTTTTTATTCTTATAAAGAGCTCAGTATTGTTCATTCGGAAATGTCATCATCATTGCTCTTTATTTTTTTATTTATATATATATATATATATATATAAAAAAAAAATTGTATGTGGGTGAGTATGTGTATGTGCGTGCGTGTGTGCGTGCGTGCGTGTGTGCGTGCGTGCGTGCGTGTATTTGTTAGCTCACCAAAAACCTATTAGAAAAAATCCCATACCGTTCACCTAAACCGAACACCGCCGTCAGGAGACCCGAGGGGACCAAAGAAAACCAAGGAAGGTGACATATTATTATTATTATAGTGCGGCATGGTGACGATGACTGGTTAGCACGTCCGCCTCCCAGTGCTGAGGGCGTGAAGTCGAGTCCGGGCTTCGGCCTTCCTGGGTGGAGTTTGCATGTTCTCCCCGTCTCTGGGTACTCCGGTTTCCTCCCACATTCTAAAGACATGCGTGGCAGGTTAATTGAACACTCCAAATTGTCCATAGGTGTGATTGTGAGTGTGGATGGTTGTTTGTCTCTGTGTGCCCTGCGATTGGTTGGCAACCAGTTCAGGGTGTACCCCGCCTACTGCCCAAGCCAGCTGGGATAGGCTCCAGCGACCCTTGTGAGGACAAGCGGTTCAGAAAATGGATGGATGAAAAAAAAAAATAATAATAATCAAGATGCACCTGGCTCACGAGTAAGCTTTCTCGGTTTCTTGCATTACACTTGTCTCATTGATATTATTATTATTATTATTACATTTTTTGTTGTTGTTGTCATTTTATTGATCTTTTTTTAATATAAATGTTGAATGTTGTTGAATATTTTCTAGAGCTGTATCTGTATCGTCTGTATCTATAATTAAACTGTGCTACATTTCCAGAGCCGAAATGTCCATCGCTCAGCAGGAGCAAACGAGATTTAACTCGGGTCGATACCACCTTAGGTAAGGATATCTCGACACTTGTAGGCATTGTATGACAAACAACTGGGGGAAAAAACAGACACTGGCATTAGCCATCATTTGATCAAGATATTGACTGTGGCCCCTGGTCTTTCATGTTTCCTTGTTTACAGCGGGTAAATATCAAGGGCAAGAGATGGAATGCTGTTTGGATGGCATGGCGGAAACACGTCGCTCATACACTTGTGAAACACGCAGCGAGTACAATACGAATGGCAAAGAGTGTGTCGAGGCCTTCCTGCATTGCTGCAAGGAGCTGGAAGGCCAGCGAGCTCGGATGAAGCGAGAAACCCTTCGAATACGTCGGAGTAAGAGATGGACACATTGGGTCCATTCTACTGTTGTTAATTACATCAACTTGACTTAGCAAGTCATTATGTACACTCAAAGTTTACTGTTGGTAGGCTTAAAACAAAATTCAAGTTGGCATAACTTGACAAACTTAGCTTGATAATGTAATTTTTCTCAACATTGACTTTTCCAATTTAAGTTCCCTCTCCCATACCCAAAAATCTGAGTGTTACAATGCAGAAAGTTGAAACAACATTCCATAGTGAATAAAATGTAATTCTAATTGGTCAACTGAAGTCATGAGTTTACGTTTTTCCCCCAAGTTATTTTCATTAAAATAACAATAACTGTGACTAGCTAGCCTCCAGCACTGTTACTACGTTAGCAGTCTGTGTGTTTTAATAATTTCTCAAATAAAATCAGCCTTATTTACTTGACATGTTGTAATGGTAAAACTCAACATTTATAATGTATATTGTTTATTTAGAAAAAAAAAGTGAGATTAAATGCGGGGACCTTCTGCATTTTTTTGACAGTGTTATTAAAGCTACCCTGTCATAACACTGAACAGAGTGTGCAACAAACCTTAATATTTTTGTCTTAAAAAAATAGTTAATCAAAATAGTGACTGTACTAAACGCTAATTTATCTCATTTGTGGACACGCAGTCTCAATGCCACCAAAATCAACGTCTCTCATGACCCTTTAAATATCTTTTTAAGGTGGGGCGAATGATGACAATGACTGGTACATGGACAGCATGGAAACTGTGTCCCGCACGCGTTTCCCTGAAAGCTGGCTTTGGTCTGAAATCACATTGCCTGCTTGCCCTGGACAAATGCCTAACTGGTAAGGAAACTGGTCTATATGCTGTCAACATATACTGAGTAGGTACACTTGCACATCGCAAAAGATCAAAATACAAGAGCTGTTTACAAAAAAAAAACAACTTCAGATATAATTGACACTTCAGAAAGTTGTTTATTTAACATAGCATTTGGCTTTAGTTTATTATAAGTTCGTAAAGTCCTATTATTTTCCATATAGCACAGAGATATACATACACCCTGTGAATAAAAAAAAAAAATTGTCTTTGTTTCAGTGACCCCACATCACATTTGAGTTATGTTCCCATGCAAGACTCCATAACAACATGGCAGTTCATGGGTATTAGTCTATCCAAAACACATGGTGAGCAGCCACTCATTTCAAATTCTCCTTAAAACCAAAAGCTGCTACTGTTTAATGTTCTGCTCGCTCTGAATGCTCCTTCCCATTGAACCTTCTTTTTTTTCTATGTGTGCTATCTTTTAGGAATCTGTGTCAGTGAACCTTTAGAAGTGATAGTAAGGAAAGAGTTCTTCATTGACCTCAAGCTTCCTTATTCGGCTGTGCGTGGAGAGCAGATTGAAATCAAGGCGATCCTCCACAACGACAGCCCTGATGAACTCACAGTAAGTCTATGTGTGTGTTCACGTTGCTGTTTTAGAAGAAGAACCAATATTTAAAAGCATAGACATTCTGTTGTTGGCTGTAACAATGTGTGGACACCATAAAATGTGACCATCCTTCAGTTCCCTTCTCCATCTCTGTGTTTGAGGTGCGTGTGGATCTGTTTGAGACGCCGCTTGTGTGCAGTTCAGCCTCCAAGCGCTCAAAGTTCAGCCAGGAGGTTGACATGGGGCCCCAAACTACGCTAGCTGTGCCCTATATCATCATTCCCATGCATAAAGGAACGTTTGCCATCGAGGTCAAAGCAACCGTGAGAGGCTCACATCTCTCTGATGGAATAATGAAGCAGCTGAAAGTGGTGGTAAAAGAACATTTAAGAGTGACACACTCCTCATGCAGGGGCGGGCGGTTAAGAGACAAGGGGAGAATGGGACCCGGCGTGCTTAAACTCTCTGTTTCCCTTGAGGCACTCTAAAACAGCCATGCCAGCCCCAAATGCGACACGCGTCACAAGCGCGGCTGATGATGTCATTTGCAAGTGGAGATCTTGCATAGACATCAGCAACTCCTTCTACATGTTGACTGCACACGCGCCTTTCTCTGCTGCATTTAAATGGATGAATGAGGGGAGCCGCTTCGATTGGCCTGGAATCGGCTGCGCTCCCTCCCTCCAACGGTGCATATCCGTGTAAAACGCCCTCTTCTACCTGCGCTAGTCCAGCAAAATACCAAAAGAAAGAAAATTTCGCCCTTGCGATCACTTAAGACTATGCTTTGTGCTAGATTTGCGCCGGACATGAAAATAGGGCCTCAAATCTCTACAGTTGAGTGCTACAAAATTCAGCTTTAAGAAAAGGAATAAGATACATGGGAAAACATTTTTTCTTGATGTCAGTAATCCAATGATATTAAAATATTAAAAATACATGTTACAAATGATTGTTTTTATTTTTATTTTTTATTTTTTTCCAGCCTGAAGGCATCCTGATTAAATCTCCTCTGTTAATAATCCTTAACCCATCTGAAAAAGGAATACGTGAGTTTCCACATTCCACTACACTCTGTAGCAAGAACATTATAATTGTGTAATGTTTTAAAAGTTTGGCATTTAATCCTCAAATTTGTGTGTGTGTGCACTGTAGATGGTAAACAAGAAGTCATTATCAACAGTCAAATTCCCAAGAAAGATGTGGTACCAGGATCAAAATCTGTCACACATATTTTTTTGAAAGGTGAGACATTTTGTATCCAGCCATCTACATTTTCTATAAATAAATTAATATTAGTTGCACGTAATAGCCACAGACGCACGTAGTTTTCTTTTGACTGCTTAATTTATTACTTCTTGACAACAATAAATCCACCATGAAACTGGAGCAAAACACACATACAAACAACAATTAGCATAAAGAAAATATAGACAATTTAGATTAATTTACACAAAAGTATTGGCAGACACAAAATAAACTAACCTCGTTGGCTGTGTGCAATGTCCAAAAAGGGAACCAGGCTTGTTTTCTTCTGTCTTCGTTTTTCGGTTTCTCTGAGACGAACTTAACATCGTGTGAGTCTCGCTCTGTCTGTAATCGTTTACTCTCCTTCCTAAGCTCTTCCTCATCTCGCTAACATACACCCACCCACCACGCTACAGCGCCCTCTCTGCTGTGGGTGGCGACAAACACCCAAAGCAAAGAAAACAAAATTCCCAAAAATGACAATGTGGCAGTTACATATGGAGTTGTGCAACACAATGTGCAACAGTAATACAATATGTCCTGGTGCTTTTAAACTGTGTGTATTCGTGTACATACAGGTCGAGAACAAGTGGTGGAGTGTGTCATTGCTGGGACATCAATGGGTAGTTTGATTCGACAGCCTGAAGGCTCAGGAGAGGAGAACATGATCCACATGGCCCTGAATGTAATTGCAACCACTTATTTGGACAAAACCAACCAATGGGAAAGTGTGGGCTTTGAGAAACGTAATGAAGCCCTTCAACACATAAAGACAGGTAGGTTTTGTTCAAGGTACAGGCATTAAATACCGTAAATAAAATACAAATCTTAAATACTGTACACTAAGGAGTCTTCAAACTGCCAATGATGAAAGACACTGTAATTGGATGTCAAGGTGGTTAAAAAGTCTGTTTGGGCACAGGCTACACAAATCTGCTTGCTCTCCGGAGGATAGATGGTTCTTTTGCTGCCTTTGCCAATTGGGTTACTTGTAGCAGCTGGTGAGTCAAACAAATTAAAAAACAACGTATCTGTCATTCTTTCAATAATAAAGTCAGAATTTTGCGTATGCAAATGAATAGGACTTAAGTGGTGTGCCCTCTCGTCCTCAGGCTGACAGCCTATGTTGCCAAAGTGCTTGCCATGTCCAAACAGCTGGTGGCAATGCCAAATCATGTGATCTGTGATGCTGTCAAGTTTCTTATTCTCCGTACACAGCTACCTGATGGCATGTTTAGGGAAGTAGGCAAGCGAATTCACGGCGAGATGATGGTAAGGGCGATCGTTTTTCATTGCTGTGAATTGATCTTTTTGCCAATGATTCTGATGCTAACGCAGCTTTATCTACATGTTGTGTGCGCGTGTGTACGTGTGCAGGGTGTAGACTCGGACGTGTCCATGACAGCCTTCAATCTCATTGCAATGCAGGAGTCAAGAGCACATTGTGCTGCCACTACTGTTAATGTGAGTAGTGAACCCAATTTACTTGGCAACATGTTTTTAACTAGTGGCCTCAGAAAGTACCTTCAAAATGTGATGGAAATAAAAATGCTACATCATATGATTGACCAGGTCACCCTCTTTTTTTTCTTTTTTTCAAATCCACATTTTGCGTATAAGGATAATCCTTTATTGTCTTAATTTAATGAGACTGATGATGATGTAATTGATGGTGCAGTTTCAAGAGCAAGTCTCTATGCCTTAGCAATGTCATTGCTATAGTGTTCCAGTTATGCGTGCTACATATTGTTAGAGTCGACAATATTAAATATTGTACTCTTTGCGTGTTCAATTAACTGAATGGTGAGATTCTGGTGAAGAAGTCCCTTTGCAAAGGTATTATAATTATCAGAAGCTTCTGATGACAAAGACTGACGACACAGAAGCCGTGTTCTGGTCAGATTGTGTCTCGTCTACTCCGGCACATCATTATTTATTGAAAAGTGGGTGAATACGAAAAGTCTCCTCCCATCAGCCCACAATACATTTGTTTACAACTCAGTAAATACAAGAGAATTCCTCTCTCCTCCCTTCTGCAAGTTCCCATAGCTATAAATCAGATTAGAGAAAAACAATAATCAGCCTGTGCCTCCCTTCCGACAGAGACAGGTACCAGACTACATACACTCCCTTATTTTCTCAGGAGAGTGAGACAGATACAATAGACAATCCCATTCATTGAGCTCCACAGCTATAACTAAATCCAAAACGGCTAAAATATAAATGGAAACTGAAAAACAATGTTAATAACTTAACAATATCTACCGGTAGTTAAAGCTACCCAGTACATTGCAGTGTCAAGCTCAGTGAAATTAAAGTTACAAATATAACTACTGTTAGGTTGTATAAATCCCGCATTATCTGTGTTCACGCAAGAAGATTCTGGAAGACTGGCTGCACCGGATTTATACCTAACATTTATTATTGACATGACCAGAAAGCAAACATTTGAATTAGGATCACATAAAAGTACAAATAATTAAGATTGCATTCATCTTGATGCCAGTGATAAACACAAGTGGCTTTATATCTACCAAAAATGCACAAAATACAGTTTATAAAATTACAACATTAAACAAAAATAGTTCTCATCTGTCAGCACTCTTTCCCAGAGTTTTGCACAAAGGTGCTCACATAAGTGAACTTAGACACATTTTTGTATTATGACCATCTAGCCTACTCATTTAACTGTAATACTGGTACCAATCACGGTCCCCCTTTTTACTTTCTCCTCTCTTTCTCTCCAGAGTTTGGAAAACGGCAAAGCCAAAGCTGTTGCTTACCTTGAAAGACGACTGCCCAGCCTCACCAATCCTTTCGCTGTCGCCATGACATCATATGCTTTAGCGAATGAGAATAAGCTGAACAAGGAGTTCCTCTACACGTTCGCTTCCACAGGTGAATTCTAAAACAGCGTTTATTTTACTCTTTGTCTTTGGTATCATATATTCAAAAGTAAATAGTAGATTATTAAAAAAATAGAGAAAATGATTATGGAGTTAAAACCATGGCAAAACCCCAAAACCACGCAACACATGTTTTACTCACACCCAGCAATTCACCTTTTTTTTTGTGTGTTTTGCAAATAAAGTACAAAACGCCATTCACAAGCTAATGCATTTTGTTTTGTACATGAGAACTGTAACTATCAAACAAACACAGCATGTTTTACACATATAAAGACATTTCTTCAATTACAAATGAATATCCTTCAAGTGCAAGACCAGAAAAACGTTAGTACCAAAAAAAAAAGCAATTCTACAGCTATGGATAACGTCAGGCTCATTTTCATTTGAGTTCATATCATTTTAATGAAGATGTATACTTTGTTTTGCATATTAGTGTATCAATCTAAAATAGCTTGACATTCACACATTGATATTTATAGTATATTTGATCAAAAATTGAAATAACAACTGAATGCCGTCCCTAGATCACAATCAATGTTTATTTGAACGATCAACAAATACAGGGTGACACAAAAAAACGGGAACTTTTAACAATCCAAGACTGATGGAAGAAAAATATTTGATTCATAGTAATTGAAACCTTAAAACATTCCATTTAAGAAACAATGTTTGAATTGTCTTTTTTTTATTTTTTTTATCATGTCCTGTACATGACATGCTCCTGTATCAATCCATTGAAATCTGCTGTTGAGATTCCTCATCGACCGCTGCAACATCTCAGCTGGGATAGTTGGGATTGTTTGATTGTAAATGGCTTGTTATAAGGTTTCAATTACTATGAATAAAATACTTTTCTTCCGTCACTCATGATTTTATTGGATTGTTAAAAAGTTCCCGTTTTTTTGGTGTCACCCTGTAGTTAAAGTGAACAATTCTAACCAAATTAATATTACCCGTGTCGTCCCTGTCAAGTGTTCACGCTTCAGGACTCTGACAATTAAAAAAAACAAAAAAAAACATTCAAGTTTGGCAAATGTCAGCCTCTGAAGCTCTTTTTTCTTTTATTCTAGCCTTTTCGGCGCCACTCTTTCTGCGTTCCATCTTAACGTGTTTATTTCTGAGTGTGTCTCTCCCGTGGTTGTGTCAAGCTAAGCAATTAAGTCGTTCAAGCTAAGCTATTAGTTGACATTACAGAAGCAATGATTAGCGAATGCACTCTTCTCAAACTCCTTGCAAAGCATACTGATTGGTTGTTGTCAGCCAATGAGCAAGGAGCGGTGGGAGGTGGGGTGGGGATGCCATTTGAGCAGCGTGCAAACGATACAGAGAGAGAGAGAAAGAGAAAGGGAGACAGAGAAACAGACAGACAGAAGACGCTTGCTTAGCGAATGCTTGCTTCATTCATGCTGCACGAGCCAGCGGCCCAAATGGGCCATGCCTCTCGGTCGGCCTGCTTTCCATAAATCAGGCCAACCAAGTGGGAAAATTCACGCTGTTCCAACTTCGTCACTCTGCGGCTGTCAAGGTTTACCAAAAGCACGTTATTGGCTGATTTTGAAATGAGCAAAATAGCGAACTCTGGTGGCCCACCGGGAAACTGCCTGCATGTCCCGCCTTCTCAAGCCGGGCCTGGATAACGGTCACGTGACTTTTGGCACTAATATTCCGACTAGCAGATTCACACACACAAATGCCCAGTGATCCACACGTAAATGCCAGTAAACTTTACAGCAGGGGGCGATGTTGAATCAGTTTAAGGCTAACATGACTTTCCCCTTGAATCGCCAACAGGAGACATTTGTAAAACATGCTGTATTTGTTTGATAGTTACAGTTCTTATGTGCAAAACAAAATGCATTCGTTTATGAATGTTTTGTATTTGCAAAACACACTGAGTTTGTTTGCTGGGTGTAAGTAAATCACGTTTTGTGTGTTTGTGGGGTTTTGGCATGATGTTAACTTCATAAAGGATAATGTCAATTGACACACTGTACCCGTAATAATGAGACTATGGAGAGAAAAAAGCGATACACTATAAGAAAATCAATAATTAATAGGCTTTACACAATCTGGACTTTTGGAGCCGATCACAGATCGCCGGTCAGAAAGTTAAATAAATAAACCAAATCCGATCAGAAGATGGAGCAATATGTTTATTTAAATAACTTATTTACTGTATGTATAAAAAAATAAAAAATAAAAAATAAAAAAAGGCTTTACATAATCAAGCATTTCAGGGTCAATCAGCGAGTTTGAGAAAAAATGATACTCAATCTCCAATTCAATCAGAAAATGGAGAAATATATACATTTTAACAAATTGTACATTTACGAGTCTCCCCCCTGCCTAAATAAAAATCCATATATAATTGATGCCCATTGAATTGCATTGGGGGGAAAATACACTCAAGATAAAAACAAACCAAAATAACGATTATAAACATTAAATACAACATGTAATGTTGAATATGTCTACATCTCCTTTTCTGACATTAATGGGGAAAAAATGCATGATGATCGCCAGTCATTCAGGTGGCCGGGGTTTTTGCTAAAACTAATGCTACTATTGCTCTCTTGGTTCAACATTTGTCAACAAGTCCATGCACCTACTTACAGCTACATGGCTCCACATTCCGCTCCTTTTTGGCTTGTATTGGAAACGGGTTGTGTTACATTGTCCACGTTTTATCTGCACAGGACGCTGCGTGAAAGCGTTTGGTTTGGCTTCAGTGGAGATTCATCCCTATCTACGCAACCTGTATTGACTTTCTAAGTGATCTCATCGCGAGAATTGCTCAACTTAATGTTTGATATGACCATAGTTTATCTCCTATCCTCTTTTAGCAAAAGTTTAGTGTGTCCGTATTTCCATGTGTTTCCGTGTTGGGTTTCAAACAACACGCCTGTCTGCTAGTTGCCTCTCGTTGGCTGAATGTGTGTGGCCAGAAGTTAATGCTATTTACACTGAGCAATGAAAGCTATTTGGAATTAAAGAGATGTTGAAGTTAAACAAATAACATGCATACTGGAGCTAGTTATTTTATAAAATGGTTCTCTGACTTTTTCCCGGTCAAAAAAGAAGAAGAAAAAAAACATCACAAAGGCTATTACTTTGTGATTGGGTTCCGGTCCCACGATGTGCAACAAGGCTAAAAATAAATCCGCGTTCGGGTTCACATATACACTATCACAGAACAGCACAGAACGACTCGACTTGCGACTTGTTTTTGTTGTAATGGATTCGATCAATGATGTAATTGATTGATCACGCAAAATACGACATTACAGTCGATCACCAATTCTGCATAAAATGCCAAATATCATCCAATCACGATTAAGCCAATTAGATCAGATCGTCTGATCAGTCTAATAATGAATGACTATAATGAAATTCCATGTTTTATTGTATTGTAGATAATTATGTATGATTAACTCATTCACTGCCATTGACGGCTATAGACGTCAAAAATCCATTTGAACTATTTCTATTAGTTTAACATTTTTTTCCACTTTTAAGAAGAGTATTAAAACCTAGATTTTTTTTTTTATACATTTAGAACAGATATAAAATTTGCGATTAACTAGTGAAGTCATTTTAATGGCCTGACACCCCTCATTTCTTAATAATCTTATATATATATATATAGAATCAAGTAATCATTTGGAAACATTTTTTAAAATGTAAAACTGTCCAAATCCTCTGATTTCAGCATATCAACTGTGACTGATTTCTGTAGTCCTTCATTTAAAAAAAGAAGAAAAGATTATTAAAAAATTAGGGGCGTCAGGCAATTAAAAGTTTTAATTGTAATTAATCAAATGACTTCACTAGTTAACGCACGATTAATCACAAATTTTACATCTGTTCTAAATGTACAATGAAAAAAATCTAGGTTTTCATACTCTTGATAACAAAAGTGGAAAAAATGTTAAACTAATAGAAATAGTTCAAATGGATTTTTGACGTCTATAGCCGTCAATGGCAGTAAATGAGTTAAATATTACCGGTAACTGAAAAGTATTTGACAAATTGCATGTCTGCTTTGCAGAGTTCACCCATTGGCCTGTGCCTCGAGGACGAATGTATACACTGGAGGCTACAGCCTATGCTCTTCTGGCTTTGGTGAAAGCTGGGGTAAGTTAATTTGATTAATATGGGCTATAGAAAAAGAAGATAACGTTACTTATACAGAGTGATGAAAGCTATTTGGAATTAAAGAGATGTTAAAATTAAATAATAAAAAAACCCACACATACCTTGTCACAACAACTATGTCAAAATCAATGTCAAATTTTACATTAAGCAAACGTTTAACAAATTGTCCACTATTCCTACAAAAAGGCCAACTTTACATCCAGTAAAATAAAAATAATCTTTTAATGTGTTCATAAAGGCTTTTGAGGATGCCAGACCAGTGGTGAGATGGCTCAGAGAGCAGGCGTTTGTGGACGGAGGCTATGGATCAACGCAGGTGAGAAAATATTTTACGGCAAAGTCATCTGGACTCAGCTGCAACTTTTCCCCCATTTCCTCTGTTTAGGTTACAATAATGGTGTATCAAGCTTTATTGGAATACTGCACCAATGCCAAAGAGCTCAACTTTGACCTGGAAGTGGAAATTGAGATACCCGGCAGACTAATACCACTCAAATTTATGTTCAACAGACAAAACCAACATGTTACAAGAACATTTAAAGTAAGAGTGCCTAATATTGCATTAACTAAGCAATCCTGCTACTGTCCACATTGTGTAAGATATGAAAGCCTTTGTTTGCATTTTGAACCCTTAGATGAAGAGTATTAACCAAGATGTGACAGTGAAAGCCCAAGGTAGTGGAGAAGCAACACTGACAGTAAGTCAATTAATTATCCATATTCCGGTCAGCTGTTGTTAACAGCTATAGTCAGGGCCTGCACATTAACAGGTGGAGGTGCACATGCACACTGATGACAGTCATGTGCGCGCCAGATTCGGTTGTCTCAGTGCGCATTTGTGTTCCAAAAATATTACAGTACAGACATCTGTTGGTTGCAGCAGTGACTTCGGGCAGGGCAGCACCTCGAAAAGTCAATGTCAAGTAGCAACTGTACATACAGACACGCCCGCACACACACACAAGTTTGTTTTACTATCTTTGTGCGGCCATCTCATTGACATAATGCATTTCCTAGCCCCTCCCCCTAACCCCAACCATCAAAAATGATTGCCTACCCCTATTCCTTACCCTAACCTCAACCATAACCCAATTCAAACCTAAACTCTAAAACCAAGTCTTGATCCTCAAAAAGAGGTCTAAACTTGCGGGGCCCACCAAAATGGCCCCACATGGACGGGCGGGCCCCACAACTCTGTGAAATCCCGAAATGTTGGTCCCCCTGTGTAATAAAAACAAGACCACACACACATATATATGTGCTGTCAAAGTTAAAGCGTTAACTCATTGATTAATCCCCAAAAATGATCGCATTCATTATGTATTAACACAGATTAATCACTCTATTAATTTTGACCGCAGATGATCCTTTAGCTTGACAGGCTGAGAGCCGATGGTTACATTAAAGGTAGCACAGGTTGTGTTTGAGCAACAAACATAACTGCATGCATTAAAGTAAAGCATTTAATAAATGTGTGCGTATATGACATCCAGAATATTTGTTCATGTCTTTATAAGAGGAAAGGGATGAATGTTCACATCCCTTTAAAATGAGTGCCATCATTTAGCTGTTGTCAATCTGACAGATGGTGTCGTCGTATTATGGCCTGCCTGCCCAAAAAGAAAGTGACTGTCAGAACTTTAACTTGTCGGTGCAACTCATCCCAGGTAATTTTAATACTTTTTTATTAAAAAATATATGTAATCATGTGCTCATCTGCCTGAATGTTTGCATGAAAACATGAATCTGCTCATCTCTGTGTGATGTGTTTGTAGAAAAGATTGACGAGGATGCGAACATATACAAGCTCAAAATAGAGGTCATGTAAGTACAATGAGAACAAGAAGACTGGCAACTTTAAAGTTGAAAGTTTGATCCTCCTGCCCCCTCCCTGAGTCCCACTGAAAATATAACAAATAAAATCTGATTCTGTTTCAGTTTATCATGAAATAATGTGATGTGTGGTGTCTGAGCAGGCATCTGAGCAAAGCGCATGATGCAACCATGACAATTTTGGACATTGGCTTGTTGACCGGCTTCCGTGCTGACGAGAGAGATCTGGCCTCGGTACGAGCCCTCACAGACAAACCTTACATTGTCAATAGAGCTTCGGAGAGTTTCTGATTGTATGTTTCCATGTAGCTGTCCAAAGGACACGCCACCACCATTTCAAAGTATGAGATGAACACAGTCTTGTCAGAGAAGAGCTCTCTCATCATCTACCTGGACAAGGTAAGGCTAAGCTCAAACTACACAACTTTTTTTGTCTTTCACGACAGATTACTCGATACATTTGGTCTGTGTCGTGGACCGGACGTGTAGTCACACTACAAGTGTGAAACCGACAAGACACCATTGGATTATCGCGTGCTCTAATGCCAAGAGCACCGCGTCGGCACTGGTTGTCAGGGAGGCGGAACAAAAAAAAAGAGGCAGGACAGGAAGCATTTCTGTGAATGGAGCATGCGGCTGTGCCACACTGTATAAAAACATAAAAGCATTGTTTGCGCTCCCGGCCCAGTAGTGTATAAAATATGATTTAGTAGCCAATTAGAACTGTATTTACATGCGTCGGGGTAATATAGCTTATTTTGTTAATTAATTTGGGGATGGTATTGCTTTATTATTTTATTAAATAGTCAGGTTTCCATCCAATTGTTTCTCATTTTTGTAAGCAAATTTACTAATAATGCGCAAAACGGACATACGATTTATGCCCCTTTCCATCAGTTTTTTTTGTTGCGAATATTGAGATGGGACTCCACCGCTGTAGGTGGCGGTATACACCATAGAGATGTGATCCACCAGTAATTTAAAAGAAGAAGAGCAAAAATTCTGACATGCTAGACTTTCGTCGTGATGATCGTGAGCCGTCCCAGACAACAAATCGTTGAACGGGTTACACTACACGAGTCACGCTGCGTCAAGACAACTCAAAATCTTTACGACATGCCCCGTTTGTCTGCGACACGTCTGTCGGGTCAAAATCGGGCTATTTTCTTGTAGTCTGACCAAGGCATTAGACGGACAGACATTTCTTCACCTTGCTCTGACATATTTCTCTCGTTCTGATTTCTTACCACCTCCACAGGTCTCTCATAAGCATCCTGAGGAAATCAGTTTTAGGATCATCCAGATCCTGAAAGTTGACATCTTACAACCCGCTGCTGTGTCTGTTTATGAATACTTTGACCGTGAGTCACAAAGTCACTTTTGCCTCAGACTGTGGTCCTCTGGTGCAGAGAATGAGAACATATTTTTCTACTATAGATCGAGTTGACCTAACTTTCTGCAAGATTTTTGAGTGTGCGGTTTTTGTCCACTGACATCTAAAGATCCAGATGAACTTGAGAATTTGTGAGGTCAAAGGTTACTAATGTTGCACTTATAATCACTGTTCTAGTTCATCTCGCATGTTTTGCTCTGAAGTTCTTCTGCACTGAATTCAAGTAAGAATGCTTTTGTGGACTTTGTCTTCCCCAAATTTTTTCCACCAAGTTGTAAGCACAGACTTGTCCTACGTGTCCTGATAAGATGAAGTGTAAAGAGGAACTAATTGGTCTTGTCAAATCTGGGTTAATAATAATAATAAGTAAGTCGTACTTTGGTTAATATAGAGCAGGCTTTCTACACGACTCCTTTTTTATTATTATTATTATTATTTGTTAATTTTTCCTTTCGGACAAATCATTGTGACAGTTTCATTATTATTATTATTATTATTATTATTATTATTATTATTATTATTATTACATATTTCACAGATGAACAAGACAATAAAAACTGTACAAGTCTGTTAGACCACTAAAAACGACTTGTCTACTTGTAGAGACGCATTGTGTGAAATTCTACCATCCCGAGAGGAGAGCTGGTCAGCTGCTGAGACGATGTACAAACGATGTATGTGACTGTGCTGACGGTAAGATGGAAGGAAACTTCCAGTTCAGACTGCATCAAGTGAATTTATTCACTTTTGATATTGAATTCTGGTAAAGTAGTTGCATTAAAAGATTTTTGTAAAGCATTGTTCACATACGCCATCTATCGATGAGCCACACGAGTGAACAGCAACAGTGTTCGATAAAATATTTTTTCTCCATGTATTATTTCAATTGCCAGTATATTATATCTCCCCAAGCAGCTAGCTGTAAAATCCTGTTGGACTGGACAAAAAAAAAACCTACGACGGCGTATTAGGGCCACATATAATTAAAAAAAAATGTTGGGGTTGAGCGGGGGCAATATTCCCAGAAAAAAACTCACAAAGTTGCCACTTTATAAACTCGTAAATTTGCGAGAGAAAACAATTGTCAATTTGCGAGTTTATAAAGTGGCAAATTCGCAAGTTTATAAAGTGGCAATTTTGCTAAATTAAAAAGTGGCAGATTTGTGAGAGAAAAAAACTCAGTCTAATGTGAGGATTCTTTAGTGGTTAATGGGACACAAGCCAGGATGGAGACGGATTCATTCTTACTTTAAACTTTACTCGCCATACACGGCAGCTAGAGCGACAACACTTGCTGATCCCCTGTCAGCTGACTAAACATTAACTAAGCTAGCATACTTAAGGAAAACGCAAGTGAATGACGGAGAGCAGCAGATTCGACACATCAACTTAGCTACTTGTAGAAAAAAAATACCAAAATGTATAAATGTGTAAATAATAATTCTGGAAACGTAAATTTACAAGCACATATTTATTTTAACAAATTAACTTAAATGCTTGATCCTCAGGGTGTGGACCTTCGCGAAGAGAGGCATCTTGTAGTGTGAATGTTTAACATGATATGGTTAAAGCCATTACTATCTCCTTATTTGAAAACTCGACCGAAAAGTATCGGCATAAACATCCGAGTAGTATGCGACGTGTATTTCTCGTATGTTTTTGAGTTTTTTTCTCTGCCACTTTATAAAGTCACAAATTTGACACTTTACAAATTTACGAGGCTTTTTCTCAAAATATTGCCCCCCGCCCTCTAAAAAAATATATGCTTATAAGTGGCCCTAATGCGCCGTCGTAAAACCCTGACTCATCATCTCAAATATTCTCTTTTTTTCCCCACACCCAGAGAACTGCAGTCTTCAAAGGAACATCAGTTTTGGTTTGCGCAGCGACAAGTCTTGTGAGAATACCTCAACCAGCAAGATAGACTTTGGTAAGAGAATGTTGTACAGTATATTGATTTCAATTGATTTCATTTGTCGTATTAGATGATTATTCCATGGGCCAAACCAGAATTTGGTACCACTCAGGGTGGCAAAATCTAGTAACAATATTTCAAAAGGTACATGTCATGAGATCCGGACGTCACGTGACTATTCCCTGAAAACACCCAAACTGTAACTTTGTTCGCGGAGCCTTTTGCGGGTGTACTGCTTTATCAGACCATATGTAAATGGCAGTGGATATTTTGCCATGACCAACAACTCTCCTAGGGCCATTTTGCCGTGAACACCTCTGATTGGTCAATCGCCAGACCAAGTCATGCACTGGGAGGGGTTCATTCCTCGCTTCAACCCATTCTGTGTCTGTTTACTAAGTTTTCAATTTGTTTTGCCACCGAAGATAGGCTGCTATCTGTGTTACCAGCCTTACCCTAACTATAACCTTCGGAGCATATAGACTGATCAAGAATTTATAGTGAAAATTTAAAAAAAACAGAGCGGGATACGTACCCATGACCCTGCACTTTCCGGGTGACCGCCTTAAAAGAAAAGAAGAGCTTAGCATCTCGTTCCAGCGACAAGCTTTTGAATCAGTCCCGGTGTAAGGAGGAGAGACGGCATTGACTCCGTAACGATATATGTCGTGCGCTGTGAATTCCGGCAAAGTCGGCGATTTGATTAACTTGGTAAAAACAGCAGGCAACAGAAGATAAGGGGCTGTTTTCAAACTAGCGATCTCCAACTTATATCGCGCTCTATGAGTCCCCGACTAAATGTGCAACTTCGACTGACAGGCGACCTTCGTTTGAAGTAGTAGATTCCATGGCTCTATGTGCAATAATAACTTTTAATTTGTAAAATAGCAGTCGCTAAGTCGCTCCGGGTCACGTCCACTTCCATTCAACAATCATTTCCTTACGTCGTCCGTCATAGGGCAGTCACGTGATCACGTGACGTCGGTGCAAATGGTCAATAGGGTGCAATTCCACTTTTGATGTTCGCCGTGGGACGCAATAATTCCTGTCGAGTGTCTTTGTTGTCATTAACGGCCATGTCATATATGCATGTTTTACGCACGCGACACGACTGTCCAAAATGGCCGATACTGTACTTAATGCAAAAATATTCACAAAAAGTGCTATAAAATCATAATTGCTCAACATAAATTGAATTTTTTTCCAGGGAAGAGTTTAAATTTATCATTTCACAGAATAGCTGGTTAGTTTTTCATAAGTCTTGTATTCCTTTAAAGGACCTGGATCACAGTATTTTAACTCGTCATCTGCACATCTGCTTCCCACTGCAAGTAGTGTCGCAATGTCTATATGCATTTATTTTCCAAGAAGAATAACATATATTCTTATAAAAAGGGAAAGGTATCGTAAACACAGTAATTTATGCAGAGTTAATCACAGAAAACACAGTTTTTGTATATTTTGTTTCAACTTCCCAAAGAAAAAGGACCCATAAATGGGAAAACAATGCCACCCATTGGCTAAAGTGCACTGGGTGGAGCACGCAACAAGCAACGGCAAACATACTAATGGCAATCAAATAAAACATACTTGTAGAAGACAAAATGGGTCACAGTTTGTCTTATTCGTCATCTGCAGATCTGCTTCCTAAACATAAAAAAGCAAGGAAGTAGCATACAAGTGCTGGTAAGTGTATTTACTTGCTGTTGAACTGTACCGAGGTGGCAGCAGTGTTTACCATCCATGCCAAAGCTATTTAGCGCAACTGCCGACCGCCGGATTGCCACTAAAATAGCGGAAGTGCTATCGCGTACCTGAAAAAAAAGGCACTGCTGGAGAAAATAGCGCCCTGGCTGTATAGTCCCAGGAAAGAAGTGGAAGTAGTCGGCGTTGCTCTCTTTTTTGTTGACCCGCTAAACTGTTCTATGTTCACCGAGGGACACGCCTCCTCCTCTCCGGTATGCGCGAATGCATAAATGAATCGTTCCAAAAAAGTTCCACGCGGTGAAACACTAGCAAAGGAAGCGTTCCAAATTGCCGTTTTCGGTTTTGGTGTGAATGCAGCATAAAAGTTGTCCACAAAACCTCCACCGTCGATTAAATTAGCACAAAAGATCTTAACATCGTAGCAACATATCACTTTGCACAACATTTAACGGTAGCACCAACATAAATGGCTCAATTCTTAAAAAAATAAAAATAAAGGAACAAAAGAGCAGTGCAATGTGAGGGGAAACAGAAATGGTTACGGAGGCTGAATGGAAGCACAGTGCGCAGATAACCCAAAAATTGACAAACACTGATACATTTTTTTAAATGTCTCATTGAGATTAAATAATATATATATAATAGACAAAAATAACCAGCAAATAATAATTCAAATGCAAACATTTTAAGAGGGATGAAAAATAAGAAATTAAGTACATTTTAACTCTGTAACACGCGGAGCTCAGCTCCTCAGCCAAGGTGGCTTCCTTCGTAGCGCCTCTTGCCCCGATACTCTTGTAGGGTGTCCCGCCTGTACTTCGAAAAAATTGTTGAGCTGCAGAGACTTCATGATAGTTAAAGAATGGTTAAATACAGTGGAACCTCAAGTTACAAACGACCCATTTTACAAACTTTTCAAGTTAGAAATAAAATTTTGGTCAAAAATATGCCTCTAGTTACGTACATGTTTCGTTTTATGAACCTTCTCATCATGGGTGAGCGGACGGATCATACTGTGCGTCTCGCGCTATTTAAGTTAATTCAACCATCATTGGCTCTAGGTGTGATTGTGAGTGTGGATGGTTGTTCGTCTCTGTGTGCCCTGCGATTGGCTGGCATCCAGATGGATGGCTGGATGAATGGATGGATGGATGGATGATGGATGGCTCTGTGCGTAACTCATTATCAGCTGTGCTGATTTTTTCACTCTTAACTCATTCACTGCCATTGACGGCTATAGACGTCAAAAATTCATTTGAACTATTTCTATTAGTTTTAAAAAATTCCACTTTTGCTAACAAGAGTATGAAAACCTAGAAATCTTTTTTATTGTAGATTTAGAACAGATATAAAATTTGTGATTAATTGTTAGTTAATTAGTGAAGTCATGTAATTAATTACAATTAAAAAGAAATAATCGCCTGATAGGCCTAATTAAAAAATATATTAAAAATAAGGGCCGTTTAATCATAATTAATCGTATTAATGTACAATAAAAAATATAGGTTTTCATAAAAAAAATTATGAAATGAAAAATTATTAAACTAATAGAAATAGTTCACATGAATTTTTGACGTCTATAGTCGTCAATTGCAGTGAATTAACTAGACCAAATCGCAAAATGCCTCCCCACGTTGAGTGGTACCGATAAGTGACATTTTTTACTTTGGCCCATGGACGAGATGGAGAGAAGAGTAAGTAAAAGGATAACGTGTAGGTGTAACTCTGTCTTCAGTGTACCGCATACAAATGGAACAAATTCCAAACAATCGATCAACTGACATCCATACAGCACGGGTGACCAAAGTCATCAAAGAAGGTGAGATTTGATTGATTTCAGTGATCTAGGAAATATATTTTCTGACATGCATATCACTGGTGTCAGGTAGAACGATCACATCTCCAAAACCATCACTTTGCAGGAAACAAAAAAAAAAAACATGTTTGTTGAGCCACTAATGTTGCATCATCATCGAAAGCAAACCAGTTTCAACACTTTTACGTACATGTTTTACGTACCCATGTGGGAACTGACCAATTGCAAAGATTTGTGGAAAAATATTAAATTTGGACATAGAAGGGTTTGGCCTGACACTGACGATATCTTCCAGAGAATATTGATGCTCTAATAAATATACATAAACATATTTTCTTTCTTCTCCCATGTTGCCATTACAGGAAATATTGATATGGGTGCCGAAGGGAAACTGCGCACATTCCTCAGTTACCCTCACTGCTGGGATGCGTTAGAATTGGACATAGGCAAATCCTATTTAATCATGGGCGCATCAAAAGATATTCACACTGACAGAGATGACCAGACACAAACGTGAGTCTCTGGATTTGCACCCTGTGTGTGCAAGACCCAAGTTGATTGTCTTTATTTGTATCAAGGCTTTGTCAGGTACGGTGTTCCCTCGTTTTACGCTGGGGTTAGGTTCCAAAAAAATACCCACAATAAATGAAATCCGCAGTAGTTAGCTTTATGTTTTACATTTATTATAAATAAATAAAAAAACTCACCACACAGTTTATACACTTTTCTAATTGAGGCATTTACATTTTTTCAAAATGTTCCCTTGTTTAAACATTCTCAATAATCAAACCTTCATAAATATAAAAAAAATAGTTACATTACTATAAATAAAAAAAATGCATGCAAAATTACGATTAAAAAAAACTGCGATCAGACAGGCCGCGAAAGGTGAACCGCGTTATAGCGGGGGAACACTGTATACTTGAAACATGACGACGTTTTCACCCGCTTCTCTTCAGGTTCAACTATATACTTGGAGCGAAAACCTGGATCGAATACTGGCCTACACCCGCAGAGTGTCAAACCCCAGAATACAGTCATACTTGCTTAGGAATGGAGTTCCTGATTAAGAAACATGAATATTTTGCATGCGAGCAATAGTCAAAGTCAAGCAGTCATCGAAAATACCTTTTCACTATTCTCATCGTGTAATTCTTCTCCCTTTATGTCAATAAATGTTACACCATGCTGATTGAAATGAAATGGTTATGAATCTCACTGTCTGTTTTACACATTTCTAATTAAATAATAAATTAGAAATAGAAAGTCAGTTTGATAAGTGGTAAATGATGCATCAAATCATATTATTTTAAAACTAAACATATTGTAAATTTGCTAACATAAGTCATAATTTGCTGATTAAAGCTGGTCTTCTGATTACTAACGAGTAAGGCCAGAAAGAAGCTCTGTGACATGCAATGAGAGTCAGCTCACTCACTTCCCCTACCTCCTTGCTTTTCTATATTTCATTCATAAAATGCAGCATCACTCGCCACTCCATTTTCACTCTGGCCTAAAGTTGCTAGGCAACAGCAGCAAAAAAAATAAATAAAGAGAGAGAGAGAGAGGCGTGGGGTCGTTGGAATCAGGGAGAGGGAAACTTTCTTTCACGCATGTAATTGTTTAATTAAAAGGATTAGGAAGGGTAGTCTCATTGTCACTATTTTCTATTTCTAATTTCTAAATATTTACAGGTGTACAATATATATATATATATATATATATATAAACAATTAATGAAATAGAGGGGCAGAGTCATATGATGGTGATCCAGGGGTCAGCAGCATGGTGCCCGCAGCCCTTTTCTAAAAATAGCTCAGCAGTGATGGGGTGTGATTTAGAAATGTTGTATATGGGATCATTTTCGTCATGCTAATCCTTGCAGAGATTTATAGAAATAGTGTTTTATATTTTTCTGTTTCCTACCTTGTTAAATAATTGTTGGTAATGATTGTGTAATCATTAAGATGGTAAGTATCTTCATGTAGAATCGTAGACGAATAGCGTGAATTACTGGTAATAACATGAACACGGAAATCACATCAAGCTGTAGCCATTTGCATTATTAGTACGCTCTGTTTTAAAAAGGTTAGTAACCTCTGAGTTTTACTGTCATAACAGCCCTCTGAGGGAAACAACGATGTTATCAATGAAAGTGTTGACACCCCTTAAGAAGCTCTCATTGTTTAAAAGTGCAATTTGACCACATATGCTCCCTCCACTGCAAAATTATCAATTTCTCTGACTTTGCGATTCAGCTGCAGGATGTTTGTGTTTCTTTGACTAAAATGAACAGCTTTTTCTTTTGGTCTGTGATTTTTTGTTGTATGTATGTTGTTTTTTTCCAGAGCTGCATGTATCCTCGTAGTACACGATACATTTCTTCATTATATACCTACTGATTTTGCACGTTCGTCTATGAGAAGAACACAGGTATATAGTAGCCGATGAGACGCTTCCATTTTGGTGGTGGTTGCTGCAGAAACTGCGCTCTCTCCCTCCCGCGTCCGTCTGCCATGCCGCGTCCTGCCAAGCTGGCCAGACCGCGCCGCGCGTGCGTTCCATTCTGACCAACATTACTAAAAATAGCTCGTGGTTGACGTCACTCGGCGAAACGTGTATGAGTCGCTTAGCGGCGGTGGTGAGGGCGGGGGAATGGGGGGGGGGGGAGACTACTGAGGAGTGTGGAGCTCGGTTTTGGAGGGATTTAAGATTTGCGGTACCAGCAGCAGTCAAAACGACAGCCTCGCACTCCCTAATATTGTAACGGTCCTGTCACACCAGGTCAGCGACAGAGGAAAATATCGGTGACGTTACCCCCATACCACCCACCACCCCACCTTAGTTTAGTAGGGCGGTGGGATATTGCCGATGGGTTGCTGAATACCAATCACAGCGGAGAGTCAGACGTCGCTGTCGAGCGTTGACCAATGGGGAGCCGAGACCCAGCTGTCAATCAAGTCGGATTCAGTTGAGTGGGCGGGACGTTCAATGGGCTGTAGTTCCGTCATCTAGCTCATCTCCGGGGCTACAGGGGGCCAATGTTGATTTGGGCGAATTCCCGTCGCGGTTGGTGGACAGTTGATTTTAAAAAGCCGCAGGGTGCCAGCGCGAAGGCTTTCGACTGACAACACAGCATCAGCGTCCTGTCCGTTGTTTTTTTTTTTTTTTTTTTTTTTTTTTGGGTAAGGGGAAGCTGGGGTGACGGTGGGAATTCAAGGGGGCCTCCTCGCAAGGAGGCAGAGGAGAAGACTGGCTCCTCCGCTACCCGAGATTGTGCCTCAATATCGGCTATCGGCTCGGTTCAAGATCAACGCCTTGTTTGGATTTAGGAAATACTAGTCCTAATCGACCTGCTCGGCGGAGCCCGTTGACAGGTTGTCATCATGGGCAACGCACCCACGGCCAGGAAAGGCAGCGAGATGGAAAGCGGTGAGTTGAGCAACGCAGCACGCTTCACACCTGAGCATCACCTGGCCGGCACCAGCCTTCCTATCAGCGTTGGAGGCCTTAAAATTTATTTATTATGAGCCACATCAAACTTTGCTAATATGTATAGTAGCTACACACAGCCGGCTGTACAATCTGAGCTGTACATAATGTAGGTCGTGTAGTAGTGTGTCGATGACGTGGTTTGTGTTTGCAATGGTGATTATAATAATGAAACCATCAGAACCGCACAGCACAGCACTTCAAGTGCCAGCCACAGTAGTAAACATCTTTTGAAATCACAGTCTAACTCAAGGTGCGTAGGCCAGATCTGATCATTTTATGTGGCACGTGAAAGCAAAACATGTGTCGGCATTGTGTTACTTGTCATCACTTTGAATAACAATTAGCTATTGCAAGTATTTCATCATCAAACCTTTTTTTAAATAAATTGAGCAATATTTAAAGGGGAAATCTCACTCAACAATAACTAATGGGTGCGAGTGATGACCTCTCACATCAACCCCAAACATGGTGACGAGTATTAAAATTAACAAGCCAAATTATTTGACAAAGGTAAGACTAGACACAAAAATGTGAACACCAGGTATTTTTCAAACTCTAAAATATATGCTCCGTTTCCCCAGCCTCGAAATGTTACTCTGGAGGTACACTTTCAGCAGCAAAATCCACCTGTTTTTATCCAACTCAGGAGGCGGCCATTTTGCCACTTGTGTTCGACTGAAAATTACATCACATCACAGTTATTCTAGGCTCAGGTCATGACCAATCACGGCTCAGCTTCAGAAAACAGGTGAGCCGTAATTGGTCATTGCCTGCCCAGCAGCAGTGGCAAAAGGGCCGCCCCTTGAGATGGATAAAAAAGGTGGATTTTGCTGTTTAATTCATATTCTACAAACACAATATGAATCAGGATGCTGTGTTTAGACGACTGAGACTGCATAGAACATATAATTGTATTATTAATTTTTTTGCATTGACCTCCGCTTTTTATAACTGCTTTGTAATTGGTCACTTTTTTTCTTACTCGCAACTGCCACCTCTGGCCAAAAGCGTAACTGCAGTCTCTGTAACAAACGTGTGCATGGGACGCTTGCGAGTACGTGTGCTCGAATAAACTTCTTCTCTTTTTTTTCCCGATTTTCTCGGAGTCTAAGATGGATTTTGGGATGTGCTCGAAGCCAGCCTCTTGTTGTTGTTTTTTCAATTTTCATCCCAATTGTGTCGTACGCTCGCTAACACAACACTACAAGGACAAACACCTTCCACCACTCCACCCTTCCCCACCCCAAGAAACTGCACAAAAAAACAAAAACAGCAAAATCTACCTTTTTTTATCCATCTCAGGGGGCGGCCATTTTGCCACTTACTGTCGACTGAAAATTACATCACAGTTGCTCAGGGCCCAGGCAATGACCAATTACGTGTTTTCTGAAGCTGAACCGTGATTGGTCATAGCCTGATCCCAGAATAACCGTGATGTGATGTCATTTTCAGTCAAACGCAAGTGGCAAAATGGCCGCCTCCTGAGATGGATAAAAAAAGGTGGATTTTGCTGCTGAAAATGTACTGAAGGGAAGATACAAGCTGATAGGCGCAGTCAAAATTAAAAAGTCATGGCTTTTTGTACTCAACTGAGTAATGGTGTTGAAAAAGCTTTAGCATTAACATTTTAAACTTCATAATGCACCTTTAAACTACTTATATTGAATTATGATTAGTTATCCATATTGTGAATATGTAATACAATAATATGATGATGCGTTTAAACATTTCTATGGGTTTGAAAATTGTCTCCAGGCCTCCATTTTTCTCCGGGTACTCTGGCTTCCTCCCACATTCCAAAAACATGCTTCCTAGGTTACTTGAAAACTCTTAAATTGTCCAGTGGTTCTTTGTCTACAAGTGGCCTGTGATTGGATGGTGACCAGAATGTAACCCTCAACACTAGTAAGCAGAAGTGGGAGATAAAAAAAAGAAGATTGGAAATCATAACTACAATGTGTGCGACAGAAATAAATTTGCCACCCATGTTCTAAATATATATTGCTCATTAAAAATCAAGCTGACTCTCATTGTAAACACCAATATGTTAATATTCCCCATTTTTGGCACTTATTTGATTGTGTAAGTAATAATCTTATGCCCGGTGACTGTGCAGTGTGCACATACAGTGCACGTGTTAGTGGTTAAGTCCAACACGATTTACTACTACACTTTACTTCTACATTTTCAACTACAAGATCCCAGCATATTGACATCTTGAAGTGCACTAAAACACAAATTAAATCAATGTGTGTTGATGTTTTCCAAGTTATTGGAGCCTGTTGAGCAACTTGTTTGGGGAATGCGACTAAAGCTTAGTGTGACTGATTGATTGCTTTTGCTTTGTTGCGTGTTTACTTGGCTAAGCTCGCACTCTGCAATTGCATGAAATACATTTCATGACAAAGTCAATCTAAATATATATATATTTTTTAATTGAAATAGCACGATAGTGATTTGTGATATGAAGATTTGTCATATAGGGATACGGGGCTGTCCACTGTTCACTATGTTACTTTGAGCAGGTATTTGATTTGATGGATTACTGCCTTGCTCAAGAGCACAGAGATGAGATACTGTATATCCCCGTGCTATCAAACTGTACAACTTGGCATTCAGTGTGAGGGGATGGGGAAGATGGGGACGAGCACCTAATATTTTTGCATTATGCATGCTATGACATTTTATAGTATGTTTATTGAGTTACTATGACACCTTTTAGTACGTTTACTATGAGACTTTCCTTGAACCTTTTTACTTAATAAAATACGTACTGTAAATAAATAAAGCATTGCTGTCTTCTACAGTCAAGGAGTTCCTTGCTAAAGCCAAAGAGGACTTCCTGAAGAAGTGGGAGAGCCCTGAACAGGTGAGAGAAACCGCCATACAGTACATCGAGAAGTTGTCCGGGATGGAAGATGGAATGTATTTATTTATTTATTTATTTTCTATTTCATGGGTCCAAACGTGTCAAAATGTTGTCTTATCAAGTAACTCAGTGGCATACACAGTCAATTCTATTTAGAGTGGGACCAAATAGACTCAGCTTTAAAGTCATGTTTACACTCGGAAGAGAGTAAAATGAAGAAAGTCACTCAAGGGTTGAGGAACGAACTCACAACCTTCAGCTTGGGAGACAGCCGATCTACTCCCTGAGCCACGCAGCTCCTGCTGTATTTGAGTATATCGTTCCTGTCAGCTGGAATCTTCCTAACTCCAAGAGCAAAAACGAGTTTTAAGAGCAAAAAACGATAGTTTTTACCTCTTGGAGTTCCGCAAACAGTATAAGTCGCATAGCTCAGGTGGTAGTGTAGCCCTCTTCCAAGCTGAAGGTCGTGAGATCGTTCCTCAAACGTTGAGTCACTTATTTTTATTTTTATTTCCTCAATTCTTCATTTTACTCTCTTCCAAGTGTAAATATTACTCTAAAACAGAGTCTATTTGGTCCCACTCTAAATAGAGTCAAATTTACTCTGCTGAATTTACTGTGTATGCTTAAAGCTTTGCTTTAGTTCAAAATAATAGATAAATGTTAGATTTCCCTTTTTAGACCCAAAAGCTACGGAAACATTTTTCTTTTTAGTTTAAATGACTTACCTTAATTAGAATGTTGCATGGCATTGTGGCCAAAAAGAAAATACATCAATTGGGATTTTCAATACCATTTTTCCCCCAGACTGATAACAGTGCGAGTACTTAACTTTGAGTAGTCACCGTTACCAAAAACCGATACCATTAGTACATAAAATTCCCTCCAAAACACTGTAGATAATTTTAAAGAATAACTAAGAGCCAGGTTTATAATGTGAAACACTCATATAAATTCTCCAGAATATCAATCTGGGACTTCTCCAGTGATCTGCTCGGGAAAGGCGGGACATTCAGTGCAATACTTCGAGCTGATTGGGCAATGAGCTTACAAAACGTTTGTTTTGACCAAACACGGCAACAGATGAAAATGTCGTCATCGTCATTGTAGGTAAAAAAAGAAAGAAAAGAAGTACTAACATCTTAACCAGCTAAAAATGCATAAAGCACCTCTCGCTGTGGGCAATGCTGCAGAAACTGCAGGCTCAGTACAAGATGGATTCTCGGGGGTTGGTGAGCTCACAAATGCTGCAAAAATTGGTTAAATAAGGTTAAATATATCTCAATATAACAGTTTTTGTTAAAATGGCTAGAAATGAATGGCAATTTGTATTTTTCTCATTACTAATTTTTCTACTTCCTGATCATACAACGGCCATAAAAGTCACGAGAACCGATGGTTCGCTGGTATCAACACTGATACCGATACAGTATCGCTCATCCTTACTTGTCTTTTGGTGCTGCAAATAGTAAATCCTTGTTGTAGCGGATGCCGCATGCTAAACTAGCAAGCTAGCTGGTGAAATGGTCCTTTCGTGTGTTGCCATGAGAGGCGGCAGCAAACTACCGACCTATGTCACACATTAGTAGCCATGACTACTTCTTATTCTTCTTCCATTTTTCCTTCTTCTTCTTATTCCACTTCTTCTATTTCTTATTGTACTTTCTTTTGTCAGTTGCTAAAATGTTTTGATGCATTATTGCCACCTTCTGAAATTGAGTGCGTGCGACAATATTCAAAGATTTATTATGATTCGACTCCTTATGATTCAAATCTTTTCTATAATTGGAAGCGGAAGTTTCAAATCCAACCAGAACTTGTTCACTGCCATCAACATGGTTAGGGAACGGAATCCCCGTTCCCATGGGAGGGAGCCCGTGCCCTGCTTTGAAATGAATGCTGCTAAATGTATTACAAATTGCGGTATGAGACATAGTTTAACATTTTGTAGTACAGTAATTCATATTTTGTCAATGTTGTTGCTGTCTGCTAAAAGTGTAGACCTCTCTCATCAGATAGATGAGAAAAAGGAAGTTCCCTGGCAAACCTTAATACTTGAAACGCTTTGTCGTAGAAAAACGGACCGAACTGACAGCTCTGTGTTTGTGTTCATTCAGAACACTGCTGGCCTGGAGCAGTTTGAGAGGTTGAAAACTCTGGGCACAGGCTCATTTGGTCGTGTTATGCTGGTGAGGCACAGAGAAACGGGACAGCATTATGCCATGAAGATCCTCAACAAGCAGAAGGTCAGTCCGGGCCGGAGATCAAGGTACACGCTGTGCCACAATGCCAATTTACAAACAGGTGATGTTGTGTTTGGAAGTGCACAAAAAACATTGCAATCATTAACTCATTCACTGCCATTGACGGCTATAGACGTAAAAAAAATCATTTGAACTATTTCTATTAGTTTAACATTTTGTTCCACTTTTGTTAACAAGAGTATGAAAACCTAGACAAAAATACATTTAGAACAGATATAAAATTTGTGATTAATCGTGAGTTAACTAATGAAGTCATGCGATTAATTGTGAAAAAATTAATCGCCTGACGCCGTTAATTTTTAATAATCTTCTTTAAAAAAAAGTAATTGTATTTATATTTTTTGTTTTTAATCTTTTCTTCTTTTTTTTAAATAAGAAAAAGGAAAAGATTATTAAAAATTAGGAGCGTCAGGCGATTCATTTTTTTAATCATAATTAATCGCATGACTTCACTAGTTAACTCACAATTAATCACACATTTTATATCTGTTCTAAATGTTCAATAAAAAAAAGTCTAGGTTTTCATACTCTTGTTAACAAAAATGGGAAAAAAACGTTAAACTAATAGAAATAGTTCAAATGAATTTTTGACGTCTATAGCCGTCAATGGCAGTGAATGAGTTAGGCAATGTGGGTGCCCCTTCCTATGGCATTGGCAGGGTTTTCTACATTATCGTCCGACACTATTGGGCCAACACAAGCTAAAACCAGCACTGACCCTGCGTATCGCTGCCGTTGGGCTGATACAGTCCAACATACCCTTGGGGAATGTCAACTTATAAGCACAACTGAAAATGTACAAAAGTTAAGCGTCGCTTAATGACACAAAACTGCTATGAATCGTCACCAAAATTCACATGCACATATCTGGTCATGTCAATTCCAACCTCCGAAAATATCAAAACAGTTGCCACCATATTTTGGATTTTATGGGCACCAAGCCTTTTTCTCACCAGACAGTGCACTCTTACATTTACATACATGCAAGCACAACTGTACCTCATAATGTATGTGACAATTCGATCAATTTCATGTTTTTTCAAAAGCTATACTATTAGTCAGTCCCCAATGACTCCCATATATGTGTGTTATTTTATTTATTGATCTATTTATTTATTTTACAAATTATTCACCAATCTTGAGCGTTTGAAAATGGCCTTCTTTCTTTGATGATGGAATGTAAATAATTGAACAAATATGCGTTTTTTGGAGTCTTCTGAAAAGTGATAATTTTGGCGGTACAAGGATTATGCATAATACAGTAAAATGATTGTGTCATATTTAGTATTGTATTCTGTATTATTTCACGCTTTAAGAAACGATTACTTCTGTATAGTTACTTTTTTTGCATGCTTTTTTTTTTTGCGGGCCCGTGGGTTCATTATAAAATCTAATTGAATATTTAGTATGTTTACAGCAATAATGGGCAATCCATTCCACGACCACTAATACTGGAAGCTTTGTAGAATGTTAAGATTGATTGTAATTAAGAAGATGTAACAAAAAGCACATTCCCATCATTTTTCTTGAGTTTTCAGTTTATGTCGATGATTCTGCAGCACATAATGTTCTCAACAAAGCAGCATGTATGCAAAGTGTCCATCACATTTATATATAGTATTTTATTTTATTTATTTATTTGTTACTATTTAACCAGCGTTTCAATACAAGTTTGCCACTGTGGTATCTCAGTTTGAACACTACATGCAAACAAACAAACAAACAGGTAGGAAGACACAAGATTGCTTAGAACTTGAAAATTCCACACAGGAAGGCCAAAGCCCAGATTCAAACCCCAAATTCATAACTACGAAGCAAATGTACTATTATTTCATTGTTAGGCTATTAAACTCGGCTCTTTCTCCCAATTTTAGGTGGTGAAGCTCAAGCAGATAGAACACACTCTAAATGAAAAGCGAATTCTCCAGGCCGTCAACTTCCCTTTTCTTGTACGGTTAGAGTACTCGTTCAAGGTAAGGCGATATTGATTGTCTGTGTTTATTGACACAGTTGCGTATGGTTGTGTGTTGTTGCCATGTGGGAACACCTCGACAGCAGGCCTGTCTGACGCTGTACCTGTTCCCCAGCTGGCTATTCTTCACTTAAGGCTTCATCCATTTAAGCTGTTTGGATGAACCTTAAATGCCCCAGGGTTGAATACTTTGATGCCTCAGATAAACCTATTAAGAGCAGGCTTGCCCAGTGTCTGTTTTTTATGCCTCCCTGAGATTTCACACAAATAAGCGGCATATGGAATGAGAATGGTTGTAGATTGCAAAGATATCAATAATGATCTGCAGTTGGATCAATCCACTTGCCGTATTTCTTTGGTGCTGGACTGCTGCAGTCGCATTTCATTTTAGCTGCTTTTTGTGGCGAGTGACCTCTAGTGGCACATTTCTGGGACTACATTATAGGGGCTGCGCTTAATCAAAGATGTCAGTCAGTGTTTTAATGGCATTGAAAGTATGCCTTCTTGATTTTCACATTAGTGATGTCAAAGTTCAATACTCCCAAGCTCAATGAACCCAGTATTCCCGGAGAGGTGAAAAAAAGTTTGTTGTTACATACAGAAACAGGTTGTCATTTATGTATATTAAAAAAAATAAATGTGAATGCTAAACTTTCAAACCATGATATTGTTGTTGGTTAGCCACACTTTTAGGCCTTTTTTTTGTTTTAATGATTTGAAAAGTAGTTATAGATTTATTTGTATTAACAGACCATGTTTCACTCTCCCTCCTCTATAGGACAACACCAACCTCTACATGGTGATGGAGTATGTGCCAGGTGGAGAGATGTTCTCCCATCTACGGAGAATTGGCAGATTTAGGTTAGCATGTAGTTGACATGAAGCATTTTATTTGGGGGGTGGGGGTGGGTGCATACGGAAAATTGTTAATCTGCAAATTTGCACTCCTGTGTTTGTGGGCCTATGTTTGCAGTGAGCCTCATGCTCGGTTCTACGCTGCTCAAATTGTTCTGACCTTCGAGTACCTTCATGCTTTGGACTTGATCTACAGAGATCTGAAGCCGGAAAATCTTCTCATAGATCAACAGGGCTACATACAGGTACATTTAGCCCACCCTTGTACTATACTAAAGGAAGTGCGACATTGTGATGATGTGTTATTATATCACTGATTCCTGAGAGTTGGGACAAAACGTGCCTAACATAAGGAAGTATTTAACATCTTTTTAAAAGTTAAATCTGAAGGAATTGTGTCTATGAATGTTTTTTTTTTGTCATGCATTTTTGACTTTTTTTGTGTGTGAATTTCTTTGATTGTCTGGTCTGCAGTCAGGAGGTTTATGTTATTCTACCTGTGCGCTGCAAGAGGTCACACACTCTAAAAACAATTGGGTCAAAAGTAACCCAATTAGGGATAATAATAAAAATGGACCGATCCACTTTATGGGTCAATTTCACCCAGCTTTCTGGGTTGTTTTATAGAAAATCACCCAATTTGTTGACCCAAGTAAAGGATCTGACCAATATTTATGAGTTTTTTTTACACTAAAAGACCCATTTCTTGACTCAAAATTGGGTCAAGTAGAGGATCGGTCCATTTTTGACCTAGAGTTGGGTTATTTTTGACCGAACTGTTTTAGAGTGCAATATGGGGTAGATGCCACGGACTTCCGACTTCCGGGTTTTACACATCAGGGCCGCGTTCCAACACTCGCACCACCACCCCTCGACACCCCCCCCCCCCAACTGTGCGCTCCTGCTCATCGGCGAGAGGGCGTCTTGGCTATCTGAAATGCGACGGGAACGTGCAACCGAGGGGCACAAAGGCGGAAGCACAAGTACTGGGACATTGGGTCATTGGTCTTTTTCCTTCACAGGTGACAGATTTTGGCTTTGCCAAACGTGTAAAGGGCAGGACCTGGACACTGTGTGGCACCCCAGAATATCTGGCCCCTGAAATCATCCTTAGCAAGGTAAACCATTGTTTTCCTCTTTTTACATCTTTTATATCAACTAATATCGGAACTTCTGGCTGTATTACACTTTTTTTTTTTTATCAATGTCATAAACTGTTCAAATATATTAATTAAGACATAAAAAACAATGTATCCTTGTTTCACTTGAATGGTGGTAAAGCTATTATTATTATTATTTAGAAGAAGAAGAAAGATGCAATGATGTTAGCCAAGTCATGTTCCTCAGCATTTAATGAAACCATATGCCATCTATTTTAATGTAATAAATATTTTGGGGGAAAAATCAAACTATTTGCCTCATCACATTTTACAAAACAATATTTTTTCAAAGTAATTGTAACACATAAATAATGCACAATTGCATGAGTGACAGATTTTGGTGTGTTTAATAAATTAAAGTTGAAAATGTTGATACTTTAATTTATGAGCATGTTTATGAGATGCCTCATGACCATATTGTCATCCTAATTAGGGATACAACAAGGCAGTGGACTGGTGGGCGCTGGGCGTATTGGTCTATGAGATGGCTGCCGGTTACCCCCCTTTCTTTGCTGACCAGCCTATTCAGATCTATGAGAAGATTGTATCGGGGAAGGTATGATTCACTGTCCGACTGATTCTTACTGTATATATTCATCACTGTCGGCTGATTATTGAGTAGGAATTGTAATTTGATCTATTCCGAAAAAAACAACCTACGCAGTTATACAACAATGTTTTTCATTGAGGGGTTGATGGCTTAATGGAAGTGTAAATTCCCCCATAATAAAATATATATACATATATATATATAGTTATATATAGTTTCGCTCTTCTTTTAAATTTACACGGTCTCAAACTGAATACGTTTGCTGCCTTCTAGTATTCAAAAGTCGAATTGCAGCGCACCCAATACCAAGTCATGACTGGTTTGGCAAATACGACAAGAAATGCTTTTGTTCACTTTCTTGTGTTCTTAATATTTTATTTTATTTTTTAAATATATATATATACAAATATTTATTTGTATCTTATTTTTTTTATTTTTTTTGCTCTGTGCAAGTGAGGCACACAACTTTAAAGGGTGAAGATCAATCTTGGTCAACTTTAGAAAGACAAATTGTGATGGCTTGAGAAAAGCAAGCACTTTGTTATCTGCCTTAGGTGCGTTTCCCGTCTCACTTCAGCTCTGACCTGAAGGATCTCCTGAGAAATCTGCTACAGGTAAAACGTTGCAGCTAAAGCACTTTTGTGTGTGTGTGTGTGTGTGTGTGTGTTTGTTTTCTAATGGAGGAATGTATTGGTCTCATTCTCAGGTTGATCTCACTAAACGCTATGGAAACCTGAAGAACGGGGTCAATGACATTAAGGGACACAAGTGGTTTTCAACTACTGATTGGATTGCTATTTATCAGAAAAAAGTATGTATGTTTTCCGTGTTTTGTATATTTCTGTGTGCAGATGCAGGCGAAATGTCTTCTTTTTTTTTGTCCACCAACAGGTGGAAGCTCCATTCGTCCCCAAGTTTAAGGGGCCAGGCGACACCAGCAACTTTGACGACTACGAGGAAGAGGAGATCCGCATTTCCTTCAATGAGAAATGTGCCAAGGAGTTTGCTGAGTTCTAGAGTGAGTGAATGAGGGAGGGCGTCGAAAAGGAAGCCGGGGGAGTCGCAGCTTGGCTGGTCAAGTGGGGAGCGTACCGTCTCCTGTCACAATCACCAGCACCAGCTGCAAAAAGAGAGAAAAGGGATCGAGCGAGCAGACTGAGAACCAGCAGTGTTGCCTTTTTCTGTTCTCTTTTCTTTATGATTCGGTCTCATTTATGGATCCCTTTATAATGAAGGTGTGCTTCAGATTCAAAGGTTGTTTAGAATCTCTTCTACAGTTTCCTCCCTGCTGGTATGGTGTCATCTTTCACGTTTGCAGCCCAAGAGAGGCAAATGCATTGGTCAGAATCATCTGTCGGTCATGTGTGAGGACCACTGCATAAGGACCAGCTCAAGTCTGCACTGAATTCTAAATTTACGTTGATAAATTGGCTGGTTTGCAGACATGTCACACATGATACACATTCGGCTTGATAGGCTTTTCTTCTTTTTTTGATGACTTGTGTGTGTCAGTATTTAGTCTCATTGCGACTTGGCAACTTTATCAATCTTCACGACCATTTTAAATGTTTAAATGTGTCTTAGTGAAATCATGTCACGCTAACTAACACAAACGAGCTCAGTTTGGTGAAGGAACACATAATGTTACATACAGTAATGGTATCTCAGGTTTGAACATATCACTCGGTGGGGACATTTGATTAAACATAGCTAACATGTTGAATGAGAAATGTCAAGTTCTGGTCAGAATTCAAAAGGAACAAAAGGGAATTTGTCGATATTTAGATTCGTGTCTTCCACACGTTTTTGCCCTTCCATTTGGTTTTGTGGACAAAAGTTGTGTCATCTGCGGTCAGATCGCACCTGCTGTGCATGTTTTTAAACTGAAAGGGACCATCTGAGGAAAACTGCTTCTGTGTTATCAGAGCACTTTGATCATCTGTCATTGATGCTGCTGGTCTTATTTGTGTGTGTGTGTTTTAATATCCTACGACTCAGCTCAAGCCATCACCTCTTTTTTATGTTTTATTCCATGGAGTAATGTTTCACACAAAAAAAACAAAAAACGAGCATAGCATTGAGCTGGCCAGGAAAAGCGAAAGCATCTGCAGCTAGCTGTTGGAGAGGCTAACATGGTTCTTAGTGTAGTGTATACATGTGGTCAGTCACTCCTTAAGCTATGACAGCAAGTGTTTTGACAACAGATTTGAAACATTCTAAAACAAAACAACCATCAAAGCCTTTTAGTGTAATTTTATAGCTTCTGTACATTTTGATGCACCGCCATTTAGGGGAGACTGGAGCTTGATGTTACACTTTTTACATATTTTTGGAATCAATACATCACATATGTACAACAAAATGTATACCAGATGAAAGACCAAATTATCAGGTATATATTTTGTATTCATGTCATTTTCATATTGTGTGTCAGTGCAGAGTTATAAGCAATCAAATATCGAGTGTGAACATGTGACATGCAGCCCCGCCATCGGGTCGGTTGTCTCACTCTATGGGGTAAAATGGCACATTGTATTTTGTAATAAAACAAGGGCAAAAGTATTGTTTTTGTTTTACTTGAAAGTGAGCTTTTACGTCAGCTAAATAACATTTTCATAATTACATTGAAAAATGTGTTGAACATTTGTCATTTTGCAAGTCCTTAGGAACAGCTGGCATGTAGGTCATGGCTCTTAGCCTCAAAGGCCAGTTTTGCCTTCCTTTGATTGAAAATTCAAGATTAAATTGAATTACAAAAAGAAAGCGCTGCTTCATCATGAAACTTAAACCAGTCCTGAAATGTGGACATAGTTACAACAATAACTGGGCGATCCATTTTTTTAAACACTCTGACAAACCAATTTCCTTACTCGTCAGATTTATCATCCAAAATTCAATTCTGGCATAAACCGGTTTGCCAGCAGAGCATTTTTCATTGGCCCATTCTTTGGATGTCTGACAACTAACCCAAAAAATGACATGTTGCTTCAAACTAAGATGTTGGCTAATACCAGCTCTAGGTTAAAGTTAGCTTAAAACAGACAAATGACTGAGGCATGAAACGATTTCTGAACCTTCCCTCTAACGAGTCCACGTGAATTTCTGCTAGAATGTGTACAAAATGTGTTGGGCTGAAACCTTATGTCACAAGTTGGTCAATTTTATATTTCTCAAAAAATCTGTACTATTGGTCATGTGTGGGTGTTATTTATTTATTCATTTATTTATTATTATTGTTATCCATCCATTTTCCAAACTGCTTAATATTATTTATTTTATTTTTTATATATATATTTTTTATATACAAATCATTGACCAAGCTAAAGTGTCAAAAATGTTTTGCTCTCGTTGATGGTGCAATATTAATGGTTGAACAAACATACCGTTTTGGGGGTCTCCTGAAAAGTGTCTATTTTGGAGGTAGAATATTTCGGACTGATGCCAACGATATATTAGGTTGAAATATTTTCCTTGCAAAATAGTTAACTGCCGCTTCTTCCGGTTCATAATGTGCTATATTCTTTTCAGACAGGGTATTCCACTTTTTAGTTGCGCCCTCTGGTGGAGAAAATAATTGCTATGTGACAACTTAACCCGTATGACAGCAAGCCCTTGTCTCCCTTACTAGTTCTCAATATTTTAGTCGAATTTCACACAAAAAGTTGTGTGCTGTAAGGCACTTCATCTGCAGTAGTTTGTATAAAGTTTATGTTTTTTTTAATGAATTTGACAATGAATGTGGAGGGGAAAGGAAAGGGGTGATTGGTAGTAGTTCACATGGCTGACTTTCGTACACCTGGTATGGGCTCAGTGCCGCATTTGAAATTGCCCTGTGATGATTTCATTCTTAGTCTTGGCCCCTACAGGATTCCTTTCAATGTCTGCATGATGACTCAAAGGATGTGTCCCCAGGTTTAGTACACTACTTTTTTTTCTTACTTTTTTTTACTAATTTCTATCACTTTCATGCAGCATGCACTATTTTCTTTCTTTATGTATGTATTTATTTATTTATCTATCCCTGAAACGAGATGATTCATCAAAAGCGGTGTATCCTAATGAAATGACCGAGGCTTATCGAACAATACACTAAAACAACAATTGCTCACTTACTGAGCAGTACTTTTTCTTTTATAAAGAGAGGAGGAATTATTGACTAATGAATCTGATGTCAAGTCCACATCAGCAATCAATCATTGCTATTTGTTTATGTACTGTTGTAACCCACTTGTGAAGGCGTCACACTTTCTGTATCCCATCTACGTCACATTTAATGTTGACTAACATGGACAAAATGAAGTTTGAATTCATGTATGATCCAACAATATTGTGTCTGATCGATGTTTCTGCAGTGACACTTCTACTCAAAGCAGGCACAATGCTGGTATGTTGTCACACTTCTAAGGAAATGAGAGACTCTGGTGTTAACCCCCGCCACACATACAACATAAAAAATGTGAGTGTAATATTTTACAACATGAATATCATCATTCCAATAAAGTTTTACTTAATTATCCCGAAAGGCCTTGTCTTTCCCGAAGTGGATTTGTTGCTTCTGTAATGTTAACATACTGTTATTGTACTTTTACTACTACTACTACTACTACTACCACTACTTTGAACTTGAGTATTTATTTTTCAGACAACTTTTTTATTTTTACTCCCCTTACTAACGGATATGTCATTTTAATTTGACAGTTTCTAATAGTTTTGACCAGATTTGGTTGCATTTCTAGTTATAACAACTTATAGAAAAGAGCAGCGTGGCTCATACCTTCCCCCCTTAGGTAAGACGCCCCACGTCCATAATTCTCTTCCTGACCACTAGATGAAACACATTTTCATCTCAGCTGCTTCCTTGGACTAAAGCGGCATTGTTAAACTTTACCTATCATTGAAACAATGATGCTGGCAATCAAAACAACTGATTTTGAGGTAGGTTGATGTGATATTTTGACACTACAAAATAAACTTCTCTTTGTGTGTTTTTGTTGTTGTTGTTTAAGTTTAACAGAGGCTATCAGTTTGAACAAACAATAATTATAGACAAACATTATAGTCGCAGCGGACCATGGGGGGGTTGGGGCGTGAAAAATGTTCTTCTTGCTGTGGGATGTAACAAAAAATTTTTTTTAATAACAGAGGCACTGCACTAAAGGAAACTGTGAGCCCACAGCTCATTATATGTGATATGTGGTCATGTACATACTATGAAACGTCATGATTTTAATCCATACGGTAGTTTTGTGTTTTACCAGTGAAAGTTTTGCCAAGGCAAAGAAAGATAAGGACACAAAAAACGGCTCAGAATTTTTAATCGCTGAGTGAGGAATTCTTGGCCTGCCGTAAATTGGCTATTTTTCCGTATTTGGCCTGCCTTGCTTCACCCCCTTTGTTCTCTTCACGAAGTGTTGTCTATAGCTGGGTTTCCATCCAACTGTTTCAAAATTTTAAAGCACTTACTTTACTGAAAATGTGCATAACGGACATTCAACGTATGCACGTTTCCATCTGTTCTTTTGCAAATATTGAGTGTCACAGTACGTGGCGGTATACACCATAGAAATGGGATCCACCAGTAATTTAAAAGAAAAAGAAGCGACTGTGCGGTGAGATGACATCGTATGAGTTTTCTTTTGTTGATACACCGAGGTGGCGCCGAAGGGAAAACAAAATTTGCAATGTGATGAGGCCCGTGATTGACTCACTCACAGGTAAGTGTCCTGCTGCAATTGCTGTTAGTAGTTAGCAACAAGTTAACATATTATTGCCCCAGGCTAAGTATTGTCACAGTAAACCTCCAGTTTCTAATAATTCTGTAAAGTGCAAAGTAGTACAGTTTAAAGCAGATGCACCACCTGCTATGTCACTTTCACTTTCAGTGAGTACAAAATTGATCACAGCTAAAAAAATAAATAAATAAAATAAAATAATGTATAATAATGTATCCATTCCATTGTAAAGAGTCTTTGGGTGTCTAGAAAAGCGCTATATAATTCCAATGCATTAATATTATTATTCACTTACCCACTTGTTATTAATGTATTCATTTCATTTACTTGTGTGCTTTTACCTACTTATAATTATTTTATTTTGTTATTTTGTTTCACTTGTATTTATTGCATGGCTGAATTCTATTCCACGTACAGCACTTTGTATGCAGCAATGGTTGTTTTAAAGTGCTTCATAAAAAAAAATGAGTTGAGTTATTTTTGTGGTGTATCTGTATGTTATTTTGAAGGTATGCTTAATGTTACCATAGTGACCAGAGTCAGAGAGTGTTAGAGGGCAGTGGTAGCCAACAAAGGTGGGTGAGAGAAAAGGGGAGAGGAGATTGTTGAAACTGACAACTTTATTTCAGCTGTTGAAAATTAACATTAATGGAGTGTTTAATAATAGAGAAAGAACTATGGAATTGCTGGTTCTTATTCTTTATTTTTTTTCCACTTTTTTTTTTTTAATCATTGCCGTTGGGTTGAAACCTCGTAAGTCACAATTTGGTAAATTTGGTATTTTTTCAAAAAATAATACTTTTGATCTGTCCACATGTGGGTGGCATCTAAAGTGATGAACATTTCTTGTTCTTTTTGATGATGCAATGTTAATGGTTGAAAAAATGTGTCGTTTTTGGGGTCTCCTGAAGAGTGAAAGTTTTGAAGGTACAAGGTTTTGGTCCAACACCAGCAATATGTAATTTGTTCAGGGGGCAGAGAGGATGTTAACCAAGACTTTGATGTTAAATACATGCTTTCATGTTATGTTGTTGGCGCAATGTTACGAGAATGCTGCTGCTAATAAAGTTGCATAGGAGTACACAGTGGATTCCCGTTTAGCAATCTCTACGTCCCCCAACGGCCCGTGGTAAAATTGTCAAGTGTTGATTGGTCCATAGTGATAAAAAGGTTGGTGACCACTACGCTAAAGAATCAGTTGCATGGCTCCAGACTACCCTTAAATTTTATCACTAGTCAAACTGACTTTCTATTTCTAATTCATTACAAAGTTAAACAGACACAGTGAGATTAGTAACCATTTAATTTTATTTAGTGCGGTATAACATTTCATGAAATAAAAGGAATGGATTTACATGATGGAAATTGCAACAACAACAAAAACAATTATTGTATATGCTTGAGTTTGACTATTGCTCGCATCCAAAACCTTCATATTTGCTTTTCAGTAACTCCATCCCTAAGCAAGTTGGTCTGTGGTTTGGGGTTTGACACTCCGCAGGTGTAGGCCAGTATTCGATCCAGGTATACTCTCCAAGAATATATTGGAACCTGAAGACAAACGGGTGAAAACAATTTCATGTTTCAAGTACACCTTACAAAACCAGCCTTGATGCAAAAAAGGCAATCTATTTAGGGCGTTCACAGACAGTACACATCTAGAGACTCACGTTTGTCGCTGGTTATCTCTGTGAATATCTCTTGATGCGCCCATGATTAAATAGGATTTGCCTATCTCCAATTTTAAAGCATCTCTGCAGTGTGGATAACTGAGGAATGTGCGCAGTTTGCCTTGGGCGCCCATATCTTTATTTCCTGTAATGGCAGCACGGGAGAAGAAAGAAAATACGTTGAAGGAAGAAGTATCAGTATGAGAGCATCAATATTGTCAGTGTCAGGCCAAAACCTCCTACAGGGCTTAAAAAAAAAATCCTGAGCCTGAACTTTTTCTGGGGAGCGGCGATTCGTTGTTCGACCAACATCAAGCCGTTACGATTCGATTCGTCGCTGTGGATGGACTTGGCATTTTTGGGAAACTCATGAAATTCCCGATGGCCAGTCCTCCCCACGTGTCAGGTCATCTCTTTCATTATCCATTTATATTATGTATAGTAAGTACATTATAGCACTGTGGGTTGCAGTTCCCTCTAGTGGCGGTCGTTGCTCAGGGTGTGGAGACGATGTTTGATCCCTGCTCTCCTCGAGTCATGTGTTGTTGTGTCCTTGGGCAAGGCACTTCACACACATTGCCTCCAGTGCTACTCATACTGGTGTATGGAAGGTGCGAATGTTTGGTGGTGGTTGGAGGGGCCGTAGCTGTGGCTACTTGAGTAGCTTACCGCCACCACAGTGTGAATGTGTGAGTGCTTCAATAATGTAATGCATTCCATTGTAAAGCGTCTTTGAGTGTTTAGAAAAGCGCTATATGAATCCGATGCATTATTATTAGTATTTTTATAGTGCTGCAGTTATCGAATATTTTAGTATTCAAATATCCTACGGAAAATTCTATTGAATAATCAGGTATTTGGATAAAAATAATATTTTCGCATGGCGAAAGAACAATTATGAATACAGAAGACATAAAAAATATATTTACACTTAATAATGATCGACCAACTTTCATTTCTAGATAATCAACTTTTTTTTTTAAACTTAAATTTAAATTGTGCTTAAAAGCACATTTTTTCCTCTCTAGAAAGTTTAGGAGATTTTCGACAAATCTCTCCCCATGGATTTTGGAATAACCTTGTTAAATATTAGGAAACCTCCCTGTCTACATACTCTTAAAACACATCTTTGTTCTTTGGCGTTTGACTCATGAGAGTCATCATTGTTTCGATGTTTTATGGTGCTTGATGTATTTTGTTATTAATTAATTAATTTTATTTACTTACTTACTTGTGTTATTTTATAAGATAATGATTAATTTATTTGGTGTTATTTTGTATGAAATCAAATTCCGAGTTGAGTAGTTTTTGTCTGTGAGACAAAGTGACGTCAGAAGTACAGTTGTGATTTTGCCGACCGTCAACTGCACCAGTGAGTGAGCTCAGTTTATTAAACTGATCTCTAGGAACGGCAACTGTATCCGGTTGTCAGCATCAAAGTGTGCAAATCATCACGTCGATTAGACTGCCTTTGAAAAGTAGTCCGATGGTTCTAGCTGCAGCCGCAAGCACCGTTAGCATGCTAACACTGTAGACGCCCTAAACACTGGCAACAGGCACCGTGCAATACAATGTCAGCGTAATTAATGCTTTTAGTGCCTTTAATTGGCAATCAAACGTGATTTTAGTACAAAGTTGTTTTGTTGACTTTGGTCGCAATAATTTACGCCGGCAATAAGATTGGCAGACACACGTTCCACAAGACGAGTCAAGTCATCCAATGTGCCGCAACTGGCAAAACTCTCCCGGGGAAAACTTCAAAATAAAAGTGTTTCTTGGCATTGCGCTTGAAATGAATTAATTTAATTATAACTGTTTGATTTATAATATTACTATTTAGAAGTGGACAAAATTGCTTTAATTTACTCAGTATGTCACTGTGGGAGAATTTAAGATGATGTGGGGGTGTGAAGCGAATGTGTTAAATAGATTCCTTTGTCTTTACAAAACCAGTTGAGCAAGAGGGGGGGTTTTCTCTTCACATTACTGAGAGCAGAGCGAATGTGTTAATTAGATCTCTTTGTTTAAAATGGGGCCAGCAGGTCTGCTTTGAAAAACAACTCAAATTCTTATCTGATCTCTGCACAACATCATTGTGGGAGTTGGAGGGGACATCTAGGTCGGCTCTGAAAACAACATCATTGTAGGAGGGGGAAGTTTGGTGAGTGTATTGATGTATCATGTGACTGTCTGGGAAGGAGAAGAACGGCTGAGGATTGGACGAAGAAGTCAGGGGAGGGGTTTGAAGAATCACGAAAGGATACTGGTGACTTGCTCGGAGGAGGAGCGACACACATGCGGGGAAACAATGGCGCCGTTGGCCGAACTTCATGTGTCCATAAGCTTATGTGAAAATAAATCCTGATTTCACCGATCTCATTGTCTGAGTTTGATAATCAACATTGTGAACACGGGAAAACAAAAAATCGTTTTCTAACACGCTCCACACATTACTTGGTATGGGAAGATTTATTTTGAAGTTGGCCTTCTCTCCGCATTGGCGGTGTTTTGCCAGCCTGTCAAATATTCCCCACATGTAAACTGTTTACTTTGCTGGATTTGTCATTGCGCTAGTGGCTCTTACATCGGAAATCCGGTACCGTGCCGGAGTACTTTAAGCCCTGCTCCTATGTCCAATTTTCAAATTTTTCTACAAATCCATGCAATTGGCAAGTTCCCATGTGGGTTTGTTATTTTTACAATTCATTGACCAGTTGAACGTGTTGAAACGAGTTTGCTTTCTTTAATGGTGTAACATTAGTGGCTCAACAAGTTGTTTTTTTGTTTGTTTCCTGCTAGGAATCTTTCTGACACCAGTGAATATGCAAGACAGAAAATATATTTCCTAGGTCATTGGACATCAAATCCCACCTTCTTTGATGACTTCGGTCACCCGCGCTTCATAGATGTCAGTTGACAGGCCATCTTTGAGTTCTTCCAATTGTATGCGGTACACTGAGGTCAGACAAGTTATACATTATCCTTTAAGTTAATCCTCGAATACGACAAATGAAATCAATATACTGTACATTTATCTTACCATAGTCTATCTTGCTGGTTGGGGTACTCTCACAAGACTTTTCAATGCGCAAATCATTACTGACTTCACCCTTCTTTTGAAGACTACAGTTCTCTGGGTGGTGGTGGGGTGGGGGGGGGGGGGGGGGGGTGGGGGGGGGGGGTAAGTTGACATAATGATGTGTTAATGCTGCTAGTAGTCAAGATGTATTTTTGCCCAGTCCAGCAGGATCTTACAGCTGCTTGGTAACATATAATATACTGTTCATATAGTAGTGGTCATTTAAATTATACATGGAGAAAACATATTTAATTGCTGTTCACTCGTGTGTGGCTCATTGTTAGATGGCGTATATGTGAACAATGCTTTACAAAAACGTTTTAATGCAACAACTTTACCAGATTTCAATATCAAATGTAAATCTGTACAAACATGGAACCTATTTGTTCTTACTGTATTTCTCAGAAAATTCACTTGATACAGTCTGAGTGAACTGGAGGTTGCCTTCCATCTTACCTTCAGCACAGGTGCATTCATTCTTTGTACATAGTCTCAGCAGCTCACCAGCTTTCCTCTCGGGATGGTAGAATTTCACACAATGCGTCTCTACAAATAGACAAGCAGTTTTTGTTGATCTAATACAAATATTCAGTTTTTATTGTCTTGTTTATCTGTGAATTGTGGTGTTAAGAAAGTTGTGGTATATGGACCAAAGTACTAAGAGTCCGTTCTTATTTAATTATTAAACCTGATTTGACAAGACCAATTAGTTCTCCCTGACTCTTCTTCATCTTATCAACACATTTAGGAAAAGTCTATGCTTCCAACTTTGTGGCAATTGTTTGGGGAAGGCCTTCTTCTGTTCCCAATACACAAGGCAAAGTCCACAAAAGCATTCTCATTTGGTGCAGATGAACAAACATGATATAACTAGAACAACATTTATAAGTGCATTGATTACATAAGTGACCTCACAAATTCTCAAGTTCATCTGGATCTATGGATGTCAATAGACAAAAACCCCAGACTCTAAAATATTTCAAAAAGTTAGATTAACTCCACATTTTTAAAATGTATCTATTTATAGTAGAAAAAGATTAACCAATACTGTACTGCTACTGTAATACTGTACAATGAAATTCTACGACTTAGTTGAATTTAAAATAGTACAAATAATGTATAAAGTACACAATAATCTACTTTGCCCCAGTACTCAGAAGCTGTTTGAAATTAGAGAGAGTCCTTATAACTTAAGGGGTACAAGTGTCTACAAAAATAATAAAACAAGAACAAATATTAAGCAAAGGTGTGTTTCTGTAAAATGTGTTAATTTGTGGAATTATTTTGGAACTGACCTGAAAAGATGTCAGTCACTTGCTGAATTAAAGAAAAATGTTTAAAAGCAAAATAAATAAAAACTATTTACATCAGTCATGAGCTGTTAAAAATGTATATATGCTGCAATGAATATTGTATATGTGAGTATGAGGATATGATTTATAAATGTATTATGGTATATGTCTATGAATTTCATGTACATATGTCGCTGGCAGATGTGCGTATGTTAAAGTGCGCTTGTATATATGATTAGGTTTATACATTTCCTTGTGTTGAAATACATTATCTTATCATTTTATCAACATAAAACAAATAAGGGGTAGGGCTAGATAGGTTTTTAACTTCCTCCAACCCCTTTTGAACACATAAACTATTTTCTTTCTTCCTATTCTTGTCGTCTTTTTTACTTCAATTTATATTTTAGACTTGTAATGTGTTTTCTTTATGTTTATATGTTCAATAAAACCATAAACCAAACTAATATAAACCACAGTCTGAGGCAGGAGTGACTTTGTGACTCACGATCATAGTATTCATAAACGGACACAGCAGCCGGTTGTAAGATGCCAACTTTCAGGGTTCGGATGATCCGAAAGCTGATTTCTTCACGACGCGTATGAGAGACCTGTGGAGAAGGTAAGAAACAAAAGGGAAGCAGCTCTAAATGAGCAAAAGGGACATAAGTGTCAGGCAAGGTGAAGAGATGTCTGTCCGTCTTACTTTGTCCAGGTAGATGATGAGAGAGCCCTTCTCTGACAAGACTGTGTTCATCTCATACTTTGAAATGATGGGGGCGTGTCCTTTGGACAGCTACATGGAAACATACAATCAGAAACTCTCCGAAGCTCTATTAACAATGTAAGGTTTGTCTGTGAGGGCTCGCACCAAGGCCAGATCTCTCTCATCAACACGGAAGCCGGTCAACAAGCCAATGTCCAAGATTGTCATGGATGCATCATGCTCTCTGCTCATATATCTGCTCAGACACAAAACATCACATTATTTCATGAGAAACGAAAACAGAATCAGATTTTATTTGTTATATTTTCAACGGGAAGGCAGGGGACAAGGATCAAATTTCCAACCTTACAGTTGCTAGTCTTATTTTTCTCGTGGTACTTACATGATCTCTATTTTTAGCATGTATATCTTCTGTTCTTGATCATTTTTTTCTACAAACACATCATACACAGATGTTCATGCAAATATTCAGGCAGATGTGCACATTACAATATTAAATATAAAAATTGTTTTAATGTCAAGTATTTAAATTACCTGGGATAAGTTGCACCCACATGTTAAAGTTCTTACAGTCACTTTCTTTTTCAGAAGGCAGGGCATAATACAACGACACCATCTGTTAAATTGACAACAGCTAATTATGTGATGGAACTCATTTGAAAGGGATGAACATGAATTTTTCCCATATAAGGATTTCTTCTTGTGTAACCTTTTTTGTAAACAGTACAGAACTTATAACTAGGGTTGCAGGTGAGCTGGAGCCTATCCCAGATGAATTTGGACAAGGGGCTGGCGACACCCTAAATCAGTCACCAGCCAATCGCAATGGCCCAAATCTGATCCCAAAAAATGGTTATTGTATGAATTAAAAAAAAAATCTTTTTTTTTTAATCTACAGTAGGCCTATACTGTAGCTGTTAACAACAAGCTTACCAGAACATGAAAAATGTGTTGACTTACTGTAAATGTTGCTTCTCCACTACCTTCGGCTATCACTGTCACATCTTGGTTAATACTCTTCATCTAAGGGTTAAAAATGCACACAAAGGCCTTTATATATCAACGAATTTGGACTGTAGCAGGAATGCTTACTTAATGCAACATTAGGCACGCTTACATTAGATGTTCTTGTGGCATGTTGGTTTTGCCTGTTAAAGCTATATTTGAGTGGTTTATCTCTGCCCGGCGCCTCAATGTCCACTTTCAGATCGTAGTCTGGCTCTTTGGCATTGGCCCAGTATTCCGATATGGCTTGATACACCATGATTGTAGCCTACACAGAGGAAAATGAGGAAAAAGTTTTAGTTGAGCCCAGATGACACGACTATTGCCGTAAAATCTTTTCTCACCTGCGTCGATCCATAGCCGCCGCCCACGAACCCCTGTTTTTTTAACCAACTCACCAGTGGTCTTGCATCCTCATAGGCCTTTATGAACAGATGAAAAGAAAAACGATGCAAAGCAAATGTAGGAACTATCAACTACAATACTGTCAAAGGTGGTATTCTGAATAGTGCATGGACAATATGGTAAACCTGTGCATTATAGTGAAGTTTTACATTGATTTTGACATACACGTGGTGACAAGGTCAGTCTCAAACACAGTTTATTTCTAGAAAATGTCCCTATTTTTTTTCTGTAGCCACTATTAATCTCAGTAACTTACCCCAGCCTTAACCAAAGCCAGAAGAGCATAGGCTGTAGCCTCTAGTGTATACATATGTCCTCTCGGCACCTGCCAATGGCTCAACTCTGCAAAGGAGACATGGAATTTGTATAATAGTTTTCTTTTCTGTTTATGTTTGATCATACACAGTAAATTCGGTAAATATTACTCCAAACAGAGTCTATTTGGTCCCACTTAAACAGAGTCAAATTTACACTTTGACTCTTTTCTATCATATATTCAAAAGTAACAGATTATCATATATATATATATATATATATATATATATATATATATATATATATATATATATATATATATATATATATATATATATATATATATATATTATATGATAATCTGTTACTTTTGAATATATGATAGAAAAGAGTCAAATGAAAGCTGTTTTAGGATTCACCTGGGGAAGCGAACTTGAAGAGGATCTCCTTGTTCAGCTTATTCTTATTCGCTAAAGCATATGATGTCATGGCTACAGCATAAGGGTTGGTGAGGCTGGGCAGACTTTTTTCAAGGTAAGACAGAGCTTTAGCTTCACTGTCTTCCAAACTCTGAAGAGAAAGGGAGGAGAAAATAAGTAAAGGGATCATGATGTTACCTACTACCAATGACTCAATAGTCATTTAATTATAGTTAAATGACTTGGCTAAAAGATCATAATACAAAAAGGTGGAGAAGTTTGTTCACTTCGGTGAGCACCTTTGTGCAAAACTCTTGGAAAGAGTGTTATAAGCAAGTGACAAATGAGACCTATTTTTGTTTAATGTAGCATTTAATGTACTGCATATGTTTTTTGGAACATATAAAGCCTTTTTTGTTTCTAACTAGCGCAAGGAAGAATCCATTCTTGTATACATCGTGTGGAGTTCTGCCACAAAATTTCACGAGTGGACGCAACTCGTCACTGGTTTTGCTAAATTTCAATCGCAGGTGCATGATGTTTCAACGTCGCAATTATAGCCAATCAAACTGCATGAACGCTTTCACCAACGCACAAAATCAATTTCCAGGTTATCAACGAGTAAGACAAAGCCACTGGCCACACACACTGCCAAGCGATAGAAATTCAATATAAACAGTACATATTTTGTGTTTTACAACAATACTTAACCATATTTATAATTTCATATGTATACCCTGTAGATGAAATAGCGAAGCTTGTGGTAAAAATATAGGCAAGCGACATACGTACTATATCGGTTACATTCAAATGAATGGGAGTGAGTCCTGCCTTTCTATATAATCCCATTTTTTGTCTTTATTTTCATAAATGCATCTGAGTGCGATACAGGCTCACATAGTTCACATCACAAGGAGTCTTTATGCTAAATTAGCCAATGTGTGAATGGGTGAGGGCCAACTGTCTTTTTTTGCGGTGGTCGGGTCCTGGTCAGATTCGGAAGGATCGCCCAAAAGCACTGAATGTGGATGACCCAGGACGGGTATAAGTTCCGGTATCACCAGAGGTTTTCCGAGAGAATTTAACCGTAGTTACATTTGTAACTTTCGTTTCACTGAGCTTGGCATAGCAATGTACTGAATAGTATGAACTAGCTATGTAGCTAGCTAAAAAACTCCCAAATTTGCCAATTTATAAAGTGCAAAATTTGTGAGTTTATAAAGTGGCAAATTTGAAACTTTTTCTTAGAATATTACCACCCCCTTTGAAAAAAAAAAAAAAAAAATATATATATATATATATATATATATGTACGTGTGTGTGTGTGTGTGTGTGTGTGTGTGTGGGGGTGTGTGTGTGTGTGTGTGTGTGTGTGTGTGTGTGTGTGTGTGGCCCTAATACGCCGTTGTAATCATTCATCTTTAACATGATCAGCGTTTTCACATAAATGAATATCATTAATAATATTAATAATTTTAGCAAATTTATTTCAGAAGTTTGTATCAAACTGGCAGCCCATTGCATTAATCAGGATCCAAAAAGTAGCTTTTAATTTTAATAAGGTTGGCGACCTTTTCCCTACACTGGGACAATAAAGGATTATCCTTATAACCAAAAAGGGGATAAAAAAAAAGAGAGAGAGGATGACCTTATCAATCATATGATGCAGCATTTTTGTGTCCATCACATTTTTGAAGTCACTCCCTGAGGCCAGTAGTTAAAAAATAATGTCAAGTAAATTGGGTTCGGTACTCACATTAACAGTGGCAGCACAAAGTGCTCTTGACTCCTGTATTGTAATGAGATTGAAGGCCGTCATAGAGGCGTCTGTGTCTGCACCCTTCACGTCACCCTACATGCATGCACACATGCACGCGCACACGAAATGTAGATAAAGCTGCGTTAGCATCAGAATCATTGGCAAAAACATCAATTCACAGCAATGAAAAACGATCGCCCTTACATTCATTTCGCTGTGAATTACATTGCCTACTTCCCTAAACATGCCATCAGGTTGCTGTGCATGGAGAATAAGAAACTTGACAGCATCACAGATCACATCTCTTGGCACTGCCACCAGCTGTTCAGCCATGGCAAACACTTTGGCAACATAGGCTGTCAGCCTGAAGGACGAGTGGGCACACTTAAGTTCCATTCATTTGCGTATGCAAGAGTCTGACTTTATTATTTAGGAATAATGACAGATACATCGTTTTTTTTATTCGTCTGACTCACCAGCTGCTACTACTACCCTTATTGGCCCACACAGCAAAAGAACCATCTTTCCTCCGGTAAGCAAGCTGATTTTTGAAGCCTGTGCCAAAAACAGTTGACATCCAGTTACAGTCTCGGTGTACAGTAATTAAGATTTGTACTCATTTTATTTAACGCCTGTTCCTTGAACAATATATTGTAAACCTACCAGTCTGTATGTGTTGCAGGGCTTCATCACGTTTCTTAAAGCCCACAGCCTCCCACTGGTTGGTTTTGTCCAAATAGATGGTTGCAATTACAGGCAGGGTCATGCCAATCATGTTCTGCTCTCCACAACCTCCAGGCTGTCGAATCAAACTACCCATTGATGTCCCAGCAATGGCATTCTCCACCAGTACACTAACTTGTTCTCTACCTGCATGCACACAGATATACACAGTTTAATAATCACCAACACATATTGTATTGTTGTTGCACATTTTGTTATACAACTCTATATTTTATTCATGTTTCAGCACGTTTTTGTAGATGGCTGGATCAAACCAAAATAGCTCACCTATCACAGAGATTTGTGTGACAGATTCTGTGCCTGGTACCACATCTTTTGTGGGAATTTGACTGTTGATAGTGACTTCTTGTTTTCCATCTACAATGTACACACACAAGTTTGAGGATTAGGCGCCAAATTATTCAAATATTACACAATTACAATCTTCTTGCCACAGAGTGTAGTCGTGGAATGTGGAAACTCACTTATTCCCTTTTTAGCAGGGTTAAGTTCTATTATCTGGGGAGACTTAACCAGGACGCCTTCAGGCTGGAAAAGAAAAAAGGAAAAAAAAGAAAATTAAAACTAAAAACATACATTGAGTACAGGCCAAAAGTTTAGACACACTCAATGTGTTAATTGGTTTATTCGCATTACAATTTCTAGTGATGTGAAAATGAAGCTTTGTGATTTTTTTTCTTACTCCCCTAGATGGCACTCTTGGTATAAAGATGGAGTGATAATGTAATCAATTTCAATTGCCCTAGCCTTTATCTTTACATCAAGAGCACCATCTAGAGGAGTTTAAAAAAAGTGCTTCACGAAGCTTCATTTTCCCATCACTACTATTTACATTGTATATTCTCACTGAAGGCATCAAAACTATGAATGAACACATGTGGAATTATGTACTTAAAAAAGGTGAAATAATCGAAAACACGTTTTACATACTTATCTCTTCAAAATAGGCACTCTTTGCTCTGATGATTTTTTTTATTTGTGCACACTCTTGGCATTCCCTCGATGAGCTTCAAGAGTAGTCACTTGAAATGTTTTTCCAACAGTGTTGAAGGTGTTCCAAGAGGTGAGAATGCCAAGAGTGTGCAAAGCAGTAACCAGAGCAATGGGTGGCTATTTTGAGGAAACTAGAATATAAAACATGTTTTCAGTTATTTCACCTTTTTTTTTGTTAAGTACATAATTCCACATGTGTTCATTCTTAGTTTTGATGCCTTCAGTGAGAATCTATAATATAAATATAGTACATTATACATTTTATAATATGTTTGGATTGCTGACATAAAGCCTTTTTTCCCTTCATACAAATTTGACTTGACAGCCAGCTTGCGGACAGAAACTTGGGGCTAGCATGGCTGCTTTAGAGTGCCTCAGGGGAAACTGAGTGTTCAAGTGTCCCATGCTCACCCCCGCATGAGAAGTGTATGTCGTGCATTAAAATGGCCAATATCAGTGGTCGGCACAACTGAGTTGGTCGACTTTTTCCCCAGCCCAACTGGCCGCTCTTAAATGTTCTTTTACCACCACTTTCAGCTGCTTCATTATTCCATCAGAGAGATGTGAGCCTCTCACGGCTGCTTTGACCTCGATGGCAAACGTTCCTTTATGCATGGGAATGATGATATAGGGCACAGCTAGCGTAGTTTGGGGCCCCATGTCAACCTCCTGGCTGAACTTTGAGCGCTTGTAGGCTGAACTGCACACATGCGGCGTCTCAAACAGATCCACACGCACCTCAAACACAGAGATGGAGAAGGGAACTGAAGGATGGTCACGTTTTATGGTGTCCACACATTGTTACAGCCAACAACAGAATGTCTATGCTTTTAAATATGGGTTCTTCTTCTAAAACAGCAACGTGAACACACACATAGACTTACTGTGAGTTCATCAGGGCTGTCGTTGTGGAGGATCGCCTTGATTTCAATCTGCTCTCCACGCACAGCCGAATAAGGAAGCTTGAGGTCAATGAAGAACTCTTTCCTTACTATCACTTCTAAAGGTTCACTGACACAGATTCCTAAAAGATAGCACACATAGAAAAAAAAGAAGGTTCAATGGGAAGGAGCATTCAGAGCTAGCAGAACATTAAACAGTAGCAGCTTTTGGTTTTAAGGAGAATTTGAAATGAGTGGCTGCTCACCATGTGTTTTGGATAGACTAATACCCATGAACTGCCATGTTGTTATGGAGTCTTGCATGGGAACATAACTCAAATGTGATGTGGGGTCACTGAAACAAAGAAAACATGCAACAATTTTGCATTTTGTATGTATATCTCAGTGCTATATGGAAAATAATTGGACTTTACGAACTTATAATAAACTAAAGCCAAATGCTATGTTAAATGAACAACTCTCTTAAGTGTCAATTATATCTGAAGTTTTTTTTTTTGTAAACAGCTCTTGTGTTGGATCTTATTTGAGGTGCAGTTGTACCTACTCAGTATATGTTGACAGCATATAGATCAGTTTCCTTACCAGTTAGGCGTTTGTTGAGGGCAAGCAGGCATTGTGATTTCAGACCAAAGCCAGCTTTCAGGGAAATTTGTGCGGGTAACAATTTCAATGTTGTCCATGTAAATGTGGTCGTTTTTCTCACCTTAAAAAGAGATTTAAAGAGTCACATGAGAAAATGATTTCAGTGGGCTATGCGTAATGTCAAATGTGTCCATCTCTTACTCCGAGCTATTTGAAGGGTGTCGTGCTTCATCTCAGCTCGCTGGCCTTCCAACTCCTTGCAGCAATACAAGAAGGCTTCGACACACTTTGCGCCGTCAGTAATGTACTCGCTGCGTGTTTCACAAGTGTATGAGAGACGAGTTTCCGCCATGCCATCCAAACAACATTCCTTCTGTTGCCCTCGGTATTTACCCGCTGAAAACAAGGAAATGCGAAATATCGGAGGCCACAGTCAATATCTTTATGGTATATGTCTGATGCCAGTGTTTTTTTGTTTCGCAGTCGTTAGGCATACGTCGACTAGAAGTGTAGAGATATCTTTACCTAAGGTTGTAGTAAGCTGTAATAGAGTTGTAGCCCGTTTCCCCCTGCTGGGCGTTGGACATTTCAGCTCTGGAAATGTAGCACAGTTTAATCATAAAAACAACTCAGATACAGATTAGCTCTGTTGGTTAAATGTTGGTTATCTGCATTGTTAGGCAACATATTAGTCAATCAATTAGGAGACAATAGTCAACCTTTATAAAATAAATAAATAAATAATAACTGCAACTATAGTAGTGAATAACTTATGTTGTCGCCGTGGTAAAAACTTGATGATTCATGTGATGATAGACTTTAGGCGCCGAAGAGTGACATTGCTCACGACGAATACTTCACAGCAAATAAACAAATGTGAGTGAGCAGACCAACTTTCTTTTGTTCAAGAAAGTGGGTGTGGCTTACCAAGCTATTGACCTTTTGCACGTGATGTCACACAGCCCTCATGGGAACGCCCCCTACGGGACGCTGGACGGCAAAAGAGCCACTTGCCTGTATTGTAACCATTGAATCTCGTACAGCGTAAAGTCCTTTATCCAATCGATTATCTTATAAAATGGTCATATCTTGGTGTGCGGTCGGTTGTACAGACAAACAAAGGAGTAAACCAAATGTTGCTTTTTATCGCATACCTACTAATGAAGACAGGACGAAGTTGATTGATAGCAGCAATCAACAGAAAGGACTGGCAGCCCACAAAGTATTCACGGAATTGCAGCAATCATTTTTTGCGAGGTTAGTAGATAAATGTTGGATTTAGTAGATAAATGTTGGATTTAGTAGATAAATGTTCATACATTACTTCTAAACGTACGCTCTAACAAAGATTGTTATAGAGGTGTCGAATTGCGTGTTTCAAATCACATTAACGAGCCAGATAGTTAGAGTCCACTCCAACTGCACGAACACACAGCTTAGTTTTTTTAAATGGACCTTCTTTAAAACTATTAAGTGCATTTGACTGTTTATTAATGGGGGATTTCTTGGAGTTTTTTCACTCTGGAGCCGGAGTCATATTCATGAAATTACTGCATTGCTTGCCACTACGATAGTCATTTGTTCCATGCTAGTAAACATAGTCACATAACATCATCACAGCGTTTCAATATAGAACGGACTGTGTAAAAATAAGTCAATTAGCATGATAAACAAGTTTTGCCTTTGCATTACGAGGTATATTGTCCCCCGGTGTGAGCGTAGCATCTCGTCCCAGCGACAAGCTTTTGAATCAGCCCCAGTGTAAGTAGAAGAGACGGCATTGACTACATATGATACGCTGTGAATTCCGGAAAAGTCGACGATTTGATTAACTTGGTAAAAACAGCACGTAACCAAAGGTAAGGGGCTGTTTTCAAACTAGCGATCTCCAACTAAAGTAAATATCGCGCTCTCTGAGTCCCGACTAAATGTGCAACTTCGATGACAGGCGACCTTCGGTTGAAGTAGTAGATTCCATGTCTCAATGGGCAATAATAACTTTTAATTTGTAAAACAGCAATCGCTAAGTCGCTAAGTCGCTCCGGGTCACGCCCACTTCTATTCAACAATCATTTCCGTCCGCCGTCCGTCATAGGTCAGTCACGTGATCACATGACATCAGTGCAAATGATCAATAAGCACCTGTCCTTTTGCCTGAATGAGAAAACAGCCCATTCTGTTGAAGCTCTTTTTTTCCCATTCACATGAAGTGAATAAGTAAGTAAAGTAATACAGTTTTCCCTCACTACTTCACAATTCGGTTGTTGCAGATTCACTCTACTACGGATTTTCATTTGTGACCATAACTTCTTCTATTGCAGTTTTACCTCATTATTTTTCAGTTTTCTTGCTATTTTCATTCTTTCTAAGTGAGCCCAATCAAAAAATAATAATTGGGGGAGAGGAAATTTGTTTTACAAAAACTAAACATAAGAACGCTTGTCACCCTAAAATCCCCGTTTCTCATCATAGGTGTGTTCTGAAACACGCTCCAAGCGTGCTGCCAAAGGTGAGGCAGCACTTTAGACAGAAAAACACCCCAATCTGTCACCTTGTCGGTAAGGGGTTCCATCGCCAGCGCTGGTCTCAAACACCAGCCCAGCATCATAGAACACACCCATTGCATCCTTGCCTCCACCTGGTGTGCAGCCTGGGTCGTCCTTCTCCACGGTTTCCCACACCTGTTAAGCAATTGGTAGTTAATAGACCTAAAATTAGCTAACAAACCTACTATAATTTGAAGCTTGATCATTTTCTACTTTGCACGGTATTTGTATGATTGTTGTGTCAATGATTATTTATTATAATAATGAAAATGATCAGTTACTTGTGCAAAACGAATTCTCATCTGGAAGCATATTGATCCTAATGAGCACCAAACAAAGAAGTCAAAAGTGTTTACCTTTTTCTGGGTCAGACGGTGCTTCTTGTTCAGAACAAAAACCCCTTTATCAACTGCCACCAGGCCCACAGTGGCCCCTGGGTCTCCAGTGACCTTTAGTCCAAACATCTTGCGAGGTTCATAGGATGGTACCGGTCTGGATGGTTCCAGTTTGAGCTAAATAAATGATGAGAAACAGATCTATGTTTTCAATTCATGAAATCACTTCATCTTTTATACTGAGAATAAAACGTCACAATTATGGGTGAGAACTGTGATAGCTTAACTGTGAATTTACCGTTCCCATGCAGGAGTCCTTGACATCCACCCAAACAGAGTCTGACACCACCTCACTGTTATCTGGACGGAAGTAAGCTACGATACGGAATGATGGGAGCATATCTTTGGTGATGGGAATATTGACGGCGATAAAAGATTGGCCTATCATCCTGTGACGGCCATATTTCACCAGTTGTCCCCTGCCAATGACCTGAAGAGGCAAGCGTCAGGCGTTGAGCTTTGAAAATGACGATCAAACACACACACACACACACACACACACACACACACACACACACACACACACACACACACACACACACACACACACACACACACACACACACACACACACACACACACTGGTAGAAAACACCTCTCACCAAGTATGTGATGTCAGTATCTTGAGTTGGTGCCTTGTTTAGAACGAGGTTGAATTTTAGGTTGCCTCCCAAATCTAGTTCAGCTGTGTCCACATCTGCAAAAGTCACACTTTGAATGAAGATGACATACTGAAATAGCTTCTGCTATGTAGTACATAGAATAATGACGGCGCGTCCTGTTACCGATGTGAATGTAGTTGTTGCTTTTGGTGTTATATGGTAACACTTCCATTTCAGCAAATGCTTGCCTTTCTCTGGTAATTTTTGGGTCATTGGTCCGTACCTGTTGAAGACACACAAGCAGACTATGGTGAATCTTTTTAAAGGACCCACATCACGCTGTTTTAAGCCTTTCTACATTTAAAGGGACTACACCATAGTATTTTAAGCCCTTCCACAGTTAACTATAGACATTTAATGATGAAATCTTACCTTTGACACAATAGCGATGTAATTTCTTATGAAATATGAGTTATTTCGGTGGCTATTTTTCTTACCCGGAAGTCAAACGTTCGGTTCAGTAAAACCCCGCCTCTCCCCCTGTGGCTGCCACGCCCCTCCCATGACGTCGTCCGAGCCGGCTGCTTCGCGCAACGGCCTCGAAACATACAGATAGGTTTTAAGCCGATTTTTAAAATGGACTCTAAATTTCACGGGCTGCTAGAGCTCTGCGTTTGGTCACGCAAGCCATTCATTCTTGAATAAACATTTGAAATACTTCAGAATCCAGCTAGAGTCGTAAAGTTGTCAGGAGACCCGAGGAACGATCAAAGAAGAGAAAGAAAAGTGAAATCCAGCACCGACCAGACATCACCTACTACCCTCCGGGTTACCAACCAGAATCTTTCACCAACCCCAGAAGTAAGACACCTGATGCATTATTATTGTTATTATAGTCCACTAAAACCCCGCCTCTCCCCATGTGGCTGTCACGCCCCTTTCATAATGTTGTCCCCAAGACATCTGCTGGTTCCTCGATCCAGAGTCAAGTGGCAGTCTTTAAACGGCATTGATGTACTATTCATCCATGCACATGCTAATCTGTGTCAAGTAAGTTAATTTTTTTATGCAACAAAGCTAACATTAGCACTTTAATGTTAATATGATGTCATCATCTAGTTAGGGATTTGATTTACTGATTTACTCCCGTCAGGTTTAATTGTGGTAAATGCGCCAGTTTTAAGGTTTAATTTCTCCGGCCAATGCGTAATGGAACTGGCCAAGGTTCGCCAGGCGACAAATGCCGGGGAGGCCGGGTCATAGCACCTCTTTCCCGGATACACTTGTCTGGTGTCCGCAGGCTGCTCAGATAAAAGTGGGTGGGTGTTATTTTTCTACATCGCGAAGTAAAACCCAGTCATTTTCTTGGGTTGTGAGAGGCTGGTGCTTGGAGAGCAGGAATGCTCAGAGATGCGTGAATGGAGGAATACACCACTTTGGGGGTGCTTTGGATTGAAATCACAATTAATAAAACGATTATTGAATTTAAATCAATAATTTTTTTCAACTACTAAAACTAAACTACTCACAACTATGGTCATAGCCTTACGCCCATTCATCCCTTTACGTTGAACACTTTATTTTTGAACATTATTCCTTTTGTCAAGTATAAAATCACCTTGTAATTATCATATGAAATTTAAGCCTCTTGTATTTTCAATCTTCATTTTCAAACTTAAGCATTGCATTACTCTCTTTATTATATTTATTTTATCTTATGTTATTTTCACAAGTCTGGGGACTTAGTGGGGTAACCTGGGACCTCAGATTGTATTTTGTGCTTTGTCATGTGGAAATGTGTGTTGGTATGACAAAAATAAACACAAATCCTAAGATATTTGTGTCCTTGAATAGGTATAGGAAATAAATATTGAATCCTTGAAAACTTAGCTTCAAATATTTCTTAAAAGGACAGCAATAAATAAAATTAGTAACAAAGTTACTAAAATAACATTAGAAAATAAATACTTTGTGTTCCTGTGCATTTTGGCCACTTAGGGGCAGTGTGGGGCCATGCATCATCCATGGAGTACGCTCACATACAATGAGAAAAGAAGAATTATATTAAAATAACTCGCGAGCGATGTTATAAACATGAAGAATGTTTTGTATTCAAATAGACAGTTGATGTAGTTCTTCTTGTCCTGTGTTTAGTTTTACAGTTAGCTCCAACTAGGGTATCATTAAACAGCCTAAAGGATAACTCAAAACCAAATCAACTTTTTTTTCTGATAAACTGGTGTCTACAAATGCTGTCTACATGTGCTGGTCATTACTTTGACATTTTAGTGCATTTTTGTTGAAAGCTTGAATTTGGGGCTAAAACCGTGTGTTTGGCGCCATATTCAGGCAACACACTGGGATAAACGCAATTTGACTGTTTGTCCTCGCATTACACGAGACAATACGTACGACGTCACTTGTTCCGCATGACGTAGCCGCCCCCGCCGTCCACTAGTCCACCGGCTCATTCTCGTACACGCCTCCTTAAACGGCTTCTTCGCAAATTGTTATCGATCACAGCCAGACCACGCCCTACCCTCTCCCTATTTGCAACCCAACGGTCCTCCAGGCAAAAACCCCTTTGAGCGCCATTTTCAAATCTTAGTGAGGGGTAGAGCAAGAGTCTGTTTTCCTGTTGAGTTCTCCTATAAAGGACACTTCGGGACGGCAGAATCAAATTTATTTGCTCCGGGCTAAGTTGCTACAAGCAACATGGTAGCGGTGCATTCAGGGTATTTTCACAACGAAGGGAACTTGTAAACACACCGCAGCGTGAAGCACATTAATCGTTTTTATTTATTATTTATTTTATTATTTCGTTTTAAAGATTGAGAGAAGCCAAAACCGAAATCATGATAACATTTTGATTAATCATCTAGCCTTACTTTGGTTGAGGATTTAGTATTGTAATATGGCTAAAAGCTAAAAAAAAAGAAAAAAAGAAGAAGTTGATTTTGCACGATAAGTTGACAAACTATGTGAAATTTCAAACAGGCCAGAGGCCGACATGCACTGTTTTGTCCATGTCCTTTGCTAAGATCACCCACACTTAAAACATAAAAGAGACTTACATTGATCTTCAAATTGGCATTTGGATTGTTTGCTGTATTGACAGTGAGCTTGGCAACGCCGTTCTTTCCGGTGAAGCCGACCACCTCGTCTGGGTTCACCACCACAGGAATTTCTTGTGCTGGAGTTTCATCAGGATTCATAACCTTAAACTGCCTCCCAAGACACAAAAAACTGATTCGTCAGCAAACATTCAACTTTTTCATTCTATATTATTATCATAAGCCAAGTTTTACCGTTAAATCCCGTGAATGACACGCACCACTGTATGATACGTCCCAGCCCAAATCACCCTTAAAAAGCAGTTTTTTCCCTGTACCTGTGTGTGTTTTTAAAATCACGTTTTCAAAAATCATGCTGTTTTAGTAATTTTAACAAGCTATTTTTAATTTATTTTTATTTACTCTGCTTTTAACTTTTTTTTAAAGTAAGTGACGCATATTCAGTTACGTTGTGTATGGAAAGTACTATAAATCAGTTACTCTATTATTTTTTTCCCCAACCCCTAGGACGGTATTAGGTAATGTGTAGGTACTGGTCAGCATTTAAACAATGTGAAAATGTTTTGTTTTTTATTAAGCCTCCTGTACAACAATGTAAAATGAATTCCCCCTTTTAGAAGCCATCAAAATTATTTGGAATTTTCTTTCTTATTGTTTTATTGTAGGCATCTACGTATGTATGCTCTTTACCGTAACATGAAAGGACATTCCAGGTTTGTAATATTTGGGTGTCTTCGTGAATTGGATGGTGTATGGAGATGTGACAATCTGGATGCCTCGCAACTCTGCTTCCACCATTTCACTACCTGTAAACACAAATTGAACACGCATGACAATGCACTTTTATACCTATGTATGTGCAACTAATTAATTATTATCTGTGGCAGCAGAAATAAATCCTTACTAGGGATGTAACAATAATGGCAATATCGTGATATTAAAATTGTCACGATATCATCGTCTTCATGTCACGATCTTAAAAGTAGCACATCTGTTAAACAAGCGAGGTTGTATTCCATTTGTGCAATTCTAGCACCCTCTTGTGGTTAGTTTTCAGTGCAGTTTATTTGTAATTACGAATGTTTTAGCCACTGCGGTGATTATCACTCTAATAAATCAGTCATACCATCAAATATTTTTGAACATCTCCATCAAATAACATTACATTTTGCCTGTTTCAGCCGAACACAGCATTGACTATGTTTACATGCAGGCAATAACCCAATGTAAACGTAGTCATTGTGAACTACATATAGACAAATGATACTTTACACCACTTAGCCAATCGGAGCACATGACAGTTACTTCTTTGTCACTGCTGTTATTATTTTCCAAGATGTTTTCTTTTTTCTTACAATATTTTCTTTTTTCTTACAATATCATGAGCTGAAATATATATATATATATATATATATATATATATATAGCCTCCCCACAATATCGTGAACATTTTCATATTTTGAGGTTCATATTGTGATATTTATTGTATCATGATGTTGTTGATGATTGTTGGATATTGTAATTTGTTACATAACAAATTCTCACATGACAAATCAATCATTCAGAACATTTTCTTACCACTCAACGTCATTACGCTGGCAGACACAAATATGTGACTTCCCATCAATATATTAATGTTTGGGACTGCTGGTGTGATGATCTGCGCTCTCTTGAGTGTGGCCACTCCATGGCCTTTCTCGATCTAAAAGTCCAAATCACAAATACACACACACACACACACATATATATATATATATATATAATTTCCTTCACTGTGTTTTTATTTTGTTTCTCATTCTTTGCCTTTTTTAAACAAAATATTCAATATTTAATTGTTGAAACGATTGTTGCAAAAAGGGTATGTTTAAGATGAATACATCTGTGAAAAGACATTATCCATAGTATTTTTTAGCTGTTAATTCATACAGGAATAATGTTACAAAAACCCCAACCGATTAGTAGATCAGTGATTGTCCTCATTAAGTTATTTATGTATGAACTAACATAAAGTACATCATGGTGTGCGGTCTTGCATGCACTTACAGGCACTCTCTGAAGAGATTCAGAAAAGCTGCTCTTTTCGCCATCCTTGATAAACCCAAACACCACAAAGGCCGTCCCATCTACCTCTTTACCAAATAGATATCTAAATCGCATGGAAAGGAAGTGAAATTCTCACAATGATTATAAACGAACGTAGAGCACAGACACTCGCTTTTCTGCACCAAAATGACTTTCACTTACCTGGCTGCGATGTCAACAGTGAACTCTTGACTATCGTGATAGAAGAAGGAGACCAAAGGTTTTAATTTGACTTCAAAACTGGGGAGCACTGAAAGCAATGAAAACATTTCATTTTTTTAATTGGATAAAAAGTAACAGACTTTTGTGTGAAACGATTTACAATATGGTCGGCTCTCACCATACTCTTTGACCTCAAACTCTGCAAAGTAGCTCTGCTGTGGGTGACTTTGGAACTTGGCCACTATTTTCCAGAGTCCAGGACTACACAGAAATGCAAACAAGGTTTTAAAATTCATTTGAAAAATATACTCTGGGGAGAGGTCACACTCTTGTTTTTTTTTTTTTTTTTTTTTTAAATAGGATTTACCTTGCATTGATAAACAAACAAAGTTTCCTCAATATTTGAGTCAAAGAAAACAAGCAGAATGATGTAAAAATAAAAAACATAATCACCTGACTATCTCAGCAAGTTTGAAGTTTCCACTGTAGATCCCAGCCTTCAAAAAGACTGACTCAAGAGGTAAAATTATGTCTTCAGGGGTCTAAGGATAAAGAATATTGAACAAATCATCATCAGCCTGACGTTTCTTTCTGATCATGTATTAGAACCACTCCATAATAGGCTGCGAAGACGCCACAACAGGGCGGTCAACCCAGGCAATTGTTTCGGGCCCTGAGTTGAAGGCAAGAGACGGCCTGACATTTGCCCATGTCAATGACAAAAAGCACTATTACGACTTCATCTCTTGCGTAGGGCCCCTTATTTGCTCCTTACCAACAATACAATTGGAACAACACACTGCAATAACAAGTCAGAGGAGGAGGATATTAAAAAACAAAACAACTGATAGTGATGGGTTTGAATGTGTATCTGTCACAAAAGAGGTGGTACCTGTAAAGAAGTGACCCCAGTTTTTCCCCAGTGCCACCAAGCACCCAAAAAACTGATCACACATCATTAGCTCATATTAGTTAAACAACAGATCAGCTCCTAAGCGTGTTGAGACCTAACAATATAAATCTGTTGAATTTGTTTACACAGAACATGTAGAAATGTGTCTTATGAGATGAACAATTCATTTGTTGTTGAACAATATCAACCTCAATTCTGCTGTCAGCTTTTTCTATCCAAACGCCATACTAATACTAATACTTCCGTATGATAAATGTTACTCGCAATTATTATATCTTTTTTTTCTTCGTTTTAGTGTTTCATTTGATGTGAATTACTAGCTACTAATGACCTCACTTTCACCTACTGTCTACCGGCTGGGAACATTTGAGATAAAAATGCTAACCATCATCTCAATGATTACGGCGGCAGCATCATCATCTTGATTTTGGTCATCTTTCTCGATAGGTATCATGCTAGGCGTCAGTCCAAACATCCTGTAGTTCACTGAAAGACAGCAAGACACATTTTATTTGCGATAAGTTGTTTTGAGCTACGTGGCTGATAATAACGCCACCCGTTGCGCACCCGTGCTGTCGGGGGTGTAGAGATTCTTGTCCGTCTGGATGAAGATGTATCCAGACTGGAAGGAGACTAACACAACTTTCTCCAACAGCCGGTCAGGGAATTGAGCTTGCAGGTACACATACTGCTTCATGGTGGGGTCTGTGCTAAAGTCCTTTGCCGGTATCTAGGACAAAGACGGATGTGTTGTATTCAAGTGTTCAGAGACATCCAAAGTATAATCATAGTGTCTCTGTTTTACCGTAATTTGTCCAAAGCCTTGGAAGTTGTTAGCACTAGTCAGGGTCACAGACGCACCCAACCCAAGCTTTTTGGTTTTGGTCGGATGGTTCATCACGTTTATGTCCACTTTTATGTCACCCCCAGTGCAGTCTTGACATTCCACAAAAATGTTTTCTGCTGTTCCTACCCGCAACAGGTTGGGGGAAGACATCACCTTCCTGCAGCACATTAGAGTGAGACTCATTAGAAGCTAGTCACATCATTAGGTACACCAACACAATATAATGACTCTCAGTAGCAGGTGCAGGGCTATACTGTATATATATATACTTTATAATTGCACAAAATATTAGAAACAACATGTTGTTACTAATACTTTTTTAAAGGACAGATTTACTGGAATTGCTTATTTGTTTAATCTTTTTATTTTTATTTTTATTTTTTTAGAGTGAACAGTTAAAAAAAAAAGAAGCTTTTTTTCTCTCCCTCTCTGATTATTTAGATCATGTCACGACCATGATCTGAACACACCATCATGTTGTGTCTCAAGATAACCTCAGATGCCCCCGCCCTTACACGGACTCTGCAAACAATGAGTCAACTATTGATTATAAGGACTAAAATCCAGCATTTGATAAGTAGTCTACATTTCACCACTGCACTGTTTACCGTGTTTGATGTAACGACACAAATAAAGACTAACGACTACTAACGACTGGCCATATTGATCAAATTACCTTGACTTGTGAAACTGCAAACTACTGGTATGCTAATCATTATGCGAGTGGGCAAAGCCAATGTTTACAGTTCTTTCATGTTATTAATAAGGGAAGTGCGCATTACGTTTGCGCATGCGTGAAAATCAAGTTAAAAAAAAACTTGCTACCAAACAAAGCCGTCATTTGATTTGGCGGCCAATGGAGTGCTGAAAGTGTTTGTGTAACCGCACTCCTTAAAGCTTGCAAGCGTTGTTCAGCCTTAAGTGACAAAATAACAAATGCACTTGGTGTCATTTTTAACTGTCCTAATGGAGTTTATAGGCAAAAAAAAAAAAACACCATTGCAAAGCTCGAGAAGACTGAAGTGTACGCTTGTAAACCTCCGTTCACTCTTCCCAATTTCCAGGCAGAAAAGAAAGATCCAAACGGACGTATAAGAGGCTAAAATGGAAATTTTCTTGAACACATTTATTTGGTCAATATCCTGAAACCGAGGGAGCAGACGGAAGCATCATGAAGCTTGCTAGCGGACGTACGTGTAATGAAACTAATGGAGTGACGGTCATTTAAGAACCTGCTTCTAGCCCCAATTGACCCCTTCAGTAAAGAAAGGTGCACGCTTGCACAATTGCACATATTTTGTCCATATTTCAAAGGCATTTTTGCCATTGATTGTTAGGAAGTACGTGGCCCTATGTGGCCCCCCGAGTAGCACTGATGAAAAATTGTGGCCCCCTCCAGCGTTGACATTACCCATCCCTGCTGTAGATAGTACAAGCAGATCCTGTTGAAAGTGTTGGAAGGCGTGTGTAAAGTCTACTTACAGCGGAACACCATCAACCACAGAAGACAAATAGGCAAAGGCCAGTGAGGCCAGCAGCCACAGAGGAGTACACATGGTTCCCCTGATCCTGAGCTGCTGTCGATTTAGAGTTCAGCTCCGCAACGCTCCACTTTTATATTCCCCGCGACCAATCTCCTCCCATTGGGTCCACATAAAGTAGGCAACATCATTTCCCGTAAGCAGTTGCTAAACTGCTGAAATTGGCAAGGTCCACGAAAGATAAAGTTGAACTGACTTTCTTTTTGATGAAAAGGGTTCATAAATACACACGTGGTAAATGGAGTGCACTTATATTGCGCTTTTATCTATGTCTAGAACAACACACAAATAAACAAAGGTGTTTAGATGATTGGATGAATCTCAAATGTACATTTATAATTTTCATCATTTCTATTTAATGAACAATTCCGTTAGCATCTACAATGTGTGGAGTTGACACGCGTTGTGTTGGTTTTCTCCAGGTATTCCGACTTTTCCCCACCTCCCAATGACATGCTATTAAGGTTAATCTAAATTTCCCATTAGTGAATAAAAAGCCGCACATCCAATGAACATTTTCTGATATACAAAAGTGCATCTTTTTTTTGTTGATACAGTCATGTTCATTTTCTGAGCCTGTTGGGTCGATATGTCTTTTGCACATGCCCAAGCACACAAGGTTCAAGTTGTGTAATCACTGACAAACATTTGAGGAGTTTCAACAGCATGGAAATTTCCCCGATGACAAACTTGTGCTTGGTAAATGTAATGGCCTTTGACTGATTTTCTCAAAATGGCTCTATTGATCAACTTGGTCATTAAATTCTGTTTATTAAAATACAAATTTAAATTATGTTCATTATCATTCTGGTATAGCAGTGATAACTAACTGATTGTGATTACCGATGTATTTAACAAGTTGCAACTGGGGCATCTTTACTAAAACAACATCATGGTGACCAATTTTCAGACAAAGTACCTTTTCAGATCAATGCAATTCAACTTTTTATTTATATGAACCTTTTGTTTAAACTTGAAAGGAAATAATGAAAACTTCACTTTGTGTGAATTAAAGAAAAAAACAGTCTGCCACTCCTAGCGAGTGAAAGAGATTTTTTTTTTAAATGTTTTGCTTTATTTGCTGCTCTTTTCATGAACAAAACAAATGAATTACATATTTAACCCACTCACATTATCAATAAATAAATCATTCATTCTCATGAGCACAGCTTCAAATTGCAGCGGTTTTGTAACACTTAAAATCAATATGGAGTCTAGATTTAATCATGTTAACACACACTGTGACAGGATCAACGAGACCAGTTATATTTCTCTTGCCACCAGCAACAATATCCCAGAATAATATAAAGAATTCTGCTGCAAGGCAGTCAATCCTAAAACCGGGACCGTGTATGCATGTATGTGTGTGTGTGTGTTTGTGTGAGTGAGTGCACAAAAAAAGAAAACACTGCCAGCCTCCTACTATCAGCTGATGTCGCCAGAGAGATATGGGGAGAGATTTGTCTAAAAAATATACACACAAATACATTTCTGATTTTCACATGTGTTTTTCAGATCCACAAATGTATACGCGATTTTCACGTCTTTTTGAATTTTGTGCGAGCATTTATTTTATTTATTTTTTTTCTTTTATTACGTGCATTTATGTTTTAGACAAACATCACGCTGTTTCGAGATATTCACACACACAAGCTCTCAGATATTCACGAGTCTAAGTGCCCGTCCCGTTCCTCCCCCGTCCACGGGGAGACAGTGTTACTGTCTCCATTGAACAGGAACGTGCCCTTTCTGTTTCTCGTTTAAAATCGCGGATACGTTTGTGGATCTGAAAAACACGTGAAAATCACAAATTTATTTGTGTGAATATATATCTTTGTCTCCTCTACCTTCTATCTGTCTAGCCAAATCCTTAGGCAGGCCCAATTCTGGGGTTATTTTACAAATGGTCAGTCAATCAGTCCTGAGAGCATATACAACCCTCTCTCTCATCTTCATTTTACTTTTGCAGAGCCTACAGTTCAACATTTCTCATGACGTCTGCAACTCTTTCTGTGCATTTAAAACATGCCTATGCTAAAAAAAAAAAATCATTCCTTATCCCCTTTTTGCTTGAAATTAATTGTTCTTGTCAACAACCTTTCTCTTCCCTGCAGTTAAAAAAAAAAAAGACATGATTGGGACTCGTGGGTGACTTTTCATTCCACCTGGAGCCACTTCAGAAGTCGGCCACAAGAGATTTAAAAACACACATACATACAAAATGCCCAGGACAACGAAAATGTGGGGGGCTGCAGCCTTCACTAACAGTAAACTTTGATGTCAAGATGGGGGCCGCAAATGGCCCCCAGGCCGTATGTTTAAGACCTGATTTAGCGTCTTCAATGAACCTAACATGCATGTTTAGAATATGGGAGGAAGCAGGAATACTTGGACAAAATTTACAAATGGGAGAACATGCAAATTACACACAGAAAAGAACAGAACACATTTGAAAGCAGGTATAAATTAGTTGGTAGCCGTTTTTTAGAATGTAAAAAATGTTTGAAATAGCTCTTATCAATTAAATATTTGTAGTTGTTTATTGTTAAACTTTTTTAAATCATTACTATTTAGAACAGTTGTTGTGCACGCACGTTATATTAATAAAATTATCCAGGTGTGTAAAACAAACAAAAAGTTTTTTAACGGCTCCTCGACCGATAATGAGAGACGCTTCTGATTGGTCGATATGATTCACGTGACCTGCTTTATTTCCATACAGACAGACAGGTAGTGTTGTACCAAATAGTTTCGGTTGTGCTGAGGGCACGTCGATGTCTCGCTGTCTTTAAGCTGGGGCATTCCCAAACGACGTGCTTCATTTCACCTGGACAGGTTCCCGGATCTTGGACAGGTAATTTTTCTCTCAAGTAACGTCGTAGGTCTTAATGTTAACTGCGGCTAAGAAGCCGAGTGTTGGTGAGGGCTCTCAATTCGGTTCCTCCTACTGCTTGTGGCGGCTCCCAGCAACAGTCAGCCGAGCGAACAGGTGGATCAGGACGGGCTGCATTCCTTCCTGGCCGCAGAACCGCATCCCGATCTGCCACTCAGCACATATCGGCCTAGCAAAGGCAAAAATCTTATAGTGGTGGGCAGCACATCTACTGTTACTTTAGGCCTTCTTAGTTTCAGTGCTCAACTTGAGTGTTCCTCGGACCCGATTTTTACTTTCCCACTCTACATATGAAAACAGATACTGTATCAAGCGGTGTTTGTGATCATTTCGGAGGTCGGGGATGGTGCAATCCAAATGATAATTCAATCAATGTGAACGTGAGGATGTAAAAATGTGAATGTAGAATTGGTCCAACACACAATAGTAGACATTTACTATAGTGGATTCATGGATCCACCATGAATTTTGCCATCCATTTCTTTATTAGAGAACAGCAAGCTGCTGTGTAAAAAATACCGAAACACTGAATATTTGGACATGTGCATTCACATTTTTAGGGAAGGTTAAATTCATCCAAATATCATTGTCTTTTCATTGTTTTTCTCTACTTATCGGATATAGGAATGCTTGCCAATGTATATATTGTATTGTATTGTATTTTTAAATGAATTACAATTTGGTCCAGTTCTCTTTAATTTGATGTAGAAAACAGCTTTCCTCTGATTGGTAAATTCTCTATACATGGGCTTCTAGTGTTCTAGTCTAGTCATTGTGTTGGCAATGTTGGAATTTAGCAGGCCTGATGCTGGTGTTTAGCAAAATTTGTGGAGGATGGCAACATAAGCTTTTACACACGTAAAGAGGAGGAGGAAGTGCTGCTAACATAGAAGAAGATAGCAATTTTGCCATTCAGCATCATAAAAATATCATTTGGGTATATGTATGACTGTTTTGATACAAATGTACGTTAAGTAGCTATACGTATGGTATCGTCCCCCCCCCTATCATGATACGCATTGTATCATTAGGTTGTTGGGAACACCCAGCCCTAATACATACATACAGAACATAATGACATGCTGGTTCTGGTCATTTTCATCTGACCAGTTGTGCTCTTCTTTTTTTTTTTTGGCAGATTCTGCATGATAAAAGCTGATGCTTGTTGGCTCCAATGTAAAGTCCAAGGCCGCCCTAGACCTCAAAGTGTCTTTCCTTTCTTTGGGGAGGTAAAACATTGTCACATTGTCTAAAATGTGTTTGTTTCTTTTCCCCTTATCTTGCAGTTTCTCATAATTACCCAAGGAAGTTTCTTGGAACAACATAGTATGATGTGATCCTATGATATTAATACGTTACAAGTTCTGACCATTTAACCATGTGGAATTATGTTGTTTTCTATGCCAAAGCCCGACTGAGTTTTCCTCAAAGCCATGCTTCTATTTTGAACTGTACCTCTGCATTTATGTATGGTAATAAATACAGCATTCTGTTCTGGGGACATAGTCGACCATAGTCCATTTTGAAAATTTCAACAGAAAAATAACGTCAAAAGAAGAATGATTAAACCTACCAACCGTTGTATGTATTTGATATTTAGTAACTGTAAAGTTTTGCTTTGTGCAGCCAGAACTTTTCCTACCTCACAGTAATTTCCTCAGTAAGTATTTCATTTGCCAGGTGTCACCACAAAAAGCCAAAGAAAAAGTCAAAGGCAAGTCTGAGGAGATTTGTTTACACGTGTTAATGGTTTAACTTTAGAGACATAATTTTCCTAAAATTGTTAATGAATTTGAATTGCATGTTCAGTAAATTTGACATATTGAATCAGCGTCGGGGCATTTGATCACTGTGATTGGCTGTTAGCTAGCGAATCAGCACACTGGGCAAGAAGAGGAAGTGACAAATGCGGATAAACAGTACTGATAGAAAGCCAGGACCATTTTTGTCCCCGCTCTTTTTGCGCATCGTCACCCTTGCTGTACCCTCCGCATTTGAACGTACAATGTCTGTCTGGACAGAAGATCGGGAAAATTACTTTGTCTCTTTGGTTCAAGAAAGATGATGATGAGATGTATGATATTGCTGATAAAAGGGTATGCCGACAAAGGTATGAAAGCCAAACTATGGTAGGATTTACCTTTATACTTGAGAAGTATAGTTTGTAATTAGTAAATATAATTAAAAGTAATTATATTTACTAATTACAAACTATACTTCATGTTTGTTTACGCATTGCTTACGTTTTTTTATATCCCGCCCCCTTAAAGAAGTTTTCGGTTGCCTTTAGGAATAATGACTACCGCCGCCGATGGTATGGAGGGGAATTACTTCAGGCATGCGTTGAAAGTATGTAATAGTCGGGGTCGGTGCGTTGTGTATTTACGTCATTTTTCTACGCGACGTGCCGACGCCACAGGGAATGTGACCGGATTGGTGTATCTAGGCCTTTATGCTAATAGCTTCTCATTAAAATGACTGTGCTTCCAATCCCACATTACCGAGAGAGGTAACATCCATGTGAAACTTAATTCCTGGTTAATTAGACCTCTCTTCACTCACACAGGCAGATTCACTATTCCATAGTTATCATTTGAGTTTGTGTCAGGTAAAAAAAAAATATATATATATTAAGGTTTGTTGCACACTCTGTGCTGTTGACAGTGTTAGCGATGTAGCTTCCATTAAACAATTTTTTTTTTAAATCATGCAAGGATCATGCAGTATACATTCAAAATTAATGCTGAAAATTCGAAAATATTTTTTTTCTTCCCTTAACATTTTCAAAACCTTTTCACAGCTGTCCAGTACCATGACAATGCAGGTATCCTTCCCCGCCACGGTGTCTGCACTCATCTCCACTGTGGTTCTGCTCCTTGGCTTGCCTCTGCTACTTCTGCTGTGCGTCATAAAGAAGAAGAGGCGAATGGAGGGAACCTACCGTCCCAGCGCAGAAGAGAGGAAACAGGTCGGAGCAGCTGGATCCCAAAAGAATGGCCTGCCTTTTCCTTTGCCCAAAGAAGAACGCCTCATATGATTCCACCACATTATGTTGAACTCCACCACTGATCAACCGTTTAGATGAATATGCCCACTCAGTTCTGGTGATTTATTATAGGTTTTGCACCAGAAATCTTCTGACACACAATACACTTCTTCATTTGTATTCATCTTTTTAATTAAAATCTGTCAGCAGTTTCACTGCATTAAAAAAAAAAGGAATGCGTGTCATTTGACTGCAGAAGTTTTGTTCCATGGTGAAGTCTATCATCTGAAGTTGTCCACAGTCTGCCACATGAGGGAACTGAACTTTGCTGTGTATTTAAACAAATGTTTGATGGTTTTTACTGCACTCAAATTATTTTGTCTATTTATATACACACACACTGTATATGTACATAATATATGAACTATGTATTGCACTCATGAAGGTTACTAATTGACACTGGCAATAACTGATGCACTTTTATTATATTCACTTTTGTATGGAAAAAATAACGTGTACATAAATAAAGAATATACGCACACCATTGCTGACTTCCTTATGGTCGAGAGGAAACAAAGTGTCTCCCAGTCGGTCAGCCAGTGTGACCGCTTTATTAAGCTTCAAACATCTTTTTGAGTTCTGACACCTTGACAGGAGATGCGCCTCCCTGCTCATGCTTGATGGTGCTGTTAGCATCCGAATGGGCCCTTAAATAATACGACTGATCTGTTTGAACAATGTCACTGCTGTTGCCTGCTCTGTCAGTCTCGGCCAAGTCCTTGTTCCATGAGTTCTCCAAGTAGTCTTCGCTGGACACATGAGATTGGAAAACCTCCTCTTCACTTTTCTCCAGCAGGTTTCCACTTCCCTCCTCGTTTGCATCAGTCTGTATTGCAGTGGATGTGCTTTCATCACATTGCTTCTCATTCTGTCTCATATTTGCACCATCTTCCGTCTTTTTCAATTTCTCCTCACGTTGCTCAGCTGTTTCCTCCCCAGGACCTTGTTTTAAATTCACTTTCCTTTCTGGTTCATTCTCCCATTTTTCTGCCTCAAACTTCACTTCCTTTGAATTATTTCTGTTATGGATTTCAACGCCATGTTCCATATTTATCGCAACCTTAATTTTCTCCTGTTTATCTGCAACGCCTCTCAGCAGCTCTTCTTGTTCTCTTACAATTTCGGACGCATCGGCGACAGTCTTGTATGAGTCACGGCTCAGCCAATCCGAATTCTCAGTCAGCGTTTCCGCCTCTGACTGCTCCGGATTCCAGCTGTGAAGGCTGCCACTGCCACTCGTGGACAGGGAGAGACTCTCCTGGCTGGGATTGGCTCGACCAAGCTAAACACAACGCAAGTAGTTAATCAAATTTACACTTGGTCGACCTGCACAAGTGGATAAGACGAAGGGACAATGTAATCCAATACGATAGATTTGCAAAAAATTATAATAATAATAATAATAATCATAATGCTGTCCGCAGCCATCTCCTGATTTTTTTCATGCATTCTAATTAAGATGAAAAAAAATAAATAATAATATACTGTAGTTAGATTTAATTTCTGCGGTGTGGAATTATGTATGTCAGTTTTATGTTCATACCTTTGTAATGTAGTCATGACTGTCTGGCCCAAACAGATCCAGGCTGCGTGTGCCATATAACAGGCCCCGGTCGTGTGAGCTGCGGCTGCTGAGTGTGTCAAAGATCTCGCTTAGAAGATCCATTTCCTCTAGATCACACAGCGAGTCTTCCTCCTCCTCTTCATCCTTTTCAAGCTCAGAGTCGGCCTTGACCCCTTGCCTGGATATTGGCCTTGATACAAAGGGCCAAACAAGAATGTACACAAAACGTTCATGTTCTGCCGCAGTATTTAAGGGGTACATTACATCATTACATCAACAGGAAGTGAAAATGAAAGTAAGCGAGTGAAGTTGGGGTAGAGGAAGGGGGGTGTAGAGAAAGCAAACAAATTTAACATATTTTTTAATCGGTTTGACTCAACACCTGCCCATCCACTCAGCCCCCCCCCCTCCACACACACACACACACACACACCCCTAGCCTCCCTATACAGTCCTCCTCTAACTCATCCTCCTTCTCTACCCCTCAACTGCTCTGACTCCTCGACTTCTTCCATCTCGTTCACCGTGGACCAGGCCAGGGGGAGCTCAGGAGACTCCACCCCAAGAAGGCAGCTGGTCTGTGTCTGAGGGTAGGTTGTGTCTGAGGATGCTAAAGGCCTGCGCTTCAGAACTGGCTGAACCCCTGAAGTACATTGTCAACCAGAGCCTACCCACCCTCTGGAAAACATCATGTATCATTCCGATACCAAAGAATGGACGGCCCAGTGATTTGAAGGACTTCAGACCTGTTGCCCTCATTTCTCATTTGATGAAAATTTGGGAGCGGCTGGTGATGAATGCCCTAAAAACCACAGGTGCAGCAAGCTCAGAACACTCTTCAATTTGGCTACAGGAAGAATGTGGGAGTTAAGGATGTGGTACCTTCTGCACACATTCCTGGACAGAGAGAATGGCTATGTGAAAATTCTTTTTTTTTAAATAGATTTCTCAAGCGCCTTTAACACCATACACCCTCAACGCCTTGTAGGGAAAACTCACCACCATGCAGGTTGACCCACCCCTTGTATCCTGGATCACAGACTATCTCACTGACAGACCTCAATTTGCTAGATTAGGGTCTGTAACATCAGACATTGTGACCTGCAACACGGGGGCACCACAGGGGACTGTGCTCACCCCCTCCTCTTCACTCTGTACACAGCTGACTTCACGTAGAACGCCAAACTGTGTCATGTGCAGAAGTTTTTTGACGACACCTTCATCAGGGGGAATGATGAGAGGGAGTACAGGGCCCTTGTAAAGGATTTTACCTCCTGGAGTCATTTGAACTATTTGCAGCTCAACACCTCAAAAACAAAGGAGATGGTACTGGACTTTAGGAGGCACCGGTCCGTACATCTCCCCTGCCTGTCGCCATCTGTGGTGAGGAGATTGAGTTGGTCACCTCTTGTAAGTACTTAGGCCTGCAGCTAGACAATAAACTCTGCCAACTGTGACTCAGTGTACAGAAAGGTACAGAGCAGGCTGTACTTTCTTAGATAACTGGCATCTTGTAACGTCTGCAAAAGGATGCTGCAGATGTTTTATCATTCGGTGGTGGCGAGTGCACTTTTTTATGGGGTGGGTGGGAACGCCAAACAGAAGGACACTCAGTGACTGGAGAAACGGATCATTAAGGCCTCGTCCATTACTGGTGTGGAGCTGGCATCGGTGGCAGACCGGAGAGCACTATTTAAACCGCTCTCTGTCATGGACAACAGCAGCCACCCACTCCACAAGCTGGTGGTGGGGCAGAGGAGCAGTTTTAGTGACAGGCTGATCTCACTGAACTGCAAGTGCAAAAGATGCGGCAGGTCTTTGCTGCTTCCCAGAGCCATACGACTGTACAACATGACACAGAGGAGAGGAGGGGGAAGGAACACTGTGCAGTCTTTTCAGTATTATTTATCTATGTATCTATCTACCTACCTACCTATCCATCCATCCTTCAATCCATCCATTTATTCCTTCAAGTCACCTGGGGATTTTTTCTTTTTTACACAGTTTGGGAGTGTGTCTGTGTTTGTGAGATCAGTGTTAGATCCTGTGAGAGGGCCTGATGACTCAGACTCACCTTTGTTCTAGTTTATCCCAAAGGTGTTTAATCAAAATGAAATCAGGACTTGACCTAAACTATTCCCACAATACAAAACTACTGTGTCCAATATGTATTGGTAAGCTAAATGGTTAATGAATTGTAGTGATGTGAAAATGAAGCTTCAAGAAGCACCTGTGATTTGTTTTTACTCCCCTAGATGGCACTGTTGGTATAAAGATGCAGTGATAATTTAATCAATTTCCATTACACTATCCCTATAACCCTATAAACCAAGAGCACCATCTAGAGGAGTAAAAAAAATCACAAGTGTTTCATGAAGCTTCATTTTCCCATCACTAATGAGTTGGTAAAGTAACAGATCTCGTTACTTGTCAACAGGTTTACATCTCTCACCCGTTCCAAGCTGCCTTGGTTTCCTGGCCTCGGGCGACACCAAGTTTGTAACCAGGTCGACGTGGACGTGGCTGACATGCAACGTGGAAATAAAACAATCACCAGCATCGAACAAAAAAGCAAGGTTTGACAGACACATTAGTTTAAGGCATTGGATGTTGTGCTCTACTTTTCTCTCATGCAACTGACAAGTATGGAAAGACATGTGAGCACTTTTTCCATATCCTTGAAATCCAGTTTAAAAGAAGGCTTCATTAATTTTACATGTGGCTTGATTGGTAAATGTATTTTTCTTGGATGCTGTCCCCATTTGTCTCAATTCTCAGGTCACCTTGGTGGATCAGCTGCTTTCAGCCGACATGTTCTTTGGCCAGCTCGTCCCCGTTATTTCAGTAACAGTCGATGGAGTACATTTTGAATTTGGACTTGAGACGGTCTTTGAAAGTTTTCTTCAACCCTTCCTTTGATCAGCTCAAAATAAAAATATGTATATTGGGATGTCAGGTGTTGCCCAATCCAATCATATGGCCGACCCAACGCAGCTCACTCTTGACGACAAAATATTCAATGCTCTCAGGCTTGGAATTTGGCGAGAACACTCAAGTTAGATCGGTAATCTTCCAAGCTGACATGGAGACAACGCTGTTAGAAATGATCCATGGTCTTCAGGAAGTGACTGTAAAATCTAAGTGTCCAATCCATAATAACATAAATCCATTTCAACCGTGCAACTATGTTTGATTTCATACCGAAGATCGTGATTTTGGATGACATGAGCGAGCTCGGTCTGCCATATCCTGTTCTGGAATGTCCACCAGCTTTTCTTCCATTTCGTTGTTCCACTCATCCCTCTTCGCCATGGTGCATGTGAGTAAATGACAACACCGTGGCAAGATGCAATCCTATTGGCTGACATCAAGGTTCTATGTCGCAGGGTTCGCATTGATATGTCACGCTACATGGAAGATTATCCATAAAAATCAAACGTAAGATATTTCATTTTGGCAATAGCGAGGTTTACTGACGCAAAATCTTTAAACGTGGATTATGTTACACTATAAGGAGTTTTATTATTCCTGACAAACAATGTTGGGCTCGGTCTGGAAAACTTTTTGCAAGACAGGCCAATAACGGGGCTAAACTCTTGTTGACTGATCCAGCCATTACTTGTGCAGAACAGTAGTTTACTAATAAGGTTTAAAATTGTGCTAGTAGGCCGAAAGTGGCACTCTTAGTGGAAAACATAACGAATCAGACACAGTCATTCTATGGTAGTAGGCGCTGAATTGTCTTACAATTGAAGATGAATAGCGTACTAATAAGTACACCGTCCTTCAGCTAGATATCAAGGATTTCCAATGAAAGACATCAATTTTGTATGAAATATTGTGGCTGTTATTGTTACCATTCCAAAGTGTTGAGTGATTGGCAGACGATTCTGCAGGGAGTCCGACTGAGCACAATGGCATGATACAGATCCATCTCTCTGAATGGCCTGGGTTTGACTGAAAGCCTGCCTTACACACACCCACACACGCATATACACACTTGTTGGTGGAGCTACAAAAGTATCACACCATATCACTGCCGCCGGGCCGAAACATACTTGGCAAATTGGATTTTTTTTTAAATTATGTTTTTCTTTTTTTTATTAATCAATGTTTAGTGTTGAAAAAAATTTTCTTTGATGATTAAGTGTTACATGACATTTTTCGGGTCTCCTGAAAAGTGACGATTTTGGAGGTACAATTTTTTGGCCCGATGCCAGAGATATGTACCCAAGTTTTAATGCGACCACTACACTAGCTCACCTTATGTTTCAACCTGCTTTTCAAACCTGAAGTTGTGACACCTTTTGCCTTTTAAAGACAAAGATCATTATTGTATATAAACAGTAAGTAGTTCAAGTGTTGATACTCCCCGGCTTACACTCACCCGTATGTTATTTGTTTTGGACTTCATGTTGAGGATCAATGCTCCTCCCCCTCTCTGTCAACGGCACAAGGGCATCCTGAATTGTGCAATAATTAAAAAAAAAAAATCTTCATAACTAGTACTAACGTATAACTTACCTTTAAATGATCAACTAGCTGCAGGTAAGATTTACTTTTTCCTGGGGGAAAAAACACCAACAAGGAGATAAGTGACAGCTTCCACGATCACATTATGTTACAACAAACTGTACACACTGCACCTGTTGTTTCACACTCAAGGATCTCCTCTTCAAAGAGGTCCTGTGGTACTTTCCCTCTGTTCAGAATATCCAGGCGTCCATCTATAAACTGAAAATATTTCCCAAAATACTAATGTCATACATTATATCAAGGATGGCTCTGTCTTTGAATCACATTCATAGGGGGCCATTCTGTCCCTCAAAAGACAAAGTCAGTATGTACAGTACAGTACTTGTATACTGCAAACACAGATACAAGGTGCTGAGCGGATGTCGCCCTGCACCTGTTCTCCAGAATCAACATGTACGCTATTACCACATGGACGTTCAATATTTACTGATATAGATAGGTGCATGCATTACTATTGTCCTGCTAAGTAAAGCACCAAAATGAACATGTAAAGCAATTATTTCAGTGTGTGTCAAGTAGTAATACCGAACAGTAAGAAACATGATCTTGCATGAAATATCCAACCAGCCATCCATTTTCTAGACTGCTCATTAGGTTTACTGGTGAGCTTAAGCCTATCAGAGCACTCTGGACTGGTCAGTCACCAAATAGAAAAACAATCATTCACACTCACATTTTAGTCTTCAATAAAGCCACATGTATGATGTGGCTTTAAACCCATGCAAAACACAGGTACGGCGTGAACACCTCGCACAGAAATACGACCATGAATGAAATATAAATATATATATGTATTGTGACTACTTATATTGAACTATATTAATGTACACAACAAGTAGCAAAGATAAAATCAAAGGTATTGCAATGTGCAAAATATTTTGTACCCGAGGACTTTTTTCAAAGTGTTTATACAGTACAGTGTTAAATATTTTTGTCCAGTAGAGAGCAGCAGACGCTTACAGTACCTGTTTGAAAAACTGTAAATGAATGGCACTCTGGAGAAACCGCCTCATACTGGGTGACTTGTGATCTAGAAACAAATCCTTACTGAAGCATACTTCACCCCTCTGGAAAATCACAGAAATTATTACAATATGTCAATATTAACATCAACAAACAACAACAGCAACATACAACAACAATATACAACATAATAAGAAATTGAATTTCACATTGAGGATAAAAATGTATTAAAAAAAAATAATACATTGAAAGTACAGTGATGGATACGTAAAAAAAAAAAAAAAATCTAACTGCATAGACTATTGTCTAGAACCTTTATTATAATTATGAAAACATTTGCGTGCACTCCAAGCCAAATGTTAATAAGAAACCGACCTGGTGATTCTGCAGAGCATCCTTGTACCCTCCAAACAGGACTGACTGGGCCCTGAGAAAGGCCCGTGAGACCCCACAACCAGCAGAAACTGCCTGACGCTTCAAACATACTTTCAGCCCAGACATCTGCAGACGGATATACTGTACATTCAAAACTGGTGACATGAAGGACATGCAAGATTTCAAAAGTCCAAAAATGATGTTTGTGATATGCAAGAGACCGAGATATGCAAAACGTTTTCCACCTTAATGTGATTTATAATTTGTGCTCTATTGGAAAAAAAAATCTAAGAAAGAGGGAATCTGAAAGTAACTGAAATATTATGATTGCACACCCTCTTATAAATGGGATGTGGCTGGTTCAGAATCAGTCACATTCAAATTCGTGTTAAATGGGAGTCAGCAAACCCCAAAAAGATGTCAGATGTTTTGGTAGGCTTCTCTTGATATTGTTTTTGCTTTCTAGCAGAACCCTGACGTTTTTCTGACATCCAGGCTGGACTGGCTATCTGACATTTGGCGCTGGTACAGTGCTATTTAAATATTATTCTATTATTATTTTCACAACATAGCAAGCAAACAACATGGCTGAGAAGAATATTGTGCTCCAGTTCCAAGTATGTCTGTGCGCTTCTGCGCACTACAGGGTAGGTGAGACCAACTTCAACGATCAATCCGGACTTCAAATAAAATGTCGATAAGCCACTGCTATCCATGTACAGTACATTATTACTTGTTTTACTTTTATGTCAAAGTTAACCCTCGCGGCAAGTTGCACAGAAGCCAACAACAACTGTTGTCACGGCTGGCTTGACTATTCGCTACTTTTGCCATGAGTTGGCCAAACGTGTGCAGGAGAGCTTTTCGCTTTGACAATTATCTCCATGTTGCTGTGGAGCGGCTTCAACGGTCTAAAATATATCCTTATGTGGTCCGTGGTGCAAAAAAAGAGTGGCCGCCCAAGAGAATGTCTAAGTTGCGTATACCACCTGCAAATAAAGCTGAATTGTTAAGCTTTTTTTTTCCTGAAATTAATCTTTTGATGTCAAGCTTCAAGGAATTGTCCTGACTGTGCCAGTACTTTTGTAGGGGAGTGTACCGTCTACCACGTAACGGCGATTGTGTAGGAAATGATCGCACACCAACTGAAGGACAGCTACGAGCTAGGTAAATACATTCACACACACACAAAATATATCTTACCACATCTGAAGGTATCTTCTTCAGGTCATTGAAGGGTGTCTCCAATGTGTTTGTATCCACATTCAAAATGACAACTTCCTCCAACCCTTGTCTCCTCACCTTCTGCTCGACCCAAGATTTGATTAAGTCGGCGCGTTCATACATTTGTTCCATTTTAAACAATTTCGTACCTCGGTTAGGCTGCTGTGAACCCCTATAAGGTACGGCATAGGTGCACTGGAAAAGGGAATACCAGATGTGACACATAGAAATACGGATGACAGAGGACAGACTAACAGACAGGCTTACCAGCAATAGTCCAGAAGGTGAGGGGGCAGGACTGGGATGAAGATGTGCTGCCAGTGCATTGGGTATAACAGAGCCCCAAGTGCGTGTACACAAGACGTCAGCTATATGCAACACAGAAGCACACACGTTGTATGTATATGTGTGTGAAGTTTATAAAACGTAATGTACAATATAAAATAAATAATACGCACAGTGCTGAGTTTGCAAGCAAATATGAGGATACGTCTCTCAAAAAGCATGCTGGCATAGAGCTGCAGAATGTTCGTCACATCTACAGCCACAATCAGCTCTGTCAAGTTCCTCTGGTGTACGCACGCACACACACACACACACACACACACACCCACACACACGTGTAAATGTAAAGAAAGCAGAGTTGTTAGCAAGTAAAACTTCGGACGCTAGGTTTGATCGAAAATACTCACGTTTTCAGGAATAGACGGGAGACCTCTGGGATCCGGAGCAATGAAGTATGGAACCTGAGCAGGATTCAACAATTTAGGAAATGATACAGTTTGAGGTGACAGGTAGAATGAAAAAAGGTCCAAGGGTTGGTTTCAGGAGACCCTAAATAAATATGCAGCAATGTCATTTAAGTCCAATTTTTCTAAACTTGGTAAATTATATACTGTTTGTTTGAAGATAAATGCTGATAAGTTTTTGGGCGTAGCTGAAATGCTACACACTTGGGTTTTCTGGCTTGAGTCCCCTCACTTCTTCCACTATAAGTAGGCCTACTGAATGCCTTCATTTCACCAGTGGCCACTACTCCTGAAATAGTGATCACAAAAACGGGGAAGAATGTCATCCGTCACTTTCAAACCAGGATGTACGAGAAACATAAATGGCTCGCTGGCTGTCCACGGCTTAGCAAATTGTTGATTGTTTTCCTCTCCTGAATTGAGACCAAATTCTAACGTATTGGCAAATTTGTGGACATGTGATTGTGGTCATTTAACTCACCACGGAGCTGGTTACATTACACTGTGTGTGTGCATCAACCTGCGTCAGTCCTGAATATGTCCGCTTTAATTTGATACCTACACAGTGGTATAAAATAATATTTAAATAATATTTAATATTTAAATTAATAATGAAAATACCCCCATTTTTTTCGGCTCGCGCCTTAAATGTCAATCCAGCCCGCTCTCTCTAAACCAACCCCCCCCCCCACCCCCGCCACTACCGCACGTTAATGCAACTCACTGGCTTGCAGGCTAGCAAGTTAGCGAGTGGACCGGCAGTGGTGTCAATTGTCACTGCCTTGCTCTGTGTGTTGTGAGCGTCCACATAAAAGACACTCCAAATAAACTGTAACCCAGTGGCATACATTCCAGACAGTTGAGTCTGTATGAAACGAACGCATTTAAGTGACAGCTGAAGTTTAGTGGGACACATTTTCAGTGCATTTGACAGCTGGGAAGAGGTCTCTCTTTTGAAGCTTCATGTTATGTTCTTTGGCTTTTTTGTATTTATTTATTTTTTAAGCCATTCAAATGTGATAGTTTTGCACTCAAATTTAAAAGAAAGTATTTTCACTTAACAGGTACTTTCATTAGTTGCTCTCGGCTACAATTGCAAGTGACATCATAAACTGTCATGGTTTAACCACCTTTTGTCCCTCGGGATGTCTAACTGGATGGGCTAATAAAATGATCAAAAATGTATTGATACGGTATATAAGGATGACTAACAGAGACTTACCATCTGCAGTGTGATAGATCCATCTGCTGGTGGTATGGGTTGCTTGTAAAGTGCAGTGAGCATCACTTTCATCTCATTGGTCTATTCAGCAGACAAAAAAATGTAATCATGTTTATTTGGAACATTCCATACTTGACTTCAATACAAACTCACCTGCCCTTTATTGATGTAGTCAGCAAGGGTATTGAGACATTTATAGAAGACCTCAAACCATGGAAGGTAACTGTGAATACAATCAGAGTGTCATAAACAGAATGATTTAACCTGGCATTTTCCCTGATATGTTCATACCTGAGGATGCAAAGGCACATCTGAGCACTGTTGGTGAGGCGGCAGAAGCCAAAGCGTTGGCATCCATCAATATCAGTCAGAACAAATGTAAAGTGCTGCACAGCTACTTCCTCCCTCCCCCTGAAAAAAAATAAAAATTCTTAGGAATACAGTGTGCAATCCATGACCAAGCTGAAAAAGTTGGCCCAAAAAACAAAAATGCAGACGGACATCATTTGTTTGCCCTATCAGATTGTAACAAAATGCAGCTTCTGCTTTTAGTGGCTTGTAGTCTGACAAAAACAGGGTAGTAGTCTAGATGACGATGGACGGGGCTTCATTACTGTATAAGCCACAAACAAACAAGCAAACAACGTTTACATCTTATGTGCACCAAAAAAGCTCTCACACTCACCAAATAACTCTCACTTCATCCCAAAAAACTCAAATTAACCCAGCAAAAACACACAATAATATATATATATATATATATATATATATAATGTATAATATAATATAATATATATATATATATATATATATTATATATACATTTATATATACATTTTTATTATTTATATATAAATAATTATTATTATACATTTTTTGTTTTGTTTTTGCTGAGTCTGATAATTTGAGGTTATATATATATATATATATATATATATATAAATTTAATTAAAAAAACGTTCCTGGAAACTCACTAAACTTTCACTCACATGAAAAAAAAAACTCTCAAATAAACCCCCAAATTAATTTGCACCCTGAAAAACTCAAACACACACAAACACTCACCTACGGCAAATAACATCATACTCACACTAAAAAACACACTCACCAGAAATAATCTCACTCACAAAAACTCACCAAACGACCTCTCACACATATCAAGCAATTTTACTATGAGATAATTTTTGTAGTTGATGTGAGACCTTTTTTTGTCAAAGTGAAAATCAAATCTTTTGTGTATGAGAGCCAAAACGGGCAACATGTCTGAACGCACAGTACAGACATTCAGCATTCAAGATTTGAGACTGCTTCGGTTTTCAGTTTTCAGCTTCATTTCAGACACTCACACACACGCATGCATGCAAATTTTGATTCTCACTGAAAAGTAGTTTTTAGTGACTAAGATCACTTTTTTGATGTAAGAGTTGTTGTTGTAAATTGGTGTTGAGAGTTTTTTGGGGGGCTTAATGTGAGAGTATTTGTGTTATTGTGAATTTTTGGGTATGTGAGAAATTTTATGACAGGTGTGATTATTTTTTCCGCAAATGTAACGGTTATATCCAGCACCTCATTATTGTGAGGCCACACAAAACTACCAAAGACAAAATGAGAAAATGCTAACATAGTGTAAATATAATGTAAATATAGTTTCTGTTTGCTGTGTAGTATCTTTCTGACTAACAAAGCACACCTTTTGGCCAAAGTAATTATGATGGAAAACTTACCCTTGTATGTCGTAAGGGAAGCAGAACCTGGATAATGATTGACAAGACTCCTACAAGCAGATCATTATTTTTGTGTGATAAGCATGTGATTCAAAGTTGACAGTCGATGGATGTGTGCAGTACTGTACAGTACAGAGCGTACCTCTTCTCTGAAGTCCTCTGGAAACTGTAGACCCACACCGGGATCTGTAACACAATACATACATTTTCTGTATTAATGCGAGAGAGGGCACTCACACAGTGTAGCGCTTTATCTACGCCATATGGTGCATAAAGTGCAGGGAGCTGCCAGGCCCGCTGGGAGCAAATGTGTGTCATGCCTCAAGACACTTTGTCAGCGGACAGTGGAAGTCGGACTCTGCCTATCACCTTATCCTTTATCAGTCCTGAGAAAAATCTTAAGCATCCTCCAAGCAAAAATGTCACAAAAAGTTGATTGATTCCGTTTGAAATCTAGGCCTCCTTAAGTTGAACGCAAACCTGATATACTCACAAGAAGCTTTGAATTATTCTCTGGTGTGAATGGCAACAGGTGGATACACAGATCTTTTGTACCTTCTGCCACCTAATAGAAGAGCATTCTGCCTGTCACTATATGTCACTGGCATAGATAGATAAATAAATATATTGTATATGATTGTAATCATATACATGTAATTGAGAAAAAAATCTGACAAATACACTGAAAATTTATTATTTTCTCCAGCACATGATCTTACACGGCATACCTAGTTGAGAATCACTGCTGTATTCAACTAATTCAACTATGTGTGTGTGTATATACTTAATTTTTTTTAAATTTCTATTTGAGAGTATTTTGTCGGACCACCACACTAAGGATTTATGGGTAATTAATTGGGACACCTGGCCATAACACCTACAGTTGGTGTCCAAAATGTTTCCTTCAAGGGTCACATAGAGAAAACTTGAAGGATGCAAGGGCCACTTTGACAGTGACAAACTTTATTAAACGCACTCGAACCAATCAATTAAAGCAATTATATTATTGTTATTTTGGCTGTTTTAAAAAATGTCATTAACACCCTAACAGTTTGGGACTTTTCATGATTTGGGGTGGCCCACAGCTCTGTATCCCACTAGAACAAATCTGCCATGCCCTGAGCAGATATCCACGTTCAACACAAACACAAGAGTAATCGATAATAAGATGTCAATTAAAAAAAGAAAAGGTCTAGATCAATTTATTCTTAGGTGTTTTGCACACTTGGCGGATGGAGGTGATGCAACCCCCCCTGCAACCCCACCCCACCCTTTTCAACAACCACACACTGCAAAAAGGACTGTAGAAAATTTAAGAAAAAAAAAAAAGAAAAATGAGAAAATTATTACTTTAAATAAGCACAATTATCTGCTAATAGAACAAGAAATTTTTACTTAAATTTACCTGTAAGATTTAAAAAAATAAAAATAAGAAAATAGTACTAAGCCCATATCAAACACTGCGGTCTTGAAAATAGTATTTTCAGACTAAAAACAAGTAATGTCGACTTTTTTCAAGCTGTAATAAATAGAACTATTTTCTTATAATACATGAGTATTTTTTTTACGCTTGGATAATTTAGCCTGAGTGTCAAGCAGGGAAGTAACATGTCCCCTTTTCTTTGTCATGACCCAGCCAGGAATTGAACCCACAACCTTCAAGTTTGGGGGTAGGCACATTACCACTAGACCACTGCCCTGGTACTGAAAGAAGGAAAAATGATTTTAGTAAATATAAAACGAAATGAACCATATTGCACTCATCTGTTTTCCAACTTGTATTTTTCCATTTATCTTATTACTAAGATTATGCACAATCCTAAAATAAGACAATTTATGAAACCCCAGTTCAGGGCCTTTGATGTTGTTTAGTTGTCATCTTAAAATGTGGGAAATGCTTGTTTTAATCCTCACTGTACTTAAAACTGGCTGTTAACATTCAATGCCAAGACTGCTTGATCAAATAAAAATAATTAGGTAATAAGTTTCTTAAAATAAGCACAATGATTTTGCCAGAATTTTTTATTTTAAGGAAAAATATGAGCAAATTTAGATTAAATTTAAGAAATTATATCTTACTTAAGATTTCAGTTTTTGCAGTGCATCTAATATGGTTGCAGGCAGTGTCAAAAGTTAATTCATATATGCATATGAAAACAAAAATGATGTTTGAGCCCTTTGTAACATGTACGCTTACAGGAAGATTTTCAAGATGTTGGAGGCTTGCTGTGGATTTTGTTGTTATTGTTGCAACCAGTGGTACATTTATGAGGTCAGTATACAGGAAGAATAGCTTGAAGAGTGGTTAGTTGGCATATCTGTTTCGCATTCAGCAGGTTTGGGTTTCGAATTTCGGCTCTGACCTTCTTTTACTCTGACTTTCTCCTACAACTCAAAAACATGCAAGCTATTTAATGGGTTACTTGAACACTTAAGTTGGTGCATGTTAATGATTGTTTATGTATATGTGCCCTGCATTTGGCTGGTTGGTTCTTGAAAGGCAAAATCTGGTAGAGATGGGAACCTGTTGTCTGTCTGACTGGCACCTTTTGTATTTCCAAGATCATGACAACTTTAATAAACAGGAAATAAAACATATTGTAAATAAATGTTACATGTTAATTAATAAAAAAGAAGGTTTAGGGTCATACTAGGAAACAGATCACATTCATGTTACCTTCTGCTTTAAAGTGACAGCATAAGTGTTGTGGTTTTCAAACCACAGAACGGGAAGTACCCATTCTTACAGATTGTGTTCATATCATCCATTTCAGGCAGTTGTTCAGCTATTGATGCTTTACATTTACCAGCATGTATGCAGTCACTGTCCTCTAAAGAAAAATAAAAAGTCTGAGGAACAGTTTCTGCGGCTGACTAGTTCCACGACTCACCTTTGTCTCTGGCTATAGGATATGTTGCCTCAAAAAATACGTTGAACGCTCGCTCAGGATTTTGTCTGTGCAAACAAAGACAGAAGAGAACCCATCATACCAAATATGGTCTCAAAAGGACATTTATTTGACAATGGAATGTCGTTTCTCTCAGGCAAATGAACAGTATATCAATATATTTACATTTGTAGGTTTGAATGGAATTGCAATGCAAACACTCAAATGATGTATGGTTGCCTATGAGAAACACATTCTGTTTGACTTTCTGTCATTTATTGTGTGCAGTGTCATCGCTGCAGGAAACTTTCAGAAATGAGAGGAAGTGACAAAAACCCCAACAAGGACATCTTTTTTTTCAAATCATGATTTGGAGAGTGGAGGAGTAACGAGATCAATTTACCTTACTCTAGAGCCCATGCTGTCTGAGCGCGACTGCGTCCATGTGTCGGTACAGGATGGGCGAGATCTTCGGCATATGATCTCTGATGGCCTTCAGGAAGACGGAGACAAGTTGCGGCGGGCTGCACAATCAGCACTGTCTGCGTTTGACTGAACACTTCCTGCTTCATGTCAGTCTTGTGTCATCGTGTGCGCATAAGCATATGACACTACTAAGCAATTTCAAAACTTTAATATTCACTTTATCGCCAAATCCAAACCCCTAATGTTTCATTGTTTTGCATGATGTGCACATATTGACACGCAAACCTGCCCAATCTTATATATGATGCTCACGCTACAAATGTATTATAAATGTTCATTTATTGTTAAAACTGCACTGAAACATCTTTCTTTGACAGCGAAACAAATAATCAGCATTGTTTACTTTTTGTTTAGTTAGGTCTCAAATCTGGGTCACGGCACCAATTGAAAAGTTCTGGGTGAACTTTCACCGGGTCATTTTTATCTTTAATGCTTGCGATATTATAATAAAAGTAACGACCAGAAGACTGCATATTCTCAGATGAACTATTTAATGCCCTGTTTTCTTATAATGTGGAAGGTCTAATCTGTCACCAAAAAAAAGGAGACCTGAAATGAAAATTGCATTTTTTTTTAGGTTTTAGGTCATAATATGCATTCCCCCACCCTGACTAAGTCCCCAGAGTTGTAAGGAAAACGACCCATGTTTCCCTTGTCTATGGCAGTATGTGTCAACACAGCTTAAACAGCACTCTCAAACGAGCTGCTTCAGCAGATCGGTTTTATATGTCACTAGCTCAGAGCGAACTCCACCCTTACAATTTTTAACCCCTCCCTCCAATACCCGCGGAGGCTGGTCGGCAGTGGACCTTCACGAGAGAGCAGCGAATAACTGGTTTCTGCTCGGAAGTCATGCCCCGCGGCCAGGCTTGGTGAGTAATGATGAGTTATTAACATTGTTTTTCAGTTTCAATTTATATTTTAGCCGTTTTGGATTTAGTTATAGCTGTGTAGCTCAATGAATGGGATTGTCTATTGTATCTGTCTCACTCTCCTGAGAAAAGAAGGGAGTGTATGTAGTCTGGTACCTGTCGGAAGAGACAGGCTGATGTATGATTGTTTTTCTCTAATCTGATTTATACCTATGGGAACTTGTTGAACTCGCTGAGGGAGGAGAGAGGGATTATCTTGTATTCACTGAGTTGTAAACAAATGTAATGTGGGCTGATGGGAGGAGACTTTTCGTATTCACCCACTTTTCAATAAATAATGATGTGCCGGAGTAGAGGAGACACAATCTGAACACACTGTTTGAGAGAGTTCAATTGTTGTCATCAAAAGCTTTTGATACCTTTGCAAAGGGACTTCTTCACCAGAATCTCACCATTCAGTTAATTGAACACGCAAAGAGTAGAATATAAATATTCTCTACTCTAACAAATGGTGATCCCCGACGCTGAATTATAACGAATGGTGACCTCCTCCGCTGAATTCTAACGGATGGTGGTATTCTGACGTAGAGCAAGCTGCGGCGTTCACGGACAGGCGGAACTTCTAGGCCTAAATAAATAAAGTACGGTAAGTGGAGACTTTTATCCACGTAGGGAGGTTCTGTCTGTTTGGGTCCGCTGCAACTGGTTTTTCGTCTTCCAAATTGTCTAAATTTTAAATGAGATCTGTGAGAACAAGTTGTAGTTTGATGTCGTTATAGTTGGGATAATTCCTACGATATTGAACTAAACACGTCGTGGGGTGGTGCATTTAGAAGTGACGTAAATGCAGACTCAAAGAGATGAAGCTTTTTTTTATATGGGATGAAGTAGCGAATTTGATTTTTTAATTTGTTTTGTTTCTCGTCACGCTACGAAGAATCCTTAGACCATAATATATATTGAATAAAAGGGTTTGCCGGATGACGTAAGAAGTATTTCTTTTTACTAAGTATCGCGAAGATTATGGTATGCGCTCTGTCTTTTTTGGCAGTTTGGCCGATTAGGGGACTAGTATCATATTTGCTCATGACTCTTGGTGAGAACGTCCATTTACACGTAATATGTTTTTTGAAAAAGCGCCTGTTTGAAATTGAACAGTATCAAGGGGTCCAGGTTGATTACAGTAATAATTGGATTTGTGTTACTGTATTTGCAATCGAGAGATTACGTGAATTTTATTTTATTTTTTGGCGCTCCTACGATTGTAGTTTTGGGGTCAGGATTACCGTATGAATTCCTTTTGTTCTACGGTTTAATTCGATAGCGCGTGACAAGTTATTTTGAAAATGAGAGCCTTGCAAAAATTTTGCAATATATGGAGAACAGTTTAGCTCAGCGGGATTGGATAACCGCTGTGTATAAACGAGAGGTCACGTGATTCTTATGTGTGTCTGTTGTGTGGCCATATGTGTTAACCTATTGAACTATTATACTAAAAGTGAGACGTCACTGTATTGATAAATATTAATACTACTTGCGTAGAATAGAAACCGAAAGTAAAAAATAGCCTATAAACAAAATGGAGGCGATTTCGACCCGGATACAGAATGGTTTGTCCTGAATGCGCTTCCGGTTTATAGTCGGGACTTGTACTTGTGAGTCGCAGCCGTGCGGAAAAATAAAAACGTCGATATAAAATGAAAAAACAAACTATGGATCGATTGTATGAAAAGTTTTCGCTGGACAAAATGGTACGTCAGACTTTTGTATTTTCTTTGTTGGTAATGATGTAGTGGCTGAATTTGATGCTAAAATGACTCCAGCATTTGTGGAGCAGTTTACGGGTGGTTTGTTCTGAAATCACCGTACAAAACTGCGGTTTAAATGCCATAAGATTTGTAGACAACGAATTGGTAGAATAAAACCGTTTATTATTTTCTAATGATTAAAGAGTGTGTGCGTATGTATTTGAGTGTGTGACCTAGCTTCTAAAAGGTGGGGGCTATTATTGTGATTGTGAGTGAGAAATGTGCATATGGTGATTTTGTTTGTTTTTCTTCAATATTTTTAACTAAGTTTAGTGTTGTTTTTGTGTGAGATGAGACTGTTGTGATAGTGGCGTTTGTTTTATTAATGGGAATGTGATAAAATAGGTTTTGCGATGTATAATGTTAAGATTTCTCCCCCCGTTTCTAGGTTGGAAGAAAAGGAGGGGGCTGTGGGTTAGAGCATAATGTGTCCTCGTAATGGGATTTTTTCTTTGTCAAAATGGTAAGAGAGGAATGATAAACAATAAAAAAATAAGTAATAGTATTTGAAAGATATTGTTGAGTTTTTGTAGAAGAATATTAAATTAGTGTTTTATTTTTTGATTTGATTTTTTTATAGTGACTGAGCCAATAGTCTTTACACTTTAATGATTGATGAAGATGGTTAATTTGTTAACTTTCCCTTTTCGGGACAAATTAATAAAGAATAATGATAAAATAATGGTATTTTGTTTGAGCTATGTTGAGTTGACATGGTTATGCCTACATCTGTACAGCTGTGGCTAGAAGTAAGATAGTTGAATAAGAAGTTATAAATGTTTTTGAAATTGACATAATGATAATGATTTTTAATATTTGTTTTTTCTCTGAGTGTGTCATTTCAGAAACTGATGTTTGAGTTCCAAGGCAGATGAGGGTTTGATGGCCTTCACTGATTACAAACTGCGAACGGGATGCGCTCCAGCTGCTGATACGTTGTATTTGCAAGTATTGCTAGTAGCTATTTGGAAGGGGTATTGAAAACAAATAAAAATAAAAAAGGCTGTTTTTTTTTTTACGAAACATTTTTGAGAAAGCAGGAAGTGAACTGTCTTGCTGTGATCCCATTTCCTCAGTCTGGCATTGTAGTGCATTGGATCGGCCGGGTGCATTCGTTGGTTGAGGTGAGCGCCTGGAAGGACCGAAAATGTGTCATCGGATCCACATTGCAGACAGCGTCTGAATGGATGTGGCAGAGATCAAAGGTCAAAAGCCGCAGAGCAACAGTCTTCTCCTCCTGTGCCTAACAAAACATGATGCTCAACTTCCACAATGCCCAGTGACTGTGTACAAGCCTCATTACAGAGATGTCTCCTCTCATCGAACTTTGTCTGACACAGCCCCGCCCTGAACATTGACTTTTGAAAGCTGGTGGTCTGACTGGGATGCGACCCTTCAATCAGTGAAATGCTGCACGGTATATGCAAGGCATTTTTAATGTGTTGAATGGGGAACTGTGATCTATAGCAAGATATTTCAGGAAATTGAAAACGATATATGTAAATTTGAAATGAGGGATTGAGAAAATTTATTTCAATCTATAGCCTACTAAATTTTTGCCTATATTTTTGGGAGAATCAGTTTCTGAATTGGTACAATGGGAATTTTATTAATATGATATGATACGATATACTTTTATTTTCCCCGTGAGGAACTTTTTTGGACTTCGTCCAGCTGCAGCTATAGTATAGAAAAATAATAGAATAAAATGAGTAGTAATAAGTAAAAGGCTAACTAAGAAGTTTTCACAGTGGTATATATTATCTAAGTATAGGTTTTATATATATAATATTGAACCATGCATCTTATCGTACTGAGTTGATGCTATTTTATAAGTAATAGCGAGTTTGATGGTTAATTTTAGATTTTTTTTTTTGCACAGTACTGTGATTTATGAATCCCAGAAATATTTTGTGTGCTGTGTTTTTTACGAGCCCCACTAATATGTAAAAGAGGTGACTTTGATTAGCAGTTTGAGAATAATTTTAGTTTGCTTAAATCTAGGAGAATTAGAGTAATATGGTTACCTCTATTTTTATGGTCCCAAAGTCATCATATATTAGTGTCTTAAATTGTATCTGCTTGTGCTCATTTTTATTGTGTTTTGTAGCTTTTTCGTTTACCTCATAGCCTGATTTAGAGGGTTGTGTTATTTACGACGTCTTTTGAGTTATGAGGTCTCTATTTTATCCTCCCTTTATCTTGACGTGTTTGAAAAAGTCAGTGGATCTTTGTCAAAATGAGGGAGTTTATGTTTAAGAAATTAACCAATGTAGACGAATTAGTAGATTAAAAAATGAAAAGGTTTTGAAGTGATAATCCACAGTTTGAATATGAAGAAATCTACCAGAGGAAATCGAGCAGCAAAGTAAGTCTGAAGCAAGCAAGGACAATAATGCATATTCGCCGGATGAAGGTAATTATATTATATTATATCTTTTATTTTAGAAAAATGTAATGTTTGGAGCCCAGTGTTTGCAAAAGAGTATAGATAATATGAATATATGTGAGCTTTTTCCAGGATCATCATGATTCGGCCGGTCATGGGATTCTGGGAAGAGAATATATGATATGCTAGTAAAATGATTCCTTTCAGGATGGTGAAAGGCACAGTTATGCAAATTTAGAACAAATTTAGTCGTGGTAAAAAATTACCTATTATTGAACAAAACCTATTTGAAAAATAAATATTTATAAGCTCTGTCTTATATTAATGAATGAGCGAATGTCATTCAACTCAATCAAAGGCTGGGCTCTATTTTAATGTAAAAAAAATAGATATTTTCCTGTTCCAACAGCACAGGACCTACAGATCTTAACCAAATAACATTTACTAATCCCAACTAACAAAAACTATCAGGGTTTTTCCTCCAAATAAAATTTATGTGAGTTTATGAGAAACTAAAAATGAAAAGTTTCTGCACTCAGGAGAACGGCCCCAGGGGGTCAGAGAGGAAATCTTGTGCAGTTTGCTGCACAGAAAGAAGGATGGAGACGACATTCCACATCTGGTCTACAAGGCTTCCGGAGACGTGCCAGGCTCAGCTATCTCATCAACTGATGATCATCAATCTTATCACCTCCGACCTGGGAGCCACGTCAGCTGACCCAGTGTTCGGTTCTGGAGCGGCCGTTTCGACATCATTCGACATCGTTCTGACATCATTCAACGGATCAAGTCAAGTGCCTTTTCCTGGGCAATCATCACGAGAATCACATTTGCAGGCAATCTATTCTGGGGATCTGAAAAAAGCTGACAACGTCATCTTCTCATTCAACAAAGAACTTCATCACGAGATGGCTTCAAAGAACACATATTTGTCTGCCGATACATTGCGACACTTTTTAATGAACAACATTTTATGTTAAGCCTCACATATGCTATGCTTATTCCACTAAAAATCTTTTAAATGTATCAAATTGTTTTTTAATGTCATATGATTGTTAAACTACCTCCTCTCCTGCTAAAGGGATGTTTTAATGATAATTATTTCCACCACACAACCATTGAAAAAAAATGTTTTAATGTGTTGAGCTCTCATGAGCTCAAATGAGGGAATGATGAGTTATTAACATTGTTTTTCAGTTTCAATTTATATTTTAGCCGTTTTGGATTTAGTTATAGCTGTGTAGCTAAATGAATGGGATTGTCTATTGTATCTGTCTCACTCTCCTGAGAAAAGAAGGGAGTGTATGTAGTCTGGTACCTGTCGGAAGAGACAGGCTGATGTATGATTGTTTTTCTCTAATCTGATTTATACCTATGGGAACTTGTTGAACTCGCTGAGGGAGGAGAGAGGGATTATCTTGTATTCACTGAGTTGTAAACAAATGTACTGTGGGCTGATGGGAGGAGACTTTTCGTATTCACCCACTTTTCAATAAATAATGATGTGCCGGAGTAGAGGAGACACACAATCTGAACACACTGTTTGAGAGAGTTCAATTGTTGTCATCAAAAGCTTTTGATACCTTTGCAAAGGGACTTCTTCACCAGAATCTCACCATTCAGTTAATTGAACACGCAAAGAGTAGAATATAAATATTCTCTACTCTAACAGTAACGGAATACATGTACCGCCGTTGCGTAATCAGATTACCAAAAAAATTAACTGTATCCCTTTACAGTTACAGGGGAAAACATGTAATCAGATTACAGGTACTTTTAAAGAGGGCGAGCGAGAGAGAGAGAGGGAGAGAGCGAGAGCGACAAAGTGAGAGAGAGCGCGTGCACGCCTGCGCGAGTGGGACCGTTGCTACATGTCGGGGGAGGTGGGGACGAACGAACGAACTGACTAGTCGTGTCCTCCACACGCGGGCAGTTTGAAAAAGCTTCACAGACGGGAGGAGGAAATGGCGACCGGTATTCACTGGAACTTACTCGGAGCGAAAGTTTGAGCTGAGAGTCCAGCGGCATGCTACGCGCTGTAGCTTCTTGCTAGCTAGCCTGCTAGCCTTCAACCATAATGTGAGTTACACCTTCCAAACAAATCTTCCTTCCACCAATTCACTATTTAAACATCATACACAACATATACACGGTGTGGTTGCTTTCAGTGACAGTTCGAAAACAGCATATGGTCTTCAATCAATCAATCAATCAATAGCCTACATGCTTTTTATTTACAGAAGGATTTTTACTATTTGTAGTCTCCCCGGGTCCGCATCACCCGCAAATAGCAGGGGCACGTTGTATAGAATATATATTGTGGTGATATTTATTTTTATTTTGTCTTCATGAGCATTCATTTATTGAAGTCTAATACCAAATAAAACACATTAATTCAAATATAATGTATCGTATTTGGCCCAGATATAGAACTGTGTTGTGAACAGTGAACAATGGCCACTGGGGTAAGAAAGACAATCCATGAAGAGGGCAAAGGTTTGAAGTCAGATAAGAGACATGAGACCCGGACAGAGGTTACGGTAGCCGAATTGTATAAGAGAAATAGGCATTAGGCCTCTTCCTCCTCCTCCTCCTCTTCAAACTCTGCATCCTCAGCAGTGGCGTCCTGGTACTGCTGGTACTCCGACACCAAATCATTCATGTTGCTCTCCGCCTCAGTGAACTCCATCTCATCCATGCCCTCGCCCGTGTACCAATGGAGGAAAGCCTTGCGACGGAACATAGCAGTGAACTGCTCAGAGATGCGTTTGAACAGCTCCTGGATGGCAGTGCTGTTGCCGATGAAGGTGGCGGCCATCTTGAGGCCACGCGGCGCGACGTCGCATACGGCCGTTTTGACGTTGTTGGGGATCCACTCGACGAAGTAGCTGCTGTTCTTGTTTTGCACGTTCAGCATCTGCTCATCCACCTCTTTCATGGACATGCGGCCGCGAAATATGGCAGCCACGGTGAGGTAGCGCCCGTGGCGGGGGTCACAGGCGGCCATCATATTTTTGGCATCAAACATCTGCTGAGTGAGTTCAGGCACGGTGAGGGCTCTGTACTGTGTGCTCCCCCTGCTTGTGAGCGGGACAAAGCCCGGCATGAAGAAATGCAAACGAGGGAAGGGGACCATGTTGACGGCTAGTTTGCGGAGGTCCGCGTTTAGCTGCCCGGGGAACCGCAGGCAGGTTGTCACACCACTCATAGTGGCAGAAACCAGGTGGTTGAGATCCCCGTAAGTGGGTGTGGTCAGCTTGAGTGTACGGAAGCAGATGTCATACAAGGCTTCGTTATCAATGCAAAAGGTCTCGTCTGTGTTCTCAACAAGTTGGTGGACGGACAGGGTGGCGTTGTACGGCTCCACTACTGTGTCGGACACCTGTAGGCAAAACATTGCAATTCAAAACCAGAATTTCTGCAACAACGATAAAGTGTCAAGGGTCATTCTAGAGACGGAGGACATTTTATTTGTCCTATGCATTTTCTAACTATCCATGCACAAAATGGAAAAGGAAGCACATGTCTAAATTATAGTTGTCCTGAGATCTTTGTGCAGTTTGTCACTTTTTTATTCACGGCTGCCACCTCTGGCCCAAAGCGTAACTGCAGCATTTGTGTCAGGTTCGTTCATGGTGCGCGTGCGAGTACGTGCACATTCTTAAAGCGACAGCCACAGTTGACAAGCAAAGACATGACTTCAAATGAGGTAAGAAAAACTCCGCCTCTCCCCTCCCCAAAGAAAGAAATTGCGTAGTGTGCGGGTCGGCACACTCTACTATAAAGGGAAGATAAAAGCTGATAGATGCAGTCAGACTAAAACAGTCAGGGCTCTTCGTACTCATCTGGGCATTGGTGGAGCAGGCATGATATAGAAAAAGCTTTAATATTATCTGTTTGCACAATGCACCTTTAAGATGTGGTAAAAGTGGTTTTTGGAGTTTGGTAATGTTGATGTCCCCCTTCTAATTAAAAAAAAATCTTAGCAGAGACATTTGAAAACGTAGCAATTGTGCTCTGAAGTTGTATACACATAAATACAAACCTGTAACGACAACCCTTTTAGACATCTAGAGGACGAGGAAAAAAACAAGAGCTCCATGATATAAATGTGCGTGTGTGTGAGGCACAATCCTAACAATTTAATAATTGGCTGCTATAACGTGATTGTTGGCAACCAATGAAAGGGACTTTGACCTCCTTTCACGCCTTCTTGACGAACTAGCTTAGCATCAGCGAGCGTACTAGTTTAACATTAGCAAGTGTAGCATTAGCAAAGAGGAAGCTACTAGTGTAGCATTAGCGAGTTTAGGATTAGCGAGGCTGAAGCTACACCATGCTGCTAAAAGCTAGTACACACAACGCAGACGGATTTAAAATGGGACAAACAACATCATTGATTCTCCCGGCGGCCAGGCTACATGGTGCGGGGTCCTGGTGCATAAAATAAGCCTACGCTGCGTCAACGGCCAGTGTAGGCTTCGGCGACTCAATACATTTGAATGGGATTAGAGAGAATATGGTTTATTGATTTATTTATGTGCTTAACTGTATATTAGCATAAATATAATTTCAAATAAAGTCAGTAAGTAAATCATGAAGAGCAAACACTTTTGTATCGCTTGCTAGGGCACCGTATCAAGTGCAAGTGCTGAGCACAACAAAAAAAGAAGCTTTTTGTAGGCGTGTATTATATCCAGAGGTGTCTTAAATTTGGGAAATTACGGTACACTGTATATTATTATCACCTGGGGTTTTTTTTAAACATAATGAAGAAATATGAATTAATGGTACGAGCTATGAAAATGTCAGTGCCTAAACTGTGCCCCAATTCTGGAATGACCCTTAACGAACATGAGCGTGAAATGAGTGCTACCTTGGGAGAGGGCACCACACTAAAGGTGTTCATGATCCTGTCCGGGTATTCCTCACGGATCTTGCTGATGAGCAGAGTTCCCATCCCAGAGCCGGTTCCACCACCCAGCGAATGCGTAAGCTGGAACCCCTGTAGGCAGTCGCAACCCTCAGCCTCCTTCCTCACCACATCCAGAACTGAGTCCACCAGCTCGGCTCCTTCTGTGTAGTGACCCTTGGCCCAGTTGTTTCCTGCTCCACTCTGGCCTGCAAAGAAAAACTTCATTTGTATCTTTTAGACCACAATGGAATTTCATACAATTATGTTTTCTTATATTATTTGCAATTATCAAGAAGAAGCATGAAAAAGTGTAGTTTACCAAAGACAAAGTTGTCAGGTCTAAATATTTTGCCAAATGGGCCTGACCGGACAGAGTCCATGGTGCCTGGCTCCAAATCCACCAAGATCGCCCTTGGGACATACTTTCCTCCTAGGAATAAAATAGTTCAACCTAAGCTTGGATTCTAATTCCATTAAAACACAAAGGTCACTGCAGTGCGTGATTCCTGACCTGAAGCCTCATTGAAGTAGACATTAATTCTATCCAGTTGTAGGGTATCCTCGCCTTGGTAGGATCCAGTTGGGTCGATGCCATGCTCGTCACTGATCACCTCCCAAAACTGGTACAGTCACACACACACACAAATCACACACAGGAAGCATTGTAAACACTGCGTCAGCGTATTGATTTGAACAAAATAGTTTTCATTAGAGATGTTGGATACCATTTTTATTTCCAGACTGATACTAGTACGGGTGTTCAACTTTTGAGTTGTCACCGAAACCGATACTACGGATATTTTTGATACATATTTTATAAATGACAGATAATTTGAAAGACAGACCCATATATCTCACTATAGCAGTTTTCCTTAAAATTGTCTGTAATTAATGGCAATTTACTTGACTATTCTTCTCATTTGTAGTTCCTGATCGTAAAACGGCTATAAGAGGGTCTTGGCTGCTGTCTCCAGTACTGGTGCCTTTAGTTTTTAACTTTTCAGGTCAAAGCAATTGTTTATATTGAAATAAGGCAGAGTATTGGCCCGATACTGACACCTGGCATCAGTACTCGCCCGTCCCTTGTTTTCATGATATTACCTTTTATACACCTCCACAATCATTTTGAATAAAATAATCAAAGTGCTATTGAAGTGTAGATCATCACACACACAGAAAAAGTTTCGCATTCATCATGTCAAAATGACAACAATTTAGGACAGACTAGCTACATTTTCAGGGTCTCGAACTATTTGAACAATTCACACAAAACTTCTTTGCGATAATTTGCCTTCATTTGTTCCTTGTCTGCACCTCTTCCCATATTCCGTTTTTGAAGTGAAAAGCATGCGGTATTCAGAGTTTCCCCAAATCAGGTTGTTGATGTCAACAATAAAACTTATTTTACTTCTTGTTAGACAGGCACATATTTCTTGACAAAAAGCTGCACCCATTTTATGGCCCTACCTGCACCAGTGGCAATCAGGTAGTGTGCAAACCTGCCTGCGCTTACTGAGGTCACGATGGGACTGGAAGCCATTTCCGAGTTCTTTTTCACTTCCCAGTGTGAAAATGGATGCAAAACAGAAAGAATGTTGTGTATCAGGGTGGTGTCGCTAGAGAAGCAGTTGGAAATAGGGCAGCATTTGAATGAATTTTAAGTCAGACATTACAACGTGTGTTGGGTGTTTTCTGTTAAGTTTTCATATTTTTATCACAAATATTCTAAAAATGTTACACAACGTTTTTATAAGGATTCTACTGGTGCAATCACACAACTAGAATAGTCATGTGAACCAAAAATACAATTGGTCACCTGGTGTTATTGTAGAAAGAGATATTCTCCTTAGTACCTTCCAAAAGATTCAGGAGATAATATTTTAAAGCTTAGTTGCTACATAATACTTGAAATAGGAATTCAGTGTGAAAGTCAAACCACACGAGGAAAAATATGTAGGAAAGAGGCTTTGTGCATATACCACCATGCAACAATTACACCCTGCAAAAGAATCCAAACAGACCTGTGCGAGACGTGTCTTGCAAGTTTAACCGAATATTACACAAACAATTCGAGGGCTTATTTGAATAGTTAGGGTTCATTCAAATAATTGGAGTCAGATTGTTGTCTGAACAACATGTGACAAAAAACATAGTTATAAAAGTTTTGGACTTTTCATTATACTTTTCATTTTATTTTTTATTTCATTTCGATTATTTGTGTAATTCAGTTAATTTGAATGAGTTTTTACAGCTTGTTTGTTTTTATGAGTTTAGTTTTGGTGTTAGTTTTAGTTTTTCTTTTTAATATACGCGGCACATTTTGGTAAGGTGTGAGAACCAAAATTCAGAGGAGTCAGGGAAGTGCGGCAGGTGTCCACTCAAATACACTATTTAATTTCAAAATTAAATATTTCAAAATAATGCAAATAATGTACAGTATATATATAATGTACAGTATATATATATATATATATATATATATATATATATATATATATATATATATAATGTACAGTATATATATCAAAAATGCTAAATCAACGGAAGTCCAAAATAAACAGGTTCAAATTACCTAAACAAACCCTAGAAAAAGGATGTACAACAATACTAAGACAATTACATCCAAAAGGAACAAGAGCTCATGGATGATTTTAACTGATCAAAATGAAAAGGGCATTTTGAATATATTTATAGTTAAGATGCGGTTAATTTTCAATCTTTTAAAAGCATTTTCATTTTCATTTTATTCTGTTAGCAAAAACGTATTTTCAATGTAGTTTCATTGTCAACTGTAGCCTTGTCTCTTAATCAGCAGACATGCCATGCGGAGTTATAGCACTGTTGCTTGTTACACCATAACCTTTGATCCCGTGAGGGATATTAAATATGATCCACAATGATTTAGAGATTTAAACACATTTTTTTCCCAGACAGTTTTCAACTACCGCACAGAATCAAGAGCTTCTTTGAAAGACTGCAGGGAAAGTCCTTCTTAAGTAGCTCTTAAGTAGAAACACCAAGGAACACTAAGAAACAGAATACTAACAGATAGCAAAAAGAAAAAATATATCAACTTAATTCCGACAGTTGAGAATCACATTTTTGACAGGTTTCAAACTGTCAGTGTTATGACACTTAGCACTTGCCCCAATGTTGACCTATTTAGTATTCATGACCACAAAGTGGCAAACAACACAAGACAGGAAATGACTAATGTTTAGTCACATTGGTGTACCTTTGCTCCAATCTGATTCCCGCATTGCCCGGCCTGCACGTGAACAATCTCTCGCATGTTGCTGTGTTGTGTGTGGCGTCTAGCAGGAGCCGCTTTTAAACGCTAACTGCGTGCAGAGTGTGCTGGAGGAATGGCGGTGCACTGTGAAGTAGTTCTCAGTGTGGGAACCCGCCCTTCCCACACTGGCCTACTTTACAACTTCCTGGAATGTGATGTCATCTTCCGCCTCTCAAACGGCAAACTAGAAAGACTGGATACATTGCGTGGGTAGGCCCATGCTTGTGTTCAGCTTTGACCTTTAGGTAGAGTACTTTAATGTACACAATTTGAGTCAATAACAAGTCCAAAAGTTTTCTTTACAAATATATTCATGAGAAAATGAAGACTTCAGCATTTAAAGTGGAAGTCAACCTTAAACATTTCTTGACAATAATATGTTATATGTGACCCCCACTAGTTTAAACATGACATTCTGATTAATATGACATTTTTGGAACATGAGTTATGAAGCAAAATCCAGCCGTGTCGACTGAAGATGGCATCAATGTTGCTCAGGGCTCAAGTAACAACTAATCAGATTTCACCTGTTTTCTGAAGCTGCACTTTGATTGGTTGTTACTTGAGACCCGAGCTACTATGGTGTCATTTTCACTCGACGGCAAGTAGCAAAATGGCCGCTTTTTGATATGGATAAAAACGGCTGGATTTTGCTGCTTAATTCACATTAGACTAACACAATATTAACCAGAATACTATATTTAGACTAGACTAAGTACAATTTCTGCAGAAATTGCATGGGTATGCTGAAAGCTCAATGCTAATAGCCGAATGCTAAGCTGAATGCTAATAGCACTTGAACACTTGGAGGCGTGAATTTTTGAAGCAAGTTGAAATTTATATGGAAAAGTGTTATCTGAAAGTACCCGCCATTTATTTAGATGGAAAACTGGAACTAATGATATCCAATGGAAAAATGCAAACAAAACACAACAAAACAACTCAATAGCGCCACCTAGGCATGCAGTACCCCCCATTCATTTAGATCATAGGTGTCAGACTCCGGTCCTCGAGGGCCGCATTCCTGCAGGTTTTGGAGGTTTCCCTCTTCCAACACGTTATCTTTATCAGGCTTAGGCAGAGCTTGCTGATGAGCTCATCATGTATCAGCTGTGTTGGAGAAGGGCAACATCCAAAACCTGCAGGACTCCGGCCCTCGAGGACCGGAGTTTGACACCTATGATTTAGATGGAAAAGTGGAACTATGATAGTCAGTTGGTTAACATGTAAGCACTTAACATAATTTCCATGGATATATTTGCAATGTACAGTTGGAGGTGGGATTCAAACCTGTGATATCCTGGTTACTGGGCAATGCATTTTACCAAGTGCGCCACTGAGCAGCATCAGAGAGCTGGTAGTGATGAGAAGTTGTATGTATGGAAGTGGGTGTGGAAAGTCCATCCATCCATCCATTTTCTTAACCGTTTGTCCTCACAAGGGTCGCGGGGGGCGCTGGTGCCAATCCCAGCTGGCTTCGGGCAGTAGACGGGGTACACCCTGAACTGGTCGCCAGCCAATCGCAAGGGTGTGGAAAGTGTCGGGGGCAAATACTTTTTCACGCCACTGTAAATGTTGTCACATTTGTTTTTTTAAATCCCGATGTAAAGGCGTATAGGCAGGAAAATACACATTCACACAATTTACGAGGCATTAACATAAATAGCTGATGAGGTTGTGACAAAAACTCACCAGAACGCAATTAAACAGAACATCTGACAACAATAAAACTGACAAAACTTATGTGAAGATAAAAAAAAAAAACACACACACACACACACACACACACACCAATTATTCAATAATACATGAGAGCAGAAAAGGAGGAAAAGGAAGGTGATTGGCAAGGAGTCCAAAGACTTAAGAGGATTTGACAAAGTGCTTCAAATAGATAAGGAAGAGCTGCCTAGAAACGGGAAAGACTTGAACCTACCTTCTACATCCACTACAGTACTCTTTCTTATTACTGATGAGTGTGATCAAACCACCAGGCTTGTGAAAACACACAGCTCATTGAAGAGGTTTGTTGGTGGATCACAAGGTCATATGTATAAAGTTCGTACTCGGGCACGAGCACACACAAAGAGATTAAAATAAGCACTAGAGAAAATGTTGAATTAAAAATAAGGCACTATAAGGACAAAATGAAAAACGTTTCCGGAATGGCTGAAGGGAATGGGTTCACTCTGTAGTTATTATCGGTTGTGATTTATTCAAACAGTATCATAAAAGTCAATGTGGGTTTTTATTGGAGTAATTTAGAGTTGTTGCCATTCAGAACCCGTGTCTTTATTGATGGAAAAGCCATTAGAAGTGTCTTATTATAGTTTTGTCGCGCCTGAAAGGGCTAATATGAATGAATTTGGTTACGCAAGTTGTTTTTGTAATCAATATGATTGTTGCTGATTTTAAATAGCAGTGTTGTGTTTGCTCATATTAGAAAAGTTCCAGCAATTTGTAACTAATGGTTGTGTTTCTATAGTCAGGAACCCGGCTGCTGCCAGCGGGATCGAGCGGATTCACCTCCGATGGGCACCAGGGGTTGATATTCGGATTCACGGCATGCCAGTGGGTTAATTCTGTGGGTGCTGTCCCCCCTGGCTTGGCGTGGGCGGGTCTGCCCCTCTGTTGGCTGCTGGGTGGCGGCTGCGTCTTGGCCGTTCCCTGGGTCTCTTGGGGGGTGCTGCGTTGCGGGGCTTTCCCTGGTGTCGGGGGCGGCGCCGTTCCGGCGCGGTCCGTCGCTCTGGGCCCGGCGACGCGGTTCGGGGCCTGTGGGCCGCCGGGGTGCCCGGTGGTTCCCTTTCCCCTCCCCCTTCCTCCCCCTTGCTGCCTCTCCCTCCTCGCCTCTCCCCTCCCTGTCCCTTCTCCCTCGTCACCCTTCCTCCTCCTCTCCCCCTCTCTTTGCGTCCCTGCCGCTGCCCCCTGCCCTTCTTGTCGTCCCCTTCCCCCCTCCCTTCCCCCTCCCCGGTACGCCTTCCTTCCCCTCCCCTGGGCCGGGGGCTCCATCCATGGCCCGGGTCTCGGTGTTACGGGGGCCGGCGGGGGTGGCTGGGGTTTGATGTCGTGCCCGCCCCGCTCCAGTGGGCGTCCTGGCACCTCGGGCGGGGAGGTGGGGGCGGCTGGGGCTGGGTTGGGGTGGGTGGCGGGGGTGGATGGGGGGCGGGGGGTCGTGGGGGGTGCGGGGGTTGGGGGCCGGTGGGGTGCCTGGTGGGCTTGCAGTGCCCCGTCCTGCTGCGTTGGGCCGGGGGCGCGGGCCGTGTTGGGGCGGGGGACGCTCCTGCTCCTGGGTTTGCTCTCCGGCTGGTGGCCCTGGCGGGGCCCGGGGGTCGTCCTTTGGCGCTGCCGCGGCCTGGGGGGCCCTGAGGTGTTGCGCTTGCTCTGTTCCGGCGGGGGTCGACGGCTCCCCTCTTTGGTGGAGATTTTCATGCATGCCAGATCCACCACACCAGCATCTACCGAAACTCAGACACAATCTGTTTCCTCCTCAGGTTATTGAATCGGTGGAGGCTGGTGTCTGTGGATCTCACGCGGCTTTGTCTGTCCTTCCTTCCTTTTCTCTGTCTCTCCTTTGGTCTCTTGAGGCCTCCCTGATTTTATGTTTTTTGGATTTGTTGGGGTCTGGATGTTTCTTGGGCTGGGGAGGAGTTCTGGTGGGGGGTGTCTGGTCGGTGCTGGATTTCACCTTCCTTGGTTTTCTTTGGTCCCCTCGGGTCTCCTGGTGTTCGGTTTAGGTGAACGGTATGAGATTTTTTCTAATAGGTTTTCTGGTGAGCTAACAAATACACGCACGCACGCACGCACAAAAAAAATAATAATAATAAAAAATAAAAATAAAAGAGCAATGATGATGACATTTCCGAATGAACAATACTGAGCTCTTAAAAAAAAAAAAGAAGAAAAAAAAAAAAAGAAAAGTTCCAGCACCAAGTGTCAAAACTGCAAGTTTACCCCTCTCTCCTTGTTCCATGTCCATTTGAGCCTGTTTATTATTATTATTAGTAGAAGTAGTATTAGTATTAATAATTTATTTATTTATTTTAGAATATGTGGTTGGCCCGATTAAGCCATCAGTAATTTGCCCCTCCTCACTTTTTTTTTTAAATATAATATATTATTATTATTATATTTAGATTCATATTGGCAAACTGTTCTCAGGTATTCTCTGCAAAGTTTTAAACATGTTATTGTACAGCCACTGCTTAAAATCTAGGTCTTGATTGTAGTTTGCTAGCCAATTTTTGACCCATAGGTTGCAAGGCATGTCTACTCCATTTTTGTAACAAAAAAAAAGGAAGGAAGAAAGATAGAAAGAAAGAAAGAAAGAAAGACAAAGAAAAAAGAAGTACAATGTAGAAAAAAATCTTTGATGCTTAAAATGCTTATAGTGGTTGCAGAGCCTGAAAATGTCAAGTCAAGTCACATTTATTTTTATAGCCCTTAATCACAATAAGACTCACATCGTTTCACAGATCAGGAACTTGGCAAGTATTAACGAGTGAAAAGAAAATTCAAAAACCTTATATGGGGAAAAGATAATAAAATGCACACATATGAAATTGAGCAACTAAAAATGGGGTGTCATCCTTGTTTTAATTATAGTGTAAATTCTTGTTGCCTGCAGGGGCCAATAAAATTACTGTTGTTCATGCTTTGGCCCCATAACTATTCCAGGAGAAGCTGCTGTTTCTTTCTTTCTTTCTTTCTTTCTTTCTTTAAAAAAATAAAATAAAAACAAAAAACAAAACCTATGGCCAGCTGTGATGTCTGCTATAGCCAGAAGCTGCGCTGCACTGTTTTTGTTTTTTTAAAGATACACTTGATGTCCCCTAAGTAATTTTTTGATTTTAAAGTTTTGTGTAAAAACCCAAATATTGCCACTTAGATCGCATTAGGTCCTTGGCTTTAATTTCTCATTCTTTTGGCTGTATTAGAACATAAGAAAAATTCTGTCAAGCTTTCACAGGCCACATCAAATGACAAGAGCGGCCTTGAGTTTGACAAGTGTGAAGTATAGGATGACAAGGTTGTATTCAATCTCTAAATACTAATTTCAATAGTGCTGTCACTATCGAATATTTTTAGAATCGATTAATCTATCAATTATTCAATCGATTAATCGACTAATCTGATTCATTTGAATTTTGCATTAAAGTGTGTTACAAAAGCATTTCCTCCCGGATTACTGTTTATTAACCAGTGATTGGTGTTTATTTTGTACTTTGTATTCATATAAGTGATTTAAAAAAAGATGGACTGATGTTGTACTATGTTACCGGTGCGGTCATTGTTTTTCAAAATAAAAACAAATGTTTGCAAATGTCTTATTTTGATTAAACACAGAAGATAATCAGTCTTCTTTCATGCAGGACTACATAAATCAGTGAACAATTATTGTTGATATGCTGAAATGAGAGGATTTGGACAATTTTAAATTAAAAATGTCTCCAAACAATTACTCGATTATTAAAATAGTTGACGATTAATTTAATAATATTGTCGATTAATCGATCAATTTTGAAAACAGAAAGAAACTAAATTCAAGTGAAAACAATATACTGGGACAGGAACTACCCAAGAAATCTAATGTGTGTGTTCGGATTTAAAAAAAAAAAGTAATTTAGAAAACAAAATGGGGGAAAAAAACTTTCATTACAACAAACATAGGGAGCTGACTGGCGTCTTGTGACAGTCAATCAGCCAACCAATCAGCCAAACAGTCGGCCCACAAATTGTGTTATTGTCTTCACTTGTCTCATCAACTCTGCTCCTAACTGACAAGAACTGCACAAACACAGGAGACTAAGGAGAACCTAACAAAACTCCAGATATCAATATAAAATAATAATAATAATAATAAAAAAAAAGATCAAACACAGATCATAACTCAGTTCAGAAGCTTGCATTTTTAATTTCAAATGATAGTAACTAGTATGTAAAAATGTCAATTCAAATCATTTGGTGGAACATACAATCCATGTTAATAATGTTGTACGATTTTTTAAAAACAATACATTTATTTATTACTATTAATATTTTTACCCTTTACAGACATTTAAAAGGAAAGGAAATAAACAAACTGATAGACCATATTAAGAAGTTGATTTTAAAATTGCTTTAAAAAAAATTTCAAAGGTATGTTTGGGGGAGCACAGTTTCGAACCTAATCAGTGTTTCTTATTTTTGATTATATCCAGCTGGCTGGAAAATGTTTGTAGAGTTATTGTCATATCAATTTAAGTTGACGCACTGATTTGTCCATCTTGTATGGAAATTAGTGTCACCTGATGGTTATAATTTTTAATTAAACGTTCTGTGTCCACATGGGCAAATCGTGATCCCGACAGCCTTTAATGCAACAGTGAAAACAGATTTGGCAACTGCACAAAGTGCATTTAATGAATAGCAGCAAACACCATGTTAGGGAGGGTGTTCAGCTTGACTGTAATAGGCCCATTATCATAATTATAGCCACGAGAGAGCTCAAAAGTAAACAAGCAAATAGTTGAAATGATGTGAGATGCATCTCTGGAGTAGGAAGCAGAAGTAGGCAAATACCTATTGTTATGCAGAATATTCATATGGTTTTATGCGGAAAATGGCATTTTAATACAGAGAGTATTTTTTTTTCTTCTAAGAGGTCAGATAACGGACACAGTGTTGAGCATTGGAGTGATATCTGGCCAAGAGGAAGCCTCATGCATAAATCTTGATATGGTACGTCTCCACATGCCAGGATGTGCCATCGGAGGAAGCAGGGGAGGCAGAGCGTTGTAAGAAATAAATAAATGAAATGGAAAAAATTTAATGATTTCAATTTCAGTTCTCTGGTCAGTACTTTATATTGATTTTCATTTACGATCCAATAATTTCCATGATTACAACGGATGTTGCTGGATTCATTCACTCGGCTACTCAGTTGCTATCAATTCAACACCCTGAGAAGGAAATGACCTGGATGAATGAGAAAAACCACAAGCGTCTTGCTGGATTTACATATTTCCTGTTGGAACAGATGGACTAGACTCTAAGTGAGGCAAGGAGCAACCAGCCTCACCTCGGATTGTGCAATCCTTCACGAAAAGCTGAGACAACACATAGCAACAGTAACATCAAACGTTTTCAGACACTTTATGCGGTGAGATTTTTCATAAACAGGCGAATTGATTTGATATTTGTTGGTTACATATTTAGTTTTGCTGATCGCATAAGAGCATCAAATGTGTAAGTGAGGCAGACAGTATTCTGCCTCCACACTGTGGAGGGCCACACTAAAGAGGGCGTTTGAAAGCACACATGTACACATTGGGGTCATTCTATGCAGACAGCTAGCTAGCCCAGGTTATTTGACTTTGTAAAACGAAAGGCTGATCTCATTGAATGCAAAACCACCAGGCCAACTTCTCATCTTGTTGGCTGGAAAACATTTCATCCAGACTGTCGACAAAAGTTACATCGCCTTGAGATCAACGTTGCGCGTGAGCAAATCACATTCTTCTCATTAAAACCTCTCAAAACATTCATTCGAAATAGGGCTGACAAGGAATACTGGCAAGAATTTCTATTCAGATGAGAGACTTTTGAATCTCGGAGGACTATAACAGCAAAATAAAAGATTGTTGTTCAGAGGGAGAGGTGCAAGGATTTCTTTTACAAGTAAATGTAAGACAACAAAAAACTAACATCTAAAATCAAAGATGCGTAGCATGTTGGCCTCAGAAGTGATGTCCATTACTCGTGCATAAAAATAGAGTTGCAGTGTTATTTTTTTCCCCATGACATTAATTATTCACACCAACTAAATCAATAAGGAGCAGACTCAAGGAAAGCGGACACCTGGACAAAAAGGTCATTCAAAACCAAAAAAGTTGATGGATTATTTTTCCTTTTTGTAGCTGTTGGTTGGTTGTTTAGTTTTTATTGCAATAACTACAGAGGCCAGACATGATATTGGGGAGGCGGGGCTCATTTGTGGCTGTCATGCTCTGTGTTTTGGTTTTGTTCATGGGTCATGTTTTCCTTTGTCAATGTCTCGTCAAGTTTTATCATGTCCTCCTGTTCTTGTCATCCCGTTTCCTGGTGTTACTCAATCAGTTCCCTAAGCCACGTGTGTCTTGTCCAGGTGTCTCTCGTTGTCTCGTTACTATGTGTATTTAGGCCCCGTCCAGAAGGAAGCAAAGCCGGCTTCGTTCCTCAAAAAATTTCGTACACACAGAAACATGTCAAGACTTGCGTGTGTCTAAAAGAAGACGCTGAGGATGTTTAACGGCTGTAATGTGTATGCCAAGTCTGGAGTGGCGCTGTAGCGCAGCCACAGAAAGGAAAGCGTAGAAGAAGAATTACTTTTTTTTTAATATAAAACTTTATTGCAATCTACAGAACAAACATGGCTTTGCGTGTATCAAAACGTGAAAAAGACGAAGTGACAATGGCGGGTGATTCAAGTACAACACCGCTTGTTGAACGTGGGAATAAAGAAGCAAAATAATTTGCTGCCAAAGCATAAGCAATCTTGTTGTTGTTGACAGACTGACAGTCCGCGCGCAGTCAATCATCAATCTGCGACAATGCGTCGTCATCGAGCTGCGACCATTACGTCATCGCTGGAGGAGTATCTTGCATATGGTGTCTAGACGGACGCGTACGGGGCACGTTTTGAAATCTTTCCACTCTGGAGCCCGCTTTCAAAAGTGATCGGTTTCAAGCTTCGAAAGTGTGCCGAACGACCTAAACGGTAATAATCTTGTGAGGATACATAGAAACGGGCTTTTGTGTGGACGAGGCCTAAGTTCCCTGCATCCTTTCAGTTCTTGTCATGCCAGGTCCTGTCGTCATACATTCCTTGCTTAGCTGTGTTCCTGTTTGGTTTTTGGACATTGTTGATTTTGTTATTTTTGTACCTTGTTTACCTTTTTCCTAATTAAATCCCCTTTTTGACTGCATCCTTGCCCGGCTGCTTTTGGTCCCTGCATTCGGTTTCCTCAATCCCACGCCCCAACCTGACAGTGGCCAATAACAACTTATGCAGTAGCTTTTGACATTTATTGCATTCCCTGAAATATGAAGTAGTTTGCCGTAAATTTGGTGAAAGATAATTCTTCTGTAATTGCTGTAATAAGAAACACTTATATTAAAGAATTTCAGCAAATTGGCTCAGAGGGAATCAAATATTAACCACACCCGGGTGTAACATTAATTTCAGCATCAAATGTTTAATATTTTCTATAATGTGATGAAGCATGTTTTGTCAAATCTGAATTTTTTTTAATCAAGATACCAAGATTGTTTCTTGAAGGCATACTTGAAGACGATACTTTATTTGCCTGTATATCATCTTCACAGATGTGATTTATTGGCTTTTTTTCCCTACTACAGTGAGCATATGCAGACCTTTTTACACAATTAAAGTTAGAGGAAGCTGAGTATGACATTGTCAATAAAAAATAATATTCGGTTCAAACGCAACGGGAGCACAGCTGAAACACTAGACCCATAAAATGGCGCCGACTCATCCCGTGACATCAGTGAATACCATGCTGCACTGCAAAAAGGACTGTAGAAATTTTAAGAAAAAAATATAGTAAAATAAGAAAATTATTACTTCAAATAAGCAAAATTATCTGCCAACAGAACAAGAAAATTTCACGTAAATTTACCTGTAAGATTTAGAAAAATAAGAAAATAATACTAGGCCCGTATCAACCACTGCGGTCTTGAAAATAGTATTTTCAGACTAAAAACAAGTAATGTCGACTTTTTTCAAAATGTAATAAGTAGAACTACTTTCTTAAATTACATGAGTATTTTTTTTACGCTTGGATAAATTAGCCTGAGTGTCCAGCAGGGAGGTAACAGGTCCCATTTTCTTTGTCATGACCTAGCCAGGAATTGAACCCACAACCTTCAAGTCTGAGGGTAGGCACTTTACCACTAGACCACTGAGCTGGTACTGAAACAAGGAAAAATGAGCTTAGTAAATATAACGAAATGAACCATATTGCACATACTTGTATTGTTTTCCCATTTATCTTATTACTAGGTTATGCAAAATCTTAAAATAAGAAAACCAGTTCAGGGCCTTTGATGTTTGTTAGTTGTCATTTTAAATTTGGGAAATGCTTGTTTTAATCCTCACAGTACTTAAAAGTGGCTGTTAACCTTCAATGCCAAGACTGCTTGATCAAATGAGATAATGAAGTAATAAGTATCTTAAAATAAGCACAATGATCTTGCCTGACAATTTAATTTTAAGTAAAAGTAGTTTGTCAAATCGAAATAAGCAAATGTAGGTTAAATTAAAGAAACTATATCTTACTTAAGATTTTACTTTTTGCCGTGTGTAGCCTACCTCTACGGTCCTGGGGAGGCTGGGGGGGCAATGCCTCACTGCCCCCTCTCCTGCAAAAAGCTGTTAATAAAGTAATTAAATAAAGAATTTGAATATTTGTAAGTGCGATATTTGAAACAACACATATTTATACATATTTAATATTAATTACAGAAGCCGTTCATAAAGATACTATGACTGATGTCCTGGACTGTTAACGGCATCAACTATTGGAAAATAAATAAGAAAATAAATGTTTAGTTAAAAATAAAATCAATGTTTACAGCCTTCTGTTCTTGTTAGTGTGATACATGCCCAGAAGTCAAATGAAAAAAGTCACAAAATATTATCATTACCTGTGGGAGAACTTCATTTTAAGTTTGTCCTCAACTTACCAGTCCTCATATACTTTATTCATCAGTAGTTTTGAGAATATAACAATAAGAACCTTTTAGATTCCCAAATTTGAAATGATGCTCCTCCATTTCCATTATTGCTACAACTCTAAGCCGTGCACACTAACAAGATTTTGAGACGTGAATTCACCGCTGTGTAGGCTGCAGTGTGTGAGGGACCATTTGTAACAATGGAGGCGTCTTACAGACCTTCACCAGGATGAATGATTTGACACGCACACAACATACCATTGGAGAGTCGTGCTTCTTTTGTGGTTTTGTTGTTCTTAACGATCTGCTAAAACTACCCACTGAGCAGCACGCTACCCACATGCTGAAAAATATGGGCTAAGGACACCCTTTAATCTGTCTTAGTCTGCCCTCGAGACCCAAGAAAGCAAAGAGCAGACAGAAAATGTCTTTTAATGGCCCTCGACTCTGGTGCGGAGAAAAATGTGAGCAGATGTTTGTTCACGTTGGATTCTTTTTATCATGTTAGGGCTCCTAATCAAACGACGGTCTGTTCACATCTATAGGTTTAAAAGTGTGGTCCATTTTTTCCCTCGCCTGCATCCTTCTCCCAAGCAGTTCCCATCATTATCAGTGATGACAGACTTTCAAGCCTGCAGGAAGAAGCGCAGCTATTTAATAAAAGTGTCGTGTTGAATTCTTTCCTCTCCACGATGTGCTTGTTTTCTCAGTCACGTGCAAGCACTGAAACAAAGAATCAAGGGTAAAAGAATAATATATATATATATATATATATAAAATTGAAGTCATGATCAGAAGTGAGTTGCTTTAGAGATGGGAGAATGTCAACACTTGAATGCGGGCGTATTTGGCCTCGGTTCGCAACATTCACCAAAGCCCCAAATAGTTGGAGAATACTTTTAAACATTAAACAAAAAGAGTGTTGATATTTAAAATACATTCTTCATAGGTTAACATAGGAAACCTGGGTTCAAGTATGAATGATGTTATGCGCTTTGTATAGGCAAGAATTGCAGCTGTTCTGTGATTGGTCAACAGATAATTGACTACAGTGAGCTAACTCCATTTTATATATATTTTTTAAATTTTTTATTGTTTAAGTGCAGAAATATATGAGAAAAGTGTGACATCCTTAGAGTAGGGCGATCACATTCGTATGATGAAAATTTGTAATTTTAAGTAATTACTAAAAAAGGTAATTTTGTTGCCTTAATATGGTGGGAATATTTTGTGTGTGATTAAAATAAGGAGGAAGTAGTTGGTTTAGCACTTCCGGGTCAGGACCTGTGCAGAGGCGGAACGTTGCCGCCGCTCCTCAGACGTAATCTGGGGAGAGAGCTATGCAAATCGTCTTCAAAAAATCTAGCTGTAAGTGAATCTGCAGGTGCCGAGCCACAAGTATGCAGGGGTACACTGTAGTAGAGGATACGTGTTGATAATTTTCCAACCCAGCAAAAAGGAAATAAATGTGGTGGTAGAAACGGCACTTGTATTTCTTGACACAATTGACAATGATAAATGATCAAATAAAACGTCCACTGTACTGTTGTTGTGAGCGCTGGATCAATTTTTCTTCTTTGTGTGATCTGCACACTGCAGAATGAAGAAGTGATGAAGAGGAACTGCCATCTGCAGCTGTAGGTTACCACTTAACCTGCACACTCACTAAGCCTTGGCCTATTCAGGCTGATGTGGCTGGCTGAATATCTCATCTCTGTAGATTGCCGATTGCTCTTTATACGGCTCCTAACATGTTCATGACCTTGGAACCTGGCTAAGTTAACAGTACAGTAATTAAGAAAAGCCCTAGGAAAAGAATGGTGCAACGGTAGTCAGATTACAGCACACACATGCACAGAATTGCTTGAAATATATTTCATCGGAATCATTTTAATCACACTAAATATGCGCAGCTGGTAGATTTAGATCACTTGAGCTGGAAACTGCAAAGATGTTAATATACCTCGAGGATAAAAGGGGGCTTGAGCCCCTACACTTTTCATTCCTGATTTTTTTTTTTTAAACACATATGTACATTGATCTCTCTTTTCCGTAATTCACAGCACACGACTTATATCATTATGCAGTCAATGCCGTCTCTTCTCCTTACACCGGGGCTGATTCAAAAGCTTGTTGCTGGCTGAGTCTCTGGGACGAGATGCTACGCTCACACCGGGGGACAATATACCTCGTAATGCAAAGGTAAAATTTGTTTATCATGCTAACTGACTTATTTTTGCACAGTCCGTTCTATATTGAAACGCTGTGATGATGTTATGTTACTATGTTTACTAGCATGGAACAAATGACTATCGTAGTGGCAAGCAATGCAGTCATTTCATGAGTATGACTCCGGCTCCAGAGTGAAAAACTCCAAGCACAAAGACGAAATCCCCCATTAATAAATAGTCAATTGCACTTAATAGTTTTGAAGAAGGTATTTTAAAACTAAGCTGTGTGTTCGTGCAGTTGGACTGGACTCTAACTATCTGGCTCGTTAATGTGATTTGAAACACGCAATTCGACACCTTTGTTACAATCTTTGCTAGAGTGTATATTTACTAGTAAAATGTATGAACATTTATCTACTAATTACAACATTTATCTACGAACCTCGCAAAAAATGATCGCTGCAATTCCGTGAATACTTTGTGGGCTGCCAGTCTTTTCTGTTGATTGCTGCTATCAATCAACTTCATTCGTCTTCATTAGTAGGTATGCGATAAAAAGCAACATTTGGTTTACTCCTTTGTTTGTCTGTACAACCGACGCACGGCAAAATATGACCGTTTTATAAGATAATTGATTAGATAAAGGACTTTACGCTGTATGAGATTTAATGGTTACAATACAGATAAGTGGCTCTTTTGCCGTCCCGTAGGGGGGGCGCTCCCATGAGGGCTGTGACGTCATATGCAAAAGGTCAATACAGTATGTACCACATTTTGAGAATCCCTGTCATTGGGGACTTACCCTAACCCTAACCCCGACCAAAATCCAATTCAAACCTAAACTCTAAAACCAAGTTTTGACCCTCAAAAAGAAGTCTGGACTAATGGGGATCACCAAAATGTCCTCATAAGGACACAAGGTCTCCACAATGATAGTAAATGATGTGATGTAAATCCCCCCCCCACACACACACATTTGTGTTTATATTTGCTCTCCCTGAACTGAACAATGACCGCCATCTCACAGTTCAACCCCAAACACGTACATGCAAATGCGCCATAATGATAAAAAGGTGAATGGCCACCACAAACTGTTTGCTCAATTAATCTTTATACAAACACTACCCAGAATATATTTATACAGTCCGCAGCATGAGCGAAGAGATGACAGCAGTGATTTGTCATCAACGGCCAGCAACAGAAAAGAAAAATATTTATTTGTTCATTTATTATCATTTTTACATCTTCTATTGTATATTGGTAGTCTTTTTCCCACTTGTTTATTTTTTTCTAATGTCTTTGCAACTACAAAATAGCCCCTGAGTGTTCATTCTTTTTCTTACCATGCCAGTTTGTAATTATATGCTGGGGGAATGGGCTAAGCTAACCTTTAGCACGTATTTAGATAAAGATCCAGTTCGGATGACGGAATGTGTGTTTGTAATGCAAATTCTTAACCACTAACTTTATTCAAATGATCTATTTGAATGCTAACAAGACATATTAATAACAGCGGTTTCGGGGGAAAGAGACGCACATTCAATTATGTAAATGGCCATCTTGACCTCCGAGGCGGTGTTTTATGACATCCTCTCGACCATGACTGGCCAACAAGCAGTCTGGCACGTACACAATTATTTTCCTTTTGGCTGGAATTTTCGCAACTGACCAACAAGCACTGCATAGTGGTATGATGGGTCCCAACTTCGGTCCACAGCTGGAGATTAAGCGTCCTTTCCTCATTCACGCCGTTTTTTCCCCTCGCTGCATTGCAAGGGAAAATATCGGCTGCGACGTGGATGAAAACCTTTGGCCAAACAGAGAGCAGCGTATGGATGGTCAAGAGGATGAGGGGGAAAATTACGATAGTGACTGCACAGTAAATTCTGTAAAGTAAATTTGACTCTATTTGGAGTAAATTTGACTCTATTTTGAGTGGGACCAACTAGACTCAGTTTTAGAGTAATATTTACACTTGGAAGAGAGTAAAATAAAGAATTGAAAAATAAAAGTCACTCAAGGGTTGAGAAACCTTCAGGTAAGGAGACGGCAGCAGTACCACCTGAGCTACGCCACTTCTGCTGTTTGCTTAGCTCCAAGATGTTTTGGGTCTCAGAGTTATGAAGTTTCCAGCTGACACGAGCGATGTACTACAGTAACACACAGCAGGAGCTGCGTGGCTCAGGGAGTCGATTGGCTGTCTCCCAAGCAGAGGGTCGTGAGTTTGTTCCTCAACCCTTGAGTGACTTTTATTGATTTATTTTTCACTTCTTTATTTTACTCTCATGCAAGTGTAAATATTACTCTAAAACTGAGTCTATTTGGTCCCACTCTAAATAGAGTCAAATTTACTCGACTGAATTTATTGTGTAGTGAAAGTGTTAGAGTAGTTGGTTCTTCATTTACGCTGTGCGATAGATATAATTTTAGTTATTAGTTTTTCGTGAATATATAGATTTCGGCTTACACTTTCTTTTGTTGCACTCTAATGTGTAAGTAACTTTGTGTGAATAAAAACTGTTGCAATTCCCTTGACTGTGAGTATGTCAAACCGCAAACTTTGAAAACTGCTCTTGTAAAATCCTTTTTTCCCCCTCAGTTTTATATATAATTGTATTTTGTTAGCGGCACCTCTGCTGTTGTGACAAAACATCAAATGATTTTGACCTGCAGTGCTCACAGAATGCCAAAGGGACGATGCATTTTGGGGCACTGACTACTTGTATGACATAGAAATGTGATTTTGACACGTAGGTAAGATGTTTTGGGAGCGATATGAGTTTTTGCTGATGATCCATGGTGTTGTGAAAATCACTTTACTTTTGGCAAAAGCACTAAGTGAATGCAGATGAGCCAAAGCAATTGAGAAGGATCTTTGCAGTTGTGACAGTACCGACTCTGTTTGGGAAAGGAACTTGGAGTCAAGCATGTGTGAGCAGTTTTGGGATAGATATGTGCTTTTGCTAATGAACTGATAGGTTGGGCATAAATGTGAGTCTGTTTGGCCAAATGAGCTTGCAGTTTTGAAAATGTCATCTCAGTTTCAAGAAATGTGCCAAACCGATGGAGAAAAACTGTAAAACAAAGAGCCCATTGGAAATGCGATCAAATAGAAGGTCAAATGACATCCTGGAATGAATTTTGTTCGGGTTCTGATGGTCAACTCCCGTTGCTACTTAAGGAAAGTGTCATTAAAATTTCCACTCCATCCTTTCCTTCCTCTACTACACACACACACAAGTACCTACTCTCGCTCTCTCCCACACACACTCAATACAAACAAATGTGAAGTGTTTTTTCCTTCTTTGTAAAGTGTCAAGCCAACATTGTGATGGATGTCTTCCCCAGGGGGGCATCGGTGTCGTTATGTCATTGTTCTTCTTTCTCCCAAAATAACTCATCCTGACTTCAAGCAGCGAGTGTTCATGGTTCCATTTTGACTCAATGGACGTCAACCAGTGCACGCAACGTAAAGAGATGAAATTCAGAGCAAACTGATATTCCAGCTGTTTAAGATGGAGACCCATTGTGGGAAAACTGGATTGAATTATCATATAGTTATTCATGAATATTTAACGCATAATCAGTCCTGCATTCATTAATTATAGAGAAGGAGAATTTTGTTGAAGATTGCATGGAACCTCATCATTTTGATCTTCTCTGCCTTTTCTCAATTGCATTGACCTACGGAATGTAATGAATTTCTTCTGTTCACACTAATCATGAAAGCCTGTAAACAGGGTTAAAATGGAGTGAATACACAGAAGTTCATTTTCCCGGCACCAACAGTTTTTGTCATAGCCACATAACATCCAGGTTGATTTTCTTTTTTAATCAGATCCAATAATGGATGGATGGATGGATGGATAGATAGATAGATAGATAGATAGATAGATAGATAGATAGATAGATAGATAGATAGATAGATAGATAGATAGATAGATAGATAGATAGATAGATAGATAGATAGATAGATAGATAGATAGATAGATAGATAGATAGATAGATAGATAGATAGATAGATAGATAGATAGAAGAAATACACTTGTTTTATGGACCAAAACAGCTTTAATTGAATGCACAGAGACACAATAAAACACAAAAAATTGGTTTCCATTATTTTTTCAGCTGCATCTGACCTTTCAAATAATATTCATTAGATTTGAGTTAGCTGACCAGTATTTATCTTTATAATATCCTATTTTACCTACGGTATATTTACAGTCTAAATTCCATTTTGTCATACATCAGTGCAGTAAATTCATCTTTGCCATACAAGTTGAAGAAATATAAATAAAAATAAAAGATAAATACTTTTTACTCTGAGGCTCTATATATATATTAAAAAAAAAAAAAAGGCTATGTGTGGCACATTCTGCTTCAATGGAAGGAGAAAATGCGTCTAAAAAAAAAAGGTCAAGTCTGCAACTGTGCTCTCCTTTCAAAAAAGTGTCACCTTCCCCTTACAATGGAAAGTCATTGTGCAAGGACTTTTGACGACACTCCGCATACAATTATGTGCGTGCATGCATCCGTATAAAGCGCTGAAAATGTGAGCGATGACAGAATAGCATGATGATGGTAATCTAAAGCATCTATTGCAACACAAGAGAGCAATTTGTGTTGCATTGCTTTTCAGCTCTTATAATGCATGTATGCTTATATGTAATTGAGTGAAAATGACATCATCGTAAAACCAGATGCAGTAGCCAGTACACTTCTTACATAATAGTTTAAGTCAAACATTATTACACCAGTATCACCATTATACATTCACCAAAATATAAATAATGAATTTTCATGTAATAATTAAAGACACTAGTTTAAATTCATACATCTTTACCCATTTGGCTTTGGTCACTTAGAAAAACATGTTTAACCAACGCGACGGTACACACTGTGGTCATTTTGCGCTAATACTTTAGGGACTGCACTAGGTGATAATGTGATGCATGCTGTAGTTCACATTATTTTTTAATTTTTATTTTTTAAAGGCATTGATACTGAGAGAGTCATATTGTAAAGTATCACAAATGTGCAGCTAATGCAACGAACACACACACAACAAAGTATCATTCCAACATTAAAAGTACACAGTCACTAACACAGTCACACACTTTACAGTACATGACTTTGCTGGAGCTGTCATTAATTCGTTGTGCATGTCTGAAGTCTCTTCACCTGGGTTCGATCGAACTGCAGGGGTTCGGCAGAGGTGAAATGATTCGTGATGTTACGCCCCCCTTGGCCATCATTGGCTGCAGGTGATCATGTTACATTGCTTGGCCCGTCCGTGCTGCAGGGAATTGGTGCGGTCAGTAGTCAACTTGTGGCTGTTGTGATAGTACATCGTGTGATTTCTTTTTTAGTGTAATCCCTTCATACTATGTTGAGTAAAAAAAAGAATATTGGTAATATGAATTCACATGTATAACGGAATGTATGGTGTTCCGCATGGTTCAATTGCGGGGCCTCTTGTGTTTTCATCCTACTCAACAAAAATATAAACGCAACACTTTTGTTTTTGCTCCCATTTTTTTACGAGATGAACTTAAAGATCGAAAACTTCTTCCACATACACAATATCACCATTTCTCTCAAATATTGTTCACAAACCAGTCTAAATCAGTGATAGTGAGCACTTCTCCTTTGCAGAGATAATCCATCCCACCTCACAGGTGTGCCATATCAAGTTGCTGATTAGACACCATGATTATTGCACAGGTGTGCCTTAGACTGAAAAAACTGCACCTTTCAGAGTGGCCTTTTATTGTGGGCAGTCTAAAGCCTGGTACACACATAAGGATTTTCAAATCTTAAAAGATTTTTTATCTATGTCAGACCCCACACATAAAGATATAAAAATCGAGCAATTAACAGTTTTGCTCGTATTGTGTGTGGGTTGCTCAGATAATCTCATCACAGCTCCGCAGACACATAAAGATTTTCTTCAACCACTGGTCAAGAATCCAGTCCCCCGAGGGAAAGCTCTCGCGTGATCACACGTGACTTCAAAAACACTTTTTTTTCATATAACTTACACAAATAAATTGTGAACACTACACAAAGATGTTATTAATACAGAAAACAAACAAACGGTGATATTTAAATAAACATTTCTTTAAAACAGCATAAAGCCACAGTTTTCATCACTTTCTTGTTGATAGTGACTTCACAAACACGAAGTTCAGGCATGTGTGGATGAACTTCAGGTAGGTGATATTAATGTGTTTAATGTATGGGCACTCGTTTGTCATGTCAGAGAGCTTCTTTATATGGGTACATTCCGTTCACGTCACAGTCCGCGGAGTCAGCTGGCTCGGGAGAACCTACGATTTTCGTCGGAAATATTGACCATGTTCATTATTTAAGATTGTCGGCCCCGATTGGTTTTGGAGCCAACTATCGGGACAAATCCACTTTTAACACAGCTCAAACATAAAGATAATCTTACAAGACATAAGATTGTCGGGCGCTTGTTGTCCTTGGGCGGGAAAGGGCAAAATCGGGACACAAATAGACCGATTCTCTTTAGGTGTGTACCAGGCTTAAGGAACACTTGTGCACTAATCATGGTGTGTAATCAGCATCTTGATATGACACACCTGTTATATCTGGGCAAAGGAGAAGTGCTCACTATCACTGATTTGAACTGGTTTGTGAACAATATTTGAGAGAAATGGTGATATTGTGTATGTGGAAGAAGTTTTCGATCTTTAAGTTCATCTCGTAAAAAATGGTAGCAAAAACAAAAGTGTTTCAATTTTTGTTGAGGAGGATGTTAAACACAAGAGGCCCCGGAATTGAACCCTGCGGAACACCATACATTCCGTTATAAATTCATATAACACATATTCGTCTGGCCACTTTTTTTTTTTGTTTTACTCGTCATAGTATGAAGAAATCACACGATGACGAATCACAACAGCCACAAGTCGAACAGCACAGATAGGCCAAGCAATGTAAGCGTTGCGTTTATATTTTTGTTAAGCATAACTGCTGCCCCGAGGTTTCACGGTTATTGTTTTAATGAGTGCTATATAACTATAGAGAATTGAGTGTAAAAAGAAAATCAGATTTTATTTTTAAGGGTTCGGTGATTGCTCATTAAAACTGGTGGGGGTTCATTACCTCCAACAAAGTTAAGAACCACGTCTCTATAAGAATTTGTTTTGTCTGAAACTTGTTCCTTGGTTAAAATCATCAGTGTTGCTGCACATTCACGAAAGGCTCAAGCATCAGCTTCTTCTCCTTCCGTTGGGTAAGAGTGGCACTGCGCCCTCTCTTTCAGACACATTTCCTCCGAGGAGGTGCTGGCGTGACTGGAGTGTCCTCGCTGGGACAGGAAGGAGAGGTGATAGGAGTGTTTGTTGCTGTAGGACACGACCAATTGGCGGCTTTCATCGGGTGAGCCTCCGTCGGCTTTTTTGTGTTGAAGTGTAGCCACTGAGCCCTCGCTGGGGTCGCTTGTGTTGTTGTCATAGAGATCCGGCAGGTTTCCTGTGGCCATGCTGCCGCTTTTGATGTGCGGCGTCTGGCTGTGGGTGTGGCGGTACTCCTCGTCAATGTCCTTCCCCAGCTTCCACCGCTTCCACTTTTTCAGCATCTCTGACTGCACCTGGGGGATAATGGGATTGCGGATAGCCGCCGGCAGAGAGCCATATAAAGATGATGAGGGAGATTAAATAACACACTCAAGTGGATGGATGTCTCGAGCCAAAGGATGCATTTCAAAGTTTAGCGATCAGTTGAATGCCAATATGCTTGTCCCGTGTAGTAGAGAAAGCAGTAGCAGAATAAAGCTTTCAGAAATGAAAAAACAAGGACACTGTTGTTATTCATCTGCACCTCAGGCCTTCCATATAAGATCACCACCCCCTCACCTCTTTGTTGACAAAGCAGTACAAGATGGCAACAAGCAGCCCCTGCAGAGAAAAGTAGAGGAGAGGAAAACATTGTCCTTCCCTTTGGATTGTTCTCAAAAGAAGTTAAGCAAGGGAAATGCTACATGGAATATTGAAGTGATTCCTCTTAACTTAAAACGACACTTTCATATAAACCTTCGCTTCCCATCTTTATTCACAAAACCATAGAATTTCTTTGACCAAATGTAAATCTGTATATTGCAGCAGCGTATTTACTTTGAGAACCAAGCCATGTAGCATGCACGCTATACTACTTCGGACCTGGAAGGAGTTGAACAGGAGGTCACAGAAGAGACGTATCAGGCGCAGCATGGAACCTTTTGGGACGGATTCGTCGATGACAAAGGTGAAGAGAATGGCGTGAATCCCCAGCAGAGGGATCAGAGTCAGAGTGGATTTTGCTAATCTGGACCAAAATACAAACGTAAACATTACAGGATGGACTAATCGTATATGGAGTATTAACAGTAGAGTAAAATTTTCTTCTATCGCGGGTTCCAGATTCACTGTTTGCTGTTTTTTTTTGGTACAGTTATAAACAAAGATGGGTACTTTCGTCTCTCCGCCGTTGACGGATGCCCACATTTTCGGCGAGAGCTTTATGACGCAAAGCCTCCAAAAACTACACAGACTGAGAAGGAACGCCGTCTGTACTGACCTGGATCGAAAACCTGCTTCAGTCGGTGCTCAGTCCGTGTATTTTTTTTCAAGGCTTCTCATCATAAAGCACTCGCTGAAAATGTGGGCATCCATCAATGACGGGACCGGGAATGTCGGGTGTAACTCCACTATTGGCCACAAGGTGGCGGCACACTACTGTTTCGCAATGTAACTTTGACAAAAGAAGACTGAAGTAACAGCATTTCAAATGTGTGTGAAACTGATTCAATAGCCGTTTCTCATTTTGCGTTGTTATCTAATCTTGTGAACTCTTCCAATTGAAAGTACGCATACAACACGAACCGTAGCATACCCGGATGTTGTCCTTGGCAGCTAGCTTAAACCAAGGATGCATCGATTGTTGCTTCTGAAAGCTCGGCTACCAAAATACCCCAAGATGCATTTCGCGCTGGTATTGTGTAATACATCAGAATCTCCAGGGGGGAGGGGATAAATTAACAAGTACACAGCTGTTCCAATTTACAAAGAAAATTACATTTTTAGGAAGAACGCTCTTGGGTATGTTCTTAGGAAGACCATACTTCGCAATTTCACAAGATGTTCTTTATATTGAGAAACAGCCACTTAAAAAAAAAATAACGCAAATGGGAGATTATTGGCCCTAGTTAGGAATATCATGTTTCATCCTGCTGCTTTATTTGATTATTCATGAAGTTTTGTTGCGTATACTGTGTGTGAATGGTGTGTTTTGTTCTTTGGCCTGCTTCATGTTGCTCACTGTTGCAAACCAGTGGCAAATCGTCTGCCATTGCCTGTGTGAAGTAAAGCTGAAGTAAAGCCTGTCTTTCCGTCTTGTGACTCACCATTGCAACACTATTAACTAAGGCAATCTATCAATCAATATCAATATCAATATCTATCATTTAATCACCAATTACATCATCCTTGAGGGGGGTATCAATTATTTGGTCGCTCTCCCCCGTGAGTATCGGGGCTCATTGTACGGCAATTGTATCCAATATGATGAAATGAAACGACTCTCAAATAAAAATAAAAGCTCTAACCTGAACTTGTAGTCTGTGTATCTCATCTGATGAGCTCTGAGCTTAGACATCAAAATTTTGATGATTCGTATAAAAATGAAAAAATTGATCTGTAATGAGAGGAGACAATGACTGTAACTGGGTTTCTACATTTTGTAACACTTATACTTATTCCAGTACTTCCTGCCAGGCTTTGTTCAGCCACACTCACATGCAAGAAAGCAAGCAAACAAATGCACGCACACTCACACAGACATATCGGCGATCTAGTCCAGAACACTCTCTGATGGCACATCACTTCAATTGATAGAACACTTATGTTATTAGCTTTCAACTTATCTCAAGCGTTTATGTTGGTGTGTTGTGTGAGTCTCAGTGTGCACAAATAAAGTTGATTGGATGTGCTTTTGAGTAAATCTGAACAACACCTAATCAAAACTAGGAATAACTTAATGTAGTTTTTTTTCTTCTAAGTTTTAATACTCTTGTTAACATAAAAATGGAAAAATGTTAAACTAATAGAAATATGGCTGCATCTTTTAGTCATTGATACAGTAATTACATAATAATTCATAAAATTGAGTTAAAATTAAGATGTACTTTACTGTAAAAAAACGAGTGTGATATCGATTTGAGTTGAGGTCATTTTTCTGCCACTAGATGGCATACTTGCATTCGTAAGACGTTGGTGACAGCTCAGTGCATTTTTCTTTTCATATTAAGAGCTGTATAATCTTTAACATGCAAGTAACTTGTGAAATTCTGCCCATTTTTCAAATTGTAAACTACAACTTGACCCCAGTCTCCACAAATATATGCATTATTATTACATTTATTAAGCTAAATTTTGACGTAGACATGTTTGCTGCGTTGCAACTGGAATTCCCCCAGTACAGACTTTCCAAGTTGTGCGTTAAAAAATAATAATTTTTAAACTAATTAATCGCACAGTTATTTTTTTATTAATCATGATTAATCACATTTTTCTACTTCTGATTTTACTTTTTTCTTCAAAGCCTGTCACAGATATTTACCGGAGTAAAATCTTGGAATTAATGTAAAATCATCAAATGGAAAGTATATTTATCTTTGATACTTGAATAGAATAATTCTATAAAATACAAATTTTAAATAAAATTGACTCAACTTTACAGGCCATCTTTTTTCTCTCTTCCAGGTTTAGTTGTGCTCAGAAGCAGCACACTTCAGAAGGTTTGATTTGCGAAGCCCCGTGGAAGGAACTTGAGGAGGATTATTTTTTGCTCTGAGATGATACGCCAAAGACGTACAACTGGTATGCAATTTGAATTTGGCTTTGTTAAGTGCACAAATTACTTGAGATTTCTCCAACAAGTGTCTAGTAAAACGGAAAGTAAAACTACATATAGTCCATGTGTTGTCTGTCTTTGTGCCAGTGGCAAGTTTGGCTGCAGGTTATAATCCGTAACAGGAAGTTTAAAGAATTGTAATGAATCTCCAGAGTTAAACCTTTAATTTTGACAGTCCTAGTATAGACTGATTATATACTTAGCCATGTGATACTATAGCATTACAGGGGGGGCTTGATTTGCAAATTTCTTCAAATATCTTATATTGCCAAATGGCAGCCGCAGCGTAAAAATGCAGTTTAAAACTGCATGGCATGTAAATTCATGAAAACCCATATTATCAAAGTTTAGAGACTATATTACATAATACCATATTAAATTTTGTATTTGCAACCTGATTCTTATTATTATTATTATTCATCCATATCCATCTTCCAATATCTGAACCGCTGTCAATTTATGAGCTCACTGTATGGTACCAAAAAAAAGAAAAAAAAAAGAAGGTTTAATGCCCATAAAATCTAAAATACTTTGGAAATTGTTTTGATATTTTCAAAGGTTGACATTGACATGGGTAACATTTGGTAACAATTCATAGAATTTTTGTGTTATTAAGCGGCATTTAGCATTTGTACAATTACAGTTGTGCTCATAAGTTAACATACCGCCAAGTATACTGTAAGTGTATATAGACATAGAACATATAGAACAATCGGCACACAAACACAGAGGCAAACAAACTAAAAAAAACTTACCAGGCAAGCAACCAATATTGGGGAACGGATGATCCACCAGTATCCCATGTTAATATTTCTCTCCCAGCACCTGCACACACATACATATATACACACACACACACACTGTACCCAGTGTTCTCAATATGAGGAGCCGTGCCGTGCATATATGAAATTCACGTTTTTCATTAAAGGTCATTGATAAAGATGGTTAAGAGCACATTGAAAAAGATCACTCACTCTTCATTCTCGTAGAGGTACTTGACTGTGATCCAGGGTGAAACAAATGCGAGTGGTGCACCTGAGAATGAAGCAGAAATGTGAGGGCTGAGGGTCCCCCACCCCCCAGGTCCCCCCCCCCCCCCTACAGGGAAACATTTTAAAAGGTAGACAAATTCTGCCCCAAAAAATCAAATGATCCATCATCGTGCCAAACAGTTAATGATGACTCCTTATATGTAAGTCCTTATTTGACAATGCCAGAAACTCCTACTTACCCCAACCGATGGCCATGTAAATGTAAAAGTATTTCTTCTCACTGAACACGGTGATGACGAGCAGACTGTGCAGGTAGATGCCCTCCACCAACAGCCAATAGTTGTTGGCCATCACGGTGTACTGCATCATCACCATAGCGGCCCGACACCACATCACGGCCTGCACAGCAGCGGAGGACAAATAAGACAAGAAGTGGACCGCGTGCACAGCTGCGTAGGTTTACTCTTTCCTTTATTGGTGTTAATTGCCTCATGTTCATGTTTATTTGTCATTTCAAAAGCATGTGCGTATGTGTACGTGCGGCCATCATTGCGCGTTACACCGCTCCTTTCAGTCATGGAATAATGAAGCGACAATATGTAATGAATTTGCGTTGAAATAAACTTGCCAAACTGTGGCTCTGTCGTTGCTAAGGTAACCCCTGCTCACATACTTTGAGTAGTCTATTGTATGAGTGAACTAGCCAGGGCCACTGTCAACACTAAATGTATGTCATTTAAAGGAGAAGTCAACAAAAATTTTGGGACAATAACATGTTCTATGCAGCCTTACTACTTATGTTGTTTCCAACCTTTATTACTTATGATTATAATTATTATTATTATAGCATTTTATTGTCCTTACTTTATCACAGAGAAGCAACTCCCACATAATACACTTGCTTCAAAAATTTACGCCTTCCTGGATATTTATCATCTGATTATTTATCATCGCATAATTCAACGTTACATATCAACTTTTCCCCATTCATTTTCCCACTTTCCACGCCCACTTTCATACATACAACTTCTCATCATCACCAGATCGCTGATACTGCTCAGAGAGGTTCACCAAGAGGTCGCGGGTTCGAATCCCACCTCTGACTGTACATAGCAAATGTATCCATGGCAATTATGGTGATTACATGCTAACTGGCTATCATATCAAGAAATGCTTTATAATTTCACTGAAATGGTTAAAAGCGAGCGGCACGGTGGATGACTGGTTAGCACGTCCGCCTCCCAGTGCAGAGGACGTGAGTCCAGGCTTCGGCTTTCCTGGGTGGAGTTTGCATGTTCTCCCCGTGCTTGCGTGGGTTTTCTCCAGGTACTCCGGTTTCCTCCCACATTCCAAAGACATGCATGGCAGATTAATTGAACACTCCAAATTGTCCATAGGTGTGATTGTGAGCGTGGATGGTTGTTTGTCTTTGGCAGGCAACCAGTTTGGGTGTACCCCGCCTACTGCCTGAAGCCATCTGGGATAGGCTCCAGACCCCCCCGCGACCCTTGTAAGGACAAGCGGTTAAGAAAATGGATGGATAATTAAAAGCAAGTGTCCCCATTCAGCCTTGCTTTCAGCATCAGATGTCATTTTTCAATACAAATACACCATAAGACATGATTTTGAACAAGACAAGTTACGCTAGTAGTTTGAATCTGTCTGCCACACTGGAAGACGTGGGTTCGATCCCTGCTAGAAACAACTCATTTGTAGAAATTCAATATTGAATACTAATCATTGTCAAATGACTTCACATCCATCATTCGTCATTATTAAGTTTTGTTTCTATATCATCTGTTTTATATTCAAAATTCAAATTCAATGCAATCTTTCAGTACATACTGACATATTCACTGCAATTACATACAATGTCACACATTCTTCTATGGCTAACGTGGCTGAATGGTTCAGAGAAAGGGCTGGTGATCAGTATTCCTGGGTAATACAATTGCAATTCTAAATAACAGTCATTGTCAAATGTTCTCTAACCGGTATGTTGATCCAGGTTTGAACCCGAGTTTGACCGCTGCTCCTTGGGTCCAGTGTAAGGGTCAGCAGGGCATCTTTGACCAGAATGGACACGGCTCTCAGGATGAAGGAGGCAAACAAGTTCATGTGGATGCTGTTCCTCATGCAGTGCAACTTCCTGGTGCAGAGTTTAATTAATTAAAGTACTGTAGTCTTTCCATATTGATATTGTTTGTTAGCTTCATTGAAGCCTTATTTATAGTACCAGTAATATCCATGTGTTGCCTTTGTTTGGTGATTTACCTGAAGCTGATGAGAATTCCCAGGGCGAGCAGCAGAGCTCCAAGAGACAGCGAGTATCCCACCGTGTACATGATCCGAAACTGACCGAGGATGCGGCCATACCACTGCTGCAGACACAGCAGAGGTGGCGTTTTACTTTCATGCAAAGCTTTTAAACCGCATACATAGACACAGAAAAGAGCTCTAACAACAGATGGGAGACCTTAGATATGACTTTACATAAAGCACGTATGTCTAGCCAGTCCTCAGATTCGCTACCCATCTGCTGCCTAAGGCTACTTTTAAACATGAAGGACAATCAAGAAATTACACACCAGCATGCATCATTTGCGATACGGGCGCACACACACACACACACACACACACACACCTCACCTGGCCTTTGTCATCCTCACATTCGCTGGTATTCTTCTGGGCCCATCTACCATCTTCGCCACAGAATCTGTACACCAAACCATGCTGGACTGTTGAAATAGGCACAAACTGAAGATTAGGAAGAATTATGGACAAATAAAACCATTCAGCTCATGACAAGCAAATCTTGCTGTGGTAGCGCAGTTTGACTCACTGGAGAAGATATCCATAAACACAATAAGGCATTCAATACAAATGTTTAATTTGATCAATCCTTAGTATTATAGTTCTTAATACACAGTACTCTTCGTGTATTTGCTTTGAACAGTAGAAAACGTTATCAATTCAAATGATTTAGCTATTATTGGATAAATTAAAAAAAAATTCACTTAGTACCGCCCCCTCATTTGAATAACATTTCATGACGCATTTCATGCTGATAGCATCTGCAGCATTAAATAAATACATATATAAATATGAGAGCAGTGTTTTTATTTATTGATTTACATTTAATTGTATTTATATATTTATTTCCAAGTTTTTATAAAAAAAAAATATATTTTAATTTTATGAATCTCATTTTTTATTTTTATTATTTTATTTTTACTATATATATATATATATATATATATATTAGTGCTGTCAAAGTTAAATCAGTAACTAATTCATTAATCACAAAAAAATATCGCATTAATCATGAATTAACACAGATTAATCAGACTATTAATTTCAACCATAGATTATCCCATAGCGTGACAGCGGATGGCTACGTTTAAGGTAGCACAGGTTGTTTGAGCAATAAACATAATTACATGCATTAAAGTAAAGCAATTAATAAATGTGTGCGTATGACATTTAGAATATTTGTTCATGTCAAAATATTGGGGTCATTTATTTCTCATTTTAAATTATGCAAGTCATTCATTGATTAGAAAAAAAGAGGAGGATGAGCGTGTGCAGTGGATCAAAAGATGTTGAAGATGTCCTCATAACATTAAATGTCAAAAGAATTAACACATAGCCGGTGCTATTCAAATTTGCCGGGAAAAAAATATTGATAAAAAAGACTTTTTTATTAAGTGATTAATCGTGATTTATCAAAATTCTAAAATGTGATGAATCTGATTACAAAATGTAATCGTTTGACAGCTCTATTATATGTGTATATATATATATATATATATATATATATATATATATATATATATATATAAATGTGTTTTTGTGCTACCTTTAACGTAACCATCCGCTGTCAAGCTAAAGGATCATCTGCAGTCAAAATTAGCAGTGTGGTTAATACATGACGCAATGCGATAATTTTTGGTGATTAAGCAATGAGCTAACGCTAATATATATATATTTTTATTTCCATTTATATTATTTTTTGTATTTAATTTTTTAATTATATATATTTTTTTACATCTGTTTGTATTTATTTATTTATGTTTTATTTTGCCATTTTTGGACCGCCATACAAACGGGCACATTTCTGTGGATGCTAAGCAGGAACACAATCATACAAGCTGACCTTGAGAATACCATGGCAAGAAGGAAGGGCAAGAGACATTGACTGTGGTTCCAGGGAGTCCATCAGGCCAGCAGGCAAACTGGTCAAAGGTCCTGTTGCACACCAACCCTGCTGGGGTAAGAGCATGACGGATCCGCAAGCGCGGTTGTTGTATTTGTCTGCACACACCTCGAAGCAGTGGGGAGACGAGGGCTCACCTGTTGTGGGGGGTGCAGAGTTGAAAGAGTCTAAACACTCGTTCTTGTAGCTTCTCCACAGTTCCTGGACACGCTCCAGGGATGTGGTAGACGACACCTGTGGTAGGAGTTCATTTCCTGATGCTCGCTCGAGTGTGATTGTGGAGTCAGGATGGAGGACGTACCTTTGTGCAGCTGCAGAGCACGAGCAAGGCCAAGAAGAGACACACCTGGGACATTCCACTGAAGCTGGGATGAAGAGGGGAGGTGGGGACGAGAGCACAGAGGAGGAAGCCCCACACATGAGGCGCTCCGGGCCCGATGCCACTGTTGTGGGAGACTAGGGATGGGAAATAACCGATAACTAACAATTCGTTACTCTATCCGCATCTGTACTTTTAGTTTGGCATTCACATTTCGGGCATTTTTTTTACTCCTGGAAGTGGCCCAATGAGGCTGATGACTGAAGTGTTTGGAAGAATACGGATGCCCCTCGAGTTACGAACGCCCGACTTACGAACATTCGTAGAAATGAACAACCGCTGACTGATGTACATAAAAGTCATAAAATGCCGTATTGCGTTTCCAAGTTCATATTTTTAAGTGTGCGCCACATCATACATTACGGTACTGTAGTTCTTTCTGCCAAAACATCCGGCGAGCAGCACCGCTCATCTCTGTCTTTCTGTCTGTCAGTCTGTCTGATTGTCCCTTTGGTTGCCAATATCAAAAAGTTGGACAGTGGTGAGAAAGTGGCTAATATATATATATATATATATATATATTCACAAGACCTATTTGACTCACCACTCTGCATGCATTTCTTTGTGTCTCCAATTGCAATGCAATTAGTCTTTCAATGCTACCAAGGATGGCTACCAGTAGATGTTATACACGGCTCCAAAAAAAAATCAAGGTTAAGCTGTGACACTAAACATCACAGTCTAGATCTCCATGAATGAAGAACAGTATTCTCAATGCAAATCTTTCCATTGTCTGCCGAGCTTACCGGTGACGCAAATGAGAACAGGTGGTAAAGAGAATCGATGGACAGGTACAATACCTGAATCTCAATGAGTTCAAGTCAAGGATTAAGCAGTGGGTACATTCCTCGCAACCAAAATGCTTTATTACAGCTATACTTCTGAATACTTGAAACTTAGCCTTATTTTGAAGAATCAGTTGAACATCTTCGCAAATGAAGTTGGAGAATAAAACGGAATCTGAAACGTTTCTGCAAAAAACATCTTATGTGTGGGAACATTTTTGGCTAAAACGTTTCAAATTCCAGTCTGTTCCAGTCTGTGTGTCTTCAGCATTGTTTGCCCGGTGCTGACATTGAGACACACCTGATATGTTAGCGTCGCAACGTACACAGTAGTTGTCACCTTCTCGTTGAAGCATCTTCAAAGCAAACAACGTCAGCTCCTATAAAAATTCCCTTCTTCGAAAAACAACACACAGTTGCAATTTACATTTTCCAGCAGACAGCACATCAATGTTTGCAAAAGTATAGATGGTATAATATGGTCCCTTTAAGAAGTTATGGACAAATGTAACAAAAATTTATGTTGCTATGGTGACAAGTGACCCTGGCTTGTCAATCACAATTTTAAAACCAAAGTGAATCATTACCCAAATATTATCTTTCCAAACTGCAAACAATAAAGTCACATTAGATGTCTCCTTTTCCCAAAAGTGATTTAAGAAATTCCAATATGAGGCCATTCAGGGTATTGCTTCTCTTTCAAACTGAAGCGTGCAGCATCTTTTCAGAAACGGTGCAAATTGCATAATGAGCAATATCTTCATTTTATGTGCTACAGTTTTTGATACCTGAATATCTTTTTTACGTCTGTCCAAGGATCACAAGCTTATTTCTATTTCTGTGGATATTGGTGTATACTTAGACGAAGTGGAGTTGTTGTAAGTTTACGAGGAATGAACCCTTGAGGAGAAGCATGAAGACCACTTGAAAGAGCTTCAGACATTCGTACCATATGCACATATGCCAGAGGTGGGAGTAAGTCATTGATTTGCAAGTCACACGTAAGTCTCAAGTCTTTGCCCTCAACTCCCGAGTCAAGTCCCGAGTCAAGACTGACAAGTCTCAAGCGGTTCACAAGTCCTACACTTTGCGTTTCAAGTCCTTTCGAGTCATTTTAACAACATCATAGATTATATTATTTGGGGTGAGCATCAAAGTAGGAGTCAGGGGTGGGGGGGGGGGGTGTCTGGGGGCTTGGGGGCCTGGGGGCGGCTGGGGCTGTGTTGGGGTGGATGGCGGGGGTGGATGGTGGGCAGGGGGTTCGTGGGGAGAGCGGGGGCCGGGGGTCGTCCTTTGGCGCTGCCGCGGCCTGGGGGGCCCTGAGGTGTTGCGCTTGCTCTGTCCTGGCAGGGGTCGACGGCTCCCCTCTTTGGTGGAGATTTTCATGCATGCCAGATCCACCACACCAGCATCTATCGAAACTCAGACACAATCTGCTTCTTCCTCTGGTCGTTGAATCGGTGGAAGGTTGAGGTTGAGGCTGGTGTCTGTGGATCTCACTCTGCTTCGTTTGTCCTTGCTTCCTTTCCTCAGTCTCTCCTTTGGTCTCTTGAGGTCTCCCTGATTTGTTGGAATTTAGATGTTTCTGGGGTTGGTGAAGAACTCTGGTTGGTGGCTTGGTGGGTGGTGTCTGGTCGGTGCTGGATTTCACTTTCCTTTGTTTTCTTTGGTCCCCTCGGGTCTCCTGACGGCGGTGTTCGGTTTAGGTGAACGGTATGGGATTTTTTCTAATAGGTTTTTGGTGAGCTAACGAATACACGCACGCACGCACGCACATACACACACTCACCCACATACAAAAAAATAATAATAATAAAAAAAGAGCAATGATGATGACATTACCGAATGAACAATACTGAGCTCTTAAAAAAATAATAATAATAAATAAAAAAAAGTAGCATAGGTCCACAATAGTAGCCTGAAAATCCAGACTCATGTGGACAATTAAAAGAAAATAAACGTGCGCTAGGCACATAAACAAGGGCCCAGCATCAATTTGTGAATTTACCTCATTGATCATCTTCATTGTAATGAGATTAGGAGGACTTGGCCTGTGATCAGGGCCAGCCATTTGGGGACCATGAAAAGAATATCATTTAGCACCCCACCACCTCAATGCCGCAAATATAGCCTACATGATACACGGTAAGCTAAATTCTCACAAAGTTTAGTAAAACTCAGCATCTTTTTTCATGGCAACCATACCTTTCAGCAGTGGTATGGCACCATTTTGGTAAAGCTAGACTCAGCACAGTCTCCTCAGAATTTAAAAAATATGCAGAACGTGATGGGAGGATTAAGTTAATTAAACAGCCACGTAAACAGAAAGAGATGGACATCTTCCATTGTTGTCTTTTGTTTACTGTCTCTCTTCTTTGTTGAATTAATTGGCAGGTTACATTTGTGTCACGCTGGTATGACATCACAGACTCTACATAACTGACTCAGCTATCATCTTTCCATCTACACAGCCTGCAGTGAAAACACCAGCCCGATCAGGGTTTACTGTTACAAAGTGAACTGAAATGTACCACTCGGTGGAAATATGTATGCCTTTATTTTCTGTTTGCCAGCGAAATGTAATATGTAAAGGCACATCAGTGCTCATGGATATGGAGTCCACATGAGCTTCTATCTTCTATCTATCTATCTATCTATCTATCTATCTATCTATCTCTGGAGAAATGCCATGTGTCAGTATGTGTCCTGTCTGTCCTGCATTGATGAATGCAGAGTCACACGTGTGACAACTGCAAACATGAGGGACTCAACAGTGCTTGTTATTATGCTGTGTATCTGTTCAGTGTGGGTGTGTGTGTGTGTGTGTATGTGTGTGTGTGTTGGGGTTATTTCTACATGACAGCACATGTGTTGTTTTATGTGACAATCATGGGACCCAGGTGAAAACAAATGTAAGATGTTGGACACAAACTCAATTGTAGATGTCATTGCGCAATCACAGATGGGGAAAATTGGTATTGCTGGCATTTTCAGATTCATGGATTCAGAGCAGGCTTGGATGTAAAATAAGAAAGATGAGACATGAAACAAACAAACATGAAAACTAACTGGTTCATCACAAGCAATATTCAGCCTGAATCAAACGCTGCTTTTTTATGACACATTTCGGACCAAATTGCATCTTATGACCGTAGTCGTTATTTTTTCACTGCTGCTTATTTGCTCAGTCGAATGGCTACCCAATTGCAGAAACATAAAATGATACGAGGTGTGTCTGAAAGGTTCGAGGACTGGTGTCACAAAATATATATTTCAAACCTGTCTACTTCTTTCGCAAGGTGAGAAGAGCCAGACTTCAATCCCCATCATGTGCTCCTTCTATATAGAAGAAGCATAGAGAGCATCCTGTTCTGCTGCACCATAGTGACATGATCATGAGAACGTCTCTCACCTCCCTAGAGGACATTTACAGCACTTGCCTCACCCTCAAAGCCGGTATTTGACAGTTGAAATCCATTGTCAAAGTCAAGTTGCTCACATTCTTCAATGTGAGAGGTGCAACAAAAACGTCTACGACATTCTGCTGCATTTTCAGTATGGAAGACCAAAACTGCCAAAATTCAAAATAAATAAATGACTAAATAAATGAATAGATCGCTAAAGGTGAAAATAAAAACGGTTATAAAAAAATATAATTCGCAAATTAAATCCCCCAAAATAAATATAAATGGAAATAAAAACAAAAAAACTATATGTATATATATATATATATATATATATATATATATATATATATATATATATATATATATATATATATATATATATATATATATATATACACACACACAAATTAATACATTTTTATTTATTTATTTATTTATTTTTGAATAATATTTTTTATATCCGTTTTTATTTTCACTTTTAGTCATTTATTCATATATTTATTTAATATATAATTTTCAAATTATATATTTTTTATATAAATTTTTGTTTTCACTTTTAGCGATCTATTTATTTATTTAGTCATTTATTTATTTTGAATTTTGGCAGTTTTGGTCCTCCATGTTTCAGAGCCCCTAAGAGGCAACAGCTGTGTATACTTCAAAAAACTATATGAAACATGAAAGAAATGCAAATTTGTCCATCTAAGAGAATTAGTCATCTGTGATATTTTGAAATACAATTGCATTGTCAGAGAATCTGTTACCATGACAGCAGGCGGTGAACATTCCCATGCTCACTATGCAGTAGTTAAAAACATCCAACTGACCGTTTTATGACCATTTGCAATTCTCAAATGCTATCAAGGGTTCATTCAAGTCTTTTTCTACTTTTTTTCTCTACTCTCTAATGATTTCACTCCACTCCATTTTTATTTTGCTCTATAGGATTTGTGTCTTTTCATTAATTTTAAAAAATATATATTTTCTTAGGAAAAAATTCTGTCATTTATTTTTCCTTGAATGTCTTGCCTTAAATTGCAGGCATACTTTCATTTGCAATTTTGTCTCTTGAATTGCTCTATTTGTAACCCGTGTGTGTTAGTTAAAGCACCAAACATTTCTTCCTAATGTATCTAGGCTGCAATACAAGATGTCAGTTTTCCTTGTGAGTGACTCTGTTTGTAACAATTTGGAAAAATAAATCACCCACAGTTTAAAAATCACCAAGACGAACAAGCATTTTTAATGAGATACATGTCGGATATTGTGATGAAAACAAAATCCATTAGCATTAAGCTATGACACCATCCTCAAACAGAAAAGTGACTTCCATAAACTGTTCTCACAAAATTCATTGTATTGTAAATAGCATTTTATAAATGAGTCATAACAGTCTTAATCCATGCTGGGTCATATCCCGATATTTGAAAAAGAAGGCAGTTAAACAGAATAACGCTTTAGCCAAAAAGCGTGTGTCTTGTTTCCCTCAATCTGCCTCATCTTTCTTGTCGAGGTTTGACTAATCTGCTGATCTTAAATGATTTTGCATTATTGAGTGATGCTTCCATTTTCCAAATGTCTCAACTGCCAAAATTTGACATGTCACTTGAGAGTAGGGTTGGGCGGTAAAACGGTAATACGGTATCAAGAAGTGTCAAAAATGGCAACGGCGTCACTTTCAGTCCCGTCATAAAAAATAAAAAAAACACTGCAGCGCATAATGACCTATTATGATATTAAACATAATTTTTGTCAACACGACATTTGTAGTTGTGTTTTCAAATTAGTAATACTATAACAATGAATATTACTATAACAGTTTAAAATTTATAGTAAGCTGTTAGTCATGTGACAGTCACATGACCGCTCAGACGGAGCGGAGCAGAATGACCAGTCGGCACAGCTCGGTTAAGCGGTCCCCTAATAAGAAAAGAAAAAAGTGCAACTGCTACAATTTGGCAGCAAATGTCGATAAGGCCTTTGAGGACTGTAACGGTGTGAGATGGAATATACTTTGTATCTCCGGACTCATCTGCTGAAAAGAGATTAGCTTGTCGCCAAATCCATATTACCCCGCCCCCGCCCTTCCTTTTGTTTTCTATCGTGTCTAAGAAATTCAGGGCGTGGTTTGGTGACCAGTCACCCCTCACGTTCTATGGGGTGTTTTAATAGGAATAAAGATGATATTAATGATGCGTTCAATGAATTAATTTCTACAATGATACAGAGGGTTGGTTCAATGTCTGTTGTCATGTCTATGAATGACATCCAGCACACAAATCAGTGAAGCACACAATATGTCTGCCTGTGCCCCAGTCAAATTCACCAAAATCATATTATCCATCTGTACCACAATTTAGACCTGGTTTTACCCAGTCTATAATCTACTTTTGGTCACCATATTGTCATGTGCACCGGGAGCATGTAAAAGAAAATGTCCTCGGTGCACCTGAACGTCTTCCAAATTCCCAAACACGGTAAACTCACTTGCCCGAGCACCAAAGTGAAGATTGACAGTTTTTACGATGAGCGCACATGTGCTGTCTGAGAACAAATCCAATTTCCAATTTTTTAAATCCGACCTGAGCCTCTTCGTAAGTGGATCTAAATTGGAAATATATCTGATGCGCCTACAGTATGGATGCTCAGGTCACGCTCATCCGACCTATTAGTCATCAAAAGCCAAACAAATATGCGCTGGGGGATAGACCACTCAGGAACATCTTTGTATCTGCCAAGTTCAGAAGACTACCAGTGTTAATTTTAGATTTCTCTTTAAATTTAATCTCACTGGAAACATAAAGCGTAAAGTGGACATTTGTTGTGATGGTAATATTTCAGCCACGCAGATCGCATCAATAACTGGACGTCATCTTTAGTAGACGTCATCACGAAAAGGAGCGAACATCTCATTTCTTCAAAATGTTTCTAATTGCTCCCACCACGCTCCACTGTCAATGTCTTTGGGTCCTTGATGGAACTTCTAGTAGAAGGTAGCATATAAACAGAGGAGCAAAGCAACAACTGTGAAAGTTGCAAACAGAGAAATGAGATGTGCCCCTACACGCAGCTCCATTTTTACTTCCATAAATGCTGCGACACGTGACAATATTTTTTAATTGGGCATCTTGTTGCAGTGTGAACGCAGCCTGCTAAGCATTATAAACATGTTGATGAAGCATTGCTTTGTTTTTAACAAGCAATCATAGTTTCACAAATCACCTCCTCCACTGCTTTATAATATTGGTGGAACAGAGAAGACACCTTACACTTGCATATGTGCTGACGATATTGTTGTGTGCATTGTTCATACTAAGCTTCACACCCTTAGGGAATACAATTATGAATAATCATTTTTGCCTATTGCTATTTTAAAGGGGACACATTATGGAAATATATTGTTTTAATTGCTTGCATAATTAATGCTATTATTGGGCATAATCACCATCATCATCATCATCATCATCATCTACAGCTTTTATCAATGTGACTTGCTGATCACTGTCAAAACTGCGGTTGATTGAAAAATACATTTTAGTTTGTCTAGCTTTCTAGAACTAGTCAGAATGAATAGTGGAAAATATTTGCAGAAATTGAGCCTTTCAACTTGTTATGATTCGGGTGTGGATCCCAGAAAACGCGGACAGCAGAGCAGTTTACAATATTTATTTACACAAAACACACACACAAAAATCCAAACAGAAATCGCTTTTGCAAGGCAGAAAGCGCTTGCAACAAAACGGCAAGGAGAATAACTTAACGTGCTTACACAAAAAGGCCAGAGGCAGAATACAAAAATCACTTTACTAGAAAACTTACAAGGGCAAGGCAAGATCGTAGTACAAGGCAAGATGAGAATCGAGGTCGAGAAACAGTCGCAACTTGGTGGCTGGCAAATGAATCGTCCGACAACTGGTAGCTGCTTGGACTGCCTCTTATATACGCCGACTGATTACATGAACAAAAACAGCTGTGTAAGTCGCGTCGGCGCCCCTTGTGGTCAACTGGCTGCAACACAACAGCAAACAACAACAACTGAGCGCAGCCTGACAGCGCAGATCATGACACAGCTGAGAAAAAAGTTGCTTATGACAAAAATTTACTATTTGTCCAACTGCTCATGTATGTTAAGTGCACAATAAAGCAATGACGCGGCATAGGAAAATTTGTTATCCAAGCCATATTCTAGAAATGAGGTTTTGGCATAATCAACATGAGAATCTCAGCTTTCCAATAATATATTAAGCATTGTGCTACGCTACTCATTACATCATTACCACAGATATGAAAAGGTAGATGCAACATGTAGCAACAATTGCTATGCTAATTTTAATGGGGATTGTTTATGGACGATCCTGTGTTTTTTTATTAGCTCAAAATGATGTAGTACTATCAAAAAAGTAAGAAAATAGCAACACATATTTTGAGATAATTAGTGATTTCTTTGTTAAGTACTGACCATAAAATGTCATTTTTTAACACTTCACATTATATATTTTATGAAAACGAAACTTTCAAAGAGCAGAGGAAAGTGGTGGAAGTTCAATCTGAACCATTATTGCCTTTTCTCTCAACTTCCGACTCATTTTGTTATGCCGGCTCACATATTGTCAGGCTGCTGATCTTTGTGAATTCACCATTCACTCCACATGACCATCATCATTTCATTCTTTTCATAATAACCTGACATTAAATTAGCAGCATTATCAAAAGTGACCGAGAGATAATGGTCGTCAGAACAACGGCAGCCATGACAACAGACGGGCAGCATGACTAAAACATTAACTAGAGGTCAATGAAAGGCATCAAGGGGTAAGTGATATCCCAGAAGAGCATTCACATACTTTATATATGCACATAGTAGCTAGATTATCCAGTCACAAATCTGATCATCGTGTGTCGGCCATAAGGGAGAAAAGGGCAACGCTTGACGAAATGTGTCAATGGTGTCAAAATGTCATGCATGACCGCATTTGACACCTGTCCCTCGTCATCCTCCTGCTTAGTCACCTGTCTTTCCCTGTCAGTCGTGCACAATATAGATACTTATGTAGAATATTTTATCTTCCTATCATATCTTCTAGTCTCATCACTGATCCAATTATGCCGCTGCTTAGGAGTTAACATTTTTCCAGAGACCCTTTGTCATGTGCTCAAAATGAAGGTGTTGAATGGGCAAAGAGGAGCTCTGTGTTGATATTACATTTTTAATTATGGCTAATTAAGTTATTACAACTAATATATTATAGAGTTCTATTTTCATCACAAAAAAAAATGAATTCATGGCCTTTCCATTCTCTTCAATAGGGAAAGAGATCTCAAGGCCTCACCAGAGCACGACAGCACGAGCTGTCAAATGAATGATTTGTCCTTCGTGTGCATGAGAACATGTTGAGGGGTAAAGAATCAGGTGATTTGAGAAGCAGCCGTCAGAAAAGTAGCAGGATCTGATGCATGTAGCGGACAATAGAGCGACGCCAGATATAAATAACGTGGAGGATGATCAGCCATTATAAAGTAAGCAGGGCAGATGAAAGATTTGGATGCAGGAGAGGTGAAGTGAGAGCTGACGCAGGTTCGCCATGAATGAAATGCAGCGAATCCAGCTTTTTACATTTCATTGGCAATCAGAGACCTTGGCGTGCGGCACGAAGAAAAGATTTGTTTGAATTAGCGACAAACAAACAGGCACGATAACACATTAACATGCACAGCATTGACTACATCATAAAAGAATGTGTTTTTATGGGCTGGTGCTACAGTATATTAGAGGACTGCATTACCTTCAATTTTACAGAGGGCGAACAACGAAGAAGTGGTTGAGAAAAGAACGTGTCACATTCAAAAGAATATACAACTATATTAACAAACTACTGCTGACATAAGTGCAACATTCATAACACAAATACCATTCTGCAAGCAAGAAAAACAGACTTCCGCCTTCTCTTTGCTCCATGGCAACAGGCAAACATGACCTCTTTCCTTCCCTGTGGTCATTTACATCTTTATTTAGCCAAATTGGTGACATCAGCCTTGGACTAGGAGGAAATGTATTAATGTGATTTTACCATGGAGGGACACTTACGTGTGTGCGTGTGGCTGTGTGTGCACGTACTCGTGCGTTCACGTGTGTGCATAAACGCATGAACGTGCGTGTGAGCGAGACGCAGCATGCGTCACTGACCGGTCACGGTCTGTGTTGATTAAATAAACAATTGTGTTTGTAGCGCAGACCTTCTCTCGCCATGCATGCATAGAACACACAAGCGCGGCCCATCTCTTTACCGCACTCACTATATTTTCACTCAAAAGTCATTATTGTGAAAGAAAATGATGGGGGGGGGTGGGGTAATTGAACCTATAATACTGTACTTGCAACTAATTCCTCCATCCATCCAGTCTGCTTATCCTTTTCAGACTCACAGGACGCTGGAGCCGATCCCAGCGGACTTGGCGCACGAACCGGCCCCTTACAAGCCACACGTAGAGACACACAACCTTGCAGACTCAAACTCGTACAAAAGTGGGAAGTGTCAGGCGAACGCACCACCACACTATAAGTTCATTATCAAGTTCATTATGGCTAAGCGTAAACAAACAACTAAAACTGAAAAATGCTGCAACCTACATTATTAACATTGTGCATTTGTTAATGATGTACTACTGACTTTGCATAAGAAAGGCGTGACAAGAGACCCCATGCATGGTCAGTCAACCGGAACCGGAGCCCGCTAATGAATAAAGAACAGAGGCAGATCAAATGGAAGATCATACAAAGAAAAGAGAGATGAAATATTCAGGACATGCTTTCACATAAGTCGGTTTCGCATTCCAAACACGTCAGCAAGAAATCAGCATTCAATCAGCAAGGACTAATATAGCATTTTCAGCATAATATATATGTGTGTGTGTGTGGGGGGGGGATTCTTCAAAATGACTGAACGAAGAAGTACAAAAGTGGACTATTTTCTGTCATGTTTGAACAGTCCTGTGTATTCGAACTGACCGATGACCTGCATTGGTCTGGCAGGAATCATCGGACTTCTTATGTGAGATGATATGATGATGAGAGCAGATGTTGTTGCCGCTTTCATTCACGAGTTATATCATATCGCATATCACAAACCATGTCAGAAATTTTGCACGGGGAAGATAAAACCACAGCAGGAGTGATTACCGACTGCATGCTCAACCATGGAAATTGACATTATAATGTCTGTGGTGTCAAGCATGAATAACCAAGAGTAATTATTAGAGAATATACAGTGAGGACGTAATAGAGTTGAAACAGAAAGAGAGGAGCCGCATGACCAGCTGCCCCGACCTTGGATATTCACTCAACTCCTGTGTTACGTGAGTTTAACATTCAGTTCATTCAGTCTATTTGGGGTAACAGGGTAACATTTTACACTTGGAAGAGAGTAAAAAAAAAAGAAAGAAAGTCACTTAAGGGTTGAGTAATTGTTTTTGGTCTCCTTTTGGATAAAGGCCAAGCAAAGGAGGAGTGGCCTAGCTCATGTGGCAGAGCGGCAGACTCCCAAGCTAAAGGTCATGAGTTTGTTCCTCAACCCTTGTGTAACTTGTTTTTTGTTTGTTACTAAATAAACTAGTAAAATGTAGTCAAAATCTCTCCTTACAAGATGTACTTCGAATTTTTGAGTGAAAAATCGTTAATAGGTTTTTTTCATCTGATAGGCAAATTCTCTCGTGGACACTAAATATATTTTGAATAAAATTTACTCTGAATATTTGATCTTTTCCAAGTGCAAAATTGTACTCTGTTTAGGCCCCGTCCACACGAAAGCCAGTTTTAATGTATCCTCACAAGTTTCTTACCGTTTAGGCCGTTCGTCCGGAAAGATTTCAAAACGCGCCCCGTACGAGTCCGTCTAGACACCATATGCAAGATACTCCTCCAGCGATGACGTAATGGTCGCAGCTCGATGACGACGCATTGTCGCAGATTGATGACGTATGCGCCAATTCTCGCGTGACTGCGCGCGGACCGTCAGTCTGTCAACAACAATGGCGGATAGCCGTGTCGTAGTCGTTTTGCGCAGCCTACTTAGCTTGCTTATGCTTTTGCAGCAAAATATTTTGCTTCTTTATTCCCACGTTCAACAAGTGGTGTTGTACTTGAATCACCCGCCATTGTCACTTCTCCTGTGTTTGTCTTTTTCATGTTGTTTTGATACATGCAAAGCCATGTTTGTTTTGTAGATTGCGATCAAGTTAGAAAAAAAAGTGTCCGTCTTCTTCGCTGATTCTTCTTCTACGCTTTCCGTTAACTCCCTGTGGCTGCGCTACAGCGCCACTCCAGACTTGGCATATACATTACAGCCGTTCTTTTGGACACACGCAAGTCTTGAAATGCTTCTGTGTACGAGATTTGTTTGAGAAACGAAGACGGCTTTGCTTCCGTCTGGACGGGGCCTTAGAGTGGGACCAAATAGACTCTGTTTAGAGTCAAATTTACTCTACAGAATTGTATGTGTTCTTGCTCTTTATGTTTTTAGTTCCACCTATTCTCTTCAGCCCAGTCCCTTGTGTGAAGTTTTGTCAACCAATCAGCTCCCTCCAGCCACTTGTGTCTTGTCCAGGTGTACATCATTGTCTCGTTAGTTTGCTTGTATTTAATTCCTTGGTTTGTTCTGTGTTTGTCAGTTCATTATTTCTGTTGATGATGTCAATCACATTTCTTTGGGTCATGTTTTGTTTCCCTTTTGTGCTGAGTGATATTGGTTTGTTACTTTGAATCTTGTTTTGTTGGACTTTGATCATTTTAGTGTTTTGATTCCTCCAAGCACCTTGTTTACCTTTTTTTTTTGTGAAAAAGTTTTAGAGACTCCTGCATGCCGACCTTGCCTCCTTGCTTCCCTTCATTTGTGCCACTTTTGTATTTGTATTTAATGCTGAGCGAATGTTGTTGAATAAACAGTTGAAAGTGCATCTTTTTAGACTGACTGGCTGGTGACCAATTCAGGGTGTACCCCGTCAGCTGGGATAGGCTCCAGCACACCCGCAACCCTGGTGAGGATAAGCGGTTTAAAAAAAAAAATGGATGGATGAAAGTGACTCGTACTCCATGTCACACGGTCAAGGTGACATTACATGTATGCCAAGTCATAAAGCTTCAGTAACAAATATCTTCATAAGATGATGTCACATTAAATCAAGCTATGAGATCCTAGAAGGTCATGTGTAAAAATTTGACAAGAGCTTTGAGTCATAATTAAAAGAAACAAAAGTCGTGAGTCATTGTTTTTGAATTCATCAAAAGGACAGTTGTATGCTTGCATGCATGCTACCACAACAACTGGCTGGCCTGCACCCTGACTGTATGTGAAGGCAACAACAAAGAACAATATTTACATACGGCAAATTACTGTTCTGCTGCAACAAAATGGCTGCTGGCGTACAATGCTTCAACATCGATAGCTCAAACACAACCACAGTTTAGATTAACATTAGCATGAATGAGTGACCAACACGAACCATCGGATGGACTGTGGTCTCCAAGTGCCCACTTCACACATCCGTGATCTCCCTAGCCAATTTTACATCAATCAATTGGTGGTGAATAGCGTCAGCTGTGTTCACGCCCACAACGGCACGAAATTGAGTTTTGACTGCCTCAAGCTGCGTACATCTGCAAAACTACCGAAACACCATTCTAGCACACAGATTTAGCCCGCTGCGCACCTCACGCTGGACTTGCATTGGACAAAACAATTGAGTTCTCTGTAGAAAATTATTTGACATGAAAAGTACTTAATAAATGATGATTTCAAATGAATCATCATAAATCTGTGGTAGAACTCATACTGAGATCTATGATGATTCGATATATTAATGGATTTAAGGTTGAGAGGAGCACTAACTCCCTTGTCTTTTGTCACAACTTTGTGCTCCCGTTCGCCTATTGATCAATAAAGTTCCCTTAATAATTTGACTTTTAACTACAGCGATAATGGCAACAAAGACTTCAATGGACATCAAGCGTACGTTGTGTCTATTGTAAGATTCAAACAATTCAATATGTTTCCACTGTGTTTATGTGTTTTCGATTGTAACAAGAAACTTGAGTGAGTGGCAAAGCGGCAGTTTTTGCATAATCCTGCTGACTGGTAGTAAGGCCAGTTATTGTGATGTGGGTGAAAACAAAACATCTTGGACAAGGTTGTTAGTGAGTTCTGAGAATTAACACAGATTTCATGCTTAATGTGATCACTGCAATTAATATAACTTTGACGACCACACTACCTTGAAATTTTGCTGTATGACAAGAATGTGATCTATCAATTTCACAGTAATAACTTATTAGGCCCCCACATAATCATTTGCATAAAATTTAATGAATAATAATCCCTATTATCTATTATTATTATTATTAGTAGTAGTAGTAGTAGTATTACCTAAGATTGCAGATGTCCTCAGTCCTCACCCTCGGGGACACATACACACTTTCGGAGGTCCATCACAATCCAGGCACAGTCCAAGGCGCGCAACCAAGACGCATCACCGAGTGCAGCAAAGAAAGAAAGAAAGAAAGAAAGAAAGAAAGAGAGAAAGAGAGAAAGAGAGAAAGAAAGAAAGAAAGAAAGAAAGAGAGAAAGAAAGAAAATAATGTAAAAAAAAAAAAACTGAGCTAACTGACCTGTTTGATTAATAATTCAACTCTTCTACGCTCTTTCTCTGTCAAGAAATATATTTTGTGTTGACGGACTCTCGCTGTTGCTGCAGAGAGAATGAAGCGAGTAGAATGAAAAGCGTCTTGGCGCGTTGCACTCGAACACGATATCTGTCAAGGTAGGCAAGACATTTAAGGTGCATTCCGGTTGTGTCTTTCAAAATAAAAGCTTCATTATAATATCTGTCATTGCAGCCAAAAAGTGTAAAGCAATATGTGGTTAAACTTTTCAAAGTAAAAGTTACCGTTCCAAACTACTTCGGGAGTGAAAAATACTAGTTTGCTCCATTACAGTACAGCAGTTGTTTTTCTTTTCTGAGCATGTTTTACACATGCCCCAGTTATTGCAGCAAGTAAATTATTCATATACTTTAATTTAAGTAAGAGTGGACAGCCAGTTCAACCAATTGAGTAAAAAATAGTATTTATCTTTTTTTTTTTACTTGTTTGTTTATTTTCTAAATGAGTGAGTGAGTGAGTGAGTGAGTGAGTGAGTGAGTGAGTGAGTGAGTGAGTGAGTGAGTGAGGGAGGGAGGGAGTGAGGGAGGGAGGGAGGGAGGGAGTTATGCAAATAATAAAAGTGGGTACACTACCTTCTCAAACTCCAAAGATATTATTATAGGATATTAATTTCATTTCAGACCAAATTAAAGTATTGAAAGTGAACCCAATTTATTAACATTTGCTCAAGACAAAAAATAGAAAATAAATAATAGGAGTCAACAGACCACATGTTACCATTTCAGCTTTTATTTCAAAGTAACCGCATTACCGGCTTTAACTCAGTGTTCTTCTCGTAATTCAAAGTATAACATTTAAACGCATTTACAACCAAAATAAAGACATTTAAAAACGAAGCAAAGAAACAAAAAGTAGTTGACTAAAATTAATGAAATAATATAGTGCATATATTCAGTGCAAAATAGATCTCTCCAGCGTGTCCTTGGCTGTCCCCAGGGCGTCCTGCCAGTGGGACATGCCCGGATCACCTCACCAGGGAGGCTTCCAGGCCTAGTTTCTACGCAGCTCAATTTTATCTTTAGTGGGCCCCTAATGAATCCTTTTGCCAGTTAAAAGTAAATATGAAAGACAGCAAATCTATCATGCATATATGCAAATGATATGCAAATGCAGCAGCATCTGGGCTCCGCTTTTCAGATGGCACCATCTCTTTGGTTGCATGCTATCTTTTTCAATTGCTTTAATGCCCACTGTGACATTGAAACTATCCCGTTAGCTCACATTCACTATCGAATCTAAATATAAACACGTTTTATAGTTGTGTGGCTGATGTCGTGTTTGGGGTTTGAAATTGAATCTTAGCTCTGACCTGACTGTGTGGAGTTTGTATGCTCTCCCTGTGCTTGTGTGGATTTTCTCTCCATACTCCCGCTTCCTCTCTTCCAGAAACATGCATATAAAGTTAATTAAAGACTCTAAATCGGCTATAGGTATGGTTGTGAGAGTGAATGGTTGTTTGTCATCAACCCTCAGCTTGTTGATCGTTCTGCTGCGGCATGAGAACAATAACGGAAGGGATTTGTAAGCTGGTGTCTTTTTGTTCATACTACGTTAGTCACAGGAATGTGTAAAAGTCTAGCTTTGTTGGAGTTTTGCTGCATTGAGGGATGTTCAAGGTCTATATCTTGCTCACACTCACTGCTCACTCTCGCATTGTTACGATAACAAAGCAGATGTTAGCCCAAGCATTTTGCGCAGCTCAGATCTCACTAGATGACGCAAATGTACCCAATGTTGTGAACAGACAACAAGTGAGCCAGTCAGCCATCATCACATTTATAGTTGCGACGCTCTCTCGTTCCTGTTGTTGTGCGTTGCTGATTTGTTGCAACTATTTTCCAATATGGTGCTGCCACAAATGACAAATAAACAGATTCTGAGCCCCCAACTTGCATGTGCAAATCAACCTCCCTACACATCTCACTGAAGACCATGGCAGGCTATTAATCACACACGGTGTGCGAGTGAGTGCCGCATGACCGCGGGGATAGAGCGGGGACATGCAGAGACCCTCGGAGGGGCAGATATTCAAAGTGGAAGAGGGGGCACGTGAAACCATTTTTATTATTGTCACCAGGCTTGGGGAGTAACGGAATACATGTACCGCCGTTACGTAATCAGATTGCAATTTTTTTTAACTGTATTCCATTACAGTTACATGGAAAAAACATGTAATCAGATTACAGGTACATTTATTAAAAATGGGGATTACTTCGAGGGATTACAATTTCAACGATGAGAGAGCGTGTGAAAGAGGGTGAGAGAGAGAGAGAGAGAGAGAGAGAGAGAGAGAGAGAGAGAGAGAGAGAGAGAGAGAATTGCACACATACATTTTCTTTTAGACGGAACTAGCTTCATAAATTACCATTATTAATGTTGGTACGCACAAATCCAACCAGAACAAATTCCAAAATAAGGCCAAGCCCCGCTGCAAAATAATCTTGGTTTATAGTCAGGTGCAGTCTGATTCAATTTGAAAATGCCAAACAAAAAAAAACTAGCTGCAGTGCAAATCTTCTCTTGCTAATTATTTGTGGACCTTGCTGCTTCCATTCATTCATGTATTCATTCATTCTTTCTACCACTTATCCTGTTCAGGGTCATGCGTGACTTTGCCAGTTAATAGGAAAATCTTCACTTTTATTTTCCATAAGTGAAAAGCATGATCTACTTCACTGAAATTAGGCAACTGACTGTCACGTTCGTTAACATTTTTTAAAAATCTCAGCATCAAAAATGATAAGTTGCTTTTATAGCATTGTTTAGGCTTATTAGCCCTATGCGCTATGGAATATGGTCTGAGCAGCTTTGTAGCAGTTGTTTGAATGTGAGCAGAGTATATATATTGGAACTGGAATATCAGCTGGAACATAATCAATAAGAAGTTTGCCACTTCAAATAATAGTATACACTACCATAGTGTGCCTCTATCTTTTTTGTGTGTAAAATGTTAAATAGGAAGATTGATGGCTACCAATAATAATATTTATATTTTTGCGTAAAAAAAAAAGAAGTGTTTTTCTGCTTCTGCATTTTGCCAAATTCACCATTACAGAAACAACAGTTGCATAGTTAACAATACTGATATTTTAAGGAACACAGGAATAACCCTTATGTTGTGTGTAGTAAAAAAAAAATAATAATTTAAGTTAAATGAGAACAATATAAATGTAGTTTAAAAATATACATTTTTGACAAAATCAAAAACTAATTAAAAAATAAGCTGTTACTGTGCAAATGCTTCAAGATTGACAGTAACGTTATATATTATTATATTTAATTTATATATAATAGGATGGGAACCAGTGGTGTAGTCCAGGGTATACGTGGATATACATGAGTATACGTGAGTATACGGAGTTCTTCTTCTTCTTCTTCTTTTTCAGTCAGCATTGAGTATTCCCACTTCTAAATCTTCCCTGATGCATACCCTTCATCCATGGCCTATCCTCCTCTGCCTCCAATTGGCTGCCTGCCCCCCTGCCTGCGCTGCTTAGATTGGCTAACTTTTGGCATGAGGAGTAGGAGAGTAGGGCGGGTCATGTCGAGGAAAACAATCCTTCAAATGCTCCCCCCCGAACCACAATGGCGACCCAGAAATTTAGCTCAGGTGAACTGATTTGCTCACGTACACGGAATACTTGATCGCGACGTGGATTCGATTCCCGGGGTTACACACTAACAACATGCTATAGTTAAGGTATATAGCAGCTTGGCTGGTACTTGATTTTTAAGTACGGGTAAGTTAAAACACAAGAATAGAATAGAATAATAAGAATATTTAAGATTCAGCACAAAACAATACTGAAGTCTAACCAGACTGTTTTTCACTATTTTTGTTCATTGTTCACCAAGTATTGTGACTTGTTTTATAACATATACTTTGTTTGCCTCATGATAAATACATTTTACATTATTTCAGGCTGCTTGTGTTACAAAACTGTTCTCAACAGGTGACGATAATTGTATTATTGTGAGCAACGTACAAATGACAGATTTTTCATTCTTGCATGTCACCGTTTCTGAAAGAGGACGTTTTTCTGGACTACTTCTTTTTTTTTTATGGTGAAAATTGAGAGTATAGCCACTTCTCCAGGGACCACTACACCACTGCTGGGAACCCACCAAAAGCTTGCTGTGTCGCAGAGACAATCCACTCACTTCACTCAACAATAATTCACTGTCACCTTCAAAGTAGCATCACTTCCTGTACTTTCCCCACCTTTGCGTCTCTCGGTTTAAAGTGTTCTGCAACTGGTGTATAGAATTACATATCAGAGACATGAATTAGTATAGAAGTATTGTTTTGTGGTACTTACATTGATTTTTTTTCTTGCAGATTATTATATTAAATATTGCTGTATCATCATGCCTGTTTATGTGGTGAGGTTTCCCATTATTTTGCTTTGCTGGACAGCATCCCAGCCTTCTTTTAAATGATCATTAATCCTCAATGTGTTGTTAAAAGTGATAGGAAACAATTGCAGGAAACGGTTTACAGATCAAGTATGAATGTCAAGTCATTTTTATTTATATAGCGCTTTCAAACAGCCTTAGCTGACACAAAGCGTGTGAGAGATATTTGGACTGGAGGAATATTAGTGAAACGCAGTACCTGTATTTGCCATTGGGGTTGTTTGGAATTCAGGTAAGATTAAAGCCCCGTTCACACGAAAGCCAGTTTCAATGTATCCTCACAAGTTTCTTACCATTTAAGCCGCTCGTCCACATGACGAAGCGGTTTCGGAGCTTGAAACCGATCACCTTTGAAACCGGGCCCCAGAGTGGAAAGATTTCAAAACGCGTCCCGTACGCGTTCGTCTGGACACCATATGCAAGATACTCCTCCAGCGATGACGTAATAGTCGCAGCTCGATGACGACGCATTGTCGCAGATTGATGACGCGTGCGCCAATTCTTGCGTGACTGCGCACAAATTGTCAGTCTGTCAACAACAATGGCGGATAGCCGTGTCGTAGTCGTTTTGCGCAGCCTCTTTAGCTTGCTTATGCTTTTGCAGCAAAATATTTTGCTTCTTTATTCCCACGTTCAACAAGCGGTGTTGTACTTGAATCACCCGCCATTGTCACTTCTCCTGTGTTTGTCTTTTTCATGTTGTTTTGATACATGCAAAGCCATGTTTGTTTTGTAGATTGCGATCAAGTTTTTTTTTTTTTGTAGATTGCGATCAAGTTTTTTTTTTTTTTTTGTATCCGTCTTCTTCGCTGATTCTTCTACGCTTTCCGTTAACTCCCTGTGGCTGCCCTACAGCGCCACACCAGACATGGCATATACATTACAGCCGTTAAACGTCCTCAGCGTCTTCTTTTGGACACACGCAAGTCTTGAAATGCTTCTGTGTGTACGGGATTTGTTTGAGGAACAAAGCCGACAGGGAAAATGTTCTGCTAATTGCAAAAGTGTAGTACAGGTACCACTAGTAGTATGCGGGCTCCCTCTAGTGGTGAAAAAATCCCTGCCTACGTACAGTTCAGTTGTTTTTAAGTTAAGTTTAATATATTTTCATTTAATTATTAAGAACATTTTGTTTTAAAAGAGTAATTTAGATAAAATTGTTATTTAACTTTTATGTACAATACCTCACAATGAAATATTATGTATGTATGTATTTGTTTATTTATTTATTTATTCATACCATACTTTTCTTACTTAACCGGGTGGCACTCAAGTTAGGACTATCACTGAATGGAGATGCCATCCCCTAAACAATTCCTATGACTATGACTCTTCTTTAAGTCCCGGGTTCACATTCACCCGAAATATATGCTCACAATTTAGGTGAAGAATTGTCAGAAATGCAACATAACAATTTTAGTCTGGTTCTCAAAGGAGCACCAGCGGTTGTTGCTTGGTGCTTATTTTTTTAACTCACCAAACACACTGGATGGACTTTAAAGACTTAATATATATAGGACCACCCCCGATTATTGTGCATCTTTCTGGCATGTTCTCCACCCAGGAAGGCCGAAGCCCAGACTCAACCTCACATCCTCTGCACTGGGAGGCGGACGTGCTAACCAGTCAGCCACCGTGCCACCCATGTCACGATTTATGAGAGCAAAAAAAAATAATAATCAAAATCATAATCTCTGACAGATGAAACCAACGTAATTTGTCTGAATACTATTTATCCCTTGAAAATAGAGATAATCTGGATACAACGTACTCTGTCTAGTAGATACCATATTTTTGTTAAACCTCTTAAAGCAGACATTTTTAACTTTATGATCACATCTTGATTTTTATACAATAGTTCAAATTCATTCCGGTGTATAAATTACTGTAAAGGCAAAACAAGAAAAACAAATACTTCTGGATTTACAGTAACTGTAAATCTCCGTCCTCCTTCCAAGGTCAACTGTGTTTTATTCCAAGCCATTCTCATTTTGTTTATAAACACATAATTTGAGTGTTGCAATTGTTGCTCCCACATGATGTCCTTGCAAGTGTATGAGCAACTCAAGTGTCACCAGCTGCTGACTTCAACACATAATTATGGCAATTCAATTACAAATAAAGAAGTTCATGACATGAACCTTTATGAATACATACTGTAGGATGTCTGCAAAGGAAGACATTTTGTTGAAAACACAATGATGCAAAGACAATTGGCCACTTTAATGATTTTGAATTTCAGTTTGAAATGAGAAAAAAAAACTCAACAGCAAGATGGGGGTAAAAGACTCAAACTCAAACTAAACATTAACCTATATTTCTTCCTCAATTGACGAGCCGTAAATCTTGAGTTCAACGCACACTCACACGCGCACCATGCACAAGCTTGACACGGAGGCTGTAGTTACGCTTTAGGCCAGATGTGGCAGTCGTGAGTTAATCTTGACAAACTCCACAACGCACCTTATCTTAATCTCTTATTCATTTTCACTAATTTCAAAATATGATGCATAACTAAAGATGTAAATAACCACAAAAAAAACAACTAAATAATAATGCTTAAGTGAAAAAGAAAAACGGATCACTTGTGGATCCCTCAATGTGCAAATTGTGTGTGTGTGTGTGTGTGTGTGTGTGTGTGTGTGTGTGTGTGTGTGTGTGTGTGTGTGTGTGTGTGTGTGTGTGTGTGTGTGTGTGTGTGTGTGTGTGTGTGTGTGTGTGTGTGTGTGGTGGGTGGGTGGGTGGGTGGGTGTGGGTGTGGGGGTGTGTGGGGGTGTTTTGTTTTTATAAAGCGCCGCAAAGCAAAGCTGGTTCAGTCTGTCCGGTTCTGTCATTGGCTACCTGAATCTATGCAACCATCTATACCATCAAATTCATAAGACAAGTCACACTATATAAAGACTGAGGGTAAAAAGATCTCTTGTTTTGCATAAAGATAGTGTACAGAAATTTGCTATGCTGTTGGTCTTCTTATTCTCTTAGTGAAAGTTAATATTCAACAATTTTTGTTTACTCCGGTTTTAAGGTATTTTGGATTGTCACATTGAGTCTCTGAATACGGCAGATTAAAAAAAAAAGATTTTTGACTCATTCTAATTTATTTGAAGTCAGTCAATATTTTGTCTATATATTCACTTATATATTATTACGTTAATGTGTGATCTTTTTGTAAACATGATGTAATTGAACTTGAATGCCTGATTTTATACAGGCTATTTATTTTGTTCTCATTTGTTGTTATACTGACAGACGATATGTTATTGAATTGTCAACATTTAAATAGAAGACAAAGGCCTCTCTTGTGATCACATGTAATCTCACAAAATTGAAGAACAATGTCCTGACTCCTGGATATGCGTCAGGGACAGACACAAATACATACTAGCATATACCGCTGGGCTCAGCAGCGGACGTGAAAAAAATCATTGGCTACATTATGATAAAGTCTTTACTACACATAATTTGAGGCCTAACTTGTAAAAGCACACAAAATCGCATGTATTTTCATTGGTGTTTTAATTAAAAAGTAATTCATTTGCGATAAAAATGCATTAACACACATAGCAACAGGTGTGTGTTCATAAAGTTGGGTTAGTAAGGCTCATCTGTAGGTCACATTTTCGAGGACATGAAGCACAAGTCAAGCTGGTGGTTCTTGAAAAATCTATACTGGGATGAAGGCGCGAGGCTGATGACGGGCAGAGCCCACTCACACTGCTATACTGCCCCCAGGAGGACAAACACAGTAAGGCAACATGACAGGGATTCTTCAGGGACAAATGGACAAATCTCATCGCCGTTGGCACATACAAATAACTACTGCTCTCTTTTAAAAAGTTACACTTAAAATTCCAAAACACGTTTAAGTGTAGAGTAGTTTAGTTAATGCTAGTCTAGGGTTAAAGTGCCGTACTCGAAAACTACATAATTTAAAAATAAATTGACACACACTCATCTTCTGGAAGCAAACATTACCTGTACCACTGCTGTACAACTTTTGCATCAAAAGGTTCATCCGTTTTTCTATTTAAAAATTATTTTTAAAAATGAAAGAAAGGGTGGGGGGGGGGGGGTGATACCAAGTGTACCATTACTAGAATATCAGATGATGTTTATGAGACGACTTGGTCCACTCCTCAATGCTGAGACTGAATTATTAGCAGATTGGTGGAAAGAGGCCACAAAGCTTCATAGACTTCTACTAGATTTCCGGTTCACAAATAATAAGAATATCAACAACGGCGTCATGTAAAATAAAGGACTGTAGAACATTTGGTCAGTACCAATGGGAATGAATCACATATTTGACTACATAGTTACTTTAGCTGTATTTGATTACGTTACATATGCTATTTATGTGCCAATACTTTGTTGGCCTAACATGGCACTTGTTTGTTTTTCCGACCTATACTATTTCAACAAAAGTATTATTGGTATATTTTTCTTCACCAGGCCCCAAAAAGAAACATTTACAGCGCACTAATGGATCTATATAACTCATCTAAATCTTAATGCAATTAAGAATTAGTTGAAATCGCACTAGTCAGTCGTTTTCATTAAATGCCTATCAACTGAGGCTCAAATTAAAACTACATCATATACCTGAAATTAAACAGGACATGTCACCAAACCTCTACATTTTCTTTTTTTTTTTAGAAATAGCTTGTTCCAGTATGTATCCCTGACAAAGTGCAAACCCTCAGCTTCACGCCATGAGATAAGGTCGAGGTGGAGCAAGTGGAAGCGGCATGCCCAAGCCATCCGACATCCGTGGCTTCGTCTCTTCCTTTCTTCCGATGATCACAGCGGAGTGGTTCAACACTGGCCAGTCGCACTTTGCCATCAGGAGATGATGCGAATCCCAAAGTTCTTTTTCAGCTGCTCCAGGAAGATGAACGTGAGCACTGTATGAGGAATCAAGCGGATCCCTGCCGGAACGAGGCCCTGAGACACAACGTAAGCAGAACATGTTGGATGAAGTACAGCTTGGAGAGGAAAAAGTCAAGTAACCGGTTATTTTGAAACAAAAAAGTGTCACTACCTTATAAAATGCCAGGGGACCCAACTTGGCGGTTTCTTGTAAGCAATGTCGTACCCCCTGAAAGGAATGTGACACTGGTTAGATCAATTAAAGATTAAGGGACGACAATGAGGAAGAAAAAGGCACTCACTGTGTACTCTCCTTTTGAGTTCATGAGTCTCGTCTTTAGAACATCAAGAGGCTGACAAAGGAACGTTGCGCAACCTCCCTGCATATAAAGTTCACGTTAACATAAAATAGCATATCCTGAGATGCACTTGTAGTCCATGGCGATCAAACATTTGGTTAACGCGACACTCACAGCAATGAAGCTGGAGAGGAAGTGTGTGAACATGTTATCTCCCAGCATCCCCGTTCCCAACACAAGCTGCTTGGCCTGGTCGTAACATGCCAACTGAAGGGGGGGAGAAAAGATGAATTATGGTGAGATGAATAACTCAGCAATTTATTTGTCACCACGTCGAAGCCTCAATTGCAATGCAGACAGCCACATACTATAATTACCTTAGACATCATAAACTCAAATAAATATCTCCCTCGCAAAATGAATAAAGTTTCTATCAATACACAGTATCTACCTTACCATTTATTTCATAATCATATTACAAATGTATCACAAATATTGGTCTGAATGCTGAGAGATTTGATTGTACAGTTAGCAAGTGCTATATGATCTTCGACTGCATCCATGGCCTTGCCTCACATATTGTGCAGCAGGGATGGGTAATGCTGATCAAATGCGTCACTAATACAATATTTAGCATGTATATGAATGTTTGACTCTCATTTACAATTATAAGTGACATATATCAATCTGCATCTCATCTGTACTGAAATTAAATAAAAATACTATATCTTCTTCCAAGGTAACTTGAATGCCTTTCAAAATCACGTTGCTGCTTAAAAGGGATGTCAACCCAAACATTTTCTTTACAATATGTTATATGCACCCCACTAGTTTAAAAATGGCATTCTAATTAATATTGTGTTTGCGAAATATGAATTAAGCAGCAAAATCCACCTATTTTTATCAATTTCGAGTTTTCTGAGTTTGGTCACGTGACGTTCACAAGCTGAACCATGACTGTTCGTTACCTGAGGCCTGAGCAACTGTCATGTAATTTTCAGTCGAGAGCAAATAGTAAAATGGCAGCAGCCACCCCCCCCCCCCCCCCCCGAGGTGGATAAAATTTGGTGGATTTCTGCTGATTAATTCATATTCCACAATCACAATATTAATTTGTGGGGCTGCATAGAACATATTTTAAAGAACATTTGTGAGTTGACTTCCCCTTAACCCCTTCAGACTCACATTTTTTGTTTTTTTATTTACCTTTTTTGTTTTGTTTTTTTACTGATTTTGACCCTTTTCCCACATAAGAACAACATGGGGGGGAAATGGGGGGTTATTTATTTCATGTTTTTATTTGTTATAGTGGACGCCAGGATAGTATGGCTGTAACGTGTTGTAAACTTTCCAAGCTTATGTGCAACATTTCTAACATGAACATATGCAAATCAAATTGCGATTGAGATTGGTCAGCTTTGATCCATCCAATCATGAACCAGAAGTGTTGATATCATTCAAATTATGTGTTTTTATTGGTTTAGACACGCAAATGTGTCATGTTCACCGCAATCCTCTATGGGTCCGAAGGGGTTAAGTAGTTAAAGACTAAGAAATTCGATAGTGTAATGCAGAATTTAACTTTGACTCTTCAAAGCGGGAAGTGGAATTGTCAGGACGTTAGTTTGGCTAAGTGATTTTCCAGAGCTTGCAGACACTTGGATGTCTCAAAGTCACAGTGTGTATGTAATAAGTGACCACTAAATGTCACAATAGCATAGAATGCAGCCGAAGCCCATGCAGTTAAAAGCATGCACAGTACGGTGGCTTAGAGAGACCACACAAGCCTACCACCAATTTTTTATTTGCGCGAGCAAACGAGCATCTCGGCAAGCTGGTGTGAAGCCCGGCAAGCGACGCCGAAAGATCGAGCGAGCTGGATTTATCCGGAGCAGCTAACAAGAGTGGCTAGCGGGAGTTAGTCGAAGCCATTGGCTGGATTGGCTAACAAGAGCGGCTAACGGGAGAAGCTAGTAATGAAAAAAAAAAAAAAAGCTAGTAAAAGCTTCCGAGAGCAAAGCAGAAGGTGACAAGCGACGGGAGCCCGAATCACGGGAGTCAGTGACGACCACCTGCAGGCCCCAGCTGTGAAAGGTAAGCGGTGGTCGACCCATTGGGCTAACTAGGCTAGCTAAGTTGTCCTTTGGGTATCCGTAGCAGGAAGATGGCAGCGAAACATGGCAGCCTCTTGTAAGGTACGACTATGGCCATGCAATATAATTTGTGATTACTAGACCTACAATTCTATTAAAAAAAATTACATTGATGTGATGGAACTTATTTTTTATTTTTTATTGAAATCAAGTCAAATCAATAGTGGGCTTTTAAATTGAATTAATTATTAGTTCATCACTAGATGGCGCTAACAAATACACACTGGGGCTTTAACTAAATTAGCACATCATTTTCAATGCGCATATTAGATGTGTGTACACACCATCATACATTACATTACAAGAATGATTACGCACACAAATAGAGACACAAAAAATCCATGGCTACAAGTTGGGGTGGCCCCCTAGTGGCCGGTATGCTTAAAATCCAAGATGGCACCCGCCAAAAAGAGAAAAAGTTCTCAGCTTCCTTAAGTCTTAAATTGTTGCATAATGGCACTTTTTCTTATTGATTTGATTAAAGGACTCTATATTTGATACTGCCCTCTTTTATTGTTATTTTCATGACAAATGTATAGTAATGATCCCATTTTGCTTGAAAAATGGTCCAGATCTCTGAAATGAAATAATATCATTCAAGCATCTAAACCCATATGTTAAGGAATAATTTTCAACATGTTACCATCATTCTAGTGTGAATAATATTGTTTTACAAAAGCCTTTGCCAGGCACTGGCTATTTCGGATATCAAGTCACAAAAGGTACAGAAATCGCCCTGGTTGCACACCTTAACCACTGAGGCACCCTTGAATGCAAGTGTAGAGTGATTTTACATATATTCACCATGTTGATTACCAAACTTGCTACCTAGCTAGCTAGCTAATGTATGCAAATATTGCCAGTTTTTTAGCTAAAGATGATTATCATGTTAGATGTAACATGAACATTTACTTAAAACAGGAAAATAGTATCAAATGTAGATTATTTTATAATCAAATAAAAAAGGAAAAAGTGTCATTATACAACTATTTAAGACTAAAGGAGCTGAGAAATCATCTTTTCCCTTTTGGTTGGGGCCCATTTTGAATTGTTTGCACAGCAGCCACTAGGGGGCCACCCCAACTTGTATCCATGGATTTTTGAAAACTTTAGGCCTTTACCTATCACACTGTCAAAAATCAATAACTTGTCCAGAAATGCACAATTTTCATGAATTCCCTCCTTGCTACTAAGCAATCAACACCCTTGAACAATAAAGTCATGGTAAATTTAGAGCCGTCACTCTTTCGCATGAACACACACTATATAATGCACGCAAACATGCGTTAAGTAAGTGAAGCTCTTGCTGTATTACCACATTCATAACTCATTAATATTTAAATAAAACCATTCCAACCACTTCTCAATTCATTTTAAATATTGATCTAACAATAATGCATTCATGTGCCTTTAAAAGACTTCAGTTCAATTTAGTTACTGTTTTACAGATCAATACAGAACTGGCTTTACAATGTGCCTAATAAAACACTTATTTGTGATTTGTTTGGAGTTTGAATTAGTTTAACAAATGGCATACATTGGCCTGCAAGTACATTAACTACTAACAATACTTGCCTGTCCCACAGTGACCAAGGCTCCTCTGCTGGACGCCATGGTTGCTCCTGAGAAAAGCTTCCTCACACCCTCTGCGGGATGGGTCAGAGGTCAGAAATGACCACGTATTATTTTGAAGTCACAAAACATGTTGCTGGCGTTACCTTCCCTGAAGACTCTGAAGAGCCCGTCGAAGGCATGTTTGTAGCTGATGGACGAAAACACGTTTAGGAGCGCCTTTTCCAGAGACGTTATGTGATTTCATACTTTGGTGATATTCTGCTTCACTTACTTTCTCCTCAGTTCTGCTGGTAGTTTCATATCATTTTGCATCCTGGATACAAAAATTCATATAAATAAAAGGACCAAACATGACTTTGAAGCTAAGTGCAATCATGGCATGTTACCTGACATTCACCATGTCTGCTGGCGTGCCAACAAAGCCCCCAGTAAAACCTATTCAAGTACATAGTTAATTGTTGAATATTGTTGCGTGCGTGCGTGCGTGCGTGCGTGCGTGCGTGCGTGCGTGCGTGCGTGCGTACCTCCAAAAGCTCCCAACAAGACTTTTTGGTAGAAAGGCATGGGGCCCTGGCTTTTGTTTCCAAGCACGTCCCTTACAGTCTCGTAGATGGCAAATCTGGTCAGAGAATAAGACATCTGAAGAGGAAAAGAAATGAAAGCTTTGAGCTAAAACAAGAACTTTTGTACTTTTTTTATATTAAGATACAATCAAAAAAATTGAAAGAGGTACATGGAGGACATAAGGTGGATGATTATATTTAATCAATTGATTTTCTATAAATTTACGTTAAAATTGTTTTACAATATGAAGTATAGAATTTAAGAATTTGAGTGAAAGTGAAATGTTTTATTTGCTGAACAAATACCTTCCGGCTGGAAATGACTCTAGAAAAAGGAAGTAGCGTTAATTTGAAATGTGTCAATTCTAGCAAAATCCATAGATCAGAGATTCCCAATTTATACACAGTGACAAATTAGTTTGCAATTAAAGACCATCCGGTGTTAAAGCAATTTCACTAGATAGCATAAACTACATAATCCATCTGTCTAGCAAGCCACTTCTTGTGAACATTTTTGAAAATAGTACAATAAAGCTTAGGAAACACTGATCGTGGCCATCCGAATCAATTGTAAATTTAAAGCATGATATTTGCATATGTTGAGAATATGATTAATTTGGGACTCTTTTTTTTTTTTACAAGCAGTTTGCCACTTTATTATTTGGCTAGCAGGTAGCAATTCAACATCTAAAAATGTCCTTATATCTCAAAATCTGGCAAAGATATGAATAACTTAACTTAGCTGTAAAAATGTAACTAGGATCATTTTAGACAAGCAAGCTACAATACTGTTTAAAAGTACCGATAAATGATAACTGAAATATACAGTATATATTCTTTATTTATATAAGACTTTTCATACATAAAGATACAACTCAAAATGATGTGCAATTATACAGCATAAAAAGGAAACTACGCTTGAGGGATGTGATGCATGATCCTAAGTGTTTATAATTCATGGTTGAGTTGCTGTACTTGACCATTTTAGCTTGTGCGCTAATGAAGTAGCTGCTAAGTGAGTGGTCATGAATTAAACTCAGTTTGATTCAACAAGACACCAAGGAAACAGTTACCAATAACATGCACATACTGTACCTGTCTGCAAAGTGAAGCCGATAGGCCGTTGTAAAGAGCAAGCACCCCGTTGTTCTTCACCACATGAACAGCCATGCCAAACATCCTCTTCTTCACCTCCTGCTGTGTTTGGAGGTGCACCTGCAAACAACATGTACAGCATGATGGAGTTGAATGTGAATATTTATCACCATCATGTCTCCACTTCCCTCCCTGAAAAATTCAGCTTTGGTTGCTTGACGGCCCTTTTTTAAATTTCCTGAGGGTTATCGAGAAAGAACTATGTTTGTATTTTATGACTTTTGAAGGTGAACTTTAGTAAAACAAAAGGCACAATAATCAAAAAGTCGATTAAATGATCATTAATATTGTCTAGTGCAGTGATTATTAAACCTAAGTTTTGCTAAATAGCTAGTTGTGCTGGACTAAAATTGCTCACGTTAGGACGCTGACTCCCATCACTCAACTCTATTTTTAAAGAGCACTTTTAAACAACCTCCCCTGTTTTCTTAATATGGAACCCAAGGGCAGCAGATACAATGAAAACAGCAGAGGCCCCAAAATTGAACCCTGTGGAACACCATACATTCCGTTATACATGTGAATTCACATTGCACATATTCATCCGACCACTTTATTTTTTTCCATGACATAGTTAGCATGAAGGGATTACAATAATAAAGAAATCACACAACATCCCATCAAACAGACACAAGTCAACTAGTGAGAGCACCAAATTCCCGAATTGGCCAAGCGCATTATCAAATATCGAATGGGTCGGGTGTGTGTCTTGACCTCCGCTAAACCCCTGAGACTGTCTCACCAAACCCCTGGGAATCGATTGAACCCAGGTTAAGAACCACTGGTTTAGTGTGTGAAATGAGCCGGGTATTTTAGTATTGGTTAATACAATGGTAAAATGTTTATTCTTGATATAAAGATATCAATATGCAAAATGCATGTCCCATAGTGTCCCAAAATTATAAGTATTTTAAATTAATGAATAAATGTCCCCATTTATTAATCATTTTCTAGTTTAAAAACACAAGTTAATGATAAGGTTTTATCCATCCAAAAAAATATCAGATATCATGGAGCTTTCAAAGACCACAATCCATTTGACACTATGAGAAAACTAGCTTTCGTAAAAGAGAATGTTGTGACAGCTTTGCAGTAACATAACACACTTTTCTAAACTGAGGGTGTCAGCAATTTCACAATGTGGCCTTTGGCCTCTGCTCTCACAAGAATTTCTGGTTGAGGGCCTGTGAAACTTTAAAGCAATACCGTTTTATTGAAATGTTTTACAAAAAAATGTGCACCCACCATACAATTATTTGGTCACCTACATGAGGTCTAACTCTAAAACACATGTTTAATTTTTAAGTCAGATGGAAATGACAACCCACTAAATCTTTACCACTGGAAGGTGCAGGTTTAGTAATTGCCGAAAGATGGGTACAAGTGAGTGGAAACACTGAAAAATGCCTCGTTTCCTAATACGGGGGATGTGTGAGTGTGCCAGTATGTCACATTCATTCATGAATGGTAAGACACAGCATGTGGTGTGTATTCCACTCAAGATTTAAATTTCATTCAAATTTACTTTGAGCATCTGAGACACATTACTCTCATGGGCTGTAACTCAAAATTGTCACCCAAATTTATACCAACTGAAACGCAATCCCTTAACCACACTTCATTGGGTCACAAATGGAGTAACAGGAACGCTTGCAGAACAGAGACACCAGAGAAAACTTCCTGTTACTTTTACTCTACAACTACTCATTTTTTCAGGGAGATTCCCTTCAACAGGCTGCATGAAGCCGCTGTCTCTTTAAAAGTACCCCCTCCTCACAACAAGGCCACTCTCCTCTGATTGGTTTTCAGGAGTTGGCAAAGTGAAAAACGCTTCCCTGTACTTTTAGAGGAATGCCGGAAAAAAAATGGCCAGATACAAGTAAAAGATGACAAAGCTGGGGGGGTTTTTGTACCTTGTTTTTCTGCCTCTCCCAGTCACAATGTGCAATGTGAATGCCTCCATAAAACAAAGTGAATAGCAATGTGCAATAGGTGACAAAAAATAAAAAACAAAAACATTACTCACACGAGGTTGTTGAAAAAATGTATAAAGTAGCTTACACAATCTCTTCATGGGGCTTCCAAAATACAAGTGATCATGAGAGCAAGCATCTTTTTACTAAACTTATTTTATTTATTTATTTTTAATTTTAAACAGGCCTTCTGTCAATAATTACACACCACATGATTCCCCTAAGGGCCAGTTAGTTGTCAAGGTCATGTGACGCAACTTTGCAAAATTTGGGCCAATTTACCACGAGTAATGACTCAAATGCCCATACATACTTTTACAACAAGGTGCAGTTTTGACTGACTGACAGAAGAATGAATTTTACGTGATGTTTTTTTATTATTATTATTATTATTATTTTGGGGCGTTGTGGTAGTTTGCATTCATGAACAGGCACACCAATTCACAAAATGAGATGTTTCTAATATTGCTGTGTCAAGTAACAAACAGCAGTAAATATATAAACCGCTCAGTATAATGCAAACCACAATCACAAAATCAATACTTACATGACTGTCAATCACACCTGCATGATTGTGTTTTTTTTTATATAGCTTTTGTATTGAGTCTCGCTCAATATAATTACTAGACCCACATATATATATATATATTTTTTTTTAAATGTTTATTGATGTGATATAACTCTTTTTTTTTTTTGGGCATATTATTGAAATTAACAGATTTTGAATGAATATCAAAATGAAATCTACATGGACAACATAATCAACTGATTAATAGATTACATTACAGTTGCAGAGCCCTATAATTAACCAAATCCAAACTTCTTACAGTACATATTCAGACTCAGCCTGCATTATGTTGGCAAACGTAGATTTGTCTTCCCACAGGTATACTTAATAATTTATGATGAGAAAACAATAATTTTGAGACTGACAGTCTGCCATTATCATTATTTTGTTGTTATTATTATTATGACCACCTGCACTACTGCACTCCACCTGAGCACTGAACGTTCGTCCTATATCTTGCCATTTGCACGACGACAGTAACTACAGACACTAAACACAGGGATCGCTTTCCACACTTTGAGAATCAGATGAGTCTACAATATATTGAATAGAGAGTGTGCAGTAAATCAAGAGTGTTGTTGCAGTGTGTTTAGGCCTGCACCCCTCGACAACCCACTGGGAAGATGGGGTCACAACCCCTCACCTTGAGGAGATCCAGAGGATGCGTGCAGCAGGCGGCTCCGCAGGACGCCAAGCCGCCGAAATACCACCGCGACATCCGTTTCTCGGTCATGGCTCTGCGTCCTGAACCGTGGCGCTGTGCAGCTACAGCGGTGGCCGCCTTCGTTTTTTTTCCCGGTCTGCTCTAGCACAGTAGGAGTAATGGTAGTAGTCGCGCGTCCACGGACCCACCGTTAACCTTGTTAATGTTCAAACATTCCAGTAAGAAGCGTGCACTTTGACTCCAGATGTACCGCGCGCACTCCCGTCACATATTTATGGAGACGAAGCGCGAGCGTGCAGCGTGCACGGTACGTGTCACAAATGTGCAGCGGTCCAGGAAGCAGCTGAAATGGAGAGAAAGGGAGCAGCCAATTGACTGCGTGGACGACGGAGCTGCCTACCCGCCCCTCGACAGTTGTGTCAAAGACCTCGCTGTTCACACACGCACCCGCGCACACAAGCTAGCGATACTTTTAACACACTCTCTTGCCTCTTAAAGAGACATTGTACCAGGAGCTTGTCGTGAGCCTCAATTTGTGTGCGGTGTCTCTTTAAGAGGACTGCTCAAGCCATACATCCAGTAACATGCGTGGTTATATTGTGCTCCGCATTGTTGTGAGAGATGTTACACCTATAGTCGCATGCCGGGCATCCTTAAATAGAGTGACTTCATGACTTAGTGTAAAAATGGCCTTAGTGTAGTAAAAGTATCAAGTTCGTAGTAAAAGTTCAATATATATTCACACTGCCTGTGCATTCCAGGGGCTCTTTGGCCAACCCATTGGAGATTATGGTACTTGTGAGTTTAATCATCATCATGAATGTGTTCTTATACCACTTGATACTAATAACTGCATATCTAAAGAACAAGTTTACCACCAATCTGAATTCAAACTGTAAACGAATCAGTCTTCAGTATAAGAGCATTTGATTCTTGCAGTCATTGTCAATAAAAATATTTACTTTGCTACCATACAATAGCAAGCAAACATGACCAAGAAGTCATTGATTATCCTATAAAATCAAGTCACAGTTTAATTAAATAAAATGTACAAATATAGAACCTTGGCCAACACAGTAAAAAGCTACCAGGGGTGGACTGGCAAACTATACTGTGCATAAACTGTCATCTTGGAAAAAAAAAAAAAAGAATGGCGGATGATGAACCTAAAATCTACATAACTCGCATGACCCTAGGTGTTTAAAATGTGTTATCCGAAATGACATATTGTAGGCAAAAATAAATCAAGAGTAAGATTCATAGTTATAAGGTAACTATGCCTAATCTTGTTCTCTATTGATCTGTAAGTCCTCAGGTGAGATAGTTCCATTGAAATTATGACTGTTGCAGCACACCTGCATTAACCAAACTGCATTAAATAAAATGAAATAAACTTGCCTTGAAATTATTTTACATTACGCAGTGTAAAACACTAGTATATTAAAAAAGAAAGAAAGGAAAAAAAAGCAGTCATTACAATTTGGCACTAACATGAGCAAAACGTTTTTGCTAGATGCTAGTGTATTTTTTTGGTAACCTCTTAAAAAGCGAACTTTTCTGACATTTTTTTGGTTGTTTATTTTTATCACAATTATAAAAATGTAACAATTAAAAAAATGTCTTCAGTAGTCAACCATGATCTTGATAAGGACAAGCATGCTGATAGTTTATAGCTACTGGTATACTTAGCAATATTGCAATACAACAGTTGGGCTAATGTGAACATTTTATCATCATAACAAGGTTACTTTCTGACTTGTCATTGCATGTTTAAGGAGGGCAGGTCACACAGTACAAGTAACACACCACTCCCAAAACTACACCGGTGCCATTAAAACACTCCCTTTGAAGTCGTCAAGTTTTATATTATACTGTTTGAAATTAGAGATGCACTAAGGTTGAATCAAAGATAATAAATTTGATGAGAATATTTCTCTTTCAATCAAAAGAGCTTTCTCATTTCTACATTTCTGGTGAGCAGTGGCCCTATTTAATTATTTGCCTCAAGTATGACCTAAAAGTGTGTCTGCTGAGTGGTAATTGTCCAACAAAATCCCTAGCTGGGTTTGTTCATGGTCACTTTGCCTGTTAGACAAATAAGAGGTTGGGATAGATTGTAAAATGTTTACAAAGCTTCTCCTGTTCAAAGAAGGCCTTTCTAGTTTGATATGTATTACGTACACAAACAAATGTGCATGTGATGACTGCACCTCCAGGACAGGTAGTGAAAATGGAAAAAAATGTACAGTAGTCCCAGTTTACCACCTCTGTTCTAGTGTATCGCAAATGTGTTTTATGGGCTTAAGGTTAAGGTTTGGTTCAAGTTTCCCGCTTGTTGATCAACATAGTCATACCTTTATGACTATGTAGAACACTCTTGACAGCAAGAACCAATGATTGGATTGATTCACAAAATAAATGATTCACAGCAGTAATTCCCAATGAGTGTTGTGGGAAATGAAATCTAATATTCCTCATTAGATAGGCGTTGTTGTGTTTTTCTGTGCAGTGTAGTTGTCGTGCATGTTCAGTACCTTCGATTAGAAAGCTCAGCTTTAGTGTCTGCTCCCCTCGTGTGGCGGCTATTAGTAATTACAGTCATTCAATATTCCCTGCGATTTCAAAATGCAATGTTTTGTATTTGTACTGTATTTGAGAGCTTGCTTTTATGTATCGTTCCACATAAATGAAAATATGCAGTGAGGTCATTAAAAAAAACATGGAAGATTAGCATGACTGTATAATTGTATAATGTTTTCAGCATTATTGAGAATCACTAAGGACTCACACAAATGTGTTTCATACATATTTTATTATGTGCACATTTTTATTTAGATAATCTGTGTCATACAAACACCAAATGAAAAACACACGGTAAATCTTAATAATGCAGAGTGGATTTGAAATTGTAATCTGTGGACTCCTGCTCACATTGATAGCCAAACATTAGTAGCATATAGAATTTTGTTGTTTCATTGAATAAACTACGAAACAATGTAGCATTTCCCTTAGCATGACATTATTTGATGTCAGATAGATTATTTATGCAAACCAAAAACATATTTATTATGTTTAATACCAATCTTGGAAATATTCAGAATTACGTGTTACTCTGTTACAAATCTATTTTTTCCTAATCTACAGTTGTAAATAACACTTTTATTGTGTTAATAATGATAGTAAGCAAGCAACATATTTTAAATGCATGTACAGACAAAAACTAAATTCCAGAAAAGGGAAAAAAAATATGCGTAAAAAATAAGGTCTAAAAATATTTTTAAATAATCTTGACAACTCAACCACTTGACCCTGAATAAAAATTCATCAATAAACAAAAACAATCTTTCACTCTCTCATTCTTTCGCTCTCTCTCATAGGACACACACACGCCCAAACTCACACTTACACTCACAATACACACTAGCCCTCTGTGTGCTTACCACCCACTCTCATCACTGCACACGCACACAGAGGCTAAGTGAAATTTGACAAATGTATGTTACGCACATTAGTACAACATCACAGCATTAAACACCCCCAGTCACTCAAATAAAACCATCCTTTTATAAATCTGATTTTCTTTCCTGATTTGATTTATTAGCTGTTTGTGTAAAACAACACTTGTGTTTAACTAAAACACATGACTATGAAAATTCAATCAGCTTACAGATCCAATAAAATTCAACACATCTCACACAAAAGATTTTTCCTGTGGTTTTGCCTCTCCCGCTGACCCCAAATGAGAGTTGTCTTTTGCTGCTCTCCCACCGGGCAGTGCTCCCCCTGCTTTCGGAGAAGAACCGACGTGCAGGAGCGCGCCCCCCAGCATCAGCAGCACGCTGGCCACCCAGCCCAGATAGAGCGCCGGCCCCAGTTCCCTCTTGTGAGGTGCTGCAACGTTCCGATCATAAAAGTCCCTGATTACTGCATAGGCAGTCCAACTGATGGGTATCAAGAAGGCCAAACCAGTCACGATGAAGAGCGCCCCTGCCAGCCTGCTGAGCCGAGCCTTGGAGACTTGGTTAGTGTCACCCAGGCAGTGGGTGCACTTGGCCCCCATCACCCCAAGTAGGAGGGCCAGAATGCAGAGCAGCAGAGAAAGGACTGTGAGGCTCCGGGCGGCTTGAGTGGACGTGGGCAGGGCCAGTGTTGAGTCGTACGTCTTACACTGGATCTGACCCGTGGTCTGAGACAGGCAGTTCATCCACAGTCCTTCCCACATCACCTGGGCGATCACCAGTTCCCCACCCACGAAGGCGGACACGCGCCACAGAGGGGCCGCGCACACCAGTATCCCACACGCCCAGCCCAGCACTGCCAACACCAAGCCTAGCAGCTGTAGACTCGTCGACGCCATGTTTGCTTGCTCTCACTTTGAACGCAATTTCATACAAAACTCCCCTTAATGTGAAGAAGTCCTGGAAAGATCTGTGATTGTCATAAGCCACCCAGATGAGTCCACTTCTTCAACTCAGTGATCTGCAGAGATGACATGTTTTACACATTTAAAATAGAACTTAACTCATTCACTGCCATTGGCCGCTAAAGACGTCAATTTTTTTAAGTCCACTGTGGCTCAGTGGGTAGTGCTGCAGAGCTTTGACCTGCAAACAGGAGGTGAGGGTTCCAAAGATGTAAAGTTTTATTGGACTGGCGGTAAATGAGTTAGCAACGTGGAAAAAACAGCAATACTTTTTTTCATAAATTGCATGTGATTACTGAAGAGATTATGTTGGCAGGTGTTCGAAATGCCCAAATTTACAAATACATATTGCAATTTCACCTCGTTGGTAGTTGCTAAAAAACAGGATAGAGATGACATCAGGAGTGATGTTTTTTTTCAGAGGCTCTTCATCCCTTTTCGCCTTCTTATGGCACCTCTGATGACATTACAGTATTTATTTCCTGTGGGTCTAGTATGTTTGAAGCAGTAAGTGTTAGGATAAATGAAAACAATCGCTCAACCAATCAAAAATGTCACATGTTTTGCTGGGATGCTCACTTAAGAACAAAAAGCAAAACTTTTTTTTAAGTTTGTGTATATAGTAAATGCAAGAGCAAGAATCTTACCAGTTTTGAAAGTATGAAATGTCAGTGTCCTCACAGTCTTTCACTCTTCTCGTATGACTGGCCAGCTTGTTTGTGTTTCGCTCGTATAGAGGAGTGTAGGAGGGCTGCAGTGTGTCATACTGCATAGTTAATACTCACACGCAGACAGTTATGCCACAAATGACAACAGGACACTTTGTTTGAGATTCATGTTCCAGAAGAAAATCCCAATGATGGCTGCTCATTATGTCATTTCTTTGAGCTTGTTTTCCAAATTGGGCGACATTGATTTTCTTTTACCGAGTTTTCGTTAACAGACATTTTTAAAATTAAGTAGAGCTATGATGTTGATGGGTTTTTATCCTCAGAGATAACCATGCAAATTTTTTTAATAGATAATAGGGTTGTTTATAGAAAGATTACAAATATTTGCTTCTTCCTTTCTTAAATTAGTAATTTTCCCAACACAAAGTAAAATAAATTAATAATAATAATAATAATAATCTGCCTTTCAAATAATACCTCTCTGACAGTGTAAATAACGTCAAGCAATATTATCTTAATAAAGGCAGAATTTATTTTTACAGGTTCTGTTGGCTCCCATTTGTAGGCTACAGGTGTACCTAATCTTTTGGCCAATTAGTGGGCACTTATTGAAGTAAAAAATAATAGTGACTCCTCAAAATCCCAGTATAGTCTCTCTCCCAGAAATATACACTTCCCCTGCATTCTCATATTTTTTGTTTGAGTATATTGTACTTGTCGTTGTGAGCTGGCAACTTTGTTCTGGCTCCTAATGCGCCATATATGGCTGTATGAGTGAATATCATAAATATTCTGTGTCAAATGTAGTCAGTATAAATTAATGGGGTTTGTTAATTGTAAGTTTGTATCAGAGAGATGCTAGAATTATGTTTACCCACCATTAGCATTTAAAATACATAGCGATTGAGCTAGCATTCAACCTAGCGGTTAGCACGTTAGCTTGTAAAAGTTAGCATGTTACTGTTTATCATACGGGCAGACAAGTGCATGGGTACAGCATTTTCTTTTGTTTTGTTTTACAACACCATGTAAGGGTTTTTATTTGTTTGTTGTTGGAGTTTTTTCTCCACCAATCATCAACAACCAACAGGCGTAATCTCTAGCGGGGACGTAGCATTAACAAGGGCCGAATAGACGTAATGTGAGCATGTGAGGTTACTCCTCAGGATGTTTCCTGTCTTGAATAAAATGCTGGCATACAGATAATACCCATTGTCTTTTGTTTCCTTAAGGGAAGTGAGCTTGTAATGTTTCTAACAATACAGTCAGCACATGACCACTTAAATAAAAGATACAATGAAAATGACTATATAGTCCAGTTATGACACTTAAATTAAGCTGCTGTAATGTGCTTCATTTATTAAGATTCATACCGTTACTTAAAATCGTCTATTCAAGTATAATGTGGAGGGAAAGCAAACACAAATAGAAAGGCAGCAAGTATCATACCGTTAACAGTTTAAATAAGAGTTCATATCCCGTGCTTGCTGCATTCTGTGAAAACCGTTTAATTCTGTAAATAGAAGATGCCAAAATAACATAATTCACTGATTTACAGTCAAAACAAATACTGTGTGCTGAAGATGGTATGTCATGTCCTTGGCACTGACCTCCTTCTATACTGGAAAATCAGATTTAGCTTTGCATCTAATTCCTTTCCAAATCCAAAGAGCAGCTAAGCCACATAACACTCCCAAGAGGAGAGTCGGTGCTCCAAGAGCCAGCGCCACAGTGGTGTCGGCCCCCACCGCGATAACCATGCCAGCCAACACCAGCACCACAGCCGCCGCCGAGGCCACGCAGATCTTCTTTCTTTTAGACTTTTTCTTCTTTTCCTTCTCTTTCTCTTGCTTCTCCCTCTCCACATCCCACATTTTTCTCTCCACTTCCTTCTCCTCTTCCTCCTCTTGTTTTTTCCGTTCTTCTTCCTCTCTTAGCTTGCTCTGGGCTTTCTCATACATTTCATTTGTGTAGTGTTTCCCGCCATTGTCATGTATCATTTCCTTGACCATAGTAACAAGCTCTTTAACCTGGACTCGATCATCTGCGTCGTTGTTGTTGAAGGCGTGATATCTGCGTCCGAACGTGATGGAGAGTCGACGCAGCTCCTTGCACTCCTTTAGGGCATTGTCAGCTTTGGCCTGGTCTTTGCATGTGAATAGCATGATGGTGTACATGGATGCATCATCACCAAAGTTTTCCTGGATCCACTTCACAGCATTCCGCTCCTCCTCTGTGAATCTCACTCCCAGCCTGATCACTAATAGGAAGGCGTGAGGGCCAGGCACTGACATTTTGACACATTCCTCTATTCTTGACTTTAAATCTTCTTCCGTGATGGCCGTGTCAAACAGGCCTGGTGTGTCAATGACCTGCACTGCGGTGCCATCCACTTCCCCGCTCTGCGTCTCACAGTGTTTGGTCACCGACACCGGGCTCGGATCTTCTCTGAAGGCAGCTCTGCCAAGTATGGTGTTTCCTGTTGCGCTCTTTCCTGATCCAGTTTTCCCCACTAGGACTATTCTAAGGCCTCCAGACAGATCCACAGCTGTAAAAAAAAAAGAAAAAAAAGATCTAGATTCATTATTTAAGCCTAATCATCGAAGTCTGAATGTTTTTTTTTCTTTCTTGTGTAACTGCAACTAAAGAATTGGGTCCGGAAATATGATTATTTGATGATTATGATTATAAACTTTTACATACATTACATCATATTATCTTGATCAAAATATACATTATGACCGTAAAACAAGAGGAGTACATTTCCATTATATCACTATACTTGGGAATGAATCCTCCATAAGACACAGCTGTGTGCGCTGCAGAACAGTTTAACTACAAACTACAATAACATATGACACTGTAAAAAAAAAAAGAGTAATATTTAGTTTTCTCACTCAGAAATTCAAAGTACATTTTAGAAGGAACGTTTTGAGTACATTTGACCAATTAAAAAAGAAAAATACTCAAGGGTTGAGGACAACTCTACACACTAGCAATTCGGTATTGTGGCAAACTGTAAGAGTGGCATGGCTCAGGTGGTAGAGTGGTTTTCTATCAAGCTGAAGGTCAAGGGTTAATTCCTCAATGCCTTTTTATTATTATTATTTATTTATTTATTTTTTAAATAAATTGGTAAAATGTACAAAAAAAATCCTCCTCAGAATTTCAAAGTGAAAAAAACTTTGTTTTATGTTGTTTCAAGTAAACAGTGATTTTGACTGTGTGACTCAATATTACATAATTATTGTATCTTCATAAAAAGCTGAATATTTGACAACTCTTGCATAGCATTACATTAGATTGTGCAAGTGGTTCTAATATTATGATTGGTCAGTGTAGTTTCAATAAAATGCATTACTGATCAATGTCAGAAAAGATCTTAGACATAGATCTAAGAGTGTAAAGTTCTGATGCCAAAATATTATAAATATTCTATTTCCTAAGCTACAATGATGATGTATTTAAATGTTTAATAATAAAGCCATTAGTTGATCATTTTGTGACTCACATTAATCAAAATGAGGAGGGATAAGAACAGAGACATGAGCATACCATCAAAGTTATTCAGACCGCACCCATCAGATCGAGGTAACGTTTTCTGCTTCTTTTCTCGCAGTGGTATTGCTGTAAGGTCAAATAATCATGTGGAAACACAAAAGGAAATGGATTGATTATTACTCATTGACAACCTTAGCATAACCTGCATGAGGGAATATATAGTTTCTGGTTTCTGTCTTGATTATCACATTCAAAGCAACTTTTCTCGGTCATCACGCAATCAATCTGTTATCCAAGATCACATCTTTGTCTTACCTTCAGCCATTACTTTAGGTCTAATTTCCAGTTAGCACGTGGCCAAATGTCTTTCTCCAAGTTTGAATTGAGATTTCATTTAGCTTCTCAACTGAGCGTTGCCGTTTGTGAGACTGGGAAGCGTCTGGAAGCCCGGGATCAGCAGAGGGGGCTTCCTATTTCCTTGTATTGTCTTTAAATTGAATTTGAGACTGAATCCCTACATTCAGTCCACCCTCGCTCTGACTGTATATCCTAAGAGGATTGGAATAGCAATATAAATGCCATGTTTTGGAAAAAAAAAAATCAAAGTAAACACATGAGTAGCAATTTTCTACTGATTAACATTAGTTGATTTTACTGATGCTTTTTGCTAAGCCGGTTTGTTGAGGGGAGGGAGAGGACATCACATCCTTTCTTTGGTGACTTCCCCTTCCCTCAAAAGCAAGATACAAGGGGGGTGGGGTAGGGTGGAAACACCGTCTTCACCCTACAACTCCCCTCCAATTTTAATACACCACACAACTTGTGGGTGGGGGGGGGGGCTTGTGGGGGTGCCATCGGTTGGGGGCCGCAGTATAGAGCAGTGCTGCGGTCCCCTGTCCGTGTCGCCACCCCCCCCCCCCCCCCCCCCCCGCCCTATCTATTTTTTTTTAATGCACCACATACACTCAGCAACATGCTTGGGTGGCGGGTGGATCGGAGCGTGGGAATATCATTTCCATCGGCTCCGGTTCACCTGCTCCTAATTTTAATGCACCACACACACACACTTGTATATACACTGGGTGGGGTCACATTCACGGTTTAGGGGTAGAGTTCGCCAGTCCGCGAGCTGGCGGACTCAGTAACAGGGGTTAATTTTCACAAAGAACGCTGGGGTGACGACCGGGGCCTTCCCCCGCTGGGCCTGGGGTTCGGGGGTGTCAGCCGCCCTCCGGTGCCCCCATCTCCCCCTTCTGCCCCCGGTGTTCCGTCCTTCCACACGGCGGGGGGTGGGGTGGGCGCGGCTGCCCTCTCCGCTCCGCTGCCCGGCCCCTCTTCGGCGCCGGTGCCTGGGTGCGGGTGGTCCCCGGGGGCTGGGGGTCGGGGGTTGGGGGGCTGCCGGTTGGTCGGGGTGGGGTCGGGGGGGGGGGGGGCGGCTTTGTTGGGGGGGGCGGTGGTGGGGGTTGCGGGGTGGGGGGGTGCTGGGGGTGGGGGGTGTCTGGGGGATTGGGGGCATGGGGGCGGCTGGGGCTGGGTTGGGGTGGGTGGCGGGGGTGGATGGGGGGCGGGGGGTTGTGGGGGGGGGCGGGGGTTGGGGGCCGGTGGGGTGCCTGGTGGGCCTGCAGTGCCCCGTCCTGCTGCGTTGGGCCGGGGGCGCGGGCCGGGTTGGGGCGGGGGGCGCTCCTGCTCCTGGGTTTGCTCTCCGGCCGGTGGCCCTGGTGGGGCCCGGGGGTCGTCCTTTGGCGCTGCCGCGGCCTGGGGGGCCCTGAGGTGTTGCGCTTGCTCTGTTCCGGCGGGGGTCGACGGCTCCCCTCTTTGGTGGAGATTTTCATGCATGCCAGATCCACCACACCAGCATCTACCGAAACTCAGACACAATCTGTTTCCTCCTCAGGTTATTGAATCGGTGGAGGCTGGTGTCTCGGATCTCACGCGGCTTCGTCTGTCCTTCCTTCCTTTTCTCGGTCTCTCCGTTGGTCTCTTGAGGCCTCCCTGATTTTATGTTTTTTGGATTTGTTGGGGTCTGGATGTTTCTTGGGCTGGGGAGGAGTTCTGGTGGGGGGTGTCTGGTCGGTGCTGGATTTCACCTTCCTTGGTTTTCTTCGGTCCCCTCGGGTCTCCTGGTGTTCGATTTAGGTGAACGGTATGAGATTTTTTTTTTCTAATAGGTTTTCTGGTGAGCTAACAAACACACGCACGCACGCACGCACGCATGCACACACACATACTCACCCACACACACAAAAAAAAAAAAATGTATGTATGTATGTATGTATATATGTATATATGTATGTATATATGTGTATATATATATATATATATATATATTTAAAAAAAAAAAAAAAAAGAGCAATGATGATGACATTTCCGAATGAACAATACTGAGCTCTATAAAAAAAAAAAAAAAAAAAAAAAAGCAAGATACAAAACATCTACATTTAGGCCCAGAGTGGCCTCTCTGGAGCATACGTTTCCACATTGTATGTTGATGGTAGGCCATTAGAACATACGTATATAGCACTGACGGCACTGCCTTTAATGGTCTCACTAAAAGTCACAATAATTTAATATATGACTACAAACAACACCACTGTAACTGTTATACCTCAAAATAAAACGTTGAACACACTTACAAGTGTTAATAATCGAATTTAATTGTCATGTTTTCTTGTGAGTGGTGTTCTGTGTGTATTTAGTTCTCTGGTCGAGTCCAGTTCTTGTCAGTTCATTGCGTTTGCTGCATCGTCATGTCATGTTCAGATTTATCGTAGTTCCTTTTTTACTTTGAATATTATTATTATTGTTGTTATTATTATTATTTTATTTTATTTAAAATTCCAAATGTCCTCTTTTTTCTTTTATCTTCTAAACACTTTTCCCCCTTTTTTTTTTAGAGCACCTGTGCCTTGTTTTCACTCATAACTCCACCATGCAAACACCTTACTTTGAAAACATTACGGTACTTTTGATGGTACACTGGTTTGTAGGACAATAGCAACATATATACAGTACATCACACCAACACACTTTTTTTTTTCTTGCTTTAGTGACCGTCTCTCCAATAACCAAAACATGAGTTAGCTGCTTTTGGTTTAGATTAAGCAGTGTCCTGTATTTCAATCAAATTATGCTTTCAACACTAGAGGGCGCCCAAGACTGGGAAAACCCGCGTTTTATAAGCATCGTGTAAAGGACAGCAGTGTTGCTCTGTACTCTGCAGCACCTTTACTTTAACCTAGATGACTGCAAAGGTTGGTCTGTTTTTACTAAAACTATACAATTTAGTTGCAAAATCCAATTATAGCTAATTCTGCAACAAACATCATATAAAGGTCAACACTTTTGCTCAGTACCCCTATGTACTCTAGTCTACAGCATCATCACCTTTATTTTGACAAGATGATGGGTTTTTTTAAAAAAAAATCACACATAATAGTACCATAAACAAAATCAGTAATAATATTTCTAGTCCTGCCGTACAGTATTGCAAACACACAATAAAAGCACTAATTAATTAAATAAGATGGCTGGGTTGAACACTGGCAGATGGCAGGCTTGTTTGTTTACATATGTGCTTGTTCACTGCTTCTGATTTAGCCGCCCTTTCATATACTTGCGTGACTGGCTGTCTACATATCTATGTTGAATGATATCTCCCAGCTGCTGTGAACTAGCTAAATGGACTGTTGACAAACACAACCACCCTCACAATGATCTGACATGCTAACATTTCCACCAGATGTCGGATGTCATACAAAGACCCAAACTGATGATGACTAAAGAGCAGTTAATGTACATTATGTACTAATGTAATGTAATAACATTGCTTAATATGTTATCAAAATGACAGCTCAACAACATCGTAATGCCTAAAAGACCAGAAAGGACAAATTAAGTGAATGAGTGAAGAATCCATAGTGAAGAAAAGGAACAGTTTGTGACCCAAAGCATACATGGTGGAGGACATTTTATGGCATAGGCTCTATGGCTGCTAAGGGAATAGATCAGCATTGTTTGATGATCTGACAGCTGACATACACAGTCAATTAATTTTGAAATGTATATAAATATACTTTCTGCTCTCATTAGGGTCACAGGTGAAGCGGAACTTAACCCAGCTGACTCGGCGAGAGGCAGGGTTACCCTGGACTGGTCGCCAGCCAATTGCACACATGTTTAACATGTGCTGTCCCTCTGATGTACTCATTCCTGATCCTATCCATCCTGGTCACTCCCAAAGAGAGCATCTTCATCTCTGCCATCTTCAGCTCTGCCTCCTGTCTTTTCCTCAGTGGGACTGTCTCCAGACCAAACAACAGTGCTGGTCTCACCACAGTTTTATAAATCTTTCATTTTATTTTAGCTGAAACTCTTCTATCACACGTCACACCTGACACTTTTCTCCACTCGTTCCAGCCTGCCTGCACATGCTTCTTTACTTCTTTTCCACGCTCTCCATTGCTCTTGACCCTAAATACTTAAACTGCTCCAGAAATTTAAAAAAATAAAAATAAAAAGATGAAGACTGAAGATTTAAAAATTTATAAATAAATACAATCTCTGAAATTTTGCAAATCTTAAAAGTTCTTCAATAAACATTATTTTAAAAAAACAACAACAAATCAACAAATTTAAGAATTGGAGTTTATAATTTTTTTGATGTCATTATTGGCAAATACATGAATATCGGCTCCAAATATTGGTTATTGGCATCACTAAAAAGGGGTTATCTGTGTCTGCCCTGAAAAAAACTAACATTTCAGTCTATCTTGTACCTAACCCAAAAGCAAAAGGAGTAATTTTAATTCTATTTCTATTTCTTTATTTGATCTCAACAATCATTAAATGAGTTCTTGATTAGTAGCCGTCCATTTTCCATTGCGCTAGTACTCATTAGGGTTGCAGCCATTAACTGGAGCCTATCACAGCTGGCTCTGCGCATGAGACAAGGTGCACTGGTTCTGGACAATCACACATACAGTACAGGCCAAAGGTTTGGACACACTTTCTTATTCAATGCATTTACTTTATTCTCATGGCTGGTTGCTTTGTACTTTCTCACTGAAGGCATCAAAACTATATATGAACTGAGGTTGAGTTGTGTGTTTAACAACAAAAAAAGGTGAAATAACTGAAAACACGTTTTATATGATAGAGTCTTCAAAAGAGCCATCCTTTGCTCTGGTTACTTTTGTTGCATACTTTTGACATTCTGACCTCTGGGAACTCTTTAAAAACGGTTAGAAATCCCTTTCAGGTGACTACCTTTTGAAGCTCATCGAGAGAATGCCAAGAATGTGCAAAAAAGTAATCAGCGAAAACGGTGGCAATTTATTGATGTATTTATTTGATTATTTTCACCTTTTTTTTGTGTTAAGTACATAGCTCCAAATGTGTTCGATAATTGTCATAGTTGTCGTTATAGTTTTAATGCCTTCAGTGAGAATCTACAATGTACATAGTCATGAAAATAAAGCATAGTATTGAATGAGAAGGTGTGTCCAAACTTTTGGCCTGTCCTATACGGGCAATCATTCACACTCATTTATTACATAGGAAGAAAAGAAGATCATTAGCTCAAATTAAATGTAGAAATTGATCTCAGTCCTTGATATTATAGGCTCCAGCTCCTCATGACCCAAGTGACAGTGCACAGATATGTATGGGTGACTTATAATAAAGTGATGATTTTTCTTTCATTATAAAAACTGTATACCTACTTTTGCACCCCATCCTGCATCTTAATTGAATGGCATGATGGATGGACGGATAAATGGGGGGGAGAGAAATCAGCTGACCATCTTAAAGAGTTAAAAACTCAAAAGCTAGGCCGGTCTTCTATGATATGTTGGCATAGTCTAAACAATACTATACCATTTCCCTTTTCCAACAATGAAATACTGTACAAGGCTGAACTGGGTGTGAATTGCTCTGAGTAGCTGCAGCATCAAATTTCAGTGGTTGATGCTGCATATCGCAAACTGTGTGTGCATTTCAGACACCGCAATAAAGCACACAGTGTGACTCCTCGCTGTTTACAGATGACTGATCACCTGTTCAAATGTGTATGTTTCTGGGTGCGAGACTCTGTGTACACATTAATTGACAAAAAACGGTCCGCTCCACGAAAAAAAGTTGTGCCGCTTTTGTAACTTGTCGCCTACCACTTAAATGAATTACTTTTGAAACCAAATAGCGAACACATTAATTTATTTTTATTAGTGTTGTTCCGATACCGTTTTTTGGCCCCCGATACCAATTCTGATAATCAGTTTTGCAGTATCGGCCTTGGTTGTTGTTGTTTTTTCAACATGAAAAAGGTGCCCTGCCATTGGTTCAGAGCATTCAAGGGCCAATAGGATATCCTAGCTTGGCATCAGTGAATGTTGTGCACAAGTAAAACACAAGATGCTGCATCAAAAGTCCTATATTGATGTCGGAAATAATGGTATCGGCATGTTACTTGTTAGAACTTGCCGATGCCGATACCACTGTTTTTATGCAGTATCAGGGCCTCTGCCGATACCGGTATCGGAACAATACTAGTTTTTATCATGCCCTAAACTTCATTGTGGAGTAGTCAAGTTGACTAAGGTCTATTTGCATACTAGCCAAAAGTGGCTCTTGTGTTTTACTATCTTTGTGGGGCCATCTCATTGACATAACGCATTTCCTTGCCCCTTCCCCTAACCCCAACCATCAAAAATGATTGCCTACCCCTATTCCTTACCCTAACCTTACCCATAACCCAATTCAAACCTAAACTCTAAAACCAAGTCTTGACCTTCAAAAAGAGGTCTAAACCATTTTGCTGGGCCCCACATGGACGGGTGGGCCCCACAACTCTGTGAAATCCCTATATTTTGGTCCCAATATCAAACAAAAACAAGACCACACACACACGACTCAAGTTGAAAGTCAATAATAAACTTCAAAACTGGGGAAAACACAACTTTTATTCTGATTACAAATAAAATGCAACAGAGAATACGCGCACTTTCTGCTGAATGTTGTCTCCATTGTCATCTTATTTGTCCCACCTGTCTATTCAGGAACATTCAGACAATGATGTCGTGTCTTTTCTGTTGTTTGATCTCTCACTGTATCTGACATCTTTCTTTTGTTTTGACGTCCTTGCATGCACTTTGTGGTCCAGTGACTTGCCGTAGCTCAGCGCTGAAGCTCGGCCTACGGGCCAGCGGGTACAGCAGCCCGCAGGCGTCATCATGTCCCATCACTTGGACTGAAGTGTGACCAGTGCGCATGGCCTGGTATGAATGGAGCGACACTTTGCGGTGTTGTGAGGGTCCAGTTTCAGCCGGCAGCCCGCCGCGCTTCGCCAAAGCCTCAAATACTTTCTCCAGGTTGGTGCTGTCCTTTGCTGAGGTTTCAAAGTAGACGCAGTTATCACCGAGAGCGTGCAGGACCTCCGCTTGGGAGACTCCCCACTCACATTCCTGGAGATCGACTTTATTAGCGCAGACCACCAAAGCGAGCTTCTGCTTTGTCAAATGGTGTGACAATTTAGTCAGTTTGGATTTGGCTGCCAGGATCTCCCGTCTGAGAGCGCACACCTCTTCAAAAGAGCTCCTGTCATCCACACTGAAGACAAGCAAGAAAATGTCGCCTGCAAAAGAAACAATATATCACTTTCAATGATAGGCTAATTTACACTTTGCGTCACAGGTAACAAATTCAAAACCCCACAAGTCATTTTATGTGGCCTGCCAAAGCTTGCTACGATATTTCCTCAATTTTTGTTTAAAACTAGTTAGTCATTATAAATGTGATATTATGCAAGGGCATACGGTTCCCACCTAAGGTAAGGGACAAGAAGTGTAATTGCGCTCACCCACAAGCCACTAGCTCAGTCTTTCTCAAACAAGGAGGGCGGGCCACTCTGTGGGGTCGCAAGGTGTGATACCAGGGCGTGTGACCTCAGATTTGTTTGTTTTTACATAAAAAGTCAAATGCACATCCACTACAATATGTAAAAGTGAATAAATCACATTGGTTGACATTTAAGCTGTTGATGTTTCATTTGAAATGCCATTATTTTTTATATATGTTTACACAAATGCCAAGCAATACGTTTTACGTTTCTTTCAAGAGTAATATTTGGGGCAGACTAGAAAAAGATTTTTTTCACTCAGAAACTCTCTAAGTACATTTTACAAGGGGAGTTTTGAGTACGTTTTTCCAGTTTATAAAAAAATATATATTCAAAGGTTGAGGAACAAACTCACGACCTTCAGATTGGGAGACAGCCACTCTACCACCTGAGCCATGCTGCGCCTGCTGTGTGTTAGTATATTAATGGTTGAGGTGGAATCCTTGTACCCACAAGACCAGTTTTTGGTCTCATTGTGGACACACCAGTGGCAAAGAGTAAGAGTGGCATGGCTCAGGTGATAAAGTGGTTGTCTCCCAACCTGAAGGTTGTGGGTTTGTTAGTCACCCCTTGAATTTTTTTTTATTTTTATAAACTTGTAAAATGTACTCAAAACGTTCCTTGCAAAATTTACTCATGGATTTCTGAGTGAAAAAAACACTTTACTATTGATTTATTTTTTCAAGTAAATACTGTATTACTCTTTTCTGTCTCTTTTTTTTAATAGTGACGAGCGACGCCAAACCAGGATGCATTGAGAGGTTATCATGGGTGCTGCGGAAATTAGCAATTAATTTGCCTGAAAATCATTATTTATTCAGGAGACATATATTTGTGCTTAAATATCAATGCTAGCAACGTACAGCTGGCAAAACATTGAAATGTTCTTAACGTGGCAATGCACCTGTTACCATTCATGCAACAGAATAGTTTCCTGTTATTTCACTATTCGCTTTTGGTGCCATTTTGTGCCTGGGATGGTTCGAATGTGATTACAGTAGCGCCTAATTGGCTTGTTGGTGAAACACTACCACGCACGACAGCAATATAATAAATAATACGCACCAGTAAGGATCGATAGTCGCCGCTTGGCTGGAAAGTCCCTCTCGCCGGATGCATCTAATATGTCAATTTGGTAAGTTTCCCCGCGTATGCGGAACAGTTTTCGGAGAAAATCCTCGGACGTGGGCTGATACGCCTCCACGAATCCGTCTCGCAGGTACCGTCGCAGGATGGAGGTCTTGCCGACCCGTGGCGCGCCAAGGACAACTATGCGCTTACAGTTCTGAGGCTTGGTGGAGAATGAGTGCTCTTCTCGGGGTTGGTGGACTATTTGCCGTCGCCGCGTATGGCAACGGAGAAGCAAGGCTGCCAGCTGGTCCAGTGGAGAACTCTTGCACGTGTTGTCACAGTTGGTCTGCTGCGTCGCGGCTGCTGCGCCTGTGTGCGTCTTCTTGTCATGCCTCGGTTGAGACGTGGCCACTTTAAGTATCCCCAAACCTACTTTGATCCCCGACAAGTTGAGGTTTTGCGATGCGTTTTTGTACGCCAGTAGGACTTTGGAGGACCCAGGGCTAATTTGCGCGTCTCTGCTGCCAAGGAGCTGGCAATCATCCGAGGAGACGCGACAGCTAAATTGGTGTGAGGTGGAGGACGTCTTTGCACCCGCGGATATGCTCCCAACTTCCATGTTTGATACAATTTTCTATCCGTGGTGTGTGTGTGTGAGAGAGAGTGATGAGTGTTTGGCGCCGTGACTCCTCTGTTCTGGGCATATATAGACCTCGAGCCTCAACCACGTGATCATTTTGCGTCATGGGAGTGTGTTGTTCATCAGGGTATCATACAGCAAGACCTTTTGATTGATGGTCTGAAGCTAGAAAACCTGATTGAAATCAGTAAAGTGACTCATGAGTTTTGGTCATCAGCACTGTATTCACTTGTTATTGTTATTTGCAAAAATATTGGTAACTTATTTTCATTCTCAATAAATGAATAATCAACAGCACTCTTTGCTCCATCAGTGTAAAGAGAACACAGCATTCACTACTAACGTGCAGGATACATTTTATATATCAGTTTATGTGCATGCCTTATTTTTTTGAATTCCCACTTCCAGCTTAAAGGGAGAGTATAAACGATTTAGTGGTGAGCTAATAGAATGCAACGACAGAAGCACGCGCATACTACGGCGCCTAAGAGGGATCACACTTCCCAAGCCTACTACCAATTATTATTTGGAGTGAATGGGTAGTCAGTCCAGCGAGCAGGAGCTCGAGGCTAGTTAAAACGAGCTGGAGAGACTAGCAGGAGCGACTATCCTTCCTCTGGTCTCCTGGCAACTTCACGATTCTGATGGGATTCTGATGTAACCGGTGATGGTGAAGGGTCTTGGATTTTTAACTGGTTTCAAAGATGTGAATAAAAGAGCACAAAAAAAAGGAGAGCGATGATGATGGGATGTTAGCTCGGAAAGGCGGCCAAATTAATAACACTCAGCTCTCAAAAAAGAAAAGGAAGAAAAAAAGAGCGGCTAGTGGGAGAAGCTAACAACAGGTAGCGAGAGCAAAGCAGCGGGAGACAAGTGGTGGGCGCCCAAATCACGGGACTCAGCGAAGACCACCTGCAGGATCCAGCTGTGAAGTATGTGGTGGTCGAATCATTGGGTCCGACACTAGCTGCAAGCACCATCAGATGCTAGCTACGTTTGCAAAGTTCTTCTCCATGGCATGACTCCATCAGGTATCTGTAGCAGAATGATAGTCGCAAAACATGTCAGCCTCTTATAGTATAAGGGAATGCTAAACCTACGATTATATATATATATTTTAATGACATTGATGTGATAGAACATATATTTTTAAATGTTATTGAAATAAACATTGGGCTTGAAAAAGAAATGAAAATGAATGAATTATTAGTTCACCACTAGATGGCACTAAATCCTACACACATGTATACTTTTTTGTCTAATAAGAAGCAGCTCTATGTACTGTCATGCCAGTCTAATCTGCCCAGGTCCTTCAAGTCGACAGGGGTCAATAGTGATGGCCAATGTAATTTAAACTATTAGTAAAGTATTGCAAAGTATTGATGACTTTTCCATAAGAGATGGCCCATGGACCATTACCAAATGCATGGCCGCCTATTGTCTGCGTTAGCACTGTATGGGTTCTCTTCTGTCATCACACTCGCTCTTATTCCTAATGACGTGGCCAAATGTAGCTGTGCTGCAGCACTAAGTATTACGGTAACCACGTGTGCGCAGTTGCCAAGTGTATTTGATGACACCGGGAGGTTTGTAGCTCACTGCCTGACGACGGCCAGGTTTGTTTGGGATAAAAGCTCAAGAGCAAAGAGGCATGTAACTGTGAATTGTGTTTGTGTAGCGAATGCCATTGTAATTGACGGCACATTGGTTTGTTAACTTTTTTTTTTCAACTTTCCTTTTCGGCGAAATGCTGTCTTGTCTCAGAGCATATAGGAGATTTGAGGTGATCGTGTGGGTTAATCTAGTAAAAATAATCATAATAATCTTAAAACATCTGCTTCATGTGGTGGAAATTTGGTTTCAATACTCAAAGACGCCATTGAAACGAACAGCGTGGCAGTAAAGAATAATGACGTAATGAGAATATTGTACTGCTTAACTGTGTTTTTGTGAACGTGTGATTGAGCACGTTGGACCGTTGCAGCTTTACGTCAGCATATCCACCATATTGGATGTGTCAGAGAGCTTCTGTACCTCAACCCAATGTTATGTGCTTGAACTTTATAAAGCACCTTTCTACTAAACTAAAAAAGTCACGTAGGCCGAATTTTCGAAATGCTAAAATGGATTATTTAGCCTGAAAAAACATGAAATAAGCTTTACAATGATTAACATTAATTTAATACTGACACCATTATTATAGAATTTTATAAAAGAAGGGCAATTTAGGTTAAAGTTTCCATACAGGTACTTTAGTACATAAACAAACATCTCTTCCAAGTATCTGACAGATTGTCACTCACTTTTGACTAAATCATTGATTTTATTTTCGAAGCGAAAACTTAAAAGCTGTGCAGCCGTCATTCAAAAAATTGAAATACAACAATAGATGTAGATGTGCTTGTTGATCGTCTCACTCATGCTGAACGGGAAAGCGTGTGCGAGGTTCCACTAACCAATGGCATTTATCTAGCTTACTGCTATTTATGATTTCTATTGCAGATTCATACAACAGCCAGTTAAAAGCAGCTGACAACGGGCTCATGGCTCATGCGCCCAAAACTCAGTCAGCGGATGTGAACAAAAATTCTCATCCAGCGATTCGACGCCTTGGCTCTCAATCTGTGGCTCATTTGGGTGTGTTCTGTTCACAATGTCACAATTCTCAGTGTGGGTTTTGTATTTATGGAGAAATTGTGTCCATTCTGCCAAAGGCACGTCTTTAGGATCTGAACGGTTTCAGTTTGATGACCGAGGGATGCTTCTTCCACACAGCATCCTGGGTAGCTTGGAAGGCTTTAGAAAGTACCTGGAGATGAGAGGGGAGACAGAGGTGAATTGTTTAAAATGTTTTACAAACTTGGAATTTGTAAATGTGTAAATACAACTGCGCTTTTTCACATTAACTGTTCTAAAATTATCAATCAATTCTTTGTTTTAAAAAAAATCTTTGTATTCATCTTCAACTTCTTCCAGTTGGTTAGACAAATACCTAGTTCCAGAAGAGACCCTCCATCCCAGGTCGTCGGGATCCATCCTCATGAGGATGTACAGAACCAGCGAGATGTTCCTTTAGGCCAAAGAAACTTTCAAGCAAATGCCCTACAGCATTGGGATGAATACATAAGGCAGCGCAAACGACAACAGAAAAACTTATCTGGTGAGCTGATTACCCAGACGCAGTCTATTGTGAAATTGTATTTTAAAAGTATAATAATATCCAGCTAGAGAAAAGTTAATCAGCTAGCTCATTTGATAAATATTAAGCATATATGTAAATCAACAACTTGTTTTTCAAGAGCACTCAAATGAACGCCTCAAAACAAAATGTTGATTCCACCTGTGTCCAGGGCTCCTCCACAGGCCAGTCGAAAACTTACTGATGAATCAAGATTACGCTTTCAAAGACCTGCAGGAGCAGAGAGAACTTCTACGTCGAACCTTGCCGCTCATCCAGTCCGGATATGTATGATCCTGTTTCAGCTTTTGTCATATGCATATGTTGCATCATGTCACTATTATTATCGTCTCAAGATTTATTTTCACTGTCTAGATAAGATCTTCAAACTCGTGTTTTTGCTTCAATGCCATATAGGGGAACCGTGTGGGAAGTGAATTTTGGAGTCAACCCCAACGGTATGGAAATGAATTAAGTGGCATCAGAGCCACTCTGACGCAGACGGAACAAGGCATACGGAAAACTGTCACGATCGTCGGACAACCACACAGCATACTTCAAGAAGCTGGTAGACTCTCTCGCACACACATACATAGAAACATTTTAGAATTTTGAAAAATTAAAATTGATAACAATAATAACCCTGCTGTATTGTAGTATTACAACTACATGCTGCTCCTTTTCATGGAGAAGTCGTGGGTTCGATTCCCAGCCAGCGCATCAATACTCCAATACAGTCAAAGCCAGTCCTAAGACTGATTACGACAAAAAAACACACACAAAAAATATCAAGTCTGGATATTGTGTAAAAACAGATACAAACGAATAATGCTAGTGACCTGCTGCAGTGAGTCTGGCGACCCCTAATGGGGCAAGCTGAACATTGCAATATTAAAAAATAACTTCTCAGTTAAAGATCTTCTACATATTAGTGGATTAACCATTACAGAAATATAATAATGATTCAGGTAGTTGCTGTTAATTTTGGGGCTACTGTGGCATAAACCTACATTTGAAGATGCAGTTATACATTTGTTAAGCTGTGTGTAGAAATCCAAGGACCTGCTACCTTCCTTTCCAAATTCTATACACATAGTAGATGCTGAGCATTAATACACCTGGCCAAAAGTTTTTTTTTTAATTATTATTCTTATTCTTAATCCTTCTGGGTGATGCTTAGGAATCTCTTGTGCTGAGAGGCTGCGTCCAGCTTCTCAGATTTTGGATCCAAATAAAGACATGCAGTTACGTGCGCTTCAAGAGGTCCTGCAAGGCTTGGAAATCAACAAGAAGGTAATGCAAATTAATTGATGCAATTTATCCCTGAATGTGTTTAATTCATGTCTGTCTGGTTCATCATAATATACAGTACCGATGCAATTTGCTCCTGTGATATGATGTTTTCGTTTATACTTAACTGCAACTTGTAATGTTTGTGATTTAAAGTGATGCTACTAAAATCACCAAGACATTTCAGTGAAACTTAAGCAAAGAACTGACATAAAATGTTTAAGTTCACCGAATACATTTGCATTCAAATCCGATCCAGAGATTATTTTCAATACATGTAATAGTTCATCAGGTACACCACAAGAGATTAATTGGATCTACTTAATCAAAGTGGCAATAAAATCACACTTCATTAGTGAAACTACAATCCTATAATAAACATTTTGTGAAGTCGGTACCACGCTGACAATTTCAGTCGCAACAGAGATGTAATATTTTTGATAAATTTGGGTCTTCTCTGCACAACGAGTCTAGATCAGCCTAAATACGTTTATTTGATTTTATTTTTGTAACCCGAATTAGCTTTCTTTTATTGATGGGGCCATAATGTCCATTCTAATTGTACTGTATGATTTTTGTCATCACATATTTACAACAGTCTTTCTGTTCTCTAACAGTGCACATGAATCAGATACGACCAAACATTTTGTTTGTGCGTCCTGTATTTCAGCACAAACATTGTACTACTACTCATACAAGACTGCCCACGCGCTATGTACACTCTGTCCCCGTTTGCTTTTCAAACTTGATCTTTGGATCACACTGTCCTGTTTTATTTTCTGATTAAGTAACACACGTGCATGTACGTACTCAATCCCACAAAATGTGTATTATTAAAAGTATTGGGCCGCACCTCCAATCAATGTATCATTTAATCCGAATTTGTGATTGTAAGCAGTGAGAAGCCACACTGAATCTTAATTGGCATAACAAAAATTGTTGGACGCTTCCAACATTGTGCAAGCAGTTTGAGGAACCACTTTCTGTTCCGGCATGTCTGTGTCCCAGTGCAACATCTATAAAGGCTTGCATTAGTTTTGTGTGGACCAAAAAACTAAAATTCAAATTCAAAAAACAATTTCGTCAATGAAATAAAATTTAAAAGAAAATGCTTTTAAAAAAACAAAAACTAACTGAAACTACATTTTATGTTTACAAAGCTAACTAAAACTAACTATAATTATAGGGAAAATGTCCTTTGTCTTAGTCTTTGGTAATTAATTTAATGCACGAGTCTTTGGGGATGATATTAACCGGAATAAGGACGTCATCTAGCAGCAACCAATAGAAAAGCACTTTCAGATGACGTTGCTCTTAGGTGACAATTTTTTATGCTTGACCTTCGGCTCCAATGGCTCGCCTCGCCTGCTTTTCATTTAACTCAGCCAAAAGAACAGTAGGTTAGAAATGAGTTACTTTTTCCATTTTACCATGGTGTTCATTAAATATTGCGCACAAGTAATAAGCATTAAAAAAAAGAAAAAAATACTGAAACTAACTAAAACCAAGCAGTTTTTAAATAACTAAAAGTAATAAAAAAAACTCACAGAACGACCCTGAAAACTAATTAATACTAACTAAAGAAAAATTTAAAAAAATGTTTAAACTCAAAACGAAATAAAACTAACTAAAATGAAAATTCCAAAACTATACTAACACTGATGTGGATGAATGTAAGAACCCTGTCCTCAACCTTGTCACAGTTTTATTTTATTTTAAGGAAAATATTTTTTTTGCATCAAGGCAAGCAACAATCACCTCAAGGACATTTTTTATCCCTGGACTAGTAGACTAAACAGTAGCACCTCGAGGTTGTGGCTTTAATACTAGGAAATTTGTTTTGTTTTTGTTTGACTATTTAGTCGTTTTTTATTATTTTTATTCTGGGTGTAAAGAATGTGTCTGGCAAAATGCATGTCCTTGCATTACACAGAGTAGTTTTTTAATGTACAGGGTGTTTCAAAAAATGTCCAGTCTTTTGAAATATCAATGCAGTACCCGTCCGTCCGTCCGTCCGTCCTAGCTACCAAAACTAAAAACTGTAGGTTTCATGTTGGAAAAATAAAAGACCTGTAAATAAACATTTGAATCAACTAGAGCAGAGATTGTGAGTAATTAGGCTCCGGCCCAAAAGCAGGATTTTCACCTCATGTCGTTCTAAGTGAATGGACAAAAAATTCCCAGCCGCATCTTCTAGAAGGTCTTTACAGGAGACTGGATGCTATTGTAGCTATAAATGGGGAACCAGCAATACTGCAGATATTTAAAAAAAAAAATATATATATATATATATATATATATTTTTTTTTTTACTTTCTGTTTATGTTCTGTGCAGGTGTCCCTGTACTTTTGTCCTCATAGTGTAGCTGAATTAATTTGGATGAGACAGAAGGGAATGTCCAAAATGGGAAATAGGTTATATGTTGATTGGCCATATTATGCAGTTTAGGTCACAGCTGAGATTCATGAAGTATCAGAACATTAATGTTCTGCATTATAATTACTATATCAGCACGGGCAATCAGTTCCCAATTACTCAAAAGCGCCAGATGCTTATTATGGACTCATTTATTCATATTCCACCATTTTCAATTATTTGTGTTGTTGTTAAAATAAGCAGAAAATGATAGCAAGATGTGCCATCCATATAATTGTGGAGAACCTGAAAAATTATCGGAACATGAAAAGACCACACCATCAAAATTTATTGAACCTCTAATGTGACCCGAGGCTTAAAATAGAGGAGAACTGCATGAGGTGAAAACAAGATTGTACTTGGATTTAACATTGTGCCCCCCCCGCCCCCCCCGCAATAAAATCCCTTCAGAAACTATTGTTCAAACAATACTGTGCAGTTGAAAGGGTTTCAGAAAGCTGAGTGTTTTCTGTGCCCGTCTGGAGGAAAATTAATAGGATGCACATCCTTTATACAAAGACAACATAATGTGACTTAAAAAAAAAAAAACAAGGTGTGCTAACTTCCAATGACCACAATGTGCTACTTGGATTTTAGGATCTCAACAAACTGGAGGTGATTGGCTCGAGCAAACCTGCTTTTAAAGAGTGCCACGATGTTTTCTTGGAAGAGGAAGAGTGTATGAACAAGCACCGTTTGGAGATAGATAATGAGAATGTGTGAGTCGCGTGAAGTGGAACTGTGGGACAATCCCAATGTACATATAACAATTGAACAGAATAGGTTGAAATGTTAAGCTAAATAAGCCAGTGCACAAACACTGAAAATTTGACTAAACTAAAAAATACATTTAAAAAAGTAATTTGTTGCAGCCAATTTTTTTTTTTCTCGTTATATTCACGATTTGGTTGAAAGCATCCTTTTCAATTAATATAAATCAAATACATTTATTTTTCCCAAGCCAAATAAAAAAAAGTTACATCCAAGTAACTTTTTATTTTGGAATAAACTAATTCAAGCCAATTTTATTACTTTACCTCAAATTTCTGATTCAGTATGAACAAAGTCTGTGGGGTTCAACCTGAGGTGGTTGCCAGACAATTGTAGGGCACACACAATTTAGTGTTCAACTAACCAACCATGCATGTTTTTGAGATGTGGGAGTAAACTGAAGTGCCTGGGGAATGCCCACGCAGGAACCTGCAGAACATGGAAGCACCACGTGGGAAGGCTGGAGGCTAGATTTGAACCCTGGACTGCTGAATTGTGAGGCGGGCATGCTTACCAGTGGGCCGCCTAGCTGGCTGAGTTTGTGTTTAAAGCAAAGACATATTTGCAATCAAATAACAAAATGCCAGTAAAAACAGGAAAACTGTTCCTAAAAGATCTTGTTTATCGTGAGTATTTTCAATCTTGTGCAGTCTTTTGTAGAATTACATGAGTTTTAACTTATAATCCTTGTTTTGTTTTTTTGGGCTAACTAGTACATACAACACATTTTTTGCAGGTTAAAAAAAAAGTTTTTCATTTAGCTCCCCTATGTGTGTAACATTTTTAACTAATACATATGAGAATTCAAGACAGACAAGAAAAACGTAATTTGTACAGCTTTAGCTTTTTTTTCTCCAATAAAAAAAAACGTTAATTTTTTTAATTAAAAACAACTTTTTATAGGGACAGTTTTCTGTTTTTAATGGGTTATTTGACTGCAAATTTCAATTAGCTTGAAGTTAGCAGGCTTGGTGGCCCACTGCTAAGCACATCTGCCTCACAGTTCAGCAGTCCAGGGTTCAAATACAACCTCCAGCCTTCATGTGTAGAGCTTCCATGTTCTCCCTGTGCCCTGTACGCTAATTGAACACTAAACTGTCCCTTGATGTGGTTGTGTATGTTTTGTTCATTTGTGTGGCCTACAATTGCAACCAGCTCAGGTTGTACCCCGCAAATTTCATACTGAATCAGAAATTGGATTTGGGGTAAAGTAATAAAATTGACTTTAACTAGTTTAATCCAAAGTAAAAAGTTGCTTTGTTGGTTTGGGAAAGGTAAATGTATTTATTTATATTAAATTGAAAATGATGCTTTCAACCAAATCATGAACATAACAAGAAAAACAAAACAAAAATAGCAAATGACAGCATTTTTTTTTGTTTAGTCCAACCAAACACGTTTTTCAGTGTCAAAATTAATCATTTAACTGACAAGTAATGGATTATCAAATTAATCAACAACTATTTTAATAATAGAGTAATTGTTTGGAGCTATATTTTAATTGAAAATGGTCCAAAACCTCTGATTTCAACCTATTTTCAGCAATTGTTCACTGATTTCTGTAGTCAGGTAACATAGTACAACATCAATCCCACCCTTTTTTTAAATCACTATATGAATACTAAGTAATCAAGGAAACAATGCTTTTGTAATACACAATAATGCAAAAATTAAAATGAATCCAATTAGTTGATTAATCGATTGAATAAACGATTGATTAATTGATTCTAAAAAATATTCAACAGTGACAGCACTGGTGCTGATTATAAAATCTATATCAGCATCTACAATATAGATCACTAAAGCAGGCTATGTCGTGACAGAGATGTGTTTTCCCTTATTACAGTATATAACTTCTAATTATTTAGAAGCAAATTTTCAAGCAAATAATAATAGAAGCAAATAGTCCTGTAATTTGTAGCTCTCTTCTCACACTGCGGGGTGAGACCAAAAATTTGGTAAAAATAATATAATAATGATCACCATCTTCAAAAAAAACAACTAAATTCATCATTTTGTTTTCTTCCACAGTGAACCACTGGCACAAAATAATGATGGTCACTCGAATACTCTCCTCATTCCTGCTATGAGGTTCGCTGGCCAGCTTGCTAGCTGGACTGGAAACTCTCCTACTCAGCAGGTACAGAATGGCTGAAGTATGGTGAATATATCGGCATTTCTGCCAAATGTCTCCTCCTTTCTTCAAATACTTCTTCGCGTGTTGTCCAGGGAACGATAGGAATCAGCACTACAGTGTTACTTGAGACTCTTGTTGGAGAACGAGTCTCGTCTCACCTGGAGATATCCAATGTGGGCAGCACGACCCTCCTCTTCAGCTGGCAGCAGCTTCCCCTGCCACAGAACTTCTCAAACCTGCAGTCACAATCAAGCTGCCCGCACTTCTACTTCAACACCTCCTCAGGTATAGACGACAACACAAACAAACCAAACGAATCGTACTTGTCATCATTCTCCTCAGGTGTCATCTATCCAGGCGAGACCCAGCAAGTGGAGTTTATATTTAAATCAGCCAGGCCAGGCATTTTAACTGAGCAATGGCAGCTCAACACGCACCCTTTGCTGCAGCAGGGAGCCTCGATTCAGGTCACATTGAAGGGGGTTTCCCAGTTCCAGGACACAACTGCAAGACAGAGGCAATTCATAGAGGTACGATACATTCCAGCATTGTATCTTGTGGCATATAGTTTCATTTGTTCCATGACCGCACTTGTAACTCCATTGAAATGAATGGAAATGCCATTAATCTGTTCTAACTTTGCAACAACAACAAAAACACAAAGGTAATGTTATTTGTTGCAAGGAAAAAAAAAACATACAGTAGTGACCTAATTAATTAAATAAAACGTAAAGAATTAAACAGTTTCTGCTTCATTTCAAAGGACTTCGTGTTGCGCCTTCTGGTGTGCACACCTCCACCACCCGGGGGCAGTATAATAGTCATATGGGTTATGTACATGGGGATGGTCGCAGTACTTTTTGTCATTCTTTACAGAGCAAGCCTTAAAATATATATTTTTTCATTATGGAGTAGTTTTACAAATGAATGGCTTCATTTGAGGAACAACTTTCTAATTTTGTGGAGCATTTTTTCCCCGCACGTTTCCAGGCACCTAAAGCAAGTGTTTATATATAATCGAGAGTTTTTATTTCTTAAATTCACATTGTGTATAACAGCAAACTGTATATTCTTGTCTAGAAGCAAAGCTAAATTGATTAAAAAAAAAAAAAGTACTGTAATGTAATTTGAGAGCATTTGTTGGGCATACCTCAAAAGTCAAATTCAAAACACAAAGAATTCTATTGTAAAGAAAAATATTACTAATATTATAAATATTTTGTACTACTTATTATTCATTCATTTACCAAACCATGCCTTATTATATTTTTATACTTATAAGTCTCCTCCTGGCTGACATACGGTGTAGTGTAGCATAATTCACGTGTGTTTCCGGTTAAGTGGACTTTCTTTCTGGAGTCCAATCACCTAATTAATGAATTTGCCTGCTATTTTGTTGTTCAAAGTTGGATGTTTTCTGCTTTAACGCCTGCTCCATCCAGATATCTGTAAAAAGTGAACTCAATCAACCCATCCGTGTTTTTGGGTGTTAAACGCACTAGCTTTGTCAGTCTTAGGTTAGCTTAGCAATTAGCATGGTTTCTTCCTCTTTCCTCGCCATCACTTTGTGAGAACAAAACTTGTCGGATGTGTATCTTATTTACCGCAACGGAGGTGATAATTATTGACTCACGAGTGAGTTTTGCGTATTTTGTTTGCATTACACTGAACAGACTTTCCAGTTACAATAATGTAGAGAAAAATATTTCTAAATGAGACTAAGAAACCGTTTTTGTTTTTTATGCTGTGTCCAACCACTGGTGTCTGAGAAGGAACGGAATGTAAAAAACTTAACTATTTTTGGTTGGTGTGTCTACAGACAAAGCTGGAAAAGACAGCTAGACTGGAAACCTGCCGAATGATTGTGTACGAGTTACTGCGAGGAATTCAGACTCCAGAAAGATGCAACTCTCCTGCAGAGCCATACACGGTATGAAATCTGACATTCCACTATAGTCATTCCATATTTCACCATTTATTAGTGCATATCTGATCATCTTGATCTACTCACTATTGCCTCTACACTATAAAAAGAGTTATGTTAACATGTTACCTAACTGGGTCGATTGAGAGGTTGATTAAATTGTTCAAAGGAATATAGGACATAGCCAAGAGTCTTAAAACCCCCGTTGACCTAATTACTAACAGACAAGGAAATCCATCATAAATTGAGATTACCATTATATTATATTACATTACATTACATTGTATTGTATCGACACCTTCTTAAAATAATCCCCTAAGTCATTTTTCAGGAAACACAAAAAAATTTACCATTTGCATCATGAGGAGAACATTTAGGGAAAAATAAGAATTTTTGCAAAAAAAATAATTTAGGCAATTATTTTAAGAGGGTTATATTATATTATATTATATTATATTATATTATATTATATTATATTATATTATATTATATTATATTATATTTAGTGCTGTCAAAATTAAAGCGTTAACTAATTAATTACCGGTAATCACAACAAATTATCGCATTAATCATGTATTAACGCAGATTAATCACACTATTAATTTTGACCGCAGATGATCCTTTAGCTGACGGCGGACGGTTACATTAAAGGTAGCACAGGTTGTGTTTGAGCAATAAATATAACTGCATGCATTAAAGTAAAGCATTTTGCGTCTGACATTGAGAATATTTCATCATAATATCATAATATTGGGGTCATTTTTTTTTTCATTTTAAATTATGCAAGTAATCAACTGATTAGAAAAAGAGAATAATGAGAGTGTGCAGTGGATCAAAAAATGTTATCACATTAAATGTAGAAAGAATTAACACATAACAGGTGCTCTTCAAATTTGGCGGGCAAAAAATGTTGGTAAAACCCTTTTTAATTAAGTGATTAATCAAAATTCTAAAATGTGATTAATCTGGTTAAAAATTGTAATCGTTTGACGGCTCTAATTATATTATATTATATTATATTATATTATATTATATTATATTATATTATATTATATTATATTATATTATATTATACACTTTTGGTCCAAATTCATAAGTGCACTTTTTTTTTTGTGTCCAAAAATGTTTGGGGACTTTTGGTTACATTTCTACTGGCCCATTTGGACCAGCCTGGCACTGTAGTTAGTGCCCCAACACAGCGGCACATTGTCTCCGGGCCACCTGGTCACCGTTAATGTTGAACCCTGCTTATGTAAAATGAGTGCCTTGCCTCAATAAAGGTTGTGAACGTTTTATCCCATCTTTGTGTTTAGTTGCAGTACCTTGATCAGTCAGAGGAGGACCTAAACAAGCTTTTACAAGAAATGAATCCAGAACACATCTGGGACCTCTCTGACCCAAACAAACAGGTAGAAAGAAACATGATGTGATAATGCGCTGCAGTAACACATTTTCACATCCTCTTTATGGTTGCTGTGGTATCTTTGAATGTGAAAGCATTGAAGATGAGATAGTGGGGGTTTGTTTACATGGTGACATAATGAGCATCTGGGTGTGTGATATGATGGGTCTCTTTGAATATAAATGTGTGTAATGTTTAGAGTGTGAAACATAGGTAAAATCCTTGTGCCTCCAAAACCATCACTTGTCAGGACACAAACGAATAGGCATGTTCAACCAGGCCATTTTCAACACTTTAGGTTGGTCTTTTAATTTGTAATAAGAACACAAACATGTAGACAAGACTTGTAAATAAAATATTAGATTAACCAAATTTTGGCATAGAAGGTTTTGGTCCAATGTCAGCAATTTTATGCTTAGTGTATTTCTCCTCTTTCTAACATCTGAATCCCACTACTTTTGGTTACCATGGTAACGGGACACTAGAAATGTGCATCTGCATTGATCAGAAGCAGAGGAGATAGTGATTCACATCTTTCATTGCCTCAAACAGCACTATTACCAACATAAAATTGATATAATATATGTGGAAGTAATCTAATGAATGTTCTCAGCTGTGATAAAATGTATTTGAAATACGAATAAACACACAACGCTGGACAGCTATTTTAGATTATAGTTTGAAAAAATGCAGCGTGGATAATTTAGTAAGCATTCCTGTGTGTGACAAAATGTATGTAAAATCAATATTAAGTCACGTAAGAGCTCTACAGTTTGAAACGGTTCTGTATTCAGTCAGTCTTCATGAATATTAATTTTTTTGACAGGATAATCCTCAGGATGACGAAATGGACAGTCGGCTTGCTTCGATGGATAAGCTCAATGATGATGAGCAAGACACGAACTGTGATGACACGCAAAACAATACAGAAAACAAAATAATACAGATGAATGAGTGAATGGATGAAAAATTGCCGCCATTGTGACCTGTACAGAGAAGAGCAGTAAGAATAAACATGGCTGCCAATTGTGAGCGTGCTCTCATCTCTGGCGATATGGCTGCGTTCAGAATTCACATTCAAAATATTACATGGAAGTCAGGACATACCTGCCACCGTTTAAAGTGCCTCTGATTAACCCCTAAATAAAGTTCTTCCAGGAGGTTTTTGCTGACATTTTTATCTTTCTAGCAGAAGCTTGAAGGTTTGCCGTTTGAAACTATGCATATTTCCTCCACCTTGGCAAAGGCCCCATGTTCGAGCTGAAGAAAAACAGCCCCAAAACATGCTGCACATCCCTGTTGCCAGATTTCCGTGCCAAACTTTTTTTTTTTTAAACTGTGACTTAAGTTGGTTTCATTGGACGATAACACATGTTTTGGAGATTTGGGAGATTTCAAGTGTTTTTGCAAATTGTAACCAGACTTGTATATATTTTTTAAGATGATAGAGGCTTCTGCCGTGTCGTCTTACCCCTCATACACCTTAGTCCATACAGTATGAAGATGGAAGATTGTTGTCACATGCGGGCCTAATTAACAGCTAATATTTGCCAGAAATTCCTGCCGCTCCTTCAATATTCTTTAAAGTCTCCCTGACTATTTTTTTCCTATATTTAATGCTTTGAAAATATTTTTGTAACCTTCCCCTGATACTTAAGAAGCTGAGTTAGCAGCCCAAGCTTTTAGCTTAGTAGTCAGAGAGCTCAACTTCCAAGCGTTCAAGGTGACAGCACGAGGTCGTAGCCCGATGAGGTGTAGGTTGGAACAGTGCAATAAGGTCACCATTACATTGACTCCCCCATCTAGCATGAGTTTCAGTGTGACTAATATTCTGGGTGTGCACACTTGTGCAACCACATTTTTAGTTACCATCTTGTTCAAATGTTTTTCAATTGTGTTGTAAGTCAGAATGCTATAGAACGATTTGTTCCCATTTTGAACAAGGGTGTGTAGACTTTTTTTTATATCAACTGTATATTTAATCAACACAATTTTTAAGCCACTGAAAGCTTGAATAAATAAATGTTTTGATCCATTCAATCTAATCACTATTAGTTTCAAGCCTAATTTGCATTTTTTTATGGGTGGGATATCATCACCATCCTTGATATATCATCCATTTCTTTAATCACAGTAGTTTCCTGTTAAATTGTGAAAGTTGACATACATACATAGAGTATATTCAGACCGTGTGTCTAATCAGAGCATCATGCATTGTATTAATAAAACCCGGAGTTCTCCCAGCGATGATCCTGGTGAATCCTGACTCATTCATCCACGCAACAGTCACGACTGTGGGTGCACCGCTGACGCTGCACAAAATAAACGCCCCCTTCGCACTCCCCTTACTCTACGCGTGTGTCGTGTTGGTGTGTGTCAGTGCAAGTGAGGTGGGGAAAAGCCGTGGGTGAGCTACAGCACATCTTATGCGGATTTTTACCATTGAATACCTGCCCGGCTTCCCCCGCACCAGAACCGGGACTTCACTACTACCGTCCTGTTGGGATCTTCATCTGGGTCTGCATGATATCATCGTTCACTTTAGTCACGCGGCAGGGAGGACATCATCTTGGACCTGCAAGAGGGAGAGGCAGTGCGGCGAGGGGATGAGCAATGGGAAAGGTAACCGGAATGAGAGTCTTAATTTATCCGAATGCTCATTCATTTTCGAATACTCTATTTTAATCTAGCTATACATCATTATATGTACATTACGCATGGTCACAAACATTTGGAACAAAGCTACGTTGCACGAGGGGGCGTGCGTGATGTGACAGTAAGCGTGTAGGTGGTGGGCGGGCGGGCGTCATGAACATGCTCACGCATGATGACACTACTGTACTATGGACGCCCTCCCCCGCCACCTGAAACATGCAGTAAAAGACGAGCATCTGCTTTCTGCACGCGGTTCCGCTGCCGTCCAACGTGGTGACGCGAAAGAAGCATGTGACCGGACTACATCAGTTCCTGGACTACACCATAACACGTACCGGACAGTGGCAAGAAGGTTTGTACGGTCACACGTAAAGGTCATAGGATGAGTTAAAGTAGGAGTTAGAAAAACAGATGATACCGTGAAGATAAGATGACTTTGGTTGTTATTGATCCATGTGCAACAAACTGTGTTTGGTGTTGATCATCCTTTAGCAAACTTTGGGGCATTAGTGGGGTTTCAGGGTAAAGGCAGTGGGTTCTTCATCTTGTTGGAGGTACTGAATGTCACCAGTTTCCTATGCAGCGGATTCATTCAACCCTTCTTGGGAAATGGCAATTTAATTTTAATTTTATTTTTGTTTGTTTATGTCTGTTAGGCCTGCTCTTTGCTTACTGTGCTATCTGTGACCCCCCATCACCCCCATCAGTTACCTGCAACCAGACTAAAGAAAAGAAGTATTGAAAATGTCATGCATAAATGGATTGCTGCATCATAGTGACAACTATTTATACCAATTTGCTTACCTTATGAGAAGGCAAAATGCTAAACATCATTATCATCACACACTCTATGATGCAATGGCCAACATTCAACACTGAAATTGGAAGAATTATTGCAAGCATGTGGATATTTGTGTTACTGGTAGTGTAGCAATTCACTTGAGCAGCGTGAGTTCAATTCCCACTCCCAGCTAACGGTTGTCCATCTAATGTACCCTGTGAGTGATGGCGACCGGTCCAGGGTGTCATTTACCTTTCGCCCAACGTCACCTGGGATAGGCTACAGCTCCATGCGGAGAACAGGATAAGTGTGGATAGATGGATTGATTGATAATGTCTGATGTGTTCTATAACAGTTTTTCTTGATGTTCAAGCAATCCAACATGTTTTTTTAAACAGGCATTTAAGGTGACCTTGAGCAAGGCATCTAATCTAACCCAGTTGGTATCCCGACTGCTGCAAACCCAAACACTGCTCTACCTTGTCACCGTGTGAGCACTGAAGACTACTGTCATGGGTTACATGGTCTCATCTCGTGCAATGCACGTAAAATAACAGTGTAAGCAAGACAGATAGATTTTAGTGTAGTTGTTGCAAAGGGACTACACTCTGTTAACTGCACTGCCTATTAACTCATTCACTGCCATTGACGGCTATAGACGTCAAAAATTCATTTGAACTATTTATTTTAGTTTAACATTTTTTTCCACTTTTGTTAACAAGAATATGAAAACCTAGAAGTCATGTGATTAATTATGATTAAAAATTGTAATCGCCTGACGCCCCTAATTTTTAATAATCTTTTCTCTCTTTTTTTTAAATCGCATCAGGCGTTTATTTTATTTTTTTTAATTGTAATTAATTGCATGACTTCAATAGTTAACTCGCGATTAATCACAAATTTTATATCTGTTCTAAATGTACAAAAAAAATGATAGGTTTTCATACTCTTGTTAAAAAAAAATTTAACTAATAGAAATAGTTCAAATTAATTTTTGACGTCTATAGCCGTCAATGGCAGTGAATGAGTTAATGACTGTCAGTGATGCCAAAGAGGATTTTGCAGAAAGTTGACCCTTGCAAGTGCTTTGGCAGTCATGTGGTTTTGGTTTATGCATAAACAATGAGACCACAAAGACTGTCCTCCAAAAATAGGACTGACTTAGGTTTAGGAGGTTAAATAGACTCACATCTTCTTCACAGGAGCCCCTCATGATCAGGTCCCATGTGCCCGCCTTGGAGCATTTTAGGAGAAAAAAAATTCTGTTGTGCATTGACCTCAATAAGCGAATCTATGAAGAAGCTTCATCAGACACCTGATTGCCAGTGCTTCTGACCTACTTTCTCCTGAGTGGGCACCAAATGTGAGCCATTCATTCAGTTACTACCATCAATCATTGTTTCCATTGCTTAATGCGCATAACTTGTCCAAGTTAGAATGTTGTGTAAAAACTATTTAAAGATCATTTTAAACCTACAGTATCTCACAAAAGTGACGAGACCCCTCAAATTGCAATGGGACAACACTGAAGAAATGACACTGACACAATGAAAAGTAGTCAGTGTACAGTTTGCGTAAATATAATTTCCCCTCAAAATAACATAAAATGCAGCCATTATAGTAAAACTCTGGCAACAAAAATGAGTATAGTGGTCTCTCGCTACTTTGCGGTTCACTTATTGCAGATTTTTATTTGGGTCTATAATTCATACATTTACCTCAGGTTGTACCTCGATATTTTGCAGGTTTTTCAGAGATTATATTTTGGATAGTGAGTAGCCCATAAAATTCTATATTGATGATGCTATTTGTGTCCCTTTTTGTAATATTAGAGTAAATAAAAACATATTTTTCTTTAATTCAACACAATCTGTTACATTTTGAAACAAAATATAGACTATTTGGTAAATGTTCTCATTTACTCCCAGCCATTTTCACTGAAGTAATCCCCTTCGCTCCTGACTGTTTTACTGGATTTTGACTGATTTTGCAAGGCCCACAGAATATTGTGTTCTGTTGCTATAAAAATAATACCAAAAGAAAGATTAGAGTCTCTTCGTTCATCAGGAAAAAAAAGTATATTTCTGTCTGTTTTCAGTTTTGCAGCTATTAGCATTAGAATATAGCTAAGTTTCATCATTATTCACAAACCTGTTTAAAACACTGGGGAAAAGAACTGGTTGATCTCTTATACTCTGCTGCCACCTGCTGGCCGTTTTTTGTAATTACTACCATTGCTTTAAGCGACCTCTTCAGGTCAGAGGCTGCATCAAAGCCTTCTGTATGCTCTAGCATAAAAAAATTAAATTAAAATAAAAACATAAATAAGTTTTTGGGACTATGGCAATATTTAAAGCAAGAGAGCAAATTAGTTAAGAAACGTGTACCAAGATAGGTTTTAAAAATGTTGTCATTTTTCTTCTTTTAATTCTTCTTAGCAAGTCAGTGTCCCATCACTGGTGAGCTATTTTTGCTAAAGAGGCAGACGGTAAAATAAGGTCTCGAATATCCACCGGCGGAGTGAAAAGAGGATTCTAGTGGCAACCTGTGAAGCTCTGAGCTCTCTCGGTTAAGGCAGTCCTGGAAAAAAATGGTGGCCAGACAAAATATTGACACGTTGGCCATTTTCCCTTAGGGGTGTAGTGACTTTTGTTGTCTGGGGTTTAACTATTAACTCATTCACTCCCATTGACGGTTATAGACGTCAAAAATTCATTTGAACTATTTCTATTAGTTAAAAAAAAATCCACTTTTGTTAACAAGAGTATGAAAACCTAGATTTTTTTTTATTGTACATTTAGAACAGGTATAAAATTTGTGATTAATCGTGAGTTAACTCATGAAGTCATGCAATTAATTACAATTTTAATTGCCAGACGCTGCTAATTTTGAATTGCAATTAATCACGTTTTCAATAGTTAACTCACGATTAATTATAAATTGTATATCTGTTCTAAATGTACAATACAAAATTGTTTCTAGGCTTTCATACTCTTGTTAACAAAAGTGGGAAAAAAATGTTAAACTAATAGAAATAGTTAAAATTATTTTTTGACGTTTATAGCCGTCAATGGCAGTGAATAAATAAATAAATACAAACAGAAAAGATTAAAAATTCGGGGCGTCAGGCGAGTAAAGTTTTTAATCGTAATTAAGCGCATGACTTCACTAGTTAACGCGCGATGAATTACAAATTTCATATCTGTTCTAAATGTACAATAAAAAATGTTTCTAGGTTTTCATACTCTTGTTAACAAAAGTGGAAAAATGTTAAACTAACAGAAATAGTTCAAATGAATTTTTGACGTCAATAGCCGTCAATGGCAGTGAATGAGTTCATGGCTGTACTTTGAGGGAACAATAAATGTACACTAATATTATCTGTACACTGACTACTTCTCGTGTCAAAGTTATTTCTTCAGTGCTGTCTCATGAAAAGTGCAGAGGGTGGGACACGTAAAACTGCTAAAAGTCCTATCTTGGCTTTTATTTGGTTGATATTTGGTTTTATTCTCCCTAACAGGAGTGTCTAGCAATCCCTGACAGAAGAGGAGCATTCATTGCCCTAGTTGCTTCCTCTTCAGTCCATGTTCTCCTTTTCAGCTCCACCTGTTGAAGGCCTGCTCTTCACTTACTATCACTCTGACTCCTCCGTCACCCGTCAACATGACAACCTCAGCCCTGCGTAGGCAGGTGAAGAACATAGTGCACAACTATTCTGAAGCGGAGATTAAGGTACTGCGTGGTCTTCGTGTGTCCGTGATGGAGGATGAACAACAAAAGTCAATGTTAGGAGAAAGTGCAAGCCATTGTTGTTCTTCTTCTGGGGGCCTGTAGGTTCGCGAGGCAACCTCAAACGATCCATGGGGGCCGTCGTCGTCGCTCATGTCAGAGATCGCTGATTTGACCTTCAATGTGGTGGCTTTTGCCGAAGTCATGGGCATGGTGTGGAAGCGCCTCAATGACAGCGGCAAGAACTGGAGGCATGTCTACAAGGTGAAAGGCGGCTCACTCGCATGTTGTGGAGTAGAAGTGTAAAAGTTGATTAGTGGATGCGGTTCATATAAGTGTAATGAGTACGTGAGGAGTTTTCCTTCTAATTTTGTGTTTAGCTTTTATATCAGCAAAGCGAAAGTAATGATATTGAGCAGTGCGCATTTTAACTTCAGTCCCTGACTCTAATGGACTACCTGCTGAAAACTGGATCGGAGAGAGTGGCTCAACAGTGTCGAGAGAATGCCTTCACTATTCAGGTACGTTACAACATTTTCAAAATGAATACCTAAAAGTTAGATAAAAATGTAATATTACAATACATTTTCATAAGGGACTATTTGTAACAAATTTAATAGCTAGTCAATCTGCTGAGCAGTGGTTATGTTGCTACTTTAGCTAATGCTAAATGCTATGCTGGTTGACAGTTCAATAGCGCTAAACAAGGCAAGGCACTCACCATTACCCAACATTTTTTGCTTGGTCCAGGTGTTGTGGCAACGTAGTTACCCCGAAAAAATGTGCATACCCTAACCCTGCAACTTGAGTTGACATGCGGCTCTTCTGATTTTGGTGTGTCAAATAAATTACAAAATGTTTCCATGTACCACCTGCAATATGCTCACATACTACTAGGTTGGTGGGTGGGGGGGTTCTATTACAAATGCCACTCAAGCCGTCTTTACCTGCAGGTGCTCGTCAAAAAATAAAAATATCCTCAAAAAGTTGAATATTTTCCATAATTCTATTCAAAAAGTCAAACTTTCATAGATTATAAATACAGGGCCCATAACTGTATTGTGGCCCTCATTTTCCTCTTGTAATACAGTACTATCAAGAGGAACCAGTGATTAAGGCAAAGGGATTCCCAACCAACTACTGAAGATTGACATGAAAATACCATCCATTTAGGGGTGTTCGAAAAAATCAATTCGGCAATGTATCGCAATATTACGGCGCGCAATTCTTGAATCGATTCGAGATGCGGCCGAATCGATTTTTAAACCTAAATTTTTTATGGGAATATTCAACAAAACGTCTTACTTAGGGTTAGGATTCACACATTAAGCATGGAAGAATGTTATGTTAATGTAACATTAATATTTTTATTTCAGTGCTGTTCAAACATGAAACAGACTGCAACATGTTAAATGCAGTGGCTCAGTTATAAGCCTGAATTTTCAGATAAATAAATATATTTTCATACAAATCTTACAGTGTACATGTACAAGTTTACTGATTAGTATCTTCTAAATATGAGTTTAAAAAAATCGCAATAATCAATTTATAGACTCGTATTGGGATTAATCGGTATCGAATCTAATTTTTTGACATCCTGTTTTCATGGGTTTTATGAGCTGGAAGCCCAAATAATGTAAAAATAAACAAATAAATACTTGAAATCACTTAAGTAGTGGACCCTGACTGTATAATCTATAAAAGTTTCACTTTTTGAATGGAATTACGCAAATTATTCATCTTTGAGGTTATTCAAATTTTTTGACGAGCACCTGTATAATGCCACTGTGATCTGAAGTGCCAGGATGAGGCAGCCATTTTGTATTCACCAATCACCATAATAGCCGACAGCAAAATAGATGGTGTTATTCCGGTGTCAGGTTTTGCGGGAAGTTGGACCCAAGTGCAGGGAAGCGGGGCGAGGAAGCAGAGGTGTTCAAAAGTAATTTTATTGAACAAAACAAAAAAGGCAAACAAGATACTCAAAAAGTCCAAAAACAGCATTCAAATTGCAAACAAATACCGGGTAACGATGAATTGAAAACTCAAGAGGTAGAAGTTAGGGCAAGCAGGCATGACAACAACAAGAAAGCAGAGAACTAAATACACATACTAACAAGACAGCGAGAGACACCTGGACAAGACAACCGTGGCTGAGGGTGGACACAAAACTTGACGAGACAGACAATCACACCAAGGACACAAGGAAAACATGTCAACCTAACCAAAAGTAACAAAGTTCATCGAAATATATGAAAATGACCCAAAATATATATCAATTAATAACACAACCAATAATGCACATACAATACTGTATTTTTAAATCATGTAGAGCATTTTACACAAATAATCCACAAACGTCTTTTTCTTGGTTCAGACGCTTCGTGATTTTCAATATGTTGACCGTGATGGCAGAGACCAAGGAGCCAATGTCCGAGAAAAAGCACGCCAACTGGTATGTCTCCTCCGGGATGAAGACCGTCTTCGCCAAGAGAGAACTCAAGCTCTGAAGACCAAAGAGCGCATGGCTGGGGGAGCAGCTGGTGGTGGAGGGGCCATGTATGGCGGAATACCGCCATCCTATCACCCGGGCAGGCGAACAAGCCAGCCCAGCATGGCTGCACTCTACGGGGAAGAGTTAAGCCGCTCCAGAGGTTCCCCATCCTCTTTTAACTGTGAGTCTGCAGTCGAGTCTTAATACTGCATTGGGGTTTTTACCACATTAAGTCAGAATCCCCGAATCCATACATATCACCATTCCAACCTCTTCATTGTCCCTCAGCAGCCTCGTCTTCATCTCCTCGGGGTGCCTCGGACCTGGAACAGGCTCGACCGCAAACCAGCGGCGAAGAGGAGCTTCAGCTCCAGCTGGCTTTAGCCATGAGCAGAGAAGAGAATCAGAAGGTAAAACAACAGCATATTGAACAGCGATTTGCAATCCTTTTTTTTTTTTTGGTCATCTTAACCAACCAATTGTTTGTTCTTAGCGATTTGAGGAAGTAAAAAAAAAACATAACATACTTTGTTGTTGTCGAAGTCTGTGCATCATAGTGGAAGGTGTTTCATACTATAATTTAATTAACTAAATGATGATGCACTAGTGCAATGTCAATAAAAACTGAACAATGTTACTGTGGAAAAAGGCCTGCATTGTTCTCATTATGTTGTTCAGCTGAACTGCGCTGAATGGACCACAGTGACCTTTTTAACTCATTCACTGCCATAAATTCATTAAAAAAAAAAAAGATGATTAAAAATTAGGGGCAAGAGGGTATTAAAATACGAGTAAAATAAATTATGAAACATATACACAAAACATACGATATTATATTACATACATCACATTAAGTTTTATTTTTAGTACATACTATATAAAATAACTAAATTGAATTAACAAAATTTATAGTGCAAATTAATTAAAGGGATACAAAGTTATAACCTTGCTCTCGCAAGACGTATTCTCGCGGTATTTGTGAGTTCACAAACTCCCGAGAATCCATCTTGTACCGCTCCCATTGATTTCCACCGATACGAACCCCTGGTGGTTCGGACCAATCACAGAAGCGCCGAAGCCGTGGGAAGAAACAAACCAAACATGGCGACACGGTGGACGAATGCTGAATTTGTCTCTTGTATCCGCATATCAAAATTGCAAAACCGACAACATAAACTCAACACCGTGATATCAGCTAGTCACAATAGTCGCATGTCGGTGACGACATTTTCATCCTTTGCCGTGATTGGTCGAAACAAAAGTTAGGTAGATGTACACACGATTCTGCTTCATCCAATCAGCTCCAAGTGTTGTACAGCATGCCCCGCCTTTCCCGAGCAAATCAACGCGGAGCAGTCCCAGACTGATATTGTGGAGAACTCCCTCGAGTGAAGCACAAATCAATCTGGCTATTGCCAGGCTAACAAAGTTACACCAACTTTAAAAAAAAAAGTTAGTAAAGTATTTTTTATATATAAAACTTTGAGTATTGTGTACTTATACTTATTTTGAACGTTCGGGTTTACAGTGTACGTTTTCATAAATGTTGAAGCCATTAAAATCAGTGTCATTCTTGGCAAACAGTGTGTCGCCATGGCAACAGCATCGGACAAAAGAAAATACTTTGCCAAATCTTTTATTATTATTATCATTATTATTATTAGGTTCATTTTTCTACATCATTAAGATACATTTACACAAAACAACAAATCCATGTCATGCCTACGATGGTGTTCTAAAACAGCGAAATATCAGGAAAACTACGGGTAATTGCCGTCAGTTGTCAGTTTAGCGAGTTAAGTCCGAGCATCTTTCCCATAGAATATGACATGCTCACTGAGGTCTTTAATGATGCCACCTTTGCAGGAGCAGCACTGTCGCCAAGGAGACGAGTCGGTCCTGCAGAAGGTCCTGGATGAGAGCAGGAGAGCTGGCCAGTCAGGGACACGGGAGGTGAGTATGAAAGCATTTGTGCATGCTTTTCCGTGTGGGTGTATGCGTTACGAGTGTGCGTTAGTTTGCTCACTCGTGTGGCGCTCACCGTGCACTTGTGTGGTCGAGAGTGATATGAGGCAAAAGGACATAGATCAGCATAATGAGAGCGAAAGGTGGGAGAGGAGAAAGAGGTCCCGCTGACTGATAACACGTTTGTCTTGCCTAACCTTGAGCTCGTGACATTTCCCTCAACACCATCTCCTTATCTGGTTGCGCAGAAGCCCGTAGTCGCCTGCTGATGTGCATATTGGTTTATGTGCATCCTTCTGTCTTTCAAATGCAAGTACATACTGTAATTACAATAATATTGTATAGATCAGGTCTTAGTAGTAAAAGTGTAAAATGATGGCCAATATTTTGATCTTGTTTGTATTTTAACTCCACTTGACTTTGTAATAATTGATGGCAGTAAGAATTCTAGGAATCTATTTTAATCACTGTTGAATCAGCGTGTTAGCACACACCCGCACAGAAGTTTGAAGCTTGGATACGGTTGCTACATGGTTTTAAACACCCTGTTAGGAAAAATGTGTTAGCACATCACTTTCTAAGTCTTAATGAAGCGAGTGAGGAATGCGTCGCTCGTTTGTCTGTCAGTCTGTAGCTGCCGCAAACATCATTCCACGGCAGAGCCTCTTCTTGAGAGAAATCCCAATTTTCTGATTTAACAATCGATTTTTGGGGCTCCCAGCAACAAAGTCACCTTAATATACTCAGCTGCCTTCTCACTGCAAATGCATGCGTTTCAATTTGGCTGCTCAGCAACAAAAGGATGCTTTTAACTCATTCACTGCCATTGACGGCTATTGACGTCAAAAATTCATTTTAACTTTTTCTATCAGTTTAACATTTTTTCCACTTTTGTTAACAAGAGTATGAAAACCTAGAAAAAAAAATATTGTACATTTAGAACAGATATAAAATGTATGATTAATCGTGAGTTAACTATTAAAGTCATGCGATTAATTTCAATTTAAAAAATGTAATCGCCTGACGTGATTTAAAAAGAAAAGAAAAGATTAAACTCACAATTAATCACAAATTTTATATATTTTCTAAATGTACAATAAAAAAATCTAGGTTTTCATACTCTTGTTAACAAAAGTGGGGGAAAAAATTAACTAATAGAAATAGTTCAAATGAATATTTGACGTCTATAACCGTCAATGGCAGTGAACGAGTTAATAAAAGGGCTAAAGCCAGATGCAGAATGTAAATGACTGTCTGGATGAACAAATACTTTATTTGCTTTACTTTTCTACGTTTTAATAGTAACCTTGAACAAACTTGATAAGCTAAAGCTTGCATCTTGCCACCCTACTAAACACACAGTACTTGGCAGAATTTCCTGCAGCTCATTCAATCTTGCATGCAGTTGGCCTTTTAGCAGCCTCCCTGACCACTTTTCGTCTCGTCTTTGCATCTATTTTGGAGAGATGTCCTGTTCTGAGTAACGTCAGTGTTGTGCCTTATTTTTCTCCATGATCGTGACTATCTTCACTGTGAGCCATTGTATATTTTATGACCTCGAAATTGTTTTGTACCTTTCTCCTGACTGATACCTCCACTTGCTTTCACTGTAAGGATTATCAGGAAAAAAAACTATAAGAAAAGATTACTTTTAGTTTGGATTAATCATTCAGAATTTGTTTTGTATATGCATGATCTGAGTATTGAAGACTTATAAATGATAAATCTCACATGTCGTTTATTGATGTTCTGGCTAGTTTAGAGTATGTGCCGCCATATACTGAGCAATTCAATTCAATTCAAAAAAATTTTTAATTCTTTAAAAGAAAAAGCAATGAATGGGGACAGAAATATGAAAAACTTATCATATCTGTCCCTAATCAATAAATAACCAATAAATGTTAGTTAATGATAAAAGTTAATAATAAGATGGTGAATGTTGCATATGTGTTTTGTGTGGCTTTAAAAAAAAAAAATTCAGGCATGCACGTGACCTACAAATCATCAGACATTTTGCACAAAACGACCTAAAATATGTGGTTGTTGCCTTTATAGTCTACCATGTTGAACCTAGTCGACTTCTTTGGTGCTTCCTCTGAGAGGCCACACCCACTTGGTGACCCCTGGCACTCTACCCGGCCTTCCTGTAACGTCACTTCTGACCCTTGGGATTCTGTAGGTGAATGTCCGTTCATGTTCACATACACAAAACTTACAGGGTAAAGAGATTATGTTTCAAACATCACTTATTGTATGTGCTCCATACAATACTATATATTTTTTTTTAATCCGTCTTCACAGCTGGCACAGCCCCAGCGTCATCCTCGACTGCTGCTAATCCTTGGGCCCCATGTGCCAACTCGCACACAGAGCTATGGGAGGCGGCGCCTACCTGCAGCCCTGCAGTCGATCACATGTGGGAAAGAGCCTCTGAGCGCGGTATCTTCCAGAATCACTGGCTGGATTTGCTTAACCAGCCTTTTATTTGTTCTATTATGAAAGCACACGGGTTGTATTATTTCATCAATGAAACATGATTCATGCAGGGAGTGATGGGACATGTCCAGTCAATACACATGAAGAGGAGAGGCTTCAGCAGGAAGTTCCTCAACTGTCTTCTCCTCAGCTAGCTAGTCCAACAGGTAAACAAATGGCAAATGTTGAACCAATTTAAGATTACAAATTTAATTGTTGACCAATCAAAAAAAAAAAAATCACTTAATTTATGATGTTAATCCAAAGTGAATATATTCAATTTAATAAACTCATAATTAATTAATTAAACTTAATATATTCACTTTGGTTTAACTTAATTCAAATGTGTGCTACCAATTGAAGCGATTTTTTAAATTTGTAATCTTAAATTGGTTCAACAATTTTCTTTTTAGAGTGTAGCTGTAAACTATAATCATGAGAATTACCTTTTTATAAAAAAAAATTAAAAAAAACTATTTCACACTGTTTAGTGAATCAAAATACCAGTAATATGAATTCACTTTTTTTTTTCAATTAAGCAACTGAAATAGGGTATGACATTCTAATTTAGCTTAGATGCACCTGTACCATTTGACCTTCTATAGTTCTTCAGCAACGACTATCCTCTTTGCAGATTCTGAGCTACATGGATGTGCAGACATGTTCTGTGGAACAGATTCGAGCGCTGATCCATTCACGAATGAAGCTCTAGTCAAACCGGAGCTAAACGGACGGGACTCGGACAGTCCAGAGATGTTTGACCTGTCTCGTCTCGCTCCCCCTTTAAGCACTACCACACGTGTATGTCAGACCCCTGAAGCCTTCCTTGGACCTACGGGGGCCTCATTGGTCAATTTGGATGCACTGATACCTCCAACCCCGCCAAGCAAGGCGCACAACAACCCCTTCCTCTTAGGTAACGGTTTTGACGGAACTAATAAGAACAACATACGAAATCTAAGTTTTAGGTTTCTAACCAGTGAATTGCCCCCACCCACAGGTCTGAGTGCTCCATCTCCTACCAACCCCTTCCACTGTGACCAGCCTCGCCTTACCCTCAATCAAATGCGTCCATCCTCGACATCTCCACTGCCCCCGCACATGCTCTCCTACAGTCCGTCACTTCCACTCCCCCTCCTTCACAGAGGGGCAGCCCTTCCCTCCTCGCATACCCAGCCTCCCGCCAGACTTATGGACCTTCCCGCCAACCTCCCCCAACCCCTGCTCCCCCTCTCTCCCCGGCCAGTGGCTCGCAATCAATCCCAAGCACAGACACAGGGCCACAACCCGTTCCTCTGAGACTTCATTTGCTTTTCCTATTTGCACACTCTAGACCAGGGATGGGCAACTTAAATGCGGGAGGAGGCCACAATTTTTCATCAGTGCTACTGGCGGGGCCCCATGGGACCACGCACTTCCTAATCGGATGCATGACAAAAATGCTATTTTAAATATGGACAAGATACGTGCGTGCGTGCATGCAAAAGATGTGCTTTCAATATATTTTTTATAATAATAATTTGTCCATATTACATTTCTCAATGCATATATAAAAGATCCACGATCCTAACTCAACAACAAAATAACCACGGACTGTAATTTATTTTTCTATTTTTTTCAAGTGCTAAGGGCTCTCTTTGCATAAAAAAAAATTACCATTCAAGGATGACACAAATCTGCTGAACAGCAAACCAACTTTAAGTGCAAGCACTCATTTTGTGCATTTCAAAAGCCAAATTCAACTCAAAATGTTTATGTTTTTGAGGTACTATGATTGTCCTGCATATTATTCCAAATACAAAAAAAAAAATGGGCCTGCTCACTTCATAGTATAAGGTCTGTAAGCTGCAGCTCTGGCGCCACATGTGGCTCTTTAGTCCCTCTCCTGTGGCTTTCTTTAAAAAAAAAAAAGTATATAATTTTTTTTTACATGATTTCTTTTTTTAGATTAAATACTATTTTAATTAATTAATTTAGATTAAAAAAATATTCCAAAAAATCGATTTTTAAGTTGTCAGAAAAAGAGATGAAAGATAGATTAAAAAGTTTTAAAACATTACCTAAAAATGTCCAAAGAGAAAGAGGAAAAGCAGAAAAATATCATAAATTAACCAGGAAGTTGCCAAAAAATTCAGAGAATTTAATTTTTAAAAAGCCAGAAAAGAAAACATTCAAAAAGTATCCATAAAATGTCCAAAAACAAAAGAAGAAATCCCCAAAATTACCATAAAATGTCTTTAGAATTGCCAAAAGTTAGAATATTTATTTATTTTAAAGGCACCCAAAAAAAAAATCCACCAAAATGGAAGACGAAAGTTAGAAAAAAACGAATATTTACGTATTGGAAGCTGGATATTTTTTTGATATGGTGCAGCTCTAATTACCTATTATGCCCTCAGTACATTTGACTAACCCTAACACACTGTTTCCTTCATTATAATATTAAATTTTTTTGTGGCTCCAGACAAATTTTGGGTTATTTATTAGTCCTGAAATGTCTCTTTTGACAGGCAAGGTTGCTGACCCGTCTACCATCTAATGGCGAATGGTGATATTACAACTTAAATGTACATTAGACCCCTGCATACTTGTAATTTGGCATAGATATAGATGTTTTTTCATTTTATTTTAAATATTTTTTTGTATTTTAGGTTATTTCTGGGGGAAGGGGGGGTTGTCTGAAAAAAACAATTCCCCACTCATTCCCACCCCATTTCTCACGGAAAACATACTCTACATTTTTTGGGGAAGAATGTATGGTGTTTGAAAATATTTTATTTTTCTAATTAATCAAGAGGCCAGCCCGCAGGTTACCTATCCCTGTTCTAGACAATAACATGAGCCTGAACCAGACTATTGTTGAATCTTGTTTAATGTCTGCGCACACATGTAATGGATCAAACGTGGACTGGAGGTATTTGTGTCTGTCCAAAGAAACATCAGCTGCTATATGTAAACAAACCTGAACTCTTGAAGAAATGCATCCATCACAACATTTATACAACTTACAAATTTGATATTAAGTATATAGCCCTGCAATAAATACCCTCATGAGGATGTCACCATCTGACGTTTTTTAATGAAAAGCGTTCCTAATGTATTGTCACTCAAATTCATATGAGTAGATCGACTTCATCCAGTTGAAGAGCACTGCGAATTAAAGAATAATCAGAATCCTGATGAAGGGCGGATTTATTGCCAGGGCACTGTTAAATATGAATTCAAAATGAACTGAAGTGTGGTGACGTTGACGGTGTATATTGTACATTATTGTAATAGCGTTCAGATTCTCACCAAGTATGCGCAGGTATTAACCACATACAGTATGCGCACATCACCTACAGCTGCCACGCTGAGCACCGTTTGTACAACTGTTCATTTTAATGTCTGGAACAAAGTCACACTTTATCTATTATATCTGTTTCTGTGCGCTTCTGTCCTCGTCCATCCAATGTTTACATTCACAAAACTTTCCCTCCAAAAAGCTGTTATTGTTGCAGCAATAATGATGCTAATGCTCACAACATTGTTCACCAATTCTAACAGAATGGGTCATAATTTAACATTAGAAATTGGATGCAGCCCACAAACTGTGATTAATTTGCTTAAGGCCAAAATTTTAAGTCAAGTCAGAAACACTGGAGCACTCTAAATAAAGGCAACACGAGTATAGAAACAGCCAAGGAACAATAAATAAAATAATCAACTAACCTTGGTCAGTTTCTTTTTCTTATAAGTGCTTAAATGTGGTGGGTCGTCTCACCTGAGGTGAGCAATATGAGGTAGGGTCAGGTAAACAAGCTCTTACCTGCCGGTTGAGTAGAAGCAATCTGTGGCAAGGTTTTTACTTTCTGAACTTGGATTAGCAGACTAATGGAGGCAGGCGGAAAGGGTCTGACTACCGAAGGAAGGGAATTCCACTAAGCAGTTTAGAACCATCTCGCTTCTGCAGAGTGAGCCTCCAGATGCCTTTGGATCAGGACGAATGATCAGGACGGCACAAGCTGGGGTCTAATCAACCCTGGCTGGGTCACCTGAAGGAGGGTGTCTGATGTTTAAAACACTTGAGCTAAGGAATATCACTGATGTTGTGTTCCAGAGCATCCAAGTGCAACTCAAAACGTTCATCTGCATCACGTTGTCAGAAACATGAACAATGAAATGAAAGCACCACAATGTTTCTATGGCAATGTTCTTGTGTTCTTTTCTTTCATAGGTAAGTGTTGATATATTGATATTGTTCATAACTTACAGTTTTACACAGGAGCATTTTTTTGTTGTTGCTCCTGTTATCTTGATACTTCCGCTGAGGCACAGTAGCATCATAGTGTACACTCGAGCTGCAGCTTGTGGCCTTTAATTTGCCATGCACGACGTGACCACTAGATGGCAGAACTGACCCGTTTACAGATATCAAGTGCTGCTAATGGTAAAAGATGAGCTCAGCTTCACTTGTAATGGATTTTATTTGATCAAAACATGCAGCAAAATCCACAATTATTACTGTAAATGCCTGTCTCTATGTTTTAGTTGAAGTCATCTGCTGAATTAGGTTACATCAAGCTGGAAATGACACAAGTTGTCTTACAATTAAAGATACATATGTAGATGGGTTTCATATTTGGCTTCTTGGGTTAATTGAATACACTTAATTTGTCCATCTGTGTGAATGATTGGTTGTCTGTATGTGCCCTGTGACTGCCTGCATGGTGAGGAGTTCAAGATGAAGTTCCATAGTCTTAAACGACATTCATGGTAAATTGTGCTGAAAATTGCAAAGTTATTTATTTATTATTATGTTATTTATTCACCTATGTCAACGTACCAAATAATTCCCGTGATGGTGCTCAATATGAAATCATACATTCTTTGATGAGGTTGCATGAACACGTTCCTTTTTCCTAACATCTGGTTCTGTCTTTTAAAAAAAAAATCAGGTGCAGTCTGAACTTAGACCTCAACAGCTGCAGCCTCGACCTTCTAGTTTTCTGCATACAAAAGTACTATATCGTGTCGGCTTGATACAGAGTGAAGTGAACAGATAGCAAGGAATGGCTGTGAGAATATTGTAGACTTCTGTCAAGGTACTACATGCCTCATTGATCAGTGAGCAGTATAAGTGCCACAACCACAAGTGATTCAAGACCCAAAACACAACTCTTGAGACTAAAATATGAATAAATATACTGAATACATCAGCATAGTAGCTTTTATTCCAAGTCTTTCTACTTCTGTCCATCACCATTAGTCCAAATTAGACATCTGGTTTGCTTCTCTTGTCGAGGGCCAAATTTGAAAGGTTTGTCTGGAGTTTTGCTGTGTTTCGAAGGCCAAGCTGTAGTCCACCCGAGCCAAAAGTTCTCATGATTACATTTATCATGCACTCAGGCATGACAGTATATTTCCCAAGCTTGGCTTCAGCCTTTTGTCCCCTGGAGCTGTTGTTCCTGGCCTGCAATTAGATGGGCCATCAAGCTTAAAGAAGCATTCTCATAAAGGTCAGCGTGATCAACGTGGAAACAATTAACAATAATCTGTGCGCAGACTAATGCAATAAACTACGTGTACATATCGGGCTTCTTTAGTCAAGTCTACGTCAAAACAAACTATCCTATTTTAAGAGGTGCCCTGATTGGGGTGGATTGAGTGTATGTGCACATGTGGAGGGAAATGTTAATGAAACAATACAGAGGAGTATCCAGTAAAATGAAGTTAGGCTGCTATGTTCCATGGGGCCTTTAAATTGCACATGTTTTGTTTTTCTTGAGGGAGCATGGTGATCTTAGTGTTTGCCTCACAGTTCTGAGGTTTGGGTTTGAATCTCAGCTCCGGGCTTCCTGTGTGGAGTTTGCATGTTCTCCCCGTGTTTGCGTGGGATTATTACTGGTACGCATCTTCAAAACATAGCTGTTAGATTAATTAAAGACTCCAAATCGTGTGAGTGTGGATGATGGTTTGTCTATGTGTGCCCTGGCACTGACTGGCAACCAGTCCTGGGTGTACCTGGCTGCCTCTTACCTTAAGTCAGATAAATAAATAAAAATGGATGGATGAATGTTTCATTTAATGCTGAAGCTGTAAGCAAATCACCAATTAAATAATGGATATACCTCTCACATTATTATATAATACACCCAAATATAAAAGACTAAATCAGTCCACAAAAGCCAATTTTTGGCCATTTACAGAGCCCTTTATGGCCAGGTGTCTGCAGTCTGCTGCCTGTCTTTTGCCAAATGGCTAAAGGAGATTGAGCCTTGCAGTCCTTTTCCCACATGCACTTCCTTTTGAGCTAAGTGCTGCCTATTCAGTGGACATAAAAATAAAAAATAAAGCAGCTAAAAACACATTTTTTTAGGCTGGCATTCCATTAAGACTTTTTACGTTTATTTATGTATTTATGTATTTTTGCCTTGATTTGTTTGAGTTGTTTTTTTGTTTTGTTTTCAAACTAACTTTAAAATGCTATGAGCATAGCTGCCTTATATTCAAACGTTTTGGGAGAATAAAATAAAAACAGAATCTTTACTAAGCACATTCATATTTATTGATTTGGTAGAGACAAATTAAAACGAACTTTCGCACTTATGGGCTAACGATATGTAAGACTGTATTCTACAACTATTTGAAAACTTTGTGAGTCTTCCTTGTGAAAAGTGCTCCATAAATATTTTTTCACCATTTTTGTAATCCATGCACATAAAATTGGGCGGGCACTGCGACGTCACTGCACGGACACGCTATGATCGACAATGGTAATCGCGAATCCGGTGTCGTTATTTGTCTACGATTAGCCAATCAGAGAATGAGATTGATTGTTTGCGGAAATCATAGCACAGTTGGCTTCCAGTGCTCGAGCCCCTCTTTTAAAAATGCCCAGAAGACTGCCACAATTCTAAATAAACACACGTTAGTGGTTCGGTGAGTGACATAGTAATGACGCTTCTCATCTATTCGCAGTAGCCCGTAATTGTCTGTTTACTCGTCGAATTAAGCAATAATTGTATGGTATTCGAGATATGAATATTAAAGATATTGCTGTTTTTGTCAGTCGCTTTAGTACATTCCTGAGATCAAAAGTTTAATTTGAAAAACATCGTGGTTCCTCTGCAAAAGCGCACACACAAGCGCCCGCTGCTTGACAACCACAGCATGGCATCCACTTCCGGAAGAGCGAGGGACAGACGTGTGACAGCGTCCAAGCGTAGGATACGGTACATACGGGTACACAAATGCTGTATTGTATTAGTACTTTACTATATACGAGTGGGTAGCTTATAGCGAAGCTCGTGGTAAAGATGTGCGCGATTGCTGTGCGCTCTCCGGTCCATTCAAGTGAATGGGAGCGAGGCTAGCTTTTCAGTGATGTAGTAGTATATATCCGCACTTTCGGTCGTTTCTGTCGCAACGTGCGTCTTTATTGTATAGGGAGCCACCAAAACTCGATCCAGGTTGACACAGTTCACATGGCTGAGTCATCGCGGTCCCAAACCCAATGTTTGCAAGTGAGTGGCAAACTTTTATTGTAGTCAGTCAAGCCACACAACAATTAGAACAACACCCACCGTGACGCGGTTAACACACCCACACACGCACGTTGCAGTAGAATTAGTTTAGTTTTTTTTTATTGCCATTCTTTAATTAGAAAAATGCACTTTACACATCTTTTTTGATTGATATTTCATGTTTTCCTTTTTTTTTTTTAATGCTTAATTTTCACTGAACCTATAAACATTATCATATAATTTATTTAGATATGATTGTTTCCCCCATATCGCACAGTCCTACAAATCAACGTATTGTAGGGGGAGCCACCAAAACTCCATCCAGGCTGGCGCAGTTTACATCGCTGGGAGACCTGAGTCCACACGGTGCCAAGCCCAATGTTAGCAAGTGAGTGGCAAACTTTTATTTTAATACGTCAAGCCACACAACACATGCACATACAAATTGTAGAACAGCACACACAGTAATGCAATTGACGCGCGCACACACAAACACAACTTATGTTGAAGCATAAAATTGTTATTTATCACGAAAGCACAGTTGCACTTGCAGTACCATGTGAGTTTTTTTGTTTTTTATTGCCAATTTTGTTCAAGTTGATGACTTTCAGTAAGTTCTAACTTTAAAAAAAAAATGCACTTAACGCATCCTTTTAAATTGATATTTTGCTTTTTCTTTAAAGAAAAAAAAAGGCTTAGTTTTCACTGAATCCAAAGTAATATTATCAAGATATTTGGTAAAAATAACGAGATATGAAATTTTGTCGCACAGCCATAGAAAGCATGGATGTCCAGACGAGGTGTTTGTAGTGAACATGGAGCCGCCAAAGCGACTTCGCACTGTACAAAATGGAGCAGAGGCAGAACCTGAACAGCAGGAGGAGCGCCAGAGTGCAGTGGACGTGGTGAGTGAGAACACGCTCTATGTGACGGTTGCTCCTTCTAAACTCATGCTGTTATCATTTAATTCTACACGCAAAGTACGCATAGTGCGTAGGGCACCATCTCTGAGGGGGGCACCATCGTCCGGGTGGGGCCCCATTTTTAGTGCAGGCACACATTGCGACATCATTGAGTGTGCATGTCATTGGTGAACGCTCCAAAATGCGCTTAACTTGTCGTCGAAACATCCGTTAGCACCCGTGCCAATGTATACTATTGATGTAACGACATCCAAACGTCTCGATACAAATAAATATCAATATATTATGGGGAGGTTGGCAGTAATGGTCACAATACTGTATATAAACTCACATGTCATTGTTATGTGCTCCTAATGTCTCAGTGGTGCAAGGTATCATGGTCAATGTAGTCCACAATGTTTGTGTAGAGCTGAAGCGGGCGAAAAGTAATGTTTTTTTTGACAGACATCTTGAAAAATATTTGCCGGTATGACTGATTTATGGTAGTGATTACCGCCGCAGTGGCCAAAACATTCCTAATTAAAAATAAACTGTACTAATAAACTCACCACCACAGGGTGCAAGAACTGCACAAATGGAATACAACCTGTCTTTGTAACACGATATTGTGGCAATTTAGTATCGCGATATCACGATATTGCAGTTAACGTTACATCCTTAGTATTTACCCCTGAAAAAATTAATGACACTTGCCGCGGATACGCGCTTGCATTTCAGGCGACATTTGTTTTCATTTTCAAATTCCATCAATTAAGAATGTAATATTTTACCTATTTTTTTTCTATCAAACAATGTTGACAAAATAAGTAGACCATAATTTCACATTTGAATGGTTTATATGGCAACTTACTGATGCATTAATGATAATATCTTGTTTGTCTCAGAGTATCATCATGCCCATGTACAACGCCTCCTGTTGGCTAGATGAATGTCTGCAAGCAATATTGGACCAAGACTTCACTGGGATTATGGAACTATCCATTTTTGATGACGCTAGCACTGTATGTTTGATTCAGTCACATTTGCAGTATCTGCTTTGTCTTGAAATATGTATAGAATGTGTCTGTCTGTCCTATCTATCTATCTATCTATCTATCTATCTATCTATCTATCTATCTATCTATCTATCTATCTATCTATCTATCTATCTATCTATCTATCTATCCTAATCTAATCTAATCTAATCTAATCTAATCTAATCTAATCTAATCTAATCTAATCTAATCTAATCTAATCTAATCTAATCTAATCTATTTGTCCTCTAGGATGACTCCAGAAAAGTGGTGGATGCTTGGAGGGAGAGGTTGGAGGGAAGGGGCATCTCAGTGGTAATCAGTGGCCACAACTCGGACCAACCAAGAGGAGGTCTGTTGTGAATTGTGATGAGTGATCAGTCCTCATTTTAGGCTACGTTCACACAGCAGGCAAATGCGACCCAGATCTGATTTTTTTTGCCCAAATGCGACATGTATCTGACTTTTTTTTATGTCAGTCTGAACGGCTCAATTCCGATTTTTTCGTATCCGACCTGGGTCACTTTCATATGTGGTCCTCGAACGGATACGTATCCGAATTTTTGCAATGCGACCTTCTCTGTAGATATGAGATTTGAGCCCCAACGACGGACTTATAAAAGTCAGTGGCCCTGACATGCTGAAGCATACGTATTTACTTCCGCAAACACAGCGTTGTGACTGAGTGACGTTGTATCTTCTTCTGCGCGTGGGTCACTTTGGCGACGCATTACGTCCACACAGAAGACAGACTGAGGTCGCAATTAATAGGTAATGTGAACGCTTACTCAAAAAAAAATCAGATTTCGCAAAAAAAATCGGAATTGAGCATTAAGACCTGCAATGTGAAGGTAGCCTTCGATGCAAAACTCTGTCTTCATATTTATCCAATTCTGTCCCGCCCCCCGCAGTTTTGTGCACAGCTTGAATAATAATGACTTCCACCTTGACATTGTAGCAACGCACCATGTCATTTGGAAGTGCCAAATGGAAACCTAAAGAAACTTTGTTGATTTTTCTTTCAGTGGGCTATGCAAAGAATAAGGCAGTAGCGCAGAGCTGTGGAAAATATTTGTGCTTTCAGGATGCGGTAAGTGAGTGTGCAAGCTTATGTTAGTTCGATTAAAACGTCAGTTGTCTTCTAAGGTCCGACTTGAGAAACTTGTAATGGAAAGGCCATCTGGAGCCTTCTGTCACGAGTCAAATTAAGTTGACCTCATCGCTCCTTTCCTAGTTTTGCTTTTAAACTGTTTTTAAATTGTCTTCCTTCCTATAGAGCGTGTCCATCGAAAAAACGTGCCTGACAGTCCGATTGCATTCTCATAAAACAACTTGCTCGATTAGCTCTCTTGTACTTGTCTCTGCTTGACGTTGTTCAAGTCCTCTTTCAAAGTCCAGAAGTAGATGAAGTAGAAGGAATTCTTTTTAGACTTTGTTTAGCACATGCTAGGTGTTGTTACAAGTGTGATCCTTTCCTCCCGCGTGCATGATTACATACATTCAGAGAAAATCAGTTCCAGATGAGGGGGGGGGGGGGGGTCTGCTCAGGTTCCTTCATGTTGGGTTTTTGTTCTTTTTGAGCTAATCAAGTTTAATATGATTTATAATAAGCATTCTCTTTAAAAAAAAAAAAAAAAAAAAAAGCCTCCATAGTCACAAACAGAGATAACACTCTGTTATGTTTGCATGCTGACTCGCATTTGACATGTATTATGAATAACTGATAGTGTGTGTATTGCAGGATGACATCATGTTGCCCCAAAGAGTTCGGCTGCAGTTTGAGGCTTCTGTCCTCCACTCAAATACTGTAAGTTTTTCTAGAAGTGTTTAATCATTGACTTCCTTTCCTTTTCCTCGGCCCACCTTTTTTTCTCCTTTTCTTTTCACCTACTGTTGCCTGTCCTTCACCACCGCCGCCTCAGCCAAAAGGCGCCATTTTTGTCTGCATTAATGTGTTTTGCAGACCAGTGTGCTGGAAGTGAATCAAATCCAAATCTTAGTAATGTTAGCACAATGCGAGCGACTGTGTTGGTGTGCCATGATGTTGGCATGCAGAACAGTGTGAGTATCCGGTGTTGACGCTTGCTCTGGCCCTCCAGGTCAGGGGTTGGGGGTCATGTGTGTGAGGGAAGTGAGGGAGACAGCACAGAGACAGCAGGCCTGCCGCCCTGCACAAACAGCCTGTCCCTTTCTGTTACGCCTGTCTTTTTTTTTTTTTTACTTGACAGATCTGTGTCAAAATGCAAAACAGCTTTCTTTCTTTTTATTTTGACAAGCTTCTCCCATCTGATTGGTATTGACTGTAGAGTTTGGGTTAACATTATGGAAAAAAAATATTGAGGACTTTATAACTAAAAAGTGGTCTGGTTATGAACGAACAGGGCCCAACTGATTAAGTAGCTGACCGTTTAAATCGGCCAATTATGGCCCTTCAAACATTGGCCAAAATAATATGCCAAATATTTTTAAATAAAATATTCTTTAAATTAATTAATTATTTAGATAAAGAAAAAAAAAGAATATCAAAAAAAAAGTCTGAGGTCAAATGTGTAAGTTGTCAGAAAAAGAGAGACCAAAGGTAGATTAAATAAAAAATAAAATAAAATGTCTCAACATATCAAAAAAGTGACGATAAAATGTTCAAAAATCATATAATGTACACAAAAGTGCAAAAAAGTCAACATTTATTAAAAAAAAATAAAAGGGTAGAAAAATGTTGGTGTTTTTTTATTACCATAAAATATCTTTGGAATTGCACAAAAAAAGTCAGATAATTAATTTTTTTCAAAGGCATAAAAGAAAACTTTCAAAAGTAACTATAAAATGTCCAAAAATAAAAGAAGAAATCCCCCAAATTACCATAAAATGAGTACAAAATTGCCATAAACGTCAGACAATTTATGGCAAAAAAGGCATGAGAAAATGTTTTAAAAACGAGTCATAAAATGTCCAAAAAATGAAGAAAAGAGGCAATAAATGATCATAATATATTCATAAAATTACAAAAAATGTCAGACATTTTACAGGAAGTCAGAAAAGTCTAAAAATGTGTGAAAAACCAAGTTTGAAAAATTGCACACACAAGAAAAGAGGAAAGGTAGAAGAAAATGAATCTCAAAAGTATTGGATGCTGCATATTTTCTGTTATGGTGCAGCTCCAATTAGCTCTTGGGCCCTCAGTACATTAGACTAACACTAACACACTGTTTCGTTCATCATGATGTTCAAAGTTTTGCGGCTCCAGACAGATTTTTATTATCTATTTGACCTAAAATGGCTCCTTTGACAGTAAAGATTGCTAATCCCCGTTTTAGATTATGTATTGTCCTTTTTCAATCACATGGCACTACACCAACCTCTGGAGCACGTGCTTGTGTTCAGTGTACCAATGAAAGCAATTCTGTTTCAGTATTTGCTTGAAAAGTTTTCAAAGGTCAGAGAAGAAACCATGTTGACCTTCTCATAAATGTGTGTTTTCATTATAGTTGATAGGCTGTCGAGTCCAGAGGCTTCCAGAGGGATCCACGGAACGCTACACCCGCTGGATCAACACAATCACTCAAGATCAACTCCTCACACAAGTAAACACTCTGAGCTCGCTACACTCTGTTTGGTTGGGCCTTTCAAAGAGGTCACGTGGTAGGTCAGTCTAAAACAGGATACATACCTGGCGCTTACCGTTTTCCACGGAAATGTGGACTGGACGCAAGCTCCAGGAACGGCGATGACCTTTTTGTCACTCAGTCCCATGGGAGGAAGCGGCTCACGCTGCCATCTGTCAATAGTGGAAAATGTTGGTAGTGGAATTGTTAGTTTTGCAAACAAAACTGCACTGTGAGTTTACTGAGCAGACATATTGTCTTCCATCTGCAGGGGACATCTGGGTACGCTTATAGTGCTGCAATAGTACGTGACGTTCACATCCACACGGCCAAAATACTAAAGTTGAATCCAGATGGTGTGTATTTCGCTTGACGAGTGAGGAGCACACGCAGTGAGCCAATTATAGAACAAAAGTGTAGGAGACAACCAATCCCCTCACTGATTAGAAGTGAGGCATTTCATGGGGGAAACAGCTTCCTAAGGTTGGACATCATCCAAAAACAAATGGTCTTTCCAGGACAATATGGGTCATTGCTAGTGTAGTGGTTCACTGACTTGACTTTCGTGACCACTTTTCAATGAGCTTCGGAGTGAATGGTTGTTTGCCTCCGTATGTGTCCAGTGATTGACTGGCAATCAAGTTGCTCAAGGTCAACTGACATTGGCTTCAGTTCCACACCACCATGAGGTTGCAGATGGTTGCATGTTACGTAAAAGAAAGATGTTAGCAACTATCTGACTCTGTAAATACAATTAGAGACATTAACAGTAAGTATAGGCTGTGTCAGTAGTAGTATGAAAAAAATCCCCTTATAAGGGAAGTCAATCCCAAATTCTTGACAGTTATATGTGACCTCACTAGTCTGACATGACATTCTGATTAATATTACATTTGTTGAATATGAGTAATGAAACAAATTTCAGCCGTTTTTGTCAATTTTAGGGGACGGCCATTTTGCCACAAGATGACATCAGAGTTGCTCAGGTCTCAGGTAACAACCAGTCACAGCTCAGTTTCAGAAAACAGGTGCGCTGTGATAGGTGAGCTGTGATTTGTCTTTGCCTGAGCCCTGAGCAACGATGATGTCATCTTCAGTTGACAGCAAGTTACAAAATGGCCGCCCCCTGAGATGGATAAAAACGGCTGGATTTTGCCTGATAACTCATATTCCACAAATGTAATATTAATCAGAATTTCATGTTTAGACTAGTGAGGTCACATATAACATTATTGTCAAGAAATGTTTACGGTTGATTTCCACTGTAAGAACCTAAAAGCTGACCAAAAAAAAAGATTGTGTATACTGTTTTTCAATTTATATAGCAGTGGAATGTAGCATTTGAACTGTTGTTTCTGTCTGAGCAAAACACACCGTCACCGAGGCAACAGGTCTCTCCTGCTCAAACACACACCCGGTCTGCATGATACCTTACCAGGCATTCAAGGAAATTCATATGATATTGCATTTCATGAGAATGTGGTCATTCCTCCATTCTGTAACTTTAAAAACACCCCCCCCCCCCCCCCCCCTTGTACTTCTCTTCCTCCACATTCTGCGTTTTCGCCTCCACTTGCCAGATCAAGAAGCAGAGCCTAGCTAGACGTAAACCAGAGATTTACTCACGGTGGTGCTTGCTTAACTTGATCCAGAGCAGGACTCTTGAGTGTTCATCTGCTGGACATTAGGTATGGTTATCAATAACCTTCCCAACCTTGCTCACTAGTCACATCCTCAGACTTTTCTCATGCTTTCCCACATTCTTATTCGTCCGATTCATGCATTTGCCCTGAGCTTACATCTGCAACGTGTTGAAATATTGCAACAGAGGAGCCACATGTACGTAGGTGGATGCACATAAACACGCACACATGCTCATATTCGGCAGATTTGTCCAGCTGACTCTGAGGTTTTCGTTTTTCATCTGTGATCATTTGAGCCATGAAATTGTGCGCACATAAACGTTAAGTGCACACATTGACACGTCTTGCGAAATTTCGTGAGGCAATTGAGCAAAAACGAGATAAACCTGAAATCACCCCCCACATGCTAAAGGCGGCAACTGTCACAGGACACCCAAAGGACGGAAAGCTGGAAAGAAGAATAAGGAGGGCTTGGAGAGCACTGAGGTGGGGGGTCTGTCAAGATATAAATATACAGCTCATAACGGGGTCTTGGTGTGTTTGTGAGATGCAGCCAAAGAGAAGAAGAGGGCAAAACAAATGCCTTAATCTGTGTTTTCCTTGTCCTTGTCAAGGAAGCATGTAGCTCGGGAGCACACTTTTAGCAAGGCTGAAAATTGACCTCTACACATGACTTACTGATGGGACTTTTTGAGACCACTCACTGTTCAGTTATCGCTCATGTGGATGATATGCTTACTGCTTGAACCATGACGTTACATTTAACTCATCTTTAAAACAACCATTGCAGTGCATGGAGAAAAATCTGCCATGCAATAAAGACCAGGTAAAACACAAATAACACAAAAATGAGTAAAGATGTGTTTTAAGACAAGTTTTACAATGAAAACAGCAGGGGCCACAAAATAGAGCCCTGTGGAACTCCACATGACATAGGAGCAAAACGGGACTCAGAGCAACCACAGCTAATAATATTAACAAACATATTTATAATTTCACTTTAAAGCAGATTATACACAAGCTTGTAATAAGTTCTGTTCTGTTGTTACCATGGTGATCTCAGATCACCTGCATGAAACCCAAATATTGGTGGTCCAGCCTGTTTCAATCTCTAAAAAACGGACAGAATTTTCCTTTTATGCCCAAACCCGTTTGAATGTCAACACTGCTTCTTGCACTGTACTGCATAGCCCAGGGGTCTGCAACCTGCAGCTCTGGAGCCACATGTGGCTATTTAGTCCCCCTCCTTTGGCTCCCTGTGCATCTCCAGAAAAAAGAAAGAACTATAGAAAATAATATGTTTTTTTAATGTATTAATTAGATTTTTTTAAGATAAAATATTCGTTAAATGAATTAATGATTTAGATTTTTTTTTTTTTAATGAATCGTTAAATGATTTTTAAAATGTCAGAGTCCAAATTTGATTTGTAAGTTATCAGAAAAAGAGACTAAAGGTATATGAAAAAGTTTTTTTTAAAATACTTAAAAACGTCCAAAAAGATCCAATAAGAGCGGAAAACTACTATATAATGTACACAAAATTGCCAAAAAAAAGTGGCAGAAATAGAAGATATTCAAAAAGTAACCATAGAATGTCCACAAAACAAAAGAAGAAATCCCCAAATTTACCAAAAATGTTCCACAAAAATGTCTGAAAATTGACAGCAAAAAGGCAGAAGAATTATTATTTTTTTATTGCCATAAAATGTCCAAAAAAGTAAGAAGAGAGGTGGAAAATTACCATATGTCTATACTGTTTTGTTCATCACAATGTTCAATGGTTTTGCGGCTCCAGACGGATTGCTTGTTATGTATTTGGCCTATAACGGCTCTTTTCCCAGTCAAGGTTGCTGACCCCTGGTATAGCCGTATGTCCTGATGTTTGATGTTATGCTAAGATGTTTTTTTGCACCTTAGCTATACACTTCACACGGCCCAACAGTCATCATGCCGACATGGTTCTGCTCACGAGACTGGTTCTTAACTGTTGGATGGTTCACCGAGGAGGGCAGGGTAAGACACTTTTTCACTCCAGATTGTCTTGCCTATCCACAGCAAATACAAGTATGACAGATGCTGTTTTAAGAAAACAAATGTTTTTATATTGCAGGATTTTGCACACACAAAGAAGTAATCCAAATTCCATAAAAACTTTGCAAACGCAAAGAAAAAAAAAAGCGATCTTGCAGGAATTAACTAGTTATCATCTTCTTCACTTCCACCCAGGGAGTCCCTGAGGACTTGATCTTCTTTTACGAGAGTCTTCGCCAAGGAGGACTCGTGGCCAGAGTTGACCACTGCTTGCTGGCGTACCGTTACCACGAGAAGGCCACCACACACTCCGTGAAAGAGTAAGTTTCACCGCGCACCCCCTCCTCCACTCATCTCCTGCTCAAGCACTCACAGCTGCCAACTGGCATCCCAGATTCCCCCAGCTCAACACATACTGTACATGCAATACATCTAGTTGCCAGCATGCCTTGTGGAATGTCAAACTTCTCTCCGTCCTTTCTTTCACTTTTCTTCCCGTGCGTCTCTTGATTAGTAGATCTCGCTTGCACAGACCTTTACCAATCCTCCTCCTCTCTGTCATCATCTATTATCCATCTTATTTCGAGAAGCCTATTTCAAGCTCGCTTATTTTGCGCCCCACCCCAACTCCTTGACACCCCTGACCCATCCGCTACTTCCTTTGACAAGTGAAACCATCATCTTCCACAGCTTTGCACACGTAAAGTAATTATAGAGCATGTTTGTGAGGTGGCAAGTGCTTTCTAAAAACCTGAGATGGTGCCAAAGACGTACTGAGAAGATAGTCGAACACATGACGACGTGTGAATTTATGAACGTGATTGCGCGTCTGTTATGTGAAATATGTGTTGATGAGACGGGTTAAAGGGACACATATGAAGATTGACCACATGCCTCCGTTGTCAGGGAAACCATTTGGAACCTGCGAGTCGGATTCCTTCAGGAAAGAGTCCTTTGCCAATGGGAGAGCTTCACTATATGGAATGCCGGGAAACAGGGTCGTAAGCTGTACCGTTGCCTCGACGCCACTAATCAGAAGAAAGTATGTAGTTACACACTGATGGATGGATGGATGGATGGAGTTGTGTACGGCAAGAAGTTGAGTGTCAAAATTACTCCCACAGACTCAATTAAAAAAAAAAAATCAGATTTTTCTAACTCCACACATAGGGTTGAATTAACACTTTCTAACATTTTCACACTGTGACAGAGTTACTTAAAATAACACTGTGGGAGTAGAGATATATTTAACACCTAGTAAGGGTTAGTTTCACTCCCAGAAGTGATATTAGCTTAATTACCATTATTAGCTTTCTCTTTTAACAAATAACGGTGCCCTGTTACTATAACACTAAAACTCTGATGTAACAGTGAACACATCTCAGATTGTTTAAAGCGACTGACCGCAGAAAATTGAATTTCGAATCACTACTGACACCTGTGGCCGAAAAATTTAACTGCGTTTTCAAACATACGCAGACACGGGGCAATTCGAACCCGAATCCAATCTGAAAACTATTGGTCAGAGGCTTGCAGGAATTGCAGCTTCAACAATAAAACATGAACAAAACGTTATTATTTTTTCAAAGAAGAAAAAAAAAAGTACATTTAACTGTAACAGTAAAAGTCATTCGATTCTAACCAAGTGGGCGGAGCTTACTTTGATTAACTCTCTGGAGAGTTGGTTTAACACTAATTGTCAAATAGTTCCAACACTGACCCTCATTTAAATCAGACGGTGTTAAAAATACACTTTGGGGTTTGAAATCAACTCTGAAACATTTAACACCAACAATTTACCACTCCATTACTGTATTCGTGACTGTGATGTCCTTTTTTTTTTTTAAGGTCAAAGCTTTCTGTGATGTGGACAAAAACAAGATTGATAAGGGTTTTTACACATATGAAGACTCCAAGGTGAGGTTCACTAAACACTTCTTATCTGTGCATCCCGGAGCTCCAATTGATTTTTCCGTTTAGGAGCGACCCAAGCCAAAAATCCCAATCCTGCACTACAAGGATGCGGCACCCCCTTTTATCATCTGCGTCAAACTGGTATGCTGAAAGTGTTTTTGTGTGTTTGCTGTTTCTGACCCCCAGCTCTGCAATCTGAGTTAACGACATAATAAGCGAGGGCGTGTGCCCGGCACAGGACATAGCGCACAGGAGGCCTGCAGGAAATGGCTAGAGACAGCGGCCTGATCTTTGAACACATGGCGCTTGTATAAACATCAACAGATCTGCTCATTTAAAATTGTTGTCAAAATCTTAGAGCCATCTCTTGGAAAAATCCATTTAAAAAAATCGTTAGCAGTGCCTTGTAAAATGCACACAGATGCAAAGAAAAAAATTCAATTGACAAATAGCATCCTTAGCATCCTGACTCAGACATCAAATCTTCATTGACCCCATCAGCAGGCCATGCTAATTGGCCAATTATGGGAATTAGAAATGGAGTCGGTGTAATTTTCTCTGAAAAAACACCTGGACTCGATCCCATGTTTAGCAGCCAAATGCGACGTTGCTCAAAGCAACAATAGAATGAACTGTGCTCGCGAGCCAAAGTTAAAAGTTGATTTGTAGAAGTCAAAAGATTTTTAATGTGGGTGTAAATTTTTGTGCATTTAAAAACTCCAATGCGAACTCTGAAGAAAGGAAATAGATGTCGAAAAAAGCATTGTTTTACTATTAGAACAAATACTGTAATACGTCGAATGAGATTTTGTAGAAACGTTTTTCATGCTTTGTCTTTCTTTTGTGCTCGCTTAATATTTTTCCCATAACCGCAATGTTTCTGATGTGTTTAGGACATGACAGGTGGCGTTCTAGAGGAAAACCTCAACTCATTACAGCTGAAAGAAGGAATCGACTTCTTTCATTTCAACTGACTGCTCGGAGCAACGATGAAGACCGAGGCCGTTACATCACTGTTGGACAAATTGAATCACGAGAGGTGGTTTACAACACACACGCACCTTTCAATCCATCTTTAGGGCTAATTCGATTCAAAGTTCAGACAAGTTTAAGTCCTTGCTGGGAAAAAAAACTATTGATTTTGTGGATACACTCAAATAAATATTTCAAGTTAAGATTTATATTTAAAAAATAATAATAATTACATGACAAATTCCATGTACTTTTTTTTATAGATAATTTTAATACAAACTGACCAAATAAACCTTATATGATACATATTCATTAGTCTAATAAAGCCTATTTATTCGAAATGCATAATCCTCAGGTTTATGTATTTAGTATTAATAAAGTACAATTACTGTAAATTAATAATAATGATAGTATTTATTTAAAATGCATAAAGTATATTGTTTGAATTGCATAATAATCAGGTTACCTATACACGATAAATATACTGCTATGTGGAAAAAAAACACTCATGTATATTCTACCCCCCCCCCCCCCCCCCAACATTTTTTACATTTCTATGTTTTTGGAATAAAATTGAATGCAGATGTCCAAAAAAACGTTTTAAAAAATATAATAATAAAAAGTAGTAGTAAACCTGAGGATTATGCATTTCAAATAAATAGGCTTTATTAGACTAATGAATATGTATCATATAAGTTTTATTTAGTAGGTGTGTGTTAAAATTATCTTAAAAAAAATAAATTAAAAAAAGTACATTAAAATTTGTTATTTAAAAAAAACTACTTAAATCCTAAATTGTCTTGAAATATTTATGTGAGTGTATTAAGAGACATTAAGGCACACAGCCACTTCGTAAAGTCTTTAGGACATGATAGGCATATGTTAGCTCTAAGAGTGGAAATGTCTCGGAAATGTGCCACATCATGATAAGAATGAAAAACTGTGATGTTAAATCAGCTTTTTACATTGTTTATGTTCCTACAAACGCTCAGTGATGAGTTTTATGCAAATGTTCATACAAATTGGTCGTGTTTTGGACTTTTGGACCTGCTGCGCATTTTATATATGTAATGTAGTTTATATCAATGGTGGGGTTCTTAATGGCAAGAAGATAGAAACAGATCATTAACTGGGGACCTCCGATGCCATTCCTTCATATTTAACTTATTGGAGTAAAAACATTTTTCTTCTCAGATGACATGATGATTACAGCTGTAAATTCTTAGTATTGAAAGAATCAAAGGTCTGGTGTGTACACTTGAACTTTTTTAATGTTAAAAGATGTGCATCAGAACATTGAATTAAGTATGGGTGCGGCCTCTCAATCTGATGCAACCACACGAAGACATCTGCTTCAAACATGGCCACAGCCTGCGCTTGTTTAGCATTCTCCAAGACTCCGATGAAACAATATTCTCTCCAAGAGAGCACAGCTCATACGTCAACCCTCACAAAAAGTTGATTTTACCTCACAGAGCGTGAAACATTTCTGCCTGGAGCCAAACAGACCTTGAACCACAAATCTCTTTCGGTGTTTGCTGTCTTACTGTAAATCTGCGCTATGCAACCGGAAGCACACTGCAGCATTGTGTACAATGAATGAGCACAACTGTGTGGATCTGATAGTGCTATCAATTTTTCTGTAAGAAATTTACAGTTGGGTAAATAAGTGATTATGGGATTTTGAAGGCCTCAGTCAGAATTTGGTGACGTTCAGGCTGTCATCGAACGTAATGGATTTTCATCAAAGGTGTCACTTTGTCCAAATATTTTCACACATACTGTATCATCTTTTTTGTCTAATAGGTCTGCAGCTCAAGATAATCATCGTATTGTTTTCATCAAAAATAGTAAAACAATGGACTTCACAATAAAGACAATCAGAAGATGTTTACAACTAACAGTTTGGAGCAAATGTTGCCTGCTTTGATTCTTAGTCACTGAGCCAGCTCACATCTATTATCCAGGATGATGCCTTTCAACATCTGCATGATGGATGGCTACAGATGTTTGTAGGGACTCCATGTGATTGGCTGAGCTCACTTGTCTTAGCGAGTAGCAGAATCGGAGACGTGGCTTAATGTAATTATTTCCTGAAAATGTATGGTAATTAAATTTACACTTCACTCAAAAATATAATACTACTCTATATATTTATTCATTTATTATCTTTATTTTGTAAACGTTTTGTTTTGTTATTGACAACTTTGATAAAATTATAAATTAAATATTGCGGAAAATTTTAATAAAACCTAATAATGCAATAATTTGACCAATAATGTAATATTTAAAAAAATCACGACTCGTATTTTGATAAAAAAAATTACCTATGATGTAAATCCTTATTGCATTATTATTATTTCATATACTGTATGTCAGTAGAGCAGTTCTAATCCAGTGTGCGGAGCTTACTTTGATTAACTTTCTGCAGTTGAAAGTTGGTTTAACACTAATTAGTGTAAGTTAACTCTGTCAAACAACTCCAACACTGACCTCTGTTTAAATCGGATAGTGTTAAAAATCCACTGTAATGCACATATCATTGTTTTTTATTAGATCAAGTTAAGTGCACATTTTGTTATATTTTCAGGCATTATTACATTTTATGGGAATTATTACAATTTAGGGTGCTACATGTCTAACCATCCAAACATCCAAGTCTAGTCTAGTCAAGTTTACATTCTGTCACAAATAATGCAAAAATGTTTAAACAGTACCTCATAGCAACTGATTGAAGTCAGCAAAATAATGGAATTTGGTGCTCATTGCAAACAAGTGTGTTAGTATTTTTCTCATCCTAAACTTTGGTCCCATAATGTTGACTTTTTGCACAAAAAGATCATGGAAAGAAAAGCAAGTGGCCAGAATAAAACGTGCTAATAAATAACAACAATGGAGGAGAAAGAGGGTCTCCGCTGTTTACGTCTCAGCATGGGGCTGTTGGCTACGATTGACACTGTACACTTTAGGAGAGTAACAAACCAAAGACTGTTGTTTGAGTAAGACCTTGCGCTGTCTAAATAAAAACTGTCCCCTAACACTCCTTCATGATGAAGCACTTGGTAGATGATCACAACGAAACCTAATGGAGAATCTATGAAAAAGAGTCAAGTAGAGCGTAAACATAGCTTTAACTTGTGTTTACACTTCATCTCTCTGCAGACATCAGTCCTGATAACACACACGCACAATAAATGACACAGACCCCAGAGGCTGCTGGCCAAATAAATCTGCAGCAAGCAGGGCGGCTGATAAGAATCGGGTGTGTTTGGGTGAAAAGTGCTTTAAAGGTCAGACACTGAAGGCCTTTTAACACATTCCTTTGTTTTCTAGTCTCGTGCTATCTCATGCTATGCAAGCCAAAGCACACGAGCGCAACACAGTCTGGTGACATCTGCCTTGCAGGCGTTTCAACATAAATCTTCATTTTAGGCTGACAGTAACTACAAAAAGAAACTTTGTGGTCTATTGGTTACATTTCTTGCCTAGACTCCCCGCAGATGATATTGTAACGTTTTGTAAGAACGCCACCAGCAAATGTTGATTGTGACGTCACCCTCTTATTCCTCTCAACAAAACGCCACTTTTGGCCATAGCCGACGCTGGAAAACGGAGTACTGTACAACAACTCACGAGGCTAGCAGAAAAAAACAACACACGCAACCAAACCATCTGTCAGCAAGAAAGCGATGAGAACTTTGGCTTTATGCTCTTTTTTAAAATGTTTTTATTAAAATATACCCCCTGGCTTTTGTTGTTGTTTGTTTATTTTTTTCTGTATTAATAACGCGCGTGTAGTGTTCACAATTTGTTTGTGTATTCTGATGAAATTGTTTAATACAAATGTATATGAGAAAACAAAACGCAACTAAAGCGCACGTTTCCTCTCGTCCCTTCTTTTCCGGGAGACCTGTGTGGCGTTCACCAACAGTCAGACATAATAGTGCTAAGCAGACATGGCAAACCCAGAACACATACTACACACTTAGTTCGTTACAATATGATTATTTGTGTTGCACATCCGCAGCTTGATCATTAATAATTAGCTTAGTAGTGATAATATGTTGATTATCCAAGTGACAAAGTCACAAGGTAAAGACGACAATTAAAGTACATTTTGATTACTTAGAAAACTTGTCTGTGACACATTACTGAACAGAACTCAAAGTAGGCGACATTATAAGTGGGAAAAATAGGGATACATGAAAGAAATGCCCAAACTGTTTTCAATACATCTGCAACGTTTGTTTTTATTCTAACCATTTTGGTATGAAATGATGCCCTTCTCCCTTAAAGGGGAAGTCAACCCAAATATATTCTTTACAATATGTTCTATGTGCCTTCACTAGTCTAAACATGTCATTCCGGTTACTATTGATTTTGTGTAATATGAATTAAGCAACTAAATCCACCCATTTTTATCCATCTCATGGAGCGACCATTTTGTCACTTGCTGTAGACTGAAAATGACATGATAGTTGCTCTCAGTCATTTTGGGGTTTGTTGTCACATATGCAAAAAATGGGTCAATAAAAAATGCACCTCTGGCAACTCTGTTTACGTAAGCCAGAATTGTTCTTCAGATGATGAGTCTGAAGAGTGAGGAAATTAGTTTGCCAGGTTTTGTTTCATTGTTTAAAAATTAATCTTCCAGTTGTTGGAACTGGTTTAAGTTTCATGATGTACCATCCATCCATTAACCAAAATGGTTTATTTATTTATTTATTTTTAATTCATTTTACTCTCAAATTTCCAGTTTAAGAGAAGCTAAACAGGGATTTGAGGCTGAGAGCTATGACATACATGCCAGCAGTTCTTTGGGACTTTAATTTCTTTCTTAATAATTTTATGTTAATGTTTACTCAAGTACTATGGTAAATGTTCAAGATCAAATGATAAACAATTTCTCTGGCTGTAAAAACAAACAAACAAAAAACAGGAAAATAAGGACAATTTGGTCCTTGTTTTATTAGTTAAATGCAGCGTGACATCTTACCCCATATAGTGTGACAATTTACCCATTGGTGGGGCAACATGTCACATGTTCACTCCCTCTATTTGATGGTTTATAAGGTATGAAAATGACATGAATACAAAAAATATACCTAAGACTTTGTTCTTTCATCTGGTATACATTTTGTTTATATTATGATGCATTGATTCCAAGAAATATATAACAGTATAAAAAGTGGTACAACTCGCCCCGGTCTCCCCTAACTGTGATGTCATTTTCACTCGATATGGCAAAATGGCTGCCCCCTGACATGGATAAAAACAGGTGCGTTTTGCTACTTAATAATAATAAATGCAACTTGGAAATGGTTTTGCTCTTTTGTAGCATGGGCTGATATTATGAGGCAAATATATCTCTTGACAAAGTACGCACTGAATCTCCTTATTTGGACTAAACAAAGTCTTGTGCTTAGCTGGGTTAGCAGTGTTATTGCTAGTCATACAAAAAAAAAATTCTCCAATTACAATCAAGGTGCCCTTGAGCTGGGTACTCAACATGCATGTGGAACACTCCAGCTCAGATGCCCCCTCAGGGGATTATTAAAAAAAAAAAAATTCTAAGCGGAGTGTGCCGTGTGTAAGCATGGAGGAAGTTAGAGCCATGAAGGTTGAAATCAGAGACTGAGGAATGTGTGTGCGTGTGTGTTTGTGTGTCACCATCAGGAAGCAGTGCGTGGATAGACGAAGCGTTTCCCCCTCATGGGACTTCTTGAGAGGGGCCAGGTGGAAGATGGGAGTGAATCGAATACTTGCGATACTACAGTGAAGGAGCAAATGAGGTCAATGCACACATCAGTGGCTTCCTCTGCTGTGGTGGCAGGATGACACTCCCTCTGGCGCCTCCATCTCTGCATTGGTCATCAAAGTATGTCAGCGGTATCATTTTTAGGATCCCCCCTTTATTCTACTTCATTCTAATCCCTAAAGGACAAATTCAGTCACTCACACTGCTGTATATTTTGTGTTAAATGCCACACAAAGAGCCAGACTATCATCCGTCTAACTAGTTGGCATTGTGCCTTGGCTACCACACTCCTGGTTGGTTCGGGTCAGTGTTAGTGGAGTGCAGCGGCCTTAAGGTATTTCGAGAAATACGTTTCATTGCTGCGGCACTCAGTGGGAATGTGACAAGGGGGCAACATGCTTGCCGATCCGACTGTTTTCTCACGGGAAAACCGAAGAGGCGTTTAGCGCACACGTGTGAATTTTCCCTGTGTCTTTTTTCCCCCACACTCATCGTGCTGATGAGATATTTTCTGCCAATTATAGCTTACTGTATACTGTGCAATACCCACTTTGATCATGTGGCGCAATAAAAAAAAGAAGCAAAAAACTTCACTGCACACAAAATATTTTCCCCCTTCTATTGAGGGGAAGTCAACCCAAACATTTTTTTTTACAGTAATATGTTGAGCCTTCTGATAGTCTGGACTCTGGAGGGTCAGTGACGGCACCATGACACTTTTTTTGTAAGCTACAATAGCGCGTTGTTGTCTTGGCAAGGTTACGGCCGACAGTATACCATTCCGAATTGTTATTCAAAGAGTTTTTATTATTATTATTTCTTGTAGGCTACGATATTATTGTTAAGAATTTTGGGGGGTTCGCTTCCCTTTTAACATTCATAGTATTCTTTTGAGGAAACATCGCTAGCTAGCATTGGCTCAGGCTTTTATGCTAATAACTTCTACTAGCTTTGAAAACGTTGTTAACTTTAAAAAAAAGAAAAAAAGGCTGATGATAATGTAAAAAAAAAATGTTTATTTGTTTCCCATCACTGGTTAAAAGTAACACTGTTCTAGTATGATTCATTTATGTTAAATCTAAATTTCGTCAAATATTTTGGTCAACAGAGGCTTCTGCTGAGACGTTTTCACTTTGCTCACTTTCAAACTCCTCATACGGTACGGTTGTGTGGGCGTGGCTTGGAGCGAGCACTCGCGTGTCCAGTCAGCTTCTGGCACGCGCCCACCGTGCACGTGCAGGAACTTATTTAAACAGACGGGCGGCGCGCACACACCAAACAGTAGACAGAAGTTGTGCGCACGTTTCTGCTTCACTATTTCGAACCCACAACCCGCCATGTAGCTGACGTGACGCGGGTTATCATACGACGTGGATACCGGTTCTTGCAGTTCGGCAGAGAGGCCAGCATGATCCGACCGTGGGCTGTACTACTGCACTGGGTCACGATGGCGCTGGTGTACCGGGCTGTGGCTCAGTACTCCAGCGACCAGTGTAGCTGGCGAGGAAGGTAAGGATGAAGCACAAACTGGGACTTTTGGCTTCTCACGCCATTCTTCTTATTTTGTCTTTTTCAAGGCAGGTATCGCACGGTTGCGTCTCGCAAGGCTTTAAAACGAAACAAGCAAGCTGCTATTTTGAATGTTCCATCAGGGAGAGATTCGAGGCTCTTGAAAGAATTTTTTTTTTCATTCTTTGTTCTTTTAAAGTGGCTTTTGGCGGGCAGTGTTTCCAAGCTTTTTATTGAGCCGCACATAGTTTTCTTCTTCCACTTTGTTTACCTATTGTAGACCTCAGGTATGTCGTTGCATGCTTGTTTAAATCAGCCTAACCTAAACAAAAATATACTTTTTCAGGAACTGCTTTTAAGTCTTTTTTCACATCTGCCCCTAACTGTTGTTGTTTTTTCCCTTGACAATCTAAAATGCTGAAATTTAATCCAAACACAGGAATGTCTCATCTCCAGTTCCAATCTTAAGTAAATAAAACCATATGGCGCCTTTGATCACTTGTCCCCCTTCTAAAGTTGTAAAGAACGAGCGGCAGGACTTCACATGTGGCGCTGTAAACTTTATCTGACTCCTAACAACTTAATAACCCCCTGTCATTTGGGCGTTGAGGTTGCTCGTGCACGCTGACCACATCAGTAGAAGAGAGAAATTTGGTCTTAATTATCTTTATGAACTGAATCCTTTTTTTCCCCCTTTTCTTCTTAGCGGTCTGAGCCACGAGTCGCATCGCAGAAATGTGGAGCAGGTCTACTTGCGCTGCTCCCAGGGCTCGCTGAAGTGGCTCTACCCGACCGGCGCCATCATCGTCAACCTGCGTCCAAACACAGAACCGTCGTCGGCAAACATGGCGGGTGTCCATGTGTGCGTCAAACCCCAGCCGTACTCACAGGTATACGGTGGTGCCTTGACTTATAAGTTTAATTTGTTCCCTGGCTAGTGGCTATGCTTGCAAATCAACTCTCCCCATTGAAATGAATAGAAATGCTATTAATCTGTTCCAGCCACCCCAAAAATATTTTTATTTAATGTGTTAGCTGTGCTTTAAATTATTCATGTTTATCGTCACAAAGGGTTCTCACTTGTATCTGGAACAAGCTGGTGATCTGAAACTTCTGATGGCCGAGAGCGAGCAGGCGCAGGGAAAAATACGTTGCTTCAGCCTCAACGATGGAGCTCTGTTTGTGGAGGCCGTCCACCAGGCGGACATCAGTCGGAGGATAACCGCTTTCCAGTATGAGCTGGTGTTCAGCCAAGCTCCCGGAGCGCACTTGTACCCGCACCTTCGCCCTGATTTTGGTAAGAGAATTCCACCTTCTCGTATGCATTTTAACACACAGGATGCATTCTGGACCCATAGCCAATCAGTGGAAATTTGCTATAGAGCGACCATGATTGTTTTACCCTGCCTCCGCACTTTAAAAATATTTTAACTCATACAAGCACACTTGTTAAAACACAGTTCTTAAAGGGGAAGTAAAGAACGTTTTTGACTTGACTTCCCCTTTAAAGTAGGTGTCAAACAAGTTCTTGAGTAATTTGAGTACATCCATTTATAAAAAAACAAAAAACGTGTGAATTCAGCCTGTATTCTTCTGTCGGACCCAATTGTATGGAAGTCTTGAACCCGAATCCAGTGTTCTTTGTGTGACCAATCAGAGCTCATAATGTGGCCTTTAACTTCAATGAGACTTTAGTATTTTTGTCCTCTTTAATTAACTTAACTCATTTAGCCATTTTCAACAGTAAGAAGGTAATATTTTGTTCATAATTAATGTGATAACTTACACATTATTTTTCATGATCAATTAAATTAATGCCTTTAAAAACTGGCTCAGTTTGCTGACCAAACCCAGAAACCAGGTGAGCCCTGATTGGTCGTTACCTATCTCAGCATAGGTGATGTCATTCTCTAGTGGAAATATTTGTTTTTAAAGGTATTAATTGTGCATGACAAATTAATTTGGGACAAAATATAAACTTTTTACTGCTGAAAATGACTCAATGAGCCAAGTGTCCCTTTAAAAACACATTTTGTCGCTTGCTGTCGGCTGAAAATGACATCACGTGTGCTCAGGGCTCAGGTAACGACCAATCATGGCTCACCTGTTTTCTAGGTTTAGCAAACTGAGCCATGATTGGTCATTACCTGAGCCCTGAGCACCTGTGATTCCATTTTCAGTCAACAAGTGGGGAAATGTGCTTTTAAAATGTATTAATGGTGTATTAGAAGTAATGAAGTTATCAAATTAATTATATTACTGAAAATAGTGATGACATGTCTTTCAGGGCACACAAACCCCCAAAATCAATGCAGTCTATTCCCTTCACGGGGAAAAAACAAACAAACAAACAAACAGGGGGTGGTTGTTTTCCCCTCCTATTTTCCCGTCTGTTTTATTTTGTGTGTGGAAATATTTTTCACACTTTTTTAACTCGAGCATGTTTTGATTGCTGTCAGTTATGCACCGATTTTCTCTATTTTCAGGTTGGCCTAGTCTCTGTCCCCCACAAATAGTGGGGCTTGACTGTAATTTCAACCAGGCTGACCCTAAATTGTCTGTAAAATGTTTAATTATCCCTTAAAAAATAACTAGTACAAGTATGATCCCGGAGGATTTGAATCGTTGCAGTGACATTTTGCATCCCTCCATCTATTTTCAGTCCTCATTTTGGGTTATACGTGAGCTTCACTTCTCCTCCTTGTTCTCCCTGGCACCTATTTGTGCTAGCGCCACAAAAAAAATCACGAAAATATTTTGCAGAAAATTGTGGTTGATGTTGGAGGTTGCACTGAATTTCGAAACCAGTACGTTAGTTGAATCTGTTGGTTTATGATATTATTTTTGAGCATGATTTCAAAATGCACTGTTGTAAAAATAATAATAATATTACTGAAATGCATTATAAACACTTAAAAATCCACCATCACAAAAACAGCTGTGACAAATCAGATGGTGTTAGTCATTATTATGTAGTTGTCCTCAATTTGTAGTTGTGATGTTAATCTTCTGTCTAGTCAGTGATGTGAATGAAAGTGACGGGACCTAATTGGGTGGTTTTGTGTGCGAAATTGCCCGTTTCAGCCATATCACCCCACCCCGCCCCCAACTCCCACCGTCTTGTCTCAACCAGACTTGTGAAAACAAACAGGCCAATCAAAAGGTCATGTCGGGGTCAAGCACAAAAGTCCGACAGTCGTCCCTCGGCTGTCAATCAAGAGCAGATGCCCCTCAGATCAAGACATTATGAGTAGGCCACCCATGCTAAGTGAAGCAGCAAGGGAGGAAGTGTGTGGTGTGGGTCTACCATATGTGCGTCCATTAAGTGCCAGTTCAAAGAACCACAACCACACTCTGAGGTGTCTTATGTTGAAGTTGGGAACAATGTGAAGCTAATGCTAATGTCATTTTCCTTCTTCTACTGTAGTCACATGTGAACCGTGTTCGGATGAAGAAGTCCTCTTGGCTGTCTGCACCAGTGACTTTGGTAAATGACCACAAACTACGTCCAAGGATGTTTTTTTTAAATATATATTGTTTTTATTTTCTGAAATTATACAAGGAAAGACACCGAAAACATAGTCTTGGGAAGCCTTTATTGGGGCTGGAGTTATGAGGAAAAAAAAGGTGTCCTTGTTGTACCAAAACTGACCTGTGAGGGGCAGCATGGTGCCAACATGATGCATCCAGACTTCTGCAAAATTCAAAAAAATGAAAGAGTAGTTGGATATGAAGCTAGGATAAAACAAACAATAAATTAATGTTTATTACAATAAACAATATCTGATTTATTATAGATAAACTAGGGGTGTCAAAATTAGTGCGTTAATATAAAGTTCCTTTATCGCCACAAATTTTTTTTAATGCGCGATTAATGACCGCTCCTTACTTGGAAAGTCTGTACTGGGAGAATTCCAGTCGCAACGCAGCAGACACGTCCATGTCAAAATTTTGTAGCAATAAATTTAATAATAATGCAGGTTGTATTTTACCATTTTAAAAAATGTGCAGAATTTCGCATGTTACTTCATGTTAAAGATTAGATAGCTCTTAATATAAAAAAAAAAATCACTGAGCTGTCACCAAGGTCTTACAAATGTAATTATGCCATCTAGTGGTAGAAAAATTACCAACACAAAGCAATATCACACAATTTTTTTTACAGTACAGGACATATTTTTTACTTTAATTCAATTGTACGAATTATTTTGAATTTACTGTATCAATGACTAAAAAAATGCAGCCATAGCATATTCCTATTAGTAAAAAAAAAAAAATCACTGTTATATTAAAAAGATTATGAAAACTTAGGAAAAAAGAACAGAATTTGCGATGAATCTTGAGTTAACTATTGAAGTCATGTAATTCATTCCAATTAAACAAAAGTAATTGCCTGAATAAACTTTTTTTTTTTTCCAGCCTTCAAAATGGCACACTTAATTTCAATGTCGATTTGAATTTCATTCAAATAACTGTTTAGCCCTAACTTGCAGCAGCCAACATGAATGCAGTGTAAATAAATCAAATGTCCTTGTTGTCTCTGCAGCGGGCATCGGCGTCTTTGAAGGCGCGCTGCTGCTCACCGAAGAGCACACCCTGGTCGAGCTGACTCTGAGTCGGCTCTTCCACCAAAAGGACAGCATGTTTGCCGGTGGCAGGGCCAGATCGCGGCGTTGGACGGAACGTGTCAACATTCCGGCAAAGTGTGGCGTTCCCCTCGGAGGACATAAGTACCTTCTGACCGGCTCAGTCCATTTTGGCGAAGCGTGGCTTGGTTGCGCGCCTCGTTACAAGGACTTTTTGAGGCTTTATGGCAGAGCGCGGATGGCAGGAAGCAACCCTTGTCACATTGACACCGACTGAAGGATTGTGAAGCGCAACAGCCTGAAAGCTTGAAAATGGAGGTCGTCTTCAGTCCGTCACGGAGATGAGCCAAACACCACCTGAGCGGAATGTACAACCTTGTATTGTTGCTGTGCAGCAAAAGTGTAAACAGTGGACATCCGCCAAGGTTTTGTCACCTGCCAAATCTGACTTCTTGATGGCAAAAGTGGGCTTTCGTCATCTGGTTCCAAGGGAATCCAAATGTGATATCCTAGAAGATAAACTCAGAATATTACAACATTATCTGAGGAGATTGGACAGACAAGGTTGAAATATTTTACATGGAGTGGTTTTTGTTTTTGTTTTTGCTATTGAATTTTGTTGGCGTTATAAGCAGACGTTTGTTCATGATTTTTTAGGACTTGTGTGGAAAAATCCAGTTTGCTTCCTTTATCAAACAACACATGGGCTGTGCTGAAGTCACTCCTTGGTGGAGGTAACGGGTAACGCAGATGTGGTAGTCATTGAGCATTGAAATGTGCGACAGAAGCACTAACGTGTTTGGAGTACTTAGAAAGATTTTATATATTGTCATGAGTCACCCTCCTAGAAAAAAAGAAGGCGTAAGTCATTTTTCCCAAAAATATAAAGAACTGAATGCATATTTATTATCCATATCATTGCAGGGGTGGTATTGAATGATCTGTTTAACTAAGGATGTAGCGCATTTTAGCAGAGATGGCCAGCATTCTGTGTAAGGGCAAAAAAAACTACATGTACTTTTTGTCAAATATGTCTTAGGCCCTTATATTATCAGTGTGACATTATTTGCCTCATGGTAATATTTTGATCATTGTTGAAATGAAAGATTGCTTTGTAAAAAGCTTGCCGGGTTTGGGGGGGGGGGGGTGTATCTTCTTTCAGAAGTGTACAATATGCAGCTCTGTGAGTCTTTATATAGCAGATGTGTTTTGCTAATTTGCTTGTTTTGCAAAGTGTCTAAATGACATTTGTTAAATTGATCTGTTTTTTGGACTTTTTTTTTTTTTTCAAACGAGTGTGCTGAACTGATTTTAGTCATTTAATAAATGTGATCTTTGCAAACTCATGAATCGAGAAATTACAAAATATGCAAAAATAAATGCATTGTGTATTAACTGTGGGGCAATAAAACAAGTTTGGCATCTTCATTGTTTCCTTCTTACTTCAAGTGATTGTTCTTCATGTACAATTAGCACCTTCAAAAGCACATCTTGCCACTTGATGTCGGCTAAAAATGGCATCACATGTCGAAGTAAAGAGACTGTGTATTATTTAGTGCCATCTAGTGGTGAGCTAATAGAATGGAACGATTATGAAGCACATTCACTATGGTTTCTCAGACAGACCGAACTTCCCAACCCTACCACCAATTACTACCAATTATTAATTGGAGTGAGTGGCTAGCCAGAACTAGCTGAAGCGGCTAACATTGGCGACAAGCAGGAAATGCTAGCTAGAGCAAAGCGGAGGGAAACAAGCAGCGGGAGCCATGACAGGCCTTTTATGTCTGAATCTGAACGAAAACTCTATTAATAAGGCATTTGGTTGTCCGGCAATGTCAAATCCCGAAGGCAGTGGTGAGTCTTGCCGCTAAACATTCAACAAACATACAGCCTTATTTAGAAAACACCTGTGCTGTGGGATTATTCATGCCATGATGAATGAATTGTGTAACCCAGCAGTGTCCAAGAAGTTGTTGTGATACTGAACAGGATCAACGGTATACATTTAAAAAAAATTATTACAATTACCAATACTTCTTAGAGGGTTGGTAAACAGTCTAAGGCAGTATAGTTTTCCGGTCATCAAGTAAATGTGACGAGGTGTGGAGACAAGTGAAAGGAAGCCACCAAGAATAGTTTGAAGGTTGCAGGAAGGCCCTGAAGACTTGACAGGATTATCTATAAATATCAGTCCTCCTTGCACACACAACTCGGCTTCATGCTTGGCCGTGGGTGGATGTTAAGTCTTGGCTTGTCTTTTAAGAAGACATTGGGGCACACGTGTCTTGCGTGTTCCTCACATGTCAGCAGCAGAAAGCTGAGCACCAGCTGGCCTGCGCCCACCAAAGGCAATTTCCCCGTGGCAACAGGCCCAGCTCCCCTTGGCATCCTCACTAATTCAGCACACACTTACGCCTCTGCTCGGGGTTCCGACTGCTAACCTTTGGGTTGTGTGAGGTATGGAAACAGTTTGACTTGCAGTATGTAAGGAATGGCTGAGCTCAGGGGAAAATCGCAGCACATGCTCCTAGCGGCCATGCTAGTTCATGACGCATCGGCCAGGGCATGGCCCGCGGGGTCAGCAGTTTTAAAAGGTGGCAAAAATATTTTTAGGCTTTTTATGGTGCCCGAGAAGCACAGGATGACAGATGCACACAATTAACCTGATGTCAACTTGCACAGGATGATTTATTGCTGTTAATGTAGACAGGCCATACAAGTGAGTAGAAGTTGAGATGGGCCAGTATAAACATGTTTGCTGGGGGCCAGATAACTCACTGTAAAAGACTAAATAAAGTGGATTAAAAAAAAGAAGTCTAGACACCCTTGTGAACAAAATAGCACGTCGCAACACTGTTACAGGGTAGTCAAAACAAGAAGGTACGCTCAGTTACCACACTGTTTATTTATTTGATTTGTTTATATTCATGGCCTAAAAGTGTTTTTTTCATTCAATGTTTACATTAATTATGATTTTCCTACAAGGTTAGTGATAGACTATGGCACCTTCCGACTTCCGTATTGTATACATGTGTTTATTGTTCATATTAATGGAACTTGTTGTAAACCACAGACCCCTGTACTGCATTATATATTGCGGTAAGAGCCGGTCCGAGGCGTACGCCAACTAAGCAACTGCTCAAGGCCACACAACCAGAGGGGGATCCCAAGAGCAATCAAACAGCCAGCAAATCAGCCTGCATTCTTTTGAGGTTTGTTTTTGTAATGGTAACAGTAGTTGAGGTATAACAGAGAACCATTAAAAAAAAAAAAAAAAACTTTAAATAAAGGTTTTACCAAAGCTTTTGCACATTTGTATACAACAGTTTTAAGGCCTAATTATTCAACTTTTTTTTATATCTCTATTTAGTTTAGTTGTTTTATTCATTTTTGAGTTGAAAATTGACAGTTTATTTTTGTGCATCACTGTCACTGTTTTTAAACCAAAATAATAAACCAGATGCCACCCTTACAGTAAATGCATTGATACTTGTTTGTTTTTGTTACTTTTAGATTCAATAAGTACATTAATCTCAGTCCTGTCCTGTTGTGTAACACTGCTACAATAAGTTGGCCCAATAATCATCATATTAGCAAATAAAGAGTGCCCCAATAGTTTTACATAAAGGGTTCCATAACGGCGTCCTGGATTCCGCATCCACAAAACAAAGGATGAGACTCCTACGCAACTATGTCCAGTCCTGTTTGTAGCTCAAGCGCGTCCTCTGGCGGTAAATTACTATCACTGACCCCGCTCGACATGTTTTGGACAAGCTCTAAAATGTGTACGCTACACGTTCAACGCCTCACATTGCATACATGACGATTCCAAATCGTGGCCCGACGTGCTTCAAAGGCTTCTATTTGGATAACAGGATGAAATCAGAAGAACGAAATTTCCACAAAGGCTCTGTTACACGGGGTCGTACGAAAAGGGAGAAAAGCCAGTCGTATAGTTTTACCAATAAGAGAAGTTCCGTCTTTTTTCGGCACACATTTTTTGGTTGTTGTTTATTTTAACATTTTGTCATTGACATTTGCACCTGAGTCGACATCATGGGTGAATCCGTAGTTATGGCTTCTTCCACAACAACGCAAATAATGTGCAGGTCAGGAAAAATTGTATATGTTTGGGATTTAGGGACACTTACACTACATTTGAATAATTTAGAATGCTACATGCATTTTGTTAATTGGTTGCACTCACCTCAAGTTACTTGTATCCAAGCAACCGTAAACAAACACCATATGCTAACACTTCCTTGTGTGACTTGTGCTCACTGCTGCTTTGATTCTATTTGGATCGTTTCAGTCGTTGTAAGAAAATGAGCGCGGAGGTGTTAGTGTCAAAGCCACACTATGAGGGCGGAGCGGTGGCTCAGGGGCTCCTGCAGGAGCAAGGGGCCCCTTTCGAGCCGCCCCCGGGCTTAGCTTCCACGGGCTTAGCTACCGCGGGCTTCCGCTCCGCTAAATACACCCCGGCCGAGTGGTTCTCCGGCTACCGCAGCCTCCTCCAGCAGGCCGCCTCCGACCAGCTCACGGCCCATACCATCCAGGAGGAGTCCAGGGTCATGCGCAAGGACACCGAGGCCACTACTGTGCAGACCCAGACGGACGGGACCCGCCTGCTGGGAGAGAGGCTGCAGGACATCCACCTGTGGAAGTCGGAGCTGCAGGAGCACATCAGCCGGCTGCTGTCCGACACGACGGCTCTGCAGGGGCTCAAGGTGAGGCTGGAGAAGGCGCTGGACGCCACCGAGACTCCTTACGCCATCGCCGTCGATAACTTGACATGCAGAAGCCGGCGGTTGGGACCAGACTTGGTCCGGGACTGTGTGGAGGAGGAGCTGTACAAGGTATGCACGATCAATTCATTTTTGTTGCACCTCCACCAGGAAGAAGAACACTCTCCACCACGACTATCAATAGTATTATTTCTCTATAAAATTATTTAAAGTGCACCTCTGCAGAGGAGCTCATACTCTTTGTGCAGTCTCTTATAATGAGAACGCCACCGCCACTTACAGTAGTAGATGTGCAATTACACGTTATTTTAGTATAGTACTACAATAGTACTGCGTCTTTCATACATTTTATGTTTTATGCTGATATTATTTTAGGGGTGTGCTCAAATTATTTTTCATGAGTTTCCTCTAAAAATTATAGTAGCTTTTAATTTTAGTAACCTTCTAATGCTGCAAATTCAAGAAATTACTATTTTCAGTTCTTTACATTCTACAAAATCTCTTGAAACATTGCTGTGCAGAATAATTTGGAACAGTGCATTTTACCTAAAAGTACGTTTTTATATTTGAAAAAAATCTGTCACTGTTATCTCTTATTGGGAGATTTGTTTAAAAAACAGTCAAATTATTCTCAAACAGTTGATGACTTAAAAATTATGCTGAGGGCCATTTGCATACAATATAAAAATCATAGAAAGTTTGCATAATAATTTGAAACACAGTGTAGAATATTTTTAAAATTCCCTTAAAATAATCCCTCTCTGGCTCCTTCTTATGTATCTAATTTAATTGTTTAATTATAACTTCTAAACTTGTCACTGTAGAGACAAAAGACGTGACTGACTGAGTAACGTGTCAATAATTTTTCTGTGAATGCCACGAACATGGACCAATCAGTGGGCCGGTCCTGGCTATAGCCTATGGCCCCGTCGTGCTTATAGTTTAGCCCTTGGGACAAATAAAAGTGTACTTATTTGTAATGGAGATTTCGATTGCGGACGGCTGCATTGCTGGGCCTAGAAAACCACTGCCAAAGTCGTCGTTCTCACCGGGACATCAGGTAAGTTGATCACTGCGTTGATATTTTTTATTGAGGCGAAGTAAAGTGAAGCTACATTCAAATCTTGCTAGCATCTTGAACATTGCAGACTACACCTTTAATCCTCCTCTTAAACCACCTCACTGTCATGTCGTAATGATAGAAATCAATACTATACAAAAATGCCATTTTTAAAAAGCTCATAATTGTGTCACGCACATGATCTGGAGCAGTTCAGAATCAATATTTAACCAAACAATGTCAAATATGACACGTCATACTCACCATATTAACTCATTCACTGCCATTGACGGCTAAAGACGTCAAAAATTCATTTGAACTATTTAAAAAAAATAATAATCCACTTTTGTTAACAAGAGAAAATAGAGAGTATGAAATATTGTACATTTAAAACAGATATAAAATATGTGATTAATCGTGAGTTAACTATTACAGTCATGCGATTAATTATAGTTAAACAATTTAATCGCCTTAAAGATAATAAAAAATTCGGGGCGTCAGGCGATTACAATTTTCCATTGTAATTAATCACATGACTTCACTAGTTAACTCACAATTAATCACACATTTTATATCTGTTCTAAATGTACAATAAAAAAATCTAAGTTTTCATACTCTTGTTAACAAAAGTAGAAAAAAATGGTAAACTAATAGAAATCGTTCAAATGAATTTTTGACGTCTATAGCCCTCAATGGCACTGAATGAGTTAATTGTAATTGTGTGTGCAGCTCACTACAGATGTCTTTTCCTACTGAACCTTGGTTTGCTCTGGTCTACCAATCAGAGGATGGAAAAATGCTGACGTTTTTGCGGACCAGCTAGCTGACCCTCAGTGGCAACTTTTAAATCTGATTGTTTAAAGAAACAGTCCCATTGCTAGTATAGTTCAATTAACATCAATCAGCACTACTGATTGTAAAGGCCCTGGGCAGATTAAGTTGACATGACTGCACAAAGGGTTTATGTGTCACGTTTGTGTGTTCAAATAGGAAGTGGAGTTGATCAGGAATGTCCAGGCTCTTCTGAAGCGAACCATAGACCAGGTTGCTACTCAGATCAAGTAAGTATCACATTCTCTTCACTGTTACCATACAGTAATAGGGAAAATGGTTTGGCACCACCCACTTTGATAAAGGCTTCACACTGGGCATATATTCTGTTCTCTAACTATTGGAGGTGCTGTTTTTGTCCTTCAAGGGTGATATTTGAACTTGCCCCCAGAGATTATTGAAATGACCTGAACAGTCGTCAAACAGACACACCATAAGGAAATCTCCTGAACTCTGCATAGTCTCATACTATACTATAAAAAATTATCAGACAAGTTTATTTTTATTTGTGAGTTTAGTTTTATTTTTTAACATAACAATTTTGCTAATGATTCAGTACTCTGGGCCTAAGACCCCCGAAAATAATGAATGAATAAATAAATAAATAACGCTAGGACCAGCCATAAAATGAAACCATTGACCACCATTCCCACTAGAGAGTTGAGTAGCTAGTCCTAGCTAGCTACAGTAGGACACATACACCTGGATACAATGGTGGCAAAGGAGGGTGCAGAGATGTGTATACCTCATCAATTCCAATGGCCATACCTTATCAAATTTGTGCTACCTATCTAGTCCTCACAGTCTGCAAACATTTTATACATTCTGATGTTTTCTTTGCAATCCCAAGGCAGAATAAAAAAAAATCTTGTAAATTTGACACACCTCAGACAAGTGTGTTGTTAACCCTGACAAGTTTGAATGCTGAAAAGATAACTAATTACGTAAAATGAGGCTTCCAAATGAAAAATCAATATTCTGTTCTGTGCTTTAAAATGCAGTGGGCGTTGTTGTGGACTGTGAAATTATACCCTTGTGAAGCCTCCGGTCTGGAATTTATCCCAAAGGGTCGACATGGGAAGCCCCACTACGAGAGGTGCTAGCTGCCTAGTTAGCTTGTAAGCTAGCATGCTCTTGGTGGCAGGCATTTCTTGGTGTTGTATTTGTAAAAAACAAAACAAAAAAACATCAACAACAGATGTGAGTCCGAGTGTGAAATGATTATTTTTATGTACCGTGGAACTAGCTAGTGCTGACCAGTCCAGGGTTGTTCCCCAAAAATATTGGCTGGAAGTTACCAGTAGGCAGCAGCGACCCTAATAAGGACAAACACAATAAAACGTGGATATGTGGATTCACTACTCTGTACTAAGACAAAATAACAAGGCTCATTTGATGGTTCCCATTGAATGGAAATGATTGTGTATCAGGTTGAACAGAGATACCAAGAAGACGTTGGAGTTTGACTGGTCAGATAAGTATGAGGCCTACGCCTTGGACCTCCAATGTGGAAGATTCAACGACAATAGTACAGATACGCAGCACTACACCATTTCAACTGCTATGCAGCAGCAGTGAGTAACACAGTCCGTAGAATTAAGCATTAACCAGAAGTGACCATAGCCATTCATGTTCCTTTGGTTTTACAGGATTTCTGACGTCTCTTCATGGATTAAATTCACACAAGACAACCTCTACAGGGCCTTCCGGGAGGAACAGGCCTCTAAGGAACTCAGGCTGGAGCATTGTTTAAATCAGACTGTTTGGACCACAACAAATAGTATCCACGGGGTACTAACTGTTGTGTCTATATGTTGTGTTTCAGTGAGCTCGTGCAGCAGGTGCTACTTGATACCACTAAGGACCTGAGAATCCAATGCTCCAATGTGGACCAAGCCTTCCTCCAGCGCTGTGCTGAACAGATGGATGCCAAGATCCAGCTAGAGCAGCTGTTCAAGCAGGTCAGCACACACACACACTGAAAGACAAGAACACACTGAAACCTTATGGCAGTAGAAGCGAGCCGTAAAGAAAGCTGTTTCCAGTATGTTAAGGCTCAAAATAAATGGTTTAGAATCTCTGTTTACGAGTCAAAATTGTTATTTTGCGCCTCATCAATTCGCATTGAAAAGCAACACTGACTCAAACACAGGCAACCGGCAAAAGAAAGTAGTCGAAAAAGGACAACGGGGACGATTTGGACAAAGGGAAAGTCTGTGCTACTTACGCAGAAGCAGCTAGGTAATCGCTATATGGCTGGCTATTAGTGTATCTAAAAATATTATGGAGTTGCGCCCAAGTCAGCATTCATCATCTGTGTGGAGGCGAATAAGCTACATTTTTGACAAGTGTCATACTCATGAAGAGATGATGAAAAAAGATGGAGATGCTAAATGCTAAGCTAGCCTAAGATTGACTAGCGCATTTAACACCACAGTGTGAAATGCTTGGGTGATCAATTACACTTTTCACAGATATATTAACCCTATTAAAGCGGAGAACATCCAACTTTGAACAGCAAAATTGTAGGCAAATTAATAAATGTCTCTTTTCTGGAGAGCAAATCATATACACAAAACTGAACCAGAACCGAAAATAAAGTAGCCTCTGTTATGCTGTATGTCAGCCAGGAGGACTGACCTATAATGGTATGTATATTAATATAGTATGAATTAACCTGCAAAGTTAGAAAGTTGCTCCTCAAATGAAATTAGTAATTTGCAATCTAATCCATCCAGGGCCTTCAAAATCAATACTGCTTGATACAATTTCAACTCAATTAGCAATGTAACTGTTTCTTTAATCAATCACATTTCGACTCAGAGGAGCCAGCTCATTGGCTGCATGACGTCAGCATTTGCCGTCTTCTTGGTCAGATTAAAATTTGTAGCCAACGTCAATTAGAAAAACGTGTGTAGCTATCTGGACACTTTAGCAAGAAGTAAAATAAGACAAGGCAGGATTTAAAGCCTTCGGGGCAAGTTTTAAAGCCATCACGTGAAATTTAAAATCATGATTGGATTTAAAGCCACCGTGATGAGATTTAAAGCCACTGTGACGAGATTTGAAGCAATCGTAACAAGATTTAAAGCCATCATACTAGATTTAACTCCTTCAAACCCGCATTTTTTTCTGCTGGGCATTTTTTTAAACTGATTTTTACTCTTCTCCCACATAAGAACAACATGGGGGGAAATGGGATTATCTCATGTTTTTATATATTATAGTGGACGCCAGGATAGTATGGCTGTAACTTGCTATCAACTTACCAAGCTTATATGTAACATTTTTAACACAAATATCATGCAAATTAACTTGTGATTGGTTAGCTTTGATCCAATCATGAACCAGAAGTGTTGACATTATCCAAAATATGTGTTTTTATTGGTTTAGACACGCAAATATGCCATGTCCACTGCAAGGGGCTTAAAGCCATCGTGACAAGATTTAAATCATCATGATGAGATCTAATACATTTAATGAAATTGTGACATGATGTGGTGATATTAAGGCGCGGATCAAGACTAAGTCCTGTCGCTACCAAACTGCATTTTGGATCATGTGTGTCGCATGCATGTGCAGACCCTGGAGCAAATTGGAGCTCAGGAGAGGAATATAGTGGCCCTTCAGAAAGCCATCGATGACAAGGATGCCCCACAGAGAGTGGCTGAGTCTCGGCTGTACCGCCGCTATCACAGACCCAACATGGAGCTCTGCAGGGATGAACCACAAATCAGGTACACGCACACACACACAGACGCACACTCACACACACAACTTGTGTCTGCTGGCTCACATTTCCGGTTTCCTGCCCGAGTGCAGCTTAGAAGGAGAGGTGCGGGAGATTGACGCCACCCTGACATCTCTGAAACAGCAGCTGAGCGATTCCCGCAGCTCACTGGCCCACCTGGAGGACACCCGCATGGCACTCGAGAAGGACATTATGTGCAAAACCAACTCGCTGTTCATCGAAAGAGAGAAATGCATGACGCAACGCAAATTGTATCCGACAATCTCCACCCTCTCTGGGTACTGGACATAACATGTTTGCTTTGATTTGGCTCTTTTGGAGGATCGAGGATCGTATGTAGTGGGTTTACTTTCCATTTGCAGTGTTAGCAACACTAACCACGTACTGTAGTCAATGCTGGAGACGGGCAGATGTACACTGCTAATAAAAAGTCACTCACATTTTGTTGGGCCATCATAAGCCTCATGATCATGTAAGCTGACCTCAGCTGACCAAATATGGCAAGCCCCGATCCTAACTAATAATGTGTTTTGCCCTTCTTATCTTTCTATGTGTACACGTCACACTGGAACTGTGTAAAATGTGAACTCATCACAAACTTTTCCTGCTGCTTTCAACTCCCAATACTGTTTGGGACAAATCATGGAAATACTCGTCCACAATTAAACAGAACAGTTGCACTGTTTTTAATGATTTTGTCTCGTGTAACGTTTTTTTTCCAACCCCATTTCTCCCTGGAATGATGATGGTTCGCCACAGTCATTCTAGTCTAATATCGGAATACATCCCCTTGTATTAAAAAAATAATAACCATGTGACAACACAAGAGAAATGACACTTTTGCTCAAATGGACTGTATTAGAATGTATACAGCTTTTATGAGAGTGGTAATTTGCTTTGCTTTCAAAATAACACAGCCATTTAATATCTAAAATACTGACAACAAAAGTGAGTACACCCCTGAGTGAAACTTTACAATTTGTGCATAAACAAGTGTCTATATTTTTTGGGCCCATCCTAATTCTACAGCATAGCCTGAACCTTCTTGGATATGGAGTTCAACCGTTTCTCCTCTCGCTACACGTCTATGATATCACAGAACTAGTAGCTGCTCCTCCACCTTCTATTTGAGGATGTCCCACACAAATGCTCAGTAAGGCCTAGGTTTGTCGACATACATCACCTTGACCCTCTGCTTCTTTGGCAAGGCAGAGGTCTTGTTGAAAGTGTGTTTGGGATCATTAGCATGTCATGCACTCTTCACCAATTGTTGCCACACAAGCTTGACACCATTAGAATGAAATTTGTTCATCTTGGTGTCATCTAACCACACATCGTGGTTCCAGTAATCCGTGGTCTGCTTAATTGTGGGCTTTCTTGTGCATCATCTTAGATGAGACTTCTAGGACAACAGCCATAGACTAATTTGTTGAAACCCCCCCCCCCCCCCCCAATTATGCCATTATGGCTGTGTTGCGTTAAGTAGATTTTCAGTGTTATACAAGGTGTACATTGACTTCATTGTAGCAAAGGCTCATTTCTTCAGTGTTGTCCAATACAAATATGTCATTAAAAATAGTAACAAGTTACACAATTTTTTTTGTGAGATACTGTGACAGCATTATTGGTAGCTGGCTGTTAATTGTGCCCAAAAATTATGACGTCTCTTAAAGGAGAAGCATGAGTGCAGTTGTCGTTGCATCCGTTTCTGTTATCTGCATGGTTAGTCATCTGCTACAAACGATTACTTGTTTCTCAAGTGGCTCCTTGCGAACAATAGCCTACACAACAGTATATAGTTTTTCCTGATGAGGACGTCATATTTTCAGAATATGGTCGTCCAACCCTCTATTTACCGGTAGCCATTTTGTTTTCTAGTCGATTTTGATATGAAGTGTTGCAACCACATTTGAAACTCTGGTCTCGTCTTCAGGATTTTATCTGGCTGCTTGGTTCTTGTTGGTTAAATGGAGCGGCCCTGTAAAAGTATTGTAAGCTTATTTGCCATAAACAGCAACTCGAATTATTTTCTACACTAGAGGGAGCACGTGAGCTTCACTTCCCGAGTCATCCTATTTGGAGGTTCATTGAACAGAGCAGGCAAGAATGGCAAGTGTCAAAAGATGCAATCAATCAAATTGCCGTTGAAATTTAAGACAAAACCCCCCACAACATTTATTGGGCACTTCCAAGATCCAACACAAGAGAGTTTAACATTTTCTGCCGTTACAAAGATCATACTAATTTAGTTAACACTGACAGAGATTCAATTCACTCTGTTATGTCACAAATGTTTGCTGCGGTGGTGATCAACTAATTGTATTACAATATGTTTCTAATTTAGCCCTGCATAGAAATATTGGAAACATTAACAAGTCTAATGTGTGACTTGAAAAATCCTTATTTTACACCAAGTTTGATGAAGTTGTTCCCTCAGAGATCAATACAAGACCGTCCACTGTATTTCGAGGGTTTATATCAATTGAGGCGGTGCCACGACTAAGGAACTTATGAAACTTCATGCAGTGAGATGAAAAAAAAAAATCAGATCACACAGCTTGTGATGACAACAACTCCATCCACCACTTATGTCATCATTGTAAGTCTGTCTCAAGACCCCTGCTGTGATCATGTATGTGTTTACATATTGTGTCTTGGGGTGTGCCTTGTTTGTTTTTCTATCATTGTGTGGAATAAACACATACCCTGGAAGTAGCATTTACATTTTCACCTGAGTGATTTAGTATGATTGAGGACTTGAAAGCAGCACATATAGAAGTGCATATGGGACGTTCAAAAACATGCCCTTGTATAAGTTAACACACTCACGTGTACTCAGACCATGTGACCCTTCTGAAAGGATGGGAGGGACCTTATACTTCCTGTGGTCAAATACATGAATATGCACATATAGAATAAGCTTTAAGATGCATATAACTAGAAAAAATATATATAGCATATTTTAATGTTTTATCTGTGTCAGACATTTCGCAATTCTAAAACGTTAAATACATGAGAATAAGCGTAATGAGGGGAGGGATAAAATAATCCATCTGAGGGAGTGACAAAAAAGGAAAAGAGGGAGGGAAATTTGGAGAATAGAGAGACAGAAGGAGCAAAAGTCGTTGCTTTTTTCTTCCATTGCTTCCTCACTCCTTTCCTCCCAGTGACTGAGAACAACAGATAGGTGAGTTCCTCTCCATCAGTCTCTCTTCTTGAATAACCCACCCCCCTCCCTCCCGTTGAGTTCCTCTTTAGCTACTCTGCTTTTTAATAGATTTTTCCCGCCACTTATGGTTCATTTTCCACTTTTCAGCAGCAAGGGAATTAGACTAGTTTCAGCTCTTGCGAACTGAGAGATGACATTTTATTGAATCATACTTTTCCTACATCAGTAGTGATGGTGCACGTATGAATGAGGATGAGTGTTGTAGAAGGATCTTAGAAACTGAATTTTTCTGAGTATCCCTCTTCCTCTCTGTGAGACGAAAAAGCTTTCAGGATGATTCATAATTGCCTTCTAAAGCAAATGTCTCCTAAAGATACATACCTGTTGTTGACAACATTTTCACGATGTTGTTTGTTTGCTTTTGCGTCTGCTGGCGGAATGCGTGCAACCGAACTGGAGAGTTTGTGGAAAGCCAACATTTTCTTTGGCAGGACAGCGGCACTACTTTTAGCTCCCATAGCCCTCATACCCCCGATTGGTTAAGACTGTTTTTGAATCATTTCTCAACCGTCTCACTCAGATTACTTTGAGTATCAATAAACCTTAAAACTAAAACCACCTATAAACTCGAATGCCACATTAGGGAATGAGGAGTAATTTCTAATTATATGCTCTGTCAAAGGAAGGAATGTCAATAGGGCTTTGCATGATTTCAAGGAATTTTGTGGTGTCTATTCTGAAGTGGCGCCTTCACATTCCCCAAGTCTTCACCTAATGTGACTCTGCTAGTCTTTCATAACCATCACTGCCTCCTTTAGGATGCTGTTCCTCAGCTCCCTGTCCACCGTCTTCCTGCTGCTTCTTCTCTACCCCTCTGAGCTGCCTGCACAAGAGGCGAGGTTGCGGCTTGCAGGCGCAGGCCGCCGCGATGCCAACGAAGGTCGTCTGGAGGTCTTCTACAATGGCGTATGGGGCACGGTGTGTGACGACCAGGTGGATATGAACCTGGCGAATGTGGCGTGCAGACAGTTGGGATTTCAAAACAGTTTCACCTGGGCGCACAGTAGCAAATTTGGTCAGGGGCAAGGTATGTCCCGCCTCATGTTGAGATATTTTCCCATTACAGATCGTGTGTAAGTTTCTCCTCCCTCTCTGTCATCCAGGTCAGATCTGGTTGGACAATGTGAACTGCAGAGGCCATGAGCGCTCCATTGCGGCATGCGGCTCCAATGGTTGGGGAGTCCACGACTGCACCCACGCTGAGGACCTGGGGATCATTTGCAGCCCAGAAAGAAGTCCCGGCGCCTCAGGAGGGGAGACCTCTTCCTCCTCCAGAAATGAGCAGCGACAACCGAGACAGAGAACCCCGCAGCAGCAGCCGGCCCCTCCGCCAGTCTCATCTCACAGCCGAGGCCACGAGATCGCCCTGCACCGCAACCCGCCATCTTCACGCCGCAACAGGATCTCACCGCAGGAGAACGGCCACGAGATTCAGATCCCACGAAGGTATAGAGGGCCAACACAGGTCACATCACAGCCGGCAGCCAACACCACCCAAAGGCAGGAGGAGGAGACGCCGAGAAGAGGACCACCTGCGTCGAGGCGCCAGTCCGAGAGACAGTCCAACAGGCAGACATATTCCTCGCCCCAGCCTGACAGGCAACAACAATATAGTGGGAACCATATCGAACCAGACCCTGTTAATCCAGATATGGGACTGGAGTCGGATACCCAGTACATCCAGGTAAAATATGCAAACAGTAGATTGTATGCAACCCATAATTAATATTGTGTTTGTGGAATATGAATTAAAGGCAAAGTAAACCCTCTAAAAAAGTATTGACAATAATATGTTCGATGCAGCCCCACTAGTAAATACAGTATTTTGGTTAATGTTACATTAGTGAAATATGAATAAAGCAGCAAAATCCAGCAGTTTTTATTAATATCAGAAGGCGGCCATTTTATCACTTGCTGTCGAATGTAAATGACATCACAGTTGCTCAGATCCCACGTAAAAACCAATCATAGCTCAGCTTCAGAAAACAGGTGAGCTGTGATTGGTCGTTGCCTGAGCCTTGAGCAACTGTGATGTCACCTTCAGTCGACACCAATTGGCAAAAAGGCCGCCCACTGAGATTTTGCTGCATAAATCATATTCCACAAATGTAATTAATTAATCTAAATGTCATGTTTAGACTAGTGAGGTCACATATAACATTATTGTCAAAAAATGTTTAAGATTGACTTCATCTCTACGCAGCAAAATCCACCCGGTTTTATCCATTTTAGGGGGCGGCCATTTTGCCACTTGCTATCGACTGAAAATGACATCACAGTTGCTCAAGGCTCAGGTAACGACCAGTCACGAGTTTGGTCATGTGACATTCGCAAGATGAGCCGTGGTCGGGCGTTACCTGAGCCCTGAGCAACTGTGATGTCCTTTTCAGTTGACAGCAATTGGGAGTACAAGGCAAAATGGCCGCCCCTGAGATGGATTAAAACAGGTGGATGTTGCTGCTTAATTCATATTCCACAAACACAATATTAATCAGAATGGTGTGTTTAGACTACTGGGGACACATATAACATATTGTAAAGATTTTTGGGGGGTTAACTTCCCTTTTAACTCATTCACTGCCATTGACGGCTATAGACGTCAAAAATTCATTTGAACTATTCCTATTAGTTTAACATTTTTCCCACTTTTGTTAACAAGAGTATGAATACCTAGAATTGTTTTTATTGTATTAGAACAGATATAAAATTTGTGATTAATCGTGAGTTAACTAGTGCAGTCATGCGATTAATTACGATTAAAAATTGTAATTGCCTGACGGCCGTAATTTTTTATAATCTTTTCTTTAAAAAAAAAAAAAAAGGATTATTAAAAGAACAATTAAGAAAAGATTATTAAAAATTAGGGGCATCAGGTAATTAAAATTTGTAATCGTAATTAATCGCATGACTTCACTAGTTAACTCACGATTGATCACAAATTTTATATCTGTTCTAAATGTACAAAAAAAAATCTAGGCTTTCATACTCTTGTTAGCAAAAATGGGAAAACAAGTTAAACTAATAGTAATAGTTACAATTAATTTTGTACGTCTATTGCTGTCAATGGCAATGAATGAGTTAAAAATGTTACATTTAGGGTACAATGGCCTATCATTAGGAAGAATGTACTGTTTTTCAACACACATGACATTTTAGAATCAAGCAACTCCTTGACCACACCAAAGTAATCCACTTAAAACTCATACATATTCTGATACTCGCATGCAATGGTTGCCAATTAGCCTCTATAATTACAGACAAGTGCCAAATCATGACTTGAGAGAATTTGTGTTCAGTGTTTTAGTTCTCCAAGACAAAAAACAACAACTGTCTAATTAAAAACCTTTGTTGAGGCTGAAAAAAACATGGAAGCGTAACTCAAACTTTTCACGTTTCCAGAGCGCTGACAGTGTTCAGCTGGCCGAAGCCCGTCTCCGGGCCGTGCTATCCGGCAGCCGCGGCGGTCTGGTGACGGAGGGAGTGCTGGAAGTGAAGCACGCTGGGAAATGGCGTCATGTGTGTAGTCACGGCTGGGACCTCAGCAGCAGCCGCGTCGTCTGCGGCATGTTGGGATTCCCTTCTGCCGAAGCGTTTGATCAAAACGCCTACAGGTGAGTGAGTCGGTGCGTGTGTAAGTGTACGTGCAAAGACACACACGGACACAGGCTATGAAAGGGATGGAAAAGTGTGGTCGTAGACACTTCCTTTTGCGGACTAGTTGCTTCCATGGCTGTTCCATCCTTCTCCGGGATGGTAACCACAACTGCTACCGTTAGTACGACCACACTTGGCATGACTCGTCCACTGCGGCATTAGCTAAAGCCAACTGTCCACCAGAACTGTCTGGCCCATTGGCTGACTGGGCCTCAAAGCAGGCCTTGATAAGAATCCAAGGAGTGTGTTATTAATGCCTGACCCAGAAAAAAAAAAAAAGATGAGTTGGAAACAGGGTTATTTTGGGGAATTTTCATTTTAGTTAGTTTTTATTTCATTTTGAGTTTTGGTTTTTATTTTTATATTTTTAAATAACTTTTCTAGTTGGTTCTGTTAGTTTTTATTAATTTTTAGTTATGTTTTAGTTTAGTTTTAGTTAGTTTTAGTATTAGTTTTCGTAAAAAAAAATTAAAAAAAGTTTATAACTTGTGTGCAATATTTAATAAACATCATGGTAAAATTAAAAAAGTAACACATTTCTTACCTAGTGTTACATTTTGGTTGAAAAAGCAGGCGAGCCGAGCCATTGGAGGCAAAAGTCAAGCACGCAAAATTGTCGCCTAGGAGTGACATCATATGAAAGTGCTTTTCTATTGGCTGCTGCAAAATGACGTCACTTATGTGTGACACAATTTCAAACGTCCTTATTCCGGTTAATATCAAAATAAATATACTCAAAATCACATTTAAAATCATCCCCAAAGGCTCATGTATTAAATTATTAACCGGAAGGACGGAGGAGGTTTTAGTTAGTTTTGTAAAAATAAAATTTAGTTTTATTTAGTTTTCGTTTTTTTAAAAAGCTTTTTTTTTTTTTCATTAGTTTTTAATAACTAAAATAACCTTTGTTGGAACCATTTGATTTGTTGTTTGCAGTAGCGTTATTTATTGACAGAAAGGAAACAAAAGGCTCTTATTTGCAAACACTGTCTGGTCTATATGTGCATTTGGTCCACATAAAAGCAACTTTTCTCCCCGCTCCATAGAAAAGCATTTTACAAGACTTAACATAAACCAAATCAATGTATGCACACAACTACACGTGCCAACGTGCGCATGCAAACAGTCCTCTGTGCGGCTGCCCACAGAAGTCTTTTTCGAGCCCGGATAGCAGCACAACTAGACTGACCGCTGGCCTGCACTGTGCCATCTGTCGCCAATAATTACCCCTTGTCCTTGTCCTGCTCAGCTGCTCGCCAACAGGACACACGCTCGAGCCTGCCTAGCAGAAAATACCAATGAACATCTCACTCCTTAAACTGAATTCAGAAAGTGTTCTCTACATGCATCTTTAGGAAGTGTTCCTTGAGTATTGCTAAATAGCTAGTTGTGCTGGACTAGAATTGCTCAACTCGGACGTTGACTTTGATCACTCAACTCAACTCTATATTCATAGAGCACTTTAAAACAGCCGCCGCTGTTTTCTCTAAAGGTGGAAGCCAGGGGTGAGCAGATACAATGAAAACAGCAGAGGCCCCAGAATTAAACCCTGTGGAACACCACCAAGGGATTAAAACAGCCACAAGTCAACTTCTGAGCACATCCAATTCCCTGCAGCAATGTAGCGTGATCACCTGCAGCCAATCATAGGAGCATCATCACGAAATATTTAACTCGGGTGTGTGTCTTGACCTCCACTGACCCCCTGCTGTTCGTTCAAACCCAGGTTAAGAACCACTGCCCTTGAGGCACTTTTCCAGGAAAATGTGACATTCACCAAAATGTACGTTGCTGGCAAGTTGTCAGGAAATGGCTAAAGTAAGACTCATTTCTTGTAAAGCTGACTTTGTTTTAGACCAAATAACACAAATGAGTCTTGTGATGGCTTCTGGTCAAGTCGGTTAGGTTATTTGAGATCAATATTTGTTTGAGGCTTCAAACTTTGATGTGTTTGACCGACACAGTGACAACGATCCCTCTGACGCTCCGAAGTTTGAGGGCTTGTGACTCACTGAATAACACACGTGCTGTATGTGACTGTGGACACTTGGAAGTTACCTTTTGTATGGAGTCACATTTACATTTTGAGTATCGCATGCCATCAATTACAGAGATCCAGAGTTGATTTATGAATATCCCTTTAAATGCTTCTTTCAAACAGAGTGTGTCATTGGACATCACTACCTCCTCTTCCGCTTCCTCTTCCCATCAACGGGAACGTGCAATTGAGGGGCAAAAGGGTGGAAGTGAAAGTATTGGGACGCGGCCTGTATGTCACAAACGGTAACCGGAAACAGCGTAGGCCGTGGCGTATACCCCATAGCTACTTAATAATAAAAAATAATCTGCCTTTTAAAAAAATTAGTATTCTGACTGTTGGTAATTCTAAAGACATTTTATGGCAATTTTTGGTGATTTATTTTGTTTTAGGACATTTTATGGTTACATTTTGAATATGGTTACTTTTTTGGCTTTTTATTGAATTGTCTGACATTTTCTGCAATTTCATGGAAATGTTATGGTATTTTTTAGGTAATTTTAAAAACTTGTTTTTAATCTACCTTTCATCTTTCTTTTTCTGACAACTTAAAAATGTGGACATTTTTAAAATATTTAATTATTCATTTTTCCATCTAAATAAATGAATTTAAAGCATATTTAATCTAAACGTAAATAATGTTTTAAAAAATGAATAAACATTGGGTTTTTTTAGAGCTCCACAGGTGGCTCCAGAGGCGCAGGTTGCACACCTCTGAGTTAGGTGGTTGTTGTTTGTCTTTTTTTGTGGTAGATCTGGTCTTAATTAGCTAAACCCACAATCTTACCCCCAAAAAAGGGATGCCAGACAATTGCCCACTTTCTTTCATCACATCCATAATCTTTGTGAGTCCTCTCTCATCTTGAAGTTTATCTTTCTCTAAAAAAAAAAGAGCCTGACTAAGAAGACCTTTGTGAGTTTGCTCTGTCTCCGCTGCATGGAGTCAGTCAGACCTGCCACCACTTGACACAGCCAATTGTTCCTTTCAGGCAACTTCATGCTAGCGCAACATAATAACAGGTTAGTTCTTCTCTTTTGACACTGAGCTGCTCCTTCCAATCTTGCTTTTGGAATTGTGTGGTCAGGGTTGCATAAAGAAATACTGCAGCCAACCTCTTTCAAGTTAAAAACTCAGGAATACTTTACTGCTGATGTTGTTGTTCACTTTCTACCTGACAAAGACGGCCACACGGAATATATCAAGACTCGAATCCAAAATAGCGCGATTTTTCTGAGGTTGGGCAAATCCTATTAAAAGTTCAGAGAGAGTCTTACATCACCAGCCTCTTGTTTCCAGGCACGCAGTCATGACGCTGGGTAACCATGTCGTTTTGAGCTTTAAAGGCCTTTTAAAGAGGCGGCGACAGAGGGAAAGTTGATATGTACGTGCATATTTCCACGTCTGGCGTGTGTGAACCAACATGCTACTGCTCGAGTCGACCGCACGGCAGACACTGCCAAGCACAGCAGGCAATTATACGGGTGACTCTCACCTCCTCCTCCCCACTAACCTCACCCTTCAGAACCCCGTGAACTAACACCCCCTTACGGTCTCGATTGTTGCTTAACTGCCAGCTTACGAAACGTCCTTAACAGCACTCTGTGTAAAAGTCTTGTGTTGATTTAATGAACTTTTCTAAGGAGTCATTGTGTCATGATAAATTTAGATACAGTTAGCACCAAAAATACAAAAGTAAGTTCCAGGAGAATTTGTAGAGGTGTGGTACATGGGTCTTGATCCAGGAGTGTATTAGCACTTTTTGAGTCATAATGGTATAATTGGAACCCGCTCCGCCCCACAGAAACATAATGACAATACAATACCTGTTCATACTCTTCCAATCAGTATCCACAAAGGTACACCAATCCATTTTTGAGACCACTCTTCCTCATTACTCTTCCTCGTTAGGGTTAAGGTGACCTGGTGTCAAGGATGTGCGTGGTAACAGTTGGGTCAAAAGTAACCCAATTACAGATCAAAAACGGACCGATCCACTTTATGGGTCAATTTGACCCAACATTCTGTGTTGTTTTATACAAAATGACCCAATTTTTTTATCCAAAATGTTTTATGCTAAAAGACGCGCTTCTTGACTCAAAGTTGGGTCAAATCGACCCAGGTACACACGGGGATCATTAGGTGATTTATCCCCCCAAATTCCAACCCGTAATGCAAGGAGGCAAATGGGTCCCATTTTTATAGTCTTTGGTATGACTTGGGCTGGGATTGAACCCACAACCTACCAATCTCAGAGCGGACACTCTACCACTAGTCCACTGAGCTGGTCCACTAGCCCAATGAGCTGGTCAAGGAAGCGGGTAGGCAAGGCAGGGTTTTACTCGAAAACAAGACTAATCTCAAAATAACAAAAAGGCAAGCAAACAAGAAACATGGAATACAAAAATACTAAATCAACAAAGTCACAAAAACAAAGTAGTAAACCAAAACTGGGAATAGACTCACAGATGGACGGGAACATGGCAGGAACACCAACAGAAGCAATGATCTGACAAAGCAAGCAGGCAACGATACACAAACAAAGTGACGTGAGATTTGATTGGTAGACACAAGACGAGAACAAGTGGACTAACCTAACGAAAATCAAATCATAAACCTAACGAGACAGACAGGATATGAAAAGGGACACGGGCAAAACATAACAAAACCAAATCCAATCAAATCAAATTCACATCAACTAAAACACAGGTCATGACACCTTGAGCCTATCCGAGCCGACCTTAGCGAGACGCAGTACAAGCTGAATGGTTGCCTGCCAATTACACGGCACTCTATAAACAACATTCACATTAGGCACGGGCTGATATTAGATTCTGACAGCATGGTAACCGTGAGCCAAAATATTGTACGGTGTCAAAATTACAGCTGTAAAATGACCTTTTTTCAAATATTTGGGTGAATAAAAAACATTTGTGTCCCATTGAACACAATATATTTTATTTTTAAACAAAATATTGAATAGTTAGTACCGAAAAAATGTTTACCATGTTAAGTTCATCACTGGTGAGCTATTTTTAGAACATTTAGAAAATGTATCAAAACAAAATAAATCCATGTTTGCAGTATCTGTTTTGGTCTTGCCCCCCTCTTCCTCCGTGTGTTAACTGCCATCTGTTTGCGAGCTAAGAAGGGGGGGGGGGGGATAATTGGAGGCAACTAACTTCAAAAGAGGTGGACCATTTACTGAACTGCGCCAGCAACCAATCCTATTGTGCCTTGCTTAGACATCCCCTCAAAAAAAGAAAAGGGCCCATTACCGGTGACAGCCAGTAATAGCCATTATTATTAAAACCTTGACTTTTTAAAACCACAGCCCATGCCGGCTCTTAAAATAACAATCATGCTTGTTTTTATAATGGGGGACGAATCCATACAGGCACATGGAGAACCCCACACACGAAGATTCTAACCTGTGCCAATACACAAACAAGCAAATACGATGCGCTGCAATTATTTTATTTCTATTTTTGCTGTGACAGCCTAGTAGTTACATATGCTCATTATAACTTGGCTAAAACAACAAATCTTCTGAGCACAGGAGCAACTTTACAGCGCAGGTCTTATAAGGTGTCAGAGCCATCATAGCATCAAAAGAGTTTGTCTGCATCGGACTTCCTGATTTAGTAACCGTCCCGATCCATTTCCCACTTTAGTTTGCCCAATATTTACATTTGCATCACTGGTCTGGTGGTGCAGGGAACCAACTCTCCCTCTGAAGTCTACACTTGTATCTGTCCTGGCTGTTCTGACCCACTGAATTCACAGAGGGTGCCCGTGAGGCTGCACCTGCTTGCGGTCGCACCGGTTGATGCAAGCGGTCGGCTTTGGTGTGAGTGTGCGTGACAAAATGACAACTTCCAGGCCTGCTCTGGCTTGGGAAACTTTATATATCTCCTGTGTTTCCTTTTTCAACATTTGACAGTTTTAGCTCAGACACCTAATTTTCCAAAATATGCTTTAAAATAGATTTGTAGAAGATATATTAGTTAGTGTATACTCATGATGTACACTTTTTTTCCTCAACGGTATAATTGTACTTTGAGATTGATGTAGCCTATTCATATTTGCACATTTTTAAATCCCACACAGATGTCCCAGACATCCCTCTATAGACATAAATACCATGTATCACTAAACCAAAAATGCACAACAGGAAACATTTAGACAAGAAATATTTTAGTTCGTCCAGATGACTCCAAAAGTGTGTTTGTATTGTAAGGATGAAACAAGGATGATTGAGAGTGACAGTGTGGTCTGCAAGGAGTAGCTCAGACTGTGTGTGTGTTCTGTTCTGTTCTGTCGACTAGATGTCACTTCTTCATGGTACGATTCTAAAGTTTCATCCCATTACATTTACTCGCTGCTGTTGTCTTTCAGGAAACTATGGGACTCCAAACTAGCGGATACATCATCCAGGTAAGCTCCCTTCTTAACTCATTCACTGCCATAAATTCATTTAAAAAAACGATTATTAAAAATGAGGGGTGACGGGCGATGACATTTTTTAATCGTAATTAATGGCATGACTTCACTAGTTAACTCACGATTAATCTCAAATTTTATGTCTCTTCTAAATGTACACAAAAAAATTCTAGGGTTTATACTCTTGTTAACAAATGTGGGAAAAAAATGTTGAACTAATAGAAATAGTTCAAATGATTTTTTGACGTTTATAGCCGTCAATGGCAGTGAATGAATAAAAAAAAAGATTATTAAAAATTCGGGGCGTCAGATGATTAACATTTTTAATCGTAATCAACCGCATGACTTCCTTCACTAGTTAACTCACGATTAATCACAAATTGTATATCTGTTATGCAATTTAAAAAAATCTAGGTTTTCATACTCTTGTTAACAAAAGTGTGGGGGAAAGCTAAACTAATAGAAATACTTCAAATGAATTTTTGACGTTTATAGCCGTCAATGGCAGTGAATGAGTTAAAAAAAAGTACAGCATTCACACCTGCCTGCACTTTACATCCAACATTCCTGCTCAGACTGAGGACGCAGATCACCAAGAAGGCCTACTGGGTGGAGAAGGTGCAGTGTCAGGGCCTGGAGGTCTCCTTGTCCCAGTGCCAGGCTCAGCTGGCCCTCCGCAGGAGAGATGGTCCATGCGCGGGAGGCATGCACGCTGTTGTCCGCTGCGTCCCTGGGCCACAGTTTGCGCGCAACGGACGAAGACATTCAACACATTCTGTGTCGGTCAGTTCGGGGGCTCCTCATATCATCATTGGAAGGGGTGAAATGGTTGTAATTGATGGATTGACACTGTCAGAGAGATCACACTTAACAATGCTTATCATTGTGATTTTAGTTTATTTATTTCATCATACAAAAATATTAATGATATGTGTATTTATTTATAAAATGGGAGAATGTCAAAGTATTAAACATCTCATTGTGTTGCAGTGCAGTTCCTTATACCACTGCCTATAATGCATGTAAAGTTAGTTTTTTGAAGCTTGCCTTAAAAGCTTAGTGGTGTCCAAACTACAGCCTGGGGGCAATTTGTGATCCACCATCCATTTTTCAGTGGCCCTTAACAAAAAAAAATAATTTGACATGGTCTGCAATTTTTAAAGAAAAAACAAATGTGGAGGTGGGTTGAATGAAAAAGGAGGGTTTAAATAAATAGATGCCACTACTAATAAGTTGTTTTAGATACTGTCAAGTTTTTCTAAACATGTAAAGATCCAAATAAACTATGACTAACATAATGCAATTTATTTCCAAAACACTAGTGAATCAAGATATTCCAAGAGATTCTGCTCTGTTTCTGATATATGAAAATATCACATTAATGATCCTCAAAGGGGAAGTCAACCCTAAACAATTCGTGACAATAATATATGTGACCTCACTAGTCTAAACATGACATTCTGATTAATATTACATTTGTGGAATATTAGTTATGCATCAAAATCCAGCTGTTTTTATCCAATTCAGGGGGTGGCCATTTTGCCACTTGCTGTCGACTGAAGATGACATCACAGTTGCTCAGGGCTCAGGCAACGACCAATCACAGCTCACCTGTTTTCTGAAGCTGAGCTGTGATTGGTTGTGGCAAAATGGTTGCCTTCTGATATTGATTAAAATAGATTTAATAGAAAGATAATCAAATTACCTAGAAAATACAAACAATATATAATTGCTTGCTTAGTTGATTTGAGCATGTTTAATAAATGATATGTCAAATAATTTTTAAAGTGACCCTTGCATCCTTATATTTTTCTGTATTTGGCCCTTAAATAAAAAAAAGTTTGGACACCTCTGTCCTAGTTGAAGGGATCCTCTATTAAGTAGAAATATTTTTTTGTCTTCAATATTTTGGTTAAAACCACAAAGAGGTTTTAGGGAGAACCTGCAAACAAACATGAAAAAAAAAACAAGTGAGCTGAAGATTGAACACAGAAACGGAAAACTCCACATTCTAAAATAAAAAGCATCTCAACATGCTTTACAAAAGCAAATGTTGACTCGTTCTGCTTTTTCCAACCAGAGCGACGTGCGTCTGAAGGCGGGGCCCCGCCTTGGGGAGGGTCGCGTGGAGGTTCTGAAAGAAGGCAAGTGGGGCACAGTGGCGGACCACCAGTGGGACATCACCGACGCCAGCGTTGTCTGCAGAGAGTTGGGCTTCGGAACGGCCAAGGAGGCCCTGACCAGGGCTCAGCTGGGAGAGGGTGAGACGGCACACATGTGCACAGACTTCCATTACGTGTGGAAGCACCTGATTGCAAAATGTTGTACCACTCAGTCTTCTGCTTTCGACGTGGATTTTCTATACTCCAGGAAGCCGGAGTTTATGATCACTGATTGTGACTAGCGTCCTCACTCGCGTTCACACCTATAAGGGCAAATTAGAGGCTTACATAAAACCAGCCAGCTTGTTTTTGGACTTGGGGCAGAAAGAACTGAACAAAGCCAAGATACAAGAATATTCGTCCTTTGATGCCGCAGTGCTAATCATTGGTGCTGTGTGACTTTATTTCTAAACTATAAAACTAAGACACAAGGTTGCTTAAGTGGACTTGTTGATCCTTTTGACAAGAAATGTGCAGTTTATAAAAACAATCCCATGTGAAGCACTATATTAACACCAACTATTATAGCATTGTGAACGTCACCGTGTCTGCATGGCACACATGCTGTGTTGTTGACACTTTATTTGCTCATAATTTTAAAGTGGTTATGGTTTGGGCGTTAGGCTTAGGGCATATTATTTTCATTCATTAATTTGAAGAGGAAGATTTAAGCAATCCCAAAATATGTTGTTTTTCTACTAATTACAGTTCATTACTTTTTGGATGACATCTGACTTAAATTCCCATGAGAACGGGGTCAGACTAAACAGCAACGACCAAGCAGAGAAATAAACTCTGACAAAAACGTTTATAGCTCGACTGCTGCTTAACGAAGAAGCTGATGGTTGACTGCATCTACCCATGGCCAGTTGTTTGACCAGTAGAACGCCCGGAGCTCTCAATGGCGTGTAGTGTACACACATACTCTTGGTCCTGGAAGGCTGCCATTCAGTCGTCTTACAAAAACAATTTAAAATGTTTCCCAAACAAATGCTGAGTTCCTATCAATTGTTCTCGCTGTGCTGCACTTCTGCTGCAATTTAGTTAATTTCCTGCTATTATCTTTCTGCCCAAATACAGCTGCATTTCCTTCTCTCCACTTTCCTTAATGAAGTAATTCATGGAAACCTTTTAGGGTTCTTAAAGTAGGTGCCTGCGCTTGCGTTATGTCTAAATAATGACCATGGTGAATGTCACAGTGAAGCGTTGCGGGTTGAAATGTTTCTAGACAAAGTTCAGGCCAATTTTTTGCCATGTTGCACAAACACAGCAGAGTGGTCTGGGCCCTGCTGGAGTTCTGGGAGGGCTCGTGGGTGGTGCAGTTTGAGAAGAGGGACCTGACTCAAGGCTTGGTGACATCAGTGGCTATTTGAGTGAAAAAAATATATAGGGCTTAATAAAACTTTGGACTCACACACCTTCGCAGGCTTCAGCAAGTTCAAAGATTTTTGGCTGTGGTGAGCTAGATGGAGTGTGCACTGTGCAGTAATTCAGGCAAAAGGCGCTCTTTCTCTCTCACAGGCGTGAGCCACATCAAGAGGTCTGAGCATTAATCACAACACAAATCAGTACAGAGAGGATGTTTGTAACTTTATTCTGCTGCGGACGGCTGTCTTACAATGATAATGATGACAACAACATAATTATGGTATGATGCGTAATATAATGAATATTGGTAAAACTATTTGCATGTCTGGGTAAATCGTGTGATGTGTATTAGGGTTACCTAGTATGAGAAAAAAAAGACAAAAAGAGATTTGAAGTTGTCATGATAAGATTTAAAGCCACTGTGAGGAGATTTAAAGCCATCGTAATAACATTTAAAGTCATCCTGATGAGATTTGAAGTCACCATGACAAGATTTGAAATCCTCATGATGTGATTTAAAGTCATCATGATTAGATTTGAAATCGCCATGATGAGATTTAAAACCATCGTGATGAGATTTGAGCTCATCATGGCGAGATTTTAAAATCCTCATGACATCATTTAAAGTCATCATGATGAGATTTCAAGCCACCATGACGAGATTTGAGGTCACCATGGCAAGATTTAAAATACTCATAATGTGATTTTACGTCGGCATGACAAGATTTAAAGCCATCGTAGCAAGATTTAAAGCCATCATAATGAGATTTGAAGTCACCATGATGAGATTTAAAATCGTCATGGCGTGATGTAAAGTCATCATGATAAGGTGTGAAGCCATCGTGACGAGATTTCAAATCGCAATGATGAGATTTAAAGCCACCGTGACAAGATTTAAAGCCATCATGACGAGATTTGAAGCGTAGATTTATAAGTCTTTGCTTTAAAGTCATCATGACGAGATTTAACGTTGTCATCATAATGTCAGTTGACGAGAGAAACCTGAGGTAACATACAAACATATACACATTAAGTCACATTTGTTTCGGTATGTTAACTTTAATGCCGTCACGGACATCCTACTTCAGGATTCTCTCGTCAACTGTCATTATGATGACTAAATCTCGTTATGACGTCTTCAAATGTCATCATGATGACTTTAAATCTTGTATGTTTCTTTTCTTGCTAGGTGACCCTAATACACAGTTATAAAATCTAAATGGGTTTCTAATGAGGAGACTACATACAGCACATTTCCAGCTGCAATTTCCATAATTATTGCATGACATGAAAAGGTTCCAACACTGATATTTGCCTGAATGTTGCCATCCTAGGTTCCGGTCCCATCCACATGAACAGCGTCCAGTGCACAGGCAGGGAGCGTTCCCTTGCGGAATGTCCATCCAAAGGGGTTCCCCTGTACACCATCAAGCACAACCAGGATGCGTCGGTCCGCTGCAATGTCCCCTACACCGGCACTCAGACCACAGTGAGGCGCACACGTCCACAGGTTCCACACGCCACCCGATGGCAGCGGTCGACCATACAAAACAAACTCTTTGCTTTCAGGTGAGACTTGCTGGAGGCAGAGACAAAGCCGAGGGTCGCGTGGAGGTGTTGATCGAGGTGGGCGGAGTGAAGCGCTGGGGTTCGGTCTGCAGCGAGAACTGGGGCATCAACGAGGCCATGGTGGTGTGCCGGCAGCTTGGCTTGGGTTTCGCCTCCAGAGCTCACCAGGTAATCAGCACTATCAATAATATGCATAATATCACACTTTATGTCACTCCCTTTTTTGGCGCTTATCCTTTGTACTCCCACGTTTCCCTTTCCTCTGGGCTGCTGTTTGTGTGTCTGCGCTGTGTTATTACCGAGGCCTGAGGTAATTATAGGCTTCTCGAAGGTCCACTTCAGGCACTCTGAAAATAAAAGAAGGAAAGTAAGGCAAAGAGAAATCGGCAGAAATTCTCAGGGAAAACAAGCTGAAAATAGGGCCGCGCATGGAAAGGGCAGAGTTGGGCATTTAAAAGGCGCATTGAAACTGGGAAAAAAGAGTGTAAAATGTGATAATACGTACTGATAGATTCTATTAAAAAAACGGGCTTGAAGTCTTAAAGGCACCTTTCAACTGTGCAAAAACGTTCCCCTCTCATGTGTGTCCAGGAAACTTGGTACTGGACGAGCTCCAGTGACGCCCGTGATGTGCTTCTGAGTGGAAGTCATTGTACGGGCTCTGAGCTGTCCATCCAGCAGTGTCGCAAAAACACACACGTCTACTGTCCCAGAGGTGGCGACGGCAGAGCCGCTGGGGTCACCTGCGTGGAGAGTGAGCCAAAAACAAACACTTATAAACAAATATTTGTTGTACAATGACTTGGAACTCCCCCTTGTGTCCCCTGCCAGGCGCTCCTGACCTGGTCGTGGATGCCCAGCTGCTGCAGGAGTCATCTTACCTGGAGGACAGGCCTCTTCACCTGCTCAGCTGTGCCAACGAGGAGAACTGCCTCTCCTCTTCTGCTGCCAGGATGAACTGGCCTTACGGGCACCGCCGACTGCTGAGGTTTTCCTCCCGTATCATGAACAATGGCCGTGCCGATTTCCAACCTCGGGCCTCCAGGGAGAACTGGATTTGGCATCAGTGTCACAGGTACGATAGGGCTCACAAGAGTCAATTGCAGTCCCTCAAGCTAAGAACTTTTCAGGATCCTCTTTATTGATTACCTGATTGTTTATATCAAGGCTGAGACTGACCTCAGAGCAGCTTGACTTCTTTACTCAGCTGCTGAGGTTTCATGTCCTAAAGCAAAAGAGGCAGAGCTCCGAGTTTCTTCCAGCTTCAATCACTACCCTCCCAAGCAGCCAGCACATTGGTTTGGTTTCCCACTTTTGCTCGTGCCGCTTGCGGGAATGCTTCTATAACGAGAGGCCGAGCGACAGCACACAGATAAACAACCCACTGTGAGACGCCTTTGTAACTGCACAACAAGATTTATCTTTACTATATTTAGTATCTGTAGAAATTCTTCTCCTTCTTCTTCTTCTTCTGCTTCTCTGAAAAACAATCACATTTTTGGGGACCTAAATATTTACGAAAACTCACCAAACTTTGCACACTCGACCAGCGAAATTTTTTTTTGATTATGTAGTTGTCATTACAACATGGCTCTATAGCGGCCCCTAGAGTGGAAAAATAAAAAACAATCCCGACACATTTGACCTAGGGTTACGAAAATTGGCAGGCACGTGTAGCACCCCGAGACGCACAAAAAAGTCACCAGAAGCCATGTTCTAAAATGTACAGGAAGTGAGCTATGAATTCATAAATGTCCAATTTTGGCTAATTTTTGCGTATTCCCAGTGGTCATAATTTTTACCCCTTTGCCAACAGTTTTCATCCGATTGTCTTCTTCGTGTATCATCTCAAGACCTGTGACAACCACTGGGGGGGAGATCTCGAGTTTTTGAAATACTATATGACGGGAATGCCCAAATGAAATGTTGAGAAAGTGTGTATTGCTCCAGACAAAAGAAAAACACAACAAAGCAAAACAAAGCTATTATAAAAGTACACAATCGAAATTTGTCAGATACCAAGAAAATCTGCTGTAAATTATTTGACTGAGATCATCAAAGAAAGTTCAAGTGAATTACAGAATTTTGTTAAAATGTCGCCCTTTCCTATTTCTTAGGCACTACCACAGCATTGAGGTGTTCACCCACTACGATCTGCTGACCCTCAATGGAACCCGGGTGGCTGAAGGTCACAAAGCCAGCTTCTGTCTGGAGGACACCTACTGCCCCGAAGGTCAGACAATTTCAAAGAAAAATAAATTTTGCCAATGATCACAAAAAGCATCACATTAAAACGATCTAACCCTTTTGACTCTCAGGTCTCTATAAGCGCTATTCCTGCTACAACATGGGTCAGCAAGGCATCTCGATTGGCTGCTGGGATACGTACCGCCATGACATTGACTGCCAGTGGATCGACATCACGGACGTGCGACCTGGTGAATACGTCTTCCAGGTGAGGACAAATTTTTTTCGAGAAAAATACTTGCCAGGAAGACGTCACTTTGTTTTGCAAGTTTCCATGTAAGCAGCACTTTTAGTTTGGTCTTCTGTGTGAAATCCCAAAATTGCAATTCATCATTCACAGTATTTTAAGAGATTTTTCCCACCTTCTATAATGCCCTCGCTTGTGGGAAAGGAGAGCCACCATTGCAGATTTTTTGACATTTATTGAACGCCATAATAACAGTAAAACCCAAACAAATGAGCACACTCACGCAAAAACTGCTGTTGACCACAGCTCACGATGAAACACTCACACTCACCAATGTCACATGCAAATTGACCAGGCTCTTAAAGACACAGGCATGTATACAGACTACAATGCAGGTGTTTTTTCTATTTTATAATTGCATTTTTTTCTTTTTTTCTTCCATTAAGTTTAAAATGGCCAACATTTACAGTGTGTCTTAAATTAAAATGAGCGGTGTGTGCAAAACTAACAAAATAAAAACTCAAACTAAAATTAAATTTAAAAAAACATTTCAGTGAACAAAATAAAATGGAGTGCTATTATATGTTTTAAAAAAAGAAGTCGCTAACTAACTGAAATTTTATTTTACAGTTTTCGTCTTTGTGAGTTAATTTCGTACATGAGCTTTCAGTGTTTATTTATTTTAAATGTTATTTATATTGGTGTTAGTTAGAAGAAAGGTCGAACAGTTGTTTGGAATTGTAGTACTTTGTTATGACCCTTTTTTTAAATCGTGCTCTCTACAAATGGTCAATAATAATAAATAAATAAATAAATAAATATATATATATATATATATATATATATATATATTGCAAAAAATATATAACTATTATAAGCCTGGTGCCAATAATTATTTAAAAATAATTAATTAATTAATTAATTAATTACATAAATAAATAATAATAAATTGTATATGGTCTCTCGATATGGTGGAGTTTCACCTAATGAGGGCGGATCTGGAACGTGTAACCCGCAATGAATGGGGGTTCACTGTCTTAGGTTAACTGAAGACTCCAGCTTTCAGGAAACTTGAACAGTATAAACGGTATGGACGGGTGAACATTTAGTCACCTGGCATATACGCCCTAAACGAATGCCAAGTTGCATGCGAGTGTGTTGAAAAGGGGAAACGCAGTTTAAAATCTGCAAGCGCATGTGGGATAAAAGCGATAACCAACTATAATTGTAGCAAAGTGGCTCTTGGCGAAGCATTCAGCCATTCAGGTACGCCATATGCATGTTGTTGCAGGGTGTGTGTATTTAAAGCAAGTACATTTAATGTGGCTTTATATAGAAAGTAGACCTGCTATTAGTGAGAGAGCGGAGCTTCTTGGCCAGCGGACAAACTCCCAGCACTTCACATGATTTTTTTTTTTATGTTGAACTCAGTTGGTCTTGTCTGTTCCTAAACGTCCAATCTACTGTGCTGACTACTCATCTGTTCTCCCGCTCTGTCATTTGTTCTATTTTTGACTGCAAACTAAGTGGCACCACGTAGATGTTGCTAACGCTTTCTAATTAGTTTCTAAGCGTTTGCGTTATCAGAGATGCTTTACATCAGACGTGCATGTGTGCTGCTGCATGGCACACGACCGGACGTCAAAGGAGAGAGATTTGCGACGACGTGACCCGGCAGCTGTGCATACATTTCATAAGGAGAGAAAGCTGGAGGGAGGGAGATCGCAGATGCTTGCTTTGGTTTCTTCAAGCAGCTGGGTGTGGCCTTTACCCAAAAATCACAGCCGTTTTTAGGACCATTTGTTTCAAACGATGAGTCACGTCGACCCCAACTCGATGGCCCCTTACTGCAATTAACGTTTAATCTATGCAGTCTATAGGCGGAGTGACATAGGCTATTTTTACATTCACATTAAAAAAAACTTTAAAGAAGTACAGTATATATATATATATATATATATATATATATATATATATATATATATATATATATATATATATATATATAAAAAAGTGTGCTACAAGCCTTGGATGACTAATTTTGTCTGTGAACTAAACTAAAAGACTAATACTTATGAATAGTTGAAGTAGGTGATGTATGTAGGTTATATATCCATCAACTTCACAACATTAAAAGTCGTTTTTTTTATATTATGACAGTGTGTGGTCACATGATCTGTTTGATGTGTGCATGGGCAACATAAATTTACAGTAAGCGCTTTAGTCATATAGCAGCAGGCAGCACAGACGGGGCGGAAAACATCAAGTCGCGGCAACCGAGCACGGCTGCAGTCTAATGACAGGCTGCAATTTGAATCTAAACCAAAACTGTCATCTGCATCCCTCGGCTCTTTTTTCTATCCTGCGCCGAGATAACAGTGGAAAGTGATGTCATTCATCTCTTTAACCCCCAATTTGAGCAATTTAGAAAAAGAGAGAACAAATAATCCATCCAATGGAAGGCTGTCAAAAGTTCTTGTTTCTTCTCTTGCATTATTAAAAAGATCTTTGGGCTTCGTCTAAACAGAAAGCCACTTTAGGGCTCCAGTGCTGCAGGGGGGGCGGGAGAAAAAAATCTGCGTCAGCTTTATACAGCTGGACTCGCAATATAATTATCGTAAATAAAGTGGAATCAAACCATTGCCAAAGGTTTAGATGAAAAGACACACCCACTGCATGTCTACAAATATTCTTGGACATATTCTCATGGGAATTCAGCTGTAGATCTTTGAAAAATAAGCAATACACTCAGCAGAGGCTTCATTCGGGTTTTATGCTAGTACAAATGTTTTGTATACGAATGACTTACATCTGTGTGATAAAATGTGTCCCTCCTTTTACAGGTGGAGGTCAACCCATCTTTGGATATGGCCGAATCTGATTTCAAGAACAATGTGATCCGCTGTCGGTGTAAATATGACGGAGCGCGCGTGTACATGTTCGGATGCCATGCAGGTAAAGTTGAAAAAGAAAGGATGAGGTGGAATGAGATGAGATTGGATGGGAGGGGAAGGATGAGATCAGATGAAAAGAGATGAGAATTTTTGATGCAAAGAGATTTTATGATGCTGGACAAACTGAGATTGAGGACTGAATGAGATTGGGATGAAAAGATATTAGGGATCTGTTTATCTGAGATTGAGTATAAAATGAGATTAAGGATGATAAAGTTGAGGGTGATATGATATTTGGTATGAGACGCGATTGAGGATCAGATAAAATGATATTTAGGATGAGATGAACTGAGATTGAGGATAAAATTAGATTGATCATGAAAACTCATGCTTAGATTAAGGATGAGAAGAGATTGAGGATCAAATAAAATAGAGGTGATCCTCAAACTCATCTCATCCTCACTAGAGGATGAGATGAGCTTGATGATCAGATGAGATAAAATTGAGGATCAGATGGAATTGGGGATGAGAAGAGATTGGGGACCTACTGATCTGAGATTGGGGACAAAATGAGATGAACGATGAGATAAAATTGAGGATCAGATCAAATGAGATTGAGGATGAGATAAACTGGAATTGAGGATAAAATGAGATTCAGCGTGAGATGAGATTAAGGATGAGATGATATTGAGGATCAAATGAGATGAGTTTGAAGATCAGATGAGATTGAGGATGAGATGAGGTTAAGGATGAAATTAGATTGAGGATCAACTGAGATTGAGGATAAAATGAGATGAGATTGAGAATGAGATTGAGGATGAAATGATTTGAAAATTAAGATGAGATGAAATGAGATTAAGGAGGAGATTCGATTGAGGATGAAATGCAATGGCAATGAGGATGATATAAAATTGAGGATTGGATGAGAGTGGGGATGAGATGATGATATTGGAGGGTATGATGATATGAAACATATGGGATGAGGCAGGATTAGCAGGACTAAAGTGGGATGAGATGAGATCAAATGAGATGAGAGAGCATGTGAGATTAAGATGTTTTTTCAGATTTTAGTGTGGGTGACAAAAAGGGAGTGGATAAACTCAGATCGGTTGGAGATGAGGTGACGGGATGAAATAGTGATGATATGATATGAGATTAGATTATCCAGACTCTCTTGAGTCTTGTGTGACAAGAGGGGACACTGAAACAGGATGGGATTAGATGGGAAGGGGGGGGGGTTGAGGGAATGAGATGAGACGCCATCCCATAATGTAATTTTGCCGCTTGATGTGTTCCATCAGGTGATGCTTACAGCGCTGATGCCGAGGACTTGTTCGACCACCAGCGCCAGATCAGCAACAACTTCCTGTGAATGGATGATGACACCGATAAAGGGGCAGAAGAACCATTCGACTCCTCAGTACAGCTCAACACAACAAGACAAAGAGGTCGAGAGACAAGAATAAATGAGAGGGCGAGGGGGATTTTGAAGGGAAATGAATGCATTTGGGAATTTTGCTTGACTGTCTGTTTAGAGAGACAGTTTAAGTCGAGATGAATAAAGGAGAAATGTTGAGAAGTTAAAAAAATGAAAGCACACATCATACAAAATGTCGACTAACGTGCATTTTCTGACCATTTGAAATGATTCCGATTTGTTTTTTTCAATATATATGATTCCAAAACTAAATCATGACAACAGAAGGTAAAGACATGAAGGCACCACATAGACACAGGTAACATCTGTCTGCTTGCATTCACTTTCCAATTGCAAATGTTTTTTTCCCAAACTAATACACCTGTGTGCTTTTTGGTTTTGAATGAAAATCAACTCTTTTTTTTTTTACTCCATGGTGCTATTTTGCCTTATTTGAATAAATATTGTAATGTATTGCACATGTATTGTCATGTACAGTTTTATATTACCTCTCTGGAAACAATGTTAGGTCTCTAATTTATGCAGATTTTATTGTACTTTTGAGTTGGCATTGTCCGTGTGTGGCTGTGTTTTGTATTGTTAATTTTATCTGAGAGATCATTTACTTGTTTGTTCTTCACCTGTTCAACAGTGGTAACATCAAATGAGACCTGGAGGCACCACAGTAGTGCACCTTAAACATTACTTAAATGGTAGAGCAAGAATAAACATCAGAATGACAAACATGCTTATTTAAGGAATGGTTATTTTTCCAATAAACGATTTTGCACAATAAAGATAAAGATTAATGTTAGGATTTAGCTGAATCTGCTCAGGCAAATATTACCTTTAAAATGGACGTTTAAAGTGTGTTTGCTTACAACGCATTGTGCAATCAGATTGCCACAGTGCTCAGACTTTGACAGTTAAAAATACATTGTAAAAAGCGCAACTGCCATTGCTATCTTCTCTCGGGGCTCTTTCCAACCACCTCCACTGACACGCATGCATCACACTCTGCTCATGTCCAAATTCACAAGGCTGGCTCCTCCGAAGGGCGAATTTGTCGGCTGCATGACGTCACTCATGGCGCGGCGAGACAGCACGCACGGACTTACATATGAATGAATTGTCATTACTGCTTGCCGGTAGCACGTTGACCGTCAAATCATTCACGTGGAAATCAGTCATAAATCCGTGCGTGCTGTCGAGTCGCGCCGGGAGTGACGTCATGCAGCCAACAAATTCTGCCTTTGGAGGACCCAGCTTTGTGAATTTGGACACAGGCAATGTCTAATCTCACAACTGTGACTTTTAGACACATGGGTCATTTTCAGTGAAATGACAACGGTCATGCAAAATCCACCCAGTTTAATTCCATCTCAAGGGGCAGCCATTTTGCCGCTTGCTGTCGCCTGAAAATGACATCAGACTGTAGTTGCTCAGGGCTCAGGTAACAACCAATCACAGCTCAGCTACAAAAACAGAAGCAACCAATCACGGCCCAGCTTCGGAAAACAGGTCAGACGTGATTGGTCGCTACCTGAGCAACTGTGATGTCATTTTCAGTCGAGAGCAAGTGGCAAAATGGCCGTCCCCTGAGTTGGGTGGATTTTGCTGCTTGCCAGTAAATCATATTCCACAAACACAACATATTAATTCAAATAACATGTTTAGAATAAATAATAATAAATAAAAAAAATTGGGGGGTTGACTTCCTCAACTGCCAGTGAGATCAAGTCCGGGCTTCGGCCTTCCTGGGTGGAGTTTGTATGTTCTCCCCGTGCTTGCGTGGGTTTTCTCCGGGTACTCCGGTTTCCTCTCACATTCCAAAAACATGCATGGCAGGTGAATTGGACACTCCAAATTGTCCATAGGTGTGATTGTGAGTATGGTTGTTCGTTACTGTGTGCCCTGCGATTGGCTGGCAACCAGTTCAGGGTGTACCCCGCCTACTGCCCGAAGCCAGCTGGGATAGGCTCCAGCAACCCCCGCGACCCTTGTGAGGACAAGCGGTACAGAAAATGGATGGATGGATGGATGGACTTCCTCAAAGGTTTTAATTAGCCAAAGGTCACTAAAATAGCTAGCACTACTCTTTGCTAGCACATTTTTAACCAAAGGAAGCTTTTTTTCCCCTTTGGATGGTGTCTAATGTTTTATTTGCTCCATGATACCCAAGTCCGTGTACAACACACTGAAGGACAAACTGGTCCTCAGGAACCATCCATCATTTCCTTTTGATGACTACGTGTGAAGCGTCCAGCTGGCACTGCAAAGAAGCAGCTTTTGACTCCGATTTTGGGTCCCACACGATGATTCAGCTGCTGGGGTGAGTCAAGGATACAGGGAGATGCACCTCTTTTTTTTGGGGGGGGGGGTCACATTTAGGAAATTTGATCTATATTTGATTGGCTGGCAACCAGTTCAGGGTGTGCCCCACCTGCTGCCCGAAGCCAGCTGGGATAGGCTCCAGCACCCCCGCGACCCTTGTGAGGAATAAGCGGTTAAGAAAAATGATGGGATGGATGGATCTATATTTGCTTTAATTCCACTGAGCAAATGTTCACAAAGATCTTTAAAAATAGAATGAAGCTTCTGAAACAAGAACATGTTCATTTTGAAGTTTGAGGAAGAACTGATTATGCAAAAGGTAATGCTTTTTATTTAAAAAGTATAGTCAAAACTCTTTCCCCCCCTCCCCCCCTTTCAGTCAGGCTTTAACTTTCAAAAGAGATGTATCAGCTGAAATAAATGGCAGCGTTCCATGTGTTCAGTCTTATATTTAGCTATTGTGCCGTCTCATCCAGCAGACTGTACTTAGCTTACATAAAATGTTTTTCTCCTTCACTTTGGGAACAACAGAGCGCTGAGAAGACAAAAAGTGAATGTGCAAGAGTTATAATGAGCAATGCGGCATATAGAAGAAGTGTGTTACCGGTATTCTTTACTTTTCATAAACAAACACCACCCCAGACTCAAATAACTCAATAGTTCACATTTCATGAAATAAACACAGGTCATGTTTTTATTTTTTTATTATTCCCTTCAATTCATTTGTCCTCAGTTCATAATATAATCAAGTTGCAGAAAACGTTCACCTCAAATGACTCCCAAGCCGTCAATGGGAGGTTCCTCGTACAAGAGATTATGTACATGACATGACTACCATTGCACCCTCATTTAAAACTAAAAATATGCTAAATAGCATTTAAACCACATGTTACACAAGCCTAGAGAAAAATATAGTACAGTATTTACATTACTGGACAATGACAGCCATACACATTTAATGAAGACTATTTGTATGCACACAAGAAATCTAACATCTTGAAAAGTAACACATTTACTGCAATTTACCTTTTAAAAACAATTTCAAAATGTAATCATTTCTTTTAAAATGGCCTGGTAATAGAGAATTACAAAGTGATGTCTCTGCGTGCATTATCTAAATTGCAAGTGCAGAAAAACTTGAGAATAGAGACACGTGGTTGCTTATAGTTTTCAGTGAATTAATGAGTCTTCAAAAAACCCGAAGGGTTTTTGAGGTAAGGTAACCTCAGGGGAGTATCCACCCCTGTATAATAAAAACAAAACATGATGAGTCTACAGTAACGTGACGTAACGCTGCACACTTGGATGATGGTGGGACTTGATGTCTCCAGGCGTGGCCTGAAAGGAGCCAAGCGAATCAAAGCGGAGACGCTTTCGCTCCAATCACTTTCCCTCCCAAGCATCTTCCCTCTGTTTGGCTGCCAGACGCTTTTGTTCTGGAGGAGAAATCACAGACACAATTAGACTTTCAAGCAAAGCGCGTAAATACTGTACGAGTGTGGACACGTGGCAGCAAAGCTGGGGACAAAATGTTCAGGACTTGATGCACGTCTGCACTGGCTCCTAAAGAGCACAGTAGGACATCCATACTAAGGACAAAGGGAGCTTTTTTTTGCCTTCCTGGACGGCAGTTCAGTGGACAGCCACTTGTGGTTTATTGTGCCTATATACTTATGTTCCTTCTGCGAAGGGAAAGGCTGCTGCGCTGATTATAGACTTGCTTTGAGCCACACAGCAGTGGACAGAGAGCAACTTCATTTTGTCCAACGCAACTTTACACTTGATTTGCTAAGTGGGAGAAGAGCTCCCACTTGTGGTAAAAGTGTGCTGGTGCAGCAAGGATTTTTTGGGGGGCTTTGACGGAAGTTGGGAAATTTGTCACCCTCTGGTGGGCAGTCTCCCTGCTAAATCATGGATTTCTTTCTTTTACAAACAAAAAACTGAAAAGTAGGGCGTGTTAAAGTATTCACCCCCTTTTCTCTCAGTGCAGCCAAGTGACTCCAGAAGTTCCCTGATGACTTCTCAGCCAATAGGTCATGCCAAACTGCAATAATGCGTGGGTCTACTGTAGAGCTGTCATAATTAATCGATTATCAAATGAACCAACAACTATTTTAATAATCGAGTGATCATTTAGAGCAACTGTTAATCAAAATAAGACATTTGTTAATAAATACTTTTACTTTGGAAAACGATGACCAAACTAGTGACTGAATCCGTTTCATAAAGATTGGTTAGTAAAACATCGATCCCTCTCATGTGATATTGCTTAATTATTGGTAAGTTGTTTTTGACCACTAAACAATACTCAATAACCAAAATAACTGGGGGGAAAGAAATTGGGGGGAAAAATTGTAATACACTTGAATGCAAAATACAATTTTATCCGATTATTCATTCATTGTAGGGACGTATTGAGCCATTTTCAGCAGTAAGAAGATATTTTGTCTATAATTAATGTGATAACTTCATAATTTTTCATGAACAATGAATACTTTTAAAAACTAATTTTGCCACTTGCTATCGACTGAAGATGACATCACCTGTGCTCAGGAAACTGGTGACGACCAATCGTGGCTCAGTTTGCTGACCAAACCCATAAAAACAGGTGAGCCGTGATTGGTCGTCACCAGTTTCCTCAGCACAGGTGATGTTATCTCCGATCAACAGCAAGTTTGTTTTTAAAAGTATTAATTGAACATGAAAAATAATGACATTATCACATGAATTCTGGACAAAATATTAACTCTACTGCTGAAAATGTCTCAGTGAGTCAATTATCTGATTACTCATTCATTAATCAATGGCATAATCCATTGAATAATCGATTCTAAACATTTTAGTGACAACCGCAGTCCACTGTACTCGGTTTTTAAATCTACCTCTGGCCTCTTGGAGCTTCCTCTTCTCTGCCTCCCGCTGCTCCTTCGTCACAGTGCTTTTCACACCGAGGGCGCCGATCACAAGCCTGCGAGCCAGGGCTGCGCTGGTCTGAGGTCTCTCCTGAGCAGGCGAGGGGGACTCTGACGATGGGAGGAATAAATGTGACTTGCACGACAGAAGAAAGTTGACAAAAATCATTCATCGAGTAGTGTAAAGCAGTGGTCCCCAACCCAAGGGCCGCACAGTTGAAAGAATAAAAAAAAAACGTACTATACTTCTAGTTAATTGATTAGCCGAGGCTTAAAAATCTTTTATTTTGAAAAGTGAGCGGATTCTCTGCGTTTACGACGGAATCTTGACGCATGTCAAGATGCTAATTATCTCAGTCGCGTAGCGCTGATGCTAATCGACAAGTTAGCAAAATGAGTAAAAAAAAAAAAAAACTGACATATTTGGAAAGTTTCTTTGCAACGGAGAAAAGGCCCAGCGATGAGACAACACAAGAGTAACCAAGAAGAAAAAGAAAGGTGCATGGACTTACAGCTACAGGTGATTCCCACGCATGATGGCCCGCTCTGCGGCGAGCGGCTCTTGATTTAGCGTTATGGTGAGTGAGTTACTCATGGACTTTAGATTTGTTCTGTGGTGCCTTATGTTGGCGGCGCCAACATATCATGCCCTCCTTCAATCTATCTGTCTCTTAATTGCGCCAACTTGGTGCATATAGTTACATACAAATTTGGCTTCACACACTGCAAAAACTAAAAATCTTAAGTAAGATATAATTTCTTAAATGTAACCTAAATTTGCTTATTTTGAGTTGACAAGTTATTTTTTTACTTAAAATGAAATTGTCAGGCAAGATCATTGTGCTTATTTCAAGATACTTATTACTTAATTGTCTTATTTGATCAAGCAGTCTTTGCATTGAGTGTTAACAGCCAGTTTTAAGTACAGTGAGGATTAAAACAAGCATTTCCCACATTTTAAGATGACAACTAAACAACATCAAAGGCCCTGAACTGGGGCTTTATAAGTTGTCTTATTTTAAGATTTTGCATAATCTAGTAATGAGATCAATGGGAAAAAAATACAAGTATGAAAACAGACGAGTGCAATATGGTCCATTTTCGTTATATTTACTAAGCTCATTTTTCCTTCTTTCAGTACCAGCAAGGTCATGATAAAGAAAATGGGACCTGTTACCTCCCTGCTTGACACTCAGGCGAAAGTTATCCATGCGTAAAAATAAATAAAATACTCATGTATTTTAAGAAAATAGTTACATTTGTTGCAGCTTGAAAAAAGTCGACATTACTTGTTTTTAGTCTGAAAATACTATTTTCAAGACCGCAGTGGTTGATACGGGCCTAGTATTATTTTCTTATTTTTCAAAATCTTACAGGTAAATTTAAGTAAAATTTTCCTGTTCTGTTGGCAGATTTTGCTTATTTGAAGTAATAATTTTCTTATTTTACTACATTGTCTTAAAATTCCTACTGTCCTTTTTTGCAGTGCATTTATTGTTATAGCTAGAAAATACCCCCATTTTTTGTGTTGCTCGTATCATTCATAACAAACATTGCCATAGTGACCTCACCATATTAAAGCATTGGTTTTACCCTTGTTATGGCGTTTGTGCTACTAGTACAGGTACATAACAATACATAGTGGATGTGCGTTTGTTACTGTAGCCTTTAATTAATCAGCCACCGAACCGCCGAACACTCCCCCCACCCCTCACCCCACCAGGTTGCCGGTCCGCGAACGTTGAGGACTTTGTATGAACCGGTCCGTGTTGGAAAAAAGGATGGGGACCACTGTTGTAAATCTTACCAGAGAAGCTACGAGCTGCGGCCTTCGTCTGAGGAGTGGAATTGGAGAGTGGCCGCACCTTCATCAGTGGATGTTTGGATCTTAATGCATCGCGGGCTAAAAATAAATAGGTTAACATGATATGCTGTTTATCTTCAGCTGGAACTGGGGACTTAATTAAAGTCGAAGTTATCATTAAAAGTTTCAAATACCAGTCAGCGTTAGCATAAAACCGTCAAAGGTTCTCATAGGAAGGTACAAAAAAAAAAAGTAAAAGTTGTGAAAAGCCTACTGGAACATCTGAAGTTTGAGGTTAGTCAGAGGCACTTTAAATGGAAGAAGGTGTGCTGATTACTATTTAACATGAGTTTGGATATGGTTGTTCAATTCAGAATACAGCCACATCCTCACTTATAAGAGGGTGTGCACACTTGTGCAACCACGCGATCTAAGTTATTTTTACTTACAATGTCTAAAAAAAAATTTTTTTAAACTGTTTTACTTTTCAATTGAGTTGTCCAGGTCATAGGTCACATTAATGGTGGAAAAAAGTTATTTATCGAGGTCTTATTTTTAATCACAAGCACCTGACATTTTTTACAGGGGTGTGTAGAATTTTTTAGATCCTCTGTTTGCCATGAACCACACTAGCGCTTTACTTACCTGCATTTGGGCTTGAAAAGAGACCAAGCGCGGATGTGTCATCAATCCACTTGATATCGAAACCTCTCTGTCTGGAAAGGCATTGAAGAAAAGTGGGTGAAGAAAAAAAAAAAAAGTCTACGTTCTATTAACTTGAAGTTGAGCTTAACTGGACACTGATGGCGAAAATAATGCTCAGAGTTAATGTTGCAGCAGTGAGTGTTTCAATTAAATTATTTTTTTGTCTGACTTTAAAAAAAGAATAATAATTTTTGTTCCAAGACTTTTACTGGATTACATCATGCGAGTGTACCTAACATTGTGAGGACAGAGAGTAGAAATGATGTGAAATGTACATACTGATATCCTTGAAATAACTTGAAAAGATCTTCTGTTTTAAATTCAGGGGGAATGTCGTAGATCTCAATGACGTGAGAAAGGTCTTCCTCACTCTGGTCCGCGACGTCATCATCAAACCGGTGCATGTTGTAATAATCAAATCTGGCCTCCTGGATTGACTTCGTCTCTCGACCTTCGCTCAAAGACAGCTGGAGTAAAGAGGAAAAGGAAATGACAACAGTTGGAGGGAGGAATCAAAAGTTGATGACGCGAAGAAGGGAACAATTTTGAAAAATAACCGAATTGTTTTTTATCCTCTCAATATTGCAATTTAATACGCATTTTTTTCAAGGTCTTCTTTCCATGTATTTTTTTGTTTACCGTAAGCCCTCACTTTAATTAGTAACCATGGTTACTTGGTGAAAAGTGTCAAATAAGATTTTTTTTTCTTAACCTTGTTGGAGGTACTGAACCCTACCAGTTTCCTATGCGCATTGACCAATTTTTTATGTTCATTGTAAAATAATTCAATGGCACCACTAAAGCCACATTTGATACGAATTTGACCCCAATTTGTTTTGATTGCCTTCATTTTAGTTAAAGGCTTACCAACCTCTTCAAGCAGCCGCTGATTGAGACAATCTCCATCATCGTTAAATAAGGTGTCCCAACTGTCCTCTTGTGCTTTTTCCTCAAGACAGGCTGCATCGGTAACATCAACTGAGTCGAGCTGTCCATTGGTCTTCACCTCTGGTCCTTGTAGCCACTCAACCTCTAAAGCAGAATTTGTGTGACCATCAGCTCCATCCATTCCTACAGCTGCGTGCTCATCTTCTCCTGCTGCTACTGCCTTGTCTTTCTTGTTCTTGGCGTTCTTTCGAGCTTTGTCCGTGTAGCGAGGCCTGGGTTTTGGTTTGACCTCTCCCTCAACGAGAGGTTTGTCTTTCGATGCGTTGAGTCGTTTCTTTGGTACGCAAAGACCCTGGCTTGGCTTCTTGGGCTGAGATGTAGTAGGTGTGTTTGAAGCACTGTCGTTCTTTGGTGGTTCCGTTTCCATTGTAGTTTTGTATCTAGAACGAAACAACACGGGTTGGAGGGGCTAGCAATACCATAATTAATATACAATATTGATTCATTTGTCTCGTGAAAAGGCTGACCATGGCTACCATAAGCACTGTGTGCTAAGCTAAGGTACAACTAGCTACAGCTAGCAAGCTATTTTTTAATTCATCGAGGTTGCAGTCAAAAGGAAACGAGTGAGATTTCACCACGCGAATATTCTTCACATTTCAATCAAAGATAAAAGGTATCCCTTTCAACCTACCCGTGTTTTGATCAGCGTTGGATTTTGTCGCAAGACTGACGCAGGTCGTTTTCCGAGCGCAAAGAATTGTGGGAAGTCGAGCTTCCGCAACCCGTTGTTCGGGAGACGATGTTGTTTCAAATCTATGTTTGCTTGTAAATACTTTTTTTTTGTTACTTGTTTTTTTTACTGTAATTCTTTAACGTGATATTTCATAACAAGCCATTCTTTCATGATAATTTTTTATTATGTATCTGACTTACACTCGTCAGCCATTGGACAATATACCCTATATTTGATTGGCTAACACGTTCCAAACGTTATGCTGTTTCGTAAAGCTTGTGCAACATAGCCGTGTGCATCTCCAAGCATAGTCGCTGCTGCAAAATCTCACCATTCTCTGTTTCATTTCCACTCACGGATAGAACTGTGAGGTAAGACAGTATAACTATATGTGTTTTTTGTTTTTATTTTATTAAATGCAAAAGGGTATGCGCATCTTGATTTCACTACAGCAGCGATGGATAGAGTAGCCCAGAAATGTCCCTAAGTAAGAGTACTGCTGCTTTAGAAATGTATGATGCGAGTAAAAGTAAAAAAAAAAAAAATCTAATAAAAATGTAGTAATAATAATAATAATAATTATTATTGTTGTTATAAAATAAAGTCCTAAAAATTAACATTAGTAACAGTAAATAATTTCTTCGTGGGGGGAAAAAAACTCAAGGAATGACTGGTGTCATATATATATATATATAAATATATATATAAATGTGCAATTTAAGATTGAAGAAATGTGCAATTTAAGATTGAAAAAATGTGCAGTAAAACATTTAATAATGTCCTCTTAAAATCACTTTAAATGACAGATAGATGATTGGTGGGCTGTGCAAAACAATAGAGCAGTAGTGTATGTGGAAAGTGGGCCTAATCCACTACTATGGCCAGAGTGACCATGCAGTGCAGTTTTAATTCTCTTCCCCCATATGTAATCTGATCAAGTACAATATATCTTGTATAGAAATGAATAATCCACATTTTCTCCTTGTGTCAACAGAATTCAGAAATGCGGGCTATAGGGTGGTTGGTCCTGCTGATCGGCCTCTGGGAGCAATCCCACTCTCAGAATAGTGACCCAATGTTCCAGGACGTGACACAGACCATCCTTTCTCCTGACAGGCTGCACAATCCAACACAGCTCAACTATGGAATGGCAGTAACAGACGTGGATGGTGACGGCGATCTCGAAGTAGTGGTGGCCGGGTGAGTGAAGGGGCCTTGAGGCTGAAAGGCTGATGTGTCTGTGTCTGGATTGTTCACTTTTCCCATTCTACCTTCAGATACAACGGGCCTAACCTGGTGTTGAAATATGACCGTACTCAGAATAAGCTGGTAAACATTGCAGTGGATGACACTACTTCTCCTTACTACGCTCTGAGGGATGTAGCTGGGAACGCCATTGGGGTTACAGCCTGCGATGTGGATGGAGATGGACGGGAGGAAATCTACTTCCTCAACACAAATAATGCCTACTCAGGTAATTAACTCATTCACTGCCAGTGACGGCTATAGACGTCAAAAATTCATTTTAACTATTTCTATTAGTTTAAAAAAAAATCGACTTTTGTTAACAAGAGTATTTTTTTATTGTACATTAAGAACAGATATAACATTTGTGATTAATTGTGAGTTAACTAGTGAAGTCATGCAATTAATTACGATGAAAATTTTGAATCGTCTGACGCCCCGAATTTTAAGGCGATTAAATTTTTTTATTCTAATTAATCGCATGACTTCACACATTTTATATCTGTTCTAAATGTACAATAAAAAAATCTAGGTTTTCATACTCTTGTTAACAAAAGTGGAGAAAAAAAATTAAACTAATAGCAATAGTTCCAATGATTTTTTGACATCTAAAGCCGTCAATGGCAGTGAATAAGTTAATAATCACGCATCCATCCATTTTCTATAGTGCTTATCCTCATTAAGATCCATCCCCAATTTCATTATTTCCCAAAAATTATTAACCATTTTTATTTATTAGAAGAATATGTATATTATGTATTTATATTAAATGACCATTGACTATTATTCCAGGACGAGCCACTTACTTCGACAAGCTTTTCAAGTTTCGTAATGGTCGCTTTGAGGATCTCCTCAGCGATGAGCTCAATGTGCGCCGTGGTGTTGCTAACCGCATGGCAGGACGTTCTGTGGCATGCGTTGACAGAAAGGTTAGTGACCCTCCACATTACACCTTTCCTCCTGATCTTCTTTTAAAACCATACATCCCTGAAGGCTCCCACATGTGTTCCTTTAGGGAACAGGCCGCTACTCAGTCTACGTGGCAAACTACGCCAGCGGCAACGTCGGACCGCACGCTCTCTTAGAGATGGACGCGGCTGCCAGTGATGTGGCGAATGGCGTTGTCGCCTTGTCTGATGTCGCTGCCACAGCCGGAGTCAACAAGCTCACAGGTTTGAAAATGAATTTGTGATGTTCTGAACTTGGCAGATGTGAGGGATTTTTTACTCACAGTTGCATTTTGATACAGGTGGACGCGGTGTTGTAGTTGGACCAATCCTCAGTGATACAAAGTCGGATGTTTTCTGTGACAATGAAGGAGGAGCCAACTTCCTGTTCAAGAACAACGGAGATGGGACTTTTGTTGATGTCGCCAGGCAAGCAGGTGATAAGGACAAGGTTGCCTTTGAGTGCAACTTCATTTCATTTTCTGTAGTACGGTTAACATGAGGTGAGTTGGCATGTTCTCCTATGCTTGCTTGGCTTTTCTCCAGATAGTCCATCATCCTTCCATATTCCAAAAACATGCATGTTAGTTCAATTGGATGGATGGATGACAACCCCTCCAATGTTCCCTTTGCAAATAATTTGATGAATAAATTATATCTTAACCATGTTAACCAAAAAGGTGTGGAGGACCGAAACCAACATGGTAGAGGAGTAGCACTGGCTGATTTCAATGGCGATGGAAAGACAGACATTGTCTACGGCAACTGGAATGGCCCCCACAGGCTGTACCTGCAGGGCAGCAACTCTAATTTCAGGGTATGCAAGGAGCGTAGCACATTTTGGTGAACGGAGAAGTCTAAAAAGTGCTGAGCCTGGCAAATATCCTCCTTGCAGAATATCGCGACTTCAGGATTTGCATCCCCCTCTCCGATTCGCACGGTTATAGCAGCTGACTTTGACAATGACAGGAAGCTTGAAGTATTTTTCAACAATATTGCCTACAGAGGAAATGCCCCCAACAGGCTCTTCAGGTGAGTCTGCATATTCAGTTAAAAAAAAAAAAAGTAACAATTTCATACATACAGTAAGTAGATATTTGAAGATGGCACTGCTGTGCTGGCCTAATTGGCACATTCAAATGTCATTTACTTTATACAGTAGTAGACTACGTGTGTGTGTGTTTGCAGGGTGTCCAGAAGAGCTAATGCTGACCCTTTAATCCAAGAGCTTCATGTGGGAGATGCTGCAGAGCCTCAAGGCAGAGGAACAGGTCAGAACAAGACATTACAAGGCCACAACATTTCCCTTTGTTGTTGCTAATAGCTTCCTGTCTAATGAGATGAGTTTCCCACAAACACAGTGAGGTTTTTTTTCTAGATCAGCACTGCAGTGAAATAAATCTCTTCCCCTTTTTTCAACAGGCGGCACTGTGACTGATGTGGATGGAGACGGGCAGTTGGATCTTCTGCTGGCGCACGGAGAGAGTGCAGCGCAGCCAATCTCTGTCTTCAAAGTCACGCAGGTGTGCAAATTTTTTGCTGATGATCAACTTATTCGGTGTGTTATTATGCTAACCTGTCCACGGTTGTCAGGGCTCAACAAATAAATGGCTTCGAGTCATCCCTCGCACCCAGTTCGGCTCGTATGCGCGAGGTGCTAAGGTGACGGTATTCACCAAGAAGAGTGGAGCTCACATGCACATCATTGATGGAGGATCCGGGTACCTGTGTGAGATGGAACCCGTTGCTCACTTTGGTTTAGGTAACTATACTGTAACATTTACCTTCAACATAAGACGTTTTTATTTGTTTTTTTTTACTGTATGATCAGACCTTTATTTAAATGTGATATATATATATATATATTTTACAATTATACTGTATGTTCTATCACAAGCCTGGCCCTTTAAAAGAGTAGTATGATGGGGGATAGTGTTGCAGTGCCGCACTTTGGCACAGTGGGGGCAGTGTCGGTCCAGGGAGTGAGTGGGAGCTATAGAGCTTGCTCTCAGCGCACTGTACGTTGGTGGGAAAGCTAAAATAAAGTTAGTGCTAAAGCAACGAAAAGAGAGCATGCCTGTCCAGTCTCTGTACCACAGTTAAGAGGTCACTGGACAGGAGAAGAGGATTTAACAACCTCCACTAGACTAAACAATTAATATTGCTGTGTAGAATATGAGTTATGCAGCAAAATTCAGCCGTTAATTTTTTTTATCCATCTCATCGGGTGGCCATTTTGTGCCTTGCTGTTGAATGAAAATGACATCACAGACATCCCAGAAAGGTTCAGATAACGACCAATCGGGTCACCTGTTTTCTGAAGCTGAGCTGAGATTGTTTGTCGGAGCAACTGCGATGTCGACAGCAAGTGGCAAAATGGCCGACTTCTGATCAGGTTAAAAACGGGTGGACTCTGCTGCATAACTCATATTCCACAAACGCAGTATTAATCAGAATGCCGTGTTTAGACTTGTGGGGGCACACACAACATATTGTGAATAATTTTTTTAGGTTGGACATAGCTAACTTGTTTAAGGTCACTTCAAGTTTGTGTGCTCATACCTTACTGTGTAAAAATACACCCAAATGTCTCTTATTATTTACCAAACAAAAGCTAAACACCCTGTAGAATTATAAATAAATAAATAAAAATAGGTCTTGATGCTTAGTTATCAGCCCCTTTACAATAGTGCACACAAACAAACAAGATACGATTGAGCGTTAAATTATGACATGGATTCTTCAGTGATTGGTTAATATTGTGGTGATGTTTTTTAGGAAACGATGATGCGTCTGTGCTGGAGGTCTCTTGGCCTGATGGTAGCTTCATCACGCGCGTCCTTCAGCCTGGCGAAATGAAATCAGTGGTGCAAGTAGCGTACCCCAGGGACAGAGAAATGTTCACACTTGACAGTGACACGGAGGTATGGATTATATTTTTCAATTCATTGTGTCTTTCTTTAAAATGTTAATTGATTTGTTTTGTTTTCAGTGTGGTGAAGGCTTTATTGTGAAGAACGGCCGCTGTAAAGGTAAGCCTTTGTTTCAAGGTGAAATGAAGTTTTAAGCTAAGTTTTTATTTAACTCATTCACTGCCAATGACGGTTATAGACGTCAAAAAATAATTTTACTGGTGGTTGGCTGGTGTCTCGGATCTCACGCGGCTTCGTCTGTCCTTCCTTCCTTTTCTCGGTCTCTCCGTTGGTCTCTTGAGGCCTCCCTGACTTTATGTTTTTTGGATTTGTTGGGGTCTGGATGTTTCTTGGGCTGGGGAGGAGTTCTGGTGGGGGGTGTCTGGTCGGTGCTGGATTTCACCTTCCTTGGTTTTCTTCGGTCCCCTCGGGTCTCCTGGTGTTCGATTTAGGTGAATGGTATAAGATTTTTTTTTCTAATAGGTTTTCTGGTGAGCTAACAAACACACGCACGCACGCACGCACACACACATACTCACCCACACACACAAAAAAAAAAAAAAAAAAAAAAAAAAAAAAAAAAAAGTATGTATGTATGTATGTATATATGTATATATGTATGTATATATGTGTATATATATATATATATATATTTAAAAAAAAAAAAAAAAAAAAAAAAAAAAAGAGCAATGATGATGACATTTCCGAATGAACAATACTGAGCTCTTATAAAGGAAAAAAAGAAAAAAAAAAAAAAAAAAAAAAAAAAAAAAAAAAAAAGAATTTTACTATTTCTATTAGTTTAAAAAATATTCTATTTTAGTATTTTGTTATTGTACATTTAGAACAGATGTACATTTTTTGATTAATTGTGAGTTAACTAGTGAAGTCATGCGATTAATTACGATGACAATTTTTAATCGCCTGACGCCCCGAATTTTTTATTATCTTTAAGTCGCGTCAGGCAATTAAAAATTTTAATTGTAATTAATCGCATGACTTCAATAGTTAACTCACGATGAATCACACATTTTATATCTGTTCTAAATGTAAAATAAATTAAAAAAAATCTAGGTTTTTATACTCTTGTTAACAAAAGTGGAAAACATTTTTAAACTAATAGCAATAGTTCAAATTAATTTTTGACGTCTATAGCCGTCAATGGCAGTGAATGAGTACATTTTCATGTTTCTACAGGTATCTGAGGATATTTTCATCTAACCCAAAATTGGGAAAAAAAGCAAACATTCTTCAAACTTTGCATTGCCAAGCCATGCTTTTTTCTTCTTTTTTTTAAACTCTGATTATGACCAGCAATCGTTTGTTTGTTTTTTAATAGTATTGTACTAAAAACTTTCATAGTTCAATAAACATGATTATTAATATCTTACTTCCTTTGTGCATTACAAACCCCTAAAATAAAAATGTTGGGTGATTGTCATTTCATGATTGAACGCTCATTATAATTAGGCAACTTGTGTCGGCCTTACCTGATATTTTTCCTCCTCCATCTTAGTTGTTTCTACCATCATGAACAAGTTACATGAAGGGAACGCTCATCTTCCGCAAAGGTCATGTAAATTTTGTTCCATGTTTCCTCACCTGTTAGTTATATGCTTCATGCCACGTCAGGGTGACATGCTCAATTCTATATGAGGGAATAAAGGCCTATATGACAAAATAAGAGTGACAAATCAAAAACCTAAATACAGGATATTAGCACCTGCATAGCAACTGACAACATCATCACCACAAGAAACAAATACAGAACCATAACAACACCATGACCCACCCCAAAAAATAGTCACAACAGTCCATCTCCTATCACCACTGTGATAGCTTATCATATGATAAATGACGATAGAACAAATATTTATGTTCATTTTTCCTTGCTATTTATCATTTTAAAAAAATGATCCCGTGTGTGGGACAGAATAACAATAAAAACAGTTAAATGCATTTGCAATTAAATTGTATTTATTTGACAACAGTAATAACATTTCATTGCCATGTGTATCAAACAATTAAGCTGCACCAAAGTTTGAGTCCGCACAAAATGTCACCGACATCATTGAGACATTCACATGAATGAGCCTCTTTTTGGCAAATGTTTCTCTTTGGAGGTTTGGTCAGATAACTATTCTGCATACTGTATGTGTAATTCAACACATGACAGAGAAGCTTCAGGAAGACTATTTGACTAGTACGTTGCTCATCTTTGCTACGTCCTTGCATAAATACAATTTTGGAAGAGTTGATCTAAATCAGAAACGGAGGTTTTACTTTAAACATCTGTGGATTTAGTAAAATATAGGCTTTGTGTGTGGAAAATGGAAGACTTGCTACATTACATACACGATGATGATGATGTTCATCTGCTACGAGACAACGTGATAGTGTCTTGATCTGGTTTTGATCTTTAGTGCCGAGATCTGGGCAAGATTAGGTGACTCACGCCCTTCTGTGATATGTTCACACTTACATTATTTGACAATGTCAAAGCTACATATAAAATAATTAAAAGCAAGTGTCAATGTGCCTGGTTATAATGAGTGTTGCTCTACTTTACTTCCTGGTTGGTTCAATTTTGTACTAGGTTTGTGGTTTGAATCACCTATGAGATGACACATCACTTACAGGAAGGAAACTAATGGTCCAAACACACCAAAAAAATAACCAGCAACATGTTTTTGTTCGTCGGGTACATTGCAACAAATTATTAAAGTGCGTATTTTGCATGTTTGCAATGCCTTATAAGCTAAAGTAAAGCTGTTGGAGGAGAAGCCTGTATTTCTTAGGTAACATCATATGGATCCTTTTATGAGACCAAGTGAAGCGATGGAGACAGGGTAGTAAAGGTTCACATGTCCAAATGTGTTCTCTATAGTGATGAGTGATCAGCCGGACATCGTTATGCCAGAAGTACCCGGTCATCGAGCTGTGCTGCTGGACACAGAGCTGCTCCCAGAGCTGCAGCCGCTGGAGCCCCTGTCCTCATAGATGGAAATCTCGATCTGGGAAAAGCCATTAAGGACTGAGAGCGTGTCACAAGGGTGCGCTTATATTAACTAGCAATCGTTTCCGTATTTGTATACATGGACATTGGAATTGAGTGAGGATACAACTCGCATTCCTCTCTCTAGGGGGTCAGTAATGAGCAAACCCCTGGGAGCGTAGATCTTTTCATTCTGCTCCTGGATGTACTTGGCAATCTTCTTCAACACCTAACACACAAGCAGAACATGAATTAATACACTAAAATGACGATCAAAAATGTTGTTAGAGGTGTCATGTTTCGGTTCTGTGGGGTCGGGTTTTTGTGTGCTTTGTCGGTGTCATTTGCCCTCAGCCACTTGTGTCTCGTCATGTCAGTTAGTGTTGGTGTATTAATGCTGCATTCAAGGATGGTCGGAATTGTCAGAGTTGTTTTTTCCCAGTTCTGACCTGAAAGTGTTCGAGGCGTAAGTAAGCAACCAAAATGGTGGATGGTGATAAAATGTTTTTAATTGGTCCTGAAACTCATTTTGGCCCACAGCAAACTTGCCTTCTCGCAATTTTGCTTCATTTATTGTTTTTATCTTATTTCATAGGCATTCCATACAGTTCAGTAGTTCACCGTATCATTTCATTTAGGGAGATAGCGGCATGCTGTCATGTACGTTGTCTTACGTGGAGTTATGTCGAATATTTATGAACACGGGTAAATTGATAAAAACGGCAGAAATGTTGCTTCATAACTCATATTCCACAAGCTGAGTGAGCTGCATTTTCAACCTTCACCTTCTCATAGCGTGTCTCCATGCAGAGGAAGATAAGATATGCTGTGGCACAAGCCAGACATCCTTCCAGATAAGACTGGCCTCCGATCTTTTCTGCTTCTGCGTAGTAGTTATTGAGGGTCTTCACAGTGTCCTCAAATAAAGTCCGCTCAATCTGTACGCACGAATGGATCGTGTGAACTGCAGGGCTGGCTAAACACAAAATATCGTCCAACGCAAAAGCAAATGGACGACATAACATCTCATGTGCGCACAAAGACGCCACACGCTCTCACCCGGCTCTCCAGCTCAGAGGGGAATTTTGTCTGGAACTTGCAGGTGGTTCCCTCACTGTAGTCTCTCTGGATGAAGACTTTGTTGGCCAGGGATGCACTGTGCCTCAACTCCTGTAGGTTGTGGAACTGAGGAGAAAGATCCATGTGTGCCCATAACAAGGGTTAATGTTGTTTTGTGGGGAATCAACAACTCAACTCAGAGGATGCAAACGTTTCAGAACTGGGCAAGTGCATTATAATCTGATTTACTCACTAACTACTGTATTAATAAACTGCTAGTACTATGACCATTTATGTCAGGCCAAGTACTCGTGAATGCATGCACCAAATGATACGTCCCCTTGAGAGACAATTAAGGAGTGTTGTTGATCTTTTGAACAGGTCCCTGGGGAAAGATGCCGCCACTTCTCTCTCATTTCACCAGTTCAGTAGTACTGTGTGCAAATAGTAGCTGTTGTTTTGGTCTTCTCGTGTGTAGGATGTTATAGGAGAGGCAGGCAGAGCTCCATTATCCATTTGTGCTCTGAAAGCTGCTGGAGAGAAGCCCAGCGTTCGATACACTATCCTTACCAGTCACTTCTCTCTCTCTTTCTCTGCCTATCGCTCTCTCTCTCTCTCTCTGTGTGTTTGTGTACTAATGCTCTATATCGACAATGCTAAAAAATAAAAAAAATATTTGAAGCAGTTTTGTTCATCATTTACTTAATTTGTGAAGCAACTTTCTAATTTTGTGGAGGATTTTTATTTTATTTTTGGCTGCGTTCTTTTTTTTTTTGCATTAATCCCGGGGACCTGAAGCAAGAGTTTTAAACAATAAAAAATATGACAATGTAGCTAATGAACTTCTTTTTTTTTTTACATAATCAACCGTTTTTATTTCTTATACTCACATGATGTAGCTAGCAACTAACAGTATTTTATTTTCTAGAAGTAAAGCTAAATTGATTTGGGGGGAAAAAAAGATATGATCCACTGTAATGTAATTTTGAGAACATTAATTGTGCAGACCTCAAAAGTTAAAATCTAAACTCAGTACTTAATTGTGTAAAGCATCAAATAACCTTGCTGATATTTTAATTATTTTGAAAAATGTCAATATACTTGTAATCTTACAGGCCACTCCCCCCTGGTGGACGTAGGCCGGTTTTCGGTTCAGTCTGGCGAGTGGATTTTCTCTCCAGAGTACGGACATTTATAAATGTGCCTGCTATTTTGCAAAGTTGGATATATTTTCCGATTTAATGTGGTTCCAGTCAGAAATCTGAGAAAATTGTACTCGATCGCCCAAGCACTTACCGTAATTCCGGTGTGTTAAATGCGCTCGATGAATCAATCTTAGGTTAGCTTAGCAATTAGCATGGTTTACACACAGTACATTTTGTAGAGTAAATTTTACTTGAAAGAGTCTAATTGGTCCCACTCAAAACAGAGTAAAATTTACACTTGGAGTGAGTATTTGTAGTTTTTGCCTATCGCATGAAAAAAACCTAGTAATGATTATTCACTCAGAAATTCTAAGTAAAATTTTCAAGGAGAGATTCTGACTAAAACAATTTTAATTCATTTTTTTAAGTAAAGTGACTCAAGGGTTGAGGAACAATCCCACAACTTCAGGTTGGGAGACAGACAATCTACTGCCTGAGCCATGCCGCTCCTATTGTGTCTTAGTAAGTCGCCCGTGTCAGCTGGAATCTTTGTACCTCCAAGAGACCCGAAACATGACCATGTTCCTGCAGAACACATCCTGCGGTCACCACTTGACCCTGCTACAGTGGCGAACACTGTGCACCCACCACCTGTCCCTGCTCTGGTGGTAATTGGTCAACCAATCATGCACATCACAACTTGGTATCCCGGGCCGCTGTGCCAAATACCGCGGCTGCCATCTGATCCTCATACCTGGTTCCTTCATCACCGTAAAGCCCAGCATCTCGGCCGTTCACCTGTGCTTTAAAGAACTGGCTGCCCTCCTAACCAGTCAGCGAGAGCACCCCGTGTCTGGTGTCCCCACGCCCACCATGGCCTCGATGGGCTACACTCACACGTCTTTTGTGTCCTTGCCTAATTAGAGTACAGTAACTGCATTTTTAAATGGTATGATATAATGTGATGTCATGTTTGTAAATGTTACTGTATAGTGGATATTACACTGAAGCTTGATTTGAATAAAAATAATGAATTGAATCGAACTCATCTGCCAGGAAAAAAAACGCGATTCGATTTCTTATTAGAATCATTCAGCCCTAGCAGAAGGTACACAATTAACCTGTGTATCCACTTTTTGTGACATCAGTTAGGTCTGTGTGCATAAGTTGTTTTTCTTGTGTAAAAAATGTGCCTTGCCTCAATAAATTGTTGGTAAACACTGTTCCAGTCATCTACTAATCACCTCATAAAGAAAAGAAGTGGCGGACTGGCAGTGTCGTGCCCTCTCCTCTGTCCGTGGTGCTGAACGCGTTATGCGCGTGCATCCACTCTTGGGACGCTGTCGTTGGATTATTAGGACGTTCAAACCCATAAAAGCACAAATGCATAACATTCAGGCGAGGGCGGCATGTTTATTAATACAACGTGCAATGTGCATGTCCATTCAGCACATTTGAGTTCGCGTACCTGTTTTATTGGTCAGAGTAGGAAACATCGACATTTGGGCGAAACTAGCTATGAGGATGAAGCGCCTCGCGTGTCCTGATTCCACTGATACAGTTTAGCCTTGTTGGTTTCAACCGTGTTCATTCTACGAGATCGCATCAGCTATTTTGTACACAAATGCTGCTGACAGTGGCTACGCCGATCATTAAAAATTAGGACAAAGAGCACATTGTGGCAGTCTTACCTCAGTCGCCATGTTGCTGTTCGAGTGCCCGCGTGCGCTGATGACTGACACCGGACAGATTAAATGGTGGGGGAGGGGCTAGTCAGCAGGAGGACAGGATTTAGCTCCATTATGCTTTTATTTATCTAGACATTAACTAAATCCCACTGACGTCAGGCAACTGTAGCCTTTCTTATTTTGAACAGCTCAGTTGACCATATTGTTATATATTTATGTATTTATTTATTTTTAAGGGGGGGGGGGGGGTTCAAGACCTTAATAATAATAATAATAATAATAATAATAATACACAACTAAGTTGATACAGAAAATGGAGAGATATATAATAATAAATACTCATCCAAGCTGCAAGGTGAAAGTTTGCATGCATGTTCTCCCCATACTTGGGTTTTCATCGAGCACTCTGGCTTCATCCCGCATTCCAAAAGCATGCATGTTTTCATTGGTTCATTCATTGTAGGCTCGAAATTGTCCACACTCTTTGGGTGAATGTGAGAATGATTTCCTGTCTGCGTACCTTGTAATTGGCTGGCAATTAGTCCAGTGTGTACCATGTTTCTTGCCCAAGGTCAACTTGGGTAGGTTCCAAATCACCGGCGGTGATCCAGGACAAGACTGTCCATCTGCCATACAGGGCAGATGCCCGTCTTCTGGGGGCCAATGCATTACTATTTAATTACTGTATTATTTTCCTCCATTTTACTCGAGAGACCAGCCCACAATTAATTTACAAAATAGGCAGCAAACTGGTGGTCAGGAGTCAAAATGCCAGCATCTATTTGTTTGTGCCATTCCAGCCCTGCTGTGACCTGGAGGGAGAATACTATATGGAGAATGGATGGATAAGTGTAAATAGCCCATCACAGAGTTGGAAATGAACAGGTTTGTGTATCACTCAGTGGTGAACAGTCAGGACCAGCAAAGTCTTCCCTACTGGCCTAAATAATATCAGAAGCCCACTGACCTACATTTACAACAAACATTCTAATATCTGTTCCATAAAATTGTCCCCAGCAGTTTAGTCTCTTCATTTTAGTGTTTCTCTTAGCCGCACTGCTTTCAGTACATACAATCCAAATCCTATTCGTCGACGGGGGCAACAGACATCCAGCAATTGCTATTCAGGGTTCGTCGCATGGCGCTTATTGGTTTCGTCCGGCCTAAACAACGCCTGATTGGTCCGATCGAAAAAAGATCGGCTGCAAACGTATCAGTGGGAGCGGTATAAGATGAATTCTCGCGGAGTTTGTGAACTCACAAATACCGCGAGAATTCATCTTGCTGGCAAGGTTACTTGTGATGATGACATCTACAATCAGTGAGGCAAAGCTTCTTTTGTGAGAGCAGTGGGAGAGTTTGAATGTTTTTTGTTTTGGTCCAAAAAGAATATCCATTCATCCATTACACAAATCCTCCTGTTTATGGTCACAGGGTGCTGGAGCCTATCTCAGCTGATTTGGGGCTGATTGCAGACTATTGAGGGCTGTGATGTCACGTGCAAAAGGTCAATACCCTGAGCTGGTCGCCATTCAGGGAACAAATAGACAGGCAACCATTCAGACTCATTTTCACACTGTCACTGAAAGGGAACTTAACCTGCACTTTCTGCACCAACTTTAGGTAAATGTAGCCTACCACGACACCATATAAATATGAAATAAATAACATCAAAATGAGAACGTGGGAACAGATGACGAAAAATGTCAAACAGCAAAGATCCAATTTTTTTTAATGATTTTATTTCCAACATGAACTATATTTATTACATAAAGATTTGGTTTCAAAATCTGTGAGTTTGAATTGCTTCAATCTTTGTAGTTCTGTTTTTTTCTTTTTCTTATTCTAACTGATTTCTTGCAGATTCTCCTTGAAAGGGGCAGCTGGGTAGAGTGCCCCTTTATTGCCAAGGAAACATAACAGTGAGCTGGAGTGTTTTACGACGAAGGGAAAAAAATAATTACGAAGGAGCTAAGTAACTTCTCCAAAGCGAGACGTACAATATTCATAAACTACATTGTAGAACGCGAACTCGATCAGCAATAACACAATATAACCAATAGGAGGAGACACTTAGACAAACCGTTTCCAGTCTGCCAGAAAATGAAAAAAGAGAAAACAAGAGGATGAGAAGAATTAGACGAAGAAGAAGAGGAGAAAGTGGAGGGGGTGGAGCAGGAGGAAGAAAACATTGCGACGTCTGCCAGCTATCGAGATAAAATCGTGTTAAGTTTTTATCATGAATCACGTAGACTTTTTATTGTGCGTGCGGTTTAGCAAATTGCCCCTGGAAGAACAGTTGGAAATAAAACGTTTAGGGTCGCACAGACCGGAAGACTTTGTCTTGATTCAGTATGGAGATATGGTGACCCGTACCTTCAAAAAAGACTGGTTTGAAAAAAAGAAATGGCTGACCGCTAGCAAGACCAAAAGTGCGCTTTTCTGTTTTCCCTGTCTTCTCTTTGGTGGCTTGGACTCCGTTTGGGCATCGATCGGCTTTAAAGACATTAAACATCTGTCGGAAAGAACGGCGAAGCACGAAAGCTCCTCGTCTCACCTGAGATGTGCCATGAAGTTGGGTTTACTTGGTCTGACCCCCGTGCAGCCACGCATCAATGACGCCGATCGACTTGCCATCGAGGAACACAACAAGCTAACTGAGGAGAATCGGTACGTTCTGGACAGACTGGTCACCTGTGTTAAACTTTGTGGCAAGTGCCAAGTGGATTTGCACGGTCATGACGAAACACTGAACGCAGCTCTCTTTAACTGCGTATTTGAGACCATGTGTGAGGGAGACACCAGGCTCAAAAGACACTATAATGCGCAACCATTCTTTCATTTGGCTTTAAGCACCATTCAGGACGACCTTCTGGATTGCATGTATGAGGTCTACAGGGAGGAGGTGGACAAACAATTGCAACAGACCCAGTTTGTTGGTGTGCAGGTACATGAAATCACTCACGTGTCGTGCAATCCTCAAATGGCCATCGTGTTGAGATACGTGGTTGACAACACTGTTACTGAGCGGTTTCTTGAGTTAATCGAAGTCACAGATAAAACTGCCTTTGGTCTTTCGGAAGCCATCCAACAAGTTCTCGAGCCCTTGCGGCTGACTGAGAAACTCATCTCGCAAAGCTATGACGGAGCTGCCATGCTGAGGGATGGTGACGGTAGCGTGCAAACCCTGATGAGTATAAGGTACCCAAACTCAGTGTTTGTGCATTGCTACGCCCACCAGTTAAATGTTACCCTACAGCAAGTGTGTGCGTCTAGAATCCGTGAGATGAAGGTGTTTTTTGCTGATTTGACCAGCTTTGCAACCTTCTTCAGCTCACCCGCAAGAGCAGCTGCCCTGATGCAGGTGTCGTACAACAACATCCAGCGACCAAGGTGGAATTTTCAAAGCAGGACCATTAACGCCGTATGGGACAGTCAGGATGCCATATTGGAGTGTTTGGATTGTATTCGCACTCAGCCGGGATGGGACATCGCGACTGTCAGCGAGGCATACGGCCTGTCCATGCATTTGAAAGAACCCAAGTTTCTCCAGCTGCTGCATTTCTTCGCAGAAGTCATGCCGGAAGTGGATGTTCTACAGAACATACTGCAGAACCGTGAGATTGACGACTCGGTCGTGAGATGCGCCGTGGAGAACTTCATCGCCAACGTGAAGGAGGTGAGAGGGAGGGCAGACGTGATCGCCGGCGACAGCGAAGCCAAGCGAAGGAAAACTACCGATAATACGGCTGAAGTTGTGAAGGCGGCTTGTGACAACATGATTGCACAAGTCGAGGACCGCTTCTCCAACAGTGACTATCTCGTTGCAGCGCAGCTCGTGGACTGCTCACTTTTCCCAAAATTTGCAGCATCATTCCCGGCGGCCCAACTCAGTTGTGCTATCAAGCTGTGGCCTTCACCTCTGAGAAACAAGGAAAAGTTACAAAGTGAACTAAATATTCTCTACCAACACAATCAGCTGTATGCAGGGAAATCTGCACTTTCTCTACTTCAGACTATTAGAGAAACCGGCCTACAAGAGATCTTGTCTGAAACATGCATTCTCCTGAACATCTTCCTCGCAACTCCAATGGTGTCCCCCGAGCCTGACAGGAACCATTCGGCAATGGAAAGGATTAACATGTTTGCAAGAAAAACACTAGGAAAAGAGAGACTTAATGCGCTTTGCATGCTTTCCAATGAGAACCAATTTATTCAGGGAAAGGTGGATTTCAACAGGAAAGTCGTGGATAAGTTTGCACATGCAAACAACCACCAGCTTTCATTCCTTTTCAAATGAATGTGTTTTTTTTTTGTCTTTCAAGCTGTGAATAATGATTTGGATGAATGTACATAAAATGTCGGTCACTTTCAGAACTATGGACAAGGCTCACGCTCGCCTTTTTTTTTTGTGATGCTCTGCTATGTTGATTTAAAATGGATTCTTAATCACTGTTCCTGCAATATCAACGATAAACGGATGTTAAATGCAAAATCTCATCCTTTTCAGCTTTTACTCTGCTGGCTGGTCTTCCGATGTTAAGATTTAATCGGGTGAGCGGCCTCTCACTTTTTGTCAGCTGGGATCGATTCCAGCTCACACATGACCCTAATGAGGCTGCGCAGTGTAGGAGACGGATGGCTGGATGTTTTAATATACTTTAACACATTGTGTGTCATCTATGAAAACTGCTCACTTTTTTTTTCAATCTTAAACACATGAATATAGCTAAGCTGTTTTAAAATGATCACTGCTGTTTGATAAAAAAGCACATGAGAGGTAAAAGTACTATCATGTTGAATGTATGGACGTTAAGTTGCAGGTGCATCACAATTATTTCCATGTCAAATAAATGTACATTTTCAGTAGTTCCACGGTCATTTTATTCAGCAGGGGGTTCCTTCTGGTTTGGTATTCAGATGCTAATGTGTATTGTTGTCAACACACAAACAGCTTGGAGTTTAACCATTTATTTCAACAATGGAATATTTCACCCATAAAAGATGTAGCAATATATACATACATACCCACAAAAAAAAACATCCATGAAATAACTTTCACTTTCAGGCGTTTTAAATTAAATATATTAGCTCTAGAAGAAGGGATTACATTAACCATTGTATGATTACAACAAAAGCAAAGCAATTACAATCATCAGTGCCTGCATAAAGATTAAATCAACATTGCATCTAGGGTCAGTCTTGAGTTAGAAAGCCAGCACATCCATTCTTTTAAGTCCTGCTTGTAAGAGAGTGAGGCTGATGATTATTTGACCCAGCTGCCCTGTCCAATCAAGTGACTCCAGTTGGTTGAATTTTGATCCAGTTAGGAGTAAAATAATGTAATCCCATAAAGCTCAAACGACACGAGGAAAAGCATGCTGGTCCATACCCCCCCCCCCTTTTTTTTTTAATCCAGTGCATTGCCAACACCTTGTCAAGCATGTAATTTTCAAAAAACAATCCTCCAGAGTTCAAATTTGATCATGTTGGTGGTCAGCGAAAGAATTTTATGACCATTGATTTTGCAAGCGATGCCTGAGAGCACCGGTAATTCTATTCTCCATTCGTGCTCTCCTTTCCCTCTGCTCAGCAAAGGAACACACAAGGGTCCTTAAACTCAACATCCAGTAACACAAGGATGGGTACAAAAGAAAAGGTGAGGATGATCTTCAAGGATGCATTTGCCTGAGGTTAAAAACAAAGGCAAGGAGCAAACGGTGATGAGCATCCCACTGGGTCACACGGACAAGTGTTATGTTATTGTAACTTGAGTGAGGAATTACAGGCAGCGCAAACAAACACAGTCTCTCTTTGGGCCTCTGGAGCTGGGTGGGGAAAAAAAAGGAGATGTGATCAGGAAAATGAGCTGCCTTTAAACAGTACATACAGTCAAACCACAACATTTGAACACTTCAGATATGCTGCAGACAGAGCTGGATTATTGCATCGATATTTGCAAACTAGAGCAGGGGTCTGCAACTTGCGGTTTTGGAGCCACATGTGGCTCTTTAGTCCCTTTCCTGTGGCTCCTTCTGGAGCTTTTTATTTATTTATAAATTGTAGAACAAATGTTTTTTTTTATTTAAGATAAACAAAAAATGAATAGTTAAGTATTCAAAAAGTGTCCAAAATTTTAAGTCGTCAGAAAAATGGAGCTGAAAGGTAGATGAAAAATATTTTTAAATGACCTAAAAATGACCAGAAAATGTCCAAAAAGAAAGAAAAGCAGGAAATTACAATAAAATGTCCATGAAATTGCCAAATATGTCAGAGAATTTAATTTTTTTTAAACGGATAAGAAAATGTTTTTAAAAAAGTAACTATAAAATGTCCACAAAATAGCCAACAAAGTCAGAAAATTTATAGCAAAAAAAGGCAGAAAAAATGTCCAAAAATAGCCACAGAATGTCCAAAAAAGGAAGAAGAGGGGCAGAAAATTACTATATGTCCATAAAATAGCCAAAAATTTGACAGGAAGGCAGAAAAATCTAAACATTTATGAAAAACTGAAGACGAAAAGTAAGAAAATGAATCTCAAAAAGTATTGGATGTTGCATATTTTTCTGTTATGGTGCAGCTCTAATTAGCTATTGGGCCCTCAGTACATTACACACTGTTTTGTTCATCACAATGTTTTGCGGCTCAAGACAGATTTTTATTTTTTTACCTAAAATGGCTCTTTTGAGAGTAAAAGTTGCTGACCCCTGGTCACTAGAGTGATGCACATTGTTTGAAAAGCTACTGTAATACCACATTAATCATAGCCAATAAGTTTGAAAGAATTTTACAATAAAGTTCTTATAGCCGTTTAAAATCAGGAACTCTTTTTGTGGACACCCTGTTTAAATTTCCGAAAGTTAAGGATCCACCGAATTGGACTTTCCTTGTCTTACCGGTAGCCCCCATGCAAGACCTCGGCACTTTGAAAGAACAGCATCGTGAACAAAAGCTGTTGCCACAGTTACTGCAGTTCTTCTACATCAGGAAGCGAGAGATAGATGTGTTGAAACTTCATATTTGATCAAATGCGTTGTGAACACTTTGAATATGACTTCTCCAAGTCTCACCCTTTTCTTCAGCACTGAGAAGACAGCATTGCAGCTAGCACAGTTGCCTTTGGAAAGGGAAACAGACGCACGGCAGTATTACGATGGCAGCTACTTGAAAACCGCAATGACTTTGTCACACCACTCTGACCTGCGCTGGTGGTGGGGTAGCGTTTGCGCAGTTTCTCTGTCAGCTTGGACACTTTGCTGCGTATGGGTTCATTACGGCTCAGGAGGCCATTTTCAGAGATGCTGTCAAACTCAGGCGCTCCGAGTTGACCATCATCATCCTCCTAAAAAAAGGGAGGGAGGAAGACAAGAGAAGACCCACAGAGTGCGCCAGTTACATTACGTAACTATTACGGTGATAAATGCATGACAACGACAAGTTTACAACTTTATTGGTACCTTCAATTTCAAACACCCACAAGGATGTATTTGTCATTTGGGATACTAATCCTATTTTGGGAGGATAATTTGCTTTAATTAATTTATTTTTTAATCACAAAAATGAGTTTCCATTACTTAATTTCTACATGAAATTGGAAATACACCCAAATCAGAGGTCAGCCAGTGACCCTGAGCGGACTTTAGATGTTCCACAGATTGTACAACAAAAACTGATGAACCAAGATACTGTACACGCAGTAACAAACATACATACGCATGCATAGTAAAATGATCTACTTCACTTCCCGGAATGCAATGCATAGGCTCAGTGTAAAAGAAACAAATCCATAACACTGTCATTAAAGAACATGTACGGCTCACATACTGACGTTAATACAGAAAATCAATCTTAGACTAAGAATAAAGATGAGCCCCTCATGCAGACAGCATGAGCACAACGAGCACTTTATACACGCACACAACATCACTGTTGGATGCATGAATGGAAGGTACTGGAAAATCCACTTACCACTAACACCAAAGGGGTTTCCTTTGTGGGATGCAGTATAACACAATACAACTTTATAAACAAGCATCCATGCTACTGCTTCGTTAAAAACATGCTACAGGATTCTAAATACAGTACCAGTACAGAATTTGTTCAGTTCACACAAGGGAGATAAGAAAGGCCAGGATTGCCAAGATGTCAGCAGACATGGGGCAACACTCACCTGCAGGGAAATGGAACTTTCCTAATTCCAGTGGAAAGCAGGAGATAAAACAGGAATGACATCATCAATATTTTTCTTCCAGCCAGGGAGGAGGAAATTGAAACCATTTATATGTTTGTTGTGGCAATTTATGATTATGATTGATATTGTTGAACTTGTGTTTAAAAGGGATACTTAACTCATTTAGCCATTTTCAGCAATAAGAAGATTGTCTATAATTAATGTGACTTCATTTTTTTAATGTACAATTAATACCTTTCAAAAACACATTTTTGCCACCTGCTGTCGACTGAAGATGACATCCCCTTAAAAAAAATATGCACACTATTTAACTGTACAACAACATACAAAAAGGTACGGCCTCTCACAATGAAAAAAACATCCAAGAGCTAAACATGGTTAAAAAAAAATAAAAAATTCAACAGACACTGTTCAAATTCAAATTATGTTCACATTTAAATGGACTAATTTTAAATTGAGGAAAATAACTGACGTGCAAAAGATACTGTGCCTGGTGTGAATTAGGGCTGTGTGATATGGACAACATTTCATATCCAACGATAATACTATGGGTCAGCAAAATATCAATCCAAATGGATGTGGAAAGTGCTGTTTTTTGTTTTTATTAGAATTTACTGAGTTTTCAACAAAAGTCAGCAATCAAAAAAGAAAAAAAAAGAAGATTTTAATTAACATTCGACTGCAACTGTCATTTTATATTACCCAATTAATTATATTATTTTAGTATTAACTCATTCAGTTAAGACCAGTTCTACATTTTCCAATTTTGTCTCAAGGTTCACGTTAGCGTGACGATCCAAGTTCCAACTATTTAATCATTTATTATCAACCAGTCTTGATATGAATTACTATCAGTAATCTATGCCATATGTGTAAATCCACCAATGACTTTAAATACAGAACACATTTGCTGAGACTGGTGTGTAAAAGCGTACTGGAAATGTTTAATGCACAAACAGCACTGCAGGCAAAGCTGTAATACCTCAATTGCATCTTTAAATTCTTCATCAGGCTCAGCTTCTTCTGCTTCCTCCACACTGCCAGGTGATATGTCCTGCAAGGAAACATATTCATTATTTATTTTTCCAATTCCATTCAAAGAAAGAGAAATATGGTCATTATAGCATTGCCAAAACAATACTATAGCATTTGCTGTTTTACCCCCCCCCCCCCAAAAAAAAGTGCATAGTGTCTCCTTTTAAATGCCTTATAGTGTACTTCACATCATAACTACTCAACTTAGTTGTTTCCATCCGAGTGTCTCTCACCTCCAGACTGGTTGGCGTGGGCGTCCTGTCCACTACATTGCTGTGCTCCAGTTCTTCACAGGATACCTCTGAGGTCGGGACCTGACCGACATGGAACAGCTTCTTCAGGTCCAACAAAACTGAAACACAATGGACAACAGAAACAACTTTAGTTGTGAAATTATTTGAAATACATCATCTCATCAAGTTGGCTGTAATGTTGAGCTGACCTCTGTGGAAGTCTTTATTCCAAAGGAAGATGGCGCTGTTCAAACCAGCAATCACCCAACCCACAGGAGCGAGGTAGAGAAGACACACCATTGTAAACAATCCTACATAAAACCTAGGGAGAAATGATGAGACGTGAATGTTCTCTCCTCTCTGTTGTTAAGTTAAACAAATACCACAGTTTCATAAAACCATCAAATCTGCCTGTAATTCATATCTTTGTTTGTTGCAAGTGTTAAGGGACCGAAAAAAGTTTGGAGACAAATCAGCCTAAAAAAAATCTGTGGGGCCCTAGTCTCTTCGGAGTCTGAGGAGATAAAGGTGCGAAGGTAGAAATGTGACAGAAATTCTTGAGTAACTTGTTTAAAATCCCATTCAAGTATTAATAAAACTGCACTTTGCACTACAACAAAAAGGAATCTAATTATAACAATCATTTGATGATACACCGGCTTGAAAAAGAACAACATTTCCATCATCGCCAAGGTAACACTGACTGGAGTCCTGGATCATCTTTAACTCATTCGCTGCCATTGACGGCTATAGACGTCAAAAATTCATTTTAACTATTTCTATTAGTTAAACATTTTCCCCCCACTTTTGTTAACAAAAGTATGCAAACTTAGTTTTTTTTTGTATTAGAACTGATATAAAATTTGTGATTAATTGTGAAGTCATGCGATTAATTACGTTTAAAAATTGTAATCGCCCGACGCCCTTAATTTGTAATAATTTTTTCTTATTTTTAAAAAAAATATATATATATATATATATATATATATATATATTTTTTTTTTTTTTTTAAATCGGGAGTTAACTAGTAAAGTCATGCGATCAATTACGTTTAAAAATTTTAATATTTTTGTTAAAAAGAAAAGATTATTATAAATTAGGGTTATCAGGCGATTAAAATTTGTATTCGTAATTAATCGCATGACTTCACTAGTTAACTCACAATTAATCACAAATTTTATATCTGTTCTAAATGTATAAAAAAATCTAGGTTTTCATACTCTTGTTAACAAAAATGGAGAAAAAAGTGTTACACTAATAAAAATAGTTAAAATGAATTTTTGACGTCTATAGATGTCAATGGCAGTGATTAACGGTAAACAAAAATGACACCAGTGAGTTAGTACAAATAACGCTCATTTTGTTATTTCAAATTCTGCCCAGACTATAATGAAAAAATGGCTAACTTACTCACAAGTTAGTTGTTAAGTTCCAATAGTATTCAACATACAACACACCTCGATAATTAACTACTATACTTTACCTTGATGATGTGGTGTGATTGTCCCAGTACAGGACCTTGTAAAGTGTTTCTGCTGACTGACAGGTTGAAGTAAGCACGTCATCCAGATGCTTCAACCTGGAGACAGGAAAGATGATGAGCCCATGAGAAAACATGGAAATTCCTCTTACACATAAGCATGCCATGCCATTTCCTTGTGCACATTTTAAAGGGACCATATTATGGAAAACTAACTTTTCACTTGCTTGTATACATTTACAGTATGTACAGTATTTTAAGATACAAGTAACGTTGACAGATAAAATTAGAAAAACAAAAACCTTCCAAAAAATTGGCTTCAAGACGTTTGTCACTCAACTAAAGGTTACTTTAAAACTAAACACAATACAAAGAACTATGTTGTGAATGTAAACATACAATGGGAAACTCCATAGACACATGGGCTAACAAGTAGCATCTGTGGCTATGTTCTTACCCTTTAAGCAACACTTATCAGAAACAAACAAACAGTGCAGAAATACATTTTCACCAATCATGTAACATTACTACGGTATGTATTAATATTTTTTATTTTAAAACATATACAATTCTTATTTACATTACTTCAATTGAATAAATTTAGAGGTTCAATTGTACTCATACATTAATATCAATAGCACGATCGAAACACAAAGAAGTTGTGTTGAATTTTCTCTCTCAAGTTTCCTGTGTATTATACCTTTAAATCAAATTAGTTTGTCTTGAGATTTTTACAATAAAATGACAAATAATCAGTCAGCGAAGCAAAAATTTGAGCAATTCTTACAGGTCTTTGACTTCCAGCATAGCCTCCTGTTTATTGAGGTGCACCGTCTGCAAATCTCTGCGGTGTACGGTATGATAGTGCCTTCTCTGGAGTTCTGCTTCTGAGGCTCTGCCCCAGCACCTGTCCTGCAGGTATCCCAGGGCAGCGGGCACTGTGACTGCCACCAAACATAGTGACAACCAGCCCACTGAAGGAGAAAAAGAGGTCAGTTAGTATTAGCCACCAAGCCCACCATTGAAAGATGCAGCCTTGACTTACCTTCATTAATAGTGCAGAAGAAGACATTGAGGATTATACAAACAACCAGCGAGCACAGGGGCATCCTCCACCTGGAAAATAAAATCAGACTCTCAACATGACCTCTGCTATTGAAGACAAGACCAGGTAACTTCAACTGGTTCGCAGGAACAGTGGAACGGCTAAATTTGAATGACACAGCTGAAATTTTACCATTCTGATTTGACTGAATGAATGATTTGAATTTTTCTGCAAAAACTATACAGTAGATGTTACTTCAAACAATGTATAGTTAATAAACATTTTATGAAGGAAACAGTTTGATCCCCCCAAAAAAATGCTAACTACTATTTCCTATAGGAAAACCTGTTCCAAAACTTAAACAAACTGGAGGTCAACCAGCATCCCTGAATAGTCTAGATTGGGTTCAACAAGTGTTCTAAACACACACCCCAGCAGGAAGCGGGCCAGCTCCATCGCATCTGTAACTGGTTCCAGAAAAAGCGCCATTCTCTTATAGGACACAACCATGTTGAGGAGGTCAAAATTCAGTGTAGATCTCGGGCTTCCCAGTTCAGAAGCGTCTGGAGACCCCAGAGTCTCCTTGGATATAGTGTGCACCAGCTCCCCTCTTTCCCCTGCACCCTGGAAAGGGTCCGATGACGCTGCTGCAATGTGCATCATCATTCCTGTGCAGTGTAAGAAAAACACAAAGATTAAGATTATGGTAATGATGTTACTCTTATTCCAGAATTGCTATCGAGACAGTATTTTAGAATCCGGTAACATATACCATTTGGTGCGCATGCAATCACCCTGTACAGTTTGGAGGCTACTCATTACTGTAGGTAAGTGAACAATATGAATCTGAGATGATAATAGTGCAATTTATATATTTTTTTGATTGATATTTGGTTCAAAAAAATACACACCTGTTCATAGTACTGTGCTCTTCTACGAATGTTGTAATACATTACTTCATTCACAAATATTTAAAGCTTAATTTTCTTGACCAAAGTAATTTATATATATGTTATATATGTTCAGGGTTTTTATTTTCTCCCAAAGGTTTATAGCATATGTTCGCATTACCAACACACGCAACGTCAATGTCAACGAATTGCAATCATTCCTAAATAGATCGATTAGGAAGAACATTGGGGGTTGTTGTTTTTTTTTTCGTTATCTTGCATGGTATCAATACAATATGACACTTTGACCCTCACAGATGTGGCAATCAATAGAGACGCGAAAGGTGTTCCAGCCAATAAAGGTGAGTTTTATTAACTCTAATATGCGGTTTAATCAGCAACGTTTAATCACTCAGGTCACTTGGAGCAATGGGATCATACACATAACCCCAAATTTGCAACATTTTTAAATAGTCAAACACGAAATTACGTAGTTGTAAGATGCAAGGTAACTATAAAGTCACGCCAAAATGATGTAAATTATATTACGTTCATCTCGTTCGTTGATGAGATAACTCACCCCGAGCTACGTGTCCAAACACAGCTTGAGAACCGCAGCAGCGGCCAGAAGAAGCTCAGGCGACACTAGCAATTCCTACCGACATAAAAAATCCTGGAGGAAGGAGAAGCCTCCAACTTCATCGACCCAGACAACATGACAGCAGCGTATTTGCATGAGCACCGACTTGTGCTAACGATTAAGTGTGCCCTGCCTTTTTGACGAGATAAAGCCAGCGTCTGGCTATTTCCCGGCTAGCTATGCTAGCTCCTAAGATGATCTACTTCCTGTTCTTCCAGGCTGAGTAATCGATCGTCGAAAATTCAACAAACATATGACCAATGCAGTCGATGACAGACGGGGATGAGCTTTTAGATGCAAGTCCGGGAATCAAAGGAGGAAAGGCAAACAAAAGTGTTATCAATTATGCAGTTATGCAAACAACTGGTCAGTCTTTGTCTTTAGAAAACGTAGTTAATGTAGAAAATTCACAACAGTAAGAGTGACATTTTCTGCTTATGAATAGCACTGGGACAACAAATACAATTGGGTAGATGCCATGGACTTCCGACTCCCGGGTTTCACACATCAGAGTTGTTTCCGGCCACTGATGGCCGTGTTCCAACACTTGCACCCCCAACCCTGCGCCCCCCAACTGCTCAACTCTCTGAAATGCTTCTAACAACTGAGACAGACACACTACACACTAGCACCCGTCGACGGGAACGCGCTACCGAGGGGCACAAAGGCGGCGGCGCAAGAACTGGGACGCGGCCCACACGTCGCAAACAAGAAACGGAAACAAAGCTGATGTGTGAAAACCAGGAAGTCTGAAGTCCCGCCTCCTCCGTGGCATATACCCCATATGGTTAATATTCAATGTAGTGATCACACCGCAAACATGAATCATTTGTTTGTACTTTCACAGTATTAGGCTATGAGAAATTGAGACGTCAAAAGTAAAAACTGTTGTGTAACAATCACGACTCACAAGGATTTAATTTATGCCAAATCAAACAATGTTTAAGAATATTGTGGAAGCTCGCTGATGATTCATCATCTTTGCACAGGGCCGGTCCAGTGCCGAATCCCCGCCCGCGGGAGGGCGCGGGAAATGAATACTGAAGGTCGCTTTGCCCGGCACCGCCCGGTGGGGGCCCGAGTCCTTCTGATGAAGGCTGCGCCCGAGGATGGTGTGAGGCCGGTAGCGGCCCTGAGCAAAGAACAGCCAAATCCTGCTCATTTCAAACATGTCCAAGGGACAAATAAATTGGTCATTAAGTTCTAAAGAGTTGAGAATATGAAGGCATTCAATATCAGTTACCCCTAGGCAGTATTTTGACCCGTTTTGGGCTTTTTGATGGTTCTGACCAAGCCATTTAAAAATAAAATACCACCCATGGACCACAAACGCACACACACGCTTGGTTAATGGCCTAAGTGTTTAATTGCGGTACATTCAAGTGCTGTAGGACGAACACGGATGAGTTCATGACCAACAATTTTTATGTAGTTTTTTTGCTGTAACTGTTATAAGAGAAAAGGCAGGTTTATTCTTTATTCTGATTAATATTTTTTATGTACATATTGCTGTATTTTTTTTCCTATTCAAGGAGGCACATTATTTATATTAATGCTTGAGATAAAATGAAGACATATGAATTAAATGTCCAAATTAAGCAAACAAAATAAAAAATTTTCATTTAATAATCAGTTGTGTTGCGTTCTACACTTTGAGAATCATCAATACATATAAGTGAGGGGGTACTCGTACTCCTATGACAAAAAGGTTCAGGGGTACACAAGCCAAAAGAGGTTGGGATAAGGAATCACCCCTGCACCACCCCTCCTTCGTCTGTAGTAGTCGCTAATCGTAAATCATGCATACTCGACCGTAGAGAAACACAAATTACTCAATATCTAATGACGGACGACAAACTGCAGGGCTCTAAGGGGACACGAGCAAGGACATATTTTTTTCTTTTTTACTGACTCATGCAAACAAACACACAAAGACGATCTCCCAGGCGGGGAACCGAACCCACGCCAACCTGCATCGTGAGCAAGTGACGGTACCACTCCGCCACCTGAAGCCCACCCAGGACATCTTTTTTCGGACACTCCTTAACGTGGAAGGGCGTCACCGTAGCTGGTTCGTCTCGCTTCCTGGTTCTCCAGTAGGAGGAGGCGCTCGCATGTTTACGCGACACTTGACGAGGTTGTTTTGGGCAACAAACGCCTCCTTCGGACCACCATGTACCCTGAGATTTTGTGTGATCAATTGGTGTTAAGTTTGTGGCCAGATCCTCTGTATCGTGCCATGGAAGTCAGGAGGTAAAAGCGAACGAGTGAGTCGCCTCATTAGAAGCGGATGCATTTACACACATTTAAGAATTTTGGAGGCTTTATTATATGATTTGTCTTTGGTTAAATCCCTGTTGAATGCCTATGTGATAGCATCTCAGTTATAGGCTACTTTGTTTTGCTTTGTTTTGTTGTTGTGCTCTGAAAAAACAATTCAATTTTGTTGTCTGAATTGCAGGGATACATTTTAATGCAATAAACACATTCAGCCAAGGTCAGTGTACATGTACATTACTCAATGTGTAGTATCTAATCATCATTAAGAGCTAAGCATGCTATCAATGGTTGTTTGCACCGTGCACACACATTGTTCAATTATTTTGTTTATTATTCAACTTAATTCTCCTTTAGCAAGATTAGTTACACATTCCATTATATTTGATCAGCAGTAAAAGTGCATACATTTAATAAAACATTTCTGTATTTTCTGATCTGTCTATTCTGCCTTTTATCATGCGGTTAGGATCAATCCAATATATAAAATAGGAAAAATAATAAGTTATGGTATGTTGTGACTGAACAAAAATGGACTTGGCTTGATTTATCTTTGCCACAGTAACTTGAGACTTGCTTGAAACTTGAAAGTTAAGATTTGAGACTTGCTTATGACGTTCAACTTACTCCAACCTCTGCATCAAGGGTTTAAAGCAGATCCCTTGAAGGTACCACCGGTACGAACACAGGGCTGCCACCATTGACAAACCCCTGTACCAATATTGTACATGCCTTTTTTTCCTGAGCATGTAAAGTGAACCTTAAAAGATGTACTATATTGTTGGAGGTCAGGCTACAGCGATTGATTTCCCACTGCCATGGCCCCTGCAAGGACTTGGCTCCCCTGGGCCCACTGCCAGGACATGACATCCTCTGGACCAGACCAGGAGAGAGAGAAGTTCTGGGCAGAGCTGTTTGAACAGTTGGATCTCAACAAAGATGGATCTATTGACATACATGAACTACGTAAAGGGCTGGCGGGTCGAGGGCTGTCCAGAGCTTCACTGGAGAGGGTAAGACCGTTCACCTGCACTCACCTGCATTCGTATATAATGCATCTATGTATGAAGTATGAAGAGAAAATTGAAAACATTACTGATCAAAATACTGATTGAAATGATGGAGCTTTAATCACTTAATTTGCGGTCTTAACAAATGAGTTTGCTATTCTTTTGCTCTGCCTTTTTGCTCTCAGTTAAAATGCTGTACAGGCCATATTGATGATTTCAGTCTTCCGGTGTTTTAAAGTCCCTGTACAGTGAAAATAAATATGTCTTGTAAATTTGACACACCACAGATTGTGCTAATGCTAGCCGACGTAACCATTATGTCCGGCTAACAGTTCTCTACAGCAGGCATGGTGCTACACCGAGAAGAAATCTATGTAGCATTCAGTTTCATCCCATAAACATAAAATGTAAAAAAAAAAAAAAAAGGAAACAAAAAAAAGACAGGACAGCGATGATATAAGACTTATTGAATAACTTGAGCTTTTATTTAGGAGAGTATTGATTAGGTTAGTTGAACAACCACCTTTGTTAAGCCAAGGTACTTATTTTACATTTAAAAAAATCACACATACACAGCAAACAAAAAAAATAAAAATGTATGAATACTGATATAATGATTTTGTCTTAAATGTACTTACTCAGTGTGAAATGTGGGCTTGTTTAATTGTACACAAAGCCGATATATTTGCTGGGAGCTATGACTAATTCTGTCGTATCTGTTGGATAAATGGCAAAAGGTTGATTGGAAGAACATTTGATTTTTCTGCTTGTCAATATAAAGTGCTGGTATACAGTGGAATAAAAAAAAAAGTATTTGGCCAAAATCCAATAGGAAATCTATGGGAAACTGGCCAAATATATTTTATGCTCAACTGTATATAAAAAGAGCTATATTTCTGATGACTAAAAATAATTTATAAAAATATACAGTCAACGATAATGATTCTAATAATCCTGTGAACAAAGATTCTGTAATCATTTTTTCACTTTTAATCTAACTGCAGACTAGATAGGCAGCACGAACTGCCTACAAAATGTGGATTTCCTAAACAGTCATTCAAACCTTGTGCAACCAGGTGAAAGAGGATATACTGAAGGAAATAAGACATCTCATGTATGTATGTGTTGTTGTTTTTTGGTAAAGTGCATATTTTAAAACAGAACCTGCGTCATTTGAATTCATCTTTTGTCTTCTAAAATATTTTATTGTTCTTCATTTTAATGCAAATGTTCAATATTCTTGAGAATTGAAAGAGAATTCCTCTTAAAAAAAAAGAATGTGCTTGCCCAACTTTATTGTATACACAAGATCTGTCTCTGTCCTCTCCGTCTTCCTCCATTTGTTTTGGCCAAAGCATGGGGGTTATATAGTTGGCTGGCTGTCACTTGCCCAGTGTGTGCGTTTGTGTGGTGAACATGATGTCTATTTTGGTTGCATGGAGCAGGACTTCGTAAGATGAGAATGGCAAACTACCAAGGTGACAAACCACTTTTGGCTGCCAGGGATTTGCCGTCCTTCAAAATAATAATTTTGATTAATTAAATTAAACGTGTGTGTTTGACCTAATGTTTTAGTAACATAATAGGTCATGGCAACTCTGACCTCTGACTTCTGAAAGAGTTCAGTGCACAATTTCCCCCAGTGACTTTTTCCAAACTCAGGGATGTTAAGAGGTTCCATTGATTCCGCTGAAAGCTACCATTAACAGTAATTTATTTACCCATTTCCAGACCTAATCGTCTGTGTTTTCAGATTGTAGAAGTGGGGGACACCAACGAGGATGGAGTGCTTGACTTGGAGGAGTTCGTTCAATACCTTCGTACCCATGAAAAGCAGCTCAAACTCATGTTTCGCAGCCTGGACAAGAACAATGATGGTCTGTGGCAGCCTGCCGAACACATTTTAATCACCACATTGTTTTAAAATTCACATATGGCATGTCTCTTACTTTATTTGTCTGAATGACTACACCCAGGTGAGATAGATGCAACAGAGATCCAGCAGTCTCTACGTGCTGTCGGTTTAGACATCAGTCTCAGGGCTGCCACCAGGATTTTGCAAAGGTCTGTGATCTGTGTCACTAGTGCAAAATCATTCATATGGTCTGTTATAATCATATTGACACTGTGCTGGTAAAGCACTGTGGTGTTTTCACTTTTCAATGCCATTTCCAAACACTTATCTCCCTCTTCAATCAAGCTTGTTTATGTGTATGTGTGTGTCACCCAGTATAGACAAGGACGGGACCATGACCATTGACTGGATTGAGTGGCGGGACTACTTTCTGTTTAACCCTCTCACAAACATGGAGGAAGTGGCGCGCTACTGGAAACGTTCAATGGCAAGGTTACACACATGAAAATACATTATAAAGAACCAAATTACTTTTAAACAGGAAGTCAATCCCCAAAAGTATTTACAATAATATGCTGTATTTAGTCTAAACACGATATTATAATTAACATTGAGTTTGTGCTAATGAGCTAAATCAACAACCAATCACGGCTTAGCTCCAGAAAAAGTTGAGCCGTGATGGGTCGTTATCTGAGCCCTGAGCAACTGTGATGTCATTTTCAGTTGAGAGCAAGTAGCAAAATGGACGCCCCCTGAGATGGATACAATTTCGAGATGGATCAAAAGTTTCTAGCTCAGGTAACAATTATTCATGGCTCAGCTGTTTTCTGGAGCTGAGCCGTGATTGGTTGTTAGCTGAGCCATGTGCAACTGTGATGTCATTTTCAGTCACCAGGAAGTAGCAAAATGGCCGCCCCCTGAGAAGGATAAAAATGGCTGTATTTTGCTGCTAAACTCATATTCCACGAATGCAATATTATTCAGAATGCAGTGTTTAGACTAATGGGGCTGCATAGAATATATTTTTGTAGAGAACGGTTTTGGATTGACTTCCGCACTGATAATCAGCCGGGCGTGATGTATTTGAAAGCATCCAATGCAACACACATTCCTTGTACCTGAAAATAACACACACACAAAAATGTTCTTCACATTGTCTGGAAGCAAAAAATATAAAAATCCCCGCCTTTCTTAGATGTTGGACTTAGGTGAGCAGCTGACAGTTCCAGATGAATTTTCAGAAGAGGAGAAAAAGTCTGGCTATGTGTGGCGGCAGCTGATGGCAGGAGCCATGGCTGGATGCGTATCACGGAGCGGGACCGCCCCCTTAGATCGTCTCAAAGTCTTCCGGCAGGTCAATCAGTAGCATATGTGATCAGAACCAAATCACCATTAAAGGACCACTCTTATTTACTGTTCATTGTCAGTAAGTGTCACACATGGAAACATCTTCGTTGTCATGCTTTGGCAGGTTTATGGTTCCTCTCTGTTTAGTGGGAATGTGCTGGGTGGTTTTCAGTACATGCTAAAGGAGGGAGGAGTGCAGTCCTTTTGGAGAGGCAATGGAATCAATGTTCTTAAAATTGCCCCAGAGACGGCAATCAAATTTACAGCTTATGAGAAGGTAAATAACACTTTCTTCCTTTCCCTTTTTATTTTCATTGTCTGTGAAAAATTTTTGCACCAAAGTATGAGAGCAATTTTGTACGTAATTAGTTTGCTAGAAGGATTACATTTAAAAAAGGACTCATTTCCATGTAATGTGGTGAGATGGTGGAAGTATCCACTAACATTTTAAGTAAATTCTCTAAGAATCAGAAATAGATTTTCTCTTTTGCGACATTTGGGTCATTTGCCCAGACTTAAAATGTTAGAGCACCATCAATTTGCCATGCTCAGTGTACCGTATGCCATGATTTACAACGGCCCAGGGGCCATTTGCGGCCCGCCATCTGTTTTCAGTGGCCCGTGGCCACGGTTGGGAGGGTTACTTTTAAAATGTAATCCATTACAGTTATAAATTACCTGCTAAAAAATGTAGTTAGTAACGTAATCCAAGTACCATAATATTAAAGTAATGTAATTGATTACTTTTGGATTACTCCAATATTGAGTATGCTCATGAAGACAAAATAAAAATAAATATCACCACAATATATATTCTATACAATGTGCTGCTGCTATTTGCGGGTGATAGGGAACCGGGTAGCCTACAATTAGCAAAAATCCTAGTGTAATTAAAAAGCATGTAGGCTATTGATTGATAGATAGATAGATAGATAGATAGTCATCCAATGAGGATGACGATGTGTGACATCAACTGCAAAATGAACTTTTATCCCAGTTTAGCCGTGTATATGTTGTGTATGATGTTTAAATTGTGAATTGGTGGGAGGAAGATTTATTTGGAATGTGTAACTCACATTATGGTTGTAGGCTAGCGGGCTAGCTAGCAAGAAGCTACAGCGCGTAGCATGCCGCTGGACTCTCAGCTCAAACTTTCGCTCCGAGTAAGTTCCAGTGAATACCGGTCGCCCTTTCCTCCACCCGTCCGTGAAGCTTTTTCAAACTGCATGCGTGTGGAGGACACGACTAGTCAGTTCGTTCCCACCTCCCTGACATGTAGCAACAGTCCCACTCGCGCGCGGGCGTGCGCAGGCGGGCGTGCGCGGGCGGGCGTGCGCAGGCGGGCGTGCACGGGCGTGCGCGGGCTCTCTCTCGCTCTGTCTCTCTCTCTCTCTCTCTCTTTCTCGCTCTGGCTCTCTTTCTCTCACCCTCTTTCGCACTCTCTCTCATCGTAGAAATTGTAATCCCTCGAAGTAATCCCCATTTTTAATAAATGTGCCTGTTATCTGATTACATGTTTTTTCCTGTAACTGTAATGGAATACAGTTAAAACATTTTTGCAATCTGATTACGTAACGGCGGTACATGTATTTCGTTGCTCCCCAAGCCTGGTCAGAGCGATGCTGCTCCTCGCTCTGTCTCTCTCTCTCGCTCAGTCTCTCTCTCTCGCCCTCTTTCCACCCTCTCTCATTGTAGAAATTGTAATCCCTCGAAGTAATCCCCATTTTTAATGTACCTGTGAACTGATTACATGTTTTTCCTGTAACTGTAATGGAATACAGTTTAAAAAAAAAAAGCAATCTGATTATATAACGGCGGTACATGTATTCCGTTACTCCCCAAGCCTGCCCGTGGCATATACTAAAATTTACATTTAACATGGCTCACAAGGCTCGCTTAAAAACTAAAAACATTGAGGTGGGTCGTTAGAAGGGAGGGTTCCGGAAAAAAATAGGTGCTACTACCACTAATAAATTGGTTTATGTACTGTAGAGCTTTTCTAGATATGCAAAGATACAAATAAGCAATCTACAACTAAAGTAACACAATTTCTCTTCAAAACAATGGTGAATAAAGATAATTCAATTTTAGAAACAAAAGTTTGTTTCTTCCATTTTTATGCAATCATATTCATGATCCACACGTACTGGTCACTATTTTTAAAATGATCAAGTTACTACAGTTTTCTTTTGTTTTGGGTCTGAATATGGAGATGGGATTCAATTGCTGTTCAATGCAGAGTTAGATCTAGTCTAGTGGGACAGCGCCCACCTGACCAACCCAAAATCTTGAAAAATACAAAACTATTTGTTTTATCCCCTTTAACAGAAAACTGTTATGTAGCAGTTTTTCCAAAAATAACTGGAACACATGAACAATTTATAATTACTTGCTTGACTGATTTTAGTGTGTTTAATCAATTAAAGTTGAATAATTTTAAAGCGGCCCTTGCACCTTTCCATTTTTATGTATGCAGCCTGCATTAGTACAAAATTATGTAAGGCTAAGCTTAAAGCTACAACATGGAACTTTTTTCCAAAATATAACTTTACAGTAAGCTTTTTATTTGACCATTTATGACTGAAATGCCTTCTAATTAGTAGATTTACACAATGGGTATTCCTGCAAGCCTCTGGCCAATAGTTTTCAGACTGGAATAGGGTTAGAATTTCCCGCGCCCTGTCTGCGGATGTGACGTAATGTGCGTGGTGTGTATGTGAAGAACGGTATGTGCAGTTTCATTTTTTTTCAGCAGGTGGCAGTAGCGATTCGAAATGGAATATTATTTGTTCAGTAGCTTTAAGCTACATTCCATACTGTATGTAGAAGTCATTGTATCAACTGCTCCTTTTTTTTAATTTATTTTTTTATGTTTGGCTTACTACCTTAATTGTTTGTAGATCAAACATATAATGTACGGCAAGAAGGATACGAAAACTCTGAGGGTTCATGAGAGATTTCTTGCTGGCTCGTTGGCTGGTGCGACTGCTCAGACAACCATCTACCCACTGGAGGTGATTTCAAGTCGTAACACACATCCTCAAGACAGTAATTGACAATGCGTACAGTAATTGTCTATCCATTCTCTTACTTGGCTTCCATCACTTTTTTCCTTGACAGGTGCTGAAAACCCGACTCGCGCTTAGAAAAACAGGCCAGTTCTCAGGAATGTCTGACTGCGCCAAACAGATCCTGCAGAGGGAAGGAGTTGCAGCCTTTTACAAGGGTTATGTGCCTAGCATGTTGAGTATTGTGCCTTACGCCGGCATTGACTTGGCAGTCTATGAGGTCAGGTGGATGTGATGGTAGCATGTATCTACAGTTTACTGTATTTTCGTCTTGTTTATTTCTTCCAACTTGGTATCTATTCCTCAGACACTGAAGTTTGCGTGGCTAAGTAGGAACAGAGGAGTGGCGGACCCAGGGGTCATGGTCCTGGTTGGCTGTGGTGCAATCTCCGGCACCTGTGGGCAGTTGGCGAGTTACCCCCTCGCACTGATCCGTACCAGAATGCAAGCTCAAGGTTTGATTTGATTTGATCATTTATTCCATTTATTTGTAAAAGAAAAAAAAAGACTATAATATAAAACTATATTCTGCGATGTTGAATGAAAAGGAGCAGAAACAAATAATAATGTAATTTTAAAACGAAATAAACCACAAAAAATATCAAATAAAATTGTGTGACAGCTGACTTGTTCCCAATTTACAATTCGGTTGTTGACATTCGTAACAAAAAATGACAATGGCATAATAATCAAACTTAATTAACCTCATTCATATTTATTTCACAAGCTGGATTTAGTTTTTTTTTTTTTCTGTATTTTTTTAAAATGGGCACTTTGGCTTCTTTATTCAAATTGTTCCCTAGATTGATTCCTTTTACGGCAACACAACGCTCCATCAGTCTGGTCCTGAATCTTGTTTTTTTTTAAAGATCTGTGTTCCTTTTAACTTATACATGATTTTTCTTTTGAATATTCAATGGAAAAGTTTTGTTATGAGCCTTCAGCATAATTTGCATAATACTGTAATCTACTAAATCATAAAATGTCAACAATTTTAACTGAAGAAATACAAACAAAAAAACTTAAAATGCTTAATGCACGATTTCAAATATCACTTAGTACAGAAATTAATAATGTTATTTGATAGATTTGCATCATTACATCATATTTACTTAAATCAAATACTATTATTTACACATCAGGTCAAGTTATAGTACAGTATCGGACAGCAAATAATAAAAACAATTTGAGTCTTTTATTAGAGAGATATATCTTTGAAAGTAATCCCACATTTACAGTACTGAAAAGTTCATTCATGTTGTAAAATGACAACAAAAACCTCATTGTATGATTGCACCATACCCTCTTGAAGTAGGCCGAACCAAATCCAATCGTAATCCCAATGAATCTAAATCGAATCGTTTCACTTTAAAATTGAACCGTCCTCAAATGGGATCGCAGCCCATGTATTGAGATACGTAAAGAATCATCTTTTATTGGAGAGATGCACACTAACTAAATGTCAACTAGGATGATGTTTTGTTTGTCTCCAAGGTGGCTTGCGATTGTGAAATTCCACCATGAGCCTGTCGATTTAACCGGTAGTTAACAAGTCTCCATCTGTCACACAGTTATAATGTGTTCTTCACATTAACATATTGTCTGTAGTAAAAATGGCGCATTGCAGCTACAAAAATAAAATGCATTTGCAGCGTTTGTTTAGACAAGCTGCAAGAATGCAATACAGGAGTGATAAATGGGTAATTGATGCAGCTAAAATAATTAATTAATTAACATTTTAGGTATTCCAGTCTCCATCGCCAACATTTTATGTTTGCAGCTTCTTCCTCATGTGACTGGAAACACAACTCTACATGACCATTGGCATTATATATTGCATACATGCTGCTCCGATGGAGCACACAAAACATATTTTCCTAAGTGAGGTTGTTAATTTAGTTTTTTTTTCTCCACTCTCTTCTTTAGCCTCAATGAAAGGATCCGCTAAGCCATCAATGTCCACCTTAATTCATACCATTGTGACACAAGAGGGTGTGGCCGGCCTGTATCGAGGGATTTCCCCCAATTTGCTGAAAGTCATCCCCGCTGTCAGCGTGTCCTACGTTGCATACGAGTACACGAGGATAGCCCTTGGAGTGGACGTGGAGGGTAGGCGGGGAGGGAAAGGGAAGGTTTAAAAAAATATATGGATGGTTTGATGTGACTTTCACCTGCAAGCAAATACGGATCTGTATAGCCTGCATGAAGATGTGGACTTTGAAAGTGGATGGATTCACTGTCCTATGACTGCAAGTCTTGATGGACCAATAACAAAAGTGATAGCACGGCCCTGACTTTGGATGACCTCACATGAGTTGACCTGCATGTACTGGCATCTTCATTCGTATTTACAAACGACGTCTTGCATGAACTTACCTGAGAAGCAGCAGGTGCACCTCAAAGGGATTCTGTGTTTTCCAAATAACTGCAAGAGGATTTCTCAGCCTTTTCTTCTCCTCACAGGTGTCATGTAGAGAAGATAGACGACTGTCAAGAGCATTGTTCCAGTGTGCGAAGGGCATCCTAAACGTCTTTTAGAGTTTGTGGACTGAAATGTCTCAAGCAAAATGAAGGAGACTCTGAAGCACAGAACAGCTCATTAAAAAAAATAGACTTATCAGCACAACAGAAATATTAAATAAGTGATCCTGTTGAATTGTGGTGTTGCAAGCAAAACTATAAGACTGTAAAGTCCTTTACAGTACACCTACAATTTTAAAATAACTTATTATATTTAATAATTGACTTTTTTAAATATATATATATATTTTTTTTTTTCAATGAATACCTTCTGTAACTATATTGTCTGGATTGGTGCATTTCTAATAAATGTTTTAGTCTTTATAATGTACTGTATTTTAAATGTCCAGCGTTAGCCCTCTTACTGGTTGATTTTCTATACAAAGGGTTCTCGGTTTACTATGAATTTCTCTTCTCTCGACAGCGACCATCATACCTTCTATTAGAAGGTGTGCTTGGTTGCTTCACAAATCAATACTATTGGTCCGTCCCCACTTTGTCTGTTTTTATTACACACTATTAACAGACTATTTTTAAAGTGTTAAAATAGCTTGAGAACAAACCTATAAACACTTTTGGAAAGGCTTAGACGTTCTATAAAGGCTCATTGTTAACAATGCTAGTGTACTGTACAAGCCAAACACAAAAAGCAGAATAGCCTGCCCCCTCCGTTTAGAAGAAAACTTTCACACACCACCTCGTTTTTAGAAAAAAAATCAACACCAAGTGCATTTTAAGCATATTCATAAGCATGCATTACTCATGTAATAACGAGCGCGATGACAGGGGCACACGAAAATGTTCACACCATAGCTCCGGGAGCACAATTTCAGTCTCAAAGTTCTCCCAGCTGCTGGCAGTGTGTCCCGGTCCGACCCAATACCAATACCTGTGGCATGTTGCCAATACTCCCACTGAAGCGACCTCAATCAAACACTGGATACGATTCCTGAGTTACTTCGCAAGATGGAAAACAACGTGGAGGAGTTGACATCTCGCCTTGAAGAAATGGCCACAAATTTGGCTAATTGATGCCCATTGAGAGATTCAGGATAAGACTTAAACTGATTGATAATAACGTGAGCTTTAAAAAAAAAAACAATTTGAGGTACAACACTAATAGGGGAGTTTCCAACCAACGACTTATTACCCGACAGGGGCCTTAAACGCTGGTCGTTTTAATCCCAAAAGAATGCTGATATAATTGGGGTTTCCATACCAGCTCACTCAGGCTGTTCTGTCCTAAACTATTGTTTCAATGCCCTGTGAAATAAATTACCTGGATGAATGAGAATATCCACAAGCACAATGGTGTCATTGTTATAGCTACCTGTTACCCTGGTGACCAGAAATTAGCACACACCCTCACCCCATACGCAAAAGTGGTATAGTCCTGTCCACTTAATTTGTCCGAAAAGTATTATTTATTCTTTATAAATGTGTTTTGTTAGCTATGACAGCGATGTATAGTGACAGCCAGACTTTATGAGTGAATTGTGACAATATCATTATTATTTCAGTAATCTTACTTTTTGTGACATTTCTGCTTGGTGGTATGCTATATATATATATATATATATATATATATATATATATATATATATATATATATATATATATATATATATATATATATTTATTTATTTATTTAAATTTTGGAAATTGTCACGGAAGACGTTCTCTTGTTGGGACTTGGGGGTGGGGGGGTGATATTTGTTCTTCTACTCCAGACCAGGAGGTGACGCAGTTTTGAGCCGTTAACATTAGATCTCTAAACAGAGGAAAGGGGATGAGAAAGGCCGGAGCGGGAAGGGCCAAGGGTAACGCACATTGATTGGTTATTTTAAGCAGGGAACTTTGCCGGCGTGGTAAGCGATCTGCCTCACATTGGCGTTCTTATTTCGCTCAACACAAGCTTTGGCCTTCCCGCTTCTGCGCAGCCCGACCCGGCCAAAGCCACACGGCCTGCCCCCCGTGTGTCATTTCTCCTCCTTGTGACCACCATGTCCGAATTGGGCTCTTTGCCGACTAACGGCGTCGGCGCTGGAGCGAAGAAAGATGCTTTTGCGGACGCTATGGAAAGAGCCAGACAGGTAAATCGTAGTAAGGGCACACTGAAGATTGCAGCTGTCGAGCCATTTAGCTTCGGCAGTTGCAGCTAGCTCGATTATCCTTATCGTTAGCTTCAGTTGACTAGCTAGCTTGTAGCGGTATGCTACCGGCAAGTGAATCTCGCTGTACGGCATCAATTGTATTGAGACCTGAGCTGAGTCGAGATTGCTATTTGGACTGTTGTCTTTTGAGTAGGTCCGTTGTGAACTACAGAATCCCAACATTGCTGCTTTATCATTTCATGTTTCATCCTGACCACGTAGACTTTCCGGTTAATTTGGTCATTTTGGCTAAGAATGTGTATATTATTCCGTTAAAACCACTAAATGAAATGACTTCAAGCTAACCGTCACGATCGTGTGATTGCTATTTGCGAATGGATTGTGACAATTAACTATACATTTACACAGGTGAATTCAAAATAACCGCTGGCTACGACGTCTACTATATTGTAATTTATTTTTCTTATTTTGGTCAGATTTGCGGTCTCAAAACCTAGAGGGTTTTCTTGATTTTTCCAGAGAAGTTAAGGACCAACTGAATTTATCAAAGAGAAAAAAAAAGTACCGGTAAATCGAAGGCAATTATGTTGCACATTTTTGTCTGCAATTAATTAGGTTAGGTCAAATAATAATTCCGATAATTTCTAACATACAGAAATGGATACAATTTGGAGTTAGTCCAAATGCAACCACAGTGCAGGTGTTCTAATGTACCTAATATTTCCCAAATGAGGCAGTGAATATTCATTGTAGGTCATTGCATGTATTCTTAGGGCATTCATTCAGTTGTAACTGGACCGTTCAGGTTGTCTTAGAAGACACTAGGGTTTATCCATCTATCCATTTTCTTTCCCGCTTATCCTCATTAGGGTCATACATGAGTCTATCCCAGCTGACCTCGCAGGATTTTTCCTGGCTCAAAATGAGGCAGATGTGGTATCATCCTGACTATGATGGGTGACTACCGATACCAGGTATCGGTGCCAATACCAGTCTTATTTTAAGGTATCGGTACTCGCGGTGGTGACCTATACCATTATTGGTCGCCCTCCTGCAGACATTTTATGATCAGGGACTAGAAATGAGAAATTATATGAATACAAAGTTGCCATTAATTTTTGCCATTTTTAACTACAATCATTAAAAATTCATCCACTAGTACATATTAAATTGTAAATATAGTTCAGCGTTGTTGTAAAACACTAGTATTTATTGTATATACTGTGTTTTTATGACGATGGCTGGAGCGCGCCACCTCTGTCTCACAACCAAGAAATGGGCATGTGCAACAGTTGCTCCATGATCTGTTTCTTGTTCGGTACATTAAAGTTTAGAAAAAAAGAAGAAAATAAAAAGCTGTTTCTTCTTCGGTTGTTGCTTCAGGTCTTTCTGGTGAACTGCTGTTGATATAGTGCCTCTATAATGGCGCAACACTGCAACTGCAGTTAAAATGCATTGCAATCAACAGAGCTGGAGCGATATCAGTGGCTCAGGCTGGAGGTGGCAAGCAAATTAGGTGGAGGTGGCTGCCTCTGAATTTTGTACACAGGAAAAACCCTGCCATCTATCCATTTTCTGTCCCGCTTATCCTCATTAAGGTCATGGGTATACATGAGTATCACAGCTGACCTCGGGTGAGAGACAAGGTACACCCTAGACTGGATGCAAGCCAGACAAACAAGCATTCACACATTCACATCTAAGGGTAATTTAGAGTCTTACAATTAACCAAACATGCATCTGTTTGGAATGTGGAAGGAAATTGGAGTGCCCAGGTAAAACTCATGCTTGCATTGGGAGGTCATGCACTTTCGCAGGACGAACTGATTACCTCGAAGCTGTTAGGCTACCACTGTTGCTAACCATTCAACAACCAAGCCACCCTTCCGGGACTTTATTCTGTGACATATTGCTTTGCAAGAGATGTTCTGTTTACTGCCTTTGAGCATGAACTGATGAAGCCTGCTCGAATGAGAAGACATCTTCCTAGACAACCTGAACAGTCTCGTTCCGATCGATGCAATGCCCATAGAATTCGCCGAATGGCTTGACTCAGCAATACAATTTAATGAAATAAAATCCAGCCTGCTCTAAAGCTTTATTTTTCCGTAAATGTTTTTATTTATTGCCTAAGAACCAAATGTCCTAAGTTGGTATGCATTCTTGCACTCATCTTAACGCAGATCGTTTGTTTTTATAGTCTACAAAATATATCAACCCTTCTTCAAGCGAGTCTTTCTTTCCATTTTCCTAGATTGCTGCTAAAATCAGTGGTGAGACCGGTCACATGGCGAGCAACAATGGAGGAGCTGAGGGTTTTCCATTCGCCGCACAGAAACGATCCCTCGAAGAAGCAGGTTGACAATCAGCTCAAATTGCCTTTTTTGCCTGAAACTGCTGTAATTGTCATAGGCTTACAATTTCCTTTTATTTAGATGAACCAGATGCCAAGAAGGTAGCATCACAGAATGAAAGAGATTCTTCGTTGTGTACGTTGATTATGCACATTAATTCATCACAACTGCTGGATCCTCTCACTTTCCAGCCACTCAAATATTTCTCCTTCTCTTTCAGCCATCGGAGCTCAACTGGCTGCCCTGGCTCAACAGAGGTATGAGTTTGTTTGCGTCGCCAATTCTTTTGCAGCTCCGTGACGTAGTGTGTTATGGAGCCTATATAATTTCCTGTTTTACTGCTTTCAGTGTCAGGCCCTCCACAATGACAATAACAGAGGAGTGCAGGGTGCCTGATGGCATGGTTGGTCTCAGTAAGTGCATTCATACCTATCAAGTCCTATAAAATAAGTTACAGCTGTGCTGCCCTACAAATGTTAAAACCAAAATCGTAATTGTCTACTCTTACTTTAGTCATCGGCAGAGGCGGTGAACACATAAACAAAATTCAACGGGACTCTGGCTGCAAGGTCCAGATTGCACACGGTGAGCGTCACAATTACCAATTGACAACTTTGTGGTCTTCTCTGCTATTTGTTTATTTTTTCCCCCAAACGTTACTATATTATTTCAGACAGTGCTGGTCTTTCGGAAAGAACCGTTTCTTTAACAGGGGCACCTGATGCCATACAGTAAGTTCAGCTTCATATTTTAACCTTTTCCCCCCATATGTCAAGCCATTCTATTCAAATCTTACTGTTTAAAATACAAGCAGTTTTCATTCATGCTGTTGAATCAGATTAGTGGTCAGCTCTGGTGAAAGAAGTAGAGAGAAGGGTGATTACATGATTCAAAACCTCCATTAGGCTTTACACGATCAGGATTTTTGGGGCCGATTAGCGAGTTTAAATAAACCAATCAGAGTACCGATGCAATCACAAGATTGAGCGATATTTTTATTTAAATAACTAGTTTAATGTATTGTGTACTGTTTATAGCTTATTCGTTAACGAACAAGCAGTGCTTGATTTTTAGTAACAATATAGATGCTTTCAAAATAATAAGTTAGAACCTTTTTGAAATATTTTTATGAAGAACTTGTGAATTTATGAGTTCCGGTAAATCTTATTAAGGGTGGGCATGGGACTTAACGTTTGTAAATACAGTATTTTGGGGGGGGACTATAAGTAGCTCTGGAGTACAAGTTCCACCAGTCAAAACATGCATCATGATGAAAAATGGAAAAACATACGGTTTATATGTCGCTTCAGAGTATAGGTTGCTTTTTTTGGGGTAGGTAAAGGTAAAATCCTGGTTGTTTTTTTTAACTCCTTTTGTAAATAGTCCTTGTTGTGGTGGATTCCACATGCTAAAGATGGTGGTGGTAGGTGATGCACCAAAAGTACTTGCCAACTTCCAAAATAATGTCAAAGTAATGAAAGAAAAAAAAGTAGTAGTAATAGTAGTCATTGCAACTAATGTGTGTATGTCGCCTGCCTGCCGCCTACCATGGCAACAAACCTCAGCTAGCTTGCGAGTTGCGAGTTTAGATTCTTCCTGTTACTCCATTATTCAATGAAAGAGTTGTTGGGGATAGTTTCTAAAATGATTCAATAGTGACAGCCCTACATATATAAAATCCTAAACTCATAAATACTCTGTAGAAAGTGCAATTAAAAGACTCTGCACGCAAGGACAATTAGTTGGTTTGCCTGTGTGTAGTGCTTTTAGGTGACCAGGCACTGGCTTGGTATACGTATTAGAGCAATTTAAATTCATTTTGTGAAAACGGGGTATTTTGTCTGTGCATGAAGCCTTTCCAAAAGTTTTTTTTTACCAGGTCATAAATGTTCCCTTTATTTGTTTCAGGAGAGCAAAGGCGCTCATAGATGAAATTGTATCAAGGGGACATGATTCGCCCAACGGGCAGACGCGTTCCATGCAGGAGATGGTCATCCCTGCGGGCAAGGCTGGCCTTATTATAGGCAAAGGGGGAGAGACCATTAAGCAGCTACAGGTTTGTAAAATCAAAAGCACTTATCTCATTTGAAGAAGTGTGGGGATTGTGAAAATTAATGATTATGAACATGAAATGAAGCATCCCACGTTACAACATTATATTATGTTGAATATCATTGTTTGGTCAATTTTGTATTTTTTTCACAAATGGCAAATATTGCTCAGTCTCCACGTGAGTCTCTTATTAGCAAAGTCGCAAGTAGCCGCTTTTTTCTTTTCTTTTTTAAACATGCACTCATCACTTCAAACTTAAAAAAACACATTCTTCATAACAAATATTCAGGAAAAAAGTATTGATTACTATTCTACCTCCCAACTCTGCTGCTCAAATGTTCCATTTCCACTATTTGAGTTTTTAGGACAAATGACGCCGTTTGGAACGCCACGGTAATGCGTTGACTTGAAGAACCCCTCGGCCTGTGCGAGCTTATTGGTGGATACTTTTAACTGACTCTTGTCGGCCTGTTTGAGAAGGGGTAGTGGCACACGAAACAAATTTTTTGTTGTGGCGACATGAGTAATAATAGTTAGATTTTATTCTTATTTGAAGGCTTTTTAAACCAGATTTTCCATGCAAAAATGTTCTGCAAAAAGGCCTATTTTTTTTCTTTTGTAGGGCTAAATGATTATTTATTTTAAAATAAAAAAAATGTGATTCCACACAGCGCAATCACATGATTTGCCAAAGTTTTTTTTTTTTTTGCAGGGCTCCTAACACAGGTTCTGTTGTATCTACTCTCTCACACATTAAACACGGTCTCACTCCTCTCCCGCCAAGGTTACAAATCTGAAGCGGCATGCTACTTGTGAAAGGCCATACAATCGGCTCCGAGCTGCTGCTCGCAAAATGGGAATATGTGGCACTTACGCGCTGCACCGATGCACATTTCTGGGCACAAGCTACGAGCTGCGCTTGTATCTCAACAAATGCTTTGAAGCCCTTTCATGCTGTTGCTATACCAGTCTCTTGCCTTGGGCCAATTTGTGAACTTTGCAAGTGGACTTTGAGATGTGTGATTGTTATTCCGCTTGAAGTATTCATGTGATGGGCTGAAATGAAAAACCAAAGATGAGGGGCCCAAAGCAGAAAACCAAAGTGCCCAAAAAACAATACCTTTTTTAAAAAGCTTTTTTTTTTTTTTTTTTTTTTTTTTTAAATCCTCTCCTGTATCAAATTAGTCGTGTGAGCATACTGATTCAATTTGTAATGATGTATGCTAACATAAGTGCCAATCAACAGCAGTGTTACCTCAGGGGACCAACTGGTAATCTGATTGCACCAAGTTGAATAAGAACAACAGTAGGACTTCAGGCTTGTTGAAAATATGCAGCTATGTGAAGCTAGCATAAACAAGTTGATACTTAATTATTTAGCACAAGAACTTTACAGCTTTTTGTTGATTTGCAAATTGTGTAATATTAGGGTATTTCTAATTCTGAAGTTGCACTCAAGTTATTCAACTAAGCATCCCCCAACATTATTTTAAAATTTTGAAGGAACGAGCTGGAGTTAAAATGATCCTTATTCAAGATGGAACCCAGCCGCCAAATGTAGATAAACCACTGCGCATCATCGGAGACCCATTCAAAGTGCAGGTACTTGAAAGTCCCTTGAGATCATAGAAACATGCTTTCAGTTCCTTGAGTTTTTGCATTCCATTCATTTGGTTGTCTGTTGTTTTTCAGCAAGCTAAGGAGATGGTTAATGAAATTCTCCGAGATCGGCATCACACAGAATTTGGTGAAGTGGCTGAATATGGCTCAAGAATGGGTGGGGGTAGCGGCGTTGACGTAAGTGTGGTTTGGCTGGAAAATTGGATGAAGTGCTTGAAAGTGAACTAAGTCTCTCGCAACATATAGCACCTGTTCCTCACCGCACTCGTATGTAGTCTTTCTCTTGCTGCTATGTTTATTTTACTGTGACAAAGTAAAATAGTTTTGAGTAGGGATACAGTACATGTTTGGATTATTCATAGCTGCATAGCAGCTGAAGCACAAAAGACTCAAATTGATCTTGAAATGTGCTTGAATACCACAATGCAAGTCATTTCAGAGACATTGTTGGGATTTTACAGGTAGCTGTTCCTCGCCATGCAGTGGGGGTCGTAATTGGAAGAAGTGGGGAGATGATCAAGAAGATCCAGAGTGATGCTGGAGTGAAGATACAATTTAAACCAGGTGAGTGCTTTTGCAAATGTGCCTTGCATGTATTCATGCATGTTTTTCCAGGTTGCATACCTGAAGATGTTTTCCTTGTCCTTTTTTTCTTTACTGTTGTTTGAGGATAAGCAGTTCAGATGATGGATCGATGTTTAAATACACATCCAGCACTTTATACATTTCATACACTGACCTTTCAGATGATGGCACCGGTCCTGAAAAAATGGCTCACATTACGGGTCCTCCTGACCAGTGTCAACATGCCGCCTCAATCATCACAGACCTGCTACAGAGTATCCGTACCAGAGATGACGGCGGTGAGGGGGTAAGTATTGCGCTAGGCTGAAATAACCCCTTTTTTAAGGATATATTGATTACTTGATATTGAAATCACGACTATAATAAAAACAATTATACATTGATTTCAAAACTTGGTATTTATTCAACTTCCAAAACTTTTTTTACACATTCAAATGTTGAATAAGCATCTCCCTTATCTCTTAATCATATTTTGTTTTTCTGTTTCTATTTTCACAAGTCTTAGAATTTACTGCATGGGCAAACCCGGGACATCTGATATCATATTTTGTACCATATCATGTGGAAATGTGTGTTGGTATGACAAAAGATCCTTGAATGCTTGAAATCTCAACTTTAAAATTAATAATATATAAAAATAAAAATAAATACTGGCTGTTCCTGCTGTGTGTACTAGACAATGACATTTTGACTTGAGAGTTTTTGATCCACAGGGTCCCCCTGGTGCTGGGATGCCACCTGGAGGACGGGGACGCGGTAGAGGCCAGGGGAACTGGGGTCCTCCCGGGGGAGAGATGACGTTCTCTGTTCCTGCTCACAAATGTGGACTTGTGATTGGCAGAGGTGGGGAAAATGTCAAAGCCATTAACCAACAAACTGGTGCGTTTGTAGAGATGTTGCGTGAACCGCTACCGGATGGGGATCCAAATTACAAAATGTTCACAATCAGAGGTTCCCCGCAACAGATAGACTATGCAAAGCAACTCATAGAAGAAAAGATTGAGGTACGTTAAAGTGTTCCTTGGTATTCCAACCACTGGATGGCCTCACATTGAAGGGTGTACTGATAAAGGAAACTTCTTGTTTATCCAGGCCCCGTTATGTCCTGTGGGTGGTGGTCCCGGTCCAGGAGGCCCTGGGGGTTCCATGAACCCCTATAACCCCAACCCTTATAATGCTGGACCTCCTGGTGGTGCTCCACAGTATGTAAACTCTTTAATGTGGGAATTGTTTTCACTTTTAGCCCTGGACTAGGACTATCTGGTGAGCTAAAAAACATTTATCGGTCCTGCCATTTCAGTGGTGGTGCACCAGGTGGTCCGCAGTACTGTGCTCAGAGTTGGGGGAACAACTACCAGCAGTGGCAGGCTCCAGGGCCGCAGGACCCCAGTGAGTACTCAACATCAATGGTTGTGTGTCAAAGTCCCTAAATAGCGGATATTCACAGACAGGCTGAACATCAAATATTTTATTGATCATCAGATTCAGATAGAAATTTTAGTTTGAAAATCTGGTGCATCTGCCTGTCCTCTGTCAATTCGCTTGTGATCTCTCTTGGAAAGAATTAAGATCACAAGATAGCAAAACTGAATAAACAAAAGTGTTTGCAGCTCTTTTTTTTTTGGAAAAGGGCTTAAGGGGCAAATACGTAATGACACAGAAGAAGAGCCTACCGTTTAGTATTAGAAGAGGCAATTTCAGCTGTCTTAAACCGGGTTAACACGGCAGGAGAATTAGCCCTGAATCTCCCCTCCCGACAAACGTATTGACACGCAGATATCCAAAAGATAAACTTAAGACAATCCTGCCGTGTGTGGTGTGTTCAGACTGATCTCGGCCGCTCGGAAGGTCGTTTGGGCCGCTCCGATCTCAAATTGGGGATATTCAACATGTTGGATTGTCTTGGCCCGACTTCTCACCGTGTGTGGTTTTCCCCGAGGAGAAACGAGCACGCAGCCAGTTGATGGGTGACGTGCAGCCAATCAGAAAGCGAGGCGGCGAGGAAGACGGTGGGGAATCCAAAATCAAAACCGTCATGCCGCAACTAAAAGTCAGTACTTGCGCTGTTTACACTCCTTTAAATGACGCCTTTTCTTTTTATCTCGCTTTTTTCTGCTGAAAACAAACCAGGAAGTATCGCGACTGGTCCTCCATGCTTGTCTCGTTTAATCTCAAGAGGTTTTGCGAGATTTCCCGTCTAATCAGGAATCCTTCATGAATGAAATCGGTTTGTGTGATGTTGATTGTTCCGTGTGGCTGCACACCACACACGGTACGTTACTCCTGCGTTTTTTTTTCTCGTCACGTGTGTTGGTCTTTCACAGTTTGGTAGTCGGACGATAATTTTATTTAGTCGGCCGTGTGAACCAGGCTTTGCTTAAAATATGCACACACAACGCCGCGATGATGGGTTTTTTTCCAAAGAAAATGTCAATGGCCACCGACATCAACAAATGCGAGTCTGCCGAGATCATACTTTTTCCCTAACAAACAAATAACAAAGGGCTCCTGCTAATTACAATTACTGCTAAATTCAGCGTAATGCTGAGTTATATTTTAATTAAAAAAACAATGTTTCCATTCCCGTTCATCAAAAATATTTATTTGTGTGAAAACGGGTCTGTTGCCCCAAAAAAAAAAAAAAAAAAAAAACACAAAAAAACAACCTCTTTACAATGTACAGAACTGACACATCCAATCCCTACCATCAGATAAGGCAGCAGCAGACCCCAATGCAGCATGGGCAGCTTACTATGCACAGTACTACGGTCAGCAGCCAGGCGGCAGCATGCCAGCACAGAGCCCAGCAGATCCTGGAGCAGCCGGGGACCAGAACCAAGCAGCTCAAACTGCTGGGGGTCAGCCAGACTACACGAAGGCTTGGGAAGAATACTACAAGAAGATGGGCATGGGTAAGTCTGCAGGAACTTTTATTACATAGTTAACTAGCATTTGGATGACAATGGTATTTTGTCAAATTAAGTATTATAATCATGTGCATTTGTGCTATCAATTTTTCAGTCCAGCCTGCAGGAGGGCCAGTGGCTGCTCCGGGAACTGCGGCGGCACCAGCTGCAGGGGCAGCACCTGGAGGGCAGCCGGATTACAGTGCGGCATGGGCAGAGTATTACAGACAGCAAGCTGCCTACTATGGGCAGGGAGGACAGGCTCCTGGGCAAGCAGCTGCGCCACAGCAAGGACAGCAGGTACCCTCTGCCACTCTTTAGAATGCGCCACCGGTGGGAGAAAATTGAAAGAATTGTAATTCCTTAAAATAGTGCTTGTTAGAGTACTGCCATCTCACATGGAATCTATTACTTCTCTTTCCAGGCGCAGTAATGAAGTTTTGTGTGGATGGATGGTTTTGTTGGCGGTTGGGACTTCTGCTGTTTTGGGCTTCAACAATTCAAGATCATGATTGCGCCATCTCCTCTTATTTGAAAATGTTCTTTTTAAACTTGATAGTTGACTGACTTGTTTTTTTCCCCAAAAATGGAATAAGGGAAAAAGTTTTGCTCATGCATTGAAACAACGCACTAATTAACTACCTTGATAAGAATTTGTTTGCTCTTTACTTCATCCACACCTTGTAATAAGTCTGTGTTTTCAGAACTGTGTACTATAAATTAAGAGTATCTTTACTCTGGAAGCTCAACAGTAATCACATTCAGGTTAATGAGTTTCACGTGACAGTATGCTTTATTTTGAATTGATTAAAAAAAAATCTTTTTTGGTACTTTTTAAACGTCATTTAAAACGTATCTGTGTTAAAATTGCAGTTGTAATCTACCCTGCAATTCCTGTTTTGTTTTTTTAATTTCATTCACTGTATTTTTCTTTTTCTCAGAAGGGGATTGTGCGTGTCTGTATGCTATTCAACAGGAGAGTGTGTGCAGGTTTGCTGTAAACTGGCACTCGCTCATGTTGGCTGATTGTGTGTGCATGTGTGGGTGTCTTCCCTTTGATTACTTCTACAACTTAATTGATGGATGATTTTTTTTCTTTCTTTTTGTTCGAGTAGGCTCTGTCATTGTATTTTGTTATTTTTTTACAGCTTGTTTTTAAATACTTAAAAATAAAACATTCAGATCGATAACATCTCCACAAATCTTGGGACGAGGACAGCACAATGTGTGTATTTGTATTCAGATTTTTTTCACAAGTATTAAGGTGTAGGAAGTTCCCACATACAGTAAAACATACAACACTAGATAAGTGTCAGCAAATGTTTACTCACTTATGCTATTAGCTACTCTGCAAACAAATGCAGTAAAGCGCAGCCTTTGGTTAGCGGACGTCAATATGCTTTTGGCGGTATGTCAAACAACTTTGAAACTGTTTAAAATTTTAATATACTGTACATATAGTTTCACCTGCAATAAGCTAACTGCAAAACAACATGCTTCATTGTTCTTAACTTCTGTCAAATGAGTCATGAGTCTCACGACTTTGTAACAACAGGAAGATGCAGGTTGCAAGGTGACAACTTTGGGGAACTACTGTTCTACGTGTTCCTACTTTAGCAAGGTTTATTGAAGTAGCGTAGAGGGGTAAAATGCCCCCTAGTAAGAATGTTTTGTTTGGAAATAATAAAATAGTCTAATTTGCATATTAACATATGTACACCCACTGTAAATATGCTAAAGTTAAGACATATTAAAGGTAATAAAATCACAGCAGACTACAACTTAATTATATATATTTTTAAATAAAAAACAATTGTTTGGTATTAGCTCAAGTAAACTTTTGTGTGTGTGTGTGATTTATAACAGACTACATATGGTATTTCACTTGTATAGCGCTTTTCTACCCGTTAGGGCCCTCAAAGCACTTCACACTGACATCGCAGTCACCTACTGATGGTGTAGCATCAGGAGCACTTCTTTGTCATAGTCACAACGGCGGGCGGTTGAACTCACAACCTCTGGGTTGGGAGACGACCACTCTACCATTGGTGTTGCCCCTATGACAGATTGATATATGCAGAAAGTTCAGAAATTACAATGGATTCACATACTTTTAGCTCCCATACTACAAAACAACCCCCCTTCCAGTATGTATTTCTGCTTATTTTTCTTTCTGCTCTCCTATTTTAACTTATTTTTATAATAGAATGTGAAGGGATGCAAATGACAACAATGTTCATATTTTAAGGAACAAGCCGACAATCCTACAGACTGCCAGGGAGGACCACTTGCCAGGGCAACGATTTAACTGATTTATATGACGTCATCTTTAATTGACGTCTCCATAAAATGACGTCAGGAGAAGCGAACGTCTCATTTCTGCCCATTTCTCCTACTTCTCTGGCGTTTTACTCGACTCCTCCACTGTATAGAGATCTCAGGCGGGAGCAGCTATCGTGTCAAATAAACATAGAAAATCGAGGACGTAATTAAGAAATTAAATTTGGTTCAGAACTGGCCTGGTCGGTCTGGTGCAGTGCTGGCCAATCAGCGGCGTCCGGAGCTCAACACGAACAACAGTTCTGTCAGAGATGGCGCCCAGCTCGAAATCAGAGAAGAAGGATATCAAACACAAAACACAAAGAAGACACAAAGACCATATCGTAAAACTTCTCGTGCGAGGACAGGTATGAATGCCATTTTCAAAACACCTTACTGTAGGCACGGCAGCAATGTTTTTGGAGTAATATGATGCGAGCCTTCCTTGTTTTCATTAGCGTCTGATACCAACTTGTAGCTGTAACTTAGCTCGTTGGCTAACAGCAGCACATTTTCCGTTTTTTTGGCCTTTGCGTTACACTTTGTTATTGCGTTTCTAAGTTGGTTTTGTTGGCAACAATACGTGTACAAATACTTGGGACTCGTTAGTTAGCATATTAGCTGTTAGGTATTGGGTATTTTAAGGCTTAACAGTTTGTTATTTAACCTTTAAGTTGCATTCGATTCGACTTTATTGTCAGTAATAATGTAACAAGAAAAAAAATAGTTTCAGCTTTATCTACTTAGGGTGACAATTGAAAGCCGAATAGTATGCAAATAAAACATCAACCAACGTTTTCCTGAATTGTCACACATTATTTTGCATCGTGTCACCCTAGCTCACATTTGTTTGTTATATATCATTGTTCAATGTTGCAGCTTTCAGGGCAGTTCTCACAGCATCTGTTCAGGAAGCTCCCTCCTCGAGTATGTGTCCCATTAAAGAACATTGTCAGTGAGGAATACCTGAGAGCAGGGTAAGTTGTTATTTCACCGACTCACTACTGGTTGCCATTTCTAAGATTTAATTTAAGCAAATTAGTGTTGATCCACAAAAAGTCGGTGTTACGGTGATGCAGTCATTGCCTGTTTGCTTCCAGGCATATCTTTCTTGGCTTCACCAAGTGTGGCCGCTACGTTTTGTCCTACACCAGGGACTGTGGAGAGGATGATGATTTCTCTTTCTATAACTACCATCTTTACTGGTGGGAGTTTAATCTCCACAGTCGACTCAAACAGGTAAACCAATTCATACACATTGTATAGTCTAATGTGTAGTCTACCGTTATTCTGACCATATTTCCAGCTCAAACACACTGTCAACAAATGCAAATGAAATTACATTTATCTCAAAATTTTGCCAGGGTCTGAATGCGTTGAGCTTGCAAATATGCAGTATAGTTCATATGTTGACTGCTGTGGGGGGAAAAGTAATTAAAACAAAGTTATTGGGAGCTTTAAAACTTTTGCATGGTAGTGTACTATTTAATTAGAATTAAAAAATAACAATTTGATCAGAATTAAGTGACACTTACATGTTTTGTCTATTGTATGTATTGTCATTCTAGGTCCAATATGTGAGACTGTTTGCAGGTGAGGAAATCTACAATGATCTTTACCTCACTGTGTGCGGGTGGCCAAATGACCAGTCTAAAATTGTCATCTTTGGTTTTAAGTAAGACATTTTTTGCATCATTTAGCATATTCTACCATTATGTTGTTGTAATCATGTTTGCCTATGTGGCGCAACCTGTCAGCTATCTCCTGATGAACTTGATGAGCGCTGAGAACTACCGAGACATCTACATCACCATTGTTTCAATGCCTCCACCTCAGCCTTGCGCTGAGTGCTGCACACTTCCCTCGAGCACATCCGTGCGCAATGGTAAACACAAGCCGATGCTACTCCGCTGACCTTGCTTCCTCAAGCCCATCACCTCTAATTGTCATGTGGCTCTCTGCAGGAAGTGGCGAGTGCCTGGAGCACGGCTATGTCCTCAACAGCAAATATCAGGTGGTGTACCCCTTTCCCACTTTTCAGCCTGCTTTCCAGCTGAAAAAGGACCAGGTCATCCTGTTAAATACGAGCTACTCTCTGGTGGCTTGTGGCATCTCTCTCTGCCAAGGTAATAATTGAAATTTGCTGATCAATTTCAACTAACCCATATATGGTATATATACCAGGGGTCTGCAACCTGCGGCTCTGGAAGCACATGTAGCTCCCTCTAAAAACAATTTGTAGGAATTAATATATATTTTTTATGTATGCATTTTTATTTTTTTGATAAAATATTCTTTAAATGAACTCATGATTAAATAAATTAATAATGAATAATTAAATGTAACAAAAAAGTCAAAGTCCACATTTTTAAGTTGTCAGAAAAAAAAGAAAGGTAGATAAATGTCTTAAAAGTGACCATAAAATGTCCAAAAGGGGAGAGGAAGAGCAGGAAATTAGCATAAAATGTCCCTGAAATTGCCACAAAAAATGTCAGAGAATTAAATAATAAAAAATTTTTTTTAAATAAATAAATAATGATAGAATAAAATGTCCAAAAACAAAGTAAGAAAGGCAGAAAAATTACCATAAAATGTCTTTGGAGTTGCAAAAAAACAAAACTAAACAAAAAAAGTCCGAAATTTGACAGAAAAGCCCAAAAATCTAAAAGTGTATGAAAAATCACAAAAAGGTGGACAAATTGGATGCTGCATATTTGTTGTGTTCTGGTGCAGCTCTAATTCGCTCTTGGGCCCTCAGTACATTACGGGTCGATATAGCGTATGTTATAACACACAGTTTCATTCATCACAATGTTTTGCGGCTCAAGACAGATTTTTGTTTGTTATTTATTTGGCATCAAATGGCTCTTGTGCCAGTAAAGGTCGCTGAACCCTGGTATATAACTTCTATGTACATTAACAGACTTATCAGTAAAATGACACAAAACTGCACAATCTCACTTTCAAAAGGCAAGTTTGCTCAAAACAGTCTGTTGTTGCTACATAAGTGGGCCGCACACTAAACTGAACTGTCGAGCAGTGTGCGCCGTGCGGGGCTCAACAACTACTTCTCATGAGTGTCTTGACAGTCGAACACAGTGAGCAGCTACAAGAGTGTCAACATCGGGCAGCGATAACAAGCAGTTAAACAGTAATAAAGAAATATGAAATACACTGTTTAGTTGGTCTGGACTAGTTTAAATACAATAAACCTCGGAATGACTTTACTGGTTACTGTCGGGAATCTGAGAAAAGTCAAGTTAGCAGCCGCAATAATTGCTCACTTCAGAATAAAAGACAACTAAGGCATCAATGTCCATGCAAAAGATTAATTGTGAGGCTTTTATTTGGAAGTTTCCATCACGGCGCGAATGAGCAAACGTTATGATGGCAGATTTGACTTTGTTGCATCTCACGGTAACGGCTGCTAGCAAGACTCGAGCTGTGGCTGAACGCGGGGACGACGCCAACAGAATGGTCACGTCGGTCGGTAGAAATTAGGGCCCCTGGGCACCCAAATTGGTCGCAGACCCCTGAATGTTTTGCCCTTGATGCCCAGTATGTTATCAGATGTTAAATTGCACTTAATTGGCTTTGTTTGTTCCAGGCAAGGCTGGTTCGTCGTCCCAAATTCTCTATACAAAGACAGCGGCGTTGTCACGTCAGGCGTCCACGTTGTCCTCTCCCGCCGCCTCAACTTCCTCGTTGCCTCAGGAATTTCCTGATAGGCAACCAACACTGAGCATGTTAACCCCCGCCCAACCTTCTTCCAGCCAATCCCAAGCCGCCGTGCGAGCCCGAGAATTTGCAGCCGACCTCTTCCGACGGGCCCAAGGCGGCGCTGGCGGAGGGGACAAAGAGGGAGAAGAGAAACCATCAGTCCCGTTGGTGGTGACCACTCAGCAGGAGGAGCAGGATTGTCCAAAAACGTCATCCAAAGAAACCCGGACTTGTTCGCCACAAACGTTGACATCCGGCCATAGTTTAATGCAGTCAGCAGAACGAAGGATGTCACCCGTGTCCTCGTCTTCATCGCCTTCGTCCCCTCCTACCCCGTCTGCATCTCAGGAGGTTGACCCCAGTGAACCCGGATATGTCAACTACTCATGTCTGCACTACTGTCTCCAGCCGGGCTTATTGGAGCAGAATACGGGAGGCGATGCAGGTGAAAGAGCAACGATCTACGATAAACGTCGTTCGTACACCTGCAACATTATGACCACCTGCACACCAACGCAACCAACGGTGTTGTTGTGTCTCAGTATTGATGATCACTCAGAGAGTTATTCGTTTAGTGCAGTACGGTTTGTTTGACAACTTCTGAAAACTACAGCCACAATAATGAGCTTGTTCAATGAACGTCTCACTCAAAGTCAAACCGATTTTTGGATGGGCACTTATTTTTTGTCGGGGTTGCCAATCTTGTTTTAATGGCATTGTGTTTGTGGGAGGCAATGGTGGTTTATAACCTTAACCTAAAAGAACCTTGCTTTCAAGGTCACATGCAATAAACGAACAGACTTATTTATTTGTTTTTTAATTTATGTCATTGTTTCTGCAGTTCATTAAACAATAGCTATTTTCAACAGAAGGTTTTTTATTTTTATTTTTTATTATTATTATTATTTTTTAAATCAACTTTCTGTCAATCAGGCCTGGAGTTTAAAGTGGTCATAATGTTGTGGCCAAAGGTCATGTCAAGTGTTGTTGCTGCATTTTAGTTAAGTGGTAGTTGCATACTAAAAGTTTTTCCGTTTCAGTTAAGCTGGACACCTTCAACGTTTGTCTTTGAGATGTGCTCATTATTTTTTGCATCAAGGTTACGAAGACGATAAAGTGCAGCTGCCGTTCACGGTCACCGATCTTAAAGGGCGGAGCCTGCGACTGGTCAGTGAGCCACACGATGGACAGGTGAGCGACATACTGGAAATATCACAAGTAGGGTTGGGTGCCGATATTGTAACCTTGCTCTGCAAGATGAATTCTCGCGGTATTTGTGAGTTCACAAACTGCGGAGAATACGTCTTGTGCCGCTCACGCTGATACATTTGCAGCCGACCTAAAGACCAATCAGGCGTTGTTTAGGCAGGACGAAACCAATAAGCGCCGATCGTTGGGAGGAACAAACAAACCTAACCAGACGAATGGATGCTGCAATTAATTATGTTTTTGTAGAATTACTCACCGTTTCCTTGTTGAATTTGAACATCGAATGCACACTGGCAAAAACGTGTAGTTGTGTGTGTGTGTTCCTTTGCAGAGTGTTTGCATAGAGCAGCTGACTCTGGACTTTGAGTATCTCATTAATGAGGTGATCAGGAACGACGCAGCATGGGCGTCTCAGTTCTGCTCTTTCAGCGACTACGATGTGGTCATATTAGAGGTAGAGAAACACGGTCGTTTGCGGCGCACATTTCAATTGAAATGTGCGCGTCACAATGGTTGTGTATGTGCGTGTCAGGTGTGTCCGGAGACCAACACTGTCATGATTAGCATCGGCCTGCTATTACTGGCCTTCTCCCCCTCGGAGCATTGCAGGTACTTTTTACTTTTGCGACTTCTTCTCCAGTAGAGCGAGTTTGGACTCCTTTTTTGACACTTGTGTGCTTTTCTTCTTGTCAGGCCCAACACGTACCATTCGAACCTGCAGGTCAGTTGGGACCTTAACACGGGTGTGTGTAGCACTGTGGGCGTTGGTGACCTTACAGAGGTCAAGGGTCAGCCCAGGTAGGAAAACTATGAAATTGTTTTCTTTTTTGTTTAAAAAGGCTTACTTTAACTAGAAACCTGTTTTCGAATTGTCGGCAAATTTTAAGAAACAAAAGTTGTCTGTTAACACGAGATTAGATGACAATATGTGTTGCACCCGTCTCTTGCGTCAGCGGGCGCGTGTGGAGTTCCTACAGGAAGTCGTGCGTCAACACGCTGATGAAGTGGCTCATTCCTGAGAGCAGCTCGCGCCACATCAATCGCATGACCAACGAAGGACTACACAAAGGTGAGTTGTCGCTGCAAAAAAAATGTCCCCAAGCTGATTCAAACTCTTGATTTTGAGGGTCTAACGAAATAGTTCCTCCTCTCCCACGTAGGATCGTCTCTGCAGGTGTTGGCTGATAGCGACAGATGCACCTCTATTGTTTTGTGATGTCACAACGCCAGGGCTACAAAAGAAAAGGAGAACGACCTTAGGGCTCAATTACACTGTGATAACAAAACTGTACATATGTCTTCTTCTTTTTTTCTTTTTTATAATGACACATTTGTATTTACTTATTGATGTACAAAAAGACAGAGCTGGATTGGATGAAGTTTCTGACAACCATTCGAAGAGTTCTTTTCTTACATGGTATATACTATTAAGTATTCCTGAAGTGTTTGTGTCTGCCATAAAAAGTATGTATGTCAACCTGCACTTGTGAGATAATTGTATGTGTTTGTGCAATGGGACTGATTATTGCTGCTTGTGAATAACTTGTTCTCACAAAGCCTGAAACCGGCCTGGCTCCATTTTGTTGACTCACAAGGGTGCAGTTTTTCTCATAACGTTGAACGAAGCAAACCTATGTTACTTTAAATATCTTTAGGTGAGTTGTACACAGTATTTGTTAAATGGTTGTCGGGTTTTCAAGTCCCATGCGTTTCACTGGTTGATGTAATGCTGTATATTCGTGGTAAGGAAGTAAGAATCTTGAGTTTTGTCAAAATAAAAAACATTTTTGGGGGTGTTGCAGAACAAGATTTGCTCTCCAATTTGAGTAACGTTCACATGATACAAAATGTGTCTTGAATGCAGAAGACTGGGGTTTTCCAACCTTTATTAAGCCAAGGCACCCATTTTACACACTAGAAAAGTCTCACGGCACACCACCAGACAAATTGCCACCAAAAAAAGTGACTGAGATGATGTCACAAAGGAACTCGTGGGACCCTGTTAAACCAAGCTAAATCATACTTGTCGAAAAGCCGTGACTTATTCATTCTGCCATCTAATGGGAGAACAATTATTTTTAATTGTTCTGCCTCTCATGTCACTGAAATAGACCGCTGAACGATAACATTTGTATCATAACTAGAACTAGCGGTAATTAAATTAGGTGAAATAAAGTAACATTGTGCAGAGTTCTCTTTTGGTACACTAGTGTGCCATGGCACCCTGTTTTGTTAATCACTGAGTACACAAATACAATATACACACATTTGAGAACGCGGTCACAACCTTTTAAGTCGGTAACAATAAAGCTACAAAGATCGCAGATTGTACAAAGGTCTGAAGAGGGACATGAAGAGGATCCTCGTGGGGAAACAGTACAGCAGCTGAAGCTCGAAGGTAGAATCCACATGACAGTACATGAATAAAAACACAATCACCTTTTTAAACCTCATTTTAACTTTTGCTGTGGATTTCTTCTCAGACAACACTTTTTTTGTCTTTTCTTTTAAAATTAATCACTTGGAAAATCCTGATATAACTTGTACATTGTGCTCTTTGTAAAGGGTCGGTTTTGAAGTTCAGCACACCTCCAAAGCCTGGTCCAACATCACATTAAAAATAGAGCGTAGTACTCTGTAGGCATACCACAACATGTATCCTAAGGCAGTTTATGGTCAAACAACATATAAATTGGATATACGACACAAGAGAGCGAAAAATAAGATTGGACACTACAAAACTGAATATCTTAAGCTGGTGAATCAAGTTAATTCACAGGTAACCATGGATACAATATAAGTGCTTAGCAACCAAGCTGATTCAAGTTTCCTTTTCTCTTGTACGACAGTTTGCTTTGTTTGCGTGAAGAAGTGACTAAGTATGTGATGTGGTGAAGGAAATGAATAGAGGATGAGCAAAGGAGAGATGACAAACAGCAAACTCATCACATGGCTCACATGATTTTTAATAGCTACAAAAGTTCAATACGACAAGGCTACGGAACCTCCATAGAAACGCAACGATACATAAGATATGAGCTCAATTGGGCTAGCAATCTCTCAAAGGCACAGCGCATTAGTCAGTTGGCCAAATCAAAAAGAACGTACAGAAAATAAATCAAATTTGGCATCCACAACCAGTTGCCCATTAACTCATTCACTGCCATTGACGGCTATAGACGTCAAAAATTCATTTGAACTATTTCTATTAGTTTCACATTTTTTCCCACTTTTGTTAACAAGAGTATGAAAACCTAGATTTTTTTAATTGTACATATAGAACAAATATACAATTTGTGATTAATCGTGCGATTAATTACAATTAAAAATTGTAATCGTCTGACGCCCCTAATTTTTAATAATCTTTTCTTTCTTTCTTTTAATTTGGGGCATCAGGAGATATATTTTTTTTAAATTGTAATTAATCACATGACTTCACTAGTTAACTCACAAATGTTACATTTGTTCTAAATGTACAATAAAACATTTTTTCGAGGTTTTCATACTCTTATTAACAAAAGTGGAAACTAATAGAAATAGTTCAAATGAATTTTTGACGTCTATAGCCGTCAACGGCAGTGAATGAGCCCACGAAATCCATTAATCCTGATTACAAAACACCCGTGCATAGACTGCTTAAAAGGCAAAGGGAGTGATTTGAGAAACCACAAGGATCATTTCCTCCACATCATCTGCTTAGTGGTTAAGGCGGGGCAAGGGAGACTCGTGGAAATATCACGTGTGTGTCGTCTATCAGGTAAAATCTGTGACGTCTGTGCAGGGCTGGCCACTGAATGTTGTGGGAAGGCACGGGGGCTCATACGTGATTTACATGACAAAAGACAAGCAGCACGAAGAGCAAAGAATACATCATTGGCATAAAGGGCGCTCTCGTTTTCTTATACATGCTCACGCTGGACAAACACACTCAACACCAAAGAATCTCTAAAGAGGAAGTCATAAAAAAAAATAATTGACAATAATACGTTATATGTGACCTCACTAATCTAAACATGACATTCGGATTAATATTATATTTGTAGAATATGAGTTATGCAGCAAAATCTCAGGGGGCGGCCATTTTGCCACTTGCTGTCGACTGAAGATGACATCACAGTTGCTCGGTGCTCGGGCATCGGCCGATCACAGCTCACCTTAGGTGAGCTGTGATTAGTCGTTTTCACCTGTTTTCTGAAGCTGAGCTGTGATTGGTCGTAGCCAAAATGTTCGCCCCCCACCCCCCCACCCTGAGATTTTGCTGCATAATTCATATTGCACAAATGTAATATTAATCAGAATGTCATGTTTAGACTATTGTCAATCATTTTTGGGGGGTTGACTTCCTTTTTAGAGATTCAACAGGTGAGCTGCAATTGGCCGTTTTCACCAGTTTTCTGAAGTCGAGTTGTGATTGGTTGTTACTTGAGACCTGAGCAACATTGATGTCATCTTTAGTCGACAGCAATTGGCAAAATGGCCGCCCCGTGAGATGGACAAAAAACGGCTGGGTTTTGCTTCGTAGCTCATATTCCACTCGCACAATATTAACCAGAATACCATATTTAGACATATGAGATATTATTGTCAAGAAATGTTCAAGGTTGACTTCCACTTTAAGCGATTCGGAGGAGAACACAGGACAGCGGATGCAGGATGGGATGACTTGATGGCGTTAAAGCAAAGTGTGCGTTTTCCTCTAAGCCGGTGTGTTGTGTGTCTCTGTCAGACTGTGCAGGCTTAAACCGGTCCTGGGCTGCTTAGCGGGCGGCTCCAACAGCTCCTTGTCTTCCAGCATGCCCAGAGAGCTGGACTGCAGGACCAGATCTGCGCTCTCCTCCTCGCTCTCTTCATCCTCATCCTCGTCTTCCTCATCTGATGGAGAACAGCAAGTAAGACGACCTTACGGGAATCAGCACCAAGTGGGCTGATGTTACCTTTCTCCAGGTCTGGAGTGGATCGGCTCTTGACAGTGCTGGCGAACTACAAGACGGACAAACACAAGCAAACTCACAAAAAAGGGACATTGGAAAGCAGATTTTCCCCGTTTCCAGACACTCACTTCTCCCATGACCGCAACCGGGGTCTCCCCTTTGGCCTGGGCCACCCTGTGCTCGATCAGGTAGTACATGTACTCGTCGTACAGCAAGCGGATCAGGTGAAAGGATCCGAAGCTGGCAGCGCTGCGCAGGGTCAGGTCTCGGATGACCATGGAACTGGCGGGGTTGCAAAGACGTTTTTAGACGTTTAGCACTGGAACGTGTCTCGCCAGCGTCTCACCTGTAGAAGGACCAGTTGAGCAGGAAGACCTTGGCGGCCTTGGGCAGGGCGACGGGGTTGGCCTCGTAAGGTTTGAGCACCTGCGAGACGACGCCGTCCAGCCAGGAGGCCCACTGCTCCAAGGAGTTCTGCTGCTGCAGGGTCATCTTGAAGTCTTGCTCGAGCCGCTGGACCGTGCGGTCCTCGCACTGACACACCCAGGACGCTTGTTCCTGATGGGGGACGAGGTGGGGAGACCGTTAATGTCCCGCTATGCTTGCGCGTGGCGCCGGCGGCCAGCGGACCTGAACGTTGGTGAAATCGACACGGTTGAGGTCAGAGAGCATTTGGTTGATCTGAGCCGAGTTCTGGAGGACGGCGCGGGCTGCCTGGGCCAGGTGGTTCAAGCTGGTGTAGCGACGCAGCGTTTGGGAAAAAGAGCTCACGCACACCACCTGAAGGGGGAGACACAGAAAGTGCAATCGAAAATGGCAGCAGTGGTACCTTCTCAGGCATCTGCACTATTTTTTTGCCAATTATTTAACTATTTAGGTTTAGATTTTTATGTTTGGTGTTCCACAGGGTTCCATTTTGGGGCCCCTGCTGTTTTTATTGCATTTGCTGCCTCTGGGTTCTAGCATAGTAAGAAAGCATGGCATTTCCTTCCACTGCTATGAGGATCACAGTCCAATCTATGTCCCGCAAAGCGAAAAGAACACTTTCTCGTTAAGGCCACTTTTGTCAAATCAAAGACCGGATGGCACCCAACTTCTTGATTTTCAATGAAAAGAAAATAGTTATGGTGTTTAGTCCTTGTTGCCCCCTGGTATCTATATTTTAAGCCAAGAGTCTCAAACTTCGGTATTTGGCACTGTGATTTTAAATTGGACCAGCAAATTGTTTCTGTTGTTGAATCCATTATTATTATTTTTTTTTTACCTTATATATAGCAAGCAAGGGGTCTGCAACCTGTGGCTCTTTAGACCCTCTCCTGTGGCTTTTAATATATGTGTATATATATATATACACATCCATCCATTTTCTTAACCGCTTGCTCTCACAAGGGTCGCGGTGTGTGTGTGTGTGTATATATATATATATATATATATATATATATATATATATATATATATATATATATATATATATATATATATACATACACAGAAATGAAAAATAAATAAATAAATAATAGCCACAAAATGTCCAAGAAAGGAAGAAGAAAAGCAGAAAATTACCATTATATGTCCATAAAATTGCCAAAAATGTCAGAAAGGCAGAAAAGTCAAAAAATGTATGAAAAAATACACACACACAAAAATTATAATCCAAAAATGGAAGACAAAAGATAGAAGAAAATGAATCTCAGTATTGGATGCTGCATATTTTTCTGTTGTGGAGCAGCTCTTGGGTACATTAGACTAACACTAACACACTGTTTCCTTCACCACAATGTTTTGCGGCTCCAAACTGATTTTTATTTATTTATGTGGCATAAAATGGCTCTTGTGACAGTAAAGGTCGCTGAACCCTGGTATATAACTTCTATGTACATTAACAGACTATCAGTAAAATGACAGAAAAATGGCTTTAAAGAGCTAAGCTAAAGCCTCTCCTTTCACAACAGCAATTAGAAACACCAAAAAGAGCACTTCTGCCAGCACTGGAAACTCGACGGAGGCATGCCAACCTTAACGCGGACCATCTCCTCTGGGATGTTCATCATGGCGCCGGACAGCCAGCTCTCCAGACTCTTAGCAAAATTACGGATGGCCTGAGTTAAGGCACCTGAAGGGCAAAGCAAACGTGTTGAAATTCCACATTGCGTGTGCCTTTCTCATCCCCCGCATACTTACTGGGGATGGGTCGGAGCACATCGGGGATGAGGATCTCCACCAGCGTCTGATAGAGCAGGTTGTCACACGCTCTCGTCCAGTGGAGGACAGGCTCGAACTTACACAGCAGCACAAGGCACGATTTTGGCAGACGTTTTTCCGACTCGTGGTGACTGGAAGAGCACACGGTTGCTATTGTAGTGGCGGGGGTGCTGGGTCAGGCGTTTTACTTTTGACACTCACAGGCTGAGAGTTTCGGGGTCGCTGCCTTGGCTGAACCTCCAGAAAGACTTCCAAAGTGTCTCCACAAGAGTGAACTGAAGGTTCACCATCACATCCAGAACGGCCTGTAGGCGAGGGGGGAGAAGGAAAAAAACAGGATCGTAGAGGTCACAAGTGCCACCTATCAAAATTGCGTTGAACTGAAATGCTGAAAGGTGAATTGAAATGCAGGATGTGAGTCTTGACGAAGTTAAAAATGCTGAGCTAGAGGATGAGAATTAGCAAAAAAATTAGCATGCCGCGCTAACACTACACGATTATAGCAACGTAAGTGACAAAAGCGCCAAGGCAGGTCAATGAGGATTTTATGCTAGCAGTTATTATGCTAACATAGAGCAAGAATACAATTTGAGTAGTAAAAGTCATAAAGGTAAATTGATACAACATCTTGCCATGTAGTCCAGTATTATTTCAAATGACAATTGATAGCCTAGCATGCTAACATGGTAGCGTCGGTATGCTAAGCTGGCAGCCTGAGTAGAGAAAGCGCAGAGGCTGATGAAACTTTCAAGAGAATTCATCAAACGCTAACAATTCGCGTAACTACGACAGGTAGAGAGAGCAACTTTGTGTTTTTCTGTTGCATACCTCACAGTGTTCCCTGTAGAGCGTCTGAAAGGCTTTGAGGTGTTCAGGCAGGATCCCATCAGGCAGGCTGCGCGCTTGCACGTTCATGTCGACAAAATCAGGCAACGGGCGTGCTGCTTCTGCACAAGATGGAGGACACAATGTAGTCACCAATCTGTTGTGCCTGTCAAAAGCAAGCCTGGTAGTAACTTTGATTGATATACTAGGGCTGGGTATCGATTCTAATTACCTCGATCGATTTAATTTTGATTCACAAGAGTTCAGTTTGATTTGATTGTGATTTTTCTAGATTCGATTCGATTAATTTCAATTCATTCCGATTATGGGATATCAATTCTTCTAAAATGTCAAAGACATGATTAAAAACTCCACAAATAGTAAATTTGCAGAGGCAGTAACTGGTCAAATAATTTAGTTTAAGGTAACACCGTGTTATAATAAGGTGGTACACAAACATTGACATTAGCAAGGATAAGATGAAAATATTTTCATAATTCTAATTCAAAAATTGTAAATATAAATGAACTAATTTGCTCCCAAAATGTATAAATATGATCTATTTTAAATGTTTTAAGTGTCCCAAAGACGTATTTATACGTTTTTATGCTATAGCATACAGAAGACTTTGATGCAGCCTCTTAACAGCAAAGAACGGTTGAAGAAATGGTAGTTATTACACAAATGGCCAGCAGGTGGCAGCAGAACAAAAGAGATCAACCAGGGCCATGTTGGAAAAAAGCTCTCTTACTCACATGTCTAAATAGAGATAAGCTATATTCTAATGCTAATTGCTGCACAATGGAAACAGATTGAAATATCCTTTTTTTTTTACTGATGAAAGAAGAGACTTCAGTCTTTCTTTTGGTAGGTTCCATGTTTTTATAGCAATAGAACACAATATTCTGTGGGCCTTGCAAAATAAGTCAAAATCCAGTAAAACAGCCGGGAGTAAAGGGGATTGCTTCAGTGAAAATGGCTGGTGAATGAGATAAAAATATTCTGAATTGTCTCAAAGTGCAAGAAGTCAGGTCTTTCATAAATGTAAGAAAACACTTTTACATTCATGTGAACAGTAAATTTCAAGGAATACAACAACAACAAAATCGGAAGAAATAATTGATGGGAAAAAAAGAGATATTAACTTAAAATGGTTCTATGAATCGATATCGGGCTTGCTAAGGAAAATTGTTTCGAAATCGATTTTGTTATTTTTTTTAACCCAGCCCTATGATATACCATCGTAATATATATATTTTTTGTAGAAGTACGATAACTTGCAAAGCACCATTGTATACATTCAAATAAATATGCCAGTTCCTCACCCAGGAACTGCTGATACTGCTGCACCTGGGCCGAAATATCACAAACCACTCCTGCCAGCTGCTGGGACATCCCCCCTGATGTCCCATTGGTGATGCCCTCTGTCTTCTGAACGGCCTTTATCCTTTTGGACAAAGCACAATCAGGTCGCAGCAATTAACAAGGGTCAGCCTCTTTTTCTGACAGCCCACCAGGATACCTGTTTTTCTGTGAGAACGGCTGCTGCCGCATCGCCATGTGCTGCTGTTCATCCATCAATCTGAGCAGTGGCGAGCCAGATTTGATCCTGAGTCCATAGTAATGGTACTTTGAGTTCCCCCTGAAAGAAGCGTGTGAAGGCTCGCAACAAAGTCAAAGACAACAACGAGCAATGTGTACCGTGCCTACCGGGTCCCGAGCCTTCGAGTGCGGAGGCCCATGAAGACAGACCGAATGAGTTTGCCAAAGGAGGCGGCATTGACCGGTTCCAGCTTCTGTTCCTGGCAGTGTAGCAGGTAGTGGTAGTAGAGGGTGCAACGAGGTAAACTCACCCCCTCGGCACCTTCGTAGTTGTCACATAACCACTGCACCTGAAGAGAAAATATATGACAAATAAAAACTGGAGAAATGTGAAGTGTTGTGTGCTGAAAATGATTTTATTCGTCATCTATCACGTCAACTCATTCACTCCCAGCCATTTTAGCCATTTTCGCTCCCGGCTGTTTTACTGGATTTTGAATGATTTTACAATTCCCACAGAATATTGTGTTCCATTGCTATAAAATTCTGGAACCTACCAAAAGAAAAATTAGGGTCTCTTCTTTCATCAGAATTTTTTTTTTTGTATCTGTTTCCGTTTTGCAGCAATTAGCATTAGAATATAGCTAAGTTTCATCATTATTCACATTCCAGTTGAAAACACTGGCAAAAAGAGCTTGTTGCAAAATGGCCCTGGTTGATCTCTTATACTCTGCTGCCACCTGCTGTCCGTTTTTTGTAATAACTACCATTGCTTTAAGCCACCTCTTGATTCAAAGCCTTCTGTTTGCTCTTGCATAAAAAAACTAGGGGTGTCAAAATTAGTGCGTTAATTTTGAATAAATTTAAAGTTCCTTTAACGGCACTAAATTTTTTAACGCACAATTAATGATCACCCCATACTTGGAAAGCCTGTACTGGGGGAAATCCAGACGCAACGCAGCAGACACGTTCACGTCAAAATTTTGCAGTAATACATTTGATAATAATGCAAATATTTGTGGAGACTAGACAAATTGTATTTAATAATTTTAAAAATGTGCAGAATTTACTTCATGTTAAAGATAGCTCTTAATATGAAAAGAAACATGCACTGAGCTGTCACCAACGTCTTACAAATGCAATTATGCCATCAAAAATCAATATCATACTCGTTTTTTTACAGTACATCTTTTGAATTTTAACTCAATTTTATGAATTATGAAATTACTGTATCAATGACTAAAAGATGCAGCCATATTTCTATGAGTTGAATTGTTTTTTTTAGAGATGTCAAATGATTAAATGTTTTAATCAGATTAATCACATCTTAGAATTTTGATTAATCACGATGAATCGCTTAATTAAAAAGTATTTTTTATGAACATTGTTTGCCTGCCAAATTTGACGAGCACCTTTTGTGTGTTAATTTGTTCTACATTTAATGTTACGAGGACGTCTTCAACATTTTTTGATCCACTGCACGCTCTCCTCCTCCTCTTTTTCTAATCAGTTAATTATTGCAGAATTTAAAATGGGAAAGAAAATGACCCCAATATTTTGACTTGCACAAATATTCTGAATGTCATACATATACATTAATTAAATGCTTTACTTTCATGCATTTAGTTATGTTTATTGCTCAAACACAACCTAACCTGTGCGACCTTTAACAAAACCATCCGCTGTCAGCTAAAGGATCATCTGCGGTCAAAATTAATAGTGCGATTAATGGGATCATCTTTGGTGATTAATTCATTAGTTAACGCTTTAACTCTGACTGCACTTTTTTTTCACTTTTATGTGAACAAGAATCTGAAAACTTGGAAAAAAATATTTTATAGCACATTTTGAAGATATAACATTTGCGATTAATCCTGAGTTAACTATTGAAGTCATGCGATTAATTACGATTAAAAATGTTAAATTGCCTGACACCCCTACATTAAAAAAACATTTTGGGGAGTGAAGGACAAAGTATTAAAAAACATATTTACACGTTTTGGGATTTGATTGAGTTAAGATGAGTACTCACAGTGGCCGGAGGGGCACGTGAATTTGGGCTGGAGTAGCTCTGTCCTCCTCCTCCTCCTCCTGTTCCCGCCCCTCCTCCTAACAAATAAGCCCCCTGAATGACATAACCGCCCCCACTCGCAGAGGTGCCCCCGCTCGTGGCAGCTGCCGCCGCCACAGAAGATGCGAGAGCCTGCGAAGTCACCGAGCCGCTGATGTCGGATTCCGAGCTAGATGTGGCCTCATAGAAGTTGGAGGAGGCGGGAGGGGTCTGAGAGTAGAGGGGTGAGTCGGAGAAGGAGTAGCTGCCCGGGCGGCTGGAGGGAGACGCAAAGAATTGTAAGTGGACGGTTGAAAGATGAAACATGCAAAGACATAAATGTTTTTGTCTCTCACATAGCGGATGTGGTGAAGGCATTGTCGCCGCCTCCGCCGTCCACATACTGCACCTGGCCCGAGTACACCTGCTCCACCTTCAAGCAAAACAAGGAAAGAGGAGCTTTGACCTGACTTGCTCAATTCACAACAAAACCGCAGCATCAATTAGCTTGAAACAATATCAGGTTATTTTAATGTATTTAGTTATGCGGTATTTATTACAGAAGGGCCATTCTCGATAAATTTCATTAAATTGGGTTGCTCTTCGTAAGAACGCTTTAGAGTCACATATTGCACTCCTTTGTGCGTATGTGCAAAACTATTTGCCACTGGGTTTTTTCTCTCCATATTTTCCAGTAGTCATACTACTTTGACTCGTGTGACAAATATTCTTTTTGCGTTGAATTATGATTTTTCTTTTTTTTTCAGTTTTCTTTTCATGCTTTAAGACTTGATTTATTATTTGAATATAAGTAATCATGCATTTGAAAAAAAAAATCACGTGTGTGACATAGCAGGTTCATAATGTTTAGTTTGATCCCTTATTATAAAGCAAAATAAAAAGACAGAAGAAATCAAATACGTAAATGCATGAATTGATTCAAACATTCATGCAAAATTCATTCGTGCATGGCAAACCTCCTTTTTGGAGGCAAAATTATTTTTACCCTTAAAGGGATTACATCACGGAATTTTAAGCCCTTCCACAGTTAACTATAGGCATATCATGATTAAATCTTACCTTTGACACCATGGCGATGTCATTTTTAATGAAATATTAGGTGTTTTGCTGGTTATTTTTCGAGTGCGGAAGTAAAAAGCCCGGTTCAGTAAAACCCCGCCTCTCCCCGTGTCTCCCCTCTCGTCAAAGCCGGCTGTTGCCAAGAAGCGCTGTGTGGCCACGCAAGACCGGCCACACAGCCACGTCTTCTTTACATGTGGAAATTAGATGGATGCTCAATTCTTCAATAAACATTTGAAACAAAACGTCTCCTTGCCGCAAGAAATCATAGTGGAGGAAAGAAAGTGAGTCGCGAACCGCAGACCTGTTGCTTACAGAGCGTGCTAACCACTACACCATCTGTGTATTAAATTTAATTGTCATTGCACTTTGGCATTGTAAATGTGAAGAATAATTGATTGCTTTGAATTCATTTGGACAGAATGTTTACTGATAAAGGCTACTTTTGGAGGGACTCAGAGAAAGTGGGCGTGTCGCAGAGGCGGTGCGGGGGTGGGGCCGCACCTCACAGAGTCAAAACGTTTCAACAGCTTGTTTTCTCAGGTTGGGAGGGGCTGTTGCTTGGAGAGCAGAATGAGCTAGAATTTCTCATAGAGGAGCGAATGGAGGACAGCACCACTTCGGTGATGTTTTTGGTGAGGAGTTAGCATTTCAACATGGCTAAAAGCTCCAAAAAGTAGATTTTTCACATTGCTGTCCCAAAAAAAAAAGAAAAAAAGAAGCAATTTCTGCCAACATCAGATAGTAATTCTCAAATAGCATCCTCTTGTTAAAAACAATTTTCCCACAAAAATCAACATGTAATAAAAGTTAATGGTCATACTAGTAAAATGTATATAAATTCAACAAATATCATACAAGTAGTTTTGAAATTTTGTTTCTCACGCAAGGTTATTTTAGTTGATGAAAACTAACGAAAAAAAACAAAATAAAATTTAAAAAACAATTTTGCTAACGATATAAATTAAAAACGAAAGTGTGTTTTAAAAAACTAACTGAAACTACATTTTATGTTTACAAAACTAACTATAATTATAGCGAAAATGTCCTTTGTTTTATGTTTTGGTAATTAATACATACGTTTTTTTTAAGCGTGTCACACAGAAGTGATGTCATCATGCATCAGCCAATAAAAAAGCACCTTCAGATGACATCGCTCCTAGGTGACAAATTTGCCTCTGACTTTTGGCTCGGCTCGCCTGCAACGCTAGGTAAGAAATAAGTTACTTTTTTCATTTTATCATTGTGTTTATTAAATCTTGCACACCAGTAATACACAGCATAAAAAAGAAAACTAATACTAAAACTAAACTAAAACTTGGCATTTTTTTAAATAACTAAAATTAAGAAAAACTAACAGAACCACCCTGAAAACTAATTAAAACTAACTAAATTCAAAAACAAAACTAAACTAAATAAAAACAAACTAAAATGAAAATTCAAAAACTATAATAACCCTGCACTTTCAGAGAATCACCCAGAACGACGATATGTAGTTTTGTATATAGGTGAGCAAACGTTGAGTGAAAATGTTCTACTTGCTAATAACTAAGTGGAAATTATGATTTTCATTTTATACTTTACTAAGTAGGCACCATTTTTTTTAACAGATGCAAATAATTATTATAATGCATCTCTCTGAATATGTACTGTCACACTTGCCAAAGAAGTCGAATTGCTTTCACGTGATTCATATGAACAGGAAACGATGGAAACGACAGCAGCAGGCCCGTTACTAAAGCATATCCTGTCACTCTCTACTGGGGGTGGCGTTCACATATAATACATATCAAGACACTTTGGGGGGGTTGCAGTTGCAAAATTGCTGGTCCATCTCCTGCTCATGCCTAAGTTGTGTTCAAGTATCTCTATCAGCCAAATGGTTAGTTACTATTTCCCAAGGGAAAAAAGTTTTGAAATTAGCAGGCAGCATCACAGAACAGATGTCCAACTTTGGTGTCTCTACTGTAAATTATGCTGTAATAATCCTCATTCGATTTTGTCTTTACCTCTTGGTTGATGTGTACAGACTGCAGGTTGTTGACGTGTTCTGACTGAATCCTCTTGCCAGCCTGTGAAACCGTCTGCAACACTGACCTCTGCTGGTGAAAACAGTCACGACGTCAATATAAAACCACCGTGGAAATCAATAACCTCTTCTCGTCCAGTACGATGTCATCATACCTGAGTGGTGGTCTGCACTGGCTGGACCACCTGTGTAGGCACACCTGGGGCAGGTGAACTGGATTCTGACAGACTGTCATTGGAGTGAGCAGAACCCTCTGGGCACCAAACAAGTAGAGAGAGTGAGAAAGAGACTTGACCGAGCAAGAAAAACAGTCACGCACGCACAATGTGACAACTCACGACATGCGGCTTGCAAATTGTAATAAAAGCCGCTGTAGAACATCCCATGTGTGTTTTTGGGTTGGACTGAGGAGAAACTGACTCAAATACAACCGCCTCTGCTTTATATCTCGTGTAGGGAGAACGACAGCCTCGGACAGCTAATCTCCCCAGATGGAGAGAAATCCCTCCATCTTGTAAACATGAATATCAGATGCGAGAGGAAAATGAGACAGGAGGGATGTTGGCTACAGGGTGATGGACGACATGTGAAGGGAAGGCTCACACACTTCCTTTGAACCCTTTTGACTCATATATTTCCCAATTCGGGTTACGGCAATGTGACACCTGTACTTCTCCAAGTTAACAAAACAAGCGTTTACTCATTTTGAATGTAAAATACAAATTGCTGATGAATATTTGAAAACTACTGACTTCACCATAAACAAAGTTCTCAATGCTACCCCTAGGTGTCCCTTGCTGAGCTGAGCTGCATCTTGTGGAACAAACCTTTCCGACTTTCTTGTGAGGACAGTGATTGTATCACCCAATGGACTCTCTCTGTCTGTCTCTCTCTCTCTCGCTCTCTCTCTCTCTCTCTCTCTCTGCTACTACTCTTCTCAGTGAGTGGCTGACAGATGTTCTCCTGCTTCTAACTTGTCAATACATCTGAAATGAAAGCACAGCTGTATACAGATCACGAAATATGAAATGATGGACGAGACTGTGAAAGAGCCACGTTGAAGTCTCGGTTTGATTATTGTCTAACAACTCAAACTGAAACCTTCAGATAAGCCCTGTTGGGAATTTGTATAAAATACATACGCATCTTAACTTCAGATAGAACATTCCATTAAAAAAAACTACACTCTACTCCCTTGTTTCTTTCTTTTTAAGTTGCATGTATTTTTTTAGAATACATGCCAACGTAAACTGCCATAAAATTAATGATTATGGAATCATAGTAGTGCAAATAAAAAAAGTAATTTTGCTTTTATAAAAATAAAAAAAATACAGAAACTGAGATGTTTTGGTTTTACGATCCAGATTGTTTCACAAGCTGTCAAATTGAATTGAAATAAATCTTTCTTTTTGTTTCGTTTTGTGTTTAGGTTTGGAAAAAAATATAAACTTCTCTTAATTTGTACTCACTTTCTCTTTAAAAAAAATTATAATTAAAATTGGGTTAGTGTGACTTGAATAGCATGTTTCTGGGTTCAAATGATGGTATGTTGGCTGTAATATTATATTCTACTTCAATTAAATATTCACAGTTAATTGTGCTCATAAGTTTACATACCACTTGGGTATGTACAATCACATTACAATCATAACTGTATGGTGAGAACAAAAAGCTTAATGCCCATAAAATCCAAAATACTGGTATTGATTTGTATATTTTCAGAGGTTGAAGTGGGCATGAGATGTGCATGTGAATTTTGGTGATGATTCATAGATATTTTTTTTCCATTAACCAACATTTAGCTTTTGTACATTTACCGTTGTGCTCTTAAGTTTACATACCCCACTAGTGTATCAAAATGACTGAATAGGCCTTCTCATTAGGAGGCAGACAAGCCCCATGCCCGCCTGACCCAACGTGTGACTTTGTGGGTGAGAGTATACTGTGTTACTTGACACCAGCAGGCAAAAATATCCACTAACAGACAGTCCGAAAATAAACGTCCAGGAAAAGAACTAGCCTAAGGCCTCATTCTCTTTCATTTTGTTCTCATTAAGATTTCAAAAAGAATTTAGTAATATTTTTCACTTAAAGGGGAACAAGCTACAATGATGTGGATCTCACAGCCAGAAAATATGTATTTGCCACATTAATAGCCAGCTTAAGTTGCCATGGATACAGATTTCTTTGTTAGTAATTGGGAATTGCTGCTATTTCATAAGCTACATTATAACACTAACTCTCCCAACAAACTAAAAAAAAGAAAGAAGCTACATTCCACCCCTCATATTTGGTACAATGTAACCTAGCAACACCATGCATCACATTATATTGTTGTGATCTGCTCCTCCACACGCACGCACACACACACACTCAATATCACTAAGTGTGCTGATGACGGTAATAATGACTTAACACTGAGCTGACTAAACATCATGACCACAAATTAAAATGGTTAGACAGAAGCAGGAAAATAATTATTCAAACCTTTTTCCCTTTTGGTATTACATGTGTGTTTGTGCTAGCAACTACCAGATCTCATTTACCATTTATTTAGAGCACTAACTGAGTTGCTAGCAAGATAAAAGTAAGAGAATACTGACATTGTTGAAATTGACTAAAAAAATTGATTTGATTCAAATACTATTAAATTCAATTGTTTTTGCTAAATAACTTCTCAAGCACTTAGTATACAAAAAGGGTCACCAAGATGGTGCCCGAAGCTTCCAGGTAGTCCTCAAGGACCACGAGTATCCCACAAGCCCGACCTAAAAGTGGCTAACCAACGACGAGACATTTTGATGTCCTAGGAAGTGACCATTTGAAAATGTAAACAATTGCAGATTTATAGAAATAAAATGTTGCTTATTGACATTTTATTTCCCACCTTGTGAAATTATTGTTTATAGTTATTGTGAGAATCATTGACCTGATCATCCATCAGTATCATTAACTATTATTGGTAACTGTTGCTCACCTGTAACAGTCACTATGATGTACTGGGGTGAGGTGCTCTGACCATTACTCTTCTGGGCCCCAGTGTGCTGGATTTCAGGGCTTATGTAGTGTTGTGTGGGAGCCGCAAGAACAGCTGCCTTCTGGCTCTGAGCCTGGGTAGGTGGAGCTTGGGAAGAAAGTGCATCCTGTCCAGTTTTGGCTGATTGGTTGGCTGATGCAAGGCTTCCAGAGGTTAGTGGTAATCCGGCCAGGAAGTGTGCCGCTGTTTTGGTGGAAGAGGGTGTGGTGGAGGCCGGCGTTGCTATGGTTACCGTGTCGGTCTGCTGAGGCTGGAGGTCTTCTGAGTATCCAGAAGTTGCCATGGCAACCAATGCTTAGAGGCGCTAATTCTGTTGATTAAAAGAGGGAGATGGAGCTCAATAGCGAATACCCTTTAAATGCCTTTGACGTCATATTCATTTGTATGTTATTGCCACACAGCCCTTGGTGTGTGTGTGTATGTCTAAAGATTAAGTAGGGCTTTATCTCTAAATCCAAGCAATATATTTTGTTAGCCTTTCAAGCTTCAGTCCACTACAAATGTGTAATAATTAAACAATTTTCCAATTTTATTATTGTAAGCAATGGACGTCAGTGTTTGATAATCGTAATCAATACAGTATCTATTGTAACTTTATCACCTCTGTAGCTAAGGCCAGATTCACATGCACAATAATTGGACCCAGCCTTGCAGGACTTTAGACCACCACAACGTAAGATAAACCACTTCGATGTGCACCCACACGGTAAACACGACCGCGCACATCGTGTCACGGGAAGTGACTTCAATGTCACAACAAAAACTTTTCCCAAGTGATTTAAAAGAGTTTCTAACATTAAACTCCCAAATAGGCACGTTTGGCAAGGATACGCGATTCAAGAAAGTGGATCATAATATGTCGGATTGTAATATATAGCCGCCCCGCTTGCGTGAAGGTGTGTTGAGTTAGCGAGAGTGATAGCTTCCCCAGCTAACAGCTCTTGTCAGACAGAAAAGCTTCATGTGCGCTTGAGCTACCAAGCTGTTGGCCTGAAACCAATGATCGCGTGCTTGTAATTCTTCCACCAAGACACAAACACGCCTCGGAGCCAATTGTGTTCGAAGTTAAATGTGACACTCCGGGAAAAGTGAATAGTCGTGGAAAAAGTAGGGTAGTCACAAGCTTTAGAACGCACCCGCCATCTTGTGCTCTGATCAGAGATCTGACATCGCCATAACAACCGCCTGCGCACACAAAAAAGCTAGCAACCACTTTCATCACCGACATGCTCGAGCACTTTCACCAAACACAGACGAACGCACAAACGAAAACCACCATGCAACTTTAGAGAGCACAAAATAATACTAAAATCTCGTTTTGATTAGTTCACCTCTGTTTTTGCCGGGGTATTGTCCTTTTAGTAGTAAGTTTTTCCCTTAAATTCGGGTTGTTGTTGACTCCCGTTGCTTGGTTCTTGTCGCCAGGACTACCGTGACTATGGCGCCTTGCCTTCACCGGGGCAACTGTTGCTAGCCTCTTTCCTAAACCCCGCCCACCACTATATGCTGATTGGACCACTTGTGAGGTGGTCAATACGTCATTAACAATGATCCTCTCTTAGTGGACAATCGCCACTGTCTGTCACTCTCACTGGGGCCAAGCGTCTCATGACCACTTCTAGTTTCAGGGAAGGCTCACCACCAGTTCCAGTTGGCGTCCAGAGTCCCTCGGAGGTGAAATAAAAACTCATAGGCAGTATTAGCGTCTTTCCTTTCTTTCTCCAACTAAACAATACTACTTATTCCAGCAACACAAATAAGAATGTGATTAATTTTACTGAAAGATTTATAACAAAAAAATATGTTCTGAACAAAACAACCAAGACTATGTACTTATGGACACATTTTTAATGTCCTGCTATTTTTAGTAGGATAACATGTTTTTGTTTTTTTAAGATGTAACAATCATACAGAATGGCAGTGCGTGCAAATGTGCTGTCATATGAAATCATATATGAGCAATATTTTTCCAATTCTTTCATTTTGTTCATAAGGATATATTTGCAGTTTTTCGCAACTGGAAACCGTTCTCGCAAATAAAATGCCTCTGACATGCTTTTATAAACAAATGACGAAGAATAACAGCTGATTTAGCTTTCTCATGCAAATGAGCCAATGCTCAATCTACCTCACCTTTCTGTGAGGTGCACCAACATGAGAATGACTTTTGTTACCATGGTGACTAGGGGCATCACATCACTAAGGGATATTGTTGATAGAAAAAAAAAGTGTGTATGAACTGGCACGTCAGAGAATGAAAGCATTTCACTCGTCAAGTCAACACTATATTAATTATCCATGGAACTTTGTCCAATCCATGCATGTGACGCATGCAGATGACACGCTGCCAAAAGCAAATGGCAATTTCACCAATATGTGCTGCTTATTAGGGGTGGGAATCTTTGAATGTCTCACGATTCGATTCAATTCCGATTTTTGGGTGTGTGATTCGATTCAGACTCGATTTTAAATTAAGAAAGATTTTTGATTCAAAATGATTTGGTTGACAATGATTTTTGCTTCAATTTATAGATGTTCAAGGAACCCTAATGATCTACTCCAGTCTGACTCACTAATGCTAATTAGCGCGCTACTCTCTGCACTTTTATCACTCAAAAGAACGGCTCTACACTGCAAAAAAACAACTTTTAATGGAATAACTTGATCGTGACTTTTTCCTTCTACTCTCTAATGTGGCTACAACTTAACAGTGTATCTGACTGTGGGGAACCACACTGCCCCTCAGTGGCCAAATTGGGTACAACATGAACACTCCCAATAAAGGCACACACAAACAAAAGTAAGACAGTATAAAATAATTTAAAAAAAATCAATTTGGGGACATTTAAAATAGATTCTGAATCATACTAAATGAGAATCGCGATTCTTATGACATATTTTGGGGGGCACACCCCTACTGCTTATCAAAACCTAAATCGTCCTACAGCTCTGCTTACCTTTTTGGCTTTAACATATTGTAGTGTTTCAGAAAGTGTCGTTTAGCCATTACTTGAACGTGACTGATCTTCACTCACCTTAAAATTAGAAGGTATTATGGGAATCGTCCAAATTGTGACGTCACAATTTGGCAAAATTCAGAACTGCTTGCTTATAGACCTTTAAAAAAAAAAAATTAAATAGGCAACCAACCAAACCATTACTGTGTAACAATTGATGTGTGGGTATTGTACATAATAAATTAAAACTGAATTTGAAAGTGTTGCATAATAATATTTATAATACTTAAATTAAAATTTCAGTGCGGGATTGTACTTCTTTAGGCCATCCGACAGTGAAGAATATGTGCATGAGCATTCGTGTGTGCTCACAGATAAAACAAGATTTACCAGAGATGCTGATCAGCCAAAATTGATGAGGTGCCTGGAGAGAGTGATCTGTTTTCAGTTTCCTGTTGAGAAGATACTGAGATGACTGAGATATTGTTGTGTGTCACACAAAGCACAACAACAACTAACAGTGAGGGCAGAAAGGGCAAATAAAAGGTCACAGGTGATTAGATTGCAGAGAGCTCTGTTGACGTCACCTGTGGCATGCATCATTTGCTATATAATCAGAACTTTTTTTTGTCACCGGATGTGCATTGTTGGCCCTAAAGGTCTCAGCTCTTATCTCTGGACAAGACAAAGACCCGAGGTGCTTCTCTGCGAAACTGAGACCTATATAAATGTCCAAAATGAAACACTGACAGCAAGGAGGTACATCACTTGGGTTTGTTAAGCCCTTTTGTGCACAGTGAGGCAACTACAGCAGATTTTTTTAGGACCATGTGGAAGGCAGCACTCTTGACCCTGTGTCTTTTGGCGGCATTGGTAGACAAGGTGCGGCCGAATGAAGCTCATTCTTTCTATGGAATGAAGCTGTGTGGACGAGAGTTTATACGTGCTGTCATTTTTACCTGTGGGGGCTCTCGCTGGAGGAGAAGTGTTGGTGACTCAGGTAAGACTGCCTAAAATGAAGAAAATCATCTATAAAAAAAAAAGAAGAATTCTAAAAGAAGTTGTAATTTCTCTTTATATCAGCTCTTATTGGAGACGAGGCTTTTGACCAATGGAACGCAAACAATTTACCTCAAATGGCCAGTGAGCAGGATCCTGCACAATCCAACGTATGGAGGGATCAGACATTTGATGTGGCATCGGTGGGCACTGGATTCAGCCGCTCGGCTCGCTCGCCAATTTTGGAAGAGGTCCTGGAGGCTCTTCGAAGTGCAGATAGGAAAGGACGGGATGTAGTGGTGGGACTGTCCAATGCCTGTTGCAAGTGGGGCTGCAGCAAAAGTGAAATCAGCTCCTTGTGCTAAACATCATCCTGTCTCCCAAGTCCCGTGTAGCATTCTCTTTTTTTCCTTTTTTTTTTAACATCAAGGTCATGAATTGCATAATTATATGTTTTCTCATCCAAAGGTGGGCTAGATTGATTTTGTGTATCCAGTCAATAAAGTTGTGTGCCATTGGTAAGAAAGTTTCTTCTTCTTCCTTATGTCTCCCTCTGGAAAATGCCTTTTTTCTGCCATCTTGATCCAGACCTGTTTTAGAAAACCCAGTGAGGACCTTCAACCTCAGAATTGTGAGTCGGCTGTGCTAACCAGTCGGCCGCCTAGAAAAGATCACGCAGTCTCTTTGGAGCGATCTTTTTGGTTTCTTTGCATTATGATTACGCACAACTTGGGCACTTGTTGCACTGTTAGCGTTTGTACGAATAAGCAAAATAAGGTTAATCTGTGACTACAAAAGTAATGTGGAAAAGGAGGAATGAATGTTGTTGGTAGTTTCCAGCGCCAACCTGGCATGAGGATCATAGAGGAATTAGTCTGAGAATCTTTATTTGAAAAGCTCACATCACACACAGCGTAAGGTGCACATAGAACCAGCTTGCTTTGCGTCTGAGACAATTACCACTGCCACTGAAGATATACCGGGTGCTAACATCAACAGGTAGGATTTTTATGTGTATGGGTGAGAGACATGACACTTAAAAGGTTAAACCCCTGAAATTATCAGAACGGTGATAATTTCATCGCCGAACATTTTTCGTTATTATTTTATTTTTTCATTGAGACAATGACAATAACTAAATTGACAGACAATTTTGTCAAGGTCTTAAATGAAAACAACACAGTGACTAAAATTCACAATGACCAATCAGAAGAAGGAATGCAGCTAATGTAAGAACTCATAACTGTTCACTGCACCTTATTTAATGTTCAAACATGTTTCCATTCATTGTGCAGCTGTCAGTGGTGTTGCAACATTCCCCAGAAGGGATTGGGTGCCCCCGGCGGCCATTCGTACACAGCAAATCGGTCATGGTCAGTGTTAAATTTCCAGTGCTTGATCAAATATGCACTAATCAATGATATTTTAACTGTTAGGATAACAAGTTACACTGTCAGAGTGACTTTTCTTGAGTGTTCGTATAGATGTTGGGTGTAACCTGAATATCATTACCTTGAGTGTTAAATTGACCGCACCCTAATTCCCGGTGGTGAAACTTTCCAAGTTTCCTGCACTTTGTCAACAATGCGGACAGGGTGGTGTGGGTCAGTGGTAGAGTAGTTGTCTTGCAACTCTGAGAGTGCAGGTTCAATCCCAAACTAGGGTGACTAAGTCCAAGTGTCCTTTAGCCATATATTAACCACCAGTTGTTCCTGATGCTGTGTCATCAGTATTCAAAACGTAAAGTAATATTAAGGGGGGATAATGCTCTATAAATCAAGTAGCATTTACTAGAGTTAATTGTAATTTGTTATATTTTTAACACTGACACTAGTGTAAATCACTTTCAACATTACTCTGTGTTTACCAGTGTAGATTTTTAACACTATACAGTGCTGAAATATCACTGGTTAATTGTGAAGGAAATAACACTTTGAAAGATGCAAGTTTACACTCATTGGTGTGGACACATATAAACACTTTTGTAGTGCTAGATTTAACACTCTCAGTGTAAATATAACACTGGCGATTTTGCTGTGTAGTAAACATAGTACGTCATTTTTAAATTGCACATCTGCATCTTCAATAATCAATCACCATTAATTGTGCTTCATTCAAGTGACTTGTTTTGTCTTAATTTGTTTACCTTTAGCAAGATTCCTTCTATGTGAGTCAGAAAAAAGGAAATTAAAATTACTAATCACATTGTCGTTTAAAACGAAACAAAACAAAACACCTGACTCGGGGAATTTGAGTTAGTCAATTGTCATTGCTGCACTGCTAATGTGAAGGATATGCGGTTTTGTCAAATCTGTTGGCCCTCTGGGGGTCCCTGCTGGCTAAGGGGCCCCAACCAATTGCCTATCTTGCCTAATGGCAAACTACGCCTCTGGCAGCTGTAAAATAAATTTTGGGCAATTATGCACTTTTTTAAAATTTTGGGTGAGTTAAGACGGCATATTATTGTCAGTTCAACATGTTTCGTTGAAACAAAGTTGAATAAATACACCGTTGTGTTTCATTCCGGAAGTGGGGCGCATTATTAATGTAAAGGCTACAAGAAAATGTAGTGAATGCAATAAAAGTTAATTAAAGTAATACAGAAAGTACCAAAAAAACCATTTGAATGACTGGCATGCAGAAATGAAAAGTCACAGTGTTTGTTTGTCAAATCACGTAGACTTTAGATGACGATCCGCCCAGTACGGAAGCCGAGTGAGTTCATGGTGATCACCGGCTTGATTGCAAGGCATGCAATTTCTGTCACATACCAGCTAGCGGCATAGCACTCACAAAAATCTCCTGAGACCTGAAGTTCATTTTCGGTTAAACAGAGCCTAGTTTATATTTCGTTAATGTTATTTGCCTTAACGTAGCCATAGGATAGCCTACAAAAACGTACGTTTGATACATCAGAGTGACCAGGTAAGGTAACATTTTCGCGGCACATTCAAGCAGATGCTAGCTAGCCGTGCTACTTACTTACTAGCTGCCGGAGGTTGTGATTCGCGACGGTTCTGTTATGAATATTAATACGCCTCCGTTGTACGGTCTTGGTAGCAGGAATTACAGCCATAACACAAGATATTGTAAAGGTATTGCAGTGGTAGTTAATGTACAACTGTCTTCAATCGTATTTTTTTTCTGCAGGTTACGTATTAACGATTATAACGACGCTTAGCTAGATCGCTAGATATTTGTACCTGTGTCGTCTGGGCCTTGTATTAAGATAAGTCGGATCATAATTTAATCAGTATAGGCTATTTAAAATGCCATTTGCTAACGAACGACTGTTTAATCATACAAACAGATGAAAACAGCGAATGCATGTACCCTAACATGGCGATGCTCGTTGCGTCACAATGGGACATTCGCAATGTTTCGGTATTCTATGGAATGCTCATATTATTATGATCCGTTATTGTTGGTTGGTTAGAATTATAGAAGACTTTAAATTGTAGGTAGGCGTGAATATCATTGAGAATTGTTGTTATATGTACTATGCGATTGGCTGGCTTCCAATCCAGGGTGTACCCCGCCTCTCGCTCGAAGTCAGCTGGGATATGCTGCAACACACCCTCGACCCTAAATACGTCAAGCGATATAGAAAATGGATAGATGGACGTTATAGTTACAGCTTTATAGCAAGAGGAACATAACCATGCTTCTTTCTGTCTTATTTGTCGTAACAATTTAGGGTAACACAGATTGTGTTTGCTAATTAGTATTGTTTTTTATGTGCTGCAGGATGGAGTGGCAACCAGATGAACAAAGTCTCCAACAAGTGCTTCAACTTCTCAAAGATTCCCAGTCACCAGACACAGCAACACAAAGAGCAGTGCAAGAAGTATCCATACCTGTTTGTGTGCTAGAAAAACAATACAGAATAAGCTTGTTTGTATTTTAGCGTCACGGCTCCAGCGACCCCTGTGAGGACAAGCGGTTAAGAAAATGGATGGATGAGTTGTTATAAAGTCAAACAACCATTTTAGGTTTGTGCGGTTGTGTGAGCTTCTGGCACGTGTTCTTAGCTGGTTAAACTCCTTAACTCAGCCCACAGAAACTGGAGCAACTTAACCAGTTTCCAGATTTCAACAACTATCTCATCTTTGTCCTCACAAGCCTTAAGTCAGAGGGTGAGTATTTTCAGCAATTCATTCAAATAATTCAAATAAACTTGCTTGTCACTTATAGTATTGCAGTTGTACTCGATATTGTAATTTTATCTCTTTGTTGCCGTCATTATCTAGATGAGCCCACTCGCTCGCTCAGTGGCCTGATACTGAAGAATAATGTCAAAGCTCACTACCAGAACTTCCCTCCTAATGTGGCTGACTTTATCAAACGAGAATGTCTCAACAACATTGGAGACCCTTCACCACTTATCAGAGCTACAATTGGTGAGTGCTGTGAAAGATTGAACAGAATAAAGCTTGTGTATTTCCTAGCCACTGTAAATCAGACTGCTATGTAATTTGATTGAGTTTTCTAAATGGGAATGCTATGCATATTTTATTCACGTGTAGGGTAACCTATTTATTTTCATCAAGGTATCCTGATCACAACCATCGCCTCCAAAGGGGACCTGCAAACATGGCCGGAACTGTTGCCACAGCTTTGCAATTTACTGAATTCAGAGGATTACAACACCTGTGAGGTCAGACTGGCATACACAACACATACAAACTAAGGAATACAGCTATAGTTATAGTAGTACTCATTGCAGTGTGTGGTTTTCTTTAATCAATCATTTAGGGTTCTTTTGGGGCATTGCAAAAGATCTGCGAAGACTCTTCTGAGTTGTTGGACAGCGATGCACTGAACAGACCACTGAACATCATGATTCCCAAGTTTCTGCAGTTTTTCAAACACTGCAGCCCCAAGATCAGGTCAGTTGGAATTATATTTGAACAGGTTTTCCACAGGTGCTTGACACTCATGAGAATGCATACAATAATTTTGCTGTTTGAGGTGTTTGACATTTTTCCACAACAGATCATTCTACTTTGCATGTTATCAATTAACTAATTACCGTTATGGTTATGTAATTTGCCATGGCTGTAAGGTGCTGGAAAATGCTTGAATTAACAAAATAAAAACAATACTGCCGGCTTCCATGTGCTTGTCTTCCCCACAGGTCCCATGCTATAGCATGTGTGAATCAGTTCATCATAGGCCGAGCTCAGCCTCTGATGGATAATATAGACACGTTTATTGAGGTGAGTCTTTTTATGCGATAACGTCCCATAGAAGTTAGGCCGATTTATTTTCCTTTGACTTGCAGTGAACCAGGGTTGTAATAGTTTTGGATTTTATTTTGAATTATAGTTGATTTATTTTTTTTTTTTTTTATTTTTAAATTCAGTTAATTTTGATTAGTTTTTAGAGCGGGTTTGTTCGTTTTTATTAGTTTTTTTTTTTTTAAACGCTTCATTTTAGTAAATTTTTTAATCTTATTTTAGAGTTGTTGTTTTTTTTAATCGACAGTTACTGTATGTCACTACGGTTCTATGAGTGTGCGCGAAGGCACTTTACGTGCTGTTCAGCAAGGCCACCTGGCGGTTGATGAGGAACGAAATAGAAATATGGAACGATAAGTGCAAGATAAATACAAAAGCGTATGGCCGTTCGACCTTCCTTCTTCCATACGGCCTTAATACAGAAATAAATACATAAAAAAAAAAAAAACCTGATAGATCATGTATGAAAATGACTACAATGCAAATGACGGACATTTTTGCTGTATAGTTATAATTTTAGTTTGTTAACTCTAATCACCTTGCAGCGAACCAATTCAACTCACTTCACAATATGCAGCAGTTTGGTAAATGTTGCACAATTAATCAAAAAAATAGGTTTCAAGCTGTTTAATGCCAGTTGAAGCTGTCACTGGTTATGCATGCTAATGGTTAGCATCAGTAGTTGTGATTTTAGAAGCAATGGGTATTTGAACACAAAAGGTGGAGTAATAAACAAATAATATAATTATGGCCAAAATGATAATCACAATTTTTAAAGATCAATATTGTAATCACCGAACAAACAATTTCTAAAACAGTTTTGAGTGCAACATGAAATTAAAAATAAATGGTTTACTATTCCAGAATAAATGGTAAATATTACAACATAACATTTACCCAATCTCAACATTGCTTCTCTCATTAGTCCACCAAAATGTCTTTGGACTCCTACTGCAGGGTGTCCTCACTTATCAATTTCAGCAGCATTAGGAAGTCTTAACCTATTTTCGCTCAGGTTAATTTAATTGTGGCTGCCAAAATAGTGATCATGATTAAAATTTGGTTAATTGTGCAACCCTAACTCACAGGCATATATTCTTTATCCTCTGTTTGTGTCTGCATGACTTCACAGTATTCTACTGCCACCCTGTGGACAAGGCGGGGCTTTACTTTACTTAAAAAATAAATGCATATATGTGTAGTATTACATAATTATGGAGTACTAGTTTACCTTACTAAAATGCAAACATCTTTGTTTGGGCGGAAGGCTGGATCGGATTAATGGCATTTATATTAATTTCAATGGGGAAAGATGATTTGAGACAAGAGTGTTTGAGTTACGTGCACAGCCAAGGAATAAATTAAACTTGTATCTCAACACACCACTCTATATCGCTCTAGAGTTGAATGACTCGTGGCAAAGAAGCAGCATTTAAAGCTTGTAGCAAGAGATTCTAATGCTTATGTTTAATGCCAAAGAAGTCACATTTATACCTTTTAACATTCTCTAACAATTGTTTATTGTGTGAGATGCGAGGATTATTAATACCTATTGTGGTCTGCAACTCTCATTGCATCAGTTCACAGCACTGACTTGTGGGTGTGATCGTGTGAATGTGCTTTGCACCATTATTTCACCACAGCGTCTGCAGCAAAATAAAACAAAATGCGACTGTGATTCAAAGAAGAGCTTTCAATAAATAATTGAAGTGGGTGTAATTGCTGTGAATTTCCACTTCACTTTAATCTGAATTATTTTCTGTGCTTTAATAAACATTTCAACATTCTATGATGTGCTTGTGTGATAAAATGCCAAAATGTAAATATAAATGCATTTTGGACTAATGAAAGTCCAACCATGATCTGCTTTCTTTCCCATTCTTGACCCTTTCCATCTTTCCAACATCTTACATTCATGGCCTCTTTCTCTTTGTCTCTTCCCTATCCAGAGTCTATTTGCCCTGGCAGGTGACGAGGACAGCGAAGTGCGGAAGAACGTGTGCAGGGCTCTTGTCATGCTGCTGGAAGTCCGCATTGATCGCCTCATCCCACACATGCACAGCATCATCCAGGTGAGGGCTGCAGTCACGCCACCTTCAATAAATCAGCTCTTCTGATACTCTTTGTTGTCATCACCAACATTCTCTGGCTGTTTTCATCAGTACATGCTGCAGCGTACTCAAGATCCGGATGAGAATGTGGCTCTGGAGGCCTGTGAATTCTGGTTGACTCTGGCTGAACAGCCTATCTGTAAAGAGGCCCTGTCTGGCCACTTGGTCCAGTAAGTGCGCACATGCCAGCCGCTCAATGGACTGGATTAATGTCATAACAAAGAAGTAAAAAATGTCCGATATGCAATTACAAAATGTAACAAGTGTTTGTCTTTTTGCTGTATCTTTTCAGACTCATCCCAATCTTGGTGAATGGGATGAAATACTCTGAAATCGATATTATCCTTCTAAAGGCAAGGCACTCGCAGCCTGGCATGCAGCTACACTTAGCCACCTTCTCGTTATTTTTTTTTTTGACCTCCATCACTTTTCTCCCTCTTCACCTACCCTCTTCTGGTTCTCCAGGGGGATGTGGAGGAAGATGAGGCAGTTCCGGACAGCGAGCAAGACATTAAGCCTCGGTTCCACAAGTCCCGCACTGTCACTCTGCAGCATGAAGGAGGGGAGGGTGAGGAGGGAGAAGATATTGACGATGATGAGGACGATGATGATGATACGTTGTCTGATTGGAACCTACGTAAGTATTAAATAGTCTCAAGTCAAATTATTAAGTAAACCTGTTTGTTCGCCCTTTTTATTTTTTACATCCAGTGTTGTGAAACATTTTGGTATCTTCACTTGGTATTGTCATTATATTCCCATTTCAAAGTCTAATATGATTTCCTTCTGCTTTCCTCTTGAAGGGAAATGTTCTGCTGCGGCCCTGGATGTTCTGGCAAATGTGTTCCGAGAGGAGCTGCTTCCTCATCTCCTGCCACTCCTTAAAGGTCTGCTCTTTCACCCCGACTGGGTCATCAAAGAGTCTGGCATCCTCGTCCTCGGGGCCGTTGCTGAGGGTGAGACCTGTTGTAGACTTGCTGTTTGAAGGTGTTTTGAGGAATCTAGGTCTTTCTATGTTGCAATCTAAATGGGGGAAAGGGAATACTAGAAAGTTGGGGGTTCTTATCATTGTAAGATAGTGTATCATTAACTTCCTTAGATTGTGCTATAATAAAATTCAATTTACCAGTCTATGGACACCGTATCATTGGGTTTGTTTGAGTGAAACCCCTGACTTCAATCTGCTTAAAAATAATTGTAATGAACTGGACCAGATGGTGAGCCAGATCCTCTTGTCCAACATCAGTGACCAGTTACCTCAGTGTGAGTGTGAGTGGTTGTTTTTCTATAAGTGCCCTGCAATTGACTTACGAGCAGTCCAGAGGGTACTCCGCTTCTCACCCAAAGTCAGCTTGGGCTACTTACCCAAGGAGAACATGAACACTCCATACAGAACCCTGATCCTCTTCGGTCTAAAGCAGATGTGCTAAGCGCTGTACGTGCTCCACTCAATTCTTCATCCCATTTAATTTCCTCTTATATGATTACGTGGTTTCCTCATTATAACTCACCTAACCAAGTGTCGACGCAGTAAAGACCATGGTTAATGTTGAAACTCTTTTTGAGTATTTCTTGCAAAACTGCATTAAATGGCCATACTGATGGGATCTATAATAATGTTTTCTTTCTGTAGGATGCATGCAGGGTATGGTACCTTACTTGCCCGAACTCATCCCTCATCTCATCCAGTGTCTGTGCGACAAGAAGGCCCTGGTTCGTTCCATCGCATGCTGGACCCTCAGTCGTTACGCACACTGGGTGGTCGGCCAGCCACCCGACGCTCACCTCAAACCTCTCATGACGGAACTCCTCAAACGCATCCTGGATGGCAATAAGAGGGTGCAAGAGGCGGCCTGCAGGTACACATCCGGGCCCGGCCTAGATTTCCTCCTCATCCTCATTTATTGCTCCTAATTTCTCATACCTTTCCTAAAGCGCGTTTGCAACCCTGGAGGAGGAGGCGTGCACAGAGCTAGTGCCTTACCTCAGCTTCATCTTGGACACGCTGGTGTTTGCGTTTGGGAAGTACCAGCACAAGAACCTTCTCATCCTTTATGATGCCATAGGAACCCTGGCAGACTCTGTGGGACACCATCTGAACCAGCCTGTAAACCACCATGCCCTCACATATATTGACAAGTCGCATTATGAGCACTTGTACAGTAGAATTATATTAAAAAACAAACAAAAGATGTATCAATTATTCTGTCTTTAGAAATGTATTCGTTTTCGATTTGATGATGGCCGAGATGGTGGTGGAAAACTCAACTGATTTCACAAGCAGCAGTTTGGCAGTGAAAACTTCTCGTCTTTAGGAGTACATCCAAAAGCTGATGCCTCCCCTGATCTCCAAGTGGAACGAGCTGAAGGATGAAGATAAAGATCTCTTCCCCCTGCTTGAGTGTCTGTCATCTGTCGCCACAGCTTTGCAGAGTGGTTTCCTCCCCTACTGCGAGCCCGTCTACCAGCGTTGTGTCACACTTGTCCAGAAGACCCTGGCACAAGCCATGGTGAGCCACACAAAGAAAAATATATTAAATATATGGAATGTCAATTTCCTAATTGTGGATGGATTTTCTCCCCTTTGGGTGCATGTTTCTTAGATGTACAGTCAACAGCCAGATCAGTATGAAGCACCTGACAAGGACTTCATGATTGTGGCTCTCGATCTTCTGAGTGGCCTGGCTGAGGGATTGGGTGGTCATGTGGACACGCTTGTGGCTCGCAGCAACATTATGACACTGCTCTTCCAGTGCATGCAGGTGCGGCATTCCATCTTTTTAAGCGTACATATCTGGTCGATTTAGATTAGCACTCAAATTTATACTACGGAACAACTAATACACTTAGTACACATTTTGATACAGAGAGGTTGTATTTCACTAAGTATTAATAAATGGCGATAACTGACAGCACAAATTTACTGGTCCTTTTCTCAAATTGGCCAAAGCATTGTTGTAAGAGTAGATACAGGTTCCGAGTCAGACATTAACAGCGTCTCAGTGGTCTTCACTTGACTGTGTCGGGTCACCTGATGCTGGCCTGACCGGGCCACCAGTACAAAAGTTAAAATACGTGCAAATACACAATATTCAATATTTTGAGTTATTTTTATTTGAATTGGCATAACAGGCATATGTGGTCTTTTTTTGGGGGGAGGCCCCACTGTGCACATTCAATCGCCCCCATTCCTTAACACATTGTGCTCTACGTACTTGCGTACATTTTGGCCATACACTAGCACTACCCATATATATGTTGTTATTATAAATTTCGTTATGTGTTCTTTTGAAATCACTATATATATATATTGGGGACTGGAGTGTGGATATTTTTTGGCCGGCTGCCTTGATCAACCATTAACGCTACGTACTTGCATTTTGGCTAATTGGTTTCTATATTTCATCCACTTGTAGACTGACATATACAATTATGAATTTTGTTAAGTTTTGTTTTAAATCAGGGCTGGTCCCAGCTCTGGCAGGGCCACCACAACATGGCTTTTGCGCCCGGCTCCATTCAAAAAGGCTTAATGTCGAACTCTAAATAAATAAGTAGCATAAAAATGAAGAAATAGAATGTGTTCTTGGGGCAAGCTCACTCTTATTTTTCTCCCCCCTGTGTGTTTACATTACAGGATACAATGCCTGAAGTAAGGCAGAGTTCATTTGCTCTACTGGGGGACTTGACCAAGGCTTGCTTTCCTCATGTTAAACCTTGCATTGGTAATTCACTTACTGGAGTACAAACATAAATCACTTAATTCCCCTTTCTATCTTTCCTAATAATCTCCATTTTGTATGTCTATGTTCCTTCAGCTGAATTTATGCCAATTCTCGGAACCAACCTGAACCCAGAGTTCATCTCCGTCTGCAACAATGCCACCTGGGCCATCGGAGAGATATGCATGCAGATGGGTGTGGAGATGCAGCCGTACATTCCCATGGTTCTCAGCCAGTTGGTTGAAATCATTAATCGACCAAACACTCCCAAAACCCTACTGGAAAACACTGGTATGTAAAACAGGCTAACACAAAACGTTCTTGTCCATTTTGATTCTTGAAAGTAGTAGAGAATACCATTAAAAAGGATTCTTGAGCAAAATGTGAAAACCACTAAAGATGATGTGGTTAATTAATTGATCTCTCTTCCAGCAATCACCATCGGGCGACTGGGCTACGTGTGTCCGCAGGAAGTTGCACCCATGCTGCCGCAGTTTATCCGACCATGGTGAGAATGTGTTTGAACTTTTGAGCCTCGGTTCATTTGGCATGCTTTACACGCACAGTTGGCAACGGCGTCTTTTGTGTGCTCACAACATCACTTGGGGTCCCTTGCCGCCTTTCTTTTTCCATTCTGCTCACAATCCTGTGAGTTCAGTTACCAGCACAGTTTTGTTGATTTTTTTTTCCCTTTCTTTTTTTCCCCTCCCTGTCACGAAATGCTCAAGAATTGGTTAGTTTCTGCTGTTTTTGTTCCACCTTGCATCTATGTGACATCATCACACCAGTGCACGATCCCATCCTGATGATGATGATGATGATGATGATGATGATGATGATGTTCAAGACTTGTTAAATCCACTGTACATGTCTTCACTTTGGTTGTCAATGATTTTTGTGCGGCAGGTGTACATCACTCCGCAATATTCGAGATAATGAAGAGAAAGACTCTGCTTTCCGTGGAATCTGCATGATGATTGGCGTGAACCCAGGGGGGGTTGTGCAGGTGTGAGACCTCTTCACAATTTGTAAACGGGATCCATTATCATTTCTTTGAAACTTTTAAAACTCTGAATTCTATTGATTTCTCAGGACTTCATCTTCTTCTGCGATGCAGTCGCCTCATGGGTGAGCCCCAAAGACGATTTGAGAGATATGTTCTATAAGGTGAGGGAACGGTATTGTTGGCGATAACGCTACTTTTCACATTAGTGTTTGTTGCCTATGCCGCACCTGTTCAGTATTTAGCTAGGATAAGGGGATGTTACAAAATCGCTAACAGTGGGATGTGTTACTAGGCAACTGGTTTGGACTTAATTCCACTACTACCACGTTGCAATTATAGAAACCATCAATACTGAACAAAAATGCAATATAATAGCCAGAGGTACTAATGCACCACATTTGTTTTGATACAGTTACTTTAATAACATTTAGGAAAAATTGTACTTGTTTGATTCATTTTATGTAGAAGGTATGCTACTCTTACTCCATTACATTGAATTATGTTGCACTTGTGCTAATGCTGAATTGCGCAAAGTTTGGGACGAGTCAACTAGCCAGTCAGAGGATAGAAATAATACTGACATGATTGACATCGAGGGTTATCCTTCAACTGCATTAACAAAAGCAGTTCCTTTGTTAATAAGGGTAAAGTTTCATCGGTCAGTACTGCTGATTCTGAAGACCCTGGGCAGATTAGATTGACATGACAGCACATAGATGCTGAAATCTGATTGGACAAAAAAAAAAAAGTAACATCCCAAAAATACTGGAAGCAATTCAGCCAAGACAAACCCAACAAAATGAAGAAAATAGACTATTGTGAATAGATAAGTATAATTTTAATGGATCACCATTTTTTTTGTAAATGTAGCTCAGTGCTTTTGAGAGTAATTAAGGCAGCAGATAATACCTTGTAATTCCTAACCTTATGCCCAATCCTTCCCAAACAGATCCTGCATGGTTTTAAGGAGCAGGTTGGAGAGGAGAACTGGCAGCAGTTCTCGGAGCAGTTCCCCCCTCTGCTGAAGGAGCGACTGGCGGCCTGCTACGGTGTATAAAGCCTCCACACCCATCCAAGAGGTAACAACACAAGAGCACTACACAGTACAAATATGAGAATAATACGTATTAGGGATGCATCGAAAATCGATTTCATATCGATGTAAACTGCTTAAAATATGTATAAAAAAAATACAAGCATCGATTTTAATTGTTATGCCTTGCGTAGTTTTTCATCATTTCTAGCCGGACCCTTTTTGGTATATCCGGTATTGTTTGGTGGGTCTTTGTAGACGCCATTGAAAACTTGGTTAGCTCTCTGTAAGTAATCAGTGTAATGTTTAAAATTTTGTAAATGGCGCCTCATTTACATAATGAGGCAGTTTATCGTCAGTGTGTTTATCGCCTTTGGCTGTACACTCTCGTGGCGAAATACGTGTCGCTGATGTAGTGTCTTATTAGTCCAGTAGAGGGCCTCATTGTTACACTTGTTGAGCAAACACCTGTTTAGTCTTTGTCATTTGATTTTGATATGATTTGATTCATCTCAAACAAGCACAGCAATAAAAACAACAAAGGAAAGGGGAAAAAGCACAATATAAGATGCAAGTTTGAGAAGGGGCAGAAAGAAGCTAAACTTGGCAAGTTATCCCTTTTACATACTTTTAAATCAGAATCCATAAAGACGTACACAAGTATTTCAATAAATTTTAGAAGATTAAAAGAAGTTTAATGACAAACCTCCTTTTGAAGGAAAATAGTAAAAGAATCAACAAGAATCCTCAACAAAGCTTCTAGAGCTTCATTTGTCATACTATCTGCACAAAGAGAATGTGTTGCGAGGGAAGAATATTAATCTTAACCACAAAGCACTGATAACAAGACAAAAATGATGTTAAACAGTCAAAATTATTAGTTTATTTTCAATTTAAAAAAATAAAAATAAAGTTACAAAAAGTTAATATTTGTAACAAGGACAAAAATGTAGATGTTAAAATAAAAATGTCTTTTGGCTATCAAATCATCATTTTGTACCCCGAAAAAAAATCAAATAGAAAATCTGGAACTGAAAATCGAATCGTATCGGGCTTGAGTGAATAATTACATCCCTAATACGTATGATGGTAGATCAAGATCTAAAAGGAGGAATCGCTAAATCCTTCTGTATTAGAGGGAATATAATGTAGAATATTTTTTTTAAGACCTGAAAGGTTACATTGTTTTTCAAATGTGCAATTTGAATCACATTCACACTGCAGAGATTTGTGCTCATTTTTCAATTTTTGTGTCTTGTGGCTCGTGTGTGCAGGTGAGCCAGCAGGAGGAGGGTGAATGGGAAACTCATCCATCTGTGTATTGCACTGCCCTGACCTGGGGGGAGGGAGAGGGATGCTTACGGCCGCTCCCCCTGAAGGACGGCCCCCATGCCCTTATGTGTTTGTCCATAGACAGAGGGTGGGCGGGAGGGACAGGGGGGGGGACACCTCTAGATTAACTAGGCAGGGACCCGACACAGTAAAACTAACTGATAGGGACAGCGAGAGGGACCCAGAGTTGAGTCGGAAGGATGGAAACGTGGCGAATATGAGAGAGGCAGGGACAGAGACCGGCATAGAGAACGTTCAGGGAACGAGAGGGAGGGACTTGATTAACAAGGCAGGGAATATAAGCCACGGACATGTCTATTACCGGGCTGGAAGGGACAGGAACCTTGCAGTTTTTTTAAAATCAGGATTTGTAATCGCGAGAGTAGCTTGACCAACAGACAGACAAGACAGACTGACATTTTGAGACTCAAAAATCACTTGCACATTAAGCTGCTTATGCAGTACTTGGGATTGACTGTGGGTGGCGCTATACTCTGGACTTTTTACAACCTATTGCATGCAGTTAGTGACAGACAGGTGTCTTAACTATGTTCACGTTCAGGGTGATATCATACTTTTCCGGGGTAATAGGATTCAATAAGAGTTACTTCATCTGTTGTGTCCGAGCTCTACATGGATGAATAGATAGATAAATGAACCTCAATATCCGCCATCAATGTTTTTCTTACCTTCATTTTGACCACAGTGCTGCTTCATCCATTCGAGACATTTATCGTCACATTTTCTACCTGATCTGAAGAGAGAGAATAGCCTCTATTGTGTCTCTTTGTGGTTTCACAAGACACCACTCCTCCATGAAGGGAGGATTAGGGCTAACACATTTGTTTTCGCACCAAAGGGGAGGAAATCCCAGCGAAAGAAATCACACCCTTGCTTGTGTTCATGAGGATTAATTGTGTGTGTATATAAATCTACGTGCGTGCATGTGGCGTTTGTAAACCCTTTGTCATTCTGTGTCCACCAATTAAATTGTGCTTTGTTTTTGACATGGTACTGAGCTTAAACTTGACTCCCACCGCAATGTCCTTGGCACCTGTTAACTGTGACTGTGTGTGTGTGTGTGTGTTTAGTTCTACATTTGTATTGATATCCACTTGCTGCCATATTGATAGTTTAAGCAAATATCTATGATGTTTTACATCTGGTCCACGTCATTTTTGTAAACATTTTTTTGCTGCTACTGATGTCTTGTTAATAAGAATTTACACAATAACACAAATGCTCCTTTTAAGTTGTTATTGCGCCCCCCACCCCCATTTTGTTTTACCTTTTTTGTACAGACTTTTTTTTTTTATTGTTTCCATATGTGTTTATCCTAATGTCAGTGTTCTGTCATTCTGCACTGTGAACTTAAGTGTCTTTGACTTGCAAAAAAAGAAAAGAAACTATCCTAATACTAAATGGCAAATAAAATCATGTTTGTGAAACTGCGACTAATCCGCACTTTTACAATGACTAACCTTGCCATATTGCTTGTCTGAGTGTGAGTGTGTGTGTGTGTGTGTGTGTGTGCGCACCAATTCGAGAGATCCTGCATGAGAAGTCGTTTGCCTTTAAGCATGATTCGATCAATCGAAGGCGTGTTTGTATGACGTGTGAAAGTATTATTGTAGGGGTGAGTAGCTTGCCCCGGTCTATTCTGTGAGCATGCTCCCTGCTTGTGTTTTTACTAAATGGATGCTTGATATGTATTTTACAGTGATTCAATACAACTGGCCTTTACACAACCACAGCAGAGTTTCATATATATATATATAAAAGAAAAATAAGCTAGGACACCGCCAAAAAGCAATACTACAGAGAAACGCAATCTATTGTAGAGAGTGAGAAGTAGTGAATTTCATCACATTTATTATGGTAAGCGACTTCTATTGACATCTCGCCGATGTTCACCACTAGTAGTCTGTTTGACCTCAACTGTGACCATTGAGATTAAAATCTTGTAGGCTATACGACAATCCAAACTTGAGTCGCCGCTCACGGACACATTCAAATTAGTTTAACTCCTGTACAAATGATTTTATTTTATTTTAGTGGCTTATTGGGAACGTTTTGCAAACTGGTGCCCAAAAGATGGGAACAAATGAGTAAGGAAGTGAGATGTTTTTGACATTGAGTCTACAATAAAGAGCTTGATGTTTGATGGAAAAACTGATACATTTTTGTCGTGTTGATGACTTCAGTCAGCTATCTCCCCTGAAATGTTTATGAGTTTAAAATAACATTTATGTGCTTAATTTTAAAAGATGACGCTGAGACTCCAGCCTGCTGTGTTTTGAGGCAGCAGGTAAAATAAATAAAAATCCGGGCTGTTAACATCAAAATGACCTAAATTCAATTTACAGACGTTTCCGAGTTGTCTATTCAAATAAATGTGATGTCAATTGTCTCTTGTTCGCACACCATCTGACCTACTTTTAATTTCTAAGGAGGGGATTTTTTTTCTTCTTCTAAATAGTAGACTACAACCTGATTTAAAGGTGAAGTCAACAGCAACATTTTTCATGTTGTATGTGCCCCAACTAGTGCAATGTTAATGTTGTGTTTGTGGAATTTGAATTGAGCCTCACATTTTTATCCATCTCAGGGGGCGGCCATTTTGCCACTTGCTGTCGACTGAAGGTGACATCACAGTTGCATCACAGGGCTCAACAAACAATTAGGGCTTTGTTAAAAAAACAAACAGATGACAAATAGTAACCTCCAACTGGGGAAAAGTACGGATTATTTCATCGTAGAATATCTAGCATTTAGATACTTTTCTTTAGAGCAGTGAGTGATTGCCAACCAGGGTGTGGACCATACGGCTTATCAGGAGGTCCAGGATAGTATCAAATTTCACTTAATTTGTCTAAAAATGATTAATTACAAAAAATATAACATGGTTGTTGTTCAACCATCTATGCCAGCAACTACATAACAAAGAACTGCTCTTGCATTAAAGATAACCGAATACAATCAACCCATATGTTGCCACCTGTTGCCACTCATACGACAAAGTCAAGCTTTTTGGCTGTGCGTTATTTGCTTTGTGTTTAGTTAACAGGCCTAGATTTCACACTAAGTAAATGTGTGTGTAAACTGAAGACGGCAAGGTCAATTATTTTGTCTTTGTTGTTGACCAAATACACTTTGGTTTCGGATCAAAAGATGAATATGAGACAAAAGTTCAGAATTCGAGCTTTTATTTCATGGTATTTACATCTAGATGTCAAACAACTCAGGACACAGCACCTTTTGTTTGAAGCCTTTTCAAGTGAGCAAAAGTATTGGAACAGACATTATTGAATTAACTTATAACTTTTGCATTCTTCGTTAGAAATGTTTTTCCAGGCCTTTACTGCAGCCTCTTTCAGTTCTTGTTTCTGGGGGTTTCTCCCTTTAGCCTCCTCTTTAATAGGTAAAAAACAACAACAACAAAAACATGCTCTATTGGGTTAAGGTCTGGTGATTAACTTGATCAAGACCTTCCACTTAACTTCTACTAACATGTTGTATGTATGTTTATCCCTTACAGACAGGTTGGATAAAATAATCTGACACAGAATCCTGCTTAGTCTTCAAAATGTATTCAAGCCACCTCTATCCAATGCTCACATGGGGAAATGTTAGCAGTAAGCACAGAAACACATGAATTACGGACTAATTTTTTTTTTAAAAAGTCACCGATGAATATTGCACTATTTTAAAGGGTCCAGTGTATAGCCAACATATCCCAACATTGCCATCTAAGGGTTGAAAGGGAGAACAACTCCTGTTGTGCCCACCATCATTCCCTGACCTCAAACCTGCCTGTTGAGCATCCATAAAAGGAACCCCAACTGTCATAAGAAGTTTGCTCTATATAATTGTTTTGGTTGTTACTAACATAACTATGAGATTTATTTTTCAAAAATCATTTCACTTTTAATACATTTAGTAGAAACTTTATTTGGACGTACGCCACCATTTTTATTTACGTCGAAACGCATTCAGTGCGTAGTGACGTAGAATGGTTGGCTGGCTCTCTGCCGAACGTCTACAAAGATAGCAAGGTAAGTCTCCATAGTGTTCCTAAAGGGACGATCAAAACTCTTGAATGCGTCTGGTGAATGACGAGTGCACGGCGTGGGAGAGGGTGACTACTGTTTCAACGGAGGAGACCATTCGTTATAATTCAGCGTCGGCGGTCACCATTTGTTAGAGTAGACAATATTAAGTATTGTACTCTTTGCGTGTTCAATTAACTGAATGGTGAGATTCTGTTGAAGAAGTTCCTTTGCAAAGGTTTTAATTAACAGAAGCTTCTGGTCCACATCAGACAAACCATCCAAGCGATGTCTCTGTTCAAATGTGGCTCCCTCTCTCCAGCTCACATCGTTATTTATTCACAAAAAGGGTTCAAAAAAAGGTCAGCCCACAACACACCTGGTTACAACTGAATACAAGAGAATCCGTTCCCATGGGTATAAATCAGATTAAAAGAATACAATAATAATAAGCCTGACTCCCTTGGTGACACAGCAAAATCCCCGGAAACCTCCCTTTAAATTACGAATGAATAGACAGACCCGTTGGTCTTTCTCATGAAAGTAACACAGATAAGAATATAGGTCTATTCATACAGCCATACTGAGTTAACATAATTATAAACGGCTAAAATATAATTTAAAACTAAAAAACAATGTTAATAACTTAACACTACCGATCGCATGTTGTTTCTTTAGGAACGTCACGAGGCTTACCTTGCTTTCTTTAAAGGCGTTTCACATTGCTCGGCAGAGAGCCAGCCACCATTCTACGTCATTACGCACTGAATGCGTTGCGACCAAGGTTATTTTAGTTAACTAACAGGGGGGACAAAAATGTAAAAAAAATATCGAAATAAAATTAAAACGAAAATGCTTTAAAAAAACAAAAACAACTACATTTTATGTTTACTAAACTAACGAAAACTAACAATAATTATAGCAAAAATGTCCTTTGTTTTAGTCTTTGGTCATTAATTTAATGCATGAGCCTCTGGGGATGATTTTAAATGTAATTTTAAGTATTTATTTTGATATTAACCGAAATAAGGACGTTTTTTTTTCTCCTTTTCATCTTTTTCTTTTTCTTTTTTGGTGCACTCACACACATATATATGGTCTCCCAGGCGGGGAAGCGAACTCACACCAACCTGCACCGAAGGCAAGTGACGGTAACCACTTCGCCACCCGGAGTCCCGGGAATAAGGACGTTTGAAAGTGTGTCACACAAAAGTGACGTAATTTAGCAGCTGCCAATAGAAAAGCATCTTCAGATGACGTCACTCCCATGGTGTTTTTTTTATATTGTGCACAATAAAAAAATTTTTTTAACAAAAACTAATACTGAAACTAACTAAAACTAAGCATTTATAAAATAACTAAAACTAATAAAAACTAACAAAACCACCCTGAAAACTAATTCAAACTAACTAAATTTAAAAAAACAACACTCAAAACGAAATAAAAACTAACTAAAATAAATAAATCAAAAACTATAATAACCCTGGCTTGAATTTTTTTTATCTCATAGTTATGTTAGTAATAAATAATATAGAGCAAACTTGTCATTACAGTTGGCCAGTCGGGGCTCCTTTTAAAGGAGGATGAGGGCTGACTGTAGCATACCCCCAAACAACAACTCTGGGAGCCTCTTCTGGCATCCTTAAATAAGATACAGGCAGAAAATACAATAGAATACCATATATATTCCTCAAAGTATCTCTTTGGTCCAGAATATCACTGTGTCACTATGATAGTGTCTAGTACTTGCTTGCATTAATTTGTCCTTGTTCATGTATTAGCAAGTACAGTTCTGTATGAACATTTATTTATGTCTCAACTCATTCTTGTATTTTAGATTCCTCTTGCTCTGTGGCATTAGAAGTTGCTGAAAATCTCTTGTTTCCTGCTCCAGTCCATAGGGGGCGCCCTCTTTTTGTTGCGTCTGGCGAGAACCTTTTGCTTCGCCTCAGCTGCTGTGGGACTCAAACGCAGGCCGCTGTCCACGAAAGGGTCCAAAACCCTCCTCTCATCTTCATCGGGGACCTTCCATACACACACAACAATAACTTGTCACCATGATGGAGTCGGCACACATGCGAACGCTGACAGTTTTCTTACCTGGAAACTCATGTCAGAGCTACTGAGCTCTGACTGAGTGGTGGAGCTGGTTGAGGACTGGGACGCGCAGCTCCCATTGGTCCTCTGTTTTGGGGACATGCTTGTGATGGGGGCGTCTGTCAGTGTGACATGTATGATTGGCGCTTCAGTGCAGGTGGGAGAAGGGGTCGACGAGGAAGCTTCGAGAGCGGATTCATCCATATAGACCTGTAATTAATTAACAGGGAAGGGTTGGTGAGATATCTCGTGCTGTGATTCCTACATTTTAGAATAGAGATCGTCAGTCATGTCTCAGGGAAATGTCCAATTTCACTTCATTGGTCTGCTCTTCACACTGGAGTAGGGCTTTAGAGCATGTCTGAGCAGTGCGTGTAGTTTTATATTAGGGATGTCATTTTTGGAGAATATCAACAATTGATTATATGTCCATTCACACTTTTTCAACCAATTATCATGTTCAGGGTCACAGATGAGCTGGAGTTGATCTCAGCGGACTCCATCCGTCTATTTTCCATACTGCTTGGCCTTATTTGGCTTCAGCTCTATAACATCTTATTTTGATAGTTTCAAAGGAAAATGGGAAGACTCGAAGTCTGTAAGTCTAAACATGGCATTCTGATTAATATTGCGCTTGCGGAATTTAAATTACACAGCAAAATCCAAATGTTTTAATACATCTCAGGGGGCGGCCATTTTGCTACTGATTGTCAACTGGAAATGACATCACACCTGCTCAGGCCAACGGCCAATCATGGCTCAGCTTGCGAACATCACATGGCCAAATTCAGAAAAGCAATTTTGATGCAGGGTTATTATAGTTTAGGAGTTAGGTTTTTTTTGTTACTTTTTATTAGTTTTAGTCAGAGATGGGAAATCCAGGTCTAGAAAGTAAAAAGCCTGCCACAGTTTGGCATTAGCTACAGGTGCTTGTACTCAATCAATATTTAATAAACACCATGGTAAAATGAAGAAAAGCGAGCCGTGCCATTGGAGCCGAAAGTCAAGCATACATTAGTCGCCGAGGAGCGAAGTCATCGGAAGGTGCTTTTCTATTGGCTGCTGCTAGATGAAGATGTTGATTCTGTGTGACACACTTTTAAACTTCCTTATTTCGGTTAATATTAAAAATATCAAAGGCTTGTTAAAGTAATTACCCCAAGACTAAATCGGAGGATGGCAGGTGAATTGGACACTCCAAATTGTCCATAGGTGTGATTGTGAGTATGGTTGTTCGTCTCTGTGTGCCCTGCGATTGGCTGGCAACTAGTTCAGGGTGTACCCCGCCTACTGCCCGAAGCCAGCTGGGATAGGCTCCAGCAACCCCCGCGACCCTTGTGAGGACAAACGGTACAGAAAATGGATGGATGGATGGATAAATCGAAGGACATTTTCTCTATATGTATACTTAGGTTTAGTTAGTTTTGTTACTGTAAAACGTAGTAGAGCTGTCAAACGATTACATTTTTTAACCAGACTAATCACATCTTAGAATTTTGATTAATCACAAATAATTAGAAATGCTCTTTATCAAAAATGTTTGCCCGTCAAATTTAAAGATCACCTGTTATGTGTTATTTTTTTCGACATTTAATGTTATGAGGACGTCTTCAAAAAATGTTAACCACTGCACACACTCATCTTCTTTTTCTAATAAGTTACTTACTTGCATAATTTCAATTGGAAAAAAATGACCCCAATAGTTTGACATGAACAAATATTCAGAATGTCATATGCAAACATTTATTAAAAGCTTTACTTTAATGCATGTAGTTATGTTTATTGCTCAAACCCAACCTGTGCTACCTTAAACGTAACCATCTGCTATCAAGATGAAGGATCATCTGTGGCCAAAATTAATAGTGCGATTAATCTGCGTTAATACATGATTAATGCGATATTTTTTTGTGATTAATTAATTAGTTAGTTAACGCTTTAACCTTGACAGCACTAAAATGTAGTTTCAGTTAGTTCTTCTTTTTTTTTAAAGCATTTTCGTTTTTATTTTATTTAGTCAACGAAAAGGCCTTTTAAATTTTAGTTTTAGTTATTTCGTTAACTACAATAACCTTGCTGTGATGTCATTTTCAGTTAACAGCAAAGGGCAAAATGGCTGCCCCTGAGATGCATAGAAATGGGTGGATTTAGCTACTAAGATCATATTCCACAAACGCATTATTAACTCATTCACTGCCATTGATGGCTATAGGCGTCAAAAGTTCATTTAAACTATTTCTATTAGTTCAACATTTTTTCCACTTTTATTAACAATAGTATGAAAACCTAGAAAAAATATTGTACATTTAGAACAGATATCAAATTTGTGATTAATCATGAGTTAACTATTGAAGTCATGCAATTAATTACAATTAAAAAATGTAATCGCGATTTAAAAAAGAAAAGAAAAGATAGTTTAAATTTTTTTTTTTAATCGTAATTAATCACATGACTTCACTAGTTAACTCACGATTAATCACAAATTGTATATCTGTTCTAAATGTACAATTAACAAATTCTAGATTTTCATACTCTTGTTAACAAAAGTCTATAGAACTAATAGAAATAGTTCAAATTAATTTTAGATGTTAATAGCCGTCAACGGTAGTGAATGAATACAAAAAAAAGGAAAAAAAAGATGATTAAAAATTAGGGGCGTCAGGCGATTAAAATGTTTAATCGTAATTAATCTCATGACTTCAATAGTTAACTCATGATTAATCACATGTTTATATCTGTTTTGAATGTACAATAAAACAATTCTAGGTTTTCATACTCTTGTAAAAAAAAAAAAGTAGATTTTTTTTTTAAACGAATAAATACTTTAAAATAATTTTTGTTGTCTATAACCGTCAATGGCAGTGAATGAGTTAATCACAATGCCGTGTTTAGCCTAGAGAGCCCGCTTAGAACAAACTATTGTTCGGGTTGACTTCCTTGTTATGTACAAAGTGTGAGTTCTTTTGCCACCTGTGGTCTGTATGCATGAATGTGGTCAAAAGTGAAAACCAAACAAAATTGAAAATATACATGGCGTGCTGTGGGCGTGATCCCCAATCTGTGAAAAAGCTCGTCCGTCTCTTGGTCGACGAGGAGGAGGCGCACTTCTCGCTCTCCCGCTTTGATGAACGCCACCACCTCAGAGTGTCTCAGACACTCAATGTTGACTCCGTTGACCTGAGAAACATCGAAAAGGAAACCGTGAGGACAACGGGAAGTAGGATTGAGTGATGCTAATCAGAGACAGCAGAGATTAGGAGGAAGTACACAACATGACCGGCAGCAGGCATGGCTCTTCTCAGATTGAATCTTCTTCACTAATAGAGGTACTGTATGTAACATATGATGGCTTGTAACATACATTTAAAAACAAGAATCTAGCTGCTGTCCATTCCTTTTAAGGTTGTCCAACATCACATTTCCAGTCTTCCACCCGCTCAACACCATCTCTGTCACTTTCCATCCAAGACCTTAATCCCAGCTAATCTACTTTAATCCAGTCACAAAGCAAATTAGCAAATCAGTGCACAGACTTGATTAATCAAGAAAACGGCGTGTCTGATTTCCCCACGAGTCCACACGTCACATATAGGCCAATTTGCTAAGGAAAATCCAGAGCAGAGTTGTGTGTGTGTGTGTGTGTGTGTGTGTGTACCTCCACCAGTCGATCTCCTGGGCGGATGTCAGCTCTCTCCGCAGGTGAATGGGGATCCACTGAGCGTACAAATTGTCCACCCTTTGGTTTATTGCTGTGCAGATTGAAGCCATAGCCCAGTTCCCCTTTGACCAGATGACACAGGCGGGGAAGGAGCTCGGTCGACGGCTCTGGTGAGGCCTCGATCTGTATCCGGGTAGAATAACATTGCAAATGAGGACAACGTTACCAAAGCTGGTTGCTTATCAACGAGGTGAATATGGATTGAGCATGAATCGACCCCAGACTTTACCTGCACAAACGTTAGCTATGGTGGTATGTGAAGCGCTTCATGAGGGCTTTCTGACAACTGTCACTGTCCTTTCTGATCCACGAACAATAAACACTGAGGCACGCACATTCGCTTACGTAACCATTAAGTGCTTCTTGCATAACCCTAAGTATATTGTGTAGGTTGTTTATATTATAATCCATGCACACTGATAGACAAGGTCAAAGCTCTGTTGGGTAGAACACATTGGATTGCTCAGGTGACAGTTCTAGATGCCATTCTGACATGATTTATTTGTACGTGGCCTGATATAATAATAATTCACGTAGAATGTAGCATGAAGAGGATCAAGAAATTAGTTCAGATTTGAATTCACAATTTTTTCACCAAGATTTATAGATGAAAAACATTTTCCACATTCCAAACATCACGATACGATAATTATCACGAAATTGTGGGGAGTTTGGCAAAAAGAAAAACAACAACACCATATTGAGCTTTTGTGCATAACAGCAATGCATATAAACAACACTAATATTAATATTAATATTAATATTGAGGCACTTACTTGCTAATGCACGCACACATTGAGTTCCTCCACATATTGACTCGGTTCACAAGCATATTACGTTCCCCTTCATCTGACCATAAGCGTGGATTTTAAACATAGAAGAGCCAAAACATGCCTTGTGAAAATTAAACTACACTAAAAAAGTAGCCACCAGAGGGTGCTAAAACTGCACAAATGGAAATCAACCTGACTTTTTTTTTTTTTAACAGATGTGCCGCTTTTAATATCGTGACGTGGCGACGATGATATTGTGGCAGTATTTAAACACTTTCATGCAATAACAATGGCGCATAGTGCATACAAAGTGTTAGAAAAGTTATAAATTGTCACAAAAGATATACTTCAAGATTTAAAAAAAAAAAAAATTCTAAACATGTTTCCTCTACTACATAGTATACACCTTCATCTCCGCACTTTGGCATCCGCAGACTCACCTTTCTCATTTTTTTTATTTTAATAAAAAAATATATATATATATATTTATAATATATATTTGTCATCTATATTTTGGGATTCATGATCATTTTTTTTAAAGGTTTTTTTTTTGGGGGGGGGGGTATACAATTTTTTTTATAATTAATTTAAAAAAACATTATGGAGAAGATAATGACTTATCTGTGTACAACTGAAAAAACAAATAGCAATAGAAAGAGAAAATACTGCAGGACATAACTTGTTAAGTCAAGATGTGCTTTACTTATTTCCTGTAGTTTCAATAATTGGTTTATTATCTATGTGTAGCCTACCCAGCCAAGACTGTGGCGACGTGAGCCTTTATTTGGGTGTCTGCTAACATCACGCAAGAATGAAATTTTGTCTGTGTTGACATTATTTGATAAATGTCAACCACGATGCAAGATCGTTAAAAAGAGAAGCTTTACTGGAGGAATTGGCTGAAATGGTTAGCGGCTGCTGTGTTGTGAAATATATTGTAATAGATGTTGCCATTTTTATTTAGTGTGCAGTCAGCAAATATTAATTAACACTATTCTAGTTAAATTTCCACCAGGCACATCAAAAAAGAAAGGCTAATTGTTCGCTTTTACTCACAGGTGTGTATAATAAAAGCTGCTTGATTGTGTGATTATGTAATAAGTGATGTAGTAGAAGAAGTGTGTTATCTACCATGTGTTTATATCTCAATCATTTTAAGCAAGATTATGAAAGAGAACTGTAACCACCAGCTAAGGGACTGCCACTATTTACCCTGTTTTCTGCAAAACACAAAGACAGTTTGATTTGAGCCACGGCACTGACGATCGGGCTCCGCTTTGTTTGGAGCCCAAACAGAGCTGTGACAGAGTGTTCTGAAGTCAGCTAAAATCAAGACGTCACAAGAAGATCTGTACTTGCCGCCTACGGAAACTTCAGCTGTATGGCAACACCTTCAGCTGTATCAGTTATGATGGAATTTGGGTTTTGTATGTGGACAGTAGATACTGCATATTTGAAACCCTGCAATTCTATAATAGTCTCTCACTATTTATTTATTTTTTTTAAAATCATCAATAAACAGATTTATATATATATATATATATATAAAACGTAATGTTTGGCGAAAAAGGCATTGGGAGTACTAGTACAGACATAGAGCATCCCGAGACCATATTTCACAATGAAAAAAATATTTTGAGTTTTTGTGCTGATTAATATTAACATTAGCATACCAATTCCAAAATTGCAGTTTTTTTCTAGCACGTCAAGTTTTTTCCCCTCCACAGCTTACCTTGTCTATCTTATCTACAACTACAGGGCAACCTTTTTGTGCAGTCACAATTGAGACTGCAGTGAGAGGTGAGTGCAGCTCCCAATAGATCCGGTTTTATCAATATCTGCAAAAGGAAAACTAGTGCTGACTTTTCTTTTAACCTTTTAACCATGGGCACAATGTCGTTCTATTTTTGACTCGATTTTTTTTAGTTTTCAAATCTTGTAACTATTTCATCTTAGTGTTTCATTTACATACATACACATTTCGTTTTTTTCTTTTAAAGAAAACGGGGACCCTATAGCTGAGAAAAAATGTGATCCGTTTTGGAAAAATTAGTTAAAAACAGCTTCCAGACCTAACTTAAAAAAACAATGGGTTGCCCAGTGTAATCAATGTGAGAGTAGTAATATATTACATATTGTATTTGCATTGAAACACCATTCAATCTGGAGTTATAACAGAGCCCTAAAATTTGATGTGGAAGGCCTCAACCTCATCAACTTGTGATGAACCAGAACAAAAGCGTCTTTTGCACAGAGATCCCACAAAATCATTGCCAGATGTCCCAATACTTTTGCCAAGAGTATTTAAACAGAGGACCGAAATAATCCAACTAAACCTTTGCCCCTCTCTCTCTAGAAAAATAGGTCAAACATAACATATCTCTTCAAGTTTTGGTGACTTTAGTTAATGTGACTGAGTGAAAAAAAATGTGCATGGTGTTAACAAGTACACAGTAAAGCTAAAATGAGCTGACGTTGTAAACAAATATTACACTGACTCAAGACCTTTTGAGGGACACAATGTTACAAGGCACGAAGAAAAGTTGCATTGTGTGAGTAAGAATGTGAGAGCATGGTTTCCGCTCGCTTCTCAAGTGTTGTTTCTTTGTTGATGGTCATTATCGCCTCTAAGGAGAAGCTGCCAGACGCTCCGGCACTCCTTTGAGACTGAATCCAGACAGCGCGCCAGCCAAGAATTTAAATCCAGATTATTTCTGTTGCTTACCTCTGTGTCGGTCACGGTACTTGATGTGACAGAGGACCTCTTCTTGACTTTGCCTTGTGAGATCAAAAAAGTGGGCGAGTTTGCAGCAAGAAGCATGTGGTCAGGTTTAGGGGACTTGGGAGAATTCTCCCCTGGTAAGGGAGAATTTGATGGCGTGTCTTTCGATGAGAGACGCGGGGAGAGGGTCCCCATCTCGATGGCCAAATCCTCAGTACAAGCCAGACCACAGCTGTGAAGGTAGTCGTCCGTGTTTCGGTCCACTACCAGTAGTCTGGTGCGATTTGGTACCTCTCGGATCCGTTCCACCACCTGTGCACAGTAGATTTGGGTCACTCTTTTAGAGCTGTCAAACGATTCATTTTTTAAAATCAGATTAATCACATGTTAGAATTTTTGATTAATCATGATTAATCACTTAATCAAAAATACTTTTTAATCAACATTTTTTGCCCACCAAATTTGAAGATCGCCTGTTATGAGCTAATTCTTTTGACATTTCATGTTATGAAGGACGTCGTCAACATGTTTTGATCCACTGCACACGCTCAAACTCCTCTATTTCTAATCAGTTAATTACTTGGATGATTTAAAATGGGGGAAAAAATGACCCCAATATTTTGACTTGAACAAATATTCTGAATGTCATACGCAAACATTTATTAATTGCTTTACTTTAATGCATGTAGTTATGTTTATTGCTCAAACACAACCTGTGCTACCTTTAATGTAACTATTCGCTGTCAAGCTAAAGGATCATATATATTATGAAGGAAAAATGTATTAATGATTTCAATTATATTTTATTTATAGTATATAGCACCAAACCACAACGGAATTTGTCTCAGGGCACTTTGTACAAAGAGCAGGTCTAAAACTACATAAATGACCAAGTAATGGAGGCAATTTTTTTTTAATAATAATAGGGAAGAAACCTCAAAACTTTAATATAACTCCAATGATGAACGGATTTAGTCTTGCTATAACTTTAGCAATGAAAACAATTATGATTTTCTAATTTGTGTCGATGACAAAATCTATTTCATTTTTGTAACAAGGCCATAACTAAAACAACTGCGAAAATGTAAAATTAGGTGTATGACAATTTATGGATCATTGTCAAAATTTAATGCAACTAAGAAGGTTGTGAATGGATTTGGATGACATTTAGAGTGTGGTTTTGATTAGGGATGAGCAAATACTGTATCAGGCCGATATCAGCCTTAATTAACTCATTCACTGCCATTGACGGCTATAAACGTTTAAAAAAAAAATCACTTTAACTATTTATATTAGTTTAACATTTTGTTCCCACTTTTGTTAACATGTGAATGAAAACGTTTTTATTATTATTTGTGATTAATCATGAGTTAACTAGTGAAGTCAAGCGATTAATTACAATTAAAAAATGTAATCGCCTGACGCCCCTCATTTTTTTATAATCTTTTCTTTTTTGCCGGGGCGATTACATTTTTTAATTGTAATCAATTGCATGACTTCAATAATTAACTCACAATGAATCACAAATTTTATATCTGTTCTAAATGTACAATAAAAAATTTTTTCTAGGTTTTCAAACTCTTGTTAAAAAAAGTGGAAAAAATGTTAAACTAATAGAAATGGTTCAAATGAATTTTTGACATCTATAGCCGTCAATGGCAGTGAAAGAGTTAATAGTATCAGGTACTCGTAGAGGCTGCCAAAAATCGAGTAAATCCTCTTCTGCAGTAGGTGCGCTACACTGTGGCTGTTTAACACATCGGCGAATCATCATCTGGTCAAAAAGAAAGGTCATTGTTCACAATTTTTTGCCGTTGCGTTAAGTGAAATTTTAAATATCAAAATAATTAGCGGTATCAGTATTCGGTGTTGGTTAGTTGTACTATAAGAGTGAATACTTGTACTGGTGTCATCTGAAAAAAAAAGTGGTATTGAAGCATCTCTAGTAGTGATATAGGCCTCCAAAATGGTTAATTGGCAACATCCAGGGGTCGCCAGGCTTATAAAGCACTCATCTGTATTTTATTGTCTTTACAGCAGTTTTTTTTTAAATCAAGATAAAACACTTCAGACAAAATAACTTTAAAAATCCAATATCTGTTGATGGGTTTTTATACTACATCTAATCATTGACATTCTCTACCGCCAACTATTCTGTAAATAAATTACAACATGACACCTAGATCCCCTTTACACAAGGCTCACATATGACCCATTTAAGTACCCCCTCCTCCTCCACCTCAGGCGAAGTAAAAGTGGTCCAACTGGTAGGGGATTTATTGTTTGCATTTCACAGAGGCGATGTCGTCGCTCTACCAGCAAAGGCCAAATCACCTGAGCTGCAACTCACCTGGCGATGGCTGTCGTTCTCCACATTCTCGCCGTTCACCTCCACCACTCGGTCCCCGGCTCTCAGTCCGGCATAGTCAGCCGAGGAGCCGGGCTCCACTTTTCGGATAAACTGTCCACCTTTATTCTTCTCGCCGTGCAAGTGGAACCCATAACCGCGTTCTGTTTGGATCAGGTAGCACACTCTGGGCCTTAGATCGCTCTCCATTCCAGCAAGGCAAAAGCGGCGAGCAAGTTCAGGTGTCTTTAGAGATTAAACAGGTGCTCGGTTATGTGGGGAGTCGCGGCTAATCCATCACGAGTGCAGCGCTCCCGTGCCCGAAAGATCATCATCATTCCGCATCATGCGGGTCCATTATAGACACAATCGACCAAAGTGCAGATGAAAACTAGGCTAAAACTAATGAATGCTTACCCCCATCGTCCAAACAAAATCCAGGACGCACGCCTGGGGGGCGCGGAACAGGTGCGAGGGATGAAAGCGTCAAATTGTGTCGAAAAAATGAGTGACAGTGGCTAAAGCCCGTCCATGGGAGGGTATTATCGGAGATCAGAGATTAGAAATCTGCTTCAAGTTCTCACGCGTAATTCTTAATTGTTCTTGTCAGATGGGCGTTTCTTGAGGAGGAGGTAGAGAAGGAGGCGTCAAAAACAGATCGTGTTGACGCGTACCCGAGTTCACCAGACAGTCAAATGAGGCAGAAAGTGCCAGGTTTGAGCCTATGGAAAGCAAATTGATCACCCTGTCAACAAAAATGCCTCCCTAGTGTTTGTGGTAAGTTTTGAATGTCACATGTAGGCTCAATTAAAGTATAATGAAATGAGCTTGCATAAAATGTAAGACCAGTTTCCAAATGTTAAGATTTGACAAATTGACACTATTCCCTTAGGTGCCATATAAGGCAAAAATAATGTTTACCTACACATAAAAAAATAAACCCACACTCACCAAAAATCCACATACACTCAAAAACTCTTTCACCCACACCATAAAATTCTCTCGAACTGTTGTGTAGTGACTCAAGTGATATACCGCTCGGTACCAATAGAGGGTGCTAGTGTTCTGTTACTCCCGAGCGGAGGGAGAGTGCTCAATATATTATACGATCCAAAAAACACAAATTTTTCTTCCTGTGTGAAAGTTTTTATTTTTGTCAAAGTGAGAGCATTATTGTTTTAAGCGACAAATATGACGTGTGTGTGTGTGTGTGTGCAATTAAAAAACTGTGTGTGCAAGAGAGCTCAAAAACCAAAAGGTCAACATCTCAAATGTTGAATGCTGATTGGTTTTTCCATGCAGGTCCCTCCCTGTTGTCAGTGGACAAGAGGTGAGAGGTTATTTGTTGTGTGAGAGACATTTTATGTTGTTTATAGTGTGTGTAGGATATCAATGTTAGCTCACACGTAATCCCTAAAAGTTTACAAAATGTACAGTTCGTTCTGCTCCAAATATTCATTAATCATTGGGAATTATAACAACAGACTAGTAAGCAAATCTATCCAACAAATCAAATGAATGTGTTCATGCATTATGATAAAACACACACAACTAGACTAGACTAGAACAATGGAGGTGCAAGCAAAGCCATCATACTGGTGTCAGATGACAATTTGTCATGGGTAAGTAGCGTGACCTCCATTTTTTTTATGAAGCAATTGAGCTCCATGTGTGATATTCCCCAGACTGAAATGGACAGAAAAAAAGAGATTTTTTAATATGAAGTAGCAAATTAATGTTTTTGTCTGCTTCCCAAGGCAGCAACAACACAGTATTTGTTTTGTTCCTAAACTTACAAAGCATAAAACCAAAACCATAATCCAAGAGATTGAAGTTTGAATTAGTGTTTAACCTTGCGTTTCAGTTTCCTTCTTTGTGTGGTGAGATTAACACTCTGTGGCTCTTCATTTATTGTCTCCGCATAAAGAACAGTTTCTTGTCCAGATTCGGTTTTTACTTGGAGCGAAGAAGCTGAACACGGAGAGAGCGCAGACTGAACTTTCAGCAGCTTTGCAGGAGAGCGTTGGTGCGAGGACGGGCAGCTATGCTGGTTCAAACACAGGGAGCAGAGTGGGTTGGTTGGAAGGCAAACCTGCTGTCCAAAACCCACAAGCAGCCAGTTTATCTCGCTCCATAGATCCCTGTAAGCATTAGCAAGCATTAGCACAAGACGATGGCTTTAAACTTGCCATTGCTATTTTTGTTCAGTTACATTCCTGGTAGCTAGAAAACCGTTAATAAATGATCATTATGATTTAAATGCCTTAGCGTAAGAAAACTGTTACCGTTATAATGTTTTTTTGTAGACTGCAGCCTTCATAGCTATAATAAAGGGACTTAAATGGCTATTTATAGACTTGCTAAACAGATTTTAAGGGTCATCAGAGCATGTACTGTACCTGGGTAACCACTCCTGTAGGGCCTTGCGTGTCGCCTCAGGGTTCTTGGTGGGCTTCATGAGCCAGCCCAGCCTGTTGGAGATCCGATGCACGTGTGTGTCTACGCCTGTGAGATGAAGTTCAACAATTTTGGATACTATAACTGCAAACGATCATTACTGAACAATTACCAATATTGGCAATGTTTGCTGTGTAACATCACAATATGTTTTAACGCTGTGGCAGCATTCAAAAGATACTAAATGAGCAAGCAAGTTTTGAAAGTGAAATCCTACCATCATTTTTTTTCTAGAGTCCAGTAGTCTAGATAATTGGCGAGTGTAAAAAGGACAAACATGTGGACTGGAGTCTCCCAATTACAGTGAATATAGACTTACAAAAACGCATTTCTTTGTTGTTGGCATTTGAGTATAAGTCAAACGCTTTGTTTTTCCAGTTAAGATGGTTTTGGCGCCCTCTATGGCTTGGTCTAAAACGTGCAACATTGCTGAGGAAGGAAACAATCTTCGAGGGGTCAAGCAACTTTTAATCTCAAAAGAGCCATTTTAGACCAAATAAATAACAATAATAATAATAATAATAATCTGTCTGGAGCCGCAAAACATTTGAAGATTGTGATGAACGGATCTGTGTGTTAGTGTTAAGTCTAATGAGGGCCCAAGAGCTGTACCATAACACAAAAATATGCAGCATCCAATACTTTCAGATTCATTTTCTTCCACCTTACATATTCCGTTTTTTTTTTTTTTTTTGGTGGTAATTTTTCACACTTTGTTTTTCTTACATTTTTAGACATTTCTGCCTTTCTGTCAAATTACTGAAATTTTTGGCAAGCCTCTCCTTGCTTTTTTTTGGGGATATTTTAGACATTTTTTTCCTGCCTTAAAAAAAACAAATCTGAAATTTTTGGCAATAAATTTTGTGCACATTTCGTGGTAATTTTCGGGATTCCTTCTTTTGTTTTTGGACATTTTTATAGTCTAACCTTTCACCCCTCCCCCCACCCTTTTCTTAAATCAATTTTCAGACTTTTTGGGCAATTTTGTGGACATTTTATGGTCATTTTCAGGATTTCTTCTATTGTTGTTTGACATTTTATAGCTCCTAGCTAAACGTTTGGTTTTCTACTTTAAATTATTATTATTTTTTTAAAATGATTTCTGTCTCTTTTTTTTGTAATTTTGTGTACATTTTACGGTAATTTTCTGGATTTCTTCTTTTGTTTTCGGGCATTTTATAGTTGCATTTTAAACGTTTTCTTTTCTGCCTTAAAAAAAATCTGACTTTTTGGGCAATTCCAAAGCTACTTTATGGCAATCTTCTGCCTTTTCTTTTTGGACATTTTATGGCTACATTTTGAACATTTCCTTTTCTGCCTTTTTTATATAATTCTCTGGCATTTTTTTGAATATGTAATTATTCATTTTTTAAATCTAAATCATGAATTTAATTAAATAATATTTTATCTAAAAAAAGCTGCACGTTGAATACCCCAGATCTACAGTGGGGATGCATGCTTTGACAAATTTTCCACATTTTAGTGTACTACTACTACACTACTTTCTTGCAAAGGTTTCAAGAATAGGTTAGTGTGTTAAAGTATGTTGTGTACTAAAGTATGTATGACTTGCTTCCAATTCCAGTGTTGGTGTCCCGCAAATTTGTGCCACTGTCTATTCTCAAAGTTGTTGCACTTGATTTTAAATTTGTTTAAAATTAAAAGTGATTCCACTTGCTTAGATTGTGCCCTCACCTATACCAGAGACCTGATCCCAGGCGATATCCATAGCCAGGTGAGCCATCTTGGGTCCCACCCCTGGCAGCCGGACAAGCCCCTCCACGCTGTCTGGAATGTCCCCTCCATAATCCTTCACAAGCATGGCTGCTGTCATCTTCAGAAATTTGACTTTGTTCTACGGAATAGTGAAACGGAAATGTCAAGGAGGTGGATGCATGATTTGTACACAGATTTAAATGTGGATTTTGTGGCTTTACCCTCCAGAAGCCAACTGGGTAGATGAGTTTTCCCAGAGTTTCATCATCAGTGGACATGAGTTTTTCCGCAGTACAGCCATGTTCTCTAAGCCTCTGCATGGCAGCGGCTGTCACCTGGTCTTTGGTCTGACTGGACAGCATCAGGGACGCCAACACCTGGAAGCGTCTCTCCTGCATAAGAAGCACACATATTCATTCAAACTTTGTCAAAGCAAAGTCGTCGTTTTAAATTATTATATAAATATAGTGTATATAGACCAACATTAGCTGGAGCCTCCACGTCATAGCACTTCCCTGCTCCCATGCTATCTACGGGGGCATCACGACTGCTCCTCATCTCACGAATGTGTGCCAACTGTTTCTTCCAATCAGGAGGCTCCCAGTGCTCCGTTTTCACTGCTGACCCACCTTCATCGTACTCCACCTTTATTTGTCTCCGCCTGCGACCATGCGAAGATAACCACAGAGCGTCTGATTCGAGTTTTTTTGGAGCGGTGGCCAACTGGAGGCGGTCGTGGCTACCATCTGAACAGAGAGAATGACAAATTTCAACTTGTAGAGGAACGAGTGCAGCGTACAAAGTAGAATGCATGATTTAGCCACATGGCCCAAAGAACGAGTGTTTTTTATTCTGTTGGTTTAATTTAATTAATACACTTCCCTGACAAAATATATTTTGTAATATTTGGGTGGACCAATTTTTTTAAACTTTATTTTCCATATGTATTTGTATATTTTCCTGGCCTCAGCTAGTCTTATGTGTATTTTATTATTATTTCCACTTCATTGAGGTGGAAGAATGTATTCATTTATTTTGAATATATTATTTTTTTACATTACTTTCAATACTTTTAGTGCTGTGAGAAATGAAACACACACACACACACACACACACACACTGTGTTAAATGAACTAGTCTCCAAGACAACATTCCAAGAAGAATAAAGGACTACGTAATTTAAACATTACCTTGTGTTGTCAAGGAGGCTGATTCCTGGGAGATTCTCGCCTCCTCCTTTTCTACTTTGACAGCCACCGAGGAAATGGCATCCGCGTCTCTTCGTCTGGATCGGAGAAGGGCAGCAGCAGCGGTGCACCTGGCAAACTTCTCAGCTCTGCGAGTGACAACTGACATGTTTTGTGAGAAATAAGGAGAAGTCATTCTGAAACACAAAACTGCATTGCACATGCTCACGCCACGGCGGACAGGAAGTGAAGAAAGCGGGGACGAAAGCCGGGACACACCGGAACAAAAATAAGTGCACTGTTTCGAGCGGGGAGGGAAAAGTGGGAACACCTGGAGTCAAAATAAGATCAATTTATTAATATTCAATGAAAAGTGACTCTTAAATTGTATTGTGTGGTAATTTGGTCAACTGAAAACAAAATGTTTGTGAAGGGTGATGTTTAGGTAGCACTGGACTACATTTCCCAAGGGACAGCGAACGCGTTTTTGCCGGAAGTCACCGTGTCAGACGGTCGGTGTGTCATCCGATCGGGGAGTGGAGGACTGTGCTGTGCTTGCTACAGAACAACACTCCCGTGGGGTGTATTTAATCACAATTCAATGTACAGACTTGGCTAGGACTCCTTCCGCTGCAGAAGCGAAGCTGTGACTGAATGACACAAAAAAGGACTCAACTCGAATAAGGTGAGAGAAGTAGGCGATTGGGAGGAGGGGGGCGGTGTTTACCACTCAAGGAATGCTAGCCTCCTGCAGTTAGTGGTAAAGCTAACGGGTCAGCAACGCCATGATCATGATGCAATTATCTTAATTCAGCCGAGTTTAATGTTTAGTCCTAATGATGTCCATGTCCCCCGGCCGGAGACAAGTTACAACGATGTTGCCGTTAAATGGAAGCAGAGAAGGGGTTGTTTGTTTGCTTCACTCCCTTCCCTTTTGCTCCTACGTCAAGTGCACAGCACATGGCAAACATTCTTTAAATGTATCCCTAATCTTGAAAACATATTCTACTGCATGATAAGCCTATTTGGTTTTAACATATGGTTTATGCTTTGCCCATTTGCAACCTACATTGGATTTGAATTGACCAGAATATGTGAGTTTTGATGCAATATATTAGCTATATTGTATTTTTAAATTTGACTTAAGTATGGTTCACACAGACATCTGTGATGCACCTTCACTTATGGATATGTTTGATTTTCTTGTGATAACTATTTTTAGTCCTGCAATTAAAATTGAATGGCCATGTGCAATTTTAATAATTGTCCTCTTCTCCTGAGGTTTCCTTTTTAAACACTTAAAAGGCTACCTCAACACCAAAAACAGTCAGAGATACTGAAGCAAGACAAAAATTGCAATCTCTCAACGCAGAGGTATTTCTGAGTGGTCCTCTGCCTACGATCCGGCCACGTGATGAGCATTTCAGCCGGATAATGTCACTCTCGAAATGGCTGACAAGTGTCTCTGTTTCTTATTCATCTAACTTTATTGACAAATTTTCTACTGTTTATGAATGTTGCCAGCACATCTTGTTAAGAACAAGATCCCGGGTACAAGCAGCCAAAATGAGTTTCCACTCATTTGAGATAGGGTGAGAAGCTCGGTCATCCAGGAGGGGCTCAAAGTAGAGCCGCTGCTCCTCCACGTTGAGAGAAGCCAGTTGAGATGGCTCGGGCACCTGGTTCGGATGGCTCCTGGACGCCTTCCTGAGAAGGTGTTCCAGGCATGTTCCACCAGTGGGAGTCCCCGGGTACGACCCAGGACACGCTGGAGTGACTATGTCTCTCGGTTGGCCTGGTAACGCCTTGGGATCCTGCCGGAGGAGCTAGATGAAGTGGCTGGGGAGAGGGAAGTCTGGGCTTCCCTGCTAAAGCTGCTGCCCTTGCCACCCGACCCCAGATAAGCGGTAGATAATGGATGGATGAATGGATCAACGTTGCCATCTTTTCCAACACAAAGAGATTTATATCAATAAGCAAGGGGTCAGATTACTGGCAGCCAATCTCCACAATGTGTGTCACTAGGTGCCCCGTTTCCCAAAATAAAGGCCATGATGACCCACAACAACAGATAAGAAGAGAGTCTGGCGCAACTGGAAAACAATCTCCCACACGCCTCCCTTTAGAACAGATTGATTTGTCCGCATCTGCCCAAACTCCAATCACCCACCAACCAGCACCCCCTGCACTAATGTACATCGTCCCCGAACGACGCCTGGCAAACACCACCACCTGCTAATTGAATACAAACCCAGCAGGGCTCTAAGATCCGCAGACTTAGGTCAATTAGTGGAACCCTGAGTTCAAAGTAAACATGTTGAGCATGCTTTTAACTGATATACTGGCTGCACACAAATGGAATAAGCTGCCAACAGAAGTGAAGTCAGCCCGGAGTGTAACTGCTTTTAAATCCAGGTTAAAAACGTTGCTTTTTTTTTTTATTTTACCTTTGATTACGGTCCTTTAAACATTTTTAAATCATGTTTTTTTTCTTTTAATTATTTTCGAAAACTTATTTGCTGTAAATATTTTTAAAGTTTGCTGTTTAATGTCATTTTTACATTGTCAATGTAGTACTGTATTTTCTTTTTTAGTACATTTTGTAAGATACTTTTGTTTTCTCTGCTTTGCTTCTGTCTTTCCTTGTGTATGAAATGTGCTATAGGAATAAACCTGCCGTGCCTTGCCTTAATGCGTTTCACTCTCTATTCACAGCCTTCCATTGTAGCCTGCACACCCCGCTTTGCTTAAAAAATGAATAAACAACCAAGCAAAGAAAGCTTAAAAGACAAGATGAAGGGGATATTTGGTCTTGGACCCCCGCGACCCCTCAGCAAACAGAGTGACCACAAATCATCTGAGTTTATCATTACAACTGATATCATCAAGGTAAGTTAGAGACTATTTCTGTATGCCAAAACTCATGATGCCCTTAAGGCACAGGTGTTAAAGTGCGGTCCTTGATGGCCACAGTTCTGCCTGCTTTAGATGTTATCAGGCTTATGCAGAAACCTGGTAATGTCCTTGATCATTTGATTCAGGTGTGTTGGAGAAGGGAAACCTCCGTCTAAAACATGTAGGATAGTGGCCCTTGAGGACCTAGGTTTGAGACCTATGCCCTCGGGGTTACATCACATGACTTGATGTTTAAAAATTGACACCACTGTGATGAAATAGTCAATTAGTCACTAATATATAATTTATGCTTTTTGCAGGTGAAGGGAATGTTCTAATCATCAAAATGGACAGCTCATATACACATTTATTTTTTGACCTTTCTCTCCCCACTTTTGTTTTCAGGAGCTCCACCCTGAATGTGGCCTAAGTACCCGCATCCGCACAATGAATCACATTTGTGATCTCGCCAAGACAAAAAGATTTGAAGAGGTGAGCGCTTTCATAATGTTGCCTGATATAAACTTGTCAAAAGCGACCGTGCATTTATACTGCGTGCGTTTGGCAGCATGCGGTAGCGGCAGTGTGGAAATCTGTGGAGGACATGCTGACACCGGAACAACCTCCCGAGGCCAGACATGCTGTCCTGCTGCTGCTCAAGGCCATTATACAGGGACAGGTTTGATACATACAACATAGATACATGCTTTGAAAATGACGACAGATGTATTTCCAAAGACGTATTCATGTTTCTTTTTGGAAGGGCGAGCAACTCGGGGCCCTGAGAGCTTACTTTTTCAAGGTGATCAGAGACTACCAACCATGCAATGAAGATCTTTCGGACAGACTGGAAGTGTTCAAGGCCTTAACTGAGAATGGGAAGGACATCACATACCTCGAGGAGGACATAGGTGAATTAGCTGAATATGTACAGTAAACGCTTCACTTGGGTCATTTTTGGGGTCTTCATTATATGTAGTCGTCAACATCAAAGCTCTTTGTGTTCAGCAAGCGTCACATTTTTTTATGTATCTATCATTGACATAGTCTCATCTCTCTTTTGTCCGTTTAGCTCGCTTTGTCCTGTTGTGGATGGACATTGGCCTCACCTCCGACTTTCTTCACGTTCTTGTCAATCTAGTGAAATTCAACAGTTGTTACTTGGACCAAAATGTCTCCATCATGGTCCAGTAAGTCACACAGCCAATGCTACAGACCTGCCTTGTTGTCTAACGAGCTATGATTAAGATTTGGGCTTCTCTGCAGGAAAATCTGTCTTCTCTGCAACAGAACGACCTCTTCAACAGATATTGAGGTTGGTTACTTTTACTTAAGTTGTCCAATTAACTGGAAAGGCGGGGCACAAGCAATTCTTACAGTAGTAGTGACATTTTGAAAAAAACCAACAACTTTTGGCCTTGTTGAACTGCAGTATTTCAGAAACCAGATTACGTGTGTGTTTTTTTTTTAATGTTTCAGGTGGCTCTCCAAGTCCTTGATGCAGTGGTGTGTTACAACTGTCTCCCTTCAGACTCTCTTTGTGTCTTCATCGTCACACTGTGCCATACAGTCAATGTCAAAGAATTCTGTGAATCCTGCTGGAAAGTAAGTAGAAAGGCATTTGAACGCTCTTAATTTAAGGGCTAACAATGAACTGCCTCCTCTTCTTGTTTTTTGTTGTCTCGCGCAGTTGATGAGGAAAGTGCTGGGCACTCACCTTGGCCACAGTGCAATTTACAGAATGTGCCGCATCATGGAAGAGAGGTATTGTTACCATTCTGTCCCCTTTCCCATTAGGACATCATTTGGAACTGTGCAATGTTTGCACTGTGCGATAGCCTAACAGTAATTTTTTTTGCAAATGATGTAAACATGTTTGCCACTTAATTAATAAACAACCTTTTTAAATTGTTCTTATGTTCATTGTGAAGCATACCCCTTCTTATATTATTTGTTTGTTTATTTTTTTTTCCTTTTGTCGTTTTGTAAAAGTGTTGGAAAACTAGGAAAATAAGAACTGCTTTGCTCATACCATTGTGCTTTTGCTGTGACATGACAAATAAACATGTTCAATCTTGACTGCTTTTTGTAGCTTGGTATGGGTCTCTCATTTGATTTGATGTCCCTAACTTCCTGTGCTGTCCATCAGGGTGTACATGGAAGATGCACCGTTGTTGAGAGGAGCTGTATTCTTTGTCGGAATGGCACTGTGGGGAGCGCACAGGCTGCCTGCACTCAAAAACACCCCCACACTGGTTCTGCCTTCTTTTTACAAGGTAAAACATATGCAACCCCAGCAGATTTCGTCATAGTTTGCGATGTCGACATCTATTAAGGGCATAATGCTCTAATCGGTTTCACACAGACATTACAAGTTGTTTTTCTGTGCAAGTCCTTATCCAATGCCATAAGTCTGATATTTGAACTTTCTGCTCTTATGGGAAATGACATTTTATATAGAGCTTTATCAAATTCGAGTTCAGTGTCTTGCTCAAGGACACTTGGACATGGTCACCAGGGTTGAGGATTGAACCCACAACCTCTTTTTGTCTATCCATCCATCTATCCGTCGATCCACCTCCCTAAAGGAATTGTTAACTTCACATCAGGGTTTGTTCAAGGTCCCAAATGTTCACCAGGCGTTCGCCTGTACTTTTTGCAAGGACATGTTCAAAGTTTCCTTGCAACAAGAAAGATTCTTAAGGCTCCAGGTGAGCATTGAGCAAACGGTAAGCGCACGTTTGCGAACCTTCAACAAACCCTGACGAACTCTGATGGGAGCGCACATTTACTTCCTTTGCCAACACTTGCAAATGTTCAGCTCGACGTTGCGTTAAGGAACAGTCTGAAAACAGCTTCCCTTATGCAACTAAGCAATTGTTTCAAATTGACTTAGTCTGTCTGTCTGTCTGACCGGCAGTATGACACAAAAGTGGTTAGCATGTCTGCCTGACAGTCCTTAACCCGTAAGGCAGAAAAGACCAGACAAATACTAAAATGTCTTAATTATTTGTCTTCTTTAGCATATTTGATGCTGGAGTAATCCAAAAGTATTTAAAAATAATCAATTTGCGTGATTTGAGTATTATGGTACTTGGATTACATTACTAACTACATTTTTTTAACAGGTAGTTGGTAACTGCAGATACATTTGTGAAGTAACCCTCCCCACCCTACAAGAACGTGCAAAATAATTAGGGTGACTGCTGTGATTTTTTTTCTTTTCTCTTCCACTAAGGCCATGTCGTGTGCCAATGAAGTGGTGTCCTATGAAATTGTCCTCTCTATCACCCGACTGATTAAGAAATATGGCAAGGAGCTGCAAGTTGTTACTTGGGACATTCTACTGGGCATCATAGAGCGGCTGTTGCAGCAGATTCAGGTACACGTGCGCACACCAGACATCTTCAGTGCAAAATGTCCTTTTTACCCAAACGTTCTCAATTATCGTCATAGGCAATAGGCAGTCCTGAATTAAAGGCCATCGTCTATGAGCTGTTGACAACAGTAGAAGAGTTGTATGAGCAGAATGGTTACCATGGTTCCACGGAGAAGTTCTTCACTCTGGTGGAGAAGTGTGCCGACAAAAGACCTGTTAGTCTTGTGCCATCTCACTTTCTAATGTCAATTTATTTTAATTTTTTTAATATACAGCATCTCTGTCCCTCTTGCTCTGTTTGTGTTGAAAGGATGCGTCGGTGCTGACCCTCATCTCGTACAGGGCCCAGTCCATTCAGCCCGCCAAGGATGGCTGGATTCAGAGCCTTCACCGACTGATGGAGAAATTCTTCAGGTGGGATCCACACACTGATATTACCGTTTGGTACAATAGTTTAGTCTCACGCACACCCTGAATGTGTTTCATAATGGTTCCGGTCCACTGTCTCCCTAAAAGAAATGAGAGCCGCAGCGTGATCAGGATCAAAGTGCTTCACATCCTGTCTTTTGTTTTAAGCACCAACCGCCAACTATATGAGGTATGCACAGTGTCCTATTTTGTTAAAAAAACATTTGTTGGACCCTCTGCACCATTCCAAATATCTTGCGCTATTAATTTTTGTTTCACACATTTTCCATTTGATGTTATGCTGTCACAAATGTTAGAGAATTAATTGTAAAAAAGTGGAAATTGATCATTGTGATTAAATGTTATCTTTAAATGTAATTAATGAGCCTAATTGTAATAGAAATTCATCATTTTCTTTTTCAGGATGAGTTGATAGAAATGGTAGTGATCCCCCAGCTTAGTGGAATCGCTGAAGACCGAGACCTGACCGTAAGAAAACAAGCTACCCAGCTTTTGGTAGATCTAGCTGAGGGCTGTAACACCCACCACTTCACTAGCCTGTTGGACATTATTGAGCGGGTACGAGCACATTAAAAACCACAGCGTAACCTATGGCCCATATTAAGTATGTTTTAATTGCTGCTTTCTAGGTTGCAAGCCGTTCTCTGGTGTGTTCAGGGCCTACGGACATTTCAGAGAGGGAGCACACAGCAGAGTCACCAATGGAGGATGTCAAGACTGCAATATTGGGACTGCTTGAGATTCTTCAGGTGGATTGATAATAATTACTTGTAGAAATATGTTGCTAAATGAAAATTATGGAAACTACTAGTTAAAATGAAATGATTTTTATAAAAACAAATAGTTTGTTTTCTCTCTCTAGAGTAAACTTTACAGTTTGCCAGCCAGCCACGCCACTCGAGTTTATGAAATGCTTATCAGCCATCTGCAGCTCCACTACAAGAACAAGTACTGTTCTGTGATTGCTTCTAGTATCAGACTACAGGTACGTTTGAATAGATTCAATTCTGCACAGTTGTCTTTATTTTAAAACACCCGTTTGTCTTTAGGTGTTAGACTTCTTCTTGATGATGCGAGCAGATTCTCTTCACCGCGTTGGTGTTCCCAACAAAGATGGGGCCATGAGATTTAGCCCTTATTGCTACTGTGATATAGGGTCAGTGCTTGCACGTGCGGACACACACACACACTTGATCACTGATTGATTTCATGTTCTTGTCTTTCAACGATTCAGGGAGCCAGAAAAAAGAGCAAGTGAGAAGAAGCCACAAGGTCAAACGTCCCCACCTGCCACTGGCGCTCCTCCTCCCGCAGCCCCTCCTCCTTCTGTCACTACACCAATTCGTTTTGCCTACCTGCCCTACTCACCTGCTTTCAGTGTTCTCCTGCAGTGCCTCAAGATGGTACACATGATTTTAGTTTTAAAAATTAACCACAGACCCCCGATATTGTGAACACTCAGGAATACATTTTTGTTTTAATTGTGCAGGAGACCGATTGGAAGGTGGTGAAATTGGTCTTGGAGAAGCTGCCATGGACGCTGCAGTACAAAGTTCTGCTGCTTACGTCACCTTGCAGTTTAGACCAGCTTTGTTCTACTCTCTGCTGCATGGTAATACATTCCTAGTCTAACCATGTGCAGGTATGCACACCATCAAAGCCACTTCACTGTGACAACTCAGGATTGCTTCGTCTGCATGTAGGTGAAGACGCCAGAGGGATTCTCAAGAACGGATGTTCAGCTGGCTGTGGTTCCCGTCCTAACGGCGATCACCTCTTATCACACCTACCTGGAGCAATCAAGACAAGTATATACCACAGTCTGTAGAAGCACCTTTTGACCACTGAGAAGAGGTTATGCTAAACCTTTAAGCTTTTTTATTTTATTAAAAAAACAACAACTCGTAATCATCCACAATTTCAGCGATACTAGGGGGTCAGCAACCTTTCCTGTCAAAACAGCCATTTTAGGCCCGATAAATAACCAAAAATGTGTCTGGAGCCGCACAACATTTGAAGATTGTGGAAACAGTGTTAGTCTAATACTGTACTGAGTGCAAATGACACAAAAATATGCAGCATTCAATACTTTGACATTCATTTTCTTTTACCTTTCATCTTTATTATTCTTATTTTTTTATGTGTAATTTTTTTGTAACATGTTTAACCTTTTATGCATTTCTCTGACATTTTTGGCAATTTTATGGACATATGGCATTTTTTGCGCCTCTACCTCCCTTTTTGAAAATTTTATGGCCATTTTTTTAAAATACATTTTTCTGCCATTTCTGGCAATTTTGTGGACATTTTATGGTAATTTTCGGGATTTCTTCTTTTGTTTTTGGACATTTTGTAGTTACCTTTTGAACATTTTCTTTGACTTTTTTCCCCCCAAAATATTTTCAGCCTTTCTTTTTTGGGGGGGAGGGGGGTGGGCTTCATTTTTGGACAATTTATAGTACATTTCTGATTTTCCTCTTACATTTTGGACATTTTATGATCATTTTTTGGATATTTTCAAGGTAATAGAACCTATTCATCAAAAGTTTATTAAAAAAAAAAAATACAAATATGTAAAAATAATAATAATAATAATTTCTTCTTTTTTTTTTTAAGGGAGCCACAGGAGAGCGACTAAAGAGCCACACATTTCCACATAGTTAAACCCTTCCAGGCTTTAAAAAAAATGACTCTCTTACATGAACTCGGCTGCAGTGACATTTCCTTTTCTCTTCTACAGAGAGAGTTGGTCCTGTGTCTTGAGACAGGCCTCATTTACCGCTGTGCCAAGCAGTGTGTGGTGGCTCTTACAATGTGTACGGTGGAGATGCCTGACATCATGATCAAGCTGCTGCCTGCTCTTATCGTCAAGCTCACACACATCTCTGCAACAGTTGCCATGGCATCTCCAATGCTTGAGTTCCTTTCAAGTGAGTACCGGAGTCACTTTTTAACCAATGTTATAAACTCAAGGTCATTTTTATGAGGCAGCCCACATAAATGCTTTGGCTAATGTTTTATTTCTGTCCAACAGCTCTGGTGCGCCTACCTCACCTTTATGCCAACTTTGTAGCTGAGCAATATGTTAGCGTGTTTGCCATCTCACTACCCTACACTAACCCGTCCAAGTAAGTGCTCACAAAAATACAAACACACAAATACAAAATCATTCTGACATGCTATTTTTTTTTGACCATTTCCACCAGGTTCAACCAGTATATCGTATCTCTTGCCCACCACGTGATCGCGATGTGGTTTATTCGCTGCAGACTTCCCTTCCGTAAAGATTTTGTTCAGTACATCACAAAGGTGCGCGTGCTCATGTCTCTGCAATAACTTCAACCCTAGTTATAGTACCAGTACCTACATTGTGTATTGCTATGAATCTTAACTCAAACATCATCCTGTCTTTTTACTTTCATTTCTTTCAGCCATGACTTAAATTCTTTAGTTTTTAGTTTTCTTTTGACACACATTTCTTTGGATTGCTTTATGTTTTCTCTCCCAGGGTTTGCGATCCAATGTGCTGCTGCCATTCGACGATGGGCACGAGCAGAGTTCTTTTCGTGCCCGAAGCACAAGCCTCAATGAAAGACCCAAAAGGTAAAGAATTTATTCGGACACATTTGTTAGTGTGGATGTAATTCGGGAACAAGAAGCACCATACACGGTTGTGCAAAAAGTTTGGGGTTGCCAAGGTAACAGAGTCTTGGCATTTACAATGAGTGCCCCCAGGTTGCCATGGTGCAATTTGTTTTACATTTTGAAATTCGTGCACAGTGGATGGACAAGATAGCGTTGAAATCCATTTATTTTAGTGTGGAAAAAAAGAGACGTACATTATGTGGAGAAATTGTCATTTTATTAAATAAAGGCTTTAGTGTAGATTTGTATGATATTATATTATCCAGGTGTTTTTGTTGCCTTGTCCATCACCTGTCTTTGGTAAAAGTGCATCACGTTGAAAGATCAAAAGTTTCCAGTTCCCACCTCGACTTTCACATCATGTCATGTCATGATTTGCATGCACACAATGAGAAATCCAATGTATTTCTCATATATAGAGAGATAAGGAAGTTTTCTCTGCAAGGAGTGTATTACATTCTTAGTTTTTCATAGTTTCCCTTTTTCTTTTAGTTTAAGAAACATTCAACAGCTCATTTGAAAGACAACTCATGGAAAAAAAGGTATACAAACCTTTTCGGCGCGACAAAGCAGAAAAGAGAGATGAAGCTCGCTATGTGACAACGCAATTTTACACCATATATTTTGCTTTTGTGCAATTCAAGAGAAACACATTTGAAAAATCCTTACCTCCACAAATCAATTAGACATAAACCTCAGCAGACGTCAGCACATCATCAAATCATTCATCCTGTTGTCTTTGGTCTGCTTTTGGCTTATTGTGATATGTGAGGTCTACATGTCATAAATATTCCATTTACGATTGAGGGCAAATCATGAATGTACTTGAACTACACATACAGTAGATGCTCTCTAAAGTCTGCCAGAATCCGTCTCGGGATGCTGGTCGACCTCGACCTCTCACTGTACATGTTGTGTAGATCATACAAGTGGCGAGTTGCATCACAAATATGCCTTATGCATCTGTTTTTAACATTAGGAATTTTCACAAGTGGATACAAATTGTTTTAAATGAAATTGTCGGTCCCATTGCACAACAATCATCCGGCGGCTCCTTCTGTCTGTGTTGTTCAGAATGTCAGATTCTGTTTTCTCGTGCTTAAGCTTCCTTCTTGTTCGTCTTTCTCCTGACCAGGGGCCTCATTTATAAAGCTTGCGTACGATGAAAATGAGGCCAAAACTTGGCGTACGAACATTTCTGCGCCAAAGTTGGTATTTATAGAAAACGAACTTGAACGTAATTAAACATTTTAAACGCTCGTCTTCTCTCATTGATCACCTATCATGCAATAAATCATATGAATGACAACTAATGTGGACACATACTGCACACATTACATCATCGCGTCGCGCAACAATTTACGCGCCTACAGTAATTTCACCCGCCCGTCGGCACAAATGTCATTGCAGTATAAAAGGCTGCATAAAACCATTATATTGACACACGACCATACGGATAAAAATGAGCTAGAATACAGTCAGGTACAAGCATCTTTGCTATGGAGCGCGACGCTTTGTCCTGCAAATAAATAAATAAAGGAAAGAAATGCGTCAATAAAGTCTGTCTTAAGCAGTCCACACAGCCGTGGTGATGTTCAATGAAGATCCATAAGCAACACATTGGGAATAATAATAGATGCTAATAATAAGAACAATAATGAGGCGGCCTATTGATCGCCTAATTTTTTGCCTCTGCAGTGACAACTCAATTTCCCAATAGTGCATTAAGTAAAGACCAATAAGATTGGTGAAATGATTTCTTCATGCTCACTTTTGTATCATACCAAATTATTATTATTATTTTTATTGTATTTTTCTTTCTTTTTTTTTTGCCGCTGTGCGCCCTGCGGCCAATAATCACTGCTTTCCGTGACTCGACCTCTGCATTGAGGGTTTCATAATGTACATCTCTGTATTTATTTATTTATTTTGTAGAAATTATTATTCACACAAAAGTTCAATGTAGCCTACATCATGGTGAAGTTAGCCTTCTTTCTTGCCTTTTCCTGTCCGTCATCCATTGTTTTGATTTGATGATCGCCGTCACGTGCTGCTTCTGAATACGCAAATCCATTAATGAGTAGATTTGCATTTCCTAATATGGGGGGAAATAGGCAGACTTGGGGCGGGGAACGGCGTTGAATCAGTTGGGACGTGTGGCATTTATAAAGGGAAATTGCCTGCAGGTGTGCGTATGTGCGTCTACGCATGCTTTTATATCTCCATTTTTTTTCTGCGTACGTTAAGTTTGGGTTTCGTTCGTAAGTACTTTTGTACGCAGGTGCTCACGTTGTATAAATGAGGCCCCAGATCTTTGTCTTCATTGTGTAAAAAAAAAAGTTTATTTTGTTTATCTACGAGAGTATTTTAGTTTTGCTTATTTTTGTTTCCAAATAAGCATTTTGCCCTCTGCTGTAGTTTGTTTTTTCCTTTTTAATTGATCTTTATCAGTTGAGTTCTCCACTTTTCTGTAATCTGATTCATAATGTTCAAATGCTGTTAATTTTCACCCTGTTTTGTTTTTTCTTTCAAATTTTCATTTGGCACCTACCCTGCCTCCTGCGATTGGGTGCTGTGTTGCGGTTGTGGTTTTGGGGGGTGGTCGTGTCATCCTGGATTCCTTCCACGCCCCCCACCCCCCTCTCTCCCTCCCCCACCTTCTTCTGTGACCTTTGTCCTTTGACATTGTGGCCCCTCTGTGTGTGGTGTGTGCTGCTGGCTCACATGCTCGTGTTGCTATGGCGTTGGGGGGATGATTCCTACGACCTCCTGATAAACCATCACACACCACACGCCCCATCATCTCTAAACCACCTTGACGTTGACTCACCCCCTTACTACCCACCGCCACTGTAACCTCCATCCATGCCCATTGCCGTCGACCCTTCGTCGTGGTATTCAGTCTCCGGACGGCAAAAGTGGCCAAGGCGGCAGCGGTGGTAGCCAATAACAGCAGCTCTCCAGTTAAAGAGCTGCGGGACCTGTCAGCCATGGACGCTTTCCGATCCCGCAGCATCAGTGTCTCCGATCATGCGGTCCGCAGGTTAGAGAGTCCTCTGGGTAACCAAACTAAAAAAAACAACTACCACCAATCGTTTGATTGTCTCCTCCATGGGATGGTTGATGGGGTGTTTGGTCATTGTCATGCCGATGGGTGGACACTTATTGCCATTGACGCCTTCAGTGGGAACTGCATGCTAGAATTTGTGTCAAACTTTTGCTGTTGTAGATTTTGTTTTGCATGCTGCAGTCAGTGTTTACAGAACACACTGGAAAGCATCTTAATCTATGTGGATGTCTTTCTGGTTGATTTTGTGACAACACTCGTGGTTTTTATTTTATTTCAAATGTTTGTTTTGCTTGTTGTGATCCTGACTGGGTTTGATTGGCTTATTAACAAATAAATGGCTGGAGGGGGCTGAGAAAAGCATGCGTATCCAAAGTAATGTGATCTTAAATGGGAAGTCAACCCTAAAATTGTCTTTACAATAACATATTGTATGCGGCCCCACTAGTCTAAACACACTGTTGTGATTAATATTGGGTTTCTAGAGTACGAGTTAAGCAGTCGTTTTTATCCATCTCAGGGGGTGGCCATTTTGCCACTTGCTGTCGACTTCAAATGATATCATAGTTGCTCAGGTAACGACCAATCATGGCACACCTGTTTTCTGAAGGTGAGCCGTGATTGGTCATCACCTGAGCAACATGTCATTTTCAGTCAAGAGCAAGTGGCAAAATGGGCGCCACCCCGGAGATAAATAAAAACTGGTGTATTTTGTTGCTCAACTCGTATTCTACTAACACAATATTAACCAGAATGTTGTATTCTGTTGTAAACTAGTGGGTGCGCATACCTGTACAACATATTATTGTAAAGAAAATGTTTGGGTTTTTCCTCTTTAAATTCTCTGCACTGGCAAGTGCACCCTGCACTGCTCCTTTTTTCCTGATGGGTCACTTGATCAGTGATGTAGACAACAGCAACAAAACAGTCTTCTTTGTTTGCTCGACATGTTGGTTGTCATTTTGCATCACTCACCTCACAAAGACGCACTATGCTGCTATGACCATGGCAATCTCCTTGAGTGGGATTTTTGGACTAGCTGGGCTGAATGTGACACGGTTTGCTGATAAACTATGAAAAATTCAAATCTCAACGCGTCGTCGCACTTGCACATTTTCGGCCTTTCTATTCTTCATGCCTTCTAGGCTGAGCTTTTGATTGTCGACCAGCTTCTGTGTGATGCATACATCCTACATTGCAGTTGTCAGATATCCACAGCTGTCACTCTTTGACATGCCATTCTATTTCTGATCAACAGGTGGCAGTAATATTTTTCTAAGTCAGGGGTCTGCAACCTGTGGCTATATATATATATATATATATATATATATATATATATATATATACATATATATAAAATTTAATTTTGTAGATAAAATATTATTTGAATGAATTAAAGGGATACTATTTTCAGCAGTAAAAAGTTTATATTTTGTCCAGAATTAATTTTTCATGTACAATTAATACCTTTAAAAACACATTTTCCCACTTGCTGTCGATTGAAGATTGAAGATGACATCACCTGTGACCAATCATGGCTCACATGTTTTCTGGGTTTGGTCAGTAAACTGAGCCATGATTGGTCATTACCTCAGCACGGGTTATGTCATCTTCAGTCAACAAGTGGCAAAATTGGTTTTTAATTAAATGTATTAATTGTTGAAATAATGAAGTCACATTAATTATAAACAGAATATCATCATCTTCCTGTTGAAAATGAGTCAAGTATCCCTTTAATGATTTAGTTAAAAAGTTGTCAGAAAAAGAGACGAAAGGTAGATGAAAAAGTTTTGAAAAATACCTAAAATCAAGTTACCATACAATGTCCAGAAAGAGGAAGATTAGAAAATTACTATGTAATGTACACAAAATTGCCCCAAAAAAATCTAATTATTATTATTATTTTTAAATTTTTTAAAAAGAAAATGTTCAAAAAGTACAGGTAATCAATCGTAAAATGTCCCAAAACAAAGGAAGGCAGAAAATTACCACAAAATGTCTTTGGAATTGCAAAAAAAAAGGTCAGAAAATGCATTTTTAAAAACGGCAAAAAAGAAAAGTTCAAAAAGTAACTATAAAATGCCCCAAAACTAAATAAGAAATCCGAAAATGATCATATAATGTCCACAAAATTGCCTAAAAAATTATAGCGAAAAAGAAAGAAAAAAATGTCCAAAAAAGGAAGAGAGGCAGAGAATTACCATATATTCATACTGTTTCGTTCATCACAATATTCAAATGTTTTGCAGCTCCAGACAGATTTTTTAAATTATTTATTTGGCCTAAAAGGGCTCTTTTGACAGTAAAGGTTGCTAACCCCTGTTCTAAGTAAACTGCTGTAATTTCATAGTAATAAATAAAGCAGAATTGAATTCATAGACACAACTGCAATGTTTTTTTTTACTTACTTTCTCTTATGAATGAATGGCTGCAAATGTATTTTTTAACACCTCTGCAATAAATTGATACATAATGCACTCATTTCACAGTCATTTAAAACTTTGAGTAGCTGTTGAAAAGGGAAATATAACTCTTATAAGCAGAGGCAAAGGTAAGTGTGTAATGTTTAAAGCAGTGATTCTTAACCTTGTTGGAGGTACTGAACCCCACCAGTTTCGATGCACATTCACCGAGCCCTTCTTTATTGAAAAATGAAATGTGATATTTTTCAAATTCTAGACAATAGGTATAACTTTTACTGTTAAACAAAATGAGCAGGGAGAGTAAGTTTTATCGTATCTGGTTCTCTTCACCTTAAATTCAGCAACCGTTGTGTTCTTGTATTCCCCATCTCCATGCAGTTAAAGAAAGTGTTCCTTTAGTTTTGCCAGAAAGCTAGTTGTGCTGGACTAGAATTACTCAACTTGACATTGCAAATCATGCAGTTAGGACACTGACTCCCATCACTCAACTCTATAGAGCACTTTAAAACAACAACCGCTGTTTTTTTAAGATGGAACCCATGGGCAGCAGATAGGACAAAAACAGCAGAGGCCCCAGAATCGAACCCTGTGGAACACCATACGTTGCTTTGCATGTGAATTCATGCACATATTTGTCCGACCATTTTCGTTTTTCTGTGGACAGTTAGTATAAAGGGATTACAATAATAAAGAAGTCACAGTCACACTACTGAGGGCACCAAATTCCCTTCAGCACAGATAGGCCAAGATCATCTACAGCCTTTGATTACCAAGCGGGCTGTATCATCCTGAATATTTCAGTCGGATGTGAGTTCTGAGTTGACCTCCGCTGAACCCCTGGTGTTCTATTCAACCCGGGTTAAAAACCACTGCTTTAAACCCCTTAGTTTTGATTTCAGACACTTATGCATGACGTTTACCTTTTAATCCCACAAATTGAATCACTTAAAATCTATAAAATTGTTCAAAACAATCTGACTTTGAAATATGTTTGACTATTTTTGACTTGAGTCAAACTCGTGTGTAAACGTGATTCAATATGAACTTATCCAATTTGCTTAACTAAAAGGGAATATCCTATGAGAAACTGCCTCTTTCTAACAAGGGCTTATTTGTTTTGTGCTTTTGTTGGTGATTGTACATGCATGCTTGTGCTGTGTACCCATAATGCACATAATACTTGCATGTCTCTGTTTCCATAGGCAACATGTTGAGTTAAATCCTGATGCCAAGTTTCTTCTTCTGATTGCATTTCTGCTTTGCTCTCGTTTCTCTGTCTCATTGCTGCGTCCTGTAGGATGCAACCCTCCACCACCACGTGCAGTCTGGGCTCCGCTGATGAAAATGCAGTAACTCAGGCAGATGAGGGGCTGAAAACGGTCCACTTGGAGCTCACTGAGACATGTCTGGACATGATGGCACGATATGTCTTTTCCAACTTCTCAGCACTGCCCAAAAGGTAAGTGAGGACTGTATTTAGTTTCGTGCCTATTGTATTCCATGAGACTTACTTTCTTCTTAGATCTCCGATCGCAGAGTTCCTCTTAGCAGGGGGTCGCAGTATGACTTGGCTGGTGGGCAATAAGCTGGTGACCATCACCACCAGCGGAGGGGTTCGCACTCAAGCTCTGCTGGGCCTGGACATGGCTGATCGACTGGGAGGAGGAGGGGAAATGACCAGGTGCCACACTTATATTATAATATTATCAAGCATCATCAATTTTTGTGTTGTTTTACTGTTTCTTTGGGACCCAGCAGATCTGATCCATCACTACACACTCGAATAACTAAAGAGGCGCCAGCCAAACTGGAGTCCCAGTCAAGTCAGCAACAAAGCAGAGCCACACGCATACGGGTCCGCTCCATGTCGGGTAATATTTAACCTTCATTCACTTTTCATTAGTGCTATAAAATGTTGTTGGATGCATGCATATTCATAGCGTTATCCTTGTTTTTGTACCAGGTGGTCACGCTCTTCGTGCTGGCCCTGCCCAAAGTCTCAGCCCCCTCGTGTCCCCCTCTGAGGGGGAGTTAGCTGCTCAGCTGTCACCCTCTTCTGCTCCCACACTGGATGGCCTCAGTCCTTCCTCCTCCACCTCTGCTGCCGCGTCGGCACCCCCACCTCTGAAGGACAATCATGGCCTGGCTGAGTTTGTCCCCATGCTCACGCAGGGCTGGGCCGAGATCTTCATTCGAAGACCATCCGGTATGTAAGATAGTCAAACTAAGGCTTTATGTAGCTTTGGGCATTGTTTATGTGAAACCCTGAGAGCAGGGGTCTGCAACATGCAGCTCTGGAGCCACATGTGGCTCTTTAATCCCTCTCCTGTGGCTTGCTGTGGATCTCTAAAAAATTAGTAGAAATTATTATTTATTTATTTGTTTGTATTCCAATGAATTAATGATTTAGATAAAAATGAACCTAAAAATGTCCAAAAAGTGATCACAAAATGTCCAAAAAGTGATCGCAAAATGTCCAAAAAGATGCGGAAACTTACCATAAAATGTCCATAGTAAATAGTAAAATGACAGAGAATTGAGAAAAGAAAAAAAAAGCAGAAAAGAAAATGTTCAAGAAGTAACCCAAAATGTCCAAAAACAAAAGAAAGGCAGAAAATTACCATAACATATTTTTGAAATTGCCCAAAAAGTCAGATGTATATAATAATAATAATAATTTTAAAAAGACAGAAAATAAAATGTTAAAAAAATAATTATAAAATGTCCAAAACCCCAAAAAAGAAATCCCCAAAATTACCATAAATGTCCACAAAATTGCCAAAAATGTTAGAAATGTACTGGCAAAAATGACAAAAAATAGCCATAAAATGTTTTAATAAAAATTGTAGAATTTTGTTGTTGTTTTTTTTTACATAATTGTATTTTTAGATAAAATATTCATCAAATGAATTAATGATTTAGATTTAAAAAATGAATTATTCAAAAACAATTGTCCAAATTTTTAAGTTGTCAGGAAAAAAATATATTTTTTAATTACTTAATTATGTCCAAAAAGAGATCATAAAATGTCCCAAAAAGGAAGAGGAAAAAGCAGAAATTTACTAAAAAATGACAGAGAATTGAATTAAAAAAAAAAAGGCAGAAAAGAAAATGTTCAAAAAGTAACCTAGAATGTCCAAAACAAAACAATGGCAGAAAATTACCATAAAACTGTTTGAGAATTGCCCAAAAAAAGTCAGAAAATTTATTTAGTTAAAAAAAAAAGGCAGAAAAGAAAATGTTCAAAAAGTAACAGTAAAATGTCCAAAAATAACAAGAAATCCCGAAAATTAACATAAAATGTCCACAAAATTGCCAAAAATGTTAGAAAAGTACTAGCAAAAGAGGCAGAAAAAAATGTAAAAAAATAGCCATAAAATGTTCAAAAATAGGAAGTAGAGAGGCAGAAAATGACCATATGTCCATAAAATTGCCAAAACTGTCAGAAATTTTAGAGAAAGGCAGAAAAGTCTAAAATTTTACGAAAAACACACACACACTCACACACACACAGACAGAGAGCGAGAGAAAATCCCAAAACTGAAGACGAAAGGTAGAAGAAAATGAATGTCAAGGTTTTGGATGCTGCAAATTTTGGTGTCATTTGTTCTCATTAGCTCTTCGTCAGCAACATTGTCATAGCCATTGCAGCACCAACCTGTAGCTGACAGTCATTTATGCCTCCTCTTCTTTCTGTCTTCCTTACTAACCAGGTAACACAAGCTGGTTAATGTGTCTGGAGAACCCGCCCAGTCCCTTCTCCTCCGAGCTGGGCAACATGCCCCTGCAGGAGCTCTCGACTGTCCTGATGGCGATGGAAGGTGTGAAGGAGCCTCCTCCCCAGACAGCCAGTGCGCCGGCTAGCACAGCTACTCCTGCGCCAGCTAGCCAAACGCACAGCAATGCCGGAGGGAAGTCTCACCTGATCCAGCGCTCCAACACGGGTGAGTGTGACATGTAGGAACACAAGGATGAGCAAAAATTTCATCATTATTGCCATTGATGCATTCACGTTATGATTTTACCAGTCCATTCAATTTGTTTTATATTGTTTTGAAGGTGAACATTTACAATAGAGGACGTCTATCTTATTATTAGCTTTGTCAGGGGTTGAATCGATCGCAACTGGACTGCTCTGTTTGTCTGAATTAAAAAGATTCTGAATTGTCATAAAGTTCAGTAAATCAGTTCTTTCATGAATAATACTTCTAAATTCATGTGAACAGCAAATTTAAAGAAAACGGTAAGATATAAAAAAGTTCGGCCTTTAAATTGATATTTTCTTGTTAATTTATGGGGAAAAAAAGATATATTAAAATAATTGATTAATGGTTTTATGAATTGATATGCTTGAAAAGGAAAATGTATTCGATATTGATTATTTGAATTATTATTATTTTTTTTTTAACCAAGCCCTATTGTACAGTGTGCGGCGGCCCCAATCAAAACAGAGCAGTCCAGTTGCAGTCGATTCAATGAAAGAAAAATAAATCAAATATGAATGAGAATATCCACAAGCATACATTATTTGCTATTTCGGCTGGCAGTTTGCTCCCCAAATTCCAAAGTAAGACGTCTTCATTTGAGTCCACAGATTTTAATAATCTATGAACTATATGCCACGAAGGAGGCGGGACTTCCGACTTCCGGGTTTTCACCCATCAACTTTGTTCCTGTTTCCAGTTTGCGACGTGTGGGCCGCGTCCCAGTATTTGCGCTTCCGCCTTTGTGCCCCCTCGTTTGCGCGTTCCCGTCGACGGCTGCGAGGCTGCGAGTGTGTAGTGTCTGTCTCCGTGTCCGAAGCTTTCAAATAGCCGATACGCGGTTGCGGGGCGCAGAGGTTGGGTTGCGGGTGTTGGAACGCGGCCAGCAGTGGCCGGAAACGGCGCTGATGTGTAAAACCCGGAAGTCGCTACCCCATTAAAAATGTTCTCTCTCAATTTTACTTGAAGGCGGCCGTCAGATTTTTAGCAGCCTTTTTCTTAGCGATGCATTTTTTTTTTTGTGGTGTGTGTTTCAAATGGCAACTTCTTTTTTCCACTTCCCAGAAATGTGCCCTTCCTTTTGCGATCCTTTCCCTCATCCTGATGGCTTTATATGTCATTGTCTGGTTTGTCATTGACTTATGTGGCATCCTGCCTGCAGTGAGCGGCTCTCTCTGGTTTCTGGGTCAGGGCTGCGCCCCCCTAGGCCCTCCGCCCCCTAGCAGGTTGTACAGGAGCATTTCCTGGGCAGGTACCGTCCCCCTTATGTGTGCCCCCCCCCCCATGTGTGTCAGTAACTGCAAAATACGACAAACTTAAAAGTAGTTTTGTCATTTAAAAAAAAGTGCCTTATTCACTTTCTTGCTGCTGCTGCTTAGATCTGTAACAATTGTTTGACTTTGATCCTAAATATAACGACAATAGATAGATGACATACATATATGGAAATAATTGTTTTGGACCGTTTCTTTGGACGCTTCTTCCCGAGTCGAGCTAAGGGATTTCTTCTACTGTCCATTATTGACAATTTTGTTTATTTAATCAACCCAAGAAAGTGAATACATGTACTATATATTTATCTCAGACGACGACGTGATGCAAAGAATGTCTCCCTATTTGTGCTAGAGGTGCAACAGATGATTTCTGATTCACCCTCAGTCGTCCTATCACTACCAGGGGGGAGGACGGCTCTTCAATCATTCCAATGACTGCGATTTTTGTCTGTCTTCTTTCCATGATTGATTTTCCTTGCTAAATATCTTCTAACCCTCTGAGTCCCTCCCTTTTATTCTGTAAGGGTGTCAACAGGAAAGCCCAGACCTCATTTGATATAAATACGCTTTTGTGTACTGTATCATCACGGGTTAGTTAACCAGTGCGACAGCCATGAAGACAATCATTTTCAGAGCTGCAAGTTAAGAGGGTCAGACCATTAGTGTCCCCCCCCCCCCCCAAAGTGGTCTTCTCCTCTTCAAATCTTGGTAGAGTTTTGTTTGGAGCTGTGGGACTGCAGTGCCTGGTCTGGGATGCTGTTACACCTCGTTTGGGTTGAGATAACTAAGAAACCAGCCAATAGATGCATGTACTTTTTTTTTTTTAGGGTTGGGCGGTATTAGTTTTGTCCAACAGCAACTTTTTGCTATTCCACAAAAGACATTACAAAAGTACTTGACGTTGTCGACTCGTCCGCTAGCTTTAGTTTGCTCTGTTGTGAATGAAATATGAGCAGTGGGTGCTGCACACAAAAATAGAAAGTACTGTAATATTTTAAAACCTAAACAAACATCCACCAATATTATAGAACACTAAATTAACTCATTTGCAACGTATAAATATGTTCCATTTTAAGTGTCCCAAAGACATATTTGTACGTTTTTTAAGTTTTTTTATGCTAGAGCATAAAGAAGGCTTTGATGCAGCCTCTCAACTGCAAAGAACGGTTGAAGAAATGGTAGTTATTACACAAACGGCCAGCAGGTGGCAGCAGAGCAAAAGAGATTAATCAGGGCCATGTTGAAAAAAAGCTACTTTATTCACATTTCTAAATAGATTTGTGAATAATGATGAAACTTAGCTATATTCTAATGCTAATTGCTGCAAAACGGAAACAGATATAAATATACTTTTTTTCCCATGATGAAATAAAAGACTAATCTTTCCTTTGGTAGGTTCCACGTTTTTTTAGCAATAGAACACAATATTCTGTAGGCCATGCAATATCAGTCGAAATCCAGTAAAACATTCGGGAGTGAAGGGGATGGCTTCTGTGAAAATGGCTGGGAGTGAATGAGTTAAGATATCCTGGGTCACCCTATTACAAGCCCGTGTACCGTTGAAATTAATTTGAAACTCATTTTGTTACATGTTCTACACATGGCAGCTTTATCACTTTATTGGGCATTTAAATAAAGCGTTTTGAAATTGTTGTAGCGCATTATGATACTTTCATTTACATAATATATTTATTTAACATATTTTTAATTATGAGCGTGGTCATGGAAGGAATTGACTTGTAAGTCAAGGCACCACTGTTTATTTCTTTCATTGCATTTAATTACCATACTTTACTACCTTTTCATTTTTAAAGGGGATGTTTACGTTAAAACATTTCTTGACAATAATATGTTGTTATATGTGACCTCACTCGTCTAAACATGATATTCTGATTAATATTACATTTGTGGAATATGAGTTATGCAGCGAAATCCAGTCGTTTTTATCCATCTCATCTATCAATATCAGAGGGCGGCCATTTTGCCAATGCTTGCAAAATGGCCGCCTTCTGATATTGATAAGAATGTCTGGATTTTGCAGCTAAATTCATATTCCACTAGGGGTGTTAAAAAAAATAATTCGGCGATATATCGCGATAATACCATGCACAATTCTCGTATCGATTCAATATGCGGCCAAATCGATTTTTAAACATCAATTTTTGATGGAAATATTCAACAAAACATCTTACTTGAGGTTAGCTTTTAAACCAAGAGTGCCATCGTCTGTCTGTCTGGTTAGCTGTTTAGCTAGCTAGCTACTGATTAGTATTTTCAAAATTTTGAAAAAAATAAATAAATCGCAATAAACAACTTTTAGATTCGTATCATGATTGATCGGTATCGAATCGTGACCTATGAATCGTGATACGGATCGAATTGCCAGGTGCGAGGCAATTCACACCCCTATATTCCACTAACGCAATAATAACTAAAATACCATATTTTGACTCGTGGGGCATATGATTGAACATATGATTGTTCATAAAATGTTTTCGGGTTGACTTCTCCTTTAACATTCCCTTTCTTTGTCTGCGAGAAATCAAATCTAACGTGGAGGATACATCTGTACCGCCCAAGCCTAGCGGTTGAAAGTGAATGAAATGATGGGTAGATGCTGCCTGTCTGTTTGTCTTTTCTGATCAAATGCTTCTAGGTTTCGATTGATCTCCACGGCTGTTCATGTGCATGTGTGTGGGTGTGTGTGTGGGTGTGTGGGGGTGTCGGCTGTCGGTCAGCCTTTTTGAGTTTGAGTTGTAAAATTGCTTACTGACAGCTATTGCGATTGTTGTTGAGACTAACCCAGGTTGTTTGTGAGGGGCGAGCTGTCTGACAAATGTTTTGTCATTGTGTCCTGCTGTAGACTCGGCAGTGGTGCCGGAAGAAGGCGCAGGGGTGGCAACGGCACACACGCCATCTGATTGGCTCGAAAGCGAGGAGTTTGAGCCCATGCCGTCTGACCCCATCTTCATTTCTGCCGATAAATTCTCAAAAGCCCCGCCTCCTGGGACACTCAGTCGAGTCAGTATCAAAAAGTAGAAGTGCAAGTTATGGCTTTGGATTTGAATAATTAAAGATCTGTTCTTCTTTGTCTCCCAGTCGTCCTCTACCTCGAGTCAAGATGATGAGAAGTCCACTTTGGAAGAAGTGAGCGAGGGGGCCATCCCCATCGATCAGCCAACTCAGGGCCTCTCCACGCCTGGCAGCCAGGAACTCCTCTTCCAGGGCACCAACCAGTCCCAGGGTCATGGACTCAACAAGTCCAGCTCCTCACCAGAGCTCCAGACTTTATCAGAAGCCTTCTCCAAAGTGACTCTGGAGTCAGAGACCGCGTTAGGCGACGCGGCCCAGCCAAGAGGGTCTTCGGAGGCCAAGGTCCAGCCGCCGTCCGAGAGGGAAAGTGCGGGAGGAGACCTCAATGGACTCACAACACAGACCCAAGTGGCGGAAGGTTCCTCCGCTTCAGGACCGCCTCCAAGTGGAGGAGCAAGAATGAGGTTGGAGTTTCCGCCAAGTGGGGCGCAACCAGGACCCATATCACCCAGCGGGGGTCACAGACCACGGGGGCACACCATCTCCGTATCGGCACCGTCTTCCAGGAGGGAGAGGAGGGCCGAGAGAGATTCGTACCACAGTCGACCTGGACCCGGCAACACCGAGAAGGCTTCTGGGCTGTGCCCGAGGTACTAATGTGCGACTGATTGTGAGTGAGTGCCGACAGTTGAAATGTCAAGCAAAATGGGGCTGGGTGATACATCTGAAATATTCAGATAATATAGTATAATGATATTGTTTTTTATGTACCTCATCAAAAAATTTTTTTTAATGGATCTAAGAAAAAATACAATAAAAATGAAACCTTTGTATAACACACATGAGTAAATAAAAGTGCTATGTTGCCGGTATTGCGTTCAGCAGGAAAAACTGTCCTTATTAATAACATTCTATTCTGCTCAGTCGGTGAAAGCATGTAAGTTAGTATATACATGAAATACCGTCATGGAGACGGTCATCAGACCACCCAGAATTGAGTTGGTCAATAAGCACAAATTTGGTAGAAGTATCCATACACTGTATTTAAAATAAAAGACCTTTAACATAAATCTTTGTTGAAAACTAACCATGATGCACTAAGGTCTTGTATGCACCAATGTATTTTTAATTAAAATTGTCCATAACTTATAAATATAAATTGTAACATAGTATAGCATAGCATAACAGTATGAGGGTTCCTCAATAGTCTTTTGTTAACTTGTAAGATTATAGTCTTTATAAAAGTAATAATTTACTTCACTTAAAGGCCTTGTAATATTCAGTATATAACAAATGTAACCTTCAGGCACTATACTGTGGCACTAATTAAAATCGGCTTTGTCGCTATTCGCTTTTCAGTTCACGTATTCAAATTTGACCTTTTTTGTTTGAACAACTCACCTCAAAGATCCATGAACATATGAACATTGGTTAACAATTGAAAACGTGCCGTATTGATGTTTGAAAACGTATTACGCACTTAAGTTACAGTAACATCATGGCTGAAAGTTTTGTATTTACAGTATATAACCCTTAGAATTGACAATTGAGACTTGCCCTTATGTGTGAATGTGAATGATTGTTTGTCGAACCGGTCCAGTGTGTGTCCCGCCTGCAGCTCACCTGTGAATGAGCGGCATCATCAATATATAAAAAGATCAACAAAATATGGCGTCTCACCATTGTGTGACCTGACCGGTTGTGGGCTCGACATTTATGTCTTCAGGCGCCTCGCATATCGTTTTCTCAAAAATGTTTCTCATGAATGTGTTGTTCAGGTTTTGTGCCCTCTTTTTTGTTTTTGTTTTTGTTGAATCTCATCTCTGTTTTAGTTTTGTATTCCTCCAGCTGTACCACTCGCCTTTCTTTGGGAACGAAGCCAACAAGCCACTGCTGCTGCCCAAAACCCAAGTTGGTGTCCCGCGTAGCATCCGCTAGCCTCAACTTGGCTTTACTTTTCACATTTATGCAATGTTGACATGAATCAACGTGTTCTTTGTGTGAAGGTAATTGATCGTGCTGTGAAGGTTCTGGACCAGATGCCTCCTTATGATACTCATAAGATCGGCGTGATTTTTGTGGGAGCGGGTCAGGTGAGGACGCGGTTCAGTATATTTGTGGGCTAATGTTTTGTTTGTGCTACACTTTTTTTTTTGGGACATTGAAGTGAAGGCATTTAATTATTTTTTTCTGCCAACTTCCACATTTCTTCACTAATTTAAACAGTTTTAACTTAACAAAATGTTCAGTTCATTCAGGACATATGGGGAACTTTTCCCATTCCTAAAAGATTTTTTTTCTTTCTTCAAGATAAAAGCCTGAAAGTAACATTTTTATATATTCACATCAAATGTCCACATTTAACAGCTTCTAATCGTTCCATCTTCAAACTGTTGAACTTATTCCCCAAATGTCTAAACTTTCAAAATAAAAGCCCCAAATGAAGACCTTTTTGCATATTTATTGTCACATTTCAGTCATTCCAAATTGTTTAGCTTGTTCTGCAAATTCCTCAACATGTTCACCGTGCATATTTACCTCCATTTAGCATTTATCTTCTTCACCTATTCAGACTCTCTTAACTTGAACACGTTCATCTCATTCACGACATCTTGGGGTTTGTTCACAAATTTCTCATAATAAAATTCTAAATGAAGAAAATGACATCACATGAATCCAACATTTCCCTGACAAATTCAAACCATTCCAACTTGAAACTGTTTAGCTCACTGAGGACAGCCCATAATTGTCAAATCAATTGTTGACATGCTCCGTTGAAGGTGAACAACGAGGTGGCCATCTTGTCAAACGAGTACGGTTCCAACCGCTACGCTGCCTTCCTGACGGGGCTCGGGAAATTAATCCACTTGAAGGACTGCGACCCCGACCAGATCTTCCTGGGCGGGCTCGATCAGTACGGCGACGACGGCGAGTTCACGTACTGCTGGCATGATGACATCATGCAAGGTGTGTGTTGGGACACGTCATCTTTTTTGTTGCGTGTGTACAGTACTAATAAAGTTGTGTGTGTACTGCGTAGCTATCTTCCATATCGCCACGTTGATGCCAAACAGGGAGAGCGACAAGGGCTGCTGCAACAAGAAGCGCCACATTGGCAACGATTTTGTCATGGTGGTTTACAATGATTCTGGCGAGGAGTACAAACTGGGCACCATCAAGGTAGACGCACGCAATCACAGTCGGCGTTTCCATCAGTCGCATTGCTTTGTCTTCACCATGTTTTGCCCTCTCTCAGGGTCAGTTTAACTTTGTGGAGGTGATCATAAAACCACTGGATTATGAATGTAACCTTGTTTCCCTCCAGTGCCGTAAAGGTGAGCTGAACACTTTGTCATCTCGTCCGTGTCACCTTATTGTTGCTTTGTCACCTCTTTTTTTTTTTTTTTTTTTTTTGTCTTTCAGACCTGGAGGGCTTAGTAGATACGTCTGTGGCAAAAATCGTTTCTGACAGCAACCTCCCACTATTGGTCCGACAGATGGCTCTGCATGCCAATGTAAGTCTACCGTATAGTTGAAACCACATATTTGATATCCATCTCAAGTTGGGTCAAAAATGACCCAAATTGCATCAAGAATGGACTGACTCAACTGTTTGAGTTATTTAACCCAAAAAGTTGGGTCAAATGAATAACCAACAAAACAACCCAAAAATGGGTTATTAATTTAATAAACAGTTGGTTAAATTATTAACCCACAAAAAAACTGGGTTAATTTGCGGGTTAATAATTTAACCAACTGTTTATTAAATAATTAAAAAAAAGGTCAAATTAAGAATCCTTCAAAAAACTGGGTTGATTAGTGGGTTCTTAATTTGACCTATTTTTTTGTGTGTGTGTGTGTGTGGGGGGGGGGGTGATTAAATAACCCAATTGAATTGGGTAAAAAATTTGCCAACCCAAATTTTGGGGTTTGAGTTATTTAACCCCCCCAAAAAACAAAACTTTTTTGGGGGTCAAATAAATAACCGACAAAACAACCTAAAGATGGGTTATTAATTTAATAAACAGTTGGTTAAATTTTTAACGCACAAATCAACCCAGTTTTTTTGTGGGTTCTTAATTTTACCAAATTTTTGGGGTTATTTAAATAACCCAATTGAACTGGGGCAAAAATGAGACGACCCAACTTTCTGAGTTATTTAGGCCAAAAAAAAGGGTCAAATTAAGTGACCCATTTTTTTTAAGGTTGTTTGTGGGTTATTCATTTCACACAACTATTTGGGTTAATTGAGAAAGCCAATTAAATTGCCTAAAAAATGATTCAAACCAACTTTCTGAGCTATTTAACCCAAAAGGTTGTCAAATTAAATTAATAACCCACAAAGTGACCCTTTTGCGGGGGGGTTATTTATTCAACCCAACATTTTGGGTTAGTTGAATAACGTAAAAAAGTTGGGTTGGTCCCTTTTTTGACCCAATTTGGGATATTTTTTATTCAACCCAACTTTTTGGGTTAGTTGAATAACCCAAAAAAGTTGGGTTGGTCCCCTTATGACCCAAATAGGGGTATTTTTGACCCAACTTTTTTTTTGGTGCAGTAGTAAGACAGTTGAGAGCATTAGTAGAATGACTGTTTTCACTAGTAAAAACTTTTTTTTCCCACCAAAGCCCTTTAAGAATGTATTCATTATCCAGCATAAGGTGTACACATTCTTTGTCCTCACTAGTAAGACGATGAGCTCTTTGCACATAGTGCCGTGACGTCCTCTCTTTGGTTTCTTAAACGATGGCAGTCGTGTATTCATAATCTCAAGTAAAAAGCCAAGTATGGCCTTTATAAAGATCAAGACACAGCATACTAAGTGTAGTGCATCTTAAATGGCTTGTCATACTACACTGTACATAATGTTTGCCATGTTCTCCAATAGATGGCCTCCTTGGTGCATCAGTACAGAGCCAACCCTTCCGACGCGTACGCCTCCAAGTGGCTGGCAAGGTTACGGCACATCAAGAGGATCAGGACAAGGGTAAGGAGACGCGCGTGTGTGCATGTGTGTGCGCTGTACTTGCACATAAGAGACATCATGTCTCTCTTTCTTGTGCTTTATCAGGCTCACGAAGACATTCAGTCCCGCTCGACTCCCGGCATCTCGCTCACGCAGGGACACGCTCAGCCCAACAAGTCTTTTCAGCAGAGCAGCGCAGCCGCAAACACGGAGAGCTCAGGCCAGAGGAAACGGCTTGTTTCGACCGTCGACGACTTCACAGATTTTGTGTAATCACACTACGGACTTCTATATGGATGGACTAGCAATGCCGCTTAATCACTGTCGGGAGGAGTGAAGTTACTGGCGGACATCTTGTATTGTCAATTGCTAAGGCCACCTGACTTAAATGCAGCAATTTCGCCGTGACATTTTCGCTGTGAAAATGGCAGTGTGTAACCTACGTTTGTAAGTCTGGGAATGCAATTTTAAAAATTTGTCCGCATTATGTTGTCATATGAAATGATGGCAAAGCCCTTCGAAATGTAAACCTAACCACTGTCACTCACAATTTACAATCCTCAGATAATCTCTGGGTGGTTGATGCAAATAGTGAAGTTTTTGTTGTTGTTGAAATTCTCTTATTACTCCGTACAGGTATGCTAGCGTAAAACACACACTGATCTAAGATGGCTGCCCTCTGGCTTCAGCTGCAAGGGGTCTATTGACAGCCCATTCATATATTGCGGTGGATTTACTACACGTACTTTGACTGAAAGTGATCGGGACCCAGTGAGCTTCAAAATCAAGACTTATTTTCTGAACGTTGAAGCGGTGAACGTAGCAAATTCTGCATATTTTTCCAAAAATGTTGAATTACAGACATTGTGCGCTTACGGTGAATTTAGGCGAGCGCATTAAAATATCTGAAATGTCCGTTTGTTTGGTTATTAAGTCCTTTTAGGAGACCCTAACAAGCCCAACACACGGATGGGTTGATGGTCAGTGCTGGGCCAGATGAAGAGTGTTGGTGAGAAAAAATTACTCAATTCAATTTTACAGGTGAGATGGACTCTCAAGAATACACATTTGTACTTAAGCTTTAGATGGATTTGCTACAATGGCTTAAAATAGCACCCAATTAACTTCCTTGTAGAAGAGCAATGTTACAAGCACAATGAGATGTGGTTGAAAGCTTGCAAAGGGTTTACTGGGAAATGCATTCAGTTGTTGCAGCAATCTGGACAACTGGAGAAAGTAGCACAGCACCCATTTCTGAGATTTCATTTACTGTTGAGCTGTTTATTCAACATTGTCAAGTGCAAAAGCATGACATTTACCACAGATGGGATAAAACAAAAATGTTGGCAGATTGGTAACAGTTTTACACAAGATGACTTTTTTTGAAGCCGACTGGGGGTGGTAGGGGTAGGGGGGGGGGGGGGGGTTGACATGAAATCTTAAGCATTTCGCACTTGCTTGAATATTTCTTTAGCTTAGATTGCGATCCCTTTTTTCTTTTTTCTTTTTTTTTTTACTTGTGCTTGAACAGACCATATATAACTGAAGGACAATGAAACGCTACAACAAATATGTACACCGTGAAGTACCAAGATATACAGACATTTGTAAAAAAAAAAAAATCTGGTGCATCCTGCGTGTGGCAGGAAGTTGAATGTGGAAAAAGTTCAAATAATTTTTTTTTTCAACTAACCCACAGCCTCACAAACACATTTGTACTCACTGTTTCAATACTTTCTTTGGAGAACTCAAGTGGTGTCAATTCCACATCACGACAATACTGTATGAAACTCCTTTTCCACGTCAAAACTCACGTATCGAGGAAAGGGGTGCGTTCCCTGAGATTTGCCCACTGGACACTAAGTACATATGTTGATCACAACAATTAAAAAAAACAAACTAACTTGTGTCAAAACCTTGTTAATACGCAAACTTTTTCATAACAAAACAAGTATAAAGTTGATGAGTTAAATACGTGTCCTTGGCTATCAGCTCCATTTGACAATAAAGTGCGAAGTACAAACGAATTCTGGTCACGGTAATAATCATACATGCTGCAAAAGCTTTGGCAATTTTTATAGTTGAGCTACAATTTAAGTAAAGCTTTCTATAATGGATTTGATACCAAGCTTATTACATCCGAAAACACCACACTCACCACCTTTCACAACAAAGTGCAATTTACATCACAACCATAATGAACACATTAAAAATTAAACACCATACTGATAGTCAATATAGCTTCATGGTGGCTGAACTGAAGTAAATACCAAGTAGCATAAACGTCTTTCCTGTTTCCATCCTTTTCCTTCAAAACCTCCTCTCGCCATCTTTCATGACATCACTTCCTGTGCCTTTCATCCTGTCTGTACCGCTTCAACATAATCGGAACCCTGAACAAGTGGCTGCAGAAGCCGAGCCCCCGCGGAGGTTTGTCTACGTGTAGCGTGTGCGTCAATCTGCATTTGCCTTGCATGCAAATTTGGCTAAAACTTTTCGTCTTCCAGACGGGCCACGAATACGCATAAGTAGTAAAAGGATCAACAGATCTTGATTACATACACAAAAAATAGCAGAGAAACAAGAATTTTATTTTAATTTTTTTTTAACTGTTAGTCCTCAGGTGAGCACGCTAATGTGCTTCTGTCAGTGACCTCCACGTGACCTCCAGGGTCACTTGTAGCTGGTTGAGGGGAACGGGAGGGATCTCGATCCGGTAACCTGCACCGCAATCGTCGTTCCTCACCCGTGAGGTTTAGAGAGGAGCGTCGGGAGACAAAACCAGCTGCCCCCCCCGCCCTCCTCTCGTCCTTAACCTCGCACCCTCCTCGCCCTCCCTTAGTTGGGGTGCACCTTGTTTTTAAGCGGAGGCGGCTTGCGTTTTCGCTTTTGCGTGGGGATGGTGGTGGTGTGGGCCGGGTGGTTGAAGAGGCTTGAGGTGGGGAGGGTCTCTCTGTCGGCGGGCGGGCGCTCCCAGGCTGTGGGCGGAGGTGACGATGGCGAGGATGGAGGAACCGTGCTGGATTTGGGAGGCCGGGAATGGGAAGAGGGGCTGTCGGGTGATGGTGTAAGGGGGGTGGAGGGAGGTGAGGACGAGCGGGGCAGTGCTTTGGACTTTGTGAAGGGAATGTTTGAAGTCATTTTAGTGTTGGCTGCAGAGTCTCGACACTCCTTTGGAAGTTCACTTCTCTCCTTTTTTTTGGCCTTCTTGCCCACTTTACTCTTGTCCTTTCCACTTTTCCTTTCTTTCCCCCCACAATCTTTCCCTCTCCGCCGGCTCTTTCTCTGCGCTCGCTCTAGTCGGCATTCCACATGGAATAGATCCTCCGTTGCCACGGTGACGCGGTCCAGCTGTTGCAGCAGGGCGTCAAAGGTAGGCAGGAGCCTCTTGAGAGAGGCCTCCGTTTCCGCCCTCTCCCGCCAGCCGCCGACCCCGGGGCCCGGACCCGGACCCGGCCCGAGCCCCGGGCCCACGCCGGGGGCTTCTGTTAGGCTGCAGGGGCTGGAGGACGCCGGGCACCAGGAGGCCTCGGAGCCGTCAATGCTGTCCGGGGTGGACGGAGAGTCGGGACGGTCCAGCGGCGGCAGACAAAGAGACTTGCAGTCGTTGGTCGACGAGGAACGCGACGGGGGAAGATCCATGCCTTCGAAACGGACCTTGTGACGAAACTGCGGAAAGATCAGATGGAGAACGGCACATTCAGCGGGAATTGTGGCAAATGACACATTTCGATATACAGCCATACCTTGACTTAAGAGTTGTTCTTGAATTCAGTCACGTAGCAAATCAACTTTACCTTTCGATCCATTAATGTTTTAATAAAGAAAAGTAACACTGTGTAAAAATAATAAAAGGGAATCTAAAGGGGAAGTCAACCTTAACTAAACATTTCTTGACGATATTATGGTATATGTAACATGACATTTTGATTATTACGTGTGGAATATGAGTTATGAAATCCATCCGTTTTTATCCATCTCAACGGCCGGCCATTTTGCCACTTGCTGTCAACTGAAGATGATGTCACAGTTGCAACGACCAATCACAGCTCACCTGTTTTCTGAAGCTGAGCTATGTATGGTTGGTTGTTACCTGAGACCTGAGCTACTGGGATGTCATTTTCACAAGTGGCAAAATGGCCACCTTCTCATATTAATAAAAACAGCTGGAATTTGGCTGCTTAACTCGTATTCCACTAATGCAATATAAACCAAAATATAATATTTAGACTAGTTGGGTTGCATAGAACATATTATTTTTAAGAAATTTTGGGGGTGTTGACTTCCCTTGTAAACAAATAAACTGGTTTTGTCAAGTAATTACCAGTATGAAAACACTTGAGTACTCTCAATTATATATATATATATATATATATATATATATATATATATATCTCGTCTTCGTCATGATAATAAAAGCAGCACATCAGTTGAAAAGGCCAGGTTGTCTTCCGCTTGTGCAGTTTCAGCACCCTCCAGTGCTTAAATTATTGGTGCAGCTTGATTTTAATTAGGCATGTTTTGGCCATCTACGTTTTAGACCCACGTTAATGGCCAGATGAAGGGGAACGTAACACATTTTGCGCGTGCGTGCAGATGCAAGCCAAATACCGCTAAGTGCCTGAATATTAATACTCCTCTTGTAGGTCATCAAGGTTACTGTTACCTGTATTATTTGAACTATGACCTCAGCTAATTAGCATTGTAAAGATGATACATGCTAGTCTGATTATTGCTCACATTGACAAAACACAATATTGTGCTTTTTCTTCTCAATATGAATTTTTTTTAATATAATATTGTGATTTTTTTATTTTAATCACCAAGCTCCCCACAATATCATGATAATTATCGTATCATGGTGTTTAGATTTTATTACATCCCTACTGCCCATATCGTGTTCATAGAAACAGTTGAGTACCTCCTTGGTCCTGCTAAGTCCCATCCACATCTTGAGTCTCCTGAGGAACAGCTCGACCATCTCGTAGTCTTGCAGGTCAACGGCGGGCCGGTACAACTCGGCACGTCCGCGCCGGTAGTTCCTCAGTAAAATGGAGGTTACCAGCCAGATCAAGACCAACCGAAGCACGGCGAAACTGGCGTGGAACACCAGTGAGGAGACGGTCTCCGATGGACCGGTTAGTGTCCGGGAAGGTTCCCATGACAGCAAACCTCGACCGCCAGCACCCAGCAAGGACAGGCAGGTGGCGCTGACGCTAGCGTAGCCATCGAAGACCGAGTGGAAGAGCTGGAGGGACAGAAAGGATGGACATAAGAAAACAATGATTAAATGAACATTGACAGAAAGGTCGTGAACACGTTTATGTTCATGCTATGTCAGGGGTCATCAACCTTTCCTGTCAAAAGAGACATTTAAGCCAAATAAATAACCAAAAATGCGTCTGTAGCCGCAAAACATTTGAAGATTGTGATGAAGGAAACAGTTAATTTTATTCTACCTTTCGTCTTTAGTTGTGGAATTTTTTTGGTGTGTTTAATTTTTAATAAATTTTCGGACTTTTCTGATTTTCTCTAACATTTCTGACATTTATGGCAATTGTATGGACATATTATGGTCATTTTCTGCCTGTCTACTTTTTTTTATGGCTATTTTTATTTTTATTTTATTTTTGTTTTATTATTTTTATTGCTGCCTTTTTTGTCAGTCAATTTCTAACATTCTTTGCAATTTTGTGGACATTTTATGGTAATTTGGGGGATTTCTTCTTTTGTTTTTGACATTTTATAATTTTTTCTGACTTGGTTTTGTTAAACAAAATATGTTTTTGGCAATTCCCAAACTATTTTATGGTAATGTTCTGCCTTTCTTTTGTTTTTGGACAATTTAGGTTACTTTTTGAACATTTTCTTTTCTGCCTTTTTTTTTAATTCAAGTTCATTTTTAGCAATTTCATGGACATTTTATGGTGAATTCCTGCTTTTCCGCTTCCTTGTGGGACATTTTATAATCACTTTTTGGACATTTTTAGCAAATTTTTAAAAAACTTTACTAACTTAAAAATTCATTTTTGGGGGGAATATTAAATTATTTATTTATTTATTTTCGAAATCATTGTTTCATTTGAAGAATATTTTATCTAAAAAATATGTAAAAAATTTATATATATTTCTACTATTTTCCACAGGAGAGGGACTAAAGAGCCACATGTGGCTCCAAAGCCGCAGGTTGCAGACCCTTGTACGATGTCATCCCAAAAAACAGGTTAGCACGAGTATGACCCCAAAACAGACACTCACCAGGTGTCCGGTATGCGAGTACGCCAACAACAACAGCAGCAGGGCCAGCGCCACGCCTAGCAACTCCCAGACCGAGCGTCGCAGGGCTCGGCCAAACACGGCCCACTCTCGCAGGAAGCGCAGCTGATGAGAGGCCTGCATGATTGCACAGGGGCAACGAAATGTATTCAAGGAAATCTTCCAACCTCACATGCATAATATTTTTCTTGGATGATTATTTCGTACCTTGAGCACCAATATAAAGAGTAGCGAGGCCGCCATGACTGTGTACATCTGACTCCGTTTGGCAAGCGGGTAGAAGTCGGTGAAGGCATCGCGCGGGTGACGGAGGTACAACGCCCACTGCCGCTGGGCCATGACGCAGCGGCTCAGATGCAGGCCGCATACGGATGCCGCCAGAGCAAGTTTACACACGCCCAGGAGTCTCCAGGCGGACAACAGGTAGGAGTGACCTTCTCGGAGGAAACCCAAAAGCCCCCGGACCAGGAAGTATAACACCAAAGCAAGAAGGACCATCTAGAAAAACAAGTCATAAATGTCCATAAAAACAACAAAGAGCGGGAATTTATTTGCATTCCGCTTCTTAAAATGTGCTACCATTAAAAGAAGCTGCAGATCCAGCCCTGTGATTGGCCACAGAGTGATGACGATGAGGTCGAGGCTGGACTGAGCACGCTCTGAAACTGGGAACTCGAAGAGGAAGGAAAAGACTGCCAAGAGTTTTGTGTTGATGTTGTAGAGTGAGAACTCCACAAACAAAGCACGGCTCCTACAAATAAGACAGAAGATGATTTATTGGAAGTTATTGAAAAATCCATCTTTCTTCTTACATTACAAATGTGGGCGGAGTGGGATAATACATCTGTTAAGGCCATTGCTCATTTTTCAAGAAAAAATGTTAAAAGCTGCAGAACTTTAGGGATGCTCATTTTCTGCCGATGGTGCATTTCTGTTAACTCCTTGTCATATGGTTCACACATGTTGTTGGCCAATACAACTATGCTAGCCAGGTCTGTAAGAAAACTCACAATCAACTATTTGTTGATAAGCGTATCCTTCACAGTGCCTCAATTATTAAAAAGAACTTTAAGCTCTGGTTTAAGAACGTTCCCTACCTGTGACCAAGCCAGTGCTGCTGCTGTAGCTGCTGCAGTGAGCTGGAGGCCTCCTCCAGACTTCTGTTCAGCTGGATGACCAAATCTGTGGAGTTATTGAGCAGACTTCTCGGACCCAAACCAGAAGCTGTGTTACCACGCCAGCCCTGTTCTGACCTGGAACCATCTAGAACTGAAAGAACAGACCAAAAATATTCATTCATGTGCACATACTTTGAGGTTGGAAGTCGATTTTGGGTTCATGAAAAGCAACGTCAAGGCTTCTCACCCTGCGCGTGGTGGATCTGTCGGAGTCTCATTGTGCCGAGTAGCACACTTCCTGTGTCTCCGAGGAGGGCGGAGTCATTCAGAAGGCGAGGTAATAAGGATTTGTTCAGCCAAGTCAGAACGTCATGTCGGCTGAAAGATGACATAGGAGAGATTAGGAAATGACAAGACTTTAACTGTATAAGATTTAACATGATTTTAATATTGTGCTTGTAGTTTATGGTATGTGGAACTTTATCATATTTTGTAAACCTTATTTCGCTACACAAGAAGGGAAATATCAGATCTTGATTGTACCTGCTGATGTTGTGGTACTCAGGAGTGTGTAGCGCATGTTGTAACTGAGTATGCAGTCTCAGGCTGTGCGTGTCTTTGGCAGAATCCGAATAATTGAGAAGAAGAACCACCAACAAGAAGAACATGTAGACCAGGAAGTTCTGAAAATCAAAAACAACACTGATGTTAGTTAATTTTGAAAACAGAGAGAGGATGCAATAAAGCGTACGTCTTGCTTACCTTCAACATGGTGTGCAGCATGCGGATCTTGCGGGCCTGGTGCCGGTCCTGGGACAGAGCGTAGCCTTGAGGTGGCCGAACCCTGTGGACCCGCTGAACCACCCTCTCCACCATGGGGAACTCCACCAGAACATCCTGGTCCTCGGGGCGCAGGCGACACACAAACACTGCATAGTAGATGGCCTCACACAACACCTGGAGGACAAATGTACATATTTTGCAGAGGTGGGAATCTTTGACTGTCTCACGATTCGAATCTGGTTTTTGGGTCTGTGATTGATTTCAGAATCGATTTTCGATTCAATTATTTCTGCTTCAATGTACAGTTGTGCAAATAATTGTCATGATCTACTCCAGTCTGCTTTGCAAGACAGGATGACAAATGGGGACATTAAAGTGTATTTTTCTGTTGTTTTTTTAACATTTAAATTTTGAATTTTAAGGAAAGTGCTTTTTTCCCCCCATAAAAACAGTGTGGACCACAACTGCTACTCTATGTAGCTAGCTATAAATTGTATATCTTTTATAGTATATTCTGTATATATTCTGCCGTTCCTGAGCAGACTGAGTACAGTTTAGCAAACAACAAACAGTCCCTCAAAAAGAGTCCAATTATGCTGATATCAAGCCGTTCATTATGCTCCAGTTGAGGTTAACTATATATCTAAACACACAAAACAAAGAAAATTACACACGGTGCACACTTAAATGCAAACACTTTGTTTAGCTTGTTTCCCGAAGGTAGCTAGCTCAAGGCTAACACACAATGGAAAGCACCATTGACTCGCTAACGCTAATTGGCGCGCTACTTACGGCACTTTTATCACTCAAAATAACAGCTATTCATACAAAAGCACTGCAGGGATGTATACAGAGAAGAATCTTAACATTCCTCACAGGCACATGCTCGCCCTACGCTGGAAAACAACAACAAAAAACAACTTGTATTGGCATAACTTTCTTCTTCTACGATCTAATGTGGCTACAACTTAACATTGTATTTTAACACACTGAACCACACTGCCTCTTAGTGGCCAAATCGTGTACAACATGAACAGACAAACACGGGCAATACAGTATAAAAATAAACAAATAAAATCGATTTGGGGACATTTTAATATTGATTCTGAATCGTCGTAAATGAGAATCTCAACATTTCTTATGTGGATGGATTTTTTTGGGCACACCTCAAATTTTTTGCATCTTACCTTAATGGGTTCCAACAGCAGACAGGAGCACAGGAAGCTGGCCAAACAGGAGACGAGCCACATCATGGCAACATTCTGATTGAACCCGTGAGCTGCCCAAATGGAGATACTGTTGGCCAGGGCGATCGCTGCCCAGCTGCCCCACAGGGCGGCACGTCCGCACCAGGGAGGGAAGCGTCTGGGACGACACACATCTGCCACAACTGCAGAAGGGACAAAGGATGAATTTAAACTGAGAAGACGCAACCCACAACATCTCTCTGTAACTTGGATAGCAGGACGAATGATATGCTACCAAACAATATTAAGATATAGTATGGACACACACACAAACCTGTATTGGAGGAGAAAGCAGTTCTCGGGGGTTCTCTTCTGATCGATTCGAAAGGAAGAGGGTCATTGATTTTCTGGAGAAGTATCACCTCTGTGTTATCTTCTAAAATACTCGACCTGACACACAGGCAAGGAAGGGAAGTGGAGTTCATTTAAAAAAGAGCCCCAAAATGTCAAAGTGGATTCATTTCATTTTGTCGACCTGATACTTACAAATCAGCCATCTCACTTTCATCGGCTTGCGGGAAGAAGTTCTGGCCATCGCTTAGAATGTGTTTGATGAGGTCCTCATCTGCGAGGAAAAGCAACACAACCTCAGTGTGATCATCATTTTATTTTCTACATTAAAATAATATATTATCAGAAACTCCTGAGCTGTGGTTTAAAAAAACAAACAAACAGAAAAATGCATTTGTAGGTCATCATTTGCATACCAAAGCAATGTAACTCTCAACTGTAAAGTAATCGGAAGACTGAAGAGTCAAAAATAATTTGGGAAAAATTGAGTCACAAATGTCAATTGGATTCAGTTGACTTAAAATTAACTCACATAATCACAATATTGTACTATTAAACTTGGTTAAATCAATACATCTCTGACAATAGAATTAAAACCTGATCATTATTACTTTTGTATAGCAGAATATTTCTTTAGAAACATATTAAGTAACGTGGCTCCTTGACAGTGCAAATACTTGCTGCTAGCATGACTATTTTGTTACAATCTTTTTTTTATTTAACACACTTTCATAATCGCACACCACTATGAATGGCCTTGCTTGATAATCATGCATATCAATGAGGGGCGTGGCTTTAATCAGAGATTTGAGGAAGGGGAAAATTTGTGAAATGAGGCATTAAAATTGTAACATTCATTGTACACAAATTTTCTGTGATTAAACTTACCCGAAGAAGTAAAGTATTTGTGACGTTGCTCACCCACATCGTCAGGGTTAAAGGTCATGTCCACACCGAGGTGCCTGCTCCCTTGGCCCCTCTTCAGCCTCGGCAGCCCCGCCCCATGTCCCGCCCCTCCCGTCACAGACACATGACCCATCAGCTCGGGCCAGTCTCGTTCGTCCGTCTCCTCCTCTGCCATGGCCCAACTCTCCATACTGAAATACAGAGCATTTATGGGCACTCTGAGCAACACCCAATGAAGGATTTGGATGCAAAAATAAGTGCCACACCAGCTAAGTAACTGACCTTTTGGTGGATGGAGTGGGCAAATCTACATTGGTTTCCTCTGAGTTGGTCTGGGGAGCAGAGATCATGAAGGAGAGACAGAGGGATGAACGAGAAAATGAAAATTAAACATCGGAAAGTGTCAGATTTTGTTTCTCGCCCACAAGGATCTACCTCGCCATCAAAGAAGAGGAAAGAACTTCCAGCCATGGAGTTCTCCAGGAAGTAATCGATATCCACTGACTCTTGGTCCTCCGGTGGCGGCACCTGCTTCACTGACACACACTGGCAAGCGAAAAACAGGAACAAGTCAGCTTTTGTGTGAGCGACTAGTAGACGGAACCAGGTTTTGGCAACATCACCTTGCTGCGGCTCATTCTGAAGAGTGTGAAGACGAGGAGGTAGAGTGGGTAGGCCATCAGACACGTCACCACACCTGCTGCCACAGTCTCGCCGCTTAGTGAGGATGACTGCGCCACGGCCTGTGGGCTGCAACACAGAACGGCAACAAAATGGAGGAACAAGAGCAAACAGAGAGAAGGCTTGGATATAAGTCCATCTTGAAAACCATGATATTGGATAGATGGATAGATAGATAGATAGATAGATAGATAGATAGATAGATAGATAGATAGATAGATAGATAGATAGATAGATAGATAGATAGATAGATAGATAGATAGATAGATAGATAGATAGATAGATAGATAGAGAGAGATAGACAGACAGACAGATAAGAAAAGGTTAGCATAAAAAAGTGCACACACCTGACTCTCTTGTCCACCACGATGCTGTACCACAATGTGTTGAAGACTAAAAATAGCTGCAGTAACAAAGCACAGCACGTGGCTCTCTGCAAGCGAGTGAAGGGGCTGCGAGGGGGCTTCTCCCACAGCGACAGCCACAGGTGACTCTCGCACAGCGCCCTCTGCAGCTCACACCGCATGAGGCGGGGAAACTGGCGGAGCGATCCCTCGTCTGAAGAAACCAAATGGAATAATCAATTACGAAAAGATTAGCTTGTGATACATCCAAATTAAAATCTTACCTGAGGCCTCCACTTCCATTTCTAGCCGACCCTCAGTTTCCTCGTTGTCCACGGACAGCCACTCGTCAACCAGGAAATAGTAACTGCTTCCTGTCTGTAAGTCTTTGACCAAGACATATTGTAGCATCCAAGCTGGCGACAAACCTAAGGCAAAAGCAAATGATAATATATGAAATATATAAAAATAAATAGCGTAAGTATTTGTTACAGCATGCATCAGGTTTCCGTAGTTACCCTTATTGTCATGCCAAATGCGCATTTTCCACACACTGCCCAGGCTGGTGTCCGTAGCAATATGGAAGATGTCGAGGGCGTTGCGTGCAAAGGCTCCCCTGCTGTCGAGATGGCGATGTCCGGTGCGGCCCTCACGACCATACAGATTGATTCCTACATGAGCTGTTGTGCCTGAAATTGTAGGCACACCCATATAGTTATATTAGAAAGCGGAACTTTCTTCATCTTGGTGCATATATTGACACTCATATAGGTATGGAACATTCTGATGATGTTTTCTGTGCGTGTCCAGGATCTATCTCTGTGTCTTACTAACAGTCAGTTGGATTAAGACCTTTTCACACTGCACTTGGTTTTCTTGGTGTTCACACAAGGATGACAGCAAGCATGGCCATATTTGAGTAGCAGCCCATGACAGCCGAGGTTTTTCCAGCAGTAGCACTTTGAAATCGCTTCGCCAGCCCCTTTCTATTGAATGCCCTTGTATGCACAATGAATGGGTTCGCTGTGCGTTGCTAAGAGCAGTGTGAAAATGTCTTTAGGTTCCAACTTTTACCCTACTGAAAATGGTCTGCCTTTTTATCAGGGAACATGTGATTTCATATTTTTATTCTTTGTCTTTGTTTGTTTTGTTGTACTAATTTTAATACAGTGAGCTTGAGTTAAAGTTTAATTTGTTTCGTGACCATGCACTTAACTCAGAACTCAATTTTCCCCACAAAAAAATTCAGCAAACTTTTGTTCATGTGTAATATTTCTCCTGGCATCCAATAAACACCTAAAATGTATATCCACGACTGTTGCTCTCCTTTCCCACATCTGAGGGCATTACATTAAGTACGGTAAGTAAAACCCCATAAAAAACGATCACTTAAAGGGGAAGTCAACCCCCCAAAATTTCTTGACAACAATATGTTCTATGCAGCCCCACTAGTTAGTTAGTGAATACGAGTTAAGCAGCAAAATCCAACAGTTTATATCAATATCAGAAGGCGGCCGTTTTACCACTTGCTGTCGAGTGAAAATGACATCACAGTTGCTCAGGTCTCAGGTAACAACCAATCACAGCTCAACTGGTGAGCTGTGATTGGTCATTCTGAGCAACATTGATGTCATCTCCAGTCGACAGCAAATGGCAAAATGGCCGCCCCCCGGAGATGGATAAAAACGGATGTATTTTGCATAACTCATATTCCGCAAATGTAATATTAATCAGAATGTCGTACTAGTGAGGTTACATTTAACATATTATTGTCAAGAAATGGTTAATGTTGGCTTCCATTTTTAAAAAAAAAGACTCGATATAGGTGGGAACACTGTATGTGATATGATACTTCATTCATAGCTTACCTGCACCACGGCTCCACCCAGTTTTGACTTGAACCTCATATTTAAAGAGTCCATCAGTGCCACACAGCGGAACCACACCAGCCCGGCGCAAATCCAGCTGGTCTAACTTGTGCAAGATGGCAGCAGCAACAACATAGCTGAGCAAGCCCAGAATGCACACCAGCAACACCACTAAGCTTGGTGGGCCAGAGCGCAACTGAAAAAAAAGAAAAAAGAACAAAGTTACATGTTGATCTTACTGAACATCACAGAATATGTTTTTTTGTTGTTTTGTTGATTCTAGTACTGACTGGTACTGTAAAGCTGACTGCGTGAGGTGGCACAAAGAGGCCTGCGGCGAAGGCGGTGAGGTGTCTGGTGCGGCAAACGGCTCTGCTGGCGTTGGTTTCTGCCAGGGGAACCATGCCGTCCGTTCGCCACTGCTTCTCGCTCTCGCTGAAGTACTGGCACAGCGAGGCAAACAGCCCCACCTCAAGATGAACCCCGGCAGACGGTGAGGTGCGGCTGCAGGCCGTGCTCACGTTGATGAAGTAGTCGAGTGTGGTGTCGTACGTCCTGTGGAACACACAGCGGAAATGCATAGTCATTCGATTTTACCAGCGTGTTTATCATGCTTCGGTAATGAGGGGATCTTACTCAGGCGATAGGAAGAAAGTGTACTTCTGATGATCAAGGCTTTGGCTTCGGGTCATATTGAGTGTAATACGCTTTCTGTCGGTGCAGTTGAATTCGTTAGGCTGTTCATGGGAATGAAGGTAGGCTTCGATATATGGCTCTTCTGTATCTTCATTGCTCTCAGTTCTGCCTCCTGTATCTGTGCAAAGGGATACAGTAAATAAAATAAATAAAAATTCAAATAAAATAAATAATATATATATATATATTAGGTGTAACCCCCCTCCCTTTTTTGTACTAAAATTTGAATGTTCACATTGTCCCTCCGTTCATCCACGCAGTAAATTTTGTAGAGTACATTTTACTGTAAAAAGAGTCTATTTGGTCCCACTCTAAACAGAGTAAAATTTACACTAGGAAGAGAGTAAGTATTTTTACTGTGTACGAGAGAATTGGCTTAGTTTTATCACTCAGAAGTAAATTTTAGGAGCATAGATTTTTTTTGTATATTTTATTAGTTTCTTTTTTTAAAACTTACACACTCTAAAAAAATAATCGTTAAACCAACTTAAGACTAAAAAGAGAATTGCTGACCATTGACCAACTTCATTGAATTGCTTCAATTGGTATCAATCCAAAGTTAATATATTAACTAATTTGCTCCCAAAAACGTCTACATACGTTCTATTTTAAATGTTTTACGTGTCCCAAAGACATATTTATACGTTTTTATGTGTTTTTATGCTAGAGCATACAGAAGGCTTTGATGCAGCCTCTCAACTGCAAAAAAAGGTTGAAGAAATGGTAGTTATTACACAAACGGCCAGCAGGTGGCAGAAGAGCATAGGAAATGAACCAGGACCATGTTGAAAAAACCCTCAATTACTCTATAATAGATTTGTGAATAATGATGAAATTTAGCTATACTTTAATGCTAATTGCTGCAGAACGGAAACAGATAGTATAATATACTTTTTTTTTTCCTGATGAAAGAAGAGACTCTAATCTTTCTTTTGGTTGGTTTCATGTTTTTATAGCAATACAACACAATATTCTGTGGGCCTTGCAAAATCTGTCAAAATCTAGTAAAACAGCCGGGGGGTGAAGGGGATTGCTTGAGTGAAAATGGCTGGAATTGAACGAGTTAAGTTTAATGAACTCAAAATATTAACTTTGTATTGACGTAATTCAATTGTGTGTTACCAATTGAAGCAATTCAATTAAGTTGGTCAACATTTCTCTTTCTCGAGTTCACAAAGGGTTGAGGAACTAACTCACAACCTTCAGTTTGGAAGTGCCACTCTACCACCTGAGTTATGCCACTCCTACTGTTTGCTAATACCCAAAAGGAGGTTGTTTGGAGGTACAAAAATTCCAGCTGACGAGCACAGTAGGGGCGACATGGCTCAGGGAGTAGATTGGCTGTCTCCCAACCGGAAGTTAAGTGACTTTACTTAAAATAATTTAAAAAAAAATTTTTTTAGTTAAAATCTCTCCTTGCAAAATTTACTGTTTTACTGAGTGAAAAATCTTTAATAGTTTTTTTCATGAGAAATTCAAAAATCAAATTCTCTCATAAACACTAAAAAGTACTTTTACTGTTTAGAGTGGGACCAAATAAACTACTTTTAGAGTAAATATATACCATTCCGCCAGCACCAAAGTCAGGCAAATGTACAACTACACTATCAGTGACTTATTTCACTTTCCCCACTCTCACAGAGATATCAATGTACCTGCTGACTCACAGTTCAAATACATGCAACAGAGCACTGACCTTCCAGAGAGGTAAAGTTGAGCTGAACAAACAGTCCAGCCTGTCGGTTGTTGTTCCCCGTGATCACCCTGACGATGACAGAGTCGCACTGGCTGATGTTCACGGCGCCGGCCGTGGGCACGCCGCCGGCACCTGAGGCCTCTGCGCCGAGCTCTCCGCCGGTGCCGTTGTTAATGGCGACGGTGATGGCGAGACTGTCATCCAGTCCGGAAATGGGAATCTGGGTGCCATTTTCAGTGCGGAACTCCATGGATGCCACCTCTGTGGAGACGGTGTAGTTGGCGACATAGTTGAAGGGGAAGGGGTTAGACTCCAACTGGGGAGGGGAAAAAAAGGGGTTTATAGAGGACAAATCACAATTATAGAGGATTGCAGAGTTGGTATTTACTGTACTTACCTGGAAGAGTAACTGCATGACACTGTTGCCTGCAGCTGCTCTGCCAAGACTGCTGTTGAAGGCCCTGGGGATGGAGAACCGCTGGCACTCTGGAGACAGACGGCATTGAGATTGACACATTGGTCCTGACGCTCCTTATAATTTACAACCATTGACTGTTGTTGACACTGAATAAACAGGCCCACCTGGACTGCTGTTGCCATGGTAACAGAGCAGGCTCTGGGGGTCCGCCAGTTTCCCCGTGGCAGCGATCTCCGATCCCCTGAGCACGAGTGGCTCCTCGTTCAGGACGCGGCCGTGCATCAGGATAAGCATGAGGACCGAGGACAGGCTGTAGGCTTTGGCCGCCACTCGCAGTGGGTGCGGCTCGAGGGTGGAAGGGGAGGGGTCCAACTGGATGCCAGCGTGGTATGCGCCAGATGAGGTCAACTGAGACGTCGAGAAGACTGATGCCGAATCCACGTAGGGGGGCTGGAAGTAAGACGCTGATTGGCTGACTTGATGGATCAGATCACCTTTTGGAATAGTGTGAGGTTGTCATATACTGAAAAATGATCATTGAATTAAATTTGTGTTAAGACATAATGCCATTATTATATTACCCATGATATTCAGGATGTTGTCGGCTATCTCAGTTGGAGTCACCGTTCCCTGCTTGGTGTCGTTTTGCAGAATCTCTAACATGGACTCGAGTTTGTTGAGTGTGCTGTTCTGACACTCCTCGCAGATGAATTCCCGACTCACCGCCTAAAAACACACATAGGAAACGGCACGTCGCTTTTCTACGCTCTTCAGGTTGTTACCTTTCATTCTTCCCGTCTCACCCTCTCCAGACAAAACATACTCACTGTACATTGGGCCAGCGCAGCAGAGGTTTGCTGAATGTCACTGACAGTGTTCAGATCCAGTGCAGTCAGCGCCTTGGTAATGTTGCTGCGGACTCTGACTCGGTAATCCCGCTCGGCTTGAGACACCCGAGTTGACTCCCTGCTCTGCTCGTACTGTTCGGACAAACAATCAGGAATTAGTGCCGGTGTTGTGTTTCCTGAATAGCATTGATGGTTTCTATAATTGTGAGTAATGAATTGGTTGAAAAAGTTGCAGACAGTCAGGTTTTGATGCTGAGGCCTCTCCTACCTCATTCAGAACAGTAATAAGAGCCAAGGAGAGCTCCCTGACCCTCTGGGAGTCTCCTTGCTCCAGCAGCTGTTTAAGTCTGCTGTCAGTCAACTCAGCCAGCCAGTGAGGAAGACTACTGTACACAGCTGGTGGATCCGGCAGCACCACTTCAATGGACCTGTGCACAAACAGAGTCATCAATACAGTCGTTTTGCTTTCGACATTTGTCTTATTAGTTCTTAGTACCGCAAATTGACTTAGTTACTTGTTGAGTGCAGTGATTGTTGCTCCCTGAAGGTCCTCCACGGTGATCGAGACAGCTACGCGGTGTCGAGCCGAGCTGAAGCCTGGAGGAAGGAAGGCCGAATGCTCTGGACTGCTTCCTTTATACACGCAGAACTCCTCACAGTAGTCTTCCTTGCAGCGGGTCACCAACAAACTGTAGAGTAAAGGTGTCTCTGAGACGCCCCGATCACTGTAACCTGGAGGGAGGGAGGATAGAGGTTAGGGGTGGGAGCATGATAGTAACGATTATGAACTAACCACATTTTTGGGGGTTATTCATTTGACACAAAATTAAATAACAACTTTTTTATTAATAGTCGTTTTCAAATCCAATCTGAAAACCCACTTGTTCAAGATCGTCTACACACTATAACCACACTGCTCCTTTATTCATGGTTCTATTTAATCTGTAGAATTTTCTTTTAAATTTAGTTTTTAACTATTGCACGGCGTCCTTGAGGGTCTTGAAAGGCACTTCCATATGTAATGATTTTTTATTATTATTTTTGTTATATATATATATATATATATATATATATTTTTTTTTTTTTTTTTTAATGATTTAACAACAAAAACAACCCATTATTTCGGTTTATTATTTGACCCATAGTTAAAGCACTTTTTTTAACAACAAAAGTAGGCCACATTTTGGGGTTATTTATTTAACCCAGAGTAAAATAATCCAACTTTTTTTTAATTTGACAACAAAAGTAACCCAACTTTTTGGGTTATTTATTTGACCCAGAGTTAAATAACCCATTAAAAAAAAAATCAGCTTTTATTTAACAACAAAAATAGCCCAACATTTTGGGTTATTTATTTGACCCACAGTCAAATAATCCAATTTTTAATTTTATTTATATTTAACAACAAAAATAACCCAACTTTTTGGGTTGTTTTATTTGACCCCAAACTAAATAACCCATTTTTTTGTGTTATTTATTTGACCCCAAAAAGTTTAAAAATTCAACTTTTTAGGTTATTTATTTGATCCAGAGTTAAATTACCTAACCTTTGGGTTATTTATTTGACCTAGAGTTAAATAACCTAACTTTTTCGGTTATTTATTTCACCCAAAAAGTTAAGTAATCCAACTTTTTTTAGGTTATTTATTGAACACAAAAGGGAAATAACCCAACTTTTTGGGTTATTTATTAAACACATAAATAACCAAACTTTTGGTTATTTATTCAACCCAGAAAGATGGGCCAAACGTTGAAATCACAAAACAACCCAAATTGTTGCATTGGAACAAAAAAATCTACACAAAACTTTTTATTTCATTTTATAATTTTTTTTGTGGGTAAAACAACCCAATGTTTCGGGTTTTGTTGTGGGTTATTTATTTGACCCATTTGGGGGGGTAAAATTAATAACCCAAAAGCTGGGTTGGTCCCCTCTTTTGACCCAATTTGGGTTATTTTTGACCCAACTGTTTTCATAGTGTAACATGATAAATGTATGTAAAGAATTTACCTGAGCAGTTGAAGTGTACTCTGTCCAGCAGCGTTCGAATGGTCCAACCTCCACCGTCTGCTTCACCATCGTCTCCCCCCGACTCCCCTCCCGCTTTCAGGTCACACTCCCCGCCAGCTGGCGGCATGTTGTGGTGCAACGTGATGGAGGCAGCACCCTCACCATCCAGCGTGTCATCAGTTACGTGCAGGGTGAAAATGTACGAGTCTCCATGGCGAAGGACACCCTGCCGCAGCACCAGGTTCATACAGTCCTTTCCTGTTGTGGTCGAGGACGAGTCCAGGATCAGAGTCTCGTTCTGCAGCGTCATGGCAGTCCATCTCTGAGAAGGACGGAGAAAAATAGGTCGTAATGTCACACTGGATTAAACTGCATTTCCATTGTTACAATTTTGATTATATGCACGCCTGAGACAATGAGTTGGGAGTTCAGCTAAGCCACATAAGCACTTCCAGCTGCTAAATACACGAGTGACTCAGCACATATTTGGTCTTTTCCCAGTGTTTTCCATTTTTAATAAGGATAGAACTTATTCTCTCTGGCTCTACTTATATGATCACAGTCTCACACCCACTCACTAATACCTGCACCAGAAGCGGTGGAATACTCGACAACAGAGGAGATGCCGAATGAGGAGGAAGACGCTGGAAATAATGACCTCACTGTTGTCTGTGTGCAGCAGTGACCTCATCTCACTGAGACAGCCATATTGGTTTGGTGATAGTGTGTGTGTTCCAGTGTGGCTTGTGAGTTTTTACCCCGCGGTGAAAGCCCTGGCAGTTAGTGCAGGTTCCACGGAGGTAGACATAGGAGTTCTGGCTGACTTCGTAAATGGACTGAGCCCTACAGGACACACACTCCAGATATACCATGGGAATGTGTCCACTCTGGACCAGCACCTGTCAACGCACGTACATGCACACACATTTGTGAGCTATATTGGAACAGGTTACCTCAATTTTGTACAAGGCGCACGCTCACAGTTTGTGTGGTGGACTCTGGTGTCATTCCATCTTTGCTGATAGCCAGTTTGAAAGTGTATTTAACATCTGCCTCCAACTCAGAGCCAGATATTCCCAGTACAGGACCGCTTAAGCCCAAGCCGAAGTTCAGGCTGGAGCAATGTTCTGGACCCTGCAACAAGAGATTAGGGTGGAAAATGAGTTCAGTGTTTAGAAAAGTGTACAAGAAATGCATGGGTAATGTATTAGAATGAGAAATATTCAGTACTTCAATAGGCTTTTTTTTGGGATTGTGTATGTGTGTGACGTTTAAATGTAATTGTTAGGGTGGAAATGCAACATGCACAAACCCCCCACCCCCAAACACACATACACACGCGCGCACATGTTTGCATTCTCCTGGCTTTTATATTTCGGTCCAGTGAAAAAAGTGTTGAGTGTGAAAAACACCAAATGAATTCACACTCACTACACAAAAAGACAGAATATTGCAATGTGTTCAGAATCCCTCTACACTTCGTTCGATGCTCAGAACCAGATGACCGATTATATAACTTTTCCACAGCTGTAAATTAATACAAAACGACAGCACATCTTATAAATTTACTGTTAATTTCCCCCCCATGAAACTCCCTTTCCATTAGATTGAAGTCAAATGTGCAGAAGCGTTAAGAACAAAAAATTAGTCACAATGTTAACCTTACACAATATAAGTGGAGCGCATACGTCATTGCTTAAGCGTGCAACATTTTAAGACAATTTTCAAAAGAATGCTTAGATGTGCAATTATGAGTGCTGATTTGAGGAATGACCCTTAACAAGCCCAGTTTAAAAGCTCCAAGAAACGTTAACAGGTACATATTAATGCAAATAAGGCAGTTGATTTGCATAGACAGGAATTGCGGGCTCAGGATGCTGACAGACAGATTGAATGCGTCACCGTTTATTAGGAGTGGGAATCTTTGAATGTCTCACGATTCGATTCAATTCCGATGTTTGGTCCTGCAATTCGATTCAGAATCGATTTACGATTAAATGATTTGATTGACAATGATTTTGCTTCAATCTATAGATGTGCAAGGAATTGTAATGATCTACTCCAGTTTGATGCTAATTAGCGCGCTACTCGCGGCACTTTTATCACTCAAAAGAACGGTTCCACGCTGAAAAAAACCCAAACTTTTATTGGAATAACTTGAATAACTTTTTCCTTCTACTCTCTAATGTGGCTTCAACTTAACAGTGTATTCGACCGCGTGGAACCACACTGCCCCTAAGTGGTCAAATCGGGTACAACATGAACCGCGCTCCAAATAAAGGCACACACAGACAAAGGCAAGACAGTATAAAATAATTTAAACAAAATCGATTTTGGGACATTTAAAATCGATTCTGAATCGTACTAAATGAGAATCGCAATTCTTAGGAGAATCGATTTTTTGGCACACCCCTACTGCTTATGACAGAACATTTGAGGGCGGACATGCCAATGACTACAATAACTGCGCTGCTGCTGCTCACCTCTCCCTCAGGGGATGGATCAAATGCAGAGAAAGAATTCCGCCCCACTTAGGTGGGTGTGACAATCAGTGCCGGTTAGTCAGAATTACTGATCAAGCTTACCCACAACCTTGTCATTCATAATCTCACCTTTGATGTGCTTAGGCAATCCCAACGGTAGTGGAGTAGTGACTGGCTCTCAGGGTCCATATTGGGATCGTAGGACTGCTCTGCACTGAGCTGGAGGTCCTGAGTCCTCGACCACACCCGGTAGGTGCCACCCTCTATGATGGGCATTAGCCTGTGAGAGAACAACAGGAGATACATCTGACATCAAGCTACATGCTTTCTACATCTTAGTTTTTATTTGGTCACTGATAGTCAGAGTAAGCGGCAGTAAGTAATATTATTGATTGACAGGCACATACATTTTCTTGGAAAAGGTTCATTTCAATTCATTTTTACAAATATCAAATGTCATCCACTTTAGTTGTCAAGGAATGTCCAAGCTGTGTATTTTCGTTGCTCTAACATCGGCAGATATCCAACAGATTTGTATCCACATTTTAAAGAGGCCCGATTCACATCTGAGTATCACCGATTATGTACCCTTTTTTTTCTATTTATGCTGCTATGACGAAACATTTTCATTCTTGAGAGCCAATAAATAAATAAATAAAATAAATGAATAAAAGTCAAAATTGTGTGACTGAACCATGCTGTGTAAATCCAACCAAAGATGAGGTCATCTCTGGACTTGGGTTCACACCAATCTACAGTCGTGGTTTTCTCTATTTGTTATTGCGTAACACACATACCGCGGCACGACTTTCAAACGTAGCGATAGACTATACTTGCCAGTCACTTCAGTCTCTCTCTCTCTCTCGCTCCCCTTAAAGAGGCAATAAGCACAACAGCCTTTCTTTCTTTTAGTATTTTAGATGGTAAGTTTAGCTTTCCACAGTTCTGAAATACTTGTAAGTAAAACAAATCATGTATGTTGTCAAGACATTTGACATTTTTACAAGATTGAATTGAATCTTTAATTTTTGAGTTTGAGCATCAAAATTAGGCATAGACTGATTATCGGTCGGGCAGTATTGGACTTAAAAAAAACGGCAATAAAAGATTTATTTAAAACTGTTCATTTTCAGAGTAAAATTTTCAGTTAACTTTATAAGAGATGCTGCTGACCCTGGGGACGCTTAGTCTGCACCTTTTGTGATTGTTTGAAATTATAACAAAGATAAGTAAAAATTTCACATTAGAGATATTAAAATTTTGGGGAAAACTTTATTTACTGGAGAAATTAACACGGGCTATTTACTTAAGTTTTCATTTAAGTTTTTAAAGACACGCTAATGACCCTGGGAACTCCCTGAACTTTTTGTTCGAATTTTAAAACAAATATATGTATTTTCTAAGAATAAAAAAAATTGAACATTTTGCAAATCTGAAAAGTTGTTCAGCAAATTCAAGTTAAGAACTGGAATTTTTTCCACACCAATATTTGTTTCCCTTTTACTGTAAATGAATATCGGCTCCAAACATGGTTATCGCTATGAACAATCGGTATCATCCTTGAAAAAAAACCATATCGGTCTATCTCTGATCAAAATGTAACCTGAAATCATATCCTTGTAATTTTTGAGTGAATTTTGTAGTTACAAAGGTTTGTAGGAATTTTATTCTAAAACATTGTTTCTTGTGTCAAATATTTGTACCCGATCAAAAAGAATTTAAATGTGACAAAATACAATATAATTTTTGAAATTCATATTTTGGTACAACCCACACATGATTGATTATCAATGAAACAAGAAGTGCTATGAAACATGTTTTCACTGACCTTGCGGCCATGACGCTAAGTTGCAGACAGGCTGCTTTCCTCAACGGCACGCCTTCATATGACAGAGAAAACACCAAAGTGTAGTTCCCTGTAGCCAGCGCCATCTTGGGCAACGACAGTTGTAGCCGCCGCACATCCACTTCCACTGGGAGTGGCATTTCTGTATTCGAGGATTGCTGAAGCGGATCAGCCAAGACCCCAGCGGGAAGATGGTGGTCACTATGATCGCAGGACGGCGTTGTGACTACTTGCCACAAGTACTGCGCTCCGTATAAAACACAGCCTTTCAGGTCCACAGTGGCCTCAACAAAAGTGGGCTGAGATCTCCAGATGGCCAGACGTGGAGCTTGAATCACGTGTACGTCTGGTTCCTCGCATTCCAGGACGCTGATGTTGACTTCGACCTGGGCCAAAACCCAGCTCACCAGATTACTACAGTTCACCTGGCAAAGAGTAAACACACCCAGTGAGTATAAATACCAAGCAGACTCTAAACTGTCTAGAGCTATGCACGGCCCCGCCATTGATTCATTAAACATACTTGGACCATGTAGTTTCCTGGATTCTTGTACTCATGGCCCACGGTTGAGGTGTTGGTGTGAACTGGAGTAGAGCCATCATTAAAGTCCCAAAAGCACTCTAGAGGATTCGACCTGGGTGTGACAGAAGCCACCAGCGTGACAGTTTTGTTGACTAAAGTGTCCTGAGGTGTCGCATATAGGACGGCATCCATCAGCAGGTTCTGCACAAGGATGTGCTTGGTGATGTTCTGAGCATGCAATGCATTGAAGGCCTTCAGGTAAATGGTCAATAAACCCGCTTCTTCTGGGATGTAGGCCACCTGGTTTGCGGGATGACACAGAGAGAAAAGTCACACCTCAAGACGTGATGACAGGATTATAATCATGACTATTTCGATGGAACATTTGGTCAATTTGACCTCTTTGCCAATATGTGATGTCTTGTGGAGGTGGTGCAGGTCAAAAGTCCAGAGAAAGCTGACAGGTTTGCCCGTCATGATGCTGGCGGCAAATAATCTCTTCACACCAACGGGGATTGCTGCGCAGCTGCCTTGGATAGACAGTCCACGTACCGGCTCCATCACCTCAACCTGGAGGTGTCGTCTCTTGAAACTTACCTAGGTTGGTACAAAACATCACATACGCATCATTCCATGAAATAAGTTCACAGGGTCTAAACTAGGGATGTCGAAATTAGCGCATTAATAACAGTTAACTTTAGATTTAAGTTTGAGTAATAGTAGTGCTATTTCTGGGTCGTTTGCCGGAAAGGTGCCTCACTAATGACAACGCGCATTCCGTATAAAACTTTAAAAAATTTAAGGCGTATAACGTTGTACAATGGAGTCACAATAACAAAAGTTAGCAATATTAATTATCATAGAAATATATATATTTGTTGTGACTGGGGACTATTTGTAATTTACAATGAACAAAATGGACAAAAGCCAACGTGTTGCTCCCCTTTCGGATAAATTTTGCTCAACAAATGAAACCAAAAAATCTACTGTTCCGGTCAGCAACATCCAACATGAAACTTAATGCCACCTAGTGGCAGAACAATTACCTCACCAAAAATCGATGACTCATTGTTTTACACTCATTTGATCTTGTACAGTATATATTTTCAAATTCAAATAACTTTCTGAATAACTATAAATTACTGTATCAATGGAATTACTATAACATTACTGTATTAATGAACGAAAAGGTACAACCACATTTGTATTAGGTAAACACATTTGTCCACTGATTTGTTATTGAACAAGAGTGTTAAAAACGTGAACAAATATTTAGATGTAAAATGTGTGATTAATTGCCGTTTAATCACGATTAACTCATTTGCTCCCCAAAACGTATAAATACTTCTTTTGGACACTTAATACATGTAAAATAGAACGTATTTATACGTTTTTTATTATTATTTTTTTTTTATGCTAGAGCATACAGAAGGCTTTGATACAGAGAACGGGTGGAGCAATGGCAGTAATTACAAAAACGGCCAGCAGGTGACAGCAGAGTATAAGAGATCAACCAGGGCCATGTTGAGGGACCAACAGATTTCTGAATAATGATGAAACTTAGATATATTCTAATGCTAATTGCTGCAAAACAGAAACAGATAGAAAAATACTTTTTTTCCTGATAAAAGAAGGGACTCTAATCTTTCTTTTGGTAGGTTCCATATTTTTATAGCAATAGAACACAATATTCTGTGGGCCTTGCAAAATCAGTCAAAATCCAGTAAAACAGCGAAGGGAGTTGCTTCAGTGCAAATGGCTGGGAGTGAATTAGTTAATTACAACTAAAAATGTTAATCAACTGACATCCCTAGTCTAAACCCAATGCATCAATTTGGGCAGAAAACAGCATTAAGCTCTAAATATAATGAGGAACTCTTGTAATACATGCCAAGCTTAAAAATTTGTTACCATCTAAAAACCTCACATTGGATCAGAAAACTGAGACTAAAGAGCCATTTTTGCAATGGTGCCATTTTGCACTTACCTGATTGTGAGCAGTGAGGTTGACCATGTAGGTGTCTACCCTGGTGAATACGTGCGCGTAGGTTTGGTTGAGTTGCGGGGTAACAGTGGCATCTCCGCTGATGCTGAGGATCAGGTCAACATCTGAGCCAGCTGCCATAGTAATGGTGAACTCCACCCTCTCACCGACCACTGCGATCTTTTTACTCGCCCGCAACTCCAACCCCTGGATCTTGTCCTGGACAAAGAACTCCTTTGACACCATTTGCTCACTGATATCATTGGTGGCATTCAGAGTGACATTGGCTGTCCTTGGCTCGTGAAACACCACTGATGTGTTCTGTCCCGTTACGGTTGTTCCATCAAGCATCCATGTCCATGTGACGTTGGTCCCTTTCACCACCTCCCCGTAGAGCATGACAGGAACCCCTGTTGCTATGTACCTCTGCTCAGTCACATCGATTGCTGTGAACCCAAGCCCAGAGATGACCTCCTGGACGCTGACCCTCTCAGACACGAATTCAGAATTAATTTCATTGAAGACCTCCACAGCAACCAGATATAGTCCAGGACTAACAAACGTGTGAGTCTTCCAGGGCTCTTTCCACTGCAGCGCATTTCCATTCACAAACCAGCGGTATTGCAGGTCTGAGCCCTCCGAAGTGGAAACTGACAGATTAGTATGAGCGTTGACAGCAACAGGGTTGTTGCTGATCTGCAGATACACTCCTCCGGCTGGCTCTAAAAAGTGGACGGTTCTGTTGACGGACAACTGGCCCAAAAGGTTAGCAGCTCGAAGAATGATAACACACGGCCCCGGTGTGGAGAAATTGACCTCCACGGTCTTGCCACTGATGTTGAATCTTGAGATATTGGGATCTACCTTACTGATGATGCTCCAAGTAAAAGTCATGTTGGTTCCTTCTTTTAAGACCGCATGAAGGTGGAGAACACGGTTCGTAGCAAAGCAGCAACCACCCACTCCTGTGCCTCCACCCATCTCCTCCTCGGGTAAAATTTGGAGCCCTTCCAATTCACGCTGAACAAACAGAAAGATACTAGCTTGGGCCGTCCCAATGTCATTTTCTGCTGTCACGATGATGTTGAACGTGCCAACCGAGCGGAAGGTGTAGTACATGGTGTGGGTCCCTGGAATAGAGGTGCAGCGGTCGCACAAGATCCAAGAAAACCGGACGTCATCACCCTCGGCAAGGTGAGCCTCAAAGTGGACGGAGGCGTTCAGAGGAACATTTATTAGGCTCGCGTTGACGTTTAATCCGCGAATTGGTGAGAGCACAGCAACGGGTAAAATACTGCGATTCCTGCTGACAGAGTTGGCTGCCGTCAGTGTGATGTTGTAGTTTCCAGAGAGGTTGTAGGTGTAGGGAACACTGTGTCCCTCAAAGTGGTTCCCATCTCCAAAGTTCCACGTGTGAGTGACATCAGGAGATGAGAGTGGGGTTGTGAACAAATACGGTTCCCTAAGTGTAAGGTCATTGTGCTTAGTGCCATTATGTAGAATAACAATGGGCCCGATGGCCATCTGAACCTCAACTTGTACACTAGAATTACTTGTGGAGATGTTATTGGAGACAGTTACTGTCACCATGTAGTGACCTGGATTTTTATATGCTGTCAGGACATTCCCGGAGTCTTGAATCAGCAAAGGTTCTTCATCTGTACCCAAGTTCCACCGATAGCTGTAGCTGTACTCTGGCTCAACCCTGACCTGCAACCGAATCACTTCTCCGACAGCATAGTGTGTTTTCTCCAGGGTCAGGTTGATGCTGGTTAAGGCTGGCTCTACACACACCCTTTTGAAGAAGTTTGCCCTGGAGGCCTTATTGATCCCGCTAGAAAGATTAAGAGAAAGGTGGTAGTTCCCGCTCGTCTTGTAGGTGTGCGAGACTCTGGGGTTCCCGAGGTGTGCCTCGTTAGGGCTTCCATCTCCAAAGCTCCATTCAAAAAGGCTGGCTGAAACATTGCCAGACACCCATGTATCAAAGTTGATGGGGGTCCTTTCTTGGACACATCCGGAAGGTTCTATACTGATAACTTGGAACACGTAGACCTGAACTGTGAGGAGTGTCCAGCCAGAGCTCACAGCATTTGCAGCTGTCACGTTCACTGTGTAGTTGCCATCTTTAGCATAGCTGTATGACACCTGCGGTTCTGATGTTGTGTAACTCCTGCCATCGCCCATCGAGAATGTCCATGTGATGTTATTACCTGCTGCAAGGTGTGCTTTCACTATAGTAGGAGTGTGAAGTTCTGAAGGAGAGGAGCTTTCGGCTGTCAACTCTTCTATCTCCTCAAATACAAACATCTCGGCACAGGCCATGGTATAGCTGATGGTGTTATTTACAGACACACAGGCATTAAAGGCACCACTGCGTGTGTACGTGTGTGCCACTCGCCGACCTTGACAGTGAGCAGAGTCATCTCCAAAGTTCCAGACATAATGAATGCCGTAGGGTGAGGGCAACGGGTGAGCTTCAAAATCCGCTGATTTGCTAGCAAGGAGAAGTCGTGGCTCTGTTTGTATTTCCACGCGAGTGAGGATGCTGTAGACGCTCATGTTAATGCTCTGACTTTTGTTCTCATAGCGATTGGACACTGAGACCAGGGCAGTGTAGATTCCTGGAGAGACAAAGTAAAAGAATAGATTGAAAATAAAATAGAGATGAAAGAAAAAGCCTTCAAAAATTATCTCGATCTGAAAGATGGATATCAAGTACCTGGCTGGGAGTAGATATATGTGATATTGTTGCTTAGGAGGACCTGATTGGGGGAGTCTGGGTGAAGAAGGGATGGTCCATAGGGGGGCTTAAATTCAAACTCCTTATATCCCCCATCACCGAAAGACCATCTGCAGCAGAGAAAACATGAAGCAATTAAAATCTGGACCTGAAAATTAAAGAGGTAACTGATGAAATGTGTGCCTTGATGACCATATCCATCAACACACACACGGTCAAATGCTGACTGGAAATTAGGAATTGTCTCTGACGAGCCAGTGGAGAGATGTGGAGGAGTGGAAATTCAATAAGTCTCATTAGACCAAGACTGGTAAGAGTTGTGAGAGGAAAAAAGAAAGACAAGCCCACAGTCAGGACGGTGGTTATGTGAAGCCGGAGCAAAGTAGATGTGGAAAAAGTGGCAGAAACCAGAGAAACTGTACAGGGAAAAGAGCAGAGTAGAAGGGAAACTTTGAGTCAGCAATCTACTCTAACCACATGGTTATAAATCTAAAGTTGGGAGAAAGAGAAGAAAAAAAGAGGAAAGAGGAAAGCAAATACAAAAGGAGGAAAAATGAACAGTGTAAAAAGGAGTGGCAGTCACATATTGCTACATGTATTATATAAAAATCTAATAAGAAAATATCCACTTTTCCATTTTCTCTCTGTTCATACCGAAAGGTAGCCAACACAGACATATCCACGAGCACAGAAGCAGTGAGTGTCTGCGTGGAGCCTTGAGGGACCACATCTGGAACGCCCCTCACTGTGAGGTTGGTCATGGGCTGCAGACGGTCCACAGTAACATTGAAATGCTCTGTGAGGCTGCTGATATGGTTCATAGCCGTCACCTGGAAGAGATGCCAGTGCCCCAGTTACAAAATGCATCAGGGCAGCGGAGGCAGATTCAAATGAACGCAATCTCATACCCTCAGAGCCAAACTCATGTGCGGACAATACGTGAAGAGAGAATAATGTAAATAGTGCAACCCACGTAAAGTCATGGTTCGGCATTTACAAATGTCCCCATTTGTAAAAATGTTGAGGTCAAGGAACTATGTGAGTTGATTGAGGCTTCGTTTAGACAAAAGTAGCCCTTTGCTGGCATCTTGTAGCAATTATAAACCTTTTAGGGAGGGCATCAATTACTCACAGATTTGCAGAAGGGCTCGGTCCCTATTTAAATAGCGTAGGGAACACTACTGCAAACTACTACCACTTAAATGATTAACTTGTCCAATCAGTTTTTAAAAATTAATAACTCTTCATTTTACAACCCAACTGGGCAAGAGATTACCATAATTTTTTAAGAAACTGCATGTGGAGGCTTTTATTGCTTTGAGATATTGGATAACAATTAGAAAAGTAATTTGGTCATTTACAGGAACTTCACATGAATTCCATCAGGCAGCGAGTATACTTTGAAGAGTTGGATGCTGTTGTTATTATTGCTAGCGTTAGCCAAGCAATCAGAAGTTAGCATGGGTGGGGTCGGACCTTGCCCAGATCACCATTTATTTGTGGATGAAGAAATTTACAGTAGTTTAGCTTTAGCGTTACCGTCCACTTGCATTAGGAGCATGTATGGCAGTGATGCACCACTTCCAGTAGATGGTGCTGTGGTGAATAAAAGCATGTCATTTTAGTAATCTATATTGGATCTGATTAGCGCATACCAGCGTAGCTGACCTTGTGGCTAATGAGAGCATATGGACAGTTTGGGTGTATTGGATTCATGTGAACCTTGAACATGCAAAGGAAACTCACTGTGAGCTTGTAGATGGCCGCATGCTGGTAGATCACATTGAGCACAGTGTTGTAATACGTAAAGTAGGGCTTGTCATCAACAGTCCATTTGAATGTGGGATTGGAGCCTTCTAGCACGGATGCGGTGTAACTCTAACACATAAATAAGTAGAAATGTTTTTTTTTTTTATATTTATATATATAAGAGCAGGGCAATAAAAAGCTAATTGATTACCATATTCACATGAACTACAAAGTAGCAGTAAAGATAAAAAATAAAAAACTCACCACAACTGACTCCATCAGCACCCTATGAGCAGGGTAGGGCTGGACCACTAGTCCTCTCAGTGGTTCTTCCAGGTGAACAGTCACAATCAAGATGGATTCTGTCAGATTATTATAGGCTTGCAACTCCACCTGAATTACACCCCCTTGCTCCTCTGCCAGTAAGCTTAGATCCAGTACTGCATACAGGCTTGGTTCTGTGACCTCCGTCCCTGAGCGCGACCTGGGCTTGCACAGCGTGGGGCTGGCTAAAAAATTCGAAGGACAGTTTGGCTGAAAGGTAACACTGTGATTAGTTCCTCGTTGAGATACCCTTGTGGAGTATCGGGACTGGACATGGAGTAGCACGTGAGTGTTGTTGGACTGCAGGTAGAGGCTGCCATTCCAGAGAGGTGGGTGTAAAATGTTTAAACCCAAAGGAGGAACCACATGTAATGGGCATGATGCTGAAGATGGATATGAGGGTTCAGCAGAGGTCACCTGGAATAAAGTCAACAACTGTTTCACTTATTGCAGAGCTTACTACAAAAGGATGCTTAAACCAATATAGCATTCCAATTTTAAGTTTAACACTGTTATGAGTCAAAGTAGATATTCTTGGGTTGATATGGGTCAAATGCTTGCTGGGATCTGGCATGGTTTTACATCATACCTGCAGGGTGTACAGTCCAGGCTGGGACAGGCCGGCAGACAGCTGTGCTCCCTGCAGCGGGATCTCGCTGTGTCCCACATAGAGCACTCTGATGGGGCACACAACTTCCTCCAGCCAGTCTCCCTCACCAGCCTCCAGCAGTGGGTCCAAGTCAAGATGGGGTCGAGGGTCAACACTATGGCCAGCTGAACCGTCTGCTGACTCTCTGCTAGTGTTAATTAAGATCCACTCGGAACGGTTGAGGGCTAAGACAGACTGTGGCCACAGTGAGGTTGGAGAGGACTGGCAGCGAAGGAGGGAGGCGGGGCCAGCATCGTGTTGAAGGCCAATGACGTCACCGGCGGAAACCAAGAGGTCTTCTAACTCCTCTTGTACCTGAGCAAAGCAGGGTTAGGAGAGTGAATGCTAATGGAGGATACACATCATTTCCCAACCTTCATTGAGCTAAAACATCTAAAAAATGTCACGGAACACCGCCAGACAAAAATATTAACATTATATTCTCGTCTCAGTATACTCATTGACTATCATAGTGGGCCTGTTTAATTGAACACAAAGCTGATATACTCACATTTTGCCACTTGCCGTCAACTGAAAATGACATCACAGTTACTCTGGACTTAAGTAACAACTAATTACAGCTCACCTGGCCATGTAATTTGGTCATGAATCATGTGATGTTCGAAAGCTGAGCCATGATTGGTTGTAACCTGAGCCCAGAGCAACCTTGATGTCATTTTCAGTCGACAGCAATTGGCAAAATGGCCGCCCCCCAAGATAGATACAAGCAGGTGGATTTTGCTACTTAATTTGTATTTCACAAACGCAGTATTGAAGTGGAAGTCAACCTTAAACGTTTCTTGACAATAATATGTTAATTATATGTTATGTTATATGTGATCTCACTATTCTAAACATGACAATCTGATTAATATTACATTTGTGGAATATGAGTTATGAAGCAAAATCCAGTCGTTTTTATCCATCTCAGGGGGCGGCCATTTTGCTACTAGCTGTCGAATGAAAATTACATCAATGTTGCTAAGGTCTCAGGTAACAACCAATCACAGCTCACCTGTTGTCTGAAGCAGCATCACAGCTCAGCTTCAGAAAACAGGTGAGCTGTGATTGGTCATTGCCTGAGACCTGAGCAACATTGATGTCATTTTCACTCAATAACAAGTGGCAAAATGGCGGCCCCCTGAGATGGATAAAAACGGCTGGATTTTGCTTCATAACTCATATTCCACAAATGTAATATTAATCAGATTGTCTTGTTTAGAATAGTGAGATCACATATAAAACACAATTGTCGAAATAATTTTGGGGGTTGACTTCCCCTTTAATCAAAATACTGTGTTTAGACTAATTGGGCTGCATAATGCATTAATATAAAGAACATTTGGGGGTTGACTTCCCCTTTAACATACATAAATGGCATTGACTATGGAATTTTTTTTCTGAAAACATTACCTGCACAACAGTATTTCTAATTTATGGAAAATATTAATTATATTTGTATTATTTGCAATGGTTAACATTGATTCAAAGTAATACCAAATCAAAGGTTGAAAAGTGGAAAGGATTGTGTTCGAGTTCTGAGGGTTGACTACATTAAAAGCTAAACTCATCTCCAGTTTTTGCAGCGGAATGGCAAACAGCCGCAAACCCTTAGATGTTTATCCAATCTGCCCGTAAACAATGTCAAATTAAATCTGGAAGTTGTTAACTATTTCCATTTGAAAAATTTCACATCCAAAGACAATCACTGAAAATGCTGACTATGACTAGATAATGCTCTCTCACCAGAACATTTGCAGCTGGTCCTGCAGGCAGTGTGAAGGCCACCTCATCCTGTAGGGTATATCGAGGCCTCAGGGCACCAGGTGGAAGATGGTGAGCTTGGGTACAATTAGGACAGGAAGATGGCTGACAAGGACTAGAGAGGTCCATGCATCGGTGCTGGAATGGACACCACTGTTGAAGTCGGGGGCAAGAAGGTGGATCAGCGTCCCTGGAGGCATCTGGGACACATATTGCCACTGGTGCGCAAACTGGACCATGACAGCCTAAAGCAGAAAGAACATCATTTATTTTAGATCACTCACAAAATGTATTACAAAATATACACTCACTGGACTTTTTATGAGTTGGGTCATATTAAATGAGATACAATATAAGATGTATTGCGAAATACTGAATTTATGGAGATGATAATATTGACACTGTCAAAAAGGTTATTAATGCAACAATAGGAGCATTTCCACCAGTGCTATATTAATATTATTATTATATTTGCTTGACCCCTGCAAGGCTAAGCGTCGCTGAACAGTAGTTGCCACACGTGTGTGCATGCGTGTGGACACTGTTTTTGTTAAGGTGTGAGCGCAGGTGTGTTTCTTAGCGTCTGCTGATGCACAGCAGGAATGTTGAGCTGTATTTTATGGGTCATTTGTGGGCGAGACTCACCGGGCAGGAGCAGGTGCAGGCCGGGATAATAACATTGGGGTCGGTATATCTGGAATCGGATGTGGATGCGTGAGCTACGCTCCTGCATGACAAACTCAAGGGAGGACAGACGACCCGGTTGAACAAAGCTCAGTGCCGGGAACAGCATTAACTAAAGGAGGAACATAACAAATTAGAAACATGTCAGAAAGAAGATTCTGATTTAAGAGACACAATTGGAGTCGAACAAGCTGATATTTCTCCTCACCTCGATGCCATTATTGGCTGTTTGTGCAGTAGAGAATGAAGCAACATGCGCGAGAAGCAATGAATTATGGGAGGGAAACACTGCCAGACCAACCATGTAGATCCCTGCATCTGGAACTTGTACTATTAGAGGGGAAAAATAAAAACAAAGAAAATAAGATGATAAAAAGCATTCCAAGACCCCACAAAAACTAAACATGTACAGTATTTCAATCTAGACATAATTTTGGACTTCGTTTATGGAGGACCCAGAATGCCAAAATGAAAAATAAATTAAAAATTAAATGTCAAAATTAAAATGGGTATAAAAAATATAATTCGAAAATTAAATAAAAAAATAAATATAAATGGAAATAAAAACACAAACATATTTATTTATCTATTTATTTATATTTTTTGTTGTTGTTTTAATGTGTTTATTCTTTATTTTGGTCAAATTCTTCCATACCATTGGCCATCTAAGCCATCTCAGGTACTGTTATAAACAAGCAAACATTTGTATCCATCATTCCAGTGTGTAATAACAACTTTCATGTGTTGATGTACTGTCCATCTGAAAACATACCTTGAGGGCTATACTGACAAACAAATGCCCGCTTGGTGTTGCATGGGTGCAAACTGGTCTGAGCCCGCTGATCAAGGGACACACAAAAGTTGCCACGGGAGATGGAAAAACGAGGTGCCATGCCTTCCTCTCCATTCTGGGCCTCAGAGCCGTTGACCCAGCGCAGCGTGCCCGGGGAAGTGACATCGCTCAATCCAAGCCACACTCCTCGTTCCCTGATGAGGCAAAAGACAGGTTACATGCTGATTAACGCATCAAATGTTTAGTTCCCAGCATTGCGGTCACCTCAAAATGTTAAACACACAGGAGAAGTTTCATGTGAAATGAACAGCTCTTTTGACACGACTTTCAGACACAGGGACATGCTGATAGATTAGAGAAAAATTGCAATCACCAAATTGTGCCACTTTGTGTGCAATCAGTACGGACAGTGCTGAGAGCAGTGCTTGACAGACAGTGTGCTTTGATACGGGTCCTCTGGGATGTCTTACTCTGTCCTTGCTCTTGGACACGTGATTTGAATTTTTGATTTTTCACATCACTAATGAACTCTCTAATCCATTTGACTGTATAACTGAAAACAAAATACTCTTCGACACAAAAAGAAAAAATCCAAGTCACAAGTTGTTAAACTAAATGTATTTTAGTTTAGTGTTTTGTTAATATAGCCTTGAGAAATACATTCTTCCGCCATTTCCTTTCATTTGTATTTTGTCCACTTGTCACATCTGTGAAAACGACGTCTAAAGCGGACGGGGGTTCAAATACAAGCAAATAAAACTTGAAACACGGACTCGGGCGAAAAACAACATAAAGAGGGACAAAAATAAGTTTCTTATGTAAGCAAGGGTGGGCGGCATGACAAACGAGGAGGCTGGGTGTGGAGAAACTCATTACAGCAGCTTTTTTCTCTTTCTTCCACAAGCTGCAACAATCCACAAACACACACACACACACACACACACACACACACAAAGTCTCTTCTTCATAGGGTGTCAAAGTTACCATGCAGCTGTGCTTTTCCAGATGTGTTGTTCTTGACCTTCAAAGCTAAACACCGAACTTATGGTCTCAAATGTAACAAGATGAATTCAGTGTAGCTCACCTGATATAAATCACCTCATATAAACTAAATTCAAAACACATATAGTAAATGTACATTTGGTTACGTCATCAAAATGTTTCACCATCCTGTCACATAATTTCTTTAAAAAAGAAAGGCTATATAATGAATTGGGGGGGGGGGGGGGGAGACAGCACTAAAAGAAATTGTTGATAAGAGAGGGAAGGTTAGATCACTACTAGTTATAAATATTTTGGATATTTCAAGTGGTTGGTTGAAATGTGCTTTGATAGTTATTTTTCATATTTGATATTTCTATATATAAGAATGACATGGCAACAGGTTTCTTTCATGTCGCAGATGTTCTAACAACCTCAAGTTTATTCTGGTTTCTATTTTTACAAAATACTTTGCACTATACATATTTATTTGTATGCTTGATGTGCCATATTCACTGCAACTGTTACTTTACACTGGAAAAAAAAATCACTTATTTTATGTTCATATTGACTAGTGTGTTTATTTAACTTCTTAATAATTGCCAAGATGGCCTTGTTGGCACGGGTAGTGGTGATGTTCCCATCAAAGGTCATGGATATCAAGGACAAGCTAGCTTATTACATTAGCTTAGCATTGCCGTAAGCACGCAGTTCAAAGAAGCGTGCCATATCTGCCCACTTATATCTTTGTCTGTTTTTTACCCAGGTGCTAGTCATGTACACTGACGTGTCTCAAACATGCTATTTTTGGTAGAGCACACAGTTGATTATTTTTTGGGGGTAAAACCCTTTTCTATGGCCTCTAATCGTAGCAGAGATGGAAAAAAGGAAGCGCTAATATTGTGGATCATGATCCAACCAGATTTGCTTTTTGCTTTGATTGGAGGTGAATGTCTTCACGACCACACAAACCGCCCCTTTTTTTAATGTTATCATTAAGATGGCGATTTAAGTATGAGTTGTATTTAAAATGTAAAAAATGTGCAATCCTTTATATTGTGTGTATAGATTTACAGCACACTATACAGTACAGTTATAGTTCTACAGTATGTGCCCATCCTGTTTTATTGTTGGGCTTGAAATTGATATGTTGCAATGATACAGATATTTGCATAAGGTAAGCACAATAATCCACTCAGGTTGATAAGAGTATTAAAAACGTGAAAAATACATTTCATTGTACATTTAGAACAGTTTACTAAGGAGTTGGAGAGTAGCCACAGTTGTAGAATAGATTTAGTACAGAATGGCACGTTGCAAAATTAATTACATTACATCTTTAGACTGAACTCTAGCCACAAGCTATGGCCATTTTGCCTCAGTCTAATAAACACCAAGACCTACACCACATCCAATTCCAAAAGAGATCCCAAAGATAACACTTACACACTTAATCTAGAGAGAAACACTCACTGTGTGACTTTATCAGCCAGCAGGTTGCGCAGCGTGTCACCTCTGACTATTGCCAGATCCCCGCCGCGATCTAAACATTGTTGGTGAGCATCAGTCCAGCTCATCTCTGCCGAAACAATCTGGAAACAGCATGAGGACTCGATATGGTAGACCCCATCTTTTGGACAGTGAGGAGAGGCTGGCAAAAGAAATAAAAAACAACAACATTTTTGACAAACTATAACCAGCAAAAGACGTACCCTTCTCCAAAACTAAGGTAACAGTAAACCCATTTCCATTATACTTACTTCAGACAGAAAACATTTGGGATTTGACATAAAATGTTTACTGTCAGACAAGAGAATATTTCAACTTTTAATTTCCATATATCATATATTGCACATCTGGATCTAATACAGAACTTAGAAGACAGTATTATTTGTAAGTTTGCCAGTTTTGTTTTGCTTGGGTACCCCAGAGTAACAGAGAGACTGTCAAGTGTCAACCTGTCTATATGTATCAGCCCTGGTGAGCAGTCCATAGACTCTGAAATAAACTATACATACAAAAATACATCTGACCAATAGCCAAAGCTCACGTTGTACATTTTTGGACTAGGTTACTTCCAACAGGCCAATAACATGACATAAAGGTGTTGTGTGGCAGAACAAACTCTCAGTGCTGTCTATTCTGTTCTCTAAAGTCTCCTGCCATGCATCTATAATTTCATCTAAAGATCCTTCTGTGGTCCAAACATACATTTTTAACATACAGTGCTGTAAAAATGTGTTGGATTTGATGGAGTGTTTCTTCCTCACCTTTCGCAACCTGCACATCATTTTTTGTGATCTCCCAGTCTACATTTAGGCCAAGAGCTCCCCAGCTGACAAGTATGATTTCCAGGCTCCCATTGACCACCGTAAGAGGTGGGCAGTGCAGCTCCAGTTTAGGAGGAAACGCCACAGTCGCGTCTCTACGTGCAGACACCTAAACACATAGAAATGTATAATGAAAATGAAATGTTACCTTTATTACAGCATCAACAAAAAGAAAATCTCAGTGGTGTCCCTCTCACCTCCTTGTGTCCAGCCCAGGCTGTCAAACTGACCACATACTTTCCTGGAAGTCCGTATTTGTGCGTCGCCATGGTGACTTCTGTTGCTGAAGTGTTGACACGAGGTGAAAGGTCCCCAAAATCCCAGGACAACGTTACTGGCATGACGGAGGAGGAAGCTGAGAGATTGATGTTGTTGTGAACGCTTTGCACTGGGAGGACATTCAGCGCGATTGAGAAGTCTATTGCAAATACATCTTGGGCTAGAGTCCACCCACATTCCTGTAACCCACATGAAGAACCAGAGCAGAGACATTAGAAGGACAGTACTGCAATTACGATTGCAAATAAAAATGTAGTTGTATAAAATTTTTGATCCAGTCAGAAAAATATTGGTTAGAATGGGGTGTCAAACATGCCGCAAGGAGGTTTAATACTGCCCCCCGAGACGATTTTGTAAAGTAAAAAAATATATGTAATGTCGGACCACTTAATCAGCAATCAACAATCAAAACATATAAATTCATAATTTCACAAGCATTCCTCAGATAAGCAATGCAACTTGTACAGTTCCGGTTTGTTTAAAAAAAAATTTTTTTTATCATAGACCGACATAAACGTGTTAAATATTACACAAATTCAATAACTGGTAACACAAATACATATGACAAGGATTCATGCTCTTATAACTTCATTAACTGCGCCGCACAATACATTCTGGGAACAATATATATGCAAAACAGGTCGATTTAACACGTCCGGACTCCGGAATTCATTTCATTCATTCATTCATTATTTGCATTTGTGTTATGTTTTGGAACAATATGATTACAGTTGAGCTCCAGAGTGTATGGAGAACCAAAAATGCCCAATAAATACATAATTAAAAGTGAAAATAAAAAGAATATAAAAATATAATTAAAATATTTGATTAAAAAAATTATTTAAAAGAATATATAACTGTAAAAAAAAAAACATAAATAAAAAAATAAAAAAACGGAGACAAACTAAATAAAAAAATACTGTACTGTAATATAAAAATAAATGTGGAAATAAATACACAAATAAATATATGAATGCATTTAAATATCAATAAATAAATAAAAAGGCTCTACTCTCATATTTATTTATTTCATGCTGCAGATGCTGTTATTCAAATGAATGCCTGGGGTTCGGGGGTGTCGGCCGCCCTCCGGTGCCCCCATCTCCCCCTTCTGCCCCCGGTGTTCCGTCCTTCCACACGGCGGGGGGTGGGGTGGGCGCGGCTGCCCTCTCCGCTCCGCTGCCCGGCCCCTCTTCGGCGCCGGTGCCTGGGTGCGGGTGGTCCCCGGGGGCTGGGGGTCGGGGGTTGGGGGGCTGCCGGTTGGTCGGGGTGGGGTCGGGGGGGGGCGGCTTTGTTGGGGGGGGGGGGGCGGTGGTGGGGGTTGCGGGGTGGGGGGTGCTGGGGGTGGGGGGTGTCTGGGGGATTGGGGGCATGGGGGCGGCTGGGGCTGGGTTGGGGTGGGTGGCGGGGGTGGATGGGGGGCGGGGGGTTGTGGGGGGGCGGGGGTTGGGGGCCGGTGGGGTGCCTGGTGGGCCTGCAGTGCCCCGTCCTGCTGCGTTGGGCCGGGGGCGCGGGCCGGGTTGGGGCGGGGGGCGCTCCTGCTCCTGGGTTTGCTCTCCGGCCGGTGGCCCTGGTGGGGCCCGGGGGTCGTCCTTTGGCGCTGCCGCGGCCTGGGGGGCCCTGAGGTGTTGCGCTTGCTCTGTTCCGGCGGGGGTCGACGGCTCCCCTCTTTGGTGGAGATTTTCATGCATGCCAGATCCACCACACCAGCATCTACCGAAACTCAGACACAATCTGTTTCCTCCTCAGGTTATTGAATCGGTGGAGGCTGGTGTCTCGGATCTCACGCGGCTTCGTCTGTCCTTCCTTCCTTTTCTCGGTCTCTCCGTTGGTCTCTTGAGGCCTCCCTGATTTTATGTTTTTTGGATTTGTTGGGGTCTGGATGTTTCTTGGGCTGGGGAGGAGTTCTGGTGGGGGGTGTCTGGTCGGTGCTGGATTTCACCTTCCTTGGTTTTCTTCGGTCCCCTCGGGTCTCCTGGTGTTCGATTTAGGTGAACGGTATGAGATTTTTTTTTTCTAATAGGTTTTCTGGTGAGCTAACAAACACACGCACGCACGCACGCACGCACGCACACACACATACTCACCCACACACACAAAAAAAAAAAAATGTATGTATGTATGTATGTATATATGTATATATGTATGTATATATGTGTATATATATATATATATATATATTTAAAAAAAAAAAAAAAAAAAAAAGAGCAATGATGATGACATTTCCGAATGAACAATACTGAGCTCTATAAAAAAAAAGAAAAAAAAAAACAAAAAAACAAAAAAAAAAAAACAAATGAGAGGGCGGTCCTAAGCGTGCCTTGGGTTGGACTCCGCCGTTGCAATATGCCTTTCGATGGTAGAGTATGTTGGTCAGCAAACAAGTCTCGCAGGCAACTGTATTTATTTCCTCATTTATTTTGACTTATTTATTTTTGTTTATCTCGTTTTTATTTTTGTATTTATTTGTACTTTTATTCATTTATCTATTTACTGTATATTTTTTTTTTTCAATTTAGATTTATTTTTGTAGAAAAAATTTTAATCATATTTTTTCATATGCGTTTTTATTTTCACTTTTATTTATTTATTTTTTATCGTGGCATTTTTGTTCCTCCATAATAATGAGCCAGAGAGGAGAACACACTGAGGCTACATTGCTTTTTGGTGTCAATATGTACCTTCATGACACTGGGGTTGGTACATGCAGCAGAACACTGAGATTCACTGATCAAGTTGGGCTCAGAGTTTGTACTACAGAGACACTCCTGACTCGCGCCCAGGCCGCCATAGCGTTGCAACGCAGCGAAGCACATGCTGTTACACTGTTCACGCGTGAAGTTCCCCGGCGTGTAGGACGAGAAGATGACAAGCTCGCGGCGTCCCCCTCCTCCACTACTGTTGTCCTCAAGACAAGCAGCGTAATTCAAACCTGGAAAAAGACAAGGCATTGAACACTTTGGGCACTATTTTCGTGCCTAGCTCAAGTCTAGCGCAAAGCTCTGTCTAATTGTATGCATGGGTGGGTTTTTCTTTCCTATGGTATTTTGTTACACTAGATGAACTGCGATATAGCAGGGGACACTGTAATGAGTTTAAACGAGTGGGAGTGCCAGCTGAGCAGTAGTCGCAATCAAAATCCATCAGTTGCCTTCATATATTTTATATGCTAATGAAGTTAAATCCTTCAAAAACAAACATACATTTGGCTTGAAAAGAAAGACAGGAAGCTTGTATTTAGTGCTTAGCTCTGTAAGTGCTGCGTCTTGTATTTTTGAGTGTTTCGTACCGCAGGTGAGCTCTCTGACTTTGAGCAGAGGTTGGTGACGAAGCTCAGGAGGTTGGTTGCAGAGCATGGCATCAGGCCGACGAACTTGAACCCCTTTCTCCTGGAGCCAGTTGACCAAGTGGAAGAGCTTGCAGTCACACTCGAAGGGGTTACTACTTAGGTCACTGTATGAAAAAAGACATGTGCACAGAAGAATGACAAGATATTATAATAACTTATCATGCCACTTGAAATAATGGAAAACGGGCTGTTGTCTAATTGTGAGGTGGGAAGGCCACAGCGATTAAATTCTATTTCAAGAAAGGTTGTGATAATCAATGTCTAAGCTGTTAATCATGGCAAGAATGATGCCCTGGAAAGCGGGCGTGTGTGATTACAGGTACTGTATATGGTTTGTCACTGTCCAACAAAAAACCCCTCAAGGCTCTAAATAACTATTTGGGGGGGGGGGGGGGGGGGGGTCGGGCAGTTTTGCCAATCAATGGCCTCATTTTAGGAGAAGCTTTCTAATTTTGAGGTGCATTTTACGCAGGTTAATTCCAGGGACCTGAATCAAGGGTTTTATCAAACACTAAAAATATGACAATATAAAAAATAAACAATTTTTTTTCTTTTGTATGAAATCAACAGTTTTTTATTTCTTTAATTCACATTGTGCATAGCGACAAAGTGTATTGTCTTTTCTAGTAGAAACATTTTCATTGGGGCAATTTACACAATTTAAACACAAATTTAAATTTCAGGTTAAAGTTAGTATTTATGAATACAGGCACGATGTAGCAGACCTCAAAGACTCTATAGTGAAAACAAATAAATAACATACAGTAAGTGATATTAAGAATATTTTACACACATTATAATATACATTAATATGCTTTAAGCTAATAGGTAACTGTTCCGGCTGACGTACGGCGTAGCATACTTTAATTCATTTCTGGTTTCAGATTTTTTTGCTGTTCAAAGATGGATGTGCTCCGCTTTAACGAGGTTCCAGACAAACCTTTGTGAAAAATTAGTGTACTCAATCACCCAACCACTTAATTACGATTACAAGTCAATCTTAGGTTAGCTTAGCAATTAGCAATGGCTTGTCCGACTTTCCTTGTCATTCCTTTGTGAGAACGATGCATGTCACAAGTGTAGCTTATTCGCTGCCATGGAGGCAATTATAACGGACATAGGACAGATGTGTTTAGCTGCGCTAGTAGCCAGCTGAAGCTCATTGCTAGCTAGCTGTACGTACTGCTACATTTAAAGTTGCCATTAGACACAAATTCAATGATTTTGATTATGTGTACATTTCTGAGTGACACAGCTGGATTAGAAATACATGTGGGGTAGTATAACAGAATTGCGGCCTACTTACATTAGCGTTAAATTGCACAGGTCGTCACATATTCTTTCTTCTATCTTGGTGATTTGGTTGTTGCTCAAATCACTGTCGGAAACAAAGCAGACAATCACTGTTGACATCGGGAATAAAAATATGACCATCTTCTCATCTTCACTTCCAGCTATTCATTTTCAAAAAAGACAATCCTTTAAGTGTAACAGTGTCATCAATTTTAAAGCCTTTTGACTGATTTTTAAGACCTTTTGACTGATTTTTAAGACCTTTTGACTGATTTTTAAGACCCACAAAATATTTTGTTCTAGGCTACTGTACATAAAATATACAAAACAAAAAGTCTCACTTCTTTCCCCAGGAAAAAAAAACGTTTGATTCTACCTTTTCCTTTTTCTAACAATCAGAATTTGGTACATCGGTAAGTTTTTTTTTTTAAATCTGCCGCTTTGCCCAATATCCGGAGAACATATCAAGCAGAACAGCGACTTTGCTGCTATTACTTTTGCTTGGCTCTCCAGATGTAAGTGGCTGTTCACTTGACGGCCTTGTCATATTTCCAAGATTGTTGTTGTACCTTTTTCATTTATTACATACACATACTTCTGCTAACTACCATAACACATATCTCTGTGAATTCTATACATTCCCCGTTCAAGTGTATGCTTCAGATTGTTCGACTTAAAAGTCTATTGACTGACACGCGTCCTCCTCACTGTAAGCAGTTGGTTTACAGCGGTAATGTTAAATTTAAAACGCTGCACCGCTACCATCAGCTGTCAGTTTGGCTAATTAACACTCCTCAAGAACTTGCAATTTAAAGGGGAACAGAATAGAACCCCTATTAACAGCTCACTATGAAAAAAAAACCTGATCAAACGACATTACTCATACTTGGCACTGAATGTTTTGATTCTATTTTGGCATTGAGCGTTAAAAGGATGGTGTGTGTTTAGCGCCATCTAGTGGTGAACTAATCATTTATTTAAAAACCCACTATTAGTTTCAATAATATGCAAAAAGAATATGTTCTAACACATTAATGTACATTTTTGTTTAAATCATTCACTCCCAGCCATTTTCACTGAAGCAATCTCCTTCACTCCCGGCTGTTTTACTGGATTTTGACTGATTTTGAAAGGGCCACAGAATATTGTTTTCTATTGCTATAAAAACATGGAACCAACCAAAAGAAAGATTAAAGTCTCTTCTTTCATCAGGACAAAAGAACATTTGTATCTGTTTCCGTTTTGCAGCAATTAGCATTAGAATATAGCCAAGTTTCATCATTATTCATAAATCTATTTAGAAATGTGAATAAAATAGCTTTTTTTTTCAACATGGCCCTGATTCATCTCTTTTGCACTGCTGCCACCTGCTGGCCGTTTGTGTAATAACTACAATTTCTTTAACCGTTGTTTGCAGTTGAGAGGCTGCATCAAAGCCTTCTGTATACTCTAGCAAAAAAAAAAAAACATAGAAAATTTATAAATACATCTTTCGGACATCTAGAACATTTAAAATTGAACGTACTTATACGTTTTTGAGAGCAAATGCGTTAGTTAATATAATCGGAAGTCTAGTATTCTCTAATTATATCTGCTTTGCTCTTGCGAGCTTCTGCTAGCTTATCCCGCTAGACACGCTTGTTAGCCAATCCAGCTAGTTCTTGCTAGCTGCTCTCTGTTACCTCCTGCTTGCTCACTCACTCCAAATAATAACTGGTAGTAATTGTTGGTAGGCTTGCTAAGCGTGGTCTGTCGGAGGTGTCTGTGCTTCATAATCTTTGCTTTCTATTAGTTTACCACTAGATGGCACTAGATTCTAGGACCGTGAAATATTTGCAAAGCGCACAAAGCAGGTCATTTAGTCTGATGAATTGATTATTTATTTATTTATTTCTCATTTTGTTTAGCCTTCTGACTGTTGCCCAGCGTGCGCTGCTTTAGCTGCTGTTTCACTACTGCCGATCCATCTGTCTTCTTTTTAATTCTCTGCCGTGAGCCTCAGAAACCCAACATTTTCCGCCAAGTGTTTGTTCTTCAAAAGTTGTATTAAATGTGTGGTTTTGAAGCTTTTTAAGCTCTCTAAATTCTCCCCCGAGGTATCTTTTAGCGGCATGTGTTGCAGGATGCAACTTAACATCGCGCTCAAATCGCATAAAAGTTTCACACGAAAGATGTGATTGCTGTTGCCTCGTGTGGTGTGAAGGAAAGATATGATGATTGTGATATTATGATATGATCTGATATTATGACATTATAAAATTAAACAGTAGGACAGATACAGGTGTCAGCAATTACTGTTCAATCCAGGTTGAGGATGGCTAGCGATATTTTTTTTGGCATAATGTCAAACGTGTTCATTCACGTGAAATGATATCAAGCAAACATGAATGTCAGTCAGTGCAGCGTTAAAAAAAATATTCTAAACAGCCTCTCCAGTCTCTTCCGAAGGAGCTAAAACATCAACAAATGTATTTGTTAGCATTTTTATGGCCTAATGTAGATTGTTCTGTGTTAGTTTCACTTGTCTGCAAACACCTCAAACCCCAAAAAGCAATTTTTTTTTACATTTTCCTAAAAAGGAAATATATCATTTAAACTATTGATGATGTTTTAGTTTGAATGTTATTATTCCCGATCAGACAAAATATAAGCAGCTTTTTTGCATTTTGTTCCCTTACTGTACCAAATGTGAACCCAACAGTGAAATTAAAACCTAGTATATAGTATATAGTAATGTAGCAAACTGCGATTTTTCCCGCACCGTTCCTCGCCTAGCCATAAAAGTTGTTCAACAAAAAGTATTAGTTTTAATCAAATGTATACAGTGACTAAATAATAGGGCTGAACGATTAAATTAAGTTTAAATTACAATTGTGATAAGAAGACTTGACTGTTTATTTGGAGCTGTGCCAAGTACGCAGGGAGAGAATTAAGCAGTCTTTTCACGCCGTGAGTTAAAAAAATTATAATAAAAAATAACACCTCATCTTGTGCACGCTTCTTGAGCATATTAGAGGATAAATTGTTCAGTAAGTGGTCAGACATGGCACCAGGTCAGATTTCATGAATACAATTTAAAAGAGAATATTGTACTCCTCATTTAATTGATGAGGCCGCCGCCTGTACTGCCCGCTGGCGCTTATCCATTTCAAACTAAACATTATTATCTTTGCCGTGGCAGAATTTTTGGCACACATCCAATAATTATACATAGTCCAGTCCAGTCTGTATAAACAAACAGCGCCCAAGAGCATGTGTGTATGCCAGCAGACGATCGCTACGTACACGTCTCCTGCACAGTTCAGCCTGTTACATACATGGCCGCTTCAGATTCACTAAGAAAACCCTACACCCAGTCACGTTTTTATTTCTGGCTATTTGGTGGAACCTTTCATTATTTGTCTTTTTTGTCCAATGAAAATTTTGAATCCGTCACAGAGAATTCAGACACCTTTTAATCACGCTGAGTTATTATATATAGGAGAAATGAAATATGTCATAACTTTATTTTTGGCCCATGTTGACATCTCAAGTACTGTGCCCTTAAAAATGATCCAATCAAAACTGTAAAGTGTGTTGTGCACAAAAAACTGCAGCGGTCAAGTTATATAGTTACGTATATGTTGTACTAACAACTAACTCTATTAATCCACCAGACATTTATTTCCCTCCTCTTAGCCTTCCTTGCTCGTGCTTCTTTCCAGCCTTTAACCCAGCGCGCTACATAATGGGGCCGTTGTTGTGGTGGTTTTGGACGGAGCTAATGGAAACCACTAGAGTCCTCCTTCATCACACACATTTTTTTCAATCGGTGGAAGAAATAAGGTAATGAATGGAATAAGAGAGAGTTTGGATAGATGGGGAGGGTAAGCTGTAATTTAACGTAATCATGGTTTGATTAGCGTGTACGGGCGGTGTATTATTTGTGAGCGAATGCTTTCTCTTCCAGTATATTCCAGGGCAACAGTCGTCAACTTTTTTTTTTGCACCACAGTTTTACGTAAGGACGTATTTTGACGGACATAGAAGCAAATAAAAACAAATTATACACAACCCATCACGACACTCAATGTAGTTGTTGTGATTAGTGCGAACTCGTTGCTTGTTTCTCTTCAACAAAGTACCGTATTTTTTTTATTATAAAAAAAACAAAAACAAAGGCTTGCATTTTAATACAGGGAGCAATTTTTGCACATTGGCTTATTTGCAAACCTGTTGCGACATATTGCATGCAGTGCATGCGAGTCCACTTAAGTGGGACTGCCAATGTTATGATACAGCTTTCTTTTGCTTAGATTTTTTAAGGCTTCTGTCTCATTATTTGGCCTATTCCAGTTTCTGGAGAAAATCTCCAAACGTATGTTTTTTAAAAAAAAAATGTTTGCTAGCTTATGGACTTGTTTTTTTTTTTTTACCGTACCATGGGACTGAGATGAGCATTTTAACAGAAGCACAGGTGGATGCCAATGTTTTATGCATCTCCACTTGACCTTAATTATGATCACTTGACATTGTACTCACAGGACTGACAAAGGCCCACAGCAGAAGACTCCTCTGGGCAAAATAACAATCTTGTTACCTTGTAGATATCTGTGAAAATGGAGAGCTATGTGATTGACTGAATGGTGCATGGATATTAGCCCGGACACAATAACAGGCTTGTCTGTACTCACAGCTCTCGAAGACCGGGGAGTCGATTTAGCAGAGATGTATCAAGAGAAGAAATGTGATTCTTGGAAAGATCTCTGTGGGGAAAAAACATCAAATTCACTATAAAAAAATATATAGACAAACAGCTCCCTATGCTACATACAACATATTCATAATTAGACTGAGGACTGTGGTGCTTGGAAAATGACACATAAAAAATGAGAGGAGAAGCTATGGCGGACATATAGGTTTTCCACCTGTTTTTAATTTACTCATCTCGGGGGGGGGGGGGGGGCATCTTGCCACTTGTTGTCGACTGAAAATGACATCACAGCGCCTAAAAGGTTCAACTTGTGACCGTCACATGACCAAACCCAGAAAACAGGTGAGCTTGCATCATACGTACCATATCGAACCGAATCGGTAATCCCACTCAATGGAACCGAGTCAAATCTTTACATTTTAAAATAAATTGCCCTTGAATCGTATCACACTTTTTTGGTCCATTAGACTGTTTTACACAACTTTGTTCTTTTGTGTTTGTTTAACTTTACAACAGAGAGAATAATCGGCAAAGAATGACAGATTTCCCGCATTTTTTTTTGTTGGGGTTGGGGGTTTAAACCTAAATGAAAACATAAATAAATAAACACAAATCAGACAATTTTTTGGATGATTTTTGACAACTTCAAAAAAGAAAATATTGGACAATTAAATATATCAGGCCTTAACAATACCATTATTTGAACACATTTCTTATTTCTGAAATGTTCCAATCCAAACTAGTAGCCCTTCGCATTAATCGGTTTCCAAGAAGTAGCTCACACCTTCATTTAGGTCGGTGACCCGTGCTGCAGAGCATCATTTCAAGCTACACTTGAGTTTGACAAGCATGAAATCAAGTTGTTTATATGTTTTGTCACATCAGCACCCAAAGCAGCATTAATAATTGAAAGCAATTGTCTCAAACTCATGGCCCACGAAAGCATGTATTTACATATATTTACAGATAGATAGATAGATAGATAGATAGATAGATAGATAGATAGATAGATAGATAGATAGATAGATAGATAGATAGATAGATAGATAGATAGATAGATAGATAGATAGAAATGTCTTTGTGACAAGTAAAAACTGTCTGTGAACGTCTTACGAATCCTGATGAAAACCCTAAATTCGCTATGTTCGCCAGCATTCACAACTTAGTGAGATACCAGCTTTATCGGCCTTCAGATTAAAAAAAAGGCCAATGCTGATATTTGTCAAAATGCCAAATATTGTCATAATCAGCCTGGCTGATAATCGGTCTATCCCTAATGCTAACAGGATATTTTATTGTATAATAATATTGTGGTAGCTCTGTTTCATTCAAATTTGATAACAGCTCTTTTTATGAAATGAACAACCATCCATCAGGACTTTGAAAGTTGCCCCAATAGCTTTCACCATTACGTACTCATATTACAGCTTATTTTACGCTAGCACTTGTTACACTTATGTCATTTTAGTTAGCATTTCATGCTCCTAAACTCAAAATCAAAAATGTCTTTACACTTTACCGCACGGCGCTACGATGTCATCGCACTAACCCGAGCTGGTGTTCATTCCGTTTGCCGATTAATCATGACGAAGGAAGCGAGAGGAGCCGAACCTTTGCCAACTCAAACAAGGAGGGCCCGCGTGCAACACACTTGAGTGACTTCAGCTTGTTTGGGGCTTCACAGTAAAGCCTGAGCTGCACGTGAGGTCAGTGAAACAAAGAGGAAAGAATAGATTGAGCCCAAGGTTGTGAGAGGACATGGATTTGAGAGTGATTGCAAGACAACAGGTTGCCTCTGGCTTCAAGTTACACGATTAACTAAAAAAAGAGCACATTGTGCCTAACATGTTCCATCTTCGTTATGTGCACAGTAGACACTAATATCACCTCGGGGGGTATTAAAAAACAACTTGCAAATGAGAGTTGGAGTATATGGGAACGCACCCCTTGCTCACTCTCTTTCTAGTGTGTGTGAACCGAGCAGGACGCCCATTCCCAAAAGGAAACATCTGTACATTCCAGACTAGCTGTGTAAGAACGATGGAGAGCAAGAGAGCCTTCTCCTCTGCTAAAGTCATCAGCAGATAAAACATGGGAGCACAAAAGACCCCTGATCTACGAGCTGACAGTTTGCACATTAGGCTGACAGACACCTCGCCTTATGTAACTCTCGCCACGGCAGGTGTGTGCATTTAAATCTGCTCCGAATATGGAACGTTCGTTCGCACCTTCCGTTGGTGGGAAGGCTGCTTGGACGAGACATGACGCGAGAGAGAGCGCGTTTGTCATAACCGTATAACATGACCTCCACCGTGTATATTAGCAACAAGCTCCCGTTCTCTCTGCTACCTTTCGTCACACGTGGTTTTAATTAGACGCGCGCGCACGGCAAAGGCACACTCCAGCTATAGTGCTGCTCACAAACACCCACAGCACACATATGGTTCTGTTTTACTAACGGTGTGGCCAATGATCTAACCGCTCCTTATATGGCCTGTCTGGTGCCACTTATTCTGAGCTGGTGGATGGGAGCGCTGACACACACACACACGCGCGCGCATAGAGGAAATAATATGAATCGTGGAAAAGCTACATAAAGAATGGAGACTTCGCCTGGTGATAGTAATGGGAGTTTAAATGACAGAGTAAATAGAAGAAAGCCATCTTGAATGTGTGCAGCAAGTCTGGTCATATAAGAGATCCGATTTTCGGCATTCAGGGTGGCGGAGTGGTCAATGTCTCTTCCAAGAGTGGAGACCAGCGCTCCGCTAACCCACTAAACACAGACTGCTCTGTGGTCGCTTTCATCTGCTGCCGCCTCACCCTTTCTTTCTGCCCTCCTTGTTTTTCCGTGCGCCTGCTGCTTCAAGGCACTTAATAAATGTGACATTCAAATAGGCCTGGGTGATTATGGAAAAAAAAATGATAATAACAATTATTTTTTGAATTATTTTGAAATCTCGATTGAATAAATGATTATTCATTGATTTCAAAACTTAGTATTTATTCAACTACTAAAACTCAACTACACAAAACTATCATTATAGCCTCATGACCATTCACCCCTGGCAAGTTGAACATGTTATTTATTCTTGAACACTATTACCGGTATCTTTGTCGAGTACAAAATTACATCTTTTCGCACATTCAAAATGTGAATAAGCATAAATGTGTGTATAAGTTCCTACAGCGTTTGTCCTGTGAATATTTATTTGAATCCCAAAGGTCGATGCTAATGGGACTTTAGCATGTCAATGGGATTTTACACTGACTTTAGCGTTAGCGCTAGCAATGTTTTTAAAACGAAACATGTCTTGTATTTAAATATACAATGTGTAAAATTCTTTTTGTTCCATGTTTTACTCAAACGAGGGTATCATTATGCTCAGAGAGGGCAAAATCACATAACAACACAAGCAACATGTACTTTCACAACGTCAGAAAACGGCAAACGAACCATCCCAGTATTCTCAATAATTGTTTTCCTTCTATTCTAATTAGTGCGGTCAAAGTTAAAGCACTAATTAATTAATCATAAAAATGTATCGCATTAATCATGTATTAACGCAGATTAATCACACTGTTAATTTAGACCACAGATGATCCGTTAGCTGACAGCGGATGGCTGCGTTAAAGGAAGCACAGGTTGTGTTTAAGCAATAAACAAACTACATGCATTAAAGTAAAGCATGAAATAAATGTTTATGTATGACATTCAGAATATTTGTTCATGTCAAAATATTAAGGGGTGGTGGGGGGTCATTTTTGTATTCACTTTTAAATTATGCAAACAAAATGTTGAAGATGTCCTCATAACATTAAATGTCGAAAGAATTAACACATATCAGGTGCTCATCAAATTTGATTTTTTTTTTGATAAAAAAGCCTTTTTACTTAAATGGTTACTTGACTCATTGAGCCATTTTCAGCAGTAAAAAGTTAGTATTTTGTCCAGAATGATTTTATAACTACATTATTTTTTTGTGTACAATTAATACATTAAAAAAAAACATTCCACTTGCTGTCGACTAAAGATGACATCACCTGTGCTGAGGAAGTAGGTAACGACTAATCATGGCTCACATGTTTTCTGGGTTTGGTCAGCAAACTGAGCCTACAAATGTCTCAATGAGTCAAGTATCCCTTTAAGTGATTAATCGTGATTAATCAAAGTTCTAAGATGTGATTAATCTGATTTAAAAAAATATTATTATTATTATTAATTTTTAAGATCGTGCCAAGCTAAAATTGAAATCACAATTAAATGTTGACTACTGGCAATTGATTAGTTCTACATTCAAAGGTGTGGAGTTGGGAGAAAAGAGTAGCTAATACAGAGCATTGTTATTAATTGTTATGCAATTGTGGAGATGATGCGGGTGCTGATTAATGCAAAGGGCTCCCAGTTTGATACACACAAATTTTCTCATTTATTTATTTAAAATAATTAGGAAATAGATCAATATTGATATCAATATACACACATTATTATTATTATTATTATTATGTGTTCACATTTTCAAATGATCACTTCTACAACATTCCTAGAATGTCACGTGTGAGATATTTTCAGAACAGACCTACGGGCTACTAATGTGGTCTGTGGGGGCAACCAGGTGCCTACATTGGCGAACCGTGGTCTATATACAGTATAACATATGTGCTGTCCTGTGATTGGCTATTGTGACCAGTCCAGTGTATGCCCCGCCTCTTGCCCAATGTCAACTGTGATAAGACTCCTGCTCGCTTGCCTGAAATGGACCGATGGAGAAAAGGTGACATCATTAATGGAAAGCCTATAAGCAAAGATGTGGTGATGAATGCTAGCATTTCAAAGAACCGTATTTTCCACTCCTATGGCTCTGATGGCATTCCCTACGAACCTCACGGCCACCATCAAATTCACATGCTATCGGGGGAGAGTTCAAATATACTGTGAGCACACACAATTCCTGAGGTCAGCGATTTTGTATAGAGTTCTAGAGGACGCATCTGCATGGGGAGGAGCTAAGACGACGCTGATTGAAGACGTTTGGTCTAAAACGTCTTAATGTTTAATTCAACAGCCTGGTTGGGTCACAAACACTCTCCGCTCCTCTCCAGAACATTCTGTCCATTTTTCCAGCTGCTGCTGTCTGCGTTGTCTGGTATCCAGCTGGAAGACTTTGGGCAGCTGTGTGCAGCGGTTTAACACACTCACTCAAATAAAGCCTTACACGCGCGCACGCACATACACAGACACACACACACACACATAATGACCATGTCGTCAACGCGTGCAGGAAGAACGAAAAAATTGCAACGCGGTCATGTGCTCATTGGATACCGTTTCTGGTAAATGCAAGTGTGTCAGGCTGTGCTGCAGTCATAAAGTACTGAACGAGTAAAAGAGTTTAGGCGTACAATCGCACAGTTCCTCTGGTGAGAGAAAAAATACAATGGCCGGCCATCAATCCAAGGTGTAGTCTGCCCTTTGCCCAAAGTCAGCTTGCATAGGCTCCAGCTTCCCATGAACATGAACAGGATAAGTCTGACAGAATATGGATGGATGGAACTGGAAAAACGATTTGGTGACGTGTTTGTGGTACCCGAAATGCATGCGTGGATGTACGTATACTTAAACAAAAATGCAAAATTATTCAGCATTTAAAAGGGACAACAAAATACTATACCTCATGTCTTGTGTTTTTTTTGTGTGTTTTTTTAACCTCAACAATGCGTTTTCCCCATTTTACGACATATCACTCAATTTGCATTGAGGGGGGGGGGGGTGTCCATGCATCTATCCATTCTCTGAACCTCTCATCTCACTCGGGTCGCCGGCGTGCTGAAAAAGTGTCTGGAAATGTAAGCCATGCTCCATATTGTTTTGATCAATGCAGATTATGAATTTTGGCAGGGAGCGTATAACATAAGAACATATTGTGGATGTGACATCATATTCAAACTATGCTGCGTAACATGAAATGAGATTGTGACATCACAGCAAAACTTACATTCCTCTTTAAATCTAGATGCAAAATGTTGTATGGTGAAAAAGGCGCCTATAAAAAAAAATATATATATATTATTAATGTAATCAGGTAAAATAGGAAGCAGACAGTGGCGTACGGTCTCTTTACATGGTGTTTGGCATTGCTATTGCTAAAGCTAGCTTGATGTTGATGTCAAGTATCTCGAGGTCAGGCTGAGTGTCCTCTTCTTTTGGAAATGAAAATATGCTCACCCTAGGATACGTTGTACACTCGCCTGCCGACGCACACATTTGTAATTGGTGTGTGCGTCTGCCTGCCTGCCTACCCAAACCTAGAGCTCACTGCACGTCACTGGAAGCAGATGATATGTTTACTGACTTTAAACACAAACCTATCTTTCTAGTTCTCGGGACGCTATCAGTCATGATTTCAACCTAAATCGCCACTACAACGTCGATCTGAATTTTCTTTTCCACGAGAAGTTGGAGAATCATTGACAGTTTGTTTGAAGTGCAAGAAGAGTTACAAAATGAGTGTCCTCCAAAAAGATGGATATTTTAAAAACTTATTAGAGTTACGTGCATGGTGGCTTAACTGGACACGCAGCTGTTGTTGACGCTTGACGAATCGCACACCTGTGATGCGGAGAGGACGATTGGGGATGAAATTTGGAGGAAAGTGAGAAGTCGGACTTAATGCCAGGAAGTGAGCACGGGAAGGCCCATTTGAAGTTTAAAGTCGTACATCCGAGTCGTGAAGTTGGAAAAAAAAAGGATCCCGACCTCACCGACCGGCTTCAATCTGACAATCTGATCTCGACCCCGTAGATACAAAGCCCGTGAATGGAAAAACATAATTTACACAATTATAAACATGATCTATTTAACTATTATGATATGAATTTAGTTATTCGAAATAAGTACCTTCACGTAACCCAACGTGATTTGGACTGACTGCGTTAACCACAACAACAAACAATTTATCGGAATCAGCCATCTTTGTATTTACATTTGCCTCAAACACTGTGAGGTCGGACCTGGGAGAATCCAAATGGGATGGCCGACTTCCCACCTTCTTCGATTGCATCATCATAATGCACTCTGTTCACACAGGTGCACAGTCAATTGTGTAGTGTAAATTTGACTCTATAATAATGAATAATAATAATAATAAATATGTGCGTTTGTTCCTCAACCCTTTGGTAACTGATTATTTTTTTCAATTCTTTATTTCACTCCCTTCAAAGTGTAAAAATTACTCTAAAACGGAGTCTATTTGGTTCCACTCTAAATGGAGTCAAATTTTCCCAAGATAAACCAGTAACTAACTCATTTTGAAGTATTGTCCTTTTTTTAATAAAGGCATGAAAATTAAAACATGTTTTATTGATTCAAAATAATCAAATAATGGACGCTAATTGATTATTAAACTAACCAGCCCTAGAATACAGCATTGCACCTTGCGCTCCGACTTCTCATTTTCAGTGGTGGATTGATTTTTTTATACAGCGTAAAGATGACTCACATCATGTTCAGTCCCACAAAGATTGACACATGGATTTTCTTGGGACTCCTTTTATCTCATAATCCATCCATTCACCCATTATCTGAACCACTTGTCATCATGTTCTCCAAATAACAACAGCAATCAGAAATGCACGATATGTTTAACAATTTGTGTCATTCCAAAGGGTAATTGTCACCATCACCATGGGGCTACACACACTTACTGGCCACTTCATTAGGTACACCTGGACAATCTCTTCTCATGAGTCATCACATAGAAGACCTTTGTGGAAAATCCAGGCTTAACAAAGATATGACTATATGACTGGCATAATTACTTTTTTCCCTGGAATGTCTGCGCTTCACTGACTGATGTCATAAATTCTTCTCGCCATGGTAACACAATAAATTCCCTCACACGCGGTCAATACGTTCAATATTTGTCTTTGTAAGCGCGCATGCACGCGTGCGTGTGCATGTGTGTGTCCAAAGGCGATTGTGATGATAACTTCATCTAGAGGGGAGGAGGTGCCGTGTGTGTCCACGTGTATCTATCTAGTTGCCATAGCAACCCCACAAAGTGCTCTGGACCACAGTTGATTAGACAATACAGATGAATCCAAGTGTTAACAATTGAGGTAAGCAGGATAAAGACAAGCGCGGTGACAGCAGGGTTGGCACTACGCTCATGATGAAACCTCTTAGCTAATGTGGCTAAACAGGATGAAACATTTCCTATAGCCACACTTGAGTGTAGTTAGCCACATCAATCACGTGTGGTGTGTTGATGTGGCTAAACCTTTAGCCCCCACTTAGCCAGTCTTTGTTACTGCTTTGTATTTAAGTGTTAGCACATATTAGCATTAAACCTGACATTTTCAAAAAAACTCAAATTGCCAGACAGGGTACAAATAAGTGTGCATGTGCGGGCAACACTAGTGATATCTCCACTACATTAATATTTCTCATTTACGTTAAGTGTTGTCACTGCCTCTTGTTGACAGTCATGCAGTTATTCCCAAATGCATGGTAGCATCTCTAATTCACAGTCTCGGCCCAAATCCCAATATAATAGCTGGCTTCCACTGCACATCCGTTTTCCAAAACAATTATTCGGGACAATATAATCTCATCACAAAGACGACCCTGGACTCGTCACTAGTGACTCTCATAGCATATAGAGACAAACAACCTTTTACATTCACACTATCACCAATTGGGAACTGAACCCATGTTGCAAGGACAGCAGTCAAGCAAGTAAACCACTACAACATCAGTGGCTGGCCTTTGCACCTTTTAAGCATTATCAGACCACGCAAGGCTTGATCAAACTAAGCGGATTTGTGTCACATCTTGCAAGTTACAATTTGCATTTTGTGCCTCAATCAAATGCATTGAATAGCAAAACCGCCAAATATTGCAGGGGGAAAAAAAAATACTGAATGCTATAAGTCGTGCTTGTTTTTGAATACCCGCTTCCTAAAGCGACCCTATCTGAACACTTTCGAATTTAGTATAAAATGTTTTGTCCTAATCTTAAAAAGCTTGTCGAAGCTCATACGTGCACAGCTCTATTCTTAAATAACACGCTAAAATGCTAGCTGCTCAAGTGAAGTTGCATAATGGCTGTTGATGCCTTTTTAAATGAAAGTCTTTGGTACAACAAATGGGAAGTTTAAACTGAAATGTGTTGAACTTTAGTGCTGACATCATTTTGTACATACATACATACTAATAAATACTATTAAATGTCAATGTTTATCCCATTCACTGGTCCCTTTAGTGAAATGTCTTTTCTCTTTTGTATTCATATCTTTAACCAAGCAAAAATAAATTTTAATTGAACACAAATATTATCACTATATTATTCAATAGCATTTCCAGTAGGATACTCAAATGATAAACTATTTCATAACCGTACCCCTACATTCTACCCTTCCATTATATACACTAGCACTATTATGCAAATCCACTACCTCACAAATGAGGAACATGGCTGTAGGCACACCAAGGACTCTTTTTCAAGACTGCCCACCAACTTGATCTCATTAACAGTTGGGAAATTATCCACGATACTAGTAATAAAGAGAGACTGTTATTGTGTTTTTTTTATTTGATTAAATAATAATTGATTAATAATATGGATCAAATTAAGTCATATACTGTAGCATGTTTGTGGAAAGTATTGCAAAAGGTTTGCGCATGCACGTGGAGCCTTTGATTAAAAAAAATAAAAATACAGGTTGACAGTCTTAATCCTTGATATTTATTGACTTAAGATAAGCGTGACATTTCACATGTGCATGCCAAAGAGTCGAGTCTCATCAAATGAACTCTAAACAGGGGTCACTTTGTGGTGTGTATTCAATTGTGCTTCTTTTGATAGCAACTTGTTAGCTACACTATGAAATGGTTTCCTATATTGCAATACGTTTTTTTTCCCAGGTCTGCTCTTGTCATACCTTTCTGGGTTTGCAATAAAAAAATAAAATAAAAAACGTCAAAGAAAGAGAAAAACAGCTCTCCCTGAGCTAAAGTTGCACAGGAAACAAACTCACAGTTTTTCATGAAGCATATTTTTCCAGATATGTTAGGTTGAACTCCAAATTGTACGACCTTTGGAGGTTACACTGATTTCATCCTAACCATAAACATTCCTTGACCATTCCCTATTCGTGGGGGGATAGGGACCGGCCCACAAATACCAAAAGTCAAAATGTTTATGGATAAATAAAGATGAAATAATTACTTCTTTTTTTTTTTTAAACATTACAAGTGTTTATTTTAGTTTTCTTAACCACAAAGCCTTTTCCTAGTTTACTGATCTGATTTCACTAGCTTCGACATTGAAAATGTGGTTGGTGCCTAGAAAGCGCGAAATAAATGTGTTAAGTATTCAGTTTTTTTAATATGGTTTCATGGTATTCTTAGTGAATGGTGTGCATAATTTTTGCACTAAATATTTACGGCCTAAAATATTAAGACTGTAGTATCGCCTTCAATTTAAGTTGCACCACCATTTATAAACATGTCAGGAATGCTGGTAAAAAGTTTAGTAGAAGTTGAATGTACATTTTAGTTGTCTTTTTTTTCTTATTTGAACATGCCTTAAAAAAAATTCAAGCTGTAAACTAATCATGGTTATATAGTGACTGCTTGCTGGTGCGATTAGTCGACTAAACTATTGGTGACTAGTTGTAGTTGACTAGAAAACAATTGTTTGTGGCAGCCCTATTGAAGAAACATAATTTAAAAAAAAAACACTTAAAAAAGCATAATCAGTATCTTCAGCACAACAATTTATCCTCCTCTAATAATTCAAATCCTTGATTTTTATTTTCTATATACAGTAGATTAAACAAATTGGATCATTTTCATATTTTAATTTCTTCAATTTTGCACCGGATGACCATTATCTACACACATGAAAACCGAATGAACTTTTCATTTGATGTTGCTTGACTGCAAAGCGAAAGCAGGATGAAAGTTCAAATGATTCAGAAGAGTTCACAGTCAATCACTTTTACATCATTCTGGTGCCTGTTGAATGAACTCTCTCTATATATGTATATATGCGACAAGTACAAGTTAAATGAGAGTAGGTGGTTGGTTTGAAGGGAAATAAATAATTAACAACATGTGGCTTGCGTCTGCTCAGAACAGTATGTTCTTGCTGTTGCTGCTGCAGCAGCAGCGGCACTCGTAAGCGGATCCATACCACAAAATCCAGTTTCACTTTTCTGGTGACGAGTTTCACTCTTTTGTACCATAAGACACATTCATACACACTAAAAAAATAATAATACAGACTCTGGTATCATGACCTATAATAGAGGGCTCAGTCACACGAAAAACAACATTACTTGAGACGAATGTGTGTTCTAATTTCATGCAGTTAGTTTCATGCCACAAATTTCCAATTTGATGATACACTTTCAAACGGACTCGGTTTGAAAATGAAATTGAACACAACGCTATTTATTCTCTTTGGAGGAGGGCACCGCCACAGGTGAAATTAAATCTTCTGCCATCTAGTGGAACTGCATTTTATTCTGATGTCACTATATGTCGCTGGCAAAGTTAGATGAACAAAGATACATTATTTGTTTTAAATAAATAATTTTTGGACCAATTAAGTCGAGATGGGTGATATGACCCCAAACTAAAATCTTTATTTATTTATTTTCAGTCATTCTGGACGATTACGTATTTAATGTACGTAATAAAAAATAAAATTAATTAATTAATTTTAAAAAGGGTGAATTATTTATCCTGTGCAAAATCTTCAGACAACAATAATGTATACTGATTTTAAGTCAGTTTTAACGTTAACATTCATAGCTTGTGCATAATGTGTTTATTGTAAACCGCACATCCCGCTGTCATGTCTGGGAAGATCTGGTTTTGGTTGAGGGTCCCGATTGGCTTCCGGGTTGACCAATCCGGGCCCTCAGCCACTTATGCCTGGCCCCAGGTGTGGCTAGTTACCCAATTAGTGTGAGTGTATTTAATTCCCGGGTGGTGATCAGTCGGCGTGGGATCATTGCCGTGGGAGACAACCGGTGGTACGGGTACGGGTACGGGTACGGGTACGGGTACGGGTACGGGTACGGGTACGGGTACGGGTACGGGTATGGGTATCGGTCGGATCTTCGAAGTGTCCGGTCCACCCAGTACAAATACTTGTCATGGGTGTGTGGGAAGGTTCTGATAGAAGCTGGAGGGGACAAATCCTTGTCTCGGTACAAAGGGTTTGTTCCACACAAGGTCATGGAGGGAACAGCTTCAATCCATCATTGACTCTTATGCTCTTTCCATGGGTCAGCCGGACTTAGACGTCGACCGGAATGACTCAGAGCGCAAGGCAGTGTTGGAGATGATAGCGGTGGCCGGGGGATATCCGGCTGTACTTGCCATAACCAGTATCCTGGTTGGTGTTTTCTGTAAAATAAAGCACGCCAGTTTCGCACTCCTGCTGTGGTTCTCCTGCCTCCCTGCATTTTGGGTCCTCCACTTCACACGCCGACAGACACCACGCCGCTCCGGGACCACACCGTGACAGAATGATCCCACCATAAACGGACCCAGTGGACCAAGAGGCAGGTACCGTTCCAGTTTCGGCGGCGCACATGCAGCGCCCGCTTCCAGTTTCCGGCGGCGCGTGTGGAGCGCCCGTTGCCAGTTCTTGCGGCGCTCGTACAGCGCCCGTTGCCGATGTTCTGACGGCGCTCGTGTAGCATCCGTTTTTTCCGGCGGCGCTAGTTGAGTGCCCGTTGCCAGTTCTGGCGGCGCCCGTACAGTGCCCGCTTCCAGTTCCGGCGCCGCACGTCCTGCGGCCGCCACCGGTTCCCGTTCCGGCGGCGCACGTCGTACCGCTGCAGCCCCCGGCCAGTTCGCCTGTGCCGCTGCAGCCCCTGGCCTCTACGCTGGAGCCGTCATCATGGTTCCGCTACCGACGTTGACTTTTGTTTGGGACGTCTGGGATCCGTCCCTTAAGGGGGGGGTACTGTCATGTCTGGGAACATCTGGTTTTGGTTGAGGGTCCCGATTGGTCCTGAGTGGGTTCCAGCCCTTCCGGGTTGGCCAATCCGGGCCCTCAGCCACTAATGCCTGGCCCCAGGTGTGGCTAGTTACCCAATTAGTGTGAGTGTATTTAATTCCCGGGTGGTGATCAGTCGGCGTGGGATCATTGCCGCTTGTCACGGTCACCCCCGGAGTTCTGTCTGTCATTTTGATTTTGTATCTTTTCAGTTTGTTGTTTAATTAGCATTAACCAGTACCCTGGTTAGTGTTTTCTGTAAAATAAAGCACGCCAGTTTCGCACTCCTGCTGTGGTTCTCCTGCCTCCCTGCATTTTGGGTCCTCCACTTCACACGCCGACAGACACCATGCCGCTCCGGGACCACACCGTGACACCCGCATTCTGCCACTTGCGCAAAATTACAACTCACGATAACATTTGGATATAACAGAATATAATATCAGCTTTTAATAATTCAGAAGAAGAGTGTCTTTGTTTATACACACGGCGATTACACGATTTAGCTCATTTTCAAATTAATCTAATTTGATTTAATGCACAGCCCTGCAATTTAGTGGAACTGAATAATATCCTGCAGCACACATGATGATCTCATGCAGCACATTAGACTAAGTTATTTTGGAAAAAAGAGGGCACAAAATGTTGTTTTGCTAATAAATCACTAACTGATCATCAAAAAGGTGTTATGATTGTTTAATTGGCAGTAACGCAATTTTTTCCTAATGTAGATTCTAAGCAAAAAATAGCAACAAAAGTTAACTTGTAATGTGGTGTCAATAATGATACCAAAAATATGATGATGAATCGATGATGATGTGATTAAGACTAAAGGAAAGAAATGAACTAAAAGTAGTGGATGATGCAAACACGTTGTATGTGGCTGGAGTAAATAACATCATAATAATGCGGGCCCCCTCCTGGAAAGTTTCCTTTTGCTTTCCATGTGAGCAATACTGTTGCTGAGCGAATGGAAACATCAGCATAGCAAAGAAGTAGGGTTAATTGGACTCACAGCGCAGTGGTGACCAGCGGGATGTCCGCCGCTCCGGGGGCCCTCTCCAAGCCGACGTTGGAGCAGTTGACCACGCAGCCATGCTGGGGCCCCGCAGGCGTGCAGCTGCAGTTAACGGGACAGGGCGTGCAGCTTCTGCCGGCGGCCGTCTGCGAGCCGAGGCTCCACGGCTCCAGACAGCACAGGGCCACCAGCAGGCTGGAGAAGAAGTAGAAGCTGGGCCCGCAGACGCCATGTTTTCGCGTGGTTACAGTCGCTCCATTTCCACAAGGCATAGCTCACTCACATCTCATCGCCTCTGATGGTGGAAGTCCTCGCAGGCTGGAAAGGACCAAAGCAAACACACTTTTTTGCCTCGCGTTTCATGTGAGGACAGAACAAAGTTTGAAGAATCCACTTTTTGACGAGGTGAGCTGCGCGTATTTCTCCAAATGTTCTTCTGCTTTTCCCGTTCCTCTGAAAAACTAACGGAGCGTCTTCAGGAATCTTTCCCTGGCGAGAAATGGAAAAAAAAAGTTTTGGAACTTCCTCTCTCGTCCTCCTCCTCCTCCTCCTCCTTCTCCTCTCCTCTCCTCCTACTCATTCTCCATTATGCAATTCCGCAAACCACCGCTGAGTGTCGATAGCAGTGTTTCCCAACCTTTATTCATCCAAAGCACATTTTTATTTGATGTAATAATACTGTACGTATTTTTCTTATAAAAGAAAAGAAAAATATAGTACGCATTTTTATTTTCCATTAAATCAAAATAATTTCATGGCAAAAAACAAACAAACCACCAGATTATATATGATAAACAGTGATGCCTTGAGTTAAAAGTTTAATTCATTCTATGAACAAGCAATTGAATGCCTTTATTAATTTTCCATGGTAGAATAACATTTAATTGCACATCCATTACAGTAGGTGACAGTGGCGCTCTTATTGTCAGAGGAAGGCGTATTAGCTCATTTGCAGAGGTGTACCTAATTTTATTGACAAATGCGTACTATTCATAAAATCTATCCATTCATCCATTCATGGGGGTGCTGGAGCCTATCCCAGGCCCAGCTGGCTTCGGGGTAAACCCTGAACCGGTTGCCAACCAATCCCAGGGCACTTTTTAAAATTTAATAAAATAATTATACATATAATAATATAATTTAAAAAAGTCAAGCACTGCATTAATCTGTTCCAGCCCAACAACAACAAAATACAACACAGTTGTACATGTTTTAAATAAAGAAATAGCGCTTAATTTGTAAGATATAATCATAAACAAATAAAAGAAAAAACATAGAGAATGAAAACAATGACATTGGTTATAAGAAATGTAATGGGCTCTTTGTTTATAATCTACCGCATTGCTGAAGTATGGCTCGCTCATTGCCGCATTTGGAAAATTGCCTTTTTCTACATGTGGTGCTTTCAGGACTTGCCATTATTACAGACCTACTTCATCTCTCCTTCAAAGAAGCAATTTAGAGAAGCCTCTTCTTACATCCACAAACATGAAGTCAATATTCTTCCCAATGTTGTGGTTACGTTAGGTTATCAATATGCTCATGAACATTCCCAGCGAGTGATAGAATGTTGGTACATCTAACATTGTTTATTAAAACTCTGCAACGGGTGACACATCCTTCCAAGCTTCCAGTATATTGCACAGATTGTTGCAACATGGGGCCGGCCGTGCGTTATCATGCTGCACCATGAGCCTGAAGATTTTTTCACAGTATTTCTGTGCATTCAAAAAGCCATCAATAAAAAGGCATTCGTGGTGTTTGCCCATAACAACGCTGATGACGAAGCTGCTATCTGCCCTGTACAATGAAAAACGCTATTATGGTGAACATTTGATGGCCACTGTGGTTATGTCGACAAACTGCATCAGGTGCGGTCTGAGAATGACGAGGTCGTTTGAGACAGTTTGTTGAGAAGTTCTTTTGGTAATGCAAACTGGTTGTCTCAGACGATCTTGTGTGGAAACAGACTGAACCTTGAATTCAAAAGTCAAAACCTGCAACATCTGTGGCATTGAGCAGTGTGATTAAATGGAACCTTTTGGAGGGCTGTCAACCAAAGGCACACCTGTGCCTTATTAGCATTTTGATGTACCACACCTGGTGAATGGATTATCCCAGCAAAGGAGAAGTGCTCACTAATATAGAGTTAGACAGATTTGTGAGGATACTTAAGAGCGAGTCGAAAAAGTCTTACATCTTTGTGCTCAGCCTCCGCTTATTAATTTAAAAACAAATGTATTTTTTAATCCTTTTAACATATTTGTGGCATTAAGCCTCTAAGTTACTCACTGAGCTATATCTTACATGTCACACATGATGACGGTTTTAACCAGATTTAGTTTGACATGTTTGAGTCTATTTAAAAGGAGTTTCCCTTCATGTTTGTTCTGTTGCTATTATATTTTAATTTGTAGTTTTACTACTAGCTAGCATCTACCAGTAGACAAAAACTTTATTCAACCTTGGGTGCCTAAACAGGGATCTACTGTACATTAAAATAACAAAGTATGAAGCTCAACTGCGGGGATTGATGTGAACTTGAATTACAGTAAAAATAAAAAATAAATAAAAAAGGGGAGCGATACTGTATTTACTTGAAAAAGCTTAGTAAGGGCTAGATTGTAGGTTGATGCACTCAGTTTAACTAGAATTTCTGAAGTGAAAAAATGTTACTAGATTTTTTACAAGTAAATATTTGTGAAGCCTTTTCCGTGCTCGTGGCGTTCTCAGCCATTGTTGTTGTCTTGAATGAAGCTGTTTCAATACCCTGAAGACACATGACATGTGCATGGAATATTCAAAAAAATACAAATATAAAACACATTTTCCACGGCTCTGATTAACAAAAATCGTCCTTACTCATGAAATCTATTGTTTAGTATTTGTCTGGCCAGGACGGGTCCAGTCTGGGTCGGGGGAAGGTAAAATGAGCTTAGCTTCTGTTTGTTTTTGGGGAGGGTCTATGGGTCCGGGCAGGAAAACAGCACTTACTGAGGCCACAAGATGTGTTATTGTAGGGCTACAGGAAGAAGGTGGAAGGAGGGAGAGTCTGTAGAAGGATAAGTGGGCGGGGCATGGAGGTACAGCATAAAGCCAACGGCAGCATTTGTAATGTATGTAAAAATAAATAGATGCAACAGCATTAACTCATATTGATAAAAAAAAATTCAGGAGACTTGAACACACTGACATTGACATTGAAAAAACACAGATGACAGAATTAAAGTAAATATAATGTTTCCCCACTAATAAAACATACAGTTAGTATTTCTTACAGCCAGAAGACAAATATTATATGACAATACTGTACATAAGGGCAAAAAAGAGTATACAGAACACAACTCATATAAAAGAGCTAAACAATTATACAGATAGGTCACTGAAATAAAAAATAAAAAATAGAATAGAATAAAACTGAACAGCAACAAAAGTTGGGTCAAAAATAAATCAAATATGGGTCAAAAATGGACCAATTCTCTACTTGGGTCAATTTGACCCAACTTTGATTCAAGAAATTGATCTTTTAGTGTAAAACAACTCATAAATATTGGTCAATCCTGTACTTGGGTCAAAAAAATGGGTCACTTTGTATAAAACAATCCAGAGAGTTGGGTCAAATTGACCCATAAAGGGGATCGGTCCATTTTTGATCCATAATTGGGTTACTTTTGACCCAACTGTTTTTACAGTGTGTTATCCGTATATGAATAATGGATGGATGGGTATACTTTAAGGGGTAAACACTTATCTCAGCTATAATTCTCTATTTATGTTGGTTCATTTGTGTAAAACAATCACAGCATCTTGAATTTCCCTTAAGTCCTCGTGGTGGAAAATTGTAAAAACATGAAAACGGGTGCCCACAGGACAATAATGTCCCTTGACAGGTCAGTAAGGTCAACCCTTGTGTAATGTGATAGATTCGCTCCAGGGGATTGTTGTGGACACGGGCGCATTATTAGGGGGCGCTTTCCCGCCCAACCCACCTGACACAATGATTCTCCAACCCAAAGTGTGTGTGTGTGTGTGTGTGCGTGCCGTGCATGCTTGATGAGTTCGTGACTTAGCGGGTGGTTGGCATTCCACTCCCCTCGGTTCCCTTCAGAGAAGAAATACCAGGAAAAAAAAGACCACCAAGCAGTGCAATGGGAGGTTACATGTGCTGGTTACAGGAGCGGATAAGCATATTGATGTATCTGTTTTGTTTGCAGCTGGTTGTCTGTATTGTTCATGTGTGTGTGTGTGGTAATAGGTGGGTGTACCTGCAGAGAGAAAAGAAGTGTGTTTGTTTGGTTCACATTTTCACATGACTGACATTGACAGATGTCACGTCAAGCCTGAAATACGGTGAGATGGGAAAACAAGAAGAATTCATTGAGTGACACATTCCAAGAATTATACAAAATAAACTTTTATGCTATACTGCAATATTATTAGTATATCTATGACTGGCTCGATATTATAGACTAAAGTACTGTATTTGTTGTGATAGGTAAGATGACCTCATCTAACTATAATAAATTGCATAAATTGATAATTGCCACCTTATAAATTTGAATATGTTAGGTTGTGGTGGTCTTGTTTTATGAAAAATTAGGTAGGCCATCATTGTGCAGAATTTTCAAAGCTCTCGTCTGAATGTAGGGGGGAAATTAATAAATAATAAAAAATTAATTATATATATATATATATATATATATATAACTGAAAGCTTAAATGGGTTGGGAGGAAAAAATCCAATATTGCAAATTATGACATTTCAATGCGGACTCACAATGGCAAAGGTATTTTAGCATTAAAAGTGGAAAATATTACTTAAAAACGTTTTGTTTTAATTAGGCTACCTATTCAATGGTAACAACTCCCAATAGTTCAAATATTTATATCAGTAAAATTAATTTATTTCAAAATTAAATTCAGTTGGGCATGTCCTAATTATTATTGATAAAATTATTTGAAAATTACCCTTCTTCCTATTTCTCTAAGTGGGAAACTTCACGTTTGTCTTTTTTTTTTTTAAACAATTCTCTTATTTTATTTGTCTGTTAAATTTCTGTAAAATCTACAGTAAAAAAATTACAACATTTTCTTATTTTTTTAATTTTACAGAATTTACAGTTTTTCTCCATAGGTTTGGCACATTTCTTGACATTTTCAAAATACCATGGACAAATCCCAAAACCACCTTACAATTGGTGCCAACTGAATGGCATTCGTCATTGCTTTCATCAAATTGCCAATGTCTTAGTACATGTCTCAATTGCCTCGGTAGATCTGTGCAAATGGTTGTGTACATTTTGCCGACAGTTAGCAAAATGTGCTTACATTTAGCACATTTTCCAAATGAATAGATCTTGCTGATTGAACTGGATTAGTTGTTTTTCAGTGTAACGGTTGTCTTTTCCGAAACATGTTAGCAAGGATTTCAGTGTGTAAGTCTCAAAATGCAAAATCATCTGTTCAATTGTCAAAAATTAGTCACGCATATCACAGGAGATCAGTGTAGAGGATGGTTGATGGTTGTTTTTGGTCTTGAAGTTATGAAGATTCCAGCTGAGACGAGTGATATACTAGCACACAGCAGGAGCTGTGTAGCTCAGGGTGTCGGTCGGCTGTCTCTCAAGCTGAAGGTCGTGAGTTTGTTCCTCAACCCTTGAGTGACTTTTTTCTCCAATTCTTTATTTTACTCTCTTCCAAGTGTAAATATTACTCTAAAACTGAGTCTATTTGGTCCCACTCTAATTAGAGTCAAATTTACTCAACAGAATGTATTAGTTTTTCATAAATAGACAGGATTCGGCTTTCTTTTGTTACACTCTAATATGTAAGTAACTGTGTGAATAAAAAGTGTTGCAATTTCCTTGACTGTGCCACAAACTTTGAAAACTGCTCTTGTAAAATCCTTTTTTTCCCCCTCAGTTTTATATATAATTGTATTTTGTTAGCGGCACCTCTGCTGTTGTGACAAAACATCAAATGATTTTGGCCTGCAGTGCTCACAGAATGCCAAAGGGACGATGCATTTTGGGGCACTGACTACTTGTATGACATAGAAATGTGATTTTGACACATAGGTAAGCTGTTTTGGGAGCGATATGAGCTTTTGCTGATGATCCATGGTATTGTGAAAATTATCCAAGTTACTTTTGGCAAAAGCACTAAGGGAATGCAGATGAGCCAAAGCAATTGAGAAGGATATTTGCAGTTGAGTCAAGCATGTGTGAGCAGTTTTGGGATAGATATGTGCTTTTGCTAATGAACTGATAGGTTGGGCATAAATGTGAGTCTGTTTGGCCAAATGAGCTTGCAGTTTCGAAAATTTCAGTTTCAATAAATGTGCCAGACCCATGCATTGTGGGTAAAACGAAGCGTATTATGGGTAAAAACAAAGTACAGTAATTTGCTGTATAATTAACGTATATATACTATATAAAACTGTAATTTTTTGTAAATAACTTTAATTCATTTACAGTAAATGTTTGAAAAAAAATACAGTACTGGGATTTTACAAGCATTAGCTGGCAACTTTTTTGCCAATCATTTCTTGTCAATTCTACAGTCAATTCGTTACAGCGTAACCAAATCACACTTAGCTCTCCTGCGCGTAAAAGTAAAGTGTGACACCGACACTGGCCATTGACGCGCAGCTGGAGCAGCGTCACTCACCACATTGGTCAAGAAGTGAAGACACGGTGGATTGTGGCTCGTGTTTTTTTGAGAGACGATGCATGTGTTTGCTTCCAATCGCTTACTCATGACCGACGTTTTATGTGGCGTGTGACTGTGGCGCACGCCCATTTTGAATCACGTTTGAAGGCTTTCGAGGCTCCGATTAGCGCGCGCAACAGAAACCTCTCAAGCACTTTGCCGTCTCAAAGTGGGATTCTTTTACTACAAGACAGACCCCCCGGAGAGCTTCATTATGGAACAAGTGGATATGCTGAATTGTTCTTCTCCAACGTGTTCTTTTTCTTCTGCCCTCGCCAACGGCTCCTCCATCGAGTTCACGCAGAGTTTCCCTTTCCAGGGGGGCAGCACCCTGCTGACAGCGATCATCTCCATCACAGTCTTCATGGTGGGTCTGGCCGGCAACAGTCTGGCCATCTACGTGGTGCTGGGCTATGCCAACATGAAAACGGTGACCAACATCTACATTGTGAACTTGGCTATCGCAGACGAGCTCTACATCATCGGGCTGCCTTTCCTCACAACGCAGAATGTGCTCTCCTACTGGCCTTTCGGATCCTTCCTGTGTCGGCTCGTCATGACCGCGGACTCCATGAACCAGTTCACGTCAATTTTCTGCCTCACCGTCATGTCCGTTGACCGCTACCTGGCCGTGGTGCACCCGATCCGGGGCTCTAAGTGGAGGCACCCGCGCGTCGCCAAGGCGGTGAGCGCAGCAGTGTGGGTTCTTTCCTTTGTGGTGGTCCTGCCCGTGGTCATCTTCTCTGATGTGCAGGTATGTACTGAGGTCCCGGGGACGGTTTTCCGATGCGCCACTCTATTTTTTTTTCTTCTTTAAAGCAGAAAATACATACACTTGTGTAAATATGGTGACGTCATGGGAAAATGCAACTGTGATTAATAAAATAAAATGCCAAACAGCTCTTCAACGCCTCCGAAAAATGCCCCCCCACCACACACGTCCCTCCCCTGATGACCAACAAGTTGTTGTTTTTTATTTATTTATTTTTTTTATGGGGGGTGGGGGGTGTTGGTTATACAGTATACCAACACATATTTCCACATGGCACAAAATAAGATTGAGTTATGTTTAAGCCTATATATTAAATCTGTGCTTAACACATACAGCTAGCATGTTTGCTTGAGTAAAAACGAACATTTGCCATGTCTTGTAACCCTGCTACTTACATATTATTGCTGTAATTAGAGCAAGACTAAAATTGTAATTATTAAAAAATATATATATTCTCGTCATCTAATTATAACAGCTTTACCCAGAAATTATATATATATATATATATATATATATATATATATACATACGTGTGTGTGTGTGTGTTTATGTATTTTTTTTAATAGTGACATTTTTATTTAAATCATTTTGTAAAGTGCTCGTAACTCCAAATAATATCTCAAATCATCTTTTCTTACTGGAATGACTTGAAATGCTATCAATCAATCCATTCCGTAGGTTAGCCCCCCCCCCCCCACCCCCTCCGAATGACCGAATGAAATATAATGAAACTGAATTAAACAGATTTTTGCCATAATTGGACAATTAAATGGCATTTGCGCTTAGCTGCTCTTTCTGGTGTTCCCACTTTGGCCACCTAGGGGGCAGCTCAAGACAGACTGACGTGTATTGTTCAGTGAGAGGTCTCAGCTCATTACAGCACTAATATTTGTTGTTCTTTACAGAAGATAAAGAATACATGGCTGTAAGCACTGCAACATTGCTTTAAATACACAGGTGTAATTGAATGGAAAAAACAAATTGAAGATTGAGTGACATCTCAAGACACCACAGTAATTGTATATTTTTGGGTTCCTAAGTGTCTATACGGTTTCACTGTGAGGAGTTTGCATGTTCTCCCCGTGCCTGCATGGGTTTTCTGCGGGTACTCCGGTTTCCTCCAACATTCCATAAACATGCATGGTGGGTTAATTAAAGATTAAAAAATGTCCATTGGTGTGTATGTATGAGTGAATAGTTGTTTATATGTTCCCTGCGATCAGATTGCAGTGCAGGGTGTACCTGCCTCTTTTTTTTTGAAATGCAGGCCAAAGGGCAATAGGACCATTGTTCTCAGAGTAAAGTTCAAAAGTCAGCATCTGTGATGATTTGGGGGTATGTTAATGTCCCTGGCATGGCATGCAACTTGCGCATCTGTGAAGGCACCATTAATGTTGAAAAGTACACACATATGTACAGGTTTTGGAGCATCATACGCTACCATCCAAACAACGTATTTTTTTAGGGACATCCCTGTTTATTTCAGCAAGACGATGCCAAGCCAAGTTTTGCATCATGGCTTTATAGTGAATACGGTTGAGTACTAGAATGGCCTGCCAGCAGTCCAGACCTGTCTCTCATTGAAAATGTGGGGCATATTGTGAAGCGCCAAATATAGCAACGGAGACTCAAATTGTTGAGTATCTAACAGAGCTTCAGCAATTAGTATCCTCAAATCTAAAACACCATACAGGAGGTAACAATCTTAACGTTTTTATTGTAAACCAAGACCGTTTCACTCAATTCCAGTATGAAGATTCCGAATATTTTTGCTCGAATGAACTATTGCTGTTAATTCTCTCTCTAAGTTCATGTGACTGGTTCTGTAATGTGCCTTTAGGACACATTTAACTCGTGCAACATGATCTGGCCAGAGCCGACAGACGTGTGGTCAACAGCCTTCATTCTCTACACCACCACAGTGGGCTTCTTTGGACCCCTGCTCATCATCTGCCTCTGCTACCTGCTTATAGTCATCAAGGTGCGTGCGTGAGTGCTCGTGTTCATACCATCCCTACATATTGTGTATATTATCCTGCAGGTGAAATCCTCAGGAGTGCGGGCAGGCTTCACCTCGCGGCGGCGTTCAGAGCGGAAGGTGACACGGATGGTGGTGGTTATCGTGGTGGTGTTTGTACTCTGCTGGCTGCCGTTCTTCATCATCAACATCATCAACCTCGTGGTCATCATCCCTGAGTCCAGTGCCACTGCAGGAATATACTTCTTCGCAGTCATCCTTTCATACGCCAACTCCTGCGCCAACCCTCTGCTCTACGGTTTCCTCTGTGACAACTTCAAACAGAGCTTCAGAAAAGTACGTCGATTAGTTCGTCTTTTAATTACAGTGGACCTCCGCTATTCTTCGATGGTAAGGATTTGCCGACTTGCAAATAGTGAAAATCCCAGCATAACTCATGCTCACTGAAATGCACTAAGGGGGGAAAAAAACGTCCAAAATTATTTTAAAAACAACAAACACTGAGAAACATCTAATACACATTTTCTATTTAAAAAAAAATGAGTGTCAAAAAATTTAAATAAAAAATCAATCAATCATACAATCTGTGGGGTCCACTGTAAATCTAGTCTTGAGACAACTGTGTTCATCTCCAACCACAAAAATGGCGCTTGATAACGAATCATGTGGAATTAAATTACTGTACATCTGAACATGAATTGACAGAAACTGAACTGTTGGGCAGCAATTAATTGGGCAGAACTGTTGGCTTGTTCTTCCATTTGGCAACTGGGCCAAAGAGCTACACTCTTTGATGTCGTGTTAAGTCTGAAGCCTTTTCAACCATAATTTCATCCTATATTTAAATGTATTTACGGTATTATGATCATTTTTTAACAAATGAGCATTCACTATGGTTTTACTATTTAAATAAAGGGTTTTTCATCTACTCTTTTAAGGACTCACCTCTCATCTTACAAATCAAATGTTGCCCATGAGTACAGCTGTTTGGATCAGAGCCATGAGAGAGTGTGATGCTGCACGAGGGTGGGATGTTTAACAATTCATCATCTGTGTGAAGTGCAAAATCCCGTTTCACTAGATCCTGCATAAAAGCACAGGCAGACCGTCTGTTCCCGTTTCACGGTTTGCATCTCCGAGCGCAGCGGCAACGAGGTTGAGTCATTAACACTCAGTTGTTGTGGGCCTGCAGGTGCTGTGTGTAAAGAGGTTGAATTGCAAGGCCAATGGCGTGGATGACGGCGATCCCAGCGCTCGCCGGATAGTGAGGTCAATGCCAACTGAATGTGCCCCTTACTCTCCTCAACATCAGGTGTCATATCACCCCCAGGTATGCTAATATAAAGCTTCACAAACTGCAGACTCACTTGCAGACATTTGCTGAAAAACTCAACTCGTTCATAATAGCCTGACACGAACCATATGACGCTTCAACGATATTCCACCCAGATCCTCCTCTTAATCTAATCTGGCCATTTCCTTGTTGACATATTCACCGTGACCAGTGTTTTCAATGACATTGTGGCTCTTTCCCCTTGTTGAAGATTATTCCTCAGCCTTCCGGCTTCCAGATTTCTCACACAGCTGCTGACATGCACTGCAGCATCTCAGCATGCAAGCAGTCTACCTCCGGAGTCCCGCAATTCTCCAGGGCCACGACAGCAATTACAGCAACCTCCACGAGCGCCGTGGCAGAAACTCCCGCTATTACCACAGTAACAATAGTGCCTGCCGTCTTTTAGAGAACGTGGCCTCATGAAGATGGAGGCTGAGGATGAAAGAAGTGTGAGCTATGGATACGAGAAGGGGCAAGCAGGTTGCAAATGTATATATTGTATATATATGCAAGTGTATATGGGTCAAAGATGGATAGGGATTTTACCAGACCCAGCACAGTTAACTCATTCACTGCCATTGACGGTTATAGACGTCAAAAATTCATTTGAACTATTTCTATTCGTTTAACATTTTTTCCCACTTTTGTTAACAAGAGTATGAAAACCTCGATTTTTTTAAATTGTATATTTAGAACAGATATAAAATTTGTGATTAATCGTGAGTTAACTCGTAAAGTCATGCAATTCATTATGATTTTAATCGCCCGACGCTCCTAATTTTTTGAATTGTAATTAATCGCATGACTTCAATAGTTAACTCACGATTAATCATAAATTTGATATCTGTTCTAAATGTACAATAAATAAAAAATTATAGGTTTTCATACTCTTGTTAACAAACGTGGAAAAAAAATGTTAAACTAATAGAAATAGTTCAAATGAATTTTTGACGTCAATAGCCGTCAATGGCAGTGAATGAGTTAATTTCTTATAAAAACATAAAATATTTATTCTTTATTATTATTTATTGTTATCTTGTGCAACAGTGATAAAGCCGTTACAGATACATTCGTTTTGGCATAGAAAACGCATCTGCCACAAATGGCAGGTATGGCAAACGTCACACCTTAACAATGATTGACAGCTATTATTGACCAGCTGCCACAACGAGAAGAGGCAAAAAAAGGATTGAGCATTCTCCAGGCTACCAAAAGAGGAACCAATACGTAGCCAATGGATCACAGCAGCCATAAAAAGGGTGAACAACAAGATGGAGGATTTGGAATCCTCCTCATTGCTTGTGTAGAGATCATTTCATATCAGGATAGTCAACTACTGAATCAGTCAGTCGTGTAGATGTCGCTCGATTGCATAGTTATTAAATGAAGGCATAAGACGTGATCGGGCACTTTGTACATGGTCGCTATTGGTGGCTGAATCAGCAAATGGTTGCCAGATTCAGGCAAGTTACCACACGCAAGATGTGGGGGAAAGAATTAATTTTGTGCGTTTGTGCTGCTATGGTTTAATAGACAGTTGAATTTAATAACTGACCATGAAGGCTTTATACGGCATAAATGACGGCGGCGGCCAAATTAGCGGATGCTAAGTTGCTAACGTACCTAAATGACAATCGCGTGAAATTGCTAACTTCGATGGCATTTTGACCACACATAAAAGGGAAATAAATCCGCATTGTACAAACTTGTAAAGCCTTTGTATGATCAGATTTGAAAGCACTCACCAGTGTAAGAGAGGGGGGAATACCACGTAGCAGTGTCGCCGAGTTGAAAAAAAAAAAAAAAAGCACTCCTGACACTTCATCGGCAATCCAACCTGTATATCATGTCGTTTTCATCAAAGTGACTGTCAATGCTCTTGGGCGGAAAGTTGACAGATGAATATGCTAGTTTTAGCCCTCCTCGTCATGTTCAGCGAAATAGTCATGTGACGTCCGAATCTCTATTAGGACTACATTTCCCATAATAATATTTTTTTTACTATCCCATAACACAATACAATACAATACAAACTTGATAGCTACTCCCAGAGGTTCTTGACAATCTTGTGGATGATACAAACTCCTAAACTCCTGTCTTTAAATGTATTTCAAAATAAAAGTCCCGAAATGGCTTCTTTTTTTTTGGTCGCACCACATGATAAAATAGGCATTAGCAAACAAACTTACACTTCAATGACCCATATATGTGTGTGTGTATTTAGATGGATGTATGCGTTTGTGGACACGTATAACTTCATATTTTATTGAGTACATATTCATCACAGTGCATTATATGGTATGGAAGACAAGATGTCCTCATTCTTATTGAATTTCATGACTTGTTTGCATAAGGTGAAACAATAAATATTGTAATTTTTATTTTGTATAACGGTACAGGTGCTAATTTTTACGAACTTCTGTTGACTTTTGATTTGCTAATTGTAATGAATGTAGTGCATTTATTGTTATGTGTCCTTGTGGATACGCTTTCTATTATTTATTTTGAGCTTTTTTGTTTGTTATTTGAGAGTTGATTGTGTGTTTAGTAACATAGGTCATACAGAGGTAATTCAATGTTCTAACTACTCCGACTATGTTGCATACTTAATATATTGTATCCATAAGCTGTGATGGTGGTGAATTAAAGCATTGTAGAAGGAAAGCAATGGAAGTGAGGCGTTGACGTGATGTGAAGGCATGTTACAAATTCCTTGAATTCCTTTAATTCTTTGCTTGTATGTGTTTAGAATGAGGTTACCTGTAGACAAGTCTTACTTGCCCCACATGTGGTGTACAATATATTAAGATTGATACTATGTTGATGGTCCATTGGAGTAAATTTGCCATGAAAGTGTAAATACTAGGGTTGGGAATCTTTGAATGTCTCACGATTCGATTCGATTCCGATTTTTGGGCCTGCGATTCGATTCAGAATCACTTTTCGATTCTGAACGATTTTTTAAAAAAAAAATATTGATTTTGATTGACAATGATTTTTGCTTCAATATATAGATGTACAAGGAATTGTAATGATCTACTCCAGGCTGACTCGCTAATGCTAATTAGCGCGCTACTCGCAGCACTTTTATCACTCAAAAGAACGGCTCCACGCTGGAAAAAACAACAACTTTTATTGGAATAACTTGATCGTGACTTTTTCCTTCTACTCTCCAATGTGGCTACAACTTAACAGTGTATTAGACCGCATTGGCCAAACCGAGTACAACATGAACAGCGCTCCAAATAAAGGCACACACCGACAAAGGCAAGACAGTATAATTTTGGGACATTTAAAATCGATTCTGAATCGTACTAAATGAGAATCGCGATTCTTATGACAATCTATTTTTTGGCACACCCCTAGTAAATACTGTATGTCAAACTAAGCTTCTATCAGTGAACTCACAGAATCTCCACAGTGATGGGTGCATTCATCATAAATCAACTCTGGAGCATTCCTACCGCCTGGTCAGTGCAGTGATGTAGTATCAGAAATCCTTCAATTGTTCAAGATCTCTCATCACTTCATTTTCAATCACAGCATCGACTAAGAAGGGTTCAAAGCTAATCAACCAAGTGTCAATCTCACCCTTCTTTTATGATGACTGTATCGAAATATTGCTACAAAATAATAACAATTAAAAATAGTGCAAATCACAAGCCGTATTGTCTATGGAAACTACCGGTATAAATTGTAGTAACGGGAACAGCTGCCTACAATACAGGACAGGGCGGCGCAAGTGACAGTAAATCATACATTTGTTGTTTGTTTGTTTACATGTGGCTGAGGATTTGAAAGATAAACTGGTGCTGACAAACACAAATGTCAATTGAACCTTGTGATGGAGCTTCTGTTGACATTTTATGGATAATGAAGGTGTGATAATGTGAAGGGTCTCTTCATTTGCATTAGTGTTATTTTTTGGACCAATATGATTACAGTTGAGCTCCGTAATTTAGGGCTGGCCCACAAATAAAGAAAATCTGTGTATAATTGACGCCAATTGTTTTTAAGTTATATACCATTATTTTACCGATCCGGCCCACTTGGTAATATATTTTCCTCCATGCGGCCCCTGAGCTAACATGAGTTTGACACCCCTGGTTTAAATCCAGGCTTTGACCTTCATGTACACAGTTTGCATGTTCTCCCTGTGCATGTGGGTTTTCCCCAGGTCCTCTGGTTTCCAGCCATCCAGTCAACATTCTTATATTCAGGGTCCCGGGGAGCCGGGGCATCTCTCAGCTGACTTCGAGCAAATGGCGGACTACACCCTAAACTGGTAACCAGTCAGTCGCAGGGCACATATAGAGATGGAAAAACACTGTTGCTGTGTTTATATTGTTCCAATTGATTATTTAACAGCCTACTCGGATCGTATTTGAAATAGCAGCTGTGGCTGACTCACTTGGATGAGTGTAGGCATGCTACTATAGAAGTCCTCTGTGGCTATTCTGCTTTATCCCCAAGTTATTATAAGTCACTGAATGCAAGAATGTAGCTCAGGGGTGTCAAACTTGCTTTCGTCACAGGTCACATCGCAGTAATGGTTGCCCTCAAGTCATATCGTCATAACAATAAGGCCACGTAAATTTCCTTCCAAATTACACAAAATACATAAAAAATATATTTTATATATATATTATATATAATATATTTTCATTTTAAGGAAAGTCAATTGTTTGTCATCAATCAAAAGTGTATCTTCTATTTAGGAAATGAAGTATGCAGACAAGTGCAACAGTAACATTTAATTATTATATCGGGCTGGCCGATGTGCTTTGAGATTGGATCCTGAATATCCATACTTACCAAGCATTTAGGCGCAGCATCTTGCTTTATTTTGTACACATAGTAGGGCTAGGGTTCAAAATTAGGGTTTCAAACTAGGGCTAGGGTTTCATATTAGGGTTTAAAACTAAGGCTAGTGTTTAAAATCAGGATTTCAAACTAGGGCTAGGATTTCAAATTAGGGTTTAAAACTAAGGCAAGTGTTTCAAATTAGGTTTTCAAACTAGGGCTAGGGTTTCAAATTAGTTGATAAGATCAATAGTATATATATTTTTTTCAATTACCCCCCAAAAACCCCAAAACATTGACAACGAGGATCTAATATGATTACATGTTCCATTACAACTCTAGAAAGCTGATTCCCTGGAACCTGTGGATAACTTAATTTACTCTTGCAGTACCCTCTAGAGGATTTAAGGAGAAGAACACTTGATCAGATACAAGATACAATGGTCTTCTTACATTTATTATTTAGTTTAATATTTCCATAGCAAACTATACAATAATATAATAAAAAAAGGCCATTCACCAACCACTCCAGAAGGTTAAACTCACGGGAACTATTGGGCTACTGCCAGGTTTTGGGGGCCCCGTAAAAAAATGAGCACTGTGGGGCCCCACAACTTCAAAGTTTTTAATATTTTCTAGAGCAGCGCTTCTCAAATGGGGGTATGAGTATTCCTGGAGGTATTTAAAGGCACTTTATGAAGCATTTGAGATTTAAAAATATATATATTAAAATTCGCACTAGTGGGGGGGAGCTTGTTGACACCAGTTGCCTCTCTGACACCAAGAATTGCAAAGCTCCTCAGGGAAGCACAAGCCCAAGGTCTGACTTACTGTATGAAATAACATATAGGCTACTGTAGAGCACATCAAGTCAAAGTGAGCAATTGTGCCCACTGTTCATGTTGACTAATGGATCATTATCACGAGATACGCGAGGGATAATGGAGGGATTATGGGATGGACCACAATTGACAAGGTCCTATTGGATGGACGCAAGTGATGACTGGATTACCCTGATTAGCGATAATGTGCTGTTAGTCAGCACTTGTATTACTCGTCTCCATTTAGAAGTACTCTTTATGTCTCCGTGGTAGGATTAAAATCCTCAACCGATATAACATGAGTCACAGCTGTTTGGAATACAATTAGCTTGAAACCCATCAATTTGACAATGGTGTAAATCAGTGATTCCCAAGCCCACATTAGTGTGCCATGAGAGGTCATTTGGTGTAGCAATTTATCAAATGTCAAATATCTGGACAAAATATTGCTTACTACTGTACATATATAAATAAACCTAAATATCTCACAAAACGTAATTTGGTTTGGCAAAGACAAGGAGTAACTGAGAGAACGATTAAATGCTCTTCCAATTGATGATAGAAGGTACATAAACAACCTACAGTATGTATGCACTTTTGTAAAATTCTTGTAAAGTTTTGTGCCGTAAAACCTTTTGAAATGTGAAATATGTGCCTTGGTTCAATAAAGATTGGGAAACACTGGAGCAGATGTGGTTGTTGATGCTTCCAACACTGCCACCCTATGGAAGTATTCTGTAACATGGTGCGTGGAGTGCCTCGATGTGCTGAAACTGAAACTATGGTCTTGGGTTGTGCTGCCGCAGCATAGATGCTTGAATTGATGATAGCTGCCTTGCTACCACTAAGCTGTGAAGGCACGCTACTGTTGCGTTCTGACATTATCGCGTCGGGGGTCACCATTTGTGGAGATGCGGTAACTGGTGAGACAAAGGTGAGTTGTGTCTCTTATTTACTCTCCACACAAAAATGATTGTCTACAGAGCAAGCAGCCAGCTTCTCTCCTTGAAAACTTTAATTTCATCATCCCTCTCTTAAAGGTGCAGGGTCAAGGTGAATGTCTCTACCTAGTGGGTCACCACAGTATAGTGTACAATATAATATCGTACTGTACTGTGGATGGGGGGTGGGCGGTCGTGGGGGGAGCGGGGGCTGTGGACCGGTGGGGTGCCTGGCGGTCCTGCAGTGCCCCGTCCTGCTGCGTTGGGTTGGGGGCGCGGGCCGTGTTGGGGTGGGGGGCGCTCCTGCTCCTGGGTTTGTTCTCCGGCCGGTGGCCCTGGTGGGGCCCGGGGGTCGTCCTTTGGCGCTGCCGCGGCCTGGGGGGACCTGAAGTGTTGCGCTTGCTCTGTCCTGGCGGGGGTCGATGGCTCCCCTCTTTGGTGGAGATTTTCATGCATGCCAGATCCACCACAACAGCATCTATCGAAACTCAGACACAATCTGCTTCTTCCTCAGGTCATTGAATCGGTGGAGGCTGGTGTCTGTGGATTTCACTCTGCTTCGTTTGTCCTTCCTTCCTTTCCTCAGTCTCTCCTTTGGTCTCTTGAGGTCTCCCTGATTTGTTGGAATTTAGATGTTTCTGGGGTTGGTGAAGGACTCTGGTTGGTGGTGGGTGGTGTCTGGTCGGTGCTGGATTTCACTTTCCTTTCTTTTCTTCGGTTTAGGTGAACGGTATGGGATTTTTTTAATAGGTTTTTGGTGAACTAACGAATACACACACTCGCACGCACGCACGCACACACATACTCACCCACATACAAAATAATAAATAAATAAAAAGAGAGCAATGATGATGACATTACCGAATGAACAATACTGAGCTCTTTAAGGAAAAAAAAAGAAGAAAAAAAGAATACTGTACTGTAATGGGATCTCCATTTATTTACAAGTTCACAAAAAAATTTGATAATTATTATTACTACTTTTTAACATATTTTTTAAGATGACGTATTCTTTAAATTAATGATTTAGATTAAAAAATGAATCATTAAATATTCAAAAAAATTCAGTCCAAATTGTTAAGTTGTCTGAATAAGAGAGATGAAAGGTAGATGTGAAAAGCATTTTTTTTATATACCTAAAAATGTCCAAAAACTGACCATCAAATGTCCAAAAACAAAAGAAATCCTGACAATTACCATAAAATGTCAAACTGCCACAAATGTCAGAAAATTGATAGAAAAAAATGCAGACAAAATGTCTAAATAAAGACAAGTGTAAAAATCTATTGAAAAAAAACAAAGTCTGAAATTACAAAGAAATAAAAATAATAATAAATAAATAAATAAAAGGAGAAATCAAAAGGTAAATGAAAAAAAAGAAGAAGAATGAAAAAGAAAATGAATCTACATATTGGATGCCGCTGTCATTTATTTCTGTTCTGGTACAGCTCCACTTATAGGTCTTGGGCCCACAGTACATTCAACTAACACTAACACACTGTTTCCTTCATCACAACGTTCAAACAGTTTGCGGCTCCAGATTTTTTTTATTTGGCCTAAAATATAGCTCTTTTGACAGGAAAGGTTGCTGACCCCTATAGTGGAAGAGCGTTTAATTGTTCTGCCTGTCACTATAAAACTTTAGCATAAACTGTTTGTCATAAATTTATTTCAGACCATCCATCCATCTTCCAGACCGCTTAACCTCATGAGGACACAGGAATAGGGAGAGCATTCAAATGCCTACATAGCAGACAGAAAGACTCCTAAGTATGGAGATTGCCTTCTTCTTTCTTTACATGTTTGTTTGTCTCCGAGTCTATTTGCGTACCACAAAAGAGCTTTGGCTTCTCCAATGTCTGAATATAATCCGTCACTGATGTCGTATCTGCAAGCAACAGTGTCTTGCACATTGATCCGAACTGGCTTGATTGCCAAGTTCCATGGCTCCTGCTGATCGTCAGGCCCCCCTCTTTCAGATACTGTCCACCTTTAGATCGACTTGAGCGCAAGTCCATGGCAGCAGATTAGTCCACACTAAAGGCAGTCTTGGCTCAATGACAGGCTGTTATGTAACATTTCCTACAAGGATGGCCACGTGGCCTCAGAGCGCGGACCATCTGCCTTCATCTATCCAAATCCCCTCCTCACTCAGCTAGAACGGACACCTGTGATGTGAACAATTGGCCAATTGTTGTTTTGATCAACTGTGGCGTCACTAAAGAAAGGAAGGCTGAACATGCAGCTATGAGTCAGTGTGATGTTGAATTCTATGAAGTAGAAGTGGGGAAATAACACCAAGTTTGAAAAAAAAAAAATCTGCCTTGGGTGTGAAGCGGTGCGCTCATTATTTCCTGGTTGGATGCGTGCACCAGCGGTCCCTGCTTCCCATACGTGGGTGAGCTCCAGCAAAGCTGGGATTGCATCTCTGATGACACCTCCGCACAGTCAACATGCAGCAGGGAGAGAGAAACATGCAGACAGAGTGACTGGGATGAAGACGACGCAAGTTGCCAGAGAGAGACGCGTTAAAAAGAGGGAGAGAGAGTGAAAGGGAGACAAATGAGATATTTGAAGATGAGGCAGAAGTCGTCAAGTAGTAAAAATTGATCATCAATAATTTTTTTATTATTATTTTTTTTTTGGAGTGGTCGTGTCACAGCAGCAGCAGGACACAATCTGTCTAACCAAACAACTTAAAGGACGTATACTCCAATGCAACATGGAAGCTGTTTGGCTCCTGCAAAGCTGAGGATTTGAAGTGGAATTATTCATTAGAATTTGTTGATCTCCCCAAATGATGACATGAAAGATATGACGCCTATCCATTGTCAGTAATTAAGAATTGAAGCTGCTAAGCTGTCAGAGGTAAGTCGGAAAATACATTCAAGTCATTTATAGGTGTGTAAGTGCTGCTATGCTTGTTCGAAATCATTTGGCTTTGAAATGTGAATTTTCTCCAAAAGTGACATTTACACCAGTTTGCTGGTTAACAAAATGATATAAATGAGAGGATTGCTTATATCAACGGGACCTAACAATGTTGCATAATTATTGCATGTGTGTGTGTGTCTGTGTTTTTGGTCCTTAAGCTCGACTTCTCAAAGCCCAGTGTGCAATGTCAGCCCACGCTGTTTCCCGTTGCCAAGGAAACTATTGCCCAGTGCTAAAATCAGTTCTGTTCTGTGCTGTGCTGTGCTCTCAGAGTGTGTTTCCAAAGAGAAGAATATTCATGTGTGATCTGTGAGTTTTTTTGTTTTGTTTTTTTAAAGAGGAAGTCAACCGTAAATATTTCTTGACAATAATATGTTATATGTGACCTCACTAGTCTAAACATGATATTCTGATTAATATTACATTTGTGGAATATTAGTTATGCATCATAATCCAGCTGTTTTAATCCAATTCAGGGGGTGGCCATTTTGCCACTTGCTGTCGACTGAAGATGACATCACAGTTGCTCAGGACTCAGGCAATGACCAATCACAGCTCACCTGTTTTCTGAAGCTGAGCTGTGATTGGTTGTTACCTGAGACCGGAGTAATTGTGATGTCATTTTCTCTTTTTCTCTTTCTCGCTTCACTTTCTTGCAAGTGGCAAAATGGCCGCCTTCTGATATTGATAAAAACTGCTGGATTTTGCTGCTTAACTCATATTCCACTAACCAAATATTAACCAAACTAGTGGTGCTGCATAACCTTACAAACATTGAAAAACTTTATTTGAAAATAAAATAAATACATACATACATATATATGTAAACAATTGTACATACACACAAAATAAAAACAATTTCAAAAAACAAGATTCTGTTTGAAAAGGGTGTAAGAAGAAATAAAACGACTTATCTAGTCCCACCCCTTATTCCTTGTCAAAAATGTACCACTTAAATTCACCCTGAAACCCTGTTCAGGTTATAACAAATAATTTAGTTTGCAAATACAGTAACAGCAAAATCGGGCAAATAACAACATAAAACAAAAATTAAGAAATTGACATCGCTGGATGCAAAACGCTCATGATGATGTTAATTTTATTTGTTATATAGAAGATATTATTGTTAAGATTTTTTTTTGGGGGGGGGGGGGGGTTGACTTCCCCTTTAAACCAGTAACATGTAATTTGTCTCTATGATGTGACTGACCTTCCTACCTATCCTTGTCTCAACTGGTTCTCCTCTTGTCTTCAACATCCCTCTAAGATGGCTGTCAACAGTTTCCCCATCTTCCTCCTGCTACTGATCAGCTCTTGCACATCGCACCCATCACCTCCCCCTCCCCTGGGATGTAGCGAGCGTGTGGAGCCCCCTTACAGAGTGCTGTGTGACCTGGAGTCGGTGTGGGGTGTCGTTTTGGAGGCAGTGGCCTGCAGCGGGGGTATCACCTCTCTAATCCTGGCTACGCTCCTCCTCGTCAAACTTGGCTCTATCTCAGACCCGGGCAGGCGCTCCGGCGTGGGACCCCTTCTCCTGCTCCTGGGCACCCTCCTTGGGATATTCACCATCTCTCTGGCGTTCCTTGTGGGAAAGAACCAGGTCCTCTGTGTGGTTCGCAGAGCCTTCTGGGGCCCCCTCTTCGCCCTTTGCTTCTCAAGCTTGCTGGTCCAGGGTCTGAGGCTCAGGAGGCTGGTGGCTGGCAAGACGAGCCCATCAGGAAGCACGCTGGCTGCACTGGGCTTGGCACTGGCCTTGGTTCAAGGGATTATTTCTGCCGAATGGGTCCTTCTCACCGTAGTCAGGGAGGGGCATCCAGCATGCGAGTATCCGCCTTTGGACTTTGCTCTGACATGCAGCTACACCTTAGGGCTGCTCCTCATAGCCATGGGGCTCTCTCTAGGGGTGGTGCTGTGTGGGGGGGAACTGGTGGTAGAAGCAACTCCGGAAAGTGACGAGGATAGAGAAGAAGAGAGTGACAAGAGGAGATGGAAGTGTAATGCCGTGTGGCTCTTCCTGGCAAGTCTGGCATCTGCGTTGCTTTGGGTCGCCTGGCTTGGCTTTTATCTCTATGGGAGCCAAGCAGTCAGGCTCAGGGGGAAAGTGGGGAGGTCAGGAGGAGGAGCAGCGGGAAAAGTGGAGGAGCGTCTGCTGGACGAGCCTGCTCTGGCGGTAGCCCTGGTTGTTCAGGGTTGGATCCTTCTGCTCTTCCATGGCATTCCAGAGAGCCACCTGTGTCTCTGGAACCGATCACAATGCGGCAGGCAAGATTTCTTTGACACCAGCGAGACAACAACTCCTCCACATTTCAGAGACGAGCTTCCAGCACACTCTCACCAACCCTTCCAGGAAAACCAGGCCTTTTCTATGGAGGAGCACGGTGCAAGTACGCTCATGTTGTGTGTCTGTGTGCGTTGTCAACCTTAAACCTTTCTTGACAATATGTTATATGTGATCTCACTAGTCTAAACATGACATTCTGATTAATATTACATTTGAGGAATATGCGTTATGAAGCAAATTCTCAGGGGGCGGCCATTTTGCCACTTCCTGTCGACTGAAGATGACATCCCAGTTGCTCAGGTCTGAGTTAACAACCAATCACAGCTCAGCTTCAGAAAACAGATGAGCTGTGATTGGTCGTTGCCTGAGACCTGAGCAACTGGGATATCATCAAAATGGCTGCCCCCTGAGATGGATTTAGATGCTTAACTCGTCTTCCACTAACGCAATATTAACCGGAACACCATATTTAGACCAGTGGGACTGCATAGAACATATTATTGTCAAAACATTGTTGGGGGGGGGGGGGACTGCCCCTTTAATAGTGCTTCAACTCTGCCTTCAAGTGTAGCTTGGGAGGTCACACTTTTGTCATGAAGGTGGAACAGAAACGTACAACTGGAAATGTACAGTTGCTAGGCAACCGGAAACACAAGTCCTTTTTTCCATTCAATGTCATATGAATGAATGCAAAATTAAGAGACAGCAAAAGAAACTTCTATCAAGCGGATTCATAATTCTGACTTGAATTAATCCCAATCCACTTGAAGGCATCACGTCATGAATGCAGCCTCTATTAACATCATCTACAACAGAGAAAGAGAATTCTCTTCAAGAGCTTACCAAAAAGTACATGAGAGAATCATTGGAACTAACAATCTAACAAAATCATGCAACGTAGTAGTAGGTTTGTTTTCCCGCAGAACGAGTTAAACTATACACAGTCCAAAAACAAACCCACCTTATAATTATTTCACAGCCTCTTACAGGCAGAGGGCTATGACTCATCCAGCTTCAGTGCTAATCTACTGATGGAGAGCTAAACAGCAAGGCACAAGGACAAACCAGACGAAGACGATGGTTGAAAGAAAGCATTCAAGTCGTATTTAAGAGACTGGCACATTACTTTGGGCTGTTGTACAGTTGACTGAGTAGGGATGAAGCTCAGCTAAGCTTAAAGTGACGATTTTTTTTTTATGTCGTTCAAAAATACGCCCAAAAATATTTTCTAGCATGTCAACATATATTTTCTTTTTTAAATCATCGTAGGTCTCATAAAAGCTATAAAATATTACAAATGGTCGCATTTCACTTTACAGAAGGCAGAGGTGGGCAATCTTGGTCCTCGAGGGCCGGAGTCCTGAAGGTTTTGGAGGTTTCTCAATTCTAACACAAGCTGATTCCAATCAACAGGATCGGATGCAGAGCTTGCTGATGAGCTGATCATATATCAGCTGTGTTGGAGAAGGGCAACATGCAAAACCTGCAGGACTTCGGCCCTCGAGGCCCACCTCTGCCCTAAGGAGACAGACATTTTGTGGAATAACTTAAATATCTCTGTTTGTTATTTGTTTTTGACACAATTGTAACATTATGCTTTTTTGTTTTGTCATTTTAACTGTTCGAAATAAAGTTGTAAAAAAAAAACTTAGCAAATGTACTAATAGGTGGTAGGCTTGCGAAGTGTGGTCTCTTGTGAGGCCCCGTAATGTGCGAGCTTCAGAATGCGCATGCTTCGAATTTAGTTTGTTGCATTGTATTAGTTCACCACTAGATGGCAAACATTTCAACACATTGTCCCTTTAAAAGTGGCCAGAAAAGGAAAGTCACATTTAATATATCAAGGCTGACATAAATTATCCTTTTACTTGTTGATTTCACACTTCCTTTCACAGCAGCGGACATATAATATTACAGTAATTTTCTTTTGTGTGAAATAATGGCATAGTTTACCGTCTCCATATCACAAATTCCTTTGATCCATTTGATCATGTAAGTGGGAATTCAAAAGGAAGTCTACCTGCATCACTTTATGCTAATGGTAATGTGGTTTTTCAATGAAAAACCATTTTCATAGCGAAATATTTATCATAACAAATCAGTACAATCAATCTAATTAGAACGTGCTATAGACTAATACAGTGATGGAATATTTTGGAGAAAATCATTTTATGCATGCTTGAAATGTTAATTATGAATAAATATGACTCTAAAATAATAGTTTCCCATTCAAAACAAATATGAACCAATCACAACAGAGAACATCTATCCATCCATCCATCCATCCATATCTTGCAAAACGTAGTAAAAAAACAATACAGGCAGTGTATACAGTATAAATATTTAATCTTACTTTGACTCCAGTCTCGTCACTTTGGGAAATATATTTCTAAAACAACAACTACAACAAACATTTGTTTGGCTTTATGTGTCCCCAAACGTTGATTTCAAAAATGTATTTTCCTAGCAGATGATGTTTTTATGATATTTAATTTTTTTTTTTAAAGATTGACCTATGAAGAAAACGTGCGCAATATGGATCTTGCCGTTTGTTGTAATTTATAGCTACGATGTTTAAGAAATAAAATCCACCTGTTGCTGAACCGAACCCTTAATTCATACATTTTACTTAATATATTAATATATTACATATATGTCATTATTATTATTATTATTATTATTATTAGAAACTTAAGTGCAGATTTAAAATCAGTGGGGGGAAAAAAACGGAAAAAAAGTTTACTCACATCTCCGGTTAAAAGGCACATCAACCCCAAAAAAATTCTTTACAATACAATAATATGTTCTATACAGCCCCACTAGTCTAAACACAGTATTCAGATTAATAGTGTGTTTGTGGAATATGAGTTAAGCAACAAAATTCACCCGTTTTTCTCCATTTCAGGTGGCAGTCATTTTGCCACTTGCTGTCAACTGAAAATGACATCACAGGTGCTGAGGCCTCAGCTTGAACAACTGTGATGTAATTTTCAGTTGACAACAAATGGCAAAATGACCGCCCCCTGAGAAAAACGGGTTAATTTTGAAGCTTAATTCATATTCCACAAACACAATATGAATTAGAATGCCGTGTTTAGACCAGTGGGGGTGCATGCAATATATTATTGTAAAAGACAATTTGGGGGTTGAATTCACCCCAAAATTGTAAAAATGTGTTGATCAGTGTAAAACTACACTGACTGTAAAACAAATGATGCACCACTGATTTGAGTGCATGACGATACCTTTGACTTTGCTCGTCTTTCAGGTCTTCGAAGTGGCAACTATCAGAGCGGTCACGGGAGTGTTCGCCCTGGCATCGCCTTCAGAGGTCACGTCTACCAACCAACTGAAATGGCTCTTGTTATGAATGGTGGTACGGTAAGTCTGCCTCTCAACATATGTCACTCTTCAACAATTACACAATTAATCCAGCTGACCCACTTATTTTTCATCATCATATAGATGCCCACAGCCCCCATTAACTACACTGGAAGACGACTGTGGTAATGGGACGTGAGCCCTTGAGTTACATGTATGTTCCTTTTTTTTTTTTTCTCATACCTGACCTGGAGTAATAATTCAAAAGACATATCATACAAGACGGACTGACAACAGCGCAATACATTTCATGTTTCTGCATACATGTTTGAATTCTACATTTTGAAACGCTCTACACTTGAGGACATTTTACTGGCGTGAATACCACTTTCAGTGCTTTAATATTATTAATATTATAACGCACAGATGTCTGTAATATGTAAATAAGACAGCAGGAAGTGTTTGAGGTGGGCTGATAGTGTGTGGTGTTGAGGATTATACAAACCTTCAGAATATGAATTTACAGCATATCCTTACATAAACTTGCTTTGTCTCTCATTTTTCTTGCCATTTGGCTACAGGACATTATCTGAGCCATGCTTGTCCATATTGCCCGTAACCTTGCATCATGTGCACATGAATGTAATAAAAAGTCTATGGACAACCTAAAAAGCCATTTACCAATACACTCAATAGTGAAATCATTAGGTACACTTTTTACCTGCACAATCTTTCAAGGCCCAAAACAACAACTGAGTCTTTATTCTCATCTGCATTAGTTAAATACAGAACTAAAAATATCATAAATATAGTTCAATATGTATCAAACTAAACTGCATTTGTTTTACAATATAATCACAATAATATCAATATTGTTAAATGAATAGAATACATCTTTGATATCGTTAATCAAAACAGAACATTATTTGCAAAGGCAGAATTTGTGTTAAAGCTCTTGCCTTGAATCTCATTAGATTCGTGATTCCCAACCAGGAGGCCATGGCACCCTTATGAGCCGTGTGAGGTCATCAATAATCCAAGTTTACTTCATTTTGCTGAAAATAATTCTTAATTAATTACGAAATATTAGGGCCTAGATTTTTTTCATGCCAATGCCGATTCTACTTGGCAGAAATAAGTTCAGATGATTTATTAATCCGACAATTAATTTATATAATGAATAAATAACTATTTTGGGGGGAGGGGGGGGTCACCAAACACTTTATTACAAGCAGAGCATTTGAGTGTTTTACAATATTTCGTCCTTTAGTAGTTATTTAAATGTGTGGTCTTTAGTTTTCACTCAGAAATAAACACTTCTTAAACACTGGATGTATACACATTTAATCCTTCTCAATCAACACCTCTGGGCTTTTGTTAATGTGTGGTGGTGATTTTGTCTTCATCCACCACCACCCCAGCCTTTATTTAGCCATTTTGTTGTGTTTAGCCATGAGTGGGACGTTTGTGGGCGGAAAGTCTATGTTTACCCCTCCAGCCAATCACATAGCGGGGGGCGTGTCGCTGAAGGCAGGCGCAATGTTGACGAGAAGACCTGGGGTTGAGCCATGGGAAAACTCATTTTGAATTGGTTGTTTACAAACAAACGGTTGTGTTTACAAACACAAACGGACAAAACTAAAGACCCACCTTTAACTTTACAAGTACAAGTACAAAAACATGCAAAAAGCATTCACTTTTGAATTTATTTTTAGATTATCAGCATATAGATGAATGCCGTATATAAACTCCATAATGAGGTAAATTACTGGCATAAGAATACTTATGCATTTCTCTTCTCCAACTTTCTTTGCCATGTTTCTCAGTTGTCAAAACAATTCATTTTTGACAGAGCTGCATTTTAAATATAGGCCTATGTTGTAGAGTTCAACAGGAGCCAATATTTTTGTCATTTGTTTTTAAAAAGTTTCCTGTCAAAATAAGTGTCAGTGTGGAATTAATAACATGTATAACATGTATAACATGCTGTTATTGTTTTACATCTCCACTTGTTGCTGAGAAGCAAAATAATTTTGCTGCAAGAATAACTACCAGGATTGTGCAGCACAAATGTAACCTGCTAATTATAATAAATCAGCCATTACTGTGGTAAACGCTGCGGTGTTCCAGCAAGGCCACGTGACAACTGGCCTATTAGATTGAATGGAGTCACAGCATCTTCTAGTGGGCAAACGGTGCAAGTGCACAATTCGCAGTGACTCCAACATAGCATTATGATTAATTAAGAGACTACATTGGTGTTTAATCAGAACAACTTTGGCTGATTATGCTTATTTTGAACTATTGGCCTATGTAATCGGTAATTGATCAGTCGGGCCGTACAACATATCGTTGTTCATCTATCTATCTATGCTAGCAAGTAGCGATGTATACTGACAAGGCAGAACAATTAAATGCCTCTTCCATTAGATTTCAGAAAGGACAATAAATCACCATGCAAACGAATAGGTCATATCTTCAAGTCAATTTGTGAACAAATTGAGACAATATGATAAATATATCAGTATTCATAAGTTTTGTGACTTTTTTGTTTGGTAGTGTGCCGCTAAACATTTTTAATGTAAAGTGGGTGCCTTGGCTCAATAACGCCAGGGAAACACTGCATTAGATTGTGCGAGTGTACCTAATGATGTGACCAATGAGTGTAAATATATGTGATACAGTACGAGGTTTAAACTATCTTGGAAGCTGTATTTTGCACTTTATAAGAGCTAATATGTTCTCTGTGTGGTAATATTTGAGATGTATTATCTTGTAAAAGGTCAAATATTTTTAATATTTTGTCAGTACGATTTTATTTGGTGTTTTCTAGGATTTTGATGTCCATATTGAGTATAAAACAAACACGCACGCACGGCAGATGTCAAAGGATCCCACCAGTATTGGAGAGGTTAACAACAAATATCTCACTTGGCATCTGGCCATCATTATGTTCCAGTGAAAATGATTTCATACAACTAGACGGACTAACAAGGGTGTGATGTAGACACTAAGCTCAACCAGTTTTGATATATTTTTTATTGTGATGTGTGAGTGTCGTCAAAGTGTATGACAGTGTAGTGTATTATGGCAATGTGGTTCTTACAAAATTTTAAACTTTTTTTTTCCTAACTTGAAAACATGGGGGGAATTGTTTGCAAATGCTACTGGTTTTCAGCCCATGCAGTCTGTTTAATACTGACATTATATTATTGTACAATTTATGAATCAAAATATTCACTATTGTTGTGAGAGTTCGAATGCATCGGTAATAAGACTTCAAGCAGAAAGAATAATGTCACTGCGGCCAATCCAATCAAGTATCCCGTTTTGCACTAAATCTGACTTTTGAACTATTGCGAGTTTTCTGTCATGTTGCTTGTCTTAGTGAGATTTATGCTACAATTTTGTATACTGCAAATATTAACGTGACATTTTACATGACGTAATAGCCTAATACAAATGACTTTCAATCAAGTGTGTCCTACACAATGTAAAAGCACTGGTATTTACCTTTTAATGATTTTATGGCAATTGCACTGTCACTATTTTATGGCAGCAAAACATGAATGTTTGTAATGTAATTTGCACAGAGTGATTAATACATCAGCGCACATTTTCTCCTAAATGTTGTATTCATTTGTCATCAGATTCCTGTCCTGGTATACATGATTTCACTGTAATAATATCTGTTTATTTTCTACACTGCTTATCCTCATTAGGGTTGCCTGTGTGCTGGAGCCTATCCCAATCACAACTGGATTTGGTCAAAGGCTGCTGGTGGAAAGTCAATTGCAGGGCACACACAAACCAGCATTCACGCCTCTGGCCAATTCACCTAGATTGATTGATTGATCATATAATCACATTACAACTTCAAAATTTGCAAATAAAAATGGAAAGAAATAGATGTCATTAATTCACCGTAGTTTACATGTTAAAGGGAGTAGGAAGAAGTACAAGAATTTATCTAGTCTTACCCCATATTACTCATATTATGTCAATACTCTAGTGGTTATTCGTTTTCAATAATATATTAAATAAATAAAAAACAAAAACAAAACAAGTTTATGCTAATGTTTATACCTGATTTTTATATTTTTCTAATAGTTTTTAGCCTCTTACAGAAACACCCGTTTATTTTTTAAAGTAATATGAGTAACCGGATTGCATTGGTTTCGTAAGTGTCCAGAATATGTTGTATTCATCATAATATTGCTATCTAAATCAAAATACAAACACAAATCGAATACGTGTGTGCAGAAAAAAACTCACGTGCTTCGGGTTTCGGTGAGGGGCATGCGCAGAAGGGCTGCCCCGACATACTGGCACTTTGCGCACGCGCACTGACACTTTCAGCTCGCCCGGACAGGCCGACACTCGTCAGTCGACGCACTGTACACCGGCACATTAATGCAAACGGTCTCGTACAACGTTACTCAACTACAACAAGAAAACTGCCAACAACACTTCACGAGTATTTTCGTTTATTAAATGTCCCCGCCCCGGAGTCTGTGTATGAAAGGGACGCTAGGAGCATAAGCATGGTTGCTAAGGGTTTGAACTCGTCTTTACCGGAAGCAAACGACATCACGTCCGGGTCAAAAAAGTCCTTCGTGTACACGTGAAGGAAGAAAGTGTGCAAAGTAAGTGAAACAGTTCTCATGTTTACGTTAAATATTATCTATCTACACTACACAATTTATTTTGTGCAGTGAGTGTTAGACAAGAATATAAGTTGTCGCTGTTATTACCTTCTCGATGCTCGCCTGAGTCAAATCATTGGACACAATTGTTTATGTGGGGCTTAATTGACAGTGCGTTGCAATTGTACCGTGAAAGTGTAAGTTAAGTTAGTGAAGCGTTCCTTCAACCCTCAAAAAACAGTAGGGTTTACTTTGGTACGAGCCGAATAGAATAATTACTGTAAGGCAGGAGTGTCCAAATCCGCCTCGAGGGTTACTGTCCTGCATGTTTTAGAATGGTTCCCTCCTCCAACACACCCGATTCAAATGATCAGCTCACCAGCATCTCTGCAGAAGCCTGATAACGATCCTGATCATTTGAATCAGGTGTGTTGGAGGAGGGGGACATCTAAAAATAATTTTCCTTTGTTCATCAACTTGATCTGCAAAGATTCTAATTTCAGAAATCAAAACTGATTAGGGGGGGAAAAAAGCTAGCATTGTTGTCATTCATTCATTCGTTTTATTTTAGACGGATTCCGATGAAGTGGTCTTTGTTTCTGAAAGGGTTGCACCTACAGCCAACATGACTATTGTCATTGATGAGGTAATATACAATTCATCCTAAAGTTATTCTCTCACTGGCCTAAGTCAGATTTGAAGTGAAATTACATTTATTGAACGTTTGTTGTTTAAATGAACATAAAAGGGGCAAAAATACTGTTAAATGTGGTGTTAAGCAATTATTAATATTGCATTTTTTTCCTTTTAAGATTTTGAAAAAATATTTTATTTCAGAATTATACTCACTCTCTCACGATACAGGCGGGTCAAATGTTGCAATAGTTGCATAGAGCTGCAGAATCTTGTAAAATGTGATTGTGGTCTTCATTATATTTAATGTAGAAATACTCTGTTTGGTTGTGTTCTCCAATAGGTGAAGCGACTTGCTCTGCAAAGAGACATTGATCAGGAATCTTTCCCTAAGCAGCTCTCGGAGGTTTGTTAGTCACACACTTATGTAATTGGAATGGTAATCAAATACCAAGTATTGAATCTGATCCTATAATGGTACCCCCCCCCCCCCCCCCCCCAGTTAAATCACAGGTGTGTTCTTGTGCAAAGACCCCAGGACAAGATGAAAATTGAAATTGAGGCTGTGACAGATGAGAATGTTGGAAAGAAAAACAAGAAACTTAAGAAAGAACAAACCTCTCCTTCAAAAATGAACAAACCCATAATTGCTGACGGGACAGCACAGAGTGTGAAAAAGAAAAAGAATAAAGTAAAAATGGAGGAGTCTGGAATGAAAGTGCCCTTGTCTTTAAAAGTGGGTGATGAGGAGAAAGTGAAAAAGAAGAAGAAAGTGGTGAATGGTTCTGTCATAGATGGAAATTGCAAAGAAACAAAGATAAATAAAAAGCTGACTGGCAGTCAAGAGGGAACTGAGAAAACAAGTAATGAGAAAAAGTCAAAGAATAAAACCCCGATTGAGCATCAAACTGCTACTGTAGTTGATGAGAAAGTGGCGAAGAAAGCCAAGAAAGAAAAAAATGAGGTCGATGACAAGAAAGTGGCAAAGAAAATCAAGAAAGATGAAAATGAAGTTTATGACGAGAAAGTGGCGAAGAAAGCCAAGAAAGAAAGAAATGAAGCTGATGGCGAGAAAGTGGCCAAGAAAGCAAAGAAAGAAAAAAATGGAGCTGATGGCGAGAAAGTGGCCAAGAAAGCCAAGAAAGAAAAAAATGAAGCTGATGGCGAGAAAGTGGCGAAGAAAGAAAAAAAAGAGTTTCATGACGAGAAAGTGGCGAAGAAAGCCAAGAAAGAAAAAAACAAGGTTCATTATATTAATGGCTCTCACGTTACAGATGACATTGCAGTCGTCAAAAAGATGACAAAGAAACGAAAAAAGGACAAAAGTGAGGGTAAGAAGAAAAAAAAGAAAAATAAGGTGACACAAGTTAAACATGAAAATGTTGAAATGCAGGAAGAAGCCGAGAAGATGCTGAAGGAACCAAATACGATACCAGTTGTGAGTGCAGAGGAAAATATTAAACATAAGGTAAAGAGGAAAAAGGACAAAGCGGAGCAGAATGAAACGACAAAAAAGAAGAAAATTGCTCAACTAAAATTATCTGACAGTGAAGTGGCTACAAAAACACCAGAAGGACAAGAGGTTGGCGAGGTGAAGCCGAAGAAGAAAAAGAAGAAGGCCTCACCAAACAATCAACAAGCTGAGGATTCCACCAAAGAAGCACAGAAGGAAGAAAAACCCGCAAAGAGCGACGTTGGCATAGAAGGTGAGACAAAACAAAAGAAAAAAGGAGAAAAGCCCAAGAAGAGAAAGTCTTCTGAGCTCGGTGCAGAAAGAGACACTGAATCTGAAAAGAACAAACAAAAAGTTAAAAAGCCAAAATGTGACGAGGCCGAATACCAGAAACCGAGCAAGAAAAGCAGAAAGAAGGCTTCGATTAAGGAAGAGAAACTGCTTGAGGAATTGTATCCTGACTTCACCTTGAAAAAGAAGGTAAAGAAGAAGAAGGAGATGAAGAAGGTGAAGGAGGAGGCAATTAGAGACGAGTTTGACGACCGGGTGGTGAGTGTGTATCATTGTTTGATATTGTTGACCATTTTACATGCTTGGTTAAACTTTTTGGGCTTTATGTTTCAGGATGCTCTCGATGCAGACGTGGTCTTCTTGTCAGAAAAGACTGGAAACGCCGATGAGGTGAACATCAACCAGGTGAATATCAAGCATGACATTATTTTGCTTTCTCACGTTTCCTTAAAGGGACATTTGACTCATTTAGGCATTCTCAGCTGTAAGGAGTTAATATTTTGTCTATAATTAATTTGCTAACTTGATTTATTGTTCACGTACAATTAATACCTCTGAAAAAACAATTTGCGAATGTCACATGACCAAAACAGGTCAACCGTGATTGCTCGTTACTTGAGCTCTGAACATCTGTGATGTAATTTTCAGTCCACGGCAATAGGCAGAATGTGATTTTAAAATCAAGAAGTCATCTTTATTTATATAGCGCTTTCAAACAGCCTTAGCTGTCACAAAGCGCTTAACAGAAACAGGCAACATAAAATAAAACATTAACAAACCCCCCCCCCCCCAAATTTTTTTTTTATCTTCCTACATATGCTTTGAATTTTGAAACGGTTAGAAATGAAATGAGAGAGAAAAGTTGATCAAAGACGTCTGCTACAAGCTAAATTAGAGCAAAATCCAGCCGTTTATGTCCATCTGAGTGGACATAAACTATTTTGCCACAGTTGCTCAGGCAATGACCAATCATAGCTCACCTATTTCCTGAAGCTGAGCTTTGATTGGTTGTTACCTGAGGCCTGAGCTACTGTGATGTCATTTTCACTCGACAGCTAGTGGCAAAATGGCCGCCTTCTGATATTGATAAAAACTGCTGGATTTTGCTACTTAACTCCTATTCCACTAACACAATATCAACCAAAATACCGTATTTCGACTAATGGGGCTGCATGGAGCTTATTGTTCTCAATAATTTTTTTTGGGGGGTGACTTCCTCTTTAATTACACATGAAAAATAATGCTATCAAGTTACAGACAAAATATTAAGGTTTTATTGCTGAAAATGGCATCAAGTATCCCTTTAATTACTCTGTCACTATACACTGCTGGCATAACTAAATGAACAAATATACATTTGTAACTAATAAATAAATACATTTAATTAATAATTACCCACGCCACACTATGGCGTCACGTCACCCTGGTAGGGGTGCAACTGTAATCAGTTTTGAGTTGAGGGAGAGGGGACGGTGACAGGAAGCAGATTCGTACCTCTACGTGCTATTTTTTTTACATTATTTTTTTTTTTCTGATTCTGTTGACTCCTCTCCATGCTTGTTGATATAGTATTTCGCTCTATCACAGGAAAGACGACAGGCTTTGCAGATGGAGGTCGACGAGGCCTCTCGGCCTCAAAAAGTCAGTGATTCTTTTTTTCTTTACAATTTAAAGTGCTTTGAAGGCCATGTCATTCAAAGTGCACAGCAGTGATATTAAGATTTCTAAAACAAAACAAAACAGAATCTTTGTCAAGATATAATTTTACAGTAATAGTCTAATTTAACTGCAGATTTTGAGTGTATAAGTAAAAGCAACTCTCGACGTTCTTAAAAGTGCATTCATTTTTGTCGCTTTCTAACAATTGTTGCCCAAATCTCATCTCAGGGGTTTGGTCAGTGGAGCACCGCCCAGTTTGAAAGCTCTGAGCAGCAGCAGAAGTTCCTCCGGTTGATGGGTGGCTTCAAGAATGGCTTCCAGCCAACTGCTGCTGCAAATGCACCAAATCCAAATATGGCACTCGGCAAGGACGCACAGGTGCATCTACAGCAAGGACTCATGGGAGAGTTTGAGCGTGCCCACTCACGCCGAATAGACTTTAACAGCAGAGGCGCAGGACTTGGGTTTAGTGACGCATCCAAAAAGAAATTCTCTATTGACGTCAATGCATGTCAATCTGTCCGCTTTGGTGACTGAGCATACATTTGTAGGTCTTAAAAATGTGGAGTTTGCTGTTTTAAAATAATATACCATTAGAGACATAATGGCCGTATTTTTCAAAGTAATGTTTTAATAATGTTCTACTGTCAGCTCATACAGATAGTTAAATTAACAAAATACTTATTTTAAACTGCAAACTCTAATTTTAATATTGTTTTAACAGCATTTTTTCCAATTACATCAAGCTCTTTGACATTGATTCCTGTAAATAAACAATCTCTACACAAATGTTGGTCGTTTGAGACGCTTGAAAAATGAAAAATGGAAGAAGAAAAAAACTTTCCCCCAACTGTGAAAGTACAATCACAAAGTATTGAAAAATTAAAACAATTAACATTTTATTTCATTCTTGCAACCATCTGCAGTAAGCCAGAAGTGTTCATTTAAAAAAAAAAAAAAACTTTGCTTACTCTCTGTGTGAAATTGACACAAAATTGAATTGATGGTGTGTGGTAGGGAAAATGAGCACCAAATGAAAACTGAAACGAGCAATGGGCCAAGTGCAACTTCATTAAGATGCACCCGAATGCAGTTCAGACTGCAAGGTGATCCTTGAGGTCTGATGTCCGTCAACTTAACTGCTAGAAAAAAGCAGTGTGATTACATTGTGTCCATTCAATATCGCAGCTCTAATGTTGTATCAGCATTTCCAAGATGATAGTCTGACCAAATGTGCAGAAAAAAACCCAACACTATTTGCCGAAGGCAACATTTTAAAAGTGTCCGCACGTAGGGAGGCTCCTGAGTCACTCGGGGATGGGGAAGCTGTGTGTTCCTAGTGGAGGAAATCAAGTCTGAGGTTTGTCACGCCTGTAGATACTCTGGTTGGACCCTTGCCACTTTGCGAAACTCTTTGGCATGAGTCAGTGGACACTGCATCTCGCACCAGCTGATTGGAATCATCTGTGCACCTGGTTCACATGGAAACATGACACGTGTGATTAAATTAGACAAGACAATGCTATACTCATCATCACACATTACAGTAGCCACATAGATTGACCTAAAAGTATTGAGACAAGTTGACAGCATTTACAAACCATTTTAGTTGAACACAGAACTGATAGACTTGCAGGAAGCCATGAATTATTTTGGTGCGCTAATGGCAACGGGTAGATACAAAAGTTAATTGTACCTTCTGACATCTAGTGGAAGGGTATTGAATTGTTCTGTCTATCATACATTATTGCCACAGATACAGTCAATTACAAAAGATACATGATTTGGAGTAAATACATATTTTACAGCCTATAAAAATTAACTGGAAATTGCTAACTGGATGTATGTGCTAGCTTTTGGCCAAAAAGATGCTGCAGACATGTTTCATAGAGTTGACCTGCTTCACTGTGGGCCACCACCACCCCAAGTTCATTCTCAGCAGTCGTCAGCAGGTAGTTGGACTGCACATCACCCAGGGAAATCTGTCACAGTCCAGGTCAAGGATGCGACACTACATGGTACATGGTACAACACAATGTTTACCCACAACAAGATTAGCTTTTAATAATAATAATACATCAGATTTATATAGCGCTTTTCTAGACACTCAAAGACGCTTTGCAATGGAATGGATACATTATTCTTACACTCACACATTCACTGGGGCAGGCTGACGGAAGCGAGGCTGCCAGTGTGCGCCTACCGGCCCTCCGACCACCACCAAACATTCGCACCTTCCATACACCAGTATGAGTAGCACTGGAGGAACTGTGTGTGTGTGTGTGTGTGAAGTGCCTTGCCCAAGGACACGACGACACATGACTTGGGGAGAGCGGGGATCGAACAGCCGACCTTCTGGTTACTGAACGGCCGTCTCTACACCCTCAGCCACGGCCGCCACAAACTTAGTACTACTTTATCGAAAGCCACAACTCTATTAAAACGTTAAAAACCACAAGACAAAGGATACCACTTTTGCCAGGACAATGTCGCCAGGTCTAAAACATTTGTACGTCTCCACCTGTAGAGGAAATGAGGAAAAACATGTATCTTACGTTAAAATTGCAAAATACACAGAAGCTGTGCAAAGCTACTCTCTGCATCTTTTAAACTAACCTTGTCTTTCTCTGTTGCCCGTACATCTTCTTTTCTGAGCGTCCAGGGAAGAGCAGTAGTGTTACATTAATGACGAGGGGGGTGCTGAAAAATGATTATCCTTTGAAGCACACTTTACATGTACCTGATCGTTCCTCTAAAGCGGTCCTTCAGTGGTGTGGAGCCGACATAAAGTATGTGGACCTTGGCAAACCTGGGATTGATAGTTGTTACCTGTCCAGTCAAAGAACAAGGCCATGTCAGTCTTTAATGTAGACTTGAGTACAAACTCACAAGTGATGCTTAAATGAAAATACTGAAGAAGTGCATAAAGATAATTATACAGTACAATTCAGTGTGGTATCAGTTATACCATGGATTTGGAAGCAACCATTTTTTTAAAATGGGATTTTACAGTATACTAGTCAATTTTAATTACCTTACAGGTGACAATTGCGCCAACATCTGGCAGTAGTTGGGCTTCCGTTTCTCTCACAACCGAGATGACTGGTAACTAGATATGAAAACAAAAAACAAATCGCTTTTTTTTTTTTTTTTTAGAAATACGTCACCTGTTACATTCTGTTAAAAAGCCTTAAGACGTGTCACTCCAACAACACATTTCCACACATCTGAATGCCTCAACAGCTTCGTCTGACCTGCACCTCACTCATCCTGCCTCTCACCTCCTCGCCTTCGTTTTTCTTGAGCACGTAGCCTGCTAGCGAAGAGTAAATGTAGCCATGCCGCAGGTATACACCAGTTCCAGGAGTACAATCTTCTACACTGCAAAGTTTATCACCTGAACACAAAGATATAACATATTGATGAAATCATGAAGGCGAAAAAAATGGTACAAAATACTATAACTGTTAACTGACACTTTGATACAGTCATGTAGCTACTTGAGGGTACCAAAATACTAGAAACAGCTCAGTATGGTGCAGTGCAATTCTATACTAATACAAATTACAACCATGATTAACATACACAAAATGGAGTGGCAAGCCGTCCATTTGGTATCCGGAGCTTCGGTGGGGATTTAGCTAATTTAATCCACTCATAATCGCAATAAACTGTACAAAAACGTAACATAACAGCATATTGAGAACGGAATGCTGTCATCCTCCCCTGGGGCGATGGGCAGGGCTTCTGCTGATGAATCCTGCCATGGAAAGTAAAAGTCAAAAATACACACCCGTAGAAGTAAGACTAAATAACTCCCTTGTGTACGTTACGTAAAACAACGTAACAATGTCGTACACACGTAAATACTTACACACTTTGATTTCAATAAACACAATCTGCCCATGCGTGGTAGCTACTATTTAGCATGGCTTAAACCTTCAAGCGATGGTTTGAGGGTTTCCAAGAAATAGTACCTTAAACAAATAAATTCTGTAGGAGATTTCAGGCTAATGAAGCTATCGCAAATATTTCCGCACGCAGTTACGCTGTTCAACTTGGAGCAACGTCGGAGTTAACATAAAACTCACCAGGAACACACAGCTTCATGGGTGACATGTTTGCGAGAAGAACTACCCGCGAGGCGATTGGTTGTGACGAAGGGTTGAGGCTGATCCCTGATTGGCTGGTTGAAACCGGAAAGGGGAAACAGAAAAGGATCATGTAGATAAACAACTACTAGAGAAAGTCTTGGCTCGTTGAAGACGTGCAGACCTAGTCACCATCGGGTCACTTGAATAAGATCGGCTCGGAAAGCAAATTTCATCGACAAACGCGAGACCAATCCTCATCATCATGCCAGGTGCTGTGATTATGGAAGACAATTTTGACAAACTAATAGAGCAGTGTGAAGCTCAAGAGCTCGAAGCACCAGGAGGCATTACGACCCCTCAAGTGTATGCACAGCTTTTGGCACTTTATTTATTACATAATGATATGAACAACGCCCGGTATCTCTGGAAGAGGATTCCCCAGGCAATAAAAGCAGCAGATGCTGAACTAGCAGCAATTTGGACAGTTGGACAGCACATGTGGCAACGAGATTTCCCTGGGATCTACACGTCTATTGCGGCTTATCAGTGGTCAGAAAATATTCTCCCAGTAATGGAGGCCCTTCAAGAGAGTACGCGACAACGGGCCTACGGGCTTGTGGCGCGGGCGTACACTTCCATCAGCGTTGAAGATTGTGCTGCCTTTGCGGGTTACTCGGTGGACGACGCCGTCAAAAGTGTGGTGAGTCAGGGCTGGCAGGCAGACCCCGCTACCAGGACGGTGATGCCGAAAAAGCCTGATCATCCTCCCGTCTCGTCGGTTCCCAACGAGCAGCAGTTGGCCAGACTCACCGACTACGTGGCTTTCCTGGAGAACTGATAATCACCACAACCCGTCGCAACCGTTTTTCTTTCTTTGTGCAGACTCATCACCATGCTTGTATCTTTCTATGATTAAAAACATACACACACACTAAAAAGACCTAGTCGCCATATTGAACCGGGAGTTTCGGTGGTTTGTTATGATACGAGACATGTAGGATATATAATACAACCGGGTGTCTGTTATTCAAATGTTGTATGCCACAGTTTATTTGTGTAAATCTCTGAAGTGTTTGAAAATGATCACTTGTACAACACTACAAGCAAATAAATTACAATGACCCATCAATGGTGTGGTGAAATATTGTCAGAACAGGCCGATTAGCTACTCATGTGATCCTTGGGCACCTTGTATGTGGCCCCTGATCTATACTAATTTGGGGATTATTAAAAAAATTTTTTTTAATAATATATATATATATATATACACACACACACACATACATACATACAAATAATTATTGATGATTTATAAAATTTTGGGGAAATAACCATTTCACAGGACAGATATCTGTATTTTTAATGCTCAATGATCAATTATGTCCGTCATCAGAACATGTCTAAAAACAGAATATAAATAAAAGGAAAGGTTGGGTGTCTTTGGGGGCATTTCTCATCAGGAAAATAATGTTTTATATTAAAAATAAACATCAGAAAGTAGATGTGAAACTGCCACTTGTGAGGTTGCCACAGGGAAACAGTGGGGGGAGTATGCTGAAAAAGATTTTAAATATGTAACAGCTCACCACATTTATTATTTTCTCAGAGTCACAGCAAAGACAAGTGCAAAGTGAATAAACATGGTCTTTCAACAACAACGTTACTATATTGTCAGGTAACTGAACATACCGCCAAGGTCCAACATGAATATTTTGATCAGTACATACATGCATCACAATATCCATTCTCTAAAACCCTTGTTATGACAATATATATATATATATATATGATTAAATTCAATCCTCTGAGTATTATTGAATTAAACTTGGTGCAGTGTGTGTGTGAGGTTTGTGATGTTAACAACGCTAGCAGGCTTGTGACTCGAATATTTTGTTAACTGAACAGCACAGCATTGATCTAAATACTAGCCCAATCACTGGATCGGAGTTCATTTTTTTGCTTTGCCCTGAGCCGCCACAGCAGCCATGGCCTTCTGTACGGTCTCTTCATCTCCGAGAAACTGCATTGGTCCCATGGGCTTCAAATTTTTGTCCAACTCGTACACAACAGGAATACCTGTAGGAAGGTTCAACTCCATGATGGCCTCCTCAGACATTCCTGCGATATAATAGGCAGAATTTACAACATAGAAGCGTCATTTGTTATTATCTGATCAATTTAGCTCAAGGTTCAACAGCCTGACTCAACAAGTCCAGGCGTAATGGGCCAGAGAAAGTTATCCTTTTGACCAGTTGGCAACTAACAACAAGTCGCTCTTTCGTTGCTCACCCAACGCTAAATCAGCGCAAAAGAGCAACATTGCAGAGAAGTGTTGAAAAGTGGAAAAAACGAAATTATTTTTGGTGACCTTATTCATTTGGGAATGTAGTTTTTGTTTGAACAAAGAGCTCTTAATAAGGCTTCATTCATATACTTACCCTCAAGGTGCTTGACGATGCCGCGGAGACTGTTGCCATGGGCAGCAATCAGCACCCTCTTCCCTTCTTTGATCTGTGGAACTATCTCATCGTTCCAAAACGGAAGAGCCCTCGCAATGGTATCCTTCAGGCTCTCACAAGTTGGAAGCTGCTCCTCTGTCAGATCAGCATAACGTCGGTCCTATATCAAAGAAAATGTTTACATGCCGTTTATGGTTTTACAGTCATGAGGCACTAATCAATATGTCCGAATAAAATATAGCCTCAATTACACAACCTGTTTAAGCCTCAATTTAGCCGCCTTCTATTTGCTGTTCTGTCTAAAATTACAGGCAAGGAAGTTCTTTTCCCAATATACCACTTTCTGAGGTAGTCTGGAAGAATGCCGGAATGGTGGGCCAGGACCCCATTGTGACAATCCACACTTTTTTTCTCCTGTGGTAAAAATTATGCAGTATATTTGCATATTTCCCCAAACCCAGCGCCATCAGTTTTTTTTCTTGTATTTACTGTATATTTGTGCTTCTGTATTTTAACCATATAAAGCAATTTGTGAACCCTCTCTGTGCAAAGTGCTGTATAAATGAAACAATAACTTATTTACATTCTTGTCCATTAGCTTCTATTTAACTTGCCAAAATCACGTGTGCAAATTACTCCATGCATTTTTCGATGATCTCCATTTTGAAGTGTTTACTATTCCCATTTCAGAATCAAATCCGCACTCATTGAAGCATTCGGTTCGGTATCATGAAAAAGACAATTGAGCTGCTGCACATGATGTTGGAGTCAATGAATCGATGATGACATCTAGCATTATGGCTCTCGTGAGCAAGAGCTCTGTGCAAAAGAGGCTGATCACTAGTTGATGTCTTCCGGAGTAACCTTGCTTATGGTCTGATAGAAGTCATGGCCCTCATCCATGGGTGGGGGAGGGATGTCAAAAGAGCGCCTCCAAATCTTGACCTGGGCCTCTCCATGTTTTGCTGCCGTTTCAGCCTTGTTCAGACCAGTTAGACCACCGTAGTGGCGCTCATTGAGGCGCCACGTCCTGTGCACTGGCAGCCACATCTGGTCGATGCCGTCCAGAACTAACCACAGAGTGCGGACGGCCCTCTTCAGAACAGAAGTGTAGCAAATATCAAACTCATAGCCAGCATCTGGGGTGAGAAAGACACAAAGACAAGTGTATTGTAAAATTCTGTCGATTCCATACAGCGTTATCATAGATATTTTAATTTTGTACAGAATAGTTATATAAAAATTATCTATTTTTCATATTCAGTAACTATCCACACATTGTTTACTACTCCCTTCTCTCGCTTAGGCCCACAATCTGTTTCCCCCATCCGGCCCAGTTGCATAAGCACTTGCAGGCTTGCAGAGCTCTAATCCAATGCAGTATGGCCGATTAGGCCCTGTGACATGAATTTACCTTTCAAGGCTTGTCCTCCTCTCTTGGCCTCCTGCTCCCCTGTCTCGCTCAAGTCCGCGTCGAACCATCCGCAGAAGCGGTTTTCTTGGTTCCAGCAGCTCTCTCCGTGACGGATCAGCACCAGTTTGTACGCTGCCATCCCGATGCCGATGTCCTCTGCGCTATATTTCCGGAAACTTTGGCTCAAGCGACCAGTCTTCTTTAAATGCCGCAGTAGCGAATACAGCTTTATGTTGGAGTGGCTGCAAGCCTGCAGATGGTTGCAGATGAGTGACAAATTTGCCTAATGAAGTTGAGAGACGCTTTTCGACGTGTCTGCCTGAATTTGACAGCTCTCGGTAGTCGCCAGGGTTCTGTTCGTGCTCTTCCTGTCGGCTGTGACCAATCAGACAGCGAGATGTGCTTGTAGAAGAGGCAGGAGTATGGAGGATGCGTACAGTTGCACGTGCACATGCACCCACGCGAATTATACACATTTACATATTATCTTTTAGATAAATAAATAAATAAATAAATAAATAAAGTGTGACGTTTTCGGTATTTATCATGCTACAGATCGTGAATTGTTGTGTAAAAATATGCAGACCTGTAGGGTACATTTCGTTGACTTTTTAGTTTTTGGTCCTTATTTTCCACGTTTTACGAATGTTTATGTATCAATTAACAACGTTGCAGTATCAATTAACAACATATATCATCACCAACATCGTAATTCCTTATGAATGATAAATGTTTTAACAAGCCCAAGTGACATTTATAATATAATATTATATAATATTAATTAATATTCCTAACGTTTTTATTGAATTGTTTTAGTTTTAATTTAGAGTTCATTAACCACAAACTGTTACGCTCTCACGTGTTTTCCGTGGGTGGGCCAGACTCTACCCAATCAGACTGTGAGAGTAGATGATTGACAAGAGTATCTAATCGCTGATTGGTTTACTATCAAAACACCCAACAGGTTCCGCCTTTTCCCGGAAGCTGACAGTCATCTGATTTTCTTTTTTTCAGCTTCCTTGTTAGCTACCACACGTCCAAGCAACAAAACAACCGCTACTTTATTTGTCAACCTTTTTCGCCCATTTCGGTTTCTTCTCCGGACAGCGAAATATAATAACTTCTCGTCAGCCGCCAGCATTATGGACGAGACGAGTCCGCTTGTCTCTCCGCTACGTGACTCAAATGATTTCAGCTACGGTCCCACAGAGCCCACCAGCCCGCGGGGCGCCTTTGGAAGCACGCCGGGCTCTGTGGTGCGCGTTCCCGCCGGCAGTCCGAGTCGTAGCCGGGAGAGACAACCGCTTCTGGACCGGGACCGTGGTAGCTCACCGCGTGAGCCGCACCGGAACGAATTCCCGGAGGATCCGGAGTTCAGAGAGATCATCCGCAAGGCCGAGCGAGCCATTGAGGAGGGGATCTACCCGGAGAGGATCTACCAAGGATCCAGTGGCAGCTATTTTGTCAAAGACTCACACGGGGTAAGAAGAAGAACAGCCAAGTTAGTCACAGTTCTCGTTGGAAAGCTCATTTCAGGGAAGTGTTAGTTGGATGCTATGACGACCTCTTTTCCACGTAGTAATTTCTTCTTGGAGGCCTTTTCTCTACCATATGATGACATGACACCACCAAGCAACCCATTTCATATACTATAATATAATTTAAGACAATCTAATGTAGTAATACATGTTGTTGTATACTATACACAACAATTTGCCGTAATATGTTAGTTGTAAGTAATTGGGGACTAAATAAATTGAGTTGCTGTAAATCATGGTTTTAAATGAAAGAATCATTAGTTTTGTTTGTGAGTCTACTAAAGACTTACTTAAGAGGCCGTCATAGTTGGTGTGGCTGTAAAGTTGTCAAACAGCAGATAACACGAGCAATATATACAGTATATATATTTTGTCTTGTTGGAATCTCGCATTGTTTTTCCGAGCAAAGAACAAAGTCCCATGTGTGTAATCATAGGGAAAGTTCTGATTTGTTGCACCCTCTCGTCACTTGACTTGGCCAGGAATCGTTTCATTGGTCCAATGGTGACACTTTTCCCCTCGTCTGCACTGCAAAATCTTGTTTCTTTTTTTCCCAATTATGCTAATTCACTGGTGTTAATCTGTGATCAAGTGCTGCACAACCCACATTCCTCCATATCATGTATGTGATTGATAAGTCCCCAGTGAATGTGTATGTGTTCACTGGATCTATTTGTGTTTACCATTACATCGTTTCCCATCTATGTAATACATTATATTTTAAATCCATTTGTCACACCTCTTCTTTAAAAAAAAAATCTGCGACACAATAGTAACAAATCCTCAACACTGAATGTGTTGGATTGTTATCCCCCAACCCCAGCCCGCATACGGTTTCTTTACTGAGTCACCAAAGTGCTTAGTGGTCATGTGCCTTCTCTCTTGATGTCATTCTACTATGGCCAAGTTTAATGTTTCAACATTGTGCTGGTGACGCCAATGCTTCCTACCAGGGTGCTGTGGCACACTAGTGTGGTGTGAGAGATCAACAGGGGTGCTGTAGAAAACGATCCAAATTCATATATAGTGGCAAGTAAAACAAACACATTCTCTTTCCTCAGATGGCAGAAGGTAGTTGCCAGTCATACAAGAGCAAGTCATGAACTCATTCAAGTAGATCAGCTTTGTTAAATAGAACATGCCCAAATTTAGCATTGGGTTGCAAGTTACAACTAAATTGTGGTATGATTAACTTTATTTCAGTATTCAAACTTGTCGTGACATTTTTGTTTGGCGGTTTGTGTGTGTCGTGCCATTTTTGTAAAATGAGTGCCCTTTTTTAACCAATTTTTGTGGTCGACCCAACTGACTTGGTCGACTTTTTTCCCCCAGGCCTAAATGGGTTACATACATCATCATCCAATTAGACATCCTGTCATTCCAGATAAGTAACGCATAAGATAGCCATGTACGTATCCGCCCTAAAGAGCAGCAACTGAATACATTACAACTAGTGTTGTTTACGATACCGTTTTTTTGGCCCCCGATACCGATTCCGAGACCCAGTTTTGCAGTATTGGCCTATACCGGACCGATACCGACCGATACCGACCGATACCGGACCGATACCTAGTTTTTGTTTTTGTTTTTCCAACATGAAAAAGCTGCCCTGCCATTGGTTCAGAGCATTCAAAGGCCAAAAGGGTATCTTGGCTCGGCATGCAGTGAACACGTCACACATTATTGAATGTCGTGCACAAGCAAGACACCAGATGCTGCATCCAAAGTCCTATCTTAACGTCGGAAATAATGGTATCGGTTGTTAGTTACATGTCGATGCCGATACCACTGTTACAGTGCAGTATTGGGGCCTATCATTATCAGAACAACACTAATTACAACACTTGCCTCAACTTCACTATGCTAGCTCAGCTAAGTGACTGATGGTAAACTATTGGCGCAACATTGAATCATCTCCAGTTACGTCAATACTCGTCACAGATCTTCAAACATAACATCAGTTCCCCTTCCTTATGAATCTCCGCCATAAAAAAATCAGGACATGCCCCAAGTTTTCTTGTCTGCATTTGAGTCATCTTATTTTATATAACGGTTTATATTGCTCGCTGTGATTTTTCTGTTACATTTGTTAATGGGATGATCTTATTTTTATATTATTAAGTATTGTATACAAATAAATGAACTATTCAATGTGAAATGTAGTCTTTAAGAATTTATTCTCCCTTAACAGAAGATAATCGGTGTGTTCAAACCTAAAAACGAAGAGCCCTACGGCCAGCTAAACCCCAAATGGACCAAGTGGCTTCAGAAACTGTGCTGTCCGTGCTGTTTTGGTCGCGACTGTTTAGTTCTCAACCAGGGCTACCTGTCAGAGGCCGGCGCTAGCCTGGTGGACCAGAAACTGGAGCTCAATATCGTTCCGAGGACCAAGGTAGACATGCGTACACACCAGTGACGGGAACCAGTTTCGCTGCTAATCACGGTGGCTGTTTTAGGTGGTATACTTGGCGAGTGAAACTTTCAACTACAGCGCCATAGACAGGGTAAAGTCTCGAGGTAAAAGGCTTGCCTTGGAGAAAGTACCAAAAGTGGGTCAGCGCTTCCATAGGATTGGACTACCTCCTAAGGTAAGATAATCTATTGCTTTTTTTTTTTCCCGTTTTTTTTTTTAGTTAAGCATGAGAAACCACTGATGGACTTTGTTGCTATTCCTCCAGGTTGGCTCCTTCCAGCTCTTTGTGGACGGATACAAGGATGCAGATTTTTGGCTCCGCAGGTTTGAAGCCGAGCCTCTGCCGGAGAACACCAACCGTCAGCTTCAGCTGCAGTTCGAACGCCTCGTCGTCCTCGATTACATCATCAGGAACACAGGCATGTAGTCAAGTCACCCCGCTCAGCACGTGGCCATCGTGGTCACACGCAGCGCGGTCATTGACCGACTCATCGTCACAAGATTTGTTTTTTTTCTTTTCTAGACAGGGGAAATGACAACTGGCTTCTCAAATATGACTGCCCTATGGACCCTGTGGGGAACCGGGTGAGAATTCCACACACAGTCCTCTCTCTGAAATGTTTTTTTTTATGAGTGTGTATTTGTAATTCCTGTGTTTTCTGTCCAATCGGATTGCTACAGGAAACAGACTGGGTAGTCGTGAAGGACCCAATAATTAAGCTGGCAGCCATAGACAATGGTCTAGCCTTCCCTCTCAAACATCCCGACTCCTGGAGAGCATGTAAGACTCTTCTGTAAATCTCGCCCTGAGACCGATCGCTATAGAATTCCTCTCAGTGGTGCTTGTTGTGCCTATTTGTCACATTTTATAAGTTCAAAGTGCGTTGACTGGCTGTCATTAACCTACTTTGCTTCATATTCTAGATCCTTTCTACTGGGCATGGCTCTCCCAGGCCAAAGTTCCTTTCTCCCAGGAAATCCGAGAACTAGTTTTACCAAAACTCGCTGACCCCAATTTTATCAAAGATCTGGAAGAGGACCTCTATGAACTATTCAAGGTATGAAAGCAGTATGGACTTTGTTCTCATGTCACTGTGATGTCAGGAGGAATCTGATGGATAATAGGAACAAGCACGCTGCTCTGTTTCTCTATACACAAGAATGTTCTGTATTTTACATGTACACGTTGTCCCATAGAAAGATCCTGGTTTCGACAGAGGACAGTTTCACAAGCAAGTCGCTGTCATGAGGGGGCAGGTCAGTTAACATGAACTTGTCACACATCACTAAAGGCTGGAACACGCGCTCATTTATCAATTTGTACTATTTACAGTAAAAATCCCGCACCTGTGTAATACGTTCCACCTAAATCACTCTTAAAAAGAGTTTTACACTTGTGCATAATACGGTCGGTCCCCTGATTTGCTGGTTCAGGTAGTCCTCCAGTTAATTCATTCTCTGCCATTGACGGCAGGCATCAAAAATTCATTTGAACTATTTCTATTAGTTTAACATATTTTCCACTTTTGTTAACAAGAGTATGAAAAATTAGAATTTTTTTAATTGTACATTTAGAACAGATATAAAATTTGTGATAAATCGTGAGTTAACTGTTGAAGTCATGCGATTAATTACAATTAATAATTTTCATCGCCTGACGTAATAAAAAAAAGGGAAAAAAAGATTATTAAAAATTAAGGGCGTCAGGCAATTAAAATTTTTAATCGTAATCAATCACATGATTTCACTAGTTAACTCACGATTAATCACAAATTTTATATCTGTTCTAAATGTACAATAATTTTTTTTCTAGGTTTTCATACTCTTGTTAACAAAAGTGGGAAAAAATGTGAAACTAATAAAAAATAGTTAAAATTAATTGACGTTTATAGCCGTCAATGGCAGTGAATGAGTTAAGAAAATTCAACTTACGATACAAACAAAAGCTGACTAATGTCCATAAATGCTGTATTTGGCTCGCAAGTTAATATATTTAAGTGCCCGCCACATCATACATTATGGTACAGTACTACACTGTGGATCCCCTCTCTGCCACAACCCCACCGAGCAGCAGCGCACCATTTGCGCATTTCAACTGGCTCCACAACTTTAATTTGATCTCTTTCTATTCTGTTGTTTTTTCTTTACTGTAACTGCAGCTGGACGGAGTCCAGGAAAAAGCTCCCCACGGGGAAAATACAAGTATATCGTATCGTATCGTAACTACCTCTCTGTCCTGCAATGCACGTCACAGGAGCCTACGGCGCACCCGCGCTTCATACACCAAATATTGGCGGCACACTGACTACATTTCGGAGGATATTCATGAGAAGCAGCCCTCAGTCGTCTTCTTTATCGACGTAGTAGCAAAACATACAAAAATATCTGATCAGCTTCGAGATCACCTGAATCCGACTCGGCGGTTGCCATCTTGAATCGTCATTTTGTTTTGTTTTTTAGCGTTGTACTGTGTAAAAATTGTATTTACCATGAGGAAAAGTGGTTCAGATAATGGATGGATGGGTGATGACATTTAATTTATTTTTTAATGTATGTACTGTATGGGAATAATTGTATTTTTTCATATTATTATTTTTTTTAAAATATTTTTAGTATTTTATTTAAAAATAATTTCATAGAATTTAACTTTGAAATAAAATTTTATGTGATTTGACTTACAAACAAATTTGACTACAAACAACCTATTCAAACCCATTGTGTTCATAAGTTGAGGACTACCTGTATTCTTTATTATACGAGTGAATAATATGAATGAAAAAAGATGGAAACCATACCAATAAAGTGTAAATGCTTTTAAATCCAGGTTAAAAAACGATGCACCTTTCCCATATCTATCAAAAGTATTTTTAAAATTATGTTTTTGAAAATCTTATACTGTGTGCTCTCAATTAATAATTTAGCTATTTTTATTTATTTACTTTGCTTTTAAATCTATTTAACTGCTTTTAAAGTTTGTACTTTGAATTATAGTATGTGAAGCATATTGAGTTTCACTGTGTATGTGTATGAAATGTGCTATACAATGAGTGATTCTATTTTATGTATTTATTTCCTTTTTTTAACAAAACAATGTGGAAAAATGCGTGTTTCTTACTATGCCCTTTCTATAATACATCCCTTTGATTTTGGATCACTCCTCTCCCCCCCCCCCATGTTATTCGCTGCATTTTATTTTATTTTCATCTTCTATCAACTAAGTGACCCATAGCCAATATTAACTGCACACCAGAATCAACGCGCATGCACACACGCCCAACAAAGTAAATATTAAACATATGGTTAAGTTTGCTTAGTGTTGCCAATTAACAAAATGACCTTGATTTTCATCCCCGCCTCTTCTTCCTTCAAAGATTCTGAACCTGTGCCAAGCCCTAAAGGATGATAAAACACCACTCCAGTTGGTCCAGATGCCCCCAGTGATTGTCGAAACTGCCAGAGCTCCCCAGAGAGCCAACAGTGAGTCGTACACTCAGAGTTTCCAGAGTAGAAGACCCTTCTTCACCTGGTGGTAGGAAGCATGCATTGGGAGGAGCAACAGCAGGAAGCAGGACAAGAGAGTACAGCTTTGTCTCCTGGAAATGGATTTGCCGGTAATTACCACCGTCCCCTCCTCTCCAAGTGGACACTGTTATTACGAAAAGTGAGTGTGTTGGTAGAGAGAAGGCGAACAGGGGAAGAATTTCACACCGTATCTTCCTTGTTTGCCTTGGTGCCTTGTTTGGATGCGAAGAAGTTTGAAATATTTCTTCTGGGGACTCCCCAGGGGGGCACGTGTGATCGCCCACATGTGCATGCCAATCAGTCAAAAGCAAAAGTTGTCTAACTGAAGATGGGACACGCCTCGTCCCACGTCCATGTTTTTTTTCATGCCGCTCTGCCTTTTTAACATTCACATCACATATACAACCACTCCCACGCTGTTTAATGGAACGCACCACGAACAAGTGTTTATTAAGCCCTGCAAGTTTCGGAAATGGACACGCCGCGCACGCGTCAACACGGTGAGCACGGAATGCGAAACGGGTTTCACATCTGGAAAAGGATTCTCCCTACTGTTGACACGAGGTTGGTGAAGTTGTGTGGGGTGACTGCTGTAATACTGAGATAATTACTAGCCTAATTGTTCCACTTTCAATAATGAGTTAATTGACCATTCAAGAAAAAAAGAATCAGGCAGTCCGAACTGCCAGAAGTGAGGAGACAGTGTTTTTGATTCATCGGCTTCTGGTAATGTTTTCGTTAGCTTTTTTTATTTATTTATTTTTTTTACTTGTCACACGGAGCCGCATAAAGTAACTTCCTGCTATAAAGAACGGACATGAAATGTATTGTGACAATGCACTGTATAATTTGTATGTAATATTTAATAATAGATTATAATAATAAAAAAAATATCCCATTCACACAGCTAAATGTGAGCATTAATCAACGTGTTAAAAACATACAACCACACTCAAAGATTTATTCGTCATCATTCCGCTTTTCTTGCTGCGACATTGTTGTTTTAGAGGCAGATGTTCTGGCAATTAATGATCCAATGCTGTACTGCAGTTCCTTTCTTGCAGCATGCAGGCTGAGCTCGTGAATGCTTGCTCAAGAGCCAAATATACACACAATAAAAGCACAGTTTATGCTCAAAACAACAGTTTGGAGGATCCTGTTGATTCATGTACAGTAGTTTGGCTTTCACAGCATCTGGGGTGACTTAGCAGTTAGCAGAAGTTAGCAGACAGATTTTAAAGTTTGCTAAGCGGATGCAAATAAAGTACATCATTTCGACTAACATCCGGTGGTAGTGAAAATGTACGTATCGCAAGCATTTAGACACACCGATACGCTGAAGTGACAGATTTAATAATGAACCAAAATAGCCCGCGTGGAAGGATTTACTCACAAAGAGGATTGAAGATGATTAGGATCAATTGACTACTGAAACGTTTTGTACTCCCACGCCAGCATTTTCCTTACCCCACAAATTCAATTTCATCTAAGTGAGGAATGTCGGAAGGCAACGCGTGACCGATGCGCGCGTGTGCGTGCGTGTATGCAGTCTTGTGATGTCATGGTGAGTGTTAGAGACATGGCAGGTTTAGACAAGTTTGAGAAGCCTAGACTGAGATTCACAAACGATCAAGCACTTAAACTTCTGTTGATTATCATAAGAAGTGAAATGAAAGATAGATGGTCCAGAATGACGTTTGTCAAAAGACACACAAATCCTCACTCCTTGTAGACCATCTTTACCCCAATCTTCAGTTACTCAAATGTGTTGATTTGAATCTTTAGCCTGAAGGACACAGCGATGATGTTTTTCACCAATTTTAAATGTGGCACATCACGTTGCCGCTTTCCACACGTAAACCTTGTTAAAGGGGCCCAGTTTTTATGATTTTTTTGTCTTATAATTTGCATGGTTGATGCCTTCACATCCAGACACATTTGTTCTATTCGGCCAGTAGACACAACACTTTGTAAAGGGATGAGTGCTAGTCCAAAATAACAAGTATGTTGTGATAAATAAGTAAAGTAAAAAATAATTGCACAAACACGGTCATTTGTCACCATCCAATCGATTTACTCATTTTAAGTTGTTTTCCCTCAGTTATTTGAGGCATGATTTTAGAATCCATTTATCATTTGTTAATTTCTTTTTCAAAACAAAACAAACAGGACAATGGAAAAATTTTAGAAAAAACGAAAATGTGAATATTCTGTCATACATTATCATTTGCTGTTGAGTCCTCTCTGAGGCTTCTTTTCCCTTCTGATGCACAAGAAATACAAAATGTGCAGGCTTTTGCTGTCAAAGTTCCTTAAATTTTGCAGCATATTTACATTCTGTTGTCCCACTGAGAACTATAAGCATGAAGCAATGCTTACTTGAGTAAACAGGATGCTCGTAGTTGTGTGCAAAATCATAGCAGTTAGCTAGCTTCCATGTGAAATGTCAGAAACCCATGTAATGATAAAAACATTTTCTCATTGGCATCAAATATTTCCAAATTGGCCCAGCCTAGAAATGTCACATTGTGCTCATGCAGCTCACTCCAACATTGCCATTAGGCATACGACCCGAAGAGATGTATTTAGTTCTTAGTTTAGGTCTTTAAAATATTTTCGAGACAGTCCTCCCAGTTTAGACTTGGTTGACTTCATTCTTCTCTGACTGGGGAGGAGATGCAGAGTCTAAGCATCCAAATAAATTACCCCCCTGGCCCGCTTGGCACTTTGCAATGAGGTAGATTTTCCGTAGGACGGTTCGGCGCAGCAGGATGTAGACCCAGGGGTCCAGGATCTGGTTCCACGTGGCCAGTCTCACACCGATCACCAGTAGCATTTTGTAGTTGGGAAGGTCATCTCCAATGGATCCTGTGTAGGAGTGGATCGCCGACATCAGGCCAAAGATCTGCAGGGATGAAACGTAACCTGTTTGTTTCACATTTTAATATCTACCACATGAAAGATAGGCTAAAGCAAGTTTATGCTAGCAGAGTACAGGTGAAATTCAACCAAAAATTTACCTGGTGCTTAGCTCATTCACTGCCATTGACGGCTATAGACGAAAAAAAAAAAAAATACATATCCACTTTTGCTAACAAGAGTATGAAAACCTAGATTTTTTTAAAATTTTACATTCAGAACAGATATAAAATTTGGGATTAATTGTTAGTTAACTAGTGAAGTCTTGTGATTAATTACAATTTTTAAAAAAAATAATCGCCTGACGCCCCTAATTTAATTTTTTTAAATTAAAAATAAGGGGCGTCAGACAATTACAATTTTTATTCATAATTTATCGCATGACTTCAATAGTTGACTCACGATTAATCACAAATTTTATATCTTATAAATGTACAATAAAAACAATTCTAGGGTTTCATAAAAAATGAAATGAAATGAAAAAAAAGGTTAAACTAATAGAAATAGTTCACATGAATTTTTGACGTCTATAGTCGTCAATGGCAGTGAATGAGTTAGTATTGTTTGTAAAGAAACATTTTGGGAACTCTTCCTAATAGGTGTTTTTTATGTAATTGCTGCATTTATGTGCACCACCAGAACGGCATTCTTAAGTCTAAAATCTTAAAAAGTCTTACAATAGTCAACATGCATTTGATAACACATTTCAGATATCTCTGACTTAATTACTTTGACTTTAAATTAGTTTGATCTCAGGTAACATGTATACTTTTGTTTATTTTTTACTGTACTGGAATAAAGTGTAATTACACTCCCACTACAGTAGGTGGCAGTGGTGCTCTCACTGTTACAAAGTGCCAAGGACTATTGACAGAAAACATGACAAAAAAATAAGTGAGAAGCAATGTGTTAGTTAGCGTAATGTCAACTTGTATTATGATATATGCTATGTCATAGGCTACATTTAGCCACCTTTTACAATATTGCAGATCCACAAAAGTTGTACCAAACATTATCATTGTCAAACACTGTCAGTAGGTTATAGTAAACAATGGTTACTTTATATGTTAATATGTCGGTTTGTAATCCTATCTGAAACGTTTGTCTTCTCGCTGTCTTGTCTGTTACCAGAATGTGCCTTTCATAAATCAGAATGGAATGACACATTTCATAATTGCATTGCAAAGATCTGTATCTGCTGTGCCACTCTATGTAAAATGGCCGCTTTGGAAAGCAAAACGTAAATTGACAGCTTCTAACAGCTGAAATACTGTAGCAGTGCAGTGTTTTTTCAACCACTGTGTAGCTGCTTATTGGTGTGTTTTGAGATATTGTCTGGTATGCCGTAGGAACTTTCCAGTTTCACCAATGATCTTTAACATGCTGTAGTGCCGTTTTCGCAGAGTAATCATGTAATACTCTTTCATATCAGCAGGTGGCAGTGGGTAGCTAATTATTTTGTACTTTGAGACAAGTAGAGATACGTGGATGAGTCAGGTCAGGTGGCGTTGAAGTTTTTGAAAAAGAAAGATGTCGACTCCGAACTGGACCCTGGACAAACATTTAGACCAAGATGAAAGCCCTAGTAGGAGAGGAGGAGTTTAAAAGAAAGCAGAAGAGGTTTGTGTGTCTATTCAAGCCCAGCTTTCACACTGAGTGAAATATGAACGATCATTCTTTGTGTTTATTTGATTCCTATTCAATACCTTTTGATCAGAACGACTTTATGTTGTCAATAAAAGCTACAGGATTTAATTAAAAATAAAAATCTGCTGATGGTGTGCCTGTGGGGAAAAAAGGTTGAAAAACACTGCTCTAGTCCACGTCATAGTTGCTGATACTCACCAGTAGAGGACACCAGCAAATGCAGGAGGTGACCGTGATCCCCACCAGTTGCACCACCATCTCAATGTCGTGCGACTTGGCCGAATGATGCGACCCAGGCGTCCTCCTGAGCCTCGCGAGCACCAGTGTCAGTCCACTGATGGTGTTACACACCACAGCCGCAGCCAGGGAGCTCAATCCCAGCCCAGAGAAAAGCAGCACAAATGCCACGTCCGCCTCCTGAATGTCACTACGCACTTGAATAAAGCACCAGGTGCCCGGCTCCTGATAGGTGTACGAGCCCAGCTGTAAGCAGGGCAGCAAGGCCACGCACAGAGCGGCCAGCCAAATCGCAGACAGGCACATTTTAGTGCGGGTGCTTGTCACCAGGGAGGAGTGCAGGAGTGGCTTGGTGACACCCAGACAACGCTCCGCAGCCATGGCACAACCCAGGAAGAGCGGGCACAGGCCGAAAAACACCATGCTTCCTCCCAGGAACTGGCACATGCCATCAGAAGCGCTGGAGTCGCCCGGCCGCACGCCTCCAGAAAGGTAGAGTCTCAGAACCAAGGCACCGGGGATCACGTGACCCATGAAGTCTGTTACCACCAGGGAGGTAGCAAAGAGGAGGAATGTAGCTTTGGAGCGGCGCTGCTGAAGCCAGTAGGCGTTAGCCAAGATGAACAGGGCCACGATGTTGGATGCGATACCCAACGTCATGGGCAAAACCACCACCATGACGTCACTGGCGGTCAGGTTTCCCTGCTGCGACGTCTCAAGGGCCACCCTGTCCATCGCTTTCCCTCCGCTGCCATTTGAGGAAGGCGGGATGAGCGGCGAGGATGAAGAGTTGCAATGGCCCAAAGCTAACATGACTGAATGCCGACGCTGGTGTGGGCCATTCTTGAAGAGGCTGAAGGACAAACAAGGACATCATGAATGAAGATGACTACATGCAGTACTCACAATCTGTAAAACTTAAAGTCAAAACTTTTCATATATACTCAGCAAAAATATAAACGCAACACATTTTTATGAAATGAACTCAAAGATCTAAAACTTCTTCCACATACACAATTTCTCTCAAATATTGCTCACAAATCAGTCTATGTCTCTGATAGTGAGCACTTCTCCTTTACCGAGATAATCCATCCCACCTCACATGTGCCATATCAAGATGCTGATTACACACCATAATTAGTGCACAGGTGTGCCTTACTTAGACTGCCCACAATAAAAGGCCACTCCGAAAGATGCAGTTTTGTTACATTTTCTGGGTTTTCTGAGTCCGCAGACCCCGTTCCCCCCACCCCCCAATAAATTGGGATGGATTATCTCGGCAAAGGAGAAGTGCTCACTATCACAGATTTAGACTGGTTTGTGAACAATATTTGAGAGAAATGGTGTATGTGGAAGAAATTTTAGATTTTTGAGTTCATCTCATAAAAAATGGGAGCAAAAACAAAAGTGTTGCGTTTATATTTGAGTTGAGTAGTAATGTGTTCTAACCCCCCCCCCCCCCCCATCTAACCACAGAATTTTGATTAATATTGCGTTTGTTGAACAAGTATCAGGCAGACTGCCAATTTGTCCGGTGTGCCGTATGCTGAGCCCGTTGTCAGTGCATGTGATGTCATTTTCAGTCGACAGCAGGTGGTATTACAGGACAAAATGGCCGCCCCCTGAGATGGGTAAAAACGGGTGGATTTTCCGCTTAATTCTTATTCTACAAATTTAATACCATATTTAGACTACTGGGAACTAGAAGACATTACAAAGAAAAGTTTTGACTTTCACATTAACTTAATGAGTGAAAAAAAACAAAAACATTCTTCACATGTTGTTTAAAAGGAACCCCAACGGTAATGACAAGTTTGCTCCATATGATTTATTTGGTTGTTACTAACATATCAGATTCATTTTTCAAAAATAATTTCCAGTTCATACATTTTGTAGGAACTTTATGTGTACATACTCCGCCATTGTTGTTTACGTCGCCAAGCATTCTGCTTAGTGACGTACAGTAGATGGCCACTCGCTCTCTGCCGAGCAATGCGAAACGGGTAAAAAGAAAGCGAGGTAAGCCTTGTAGCTTTTTTGCCAATTTCTTATAACATTCAACTGGAAAAAAATTCAAAAGTAGCGTGATATATTTTTATATTATCTTGAATAAAAAAATATGTGACAAATTTTCAGTTTTTAAAATAATTTCAAAAGGTGAGATATCTTGCAACATTTTAGTTTGATTAAAAAGTACTATTTTACTTTTCTATTTTTTTATTTTCATTTACAAAAAACTGACAATATCTTGTAACATTCAATTTGAAAGTATGTTAAAAAATTAGTGTGCTTTCTCATAACATTCTATATAATTTGAAAATTAAATTAAACTTTACATTTATTTCCATTTCATTTTTTTAACAAATAAACATTTCTGATATATTGGAACATTTAACTATTCTATTTTTATTTAAACAACAATTATGTAGCATAACTTATTCAACTTTAAAAAAATATATGCTAAAACTACTATTACACAATTTTTTTGCCATTTTAAATCATGTGACACATTTTCATTTCATTTTCTCAAGACTTCAAACCAAAACATAACATTGACCTTTTCCCAAAAAATATGTTTAATTTAAAAAAAAGAGTGATTTTATCTTTTAACATTTTAATGCAGGCCATGTCTTTGATGTATTATTTGAATGCTATTTTATAATCATCATAATTATTTAAATACGCGGTAGGCCGATGAAAAATGTGCCATGGGGCTGGACTTTGGATACCCCTGCTTTCGGTACACGACAAATGACACAAAATGAATGGATGGCACGCCTCTGTAAGAAAGACAAAACACATTCTTTTGCTGATTGTTTTGAATAATGCAAGATAAGATAGATAAATAAGTTCATTAATTACATGCGTTAAAATGATGAAAAGGAGCTCCATAAATGGACTTTAATGGTCTTGCTTATGTTCTCGTATTTACTGTGATTGACAAGAGACTGTTTCACTAAACGTGTGTTAGTGTTGGCAATACAAATGATTGGTACCTTAAATGATGAAGTGTGCATCTTTAGTCGTAAAGTCTCATTTAAATGATTGCGATGCACAAAACAATAGGCCTATTGTACTACTGTGGTTGTAACTCACCATCTAACGGTTCCGTTGTCCGTTGCAGTCCAACATGAATAACAAAGTAGCACCAGCAATAATCCAATTCGCAATGAAAGAACCGTTTCCCCTCGGATCCTTCCAAATGTGTTACAGGACCGTCAGTGTGGTTCATGTGGTTATCCAGTTCCAAAGAGTGATGAAGGCTGGGGAGGACGTTGAAGCTTTATAGTCTTCGCGCTTTCACGGTGCGTGGGCGTCTCTGCCGCGCGGATCCACTCATCATCAGCCAGCTGCCTGCGTCCGTTCTCCCGAGTCGATAAATGAACCACTACACACTTACTCACCCTCATCGGCGTTACACGTTGCTTAGAAAGGACGTCGGGTTAGTCTTTTATCCTTTGCGAAACATGATGCTGCTTCTTTGAAGGATGTTTGATGTTTCAAATGTCTTCCTTATTCCATCGAGAAATGATGCAAAAAAGTAAGGTTTCATTGTTCCATTACTCCTGAAAGTGGAAGGACACAGAAAATTGACATGAATTGGTCCTCGATCTCAAGCTCCATCCAAATTGCTGCCAATGTGGAGTGAAGATGATTGAAAAGAGTCAATTAGCCGACTCAAACAAAGTCAGCAGAAAATTGATGATGATCTGCAGGCAAATGGGACCTCAGTCACCAAAAAAAGCAGTTGGTAGCACACGAACCTGTAATGGACTGAAAAGTTTGACTTTGGGAAGGCTTGGGAGAAAGTGCCTGCAGTCAGATGAAACCAAAGTGGATTTATTTGGCTTCAACTCAAAATGCGTATTTGGAGGATGAAGACATGAAAGTCTGACCCCCCCAAAAAAAACACCGTCCTCACAGCTAGCCAACTAAGCCAATCATGGATGTGTAAACATTATGCGGCTGTTTTTCTGCAAAGGCTACATGGCGACATCACTGCATTGAAGGGAAAATGAACAGAAGCATGTCGTGGAAAATGTTCAATGAAAGTCTCCAGTGTCCTGCAGTGGAGCGACCCGTAATAAGATGGACCGTTTGCTGCTGATATGTCTTTTATAAACGCATATTTGATTCTCACAGGGAACAATGCTAACATCTTTCAGCCTTATGAAAATCCAGATGTTCCGTGGGCACGCTTTTGATCAGCATTTCCTTCTGACTTTGCCAAAGAGCAGAGGAAAGAAAACCACAAATGAGGCATCGTGTCTCTAATCGTGGTTGTGTGTCTGCATGGTGAAGACAGGTGGTCTTGTTTGTTTTAACTTTACAAGCACATGGCCGTCCAGCTGGAGACACGCTCGCACGTAGTGTGCCTTGTAAATAGGCAGCTTGTTGAATGTTAGCTCATGGGCCCTTCAACAGATGTAGGAACTGGGCCTCTGAAATGTCTAAAACATTTCGAAAAAGAGCAAGTCAAATCAAAAATGTTATTTACATATAAATGTTATTTATTTTAAATGCTCGACATGCCGCCAGTGGCATTGTGATTATTGTTGCTTTTGTGGAATATGAATTAAGCACAAAAAAAAAAAAAAGCCATCTCAAAAGCAGCCATTTTGCAATGTACTGCCACTTGCTGTCACAGTGCCCAAGGCACTGGTGTCCAAACAGTGGCCTAGGGGCCCTATGTGGCCCACAGACTATTTTCTGGCGGCCCTTAAAAAATATTGAAAAAATAAAATAACTTTTGACACATCCTGCAACCCTGCTGGGTGCACAGTAAAATTGGAAGAGTAAATTTAACTCCCATAGTGTTAAATTGAACACTTCCCCTGAGTTTATATAGTTCTCACCAGTACCGAGTAAAATGTACACTTCCAAAAGTGTAAAAATTTAACTCATTGGTAGAATGAAATTTCAACACCCATAGTGTTATTTGACACTTGCACTTTTAAGTGTTATCTACTTTCAACTAGTTTTTCACATTTTCAGTGTTTTTTAACACTTAAAAGTGTTATTTCCTTTCATTTATTTTGTATTAATTTCTCACAGTTTTGTCACTTTTAACCACAAAGAGTTATTTTCATTCCTCTTTGTGTTCATTTCTCACAGTTGTAGTGTTACTTCCAGGAAAGTTTGTATTTTCCAACCCAAATGGAGACAGTGGGACTCGAACCCAGTACCTAACACTTGGGCGGCAACAACACTAACAAGTACGCCACCAGACAGTACACGTTTTTTGCCGCAAAATTCTTTCTTGTAGGTCTAGTTCCCGCACGACTCCCGGTAAATGAGAGAAGAGAGAAAAGAGCCCGGATGTATAAGGTAACTCAGCCTCGCTTTGTAGAGCTTTGTCTTCACTTTGAGTGTTCAAATAACACCCAAATCAACACCCAGTAACTGAAAATAATAAACATTCGATTTTTAATTCAATTTAACCCTACAGAATTTTCTGTGTACATGTGTTGAAAAAGTGTGTTAGTTGTGACACCCGACATCGCCCATGGGTGTGACGCACCTGACAACTCGTTCCTTTGACTTTGAAGGTTTTCTAGATATGCAAATATATATATATATATATATATATATATATATATATATATATATATATATATACATTTACAATAGAGCTAGGTGAGTCCCGATATCAGGTATCAGCATCAGGCCGATACCGGGGGCTTATTTGAAGGTACTCGTGACGATACTGGTATGGGCTGATATGGTTTTGTGCCTGTTTTACGATGAGGAACAAGAAGTTAAAATAACAGAATTTTGTCATTAATTTCATGCAATTTTAAGGAAAACAATATGTTGGGATGTATAAGTCTTTATTTAAAAATAATCTGTCATTTTGGGGGGAAATTTTATGTATCAAAAGTACTAGTGATATCGGTACTCGGTATTGGTGACTACTCAAGAATTGAGTCCTCGTACTGGTATCAGTCGAAATCCCAAATTTACAGTCCAACTAAAAGAGTAACATTTCATTTTGTGATTGAACAAATTAATTCAGATATTTCAGTTACAGAAGAAAAAAAAATTCCTCCACTTTCTGCTGTATAATTAATATCAATCTTAATAATGAATTAAGATCCTTAAATAAATACTACTTTCTTAACAGTATTACTGATTTCACTGTTTGATTCTGAATGTGGCAACTGCTCCGGGCAGGGGCGGATCTATTCTAGTAGGATTCAGGGCAGGGGCCCACCCAAAAATCATGAAAAAAACACAAACTGTTTTCCTTATCACCTTTAGCAGGTGTTAAAAATAACAACCTAACAAAACCAAAAACCCGCTAAAATAAGTAAAATACATAATTGCTTGATTGGTTTTAGCGTGTTTGATAAAGTTGGACAGTGTCAAAGTGGCCCTCGCATCCTTCGATTTCTCTCTATGCGGCCTTTGAAGGAAAATGTTTTCTGGGTTTTATCATGTGACGTTCACAAGCCAAGCCTTTAGCCACTGTGATGTCATTTTCAGTCAACAGCAAGTGGAAAAATGGCCGTCCCTGAGATGGATAAACACCCGTGGGTTTTTCTGCTTCTTCCACAAACACAGTATTAATCAGAATGCTGTGTTTAGACTCGTAAATAGAACATATTAAACAGGAAAAATTTTGACTTCCTTTTTCAAATGTTGTGATTATGGAGTGACGTTTTATGTGGTAGAGGCAACAGCAGATCATTTCATTTCAACATTATTCTGAAGATATTTTGGACTTGTGTGATTCATGTGAATAGTTTGGTTCGGGCGATTGATGCCTGCATGTGCATGAGGGTCCATAAATTAATGCTTGAATGAGTTTGGTGCAGAATGACATGAACCTTGACCTCAAACCCAGAGTGTGAGATGTGACTTTTGACATCTCACCACATCCAACATGCAACTAGCACCTTTGCTATATGCTAGTAAATGTCGGTAATAGGAGATTCCAAGACTTGGACTACAAACTAGAGAATGGAAACATTGGTTCATTGGAGGAAGAAACAACTCAAGTTCAATTAACAACAAAAATTATAGCCAATACAAATTAATAAACAGAAAAAACAATGATTTGATCTTGGAATAACCCTAAAATGACTTTGACCTAATTACCCCAGCCTTGTCTGCCATGAATAAGTTATTGCAATGTGATATGGTTGCTTCCATTCAGCTTTGCAGATTTGAGGTTCGATTTCATTCTTTTCCCCACCGACCACAAACTGAGAGCCAAGTTTCTTACGAGACTCCAAAAGTACACAAAATATAAAAACATGTTTTCTTAAAGTTGGAACTTCTTGTGTGTGTGCGCGTGTGTGTGTGTGTGTGTGTGTACTTGTACATACTACATTGTGAGGACCAAAATACGGTTTTAACCAACAGATTGAGGACATTTTTGTGAAGTGAGGACATTTTGGTCGGTCCTCACAACTCAAGACCTCTTTTTGAGGGTCAAGACTTGGTTTTAGAGTTTAGGTTTGAATTGGGTTATGGTTGAGGTTAGGGTAAGGAATAGGAGTAGGCAATCATTGTTGATGGTTGGGTTTGGGAAAGGGGCTAGGAAATGCGTTATGTCAATGAGATGGCCCCACAAAGATAGTAAAACAAAGCTGTGTAAGTGTGTGTTCAATATTATCGTTGCAGCTCAAGTCCCTTTCAAAATCTATTCATCAATTCTTCTCAGTTGGCCAACACTGTCTGCAGAGCCAGGACCTTTCTGAGAGGCTAATACTTACTGAAGTACTTGTGAAGCCCAAGTTTGACGTGCCAGTAATTGTACATGAATTTCTTGGAAATATATTTATTCAGTAACCACAGGAATTGTGATCTTCAAACATATCAGTAAAACATGTAAGAGATGTTGGCTGCTAGGAGTGGAAAGCCACACGTCTGTCTGTCTGTCTGTCTGTCTGTCTGCCTTCTTCCAAAAATCCCATGTGGACAATAGCAGGGAATATCCATGGCGACCGATTAACAAGAAGAGGATATAAGATAAATGCCATATATTGAAGTGCAATACAATAAGTTGATTCAAAAAACATACTTGACTCTTTTAGTCACTTTCAGCAGTAAAAAGTTCATATTTTGTCCAGAATTAATTTAATGACTTCATTATTTTTCATGTACAATCAACACCTTTAAAAGCTTCTTTTTTTTCCCACTTGCTGTCGACTAAAAATGACATCACAGGTGCTCAGGAAATAGGTAACGACGGATCACGGCTCACCTTTTTGTCTGGGTTTGGTCAGCTAACTGAGCCAGGATTGGTTGTTTCCTGAGCACACGTGATGTTCATCTTCAGTTGACAGCAAGTGGCAAAATGAGTTGTTCATGAAAAATAATGAAGTTATCACCTTAATAATAGATAAAATATTATCTTTTTACTGCTGAAAATGGCTCAATGAGTCAAGTATCCCTTTAAACGTGCGCTAATGAAATCAGTCAAAGGTTTTTAGAATTCAGTTTTCATTTTGTTGCTGTAAAAATGAGTTTTTCAAGTACGAAAAATAGCAAAAATGCATAACTAATTATTTTGCTTTCTACAACTAATGATATAATTCAGAAGGTGATGAAATTCCCTATTTCTTCTAATAATGAAACACTAATGTAGCTGATTGAATATTTTAGCTATCTGAACATTTTTTTTCTCTCCGTGTACCATTTCCAGCACGTCATGTAGAATAGGCTATAGAAGCTTAATGTTCACACACAAAAATCAATGCAAATTCTGCCTGTATCAGGGCCATCTGATAATAATATGGTGTCTATTGTCAGACTAAATCCCATATTGATTCAGTATTTCCGTTACGTGTAATACATCTGTGCACTGTGGTCTTTGGGGAACTAAAATATTGCACAAAGATATTTTTTCTTGGCTGAAATTTAAGATTATATAACATTCCCCCATCTACATTTTTTTCCCCTGTAGACCACATGAAGAAACCATCACAGCTTCAAAGACCGCTTCCATTTCCACCTCTGTCGTATACATCAATGTATTCATTCGTTTTTCAGACTTCAGATTGGATTCAATCAGAAGACAGCGTCAGTCCAGAGGTGAGAATGGGGAGACATCTACATCAATGCCAAAAGCAACGTCATGGGCCAACACGAGCCACGTGCTGCGCTTTTCTTTTTTTTTGCTGACGTGTGCAGTAATGAAAGTGTAGGCGTGTCCATGTAGTGATTGATGAGCGCTGCTGCTAGCATGAATGAACAGGGAAATGCTAAGTGGATCTCCATACACCGAGGACAGATTTAAGACCCCAAGTCTGCCAATGAAGTGTGCAGAGATGTTATAAATTGTCGAATGTGGCAGAAAGCCACACCCCCACTTTGACGCTCTCCCATATTCCCATAATAAATACAGGTTTACAGCTGTGAGTTTTGTTGAATGTACAGATTAGCATATGCTAACATGATTAGCTTCTGATTAGTAGCACACACTTGACTAAAGGGGCATGATGGCGAGGTACACTAAATTGATGAGAAGCATCTCGTGGCTCAGACAGTTGAGGCACAGTGGTTCAAATCCTGGCGCTTGCTCGCTGTGTCCTTGGGCAAGGCATTGAACCTTAAATTGCCTCCGAGTTGGCATTGTAAATGAAAATGCTCTTAATTGTATTACCTGGTTAAACAAAGAATAAATCAAGCCTCCCCTGGTAGTTAAACTCAGTCGTCATGGTAATAAAAGCTGGACTTGCCATTGGTTCAGCGAAAATAGGCTTTTAAAGTGTACAATAATAGGGGCGAAAATGACGACAAGGGGCTGAAAACGAATGACGCCAGCGAATGGTCGATCAAAGCAATTTAATATTTGTTATTTTAATATTTACAGTGGACGCAGATGTCATTTTGACTTTGCTTCCCTAATGGGGGTCAAAGATAACGTTTACTGCGTCCTGAGGATAGTCTGACTGTGCACAGATATATATTGAGAGCTGCCGACGGCTATTGATCGACTTATACATTTAGCAAGCGAGCGAGCGAGAACCCCTGTTACGCAGCATATCAGTGTCACTGAGATTGAATGCTGCTCACATAGCGATTTATTCAGCAGGACCCCTCCCTGTAATTGGCTCCGTTGTCATTGTCCGTCTCAGAGCCGTGATGAAACATGAGTGACATTATTGCTGCAACCTCTTCGGATCAACAAGCTTTTTGGGGTCCTTAAGGCTTTTGATTTAGCCATAATTAATCTATAAGGGTTAATGAGGGGGAGGGAGTTTATGTAAGAATCTGGATTCTTGCCTGCTTGCTGGGAAGAGTGCAATAATGCGGGACAGATTTAGTGGAGGCCGCACACAGCTGTGACATTGCAAGAGCACAAGCAGGTTCTGTAAGTCATTCTTCCTTCAAACTTTGGGCTTCCTGTAAACTTGCTCAGCTGAATCTTTCCGGGACAACTTAGTGCACTGCGATGATGCAGCAGCATGCTAGCTTAACGCGTTGGGTGACACGGCGAACTTTGACCTTTTGTACAAGGATGTTTTCCTTCAACGGATCATTTGTCCTTCAAAGACAGCGCCACGGAGGATTGGCTCTCTTTGGGTCACAAGTCCCCATCTTTATCATCATCTTTTTAGGAGCTTATCACTGTTCCAAAATTAGTGTTTTATTTAAGGACAACAAAAAAAACGACTAGTGTGCGGTCAGTCATCCATCTGTCCATCCGTATGCCACAATTAGAAGATGTTTGAGTCATTAACGGTCCAATTAAAAGGCTATTGTAAAGATATTTGTGGGCAAAATCCTCCATGGAGCAGCTTTAAGGGATAATGTGAAGTGAGTCGTCCATTATTGCGAAAAGCCAGACAAAGAGACGTCTGACCGCGTGCTCCATCCATTTCAGATCAAAAGTTAAAAGCTTTTTAATATACTGTGTCATAAAGTCACTTCAGGGCCCGAATCGCAGGATGATATTATTCCCTATCTACCTATAAGCAAAGTCAATTCTCTATTTTTGTCTTGTCACAAAGATCGTTTGTTTTCTATCATGAAGGATGATAGAAATCTGAAAATATTCACATCTGACTGAAAGTCTAAGCATTTGGACTTTTTGAAATTATATTTAAAGAATTGTTCAAAACCCTTCCTTTCTTTACATTTTGTGTACAATAAAACAATGTTTCACTGGTTTATTTTTCTTTTTGCGACAGGGCATTCAATTATTTAGAATTATGCTTCACTATCATTGCGTTTGAAGTTAACACAATGGCAGTTGTGTACTTTTAAGGAATAAATGTTCACTTATTTAGGTAAGTAACAAAAGTCCATCTATCTACGGCGCCTTAGATGACTTTACTTACTTTACTTCATCTCATTAGGTGCACCTAATAAATAATTTTGGTCTATGCAAGGGCCCATTTTTTGACATGTTTGTGAAAAAAAGTTGTAAACGTCTAGTTTATTTATTATACAGGTACGGGCGATATGATTGATGTTCGTGTAACCTGGAATTCTACCATTCTCTTCGACTTAATTTCAATCCGTGGTGGTGAGAAAAAAGAGAGCAGCAATGCAGCACTGCACTGCGGTGCATTTTTCCTCGGGCCTCAGTGATGCTTGAAGCCAACAATCTGATCCCAGCAGAGGGGAGAGAGAAGAAATGAAGCTAGAGGTGAAGGGTGAAATAAAAACAGGGAGAAAAAAACGGTAATGAAGCTTAAACGCCAAGCTGCATGTCTGCAAGGAGTATTTTTGGCACTTTGTCCAACAGCTTGGCTGCACACTTTGTTTCAAAGTTTTCCATGTGAGACCTGCAGTGAGATTATTCTGGATCATGTTGTGTATCTGTTGGAAGTTTTACATGGAAATTGAGAAGCTACTAAACGGTTCTCTCTTACAGGCCGGAAATGCCTCCATGAAGAGCTATGATGATGATGTAAAAAACATTAAAAAAAACAAATCACTTGTTGCTATTTCTGACCTTGTGTGGATACAGAGGAGACATCCAGACAGTCAGTGAGTAGGCGGAGTCAGCTGAATGACTGCCTCCCGACTGTCCAAACCCGAGAGTTGAAATATAGCAGAAGATGTATCATAGACTCTTCCCACAGAGAGTCACACGAGTCACGGACAGATCTGGTAGTTGTTAATGAATACAGAATTATCTTTCTTCTTTTTTTTTTTTTAGATTTAAAAAAAAGAAGAAGAAAAAAGAAGAAAAAAAGAAGAAGAAAAAAAAGAAGAATTATCTTTCTTCTCCGTCACGCTACGTATCGAATCTGCATTACAGCCGATCTGATCAGTCAATTTTTCACCAGCTCCTGAAGCATGTCATGAATTACACCGTACCGACTGAGTTGCCAATAACCTTGAGGAGTAAACAAGATTTATCATGAAGAAGGTCATTTGTGTCCGTCTTCTCATATTGTCTATGATGACGGAGCAGGACATGAATTGTAGTGTCTGTGTGTGGTCAAGGTTTACACTGTCATGGATGCCCAAGGCAAATAGTTGATTATTATTATTATATATTTATTTTTTTATCAAACTGGGAATATTTTGGATTGTGTGCGTGTTGATCCTGAAGCATTTTTATATTAAAAATGGTGAAGAATCCCTACCCACCAAATGATCCGTACATCCATCCATACATCCATAATTTTACGCACACAAAAAAAAAATCACAATCGCTCTGATTACCACCCGCCCACTTGTTTGTTGCTAGGCAGAATTCCTACACTTTAATTAGCCAATTAGGCTTTCAATACCCTGTAAAGGCATCTTCAAGATTTGTTTCTAAATACATTAAATAGGTTTAAAGATAAGTGCTGAAAACATGTGCAAAACCGAGATCAGTTTCGTACGATATTATTGAGGGGAAAAAAATACAAACTTTTTGACCATCTCAGTTATTTAGATTTTTGGGGTGGGGCTAAAAACAAGCTCAAGTGGGCCCGCTTGGCTATCTGTCAAAAATTGACAATTTGGTTATAATAATTTGGTCGATTTTTGTTACTTTTTTGCTGGAATCTCGTCTAAGTATTAGCGCAGGTAGTGTACCTAACCACCGATGATGAATATCTTTGTGTATACATAATTTTTTGGAGCTGTTGGACGAATGGCTGCTCTGTATTGAACATGAAATCCCGAATGCTGGGTTTGTTTGTATATCAGTGGAGCTTTCTTTGTAATTATTCACGCAATACATACATCCGTCTTGAGATATGACTTAAAAAAAATTCTGTGATTATACTTGTAACTCAAAACATTCCCTATTGAAAATGAATTAAACCTTCCCCCCCTCCAAAAAGTTTTTTTTTTAATAAGAAAATACTCTAATATAAATACTAACACTAATATAAACTGTGACATAATGTAAATAGTGACAAAATTCTGCTTCAGCCAAATGGCAAATATTCCAAACACAGCTTGTATTAGATTTTCACCAAAACGGGAGACATCTTCTTCGACTTCACTGCAGGACTTGAATGAAGCTGCCAAGCTTTCAACTGTTTCAACCCACACCCGGGTTCAACAAGGGTTGCACACATTCTACTGTTTAGCCTTGGCAGAGGTCTGTGCTCTACTGCGTGCTATTCATCCATTTGACAGTATCATTAGACAATTCTAAATGGTAAAAATCAACACATTCAGAGCTTGTTAGTGAGTGCATTTTCCAGATTATTGCAGTTCTTTCTTGATTGCTTCACTTGTTTTGTTTGTGAAGGCTCACCACAGCACGTGTCGATGAAGCATGGCGACAAATCCACAAACAGACTTTTATTGAACAAGGTTGGCCCTTCTCTGTTCAACAGCCAAACTCAGCTTGGCGTCAGGCAGATTAAGCAAGTCCAGCAGCTGCAATAGCCTGAAGCGTCAATATAAACAAATCGGGTGAAAACAAAATCCTACAGTGTGCTTTTCTTTTTTCTTTTTTTTTTACATTTTGATTGCTTCCCAGTGCTTTTATTTCCATATTAGGAACGTGCACAGACCTGCTAAGCATCACGGTTCTGTGGAAGTGTCGTGTGTTTATGTGACACTTTAAAAGTCCCTGTATGATGTACAAAATTTTTTTTTTATATACGTTCACTGTTCCGCTCAACACATGACGTGAGTCATGCGTTATTAACACTTATGGAATCAGAGGTTACAGAACAAATATCTGAAGGGTCATTCCTCATAACATTTGATTTGCCAATCAAGTTGAATCTTTTGAGTTTGTACCTTTTCTGACAAGTTGAGTGCTGCTGCAATCAGGCAACTGCTGACTCGCCAATCACCCTTGTTGCAGTGTTGACAAGTGAGAGGGGCTGAGGCATCACCCCCCCCCCCCCAACAGCACTGCACCTTATTTCTGGAATTCACTTTGTTAAGTCAGTTGAGTCTAGCATTCACTGATTCTGTGAACCACAGTTTAAGATATTAACATCAGTAAACAGGCCATTAAACCAGTCAAAAACCTGAGTGTGTCAAAAATCAACAGGAAGTTAAGTAATTCATAACCTTTGTGAGCCTGGTGCTCTGTAGCAAAGGGTGTGAATGAGCAAATAGTAGCGTTTATTTCTGTGTTCTCTCATGCCGTCAATAAGGTAGCCAAAGACCAATAGGCTCAATCAAGTGCTCTTGACAAATAGCCTTGAACAAGTGTAGTTTTCTACATGGCTTCTTCTTAAATGAAAATGGCCAGTAAAATAGATTTTGTTTGTTAAAGGTCTCAAATTATTCAACTTTTCAACATACTAAAATAGTTGTCAAATGTGTAAAATACATTTCTGTGACATGCACTCGTCAAAGGTGACTTTGGATCTAATATGTTTGCTGTCCCTAAATCAGCCCAAAAATAGTCTGTTTTAGGGGTGTGTCACTTTTATGTAAATAGCTGCACCAGGCCACGCCTAGGCCATACCCTTCTCTCTCGAAGGGGCAGTGATTTCAGTTAAGGTAGCCATGTGCTAATGTTGTGAATGGAAACGACTGGCCATGGGAGCAGAAGAAAATAAAAATACAGACATGTCTTTTACACATTTGACAACTATTTTGATATGTGGAAAAGTGGCATAACGTTTAACCATAAGAAAAAGTAGCATAACGTTACTATAGAGACTATGTTGTCGTGTTAGTTTGTGAATGTTTAGGCAATGGTTATTTTGCCGTAACCGGCAAATCTACCGCGAACGTTATTTTGCCGTGAATGTGTCTGATTTGCCGTGAATGCGTGTAGACATTTACATGCTGTTATGAATAACACAAATGTGCACATTTAGGCCACTGCGCGGTCGCAACGTACATCCTTTGGAAGGGGGTATTTATAGCAATGAAGCCAGGATGCAAAATAAATCAACTTTGTTGCTAAATTTTGTACAGGCAATACAAAGGGAAGCTTGTTTCTTATGGGTCAGTACAATGATGGTCAATTTAAACCATCCCCTTCCATTTCCATTTGTGTTGTGTCAATCAAGGATTGAAGGATTTGGCCTATAGCCTATCGCAGAGGCCAGCAGCTGAATAAGCAAAGAGTAAGGTCCAAGATAACAATGTAAAGACGGAAAGCAAAGATTGAAGAAATCTCTCGTTACGTGACCTGCATACAACATCATCAAGTTGAGAGAGGTTTGTAGAAATTTCAGTATAGAAAACACACAGACATGCCTCTAGATAATATAGTATAAGTTATACTATATTTTGACCAGAGCTCAAGTTATGTGTGGGGGTGAGCTCCAGGGCTGCTTCATTGCCAGAGAGATGACGTTCCACATCCCTACAGCCAACTTCTGGAGCCGGAAATTGGACCGTCAGCAAATGCCTGTAGCCGTTGCTTGCTGACTACCATGGCCCCACTCTCAAAGGTGGTGAGCCCATGAGAAGGGGGACCCGCGTTGCCCTTTTGGCCTGAGCCTGACCAGGCCCCATGGGGTATTTCATATGCCATTTAGAGCGCAATTTCCACCATCTTAAATTTAGAAAAATAATTTGGGCACTCAAGAATTTATTCTGCACAGGTGATGCAAGCTGCCATTTTGCTTGGGCAAGGAGGAATGCTTTCTAATTCGTTTATCTTGCTCTTCTTAGCTTATTCAATTTTTCTTATTAATTTGAATTTACCCTTCTTTAATTTTGACTTGAAATTAATGAAAAAATAACAATTGACTAATTAAAATATTAATTATTATTAATACATAAAAAATAGCAATAATTGTTTGAATATATGTATGTTGAAGGGGAATTTTCACCATTTGGCGCCCTCTAGAGTTTATGGCGTCCTTAGCATCTACAGTATACCTATCTAGTGGGCAAGACAGCCCCGTTTACTACATTGCTAAAGTGGCCAGAGGAGCCACATCACTTGTATCAGGGAGCTAGAGACCTTTTCACTTTATCTGCTTAAAACAGGGGGAGTCATTATTGGTTTATTTGAGGAATAAATACAAAGAATACATGCACTTATTTGGTAAGCTTCTGGTTCAAAACCTGATAGCCTACATACAATTTTTAATCAGCACACTCTGATGGTGCGAAATGAAAAAGATACTTTTAGATGCCGATGGTGTTTCTTTAAAAAGTCACCAACTCCTGGGCTGGTACAGCATACACTATGAATATTACACAGCAGGTTTGTGTGAATGGGCACAAACTGTCAGAACTTAACAAAAATAAAGTCACTGTAACATAATCCTAAAAGGCTCCCTCTCAATCCTGTCAAAGTGTCCATGAGCAAGATACATCTTGAAGTTAAAAACATAAATGCATGCATGCCATCAAAAATTTAAAGATAACCCTAGCAGGAACGTTTAGGTATCAAAATATGCCTTGTGTTCTTAAAGCTTTCAATAAAAATAATGATTAAATCACGGCATGAAAACAAAGCAGAATTTATTTTACATTAAAAAATAGCTAAAAAGATTGACAACTTCAAAGACAGAAAATTACGTTTCTGAGAGACTCCAAAAAAGTCATCTGATAATACATTTTTATGTTTTCTGCTATATTTCGGTAAAACACTTAAAATGCAACTTTTTTTTAAACAGTAAAAATGTTGTATAAAATAAAGTAAAATGTATTTACACAACACTTTAAGGTGCAGTTTATGGGCATGTGAAAGCTAAAATCAAGTTTGGTCCCTAATGAAGTTGGAATGCACAATTAATTTTTTTCTGCCCCATTTAGAACAAGACAGATCACTTAAAAAGCTATATAGAAGGAAATGATAGTAGCATAAACTCACTGAGATGAAATTAAAGACTGCACCAATCCACTCATCAATACATGCATATGTTTCCGAGTTAGATTAATACACACTACACAGCCACAGGATGGGTGAGACCAGGAGGAGTCACTGGAGCAGCAGGGGGAGACTCTTGACCTTTGTAGCCTAGCGACAGGATGTGTTTTTGCAGGTGTGTGATCCACTGCTCTTGAACAGACAGAGGCCCTTGAAAAACTTTTTCACAGAACCTGTAAAGCAGCCAAGACGCACAAGGAAGGCTGATCAAAAAAAGTGAACGTAGAGGTATGAAAATGCAACTGTAGTGGAAGTGATGTTTTGCAGCTTCTACCTCTACAACCCTGCAATGAATGTGTCGCCATCTAGAGGCAGTAGAACAAAACTACAACAATAAAATGCCATCGCCTTTGCAAACAAAACATTTTCAATTCCATTGCAGCAGATTTAGAAAGCAATTCTATGAGGCATTTTTGCAATTAAAGCGTGAAAATAATAATTCTCTAACCTGCACTGAAGAGAGTAAACTTTTCCGACCAGTTTGACCAAAGGGGTTAACGGGGGTTTGGGCAGCAGAGCCGGGATGCTCCCAGGCCGTGAAGGTTGTTGCGAGTTGGTGTCTTGATTTTCTTCTCCTGGTGGTGGAATTTGTTTTGGAATTGCTGGGAAACAGAGAAATGGTGTTACGATCTACAGTAAGCCTACACTGGCAATCTTTTGTGTTGTTTACTCACCTCTTGGAAAGCGCACACCAGCGCCGCCATACGCAGCCGCAGAGTGAGGATGGCCTTGTGTTTTTTGGGCCGAACCAGCAGAGGCACTCTGGTCGTCTTTGCTGAATTTATAGCCTGAGAACTTCAGGTTGCTGCCAGGCAACGATTCAGAATCTGACAAAGAGGACAGCAAAACTGTTTTCTGGGGATAAAGAGAAAATGAAGACATAGTTTGAATTCACATTTGTTAATTCACACTGTTGCAGATGGCCTTACACTCGACTTAAATGCATGAAAAGCCAACAAGCTCACCTTCTTGAGGTACGCGTCTGCCTCACGATAGCGACGGGTGACAGCAGCCACCTTGGCCGGGTCCTTCCGTATCAACTCCCTTAGGTGTTCGATGGGCGAACCGGTCCCTTCCGATTTCCATTCGAGCGCGCCCAGTTGTCGAAGGTGGGCCCGCGCGTGACTGGCTAGCGCCTTGCGGTTTTCAAAGCTCAAGCCACAAAGCTCACATGATTTGCCTACAAACCAACAAGATGAAAATGTTACGCTCAGTGGTGACAACTGCATGGAATGATGTAGTGCCTTGCAAAAGTATTAGCGCCCCTTGAACTTTTTGACACATTTAAGGCTTCCCAAAAAAAAAAAAATAATAATAATATTTTTTGGGGTGTGTGAATAATCAACACCAAGGGGGACACATTTATAAAGTGGAATGACATTTTGTATGATATTTTAAACGTTTTTTGTTTTTTTACAAATAAATACCTGCAATAAGGGTGCGTAAAATTATTCACCCCCTTTTCTCTCAGTGCAGCCAATTGACTCCAGAAATTCCCTGATGATTTCTAAATGATCCAATGAGTTGACCTAAATGACTGATGATAAAGTCCACCTGTGTGTAATCTAGTCTCAGTAAAAATTAACCTGCTCTGTGATGGTCTCTGTTAAAAAATATATATATTGGGGAGCAAACAGCATGATGAAGACCAAGGACCACAAAAGGCAGGTCCGGGATAAAGTTGTGGCAAAGTTTAAAGCAAGGTTAGGATATAAAAGGAACTGGCCCTTACGCGTAACATTTTCAGCCTGGTATGTACAGGCCGTTTGAGAGTGCTCCCGATTTTCCTCATTGTCATCACGAACCAGGAACAGAAAAAGTGTTTTTGAACAAATCAGAGATTGACAACAATCTCAGAATGGGTTGTCCATTCAATTAAACTGTATAATTTGAAAGTATGCCCTGGGAGGAGGAGGATTTTTTCCCCCGCTCAAAAAATCAACAAATTAATTGATTTAAATATTAGTTTGTTGCTTGTGATTGGCTGGCAACCAGTTCAGGTGTACCCCGCCTACTGCCTGAAGACAGCTGGGATAGGCTCCAGCACCCCCGCGACCCTTGCGAGGAATAAGCGGTTCCGAAATTGGATGGATGGATTAGTTCATTGCATCCCCAAATTAAATCATTAGAAACCTCTCATTTAAGTAGTCTAAAGGGAACCATAAAGAAGCATACAACTTATTTAGAGAAACTTTTCATTCCTGCAACCCGAGTAAAAAGTATCACTGATTTCTCACCCCAGGTAAAAGCCCCACTCTTGCTCGATGGCAATCTGTCTTTCATGGAGTAATCCAGAGGTGAGGAGCACACGTTGGAGACTGCGTGGTTGCTCTCCGATGTTCTTTTCGAGCCTTGAGGACTCAACTGGATTTTCCCAGATGATGTCACCTCGCCGGACAAAAACTTTTCTTCGCCGCGCATCATGACGTCATTGAGGAGATCAATCGGCGACGTCTTGATGGACCAGGTGAGGCCCAGCTGGCGCAGGTGGGCGCGGGCGTGGCACGACAGCGCTTTGCGAGTCTCGAATAGCTGACCGCAGTAGTCACAAAGGACCGTAGGTGGCGCGAGTTCATCTATGGGGCATGCGGAGAAGAGAAGACATTATGAAGAGAAATGATGTCGTAAAAATGAATGTGTTGACTGTTGACAGTGTTACCAGCACTGAGAGCCTTGGAAGGAGTTACAGGAGCAGATAGGCTCTGTGGGGGAAAAGTTCTGCTGCTTGAGCTGGCGCCACTCACAAGAGACACATCAACCTCCAAAGGCTCAGGTTTGGGCTTTCTGAGGAGGGGGTCCACCGCCAGACGAAATCCTTTCTTAGCCTTTGGGGCCCGATTCACTAGGCTCTGAGGCGACTTTGCAGGGCTTGGGAAAGTGGAGGGAAAAGGGGATCTGGATTGCCCTGTGACAGGGGACCGAGGCGGAGAGGTTGGCGCTGCCAGGGAGCTGGTGGGGCTGTTCATTTTTAGGGGCTGGGGAACTTCTATCACGCCACTGCTCACCAAATCCTGTACAGTGTCGATAGCGGACTCATCTTTGCCCAGAAGGCCAAGAACCCCAATCTGCCGCAGATGAGACCGCGAGTGGCTCGCCAAGCCTTTCCGATTTTTACAGATCTCTCCGCAAAGAATACAAGTGAACTCCTCGGGGGGCTTTGGTTGCTTACAGGGGGGAGACGAGGGTGGCGAGGACATTCCTGATGGACGTTTGGTGGGAGCCCCGTGGAGACTGTTGGTGGCCATAGGCTCCTGTTGCTTCTTGCTGGTGGACTTGAAATCCTCGTCCTTCACGAGCTGGTAAAGTAAGTCAATGGGGCTTCCATTGATGTCGATGTCAGGGATTCCCATCTGTTGCAGATGTGTGCGAGCATGACTGGACAGACCTTTACGGTTCTCGAACCAGCAGCTACAAAGCTGGCAAACATGAGCGTCTTCGTCGTTGTTGTTGTTGTTGTTTGAAGCTGTAAAATGGAGATGGTGGGGGGGGGGGCTGATTAGTAAATAGGAACAAAAGGATGCATGCATAACTAATAACATAACATTCCTACCCAATGTGACCGGGGCATCCGTTTCAAGAGGTGCCCATAGTGGCTTTGCTGCTGCTGGGTGTCGCGCGGAGGATAAAGCTCTGCCCTCCTGTCGTCTAAAAGCTGAATTAAATATGTCAGGAAGCAAAACTGCTGATGATTGAGCTGGAGAAAGTTGTTGATCCATCTCTTTCGGAGTCGCCATGATTCTAGAATCTTTGAATTAGCTGTCAATCAGCAGTCCTGCAATATCTCTTTTCTCATAGGTAGCGGAGCAGGTGACTGTCAAACCAAGCAGAGGATGAACAATATATAAGATTGCAAACTTCTTTGTAATCCATTCATCCAATTTCTATATCACTTCCTCGATGAGCTGAAGCAAATTCCAGCAGACTGGGCGAGAGACAGGGTAAACCCTGGACTGGTCGCCACACTCACATTAACAGTGATGGACAACTTTGTCTCAATTACCTAACCTTTTCGAATGTTGCAGAAAACCGTTTTGAACTGATGAACAATCCCCTCACCACCACCGCAAAACAACAACAATAGGGGTTTACTGCGATCCACCTTTTGTTTTGCTATGCGTGAAAGCTAACGCCACATGAAATTAAGTTTGGGAAAAAAACAGTTCGGAAGAAAAGAAAACCCAATATCGCAGCCAGTGGCCCGGTATGAACACAAACTAATCGATCAGTGGTTGAAAACAAGTTAATTTACCTTTGAGCCATAAATGACTAAACGCAGTGTCAACATCACCAAACCTTAGTTCTGTTAACCGGAACTAGCAACCATGGGCTACGCCTTTCCCTTCAATGTAAGATCTCAATGCTACAGTAAACCAAATTTGGATTTGAAATCCCAAATATTTGCAAACAAAAAATATTTGTAATCAAATTGGAATAATATATATAAAAAAAGATTTGCAAACAAGACTATTGTATATATATATATATGTATGTATGTTGGTTTTGTGTGATTGTTTTTCTGAAGTTTTGCAACTTTAAGTTTTGGCTGCAAATCAGTTAGGTGTAAATTTTTAGAGTTTTTAGTTGTCTAAAGCAGTAAAAGAAATTCGGTTGCTCATTTCTTCGGATTCGTGCTGTTTAGGTGATATACAATATTCCAAATATAACCTTGAGTTGTGGTGAACATAATTATTTTGTTTGTGCAGTACACGGATGACTGGGGTCCCACATCGGAGTTTACCTTGAACCCAAATGACGAGTTTACGCCCCTGAGCGTGATCACGCATCATAAAACTTCAACCAGTGGCGGCTGGAAGTTTATTTTGTAGGTAACGTCACTTCCGGCCTTCACTGTGACACCGCCTACTTAATCCGCGCAGCCTCAGTAGATCGCGTCAAGCTTCCATTGATTATCGTGCAGCATTACGTCGCCGACAACTTCACCACGGTTGTAAAAGACAGGTGAGAACTTGACGTTTTTCCCAACTTTATTTTTGCAAACTGCCACTATGCAACCAATACGTGACTGGAAGTAACTGCTGTTTATTTTGGATGCAATAAAAGCTCAAATGTGGTTGATTGAGGATAAGTAAGCTAACAGGGAGCTAGGCAGGCAGTGCGGGTCTCTTGGTTCTATCCTGCAGTGTGTGTCGGCTGCGGGGAAGGAGGAGGGGGTGGGTGGGGGTCTAATGTTTTTTTCTTTGTTCCTACTACGGCTCGCACGACCTTCTTGTCATATCATAGCTGCTGATAACTTTGTGCAACATAATGAGTGTTTCGTCCAGTTTAAAGATAAGCGCAACTTCAACAATAACCACCGCACGTGTAAAATTTACATTTTTTCCCCCCCTTTGTCATTAAGTGTAAATATTTCAAATAAAGTATTTTATGCATTGCTTCCTTTTGCAATAAATATAAGTGACCACTTTACGGTTAACAAGACTTTGTCAATGTAATGATGTTTATGTTGTAGACTTTTTTTTTTTTTTATATATATATAGGATTTAAATTTAATTTAGAAGTAGGCACTTCTCTTTAAAAGAGGTTTGCACACATCCAAACGCTGCCACTTGATTTATATTTTTCCCTTACCCAACACCAACCCCCTTTCCCTTCTCTTTTAGTTTGTCAAGGTTATACAAGTTTTCTAACAGGCCTTTGTTCCCTGCTGGTTGAACATGACTTGCATGTGACTCGGTGGTTTAGCTCAGTGAGCGTAAAAACACTGCACTGATCCCCAAAAGGCTGAAAAATAGTCTTAAAAAAAAAATCCCCTACTAGCCCCAAAGCGCTTCAAGTGTAATCGCATGTTTTGTTTGACACGCTCACTTTGTCTTTTGCAGTCATTTTGGTACCACGATGTCCTCTGGAAACGCCAACATCGGCAAGCCTGCCCCAGCCTTTAAAGCCACAGCTGTTGTGGATGGACAGTTCAAGGACATCCAGTTGTCTGACTATAAAGGTAATTCTACATTTTGTACACCAGATTTTCTTTTCTGTTACTTTTTGAAAACCTAGTTTCCCCTCTGCCCTCCAGGAAAGTATGTGGTGTTCTTCTTCTACCCTCTGGACTTCACATTTGTCTGCCCCACTGAGATTGTGGCGTTCAGCGACAGAGCGGAGGAATTCCGCAAAATTGGCTGCGAGGTGCTGGGCTGCTCCGTAGACTCTCACTTCAGTCACTTGGCCTGGTGAGGAATCTTCCGAAAAATGCCTGGGATTAGGGTTGTCTACGACCATTCATGTCTCTGTTGAAAAATTTTCCTTTTGTTTTTTTCGTCTGCAGCCTACATTAGGGTGTGGATCAAAAGTTTTCACAGATTACTTTCTAGGTTAACCATACCTGTGTTGCTGTTTGATTCAAATGGGAGTTTTTTTCAATATATGGTGTCATTGCGTTCTTGTCAGCACGCTGGCTTGAAGAAGCACCGCCCCATCAGGTCAGGTTATCTACAGTCACTCGGCTTCTCTGTATGCACGAGATAAGTTCCCAGTGAAGTCACAAAGTCTCTTGTCAAACTCAAATTCCTTCATAGAAGGTTCTAGAATAGGGTCGGCAACCTTTACTATCAAAAGAGCCTTTTTAGGCCAAATAAATGTCCAAAAATGTGTCTGGAGCCACACAACATTTGAACATTGTGATGAACGAAACAAAACTGTGTGTTAGTGTGTACTGAGGGCCCAAGCGGCTAATTAGACCTGCACCCTAACAGGAAAAATATGCAGCATCCAATACTTTTGAGTAGGGGTGTGAATTGCCTAGTACCTGCCGATTCGTGTCACGATTCGATTCGATAGGAATCTATAAATTGATTATTGTGATATATATATATATATTTTTTTTTTTTAACTCAAATGTAGAAAATACTAATCGGTAAACTTGGAACATGTACACTGTAAGATTTGTATGAAAATGTATTTATTTATCTGAAAATTCAGGCCTATAACTGAGCCACTGCATTTAACAGAACAGGTTGCAGTCTGTTTCATGTTTGAACAGCACTGAAGTAAAATATTAAGGCTTAATGTTCCATTAACATAACATTCTTCCATGCTTAATGTGTGAATCCTAACCCTAAGTAAGACGTTTTGTTGAATATTCCCATAAAAAATGTATGTTTAAAAATCGATTCGGCCGCATATATTGAATCATAACTGAGACTTTCTGTCAAATTTTTGACTATTTTGGTCATTTTCTGCCTCTCTTGCTCCTTTTTGGACATTTTATGGCTTTTTGGACACTTTCTTCTGCCAAATACCGCAACCTCCCCTGACAATTTTCTATATTAATTTTCTGACATTGGTGGTACTTTTTGGGACTATTTTATTTTATTTTATTTTTTAAATAGGATTTCCTTTTTTGGTTTTTGGACATTTTGTTCCTTTTGACAAATAGATTTTCTGACTTTTTTTTGGCAATTTTTGTGTACATTTTATGGTACTTTGGGGAATTTATTCGTTTGCGTTTGGACATATGTTTTTTTTCCCCCTGCAAATTCTGACATTTTTTGGCAATTTCATGGTCCTTTTCTGTTTTCCCTCTTCCTTAGATATTTTATGGTAATTTTTGGGGGCAAGTTTAGGTAATTTTTAAAACTTTTTTTTCATCTACCTTTCTCAAAATTTTGACAAATCTAAATCATAATTCATTTAAAGAATAGTTTATGTAAATATATTAATTTCTGCAATTCTTTTTGGACACCCACAGGAGAGTGACTAAAGAGCCACACGTGGCGCTTGGAGTTCATGATAAAATTGCACTTTTGAAAGATTTAGTTTGTAATGATTGTGATCCAGTGTCATTTTTCACTGAGCACCAATTGAGTTTGTGCTGTTTTGATGGACATGCCCTCCCCCTCCCCTTCTAGGATCAACACACCTAGGAATAAGGGAGGTCTGGGTAACATGAAAATCCCCCTGCTGGCAGACCTCACAAAGAGCATTTCCAGGGACTACGGTGTGCTGAAGGAGGATGACGGCGTTTCATACAGGTGTTGGGACTGGGGATACAAGGAGGCCCTGTTACACTGTCACCAATTGAGGGGCTTTACTGTATACATATCAAATGAGACATTATTTCTGTTGCGTTATGACATCATTAGCCTTCAAATGCAGCCCTTGAGTTGAGACTGTAACTCGGCAATTACTTTCTACTTTTTGAAGCGTGGGGAAAATTGTTAAATTATGTCTTGTCTCTTTTAGAGGTCTGTTTGTGGTTGACGACAAAGGCATTTTGAGGCAGATCACCATCAACGACTTGCCGGTGGGTCGCTCTGTGGACGAGACCCTGCGACTGGTCCAGGCCTTCCAGCACACTGACAAATATGGTGAAGGTAAAGTGTTATTTTTTTTATTTTTTTTTTATTATTATTATTTTTTTAAATATAAAGTGCATTTTGGTCATAATGCAACCCCAGTAATTCCCCATTGAACTGTCAGGTGACCCCACAGGATGTTGACATTTGTACTTTGTGCATTTATACTGCTATGTCAATGACTGATACGTGAACAAGCACTTTGTCCTCTCTCGCAGTGTGTCCTGCGGGCTGGAAACCAGGCAGCGACACCATCATCCCTGATGTTGAGAAGAGTAAAGCATTCTTCTCCAAGCAGTAAAAATGAAGGTCACCTTACCAGTTCCTGAACAGTAGCACTTGCCCTCCAATGAAATATGTTTTTGTGGAGCTGGTATAAGTGACTTCCAGCTTGTTCAAAGCCAAACCTGTTCCCAGTTACTTATCTTTGTACGTACAGTATCAAACTGGTGGGATGACGACCTCCAAGTCTTATGCACTGAAAAGTTAAGTTCTTTTTTTTTCAGAAAAATACTTAGTTTTCCTGCTTCATAAAAAATGTTGCCATTGATTAAAATACGAATGAGAAGTGTGTTCGTCTTTTATGATTCTGAGCGTCGTACCACTTGTCACCTCAAGAGGGTGCCACTTGCTTGTGACATGTTTCCAATAGCAAAGTCGAGGATCATTTTACGTGAGATATATCACACGACCAAACAAATGTCACAAAATGATGTGAAATCTGGGCGAGTTAAACACACACAGCTATTGCCATATGTTATATGGATGGCAACACGACTTTCTGATCCTATAAACATTAACGTTATTGTAGTAAATGTCCTGTCCAACGACGGGACTTGAATGTTTTCCTGTGAAGAACTAATAACTCACGGCGCGGTATTTGTGAATGAGTTACGTGAGCACTTGCAGAGCCTGTTTGCTGTGGTTTCATGTCAAGTTTAGACACGCCGCATATAAAATGGCAGCAATACTAAAGTATTTGATTATCCCTTAAAATTAGCGTATTAAATCAAACTGATATCAAAATGAACTATAAACCGCCAGTCAATCACGTGTTGAATTTGAATAGCAATAAGTGGGGAAGTGAACCCTTACACAAGTTCATGCGAACAATTTGTTTAGAAGTTGACGGTAAATGTCTGATTGACATTCCAACTACGTGTTTATTTCCCACCAACTCCGAGAAGATCAACTTTTAATACTGTCTCTATTTAACTCTTGTGACCTAGTTATGAAATCTGCACCACTTCTCGTAAATTCCTAAACACAACCAAAACTACTTGTTCGTCTGGAACTTTAGCTTAAGCGGCTCAACTGTTTTCACAGCTTGTTTGGGGAAACTGAAAGCAGAAGTGGGGAACTCCCACAGCTCATTGACAAACCATCTCACGCCACCATACTTGTGGTGCTGCGGCCTCTCTGACCAGCATTGTAGGAGGGAGTTCCCGGAAACTTATCAAAGTTATGACGTATGTGAGAAAAGTTCACCATATAAGGAGTGTTGGTACGTCAATGGTAAAACAATCCTATCTGGGGCGTTGAAGGTCAGGAAACTGAATTGCTGATAGAGCAGATGATTCTGACAACAGCCCGTCAGTGTTCTCGAGAAATGCCTCAATAATTCCAAAGAGGTGACATTTCAAAATGCTGAGAACGACATGAAGAAAACAACACGTTTCTCAATTGCAATATTTCTTTTACTTAAATATGCTGTACAGGTACAAAAAAAATGTCAGGGTCAACCTGACAACAGAAATAAGTTACATCAGATTTCATCAACAATGTACAAAGTCAAATGTAAACAAGACAACTTTGTGTTCCAAAATGCCCAAAATGTGTTCATTTTCACTGATTTCTATATAGTTTCAGCCACAACAATCCAGTTCCTCGTGTCAGTGCAGTTCCAGTCCAGTGTTTTCAAAGTGCTAATTTCGGCTTCCTCAGTAGGATTTGACTTTGGGAGACAAAATGAGCTGGCAGCCGCTGTTCACATGTGTCATGACTTTCTGTTTGAGTTGGTTCACCTGCTCCCGCAGGAGGGAGGCCGTGTTGGACAGCCCCACGTTGTCTGTTTTCAGAATCTTTACCCTGTCCTCCAAACGGGCGATGCGCTCCAGCTTGCGCCGCCGGCACTTGGACGCCGCCAGCCGGTTCCGGAGCCGCTTGCGCTCCGCCTTGATTCGCTCCTGGTTCTCCAGGTCGATGGGGGACATGGGCGGCGAGCTGTTGTCGCTGCTCTGCATGTCCGGGACGGTCTGTGGCTCCTCCTTAAGGCCGCCGTAGCGCGGTGCGTGCAGCCCGGCGCCGGCTAACGAGTGTTGGAAGGAGTGGGGGGCGTGCGCAGCGCCTTGGGGGTGATGCGACTGCGGGTGGTGGTGGTGGTGGTGGTGGTGGTAGGGATGGTGCGGCAGGTAGCTGATGGTAGCGGACGGGTAGCTGACAGCCGACGACAGGCCGGGGTTCGTGGAGCAACTGCTCAGGTTAGTGTACTCGAGCGGCTCCGGCTGCATGGGTGACCCGAAGACCGAACCGGGCGCCGAACAGGCTACTCCCCCGGTTCCGATGGACACATTGGGCGGTGCCATTTGGTTCATCTTGTGCAAGTCGTCCAGCGCCTTCACGAAACCTTCAGCAAAGCCTTCCTGCTCTTCTGTGATCCCGCGGTTGTACAGGTACTGGCTCGGTGTTGGCGTGGTTGTGATGAGCCCGTTGCTGTTCTGGATGATGAGTCGCTCCAAATCCGGGGAGGCGAGCTTGAGCGAGCCCGAGTCCGTAATGGCCGCCGAATACAACTCGGAGTCGGCGCGCAGGTGGTGAGACTTGAAGTTGGAGCTCCGATAAGGATCAGACAAGTTCAAGTTCATGTTCTGCTTTAGTAACTTGTAGTCTGGCGGGGCTGCGCCTGGATGGCCATAAGCAGAGAGAAACGAGTCGTCATAAAAAGGCTGTTCCATTATTGCGGACATAGTCGCTTTAAAATCAGACAAGCAAATAGGCTACAAGAGTTCGTGAAGGTGTCCCAACTCTCCAGCAAGTCCCGATGTATTATTATTTTGAAGAGCACTATTAAAAAAAAAAACAGCAAAACTTCCAAAATAGAGGAACTCTACTATACCAAGTCGTCGATTTGTACCTTTAGTTGGAATCAAAGCGCAGTCCAGTGACTAATTCAGATGTTTTCATTCCACTCGTGTGTTGGTGAGTCTTTAATTTTTTGAAAATCTGTCTGATCACCTCACTCGTTTCCTCTTTTATGACAAGCTGCCGACCAGTTTCACTCTATTTATGCGTTCTGGTCGCGAGAGCGCAGAAGTCCGAAGCGACACCGGATCCGATGTCCTGATTGGCCGCTATCCCCTCGTGGTCCCGCCCCCAGGATGTCAGACGCGCGTAATGACGCACGTTGCCAGTAACCACCACTGTAAACACGGCGAGGCCTTTTCGCCCGGAGGAAAAGTCAAAAAGGTAAATATGAAACGCTACTAATGCGCTTTCACAAACACAGCTTCTTGTCAGCGAGCTTCGCGGGTCCAATTGAGTCCAGTAGACAAGATTGCAGGCGACTCCGCTCACAGACTCTGCCTTTATATGTAATCAATACGCGTACGCTGAGTCATGGATCCAAACTGATATCGGTTAGTCCATATTTGGGTATCCTGGCCCGCCGGTTCCTCCCTGACACAAGCGGGAAGCCGATCCCCTTCTGGCGCGCTTCCAGCTGGACGGGACGTGGGAGGCTGCCCTCCTTCCTGCCTCAGGCACAACACATGAGGTGAGAAGAGGGTGTGTAAACTGTGGGCGTGACTGCTTCAAAAATTGTATGAAGCATTGTGGCTGTTTGGGGACAATAGACAGTCTTATTTCAAAATTGTGAACTAAAACAGTTTGAACTCCATCAATCTATTTCATATACCTTTGACCTATTTGATGTCAACAAATTTGTTTAGTTACAGCTTCCATTTGTATTAGCGTGACGTTGTATTTTTTCTTTTAAATCAGCCCAGAAAAAGGATCATCAGGTAATGAGTATTAAAACAAGTAGAGAGCAGTAGAAAGCTCTACGAATGCTTAAAATAATAATAATAATAATAATAATAATAATATATAGTGTTAAACTACTTAACAAGTTTAGCCAAAATTTGATGAAGGGGTGTGGAAGGAGACAAAATTAAAATGCAAGTCAAGTAAAAAAAATTCTGTAAATGTTAAATGGACTGAGCTTATAGCGCTTTCTACAGCAATGTGTCACATTCACCCATTCACATTCACTTTCACATTCATACACTAGTGATGTTTAGTCCAAACACGACATTCTGACTAATATTGCATTTGTGGAATTTGAATCAAGCAGCAAAATCCACCTGTTTTTATCCATCTTAATGGGAGGCCATTTTGCCACTTGACCGAGCAATTGTGATGTCATTTTTGTTGACAGCAGGACTGAGAGAGCAAGACAAAATGGCTGCACCGTGAGATGGATTTTGCTGCTCATATTTCACAAACACAATATTAATTGGAATGCCGTTTTTAGACTAGGGGGGCAACATTGTACAGAAAGCTCTTTTTAGCCACTTATTAATAAAGACCAAACTTGTTTCCTTCTTCAATTGTTTACCAGTTCAAATACTTTTTATAGCATATTGCAAATAGTTAATCTATTTTTTGACTCTGTTTCTATCAACACTTTATTACACTAGCTGCGAAGCAAGATGGACGTTTAGACCAAATTGTCCAAGTCAAACTGTACAGTACCTACCATGGCGTGCCACTGATATCTACAGTGTACTCTACATCTTTCATACACTTTAAATGTGACTTTCTGGGCCCGGAAAAGGATAAAAACCGTCACCTCTAATATTTAGCTCTGTAATGTTAAATTGTATTGTATCTGCGTATGTGACAATGTGTGTGACAGAAGGGCTGATGTTGCTGTAAACAAATCTCCAAGGTATGTCAAAGAAGGCAGTAGGAACGTCACCTGAGATGAACACCTCTGAATCATATCCAAGTGGGCCTCGCACCCGTGGATGTGCCCAAGCACGTTCCCACATCTGGGCTCACCTCGCAAGTGTTCTCTTATGTGGAAGCATATGACACAACCTTATTTGTTCATACTAATTTTTGACAGAAGGAAAGTGTATGCACAGCTGGGAAAGAAATCTGTGGATTACAGCATGTGGTCAAATTTACACTATATTTATGAAATGAGGAATTCATTATTTTAACTTTTAACCGGAACTCGGTTTAATAGTTAATTATGAAGTTTGTTTAGTTTGAAAGTAATTACTGATCGGTTGCATGACCAGAGAAAGACAATATGATAAGGAGTTGATGACTGGACTGGACTTTTGGACCATCACTGTAATTGCTTCAAATCAGAACTCAATATATGATAAGCACAATAGGAAAGCAGGAACAAGCATCTGAACTTCCGGCTTCACGTACTGCACATCAGCAAAAATAATACATCCACAGGTGTCCAATACTAACTAATGGGCGTTGTGCTGACAGATATTGAATTTATTAGGGGGGGTACAACTTTAACTCATTTAGTCAAAAAAAGACGTCAAAAATTCATTTGAACTATTTTTTATTATTATTATTATTTAACATTTTTTTCCATTTTTGTTAACAAGAGTATGAAAACTTAGATTTATTTTGTACATTTAGAACAGATATCAAATTTGTGATTAATCATGAGTTAACTAGTGAAGTCATGCGATTAATTACAATTACAAATTGTAATCACCTGATTTTTAATAACCTTTTCTTAAAAATTATTATTTTTTTAATCATGTTAATTTTTTTAAGAAAAAAATATTACAAACTAGGCGTCGGGCGATTAAAAATTTTCAACATAATTGACATGACTGCACTAGTTAACTCACAATTAATCACAAATTTGATATCTGTTCTAATACAACAACAACATTTTAGGTTTTCACACTTTTGTAAATAAAAATGGGAAAAAATGTGAAACTACAAATAGTTCAAATGAATTTTTGACGTCTATAGCGCGTCAGTGGCAGTGAATGAGTTAATAATGTGTCATGTTTCTTTTAAATGTAACAATCACATTAATGGACTGATCGCAACAGGACTGCTTCGTTTGTTTTAGAAGACATTCCGAAGTCTTCCTCAGTTCATGCAACAAGGCTTGGTTAGGACAGACCAGACTATTGATGCTTCAAGTTGGAGGCACGCCCCACCACCTGAAATGATATCATTCTTTTAGGATGCAAACAACCATCGTTAAGATGCCTGGCAGAGAAGCCTCAGTTTGTCATTGTTGAACGTGCTTCTGTTGTTTGTTGGAGACGAAATCATGGAGGCGTTTGGGAATGTTTGATGCATAGTTGATGCAATATTTGGCATCATTAATGAACTTCTTCTACTTGTTTGAGCTGAAAGAGTGTGTGATGCTGCACTCAGGTTTCCTATCAGTGCTGGTGCTTCTGATAAAATAATTGTTCCTTGGCACGGTGAGGATTCTTTGCAGTTTTTTTTATGTATTGTACGTCTTTTAAATTCATCATTGAACAATTCTTTGTCCTCACACGCGTGCTTATTATGTGAGATGCACTGGAGCATAGCTCGAACACCTCTTACATCCAATTTTGTTGCTGCCGTTGAGTGCTGCGGTGATTCACGTTGACACCTACGAGGGCAGAGAGAGAAAAAACAATCCGAAAACTACTTTTCACACTATATATGTTGGCGCTTTGACCAACTTCAGTAGTTTTTCCAAAAAGGACCACAACACCTCACTGTGAGGGAGTAACACAATGACTTCTCATACAAAATTTCAAATCACCGATTTATTGATAACAATGAAACAATAACATATAAGATAATAATCATTACTATAATTAAAACATTTTTAAAACATTAAAAGCGATATCAGCAATGTTTTTGATATTGAGAGTCAGTGCTTGATGTGTTGGAAATGAAATACAGCTATATACAAATAGTCCGCTGAAATTTGGAACATTCTTAACTCATTCACTCCCAGCCATTTTCACTGAAGCAATCCTCTTCACTCCCGGCTGTTTAACTGGATTTCGACTGATTTTCAAGGCCCACAGACTTGACAGAAAAAGTATATTTCTATCTGTTTCTGTTTTGCAGCAATTAGCATGAGAATATAGCTAAGTTTAATCAATATTCACAAATCTATTTAGAAATGGAAGTTTAAAAAAAAGTTGTTTTCAACATGGCCCTGGTTGATCTCTTTTGCTCTGCTCCCGCCTGCTGACCATTTGTGTAATAACTACCATTTCTTCAACCGTTCTTTGCAGTTGAGAGGCTGCATCAAAGCCTTCTGTATGCTCTAGCACCAAAAAAAAAAAACATTAAAAAATGTTTCAATACGGCTTTGGGACACTTAAAACATTTAAAATAGAACATATTTATACGTTTTTGGGAGCATGTGACTTAAAGGTGAAGTCAACCTTAAACATTTCTTGACAATAATAAATTATATGTGACCTCACGAATCTAAACATGACATTCTGATTAATATTATATTTGTGAAATATGAGTTATGCAGCACAATCCAGCCGTTTTTAATCCATTTCAGGGGGCGGCCATTTTGCCACTTGCTGTCAACTGAAGATGACATCACAGTTGCTCAGGGCTCAGGCAACGGCCAATAACAGCTCAGCTGTTTTCTGAAGCTGAGCTGTGATTGGTTGTTACCCGAGACCTGAGCTGCTGCGATGTCATTTTCAATCAAGTGGCAAAATGGTTGCCTTCTGATATTAATAAAAAACTGCTGGATTTTGCTGCTTAACTCATATTTCACTAACAAAATATTAACCAGAATGTGGGACTGAATGGAACATATTACTGTCAATATTTTTTTGGGGTCTACTTCTACTTGAATGAGATGTTATTATGCTAAAATGTTTAAAAATATATCTTATATTGGATTACGGAAATGTTACCGGAAGTCATCTATTTCATAGGAGGCAGCAGAATGTATCTGAGTTGCTCATCTGATTTCAAATCCAAAAGTTTGTGTCAGGAAAGGACAAAACGCTGTCATCTGGTGACTTTAATTCCCACAAACAACCCCCACTGTTTATGCAGCGACTTTATGAAATGAACCAGAAGTAACGTTTCTCTGAGTCTTGGGCAAGGTCTTCCACGCTGGAAGCTTGCTGACCTGGAAGCGGCCTGTAGGTGTGGTGAGTCAGGTACGGCCGATCGTCACGGCAACAAGATGGCTGTCCCCGCGAGGTGAGAACAAGTCAGTCCAACACACGGCGAGTGTATGAAGTCACACTCTTAGTCACTCCTTCAAGTAGGCCTGGGTTCTTTCATTTAATGTTGACAAAACCACATTGTCATTCGGCCCCGCTCTCATCCCCCTCCCAAAAACAGCCCCCCCCCCCCATCTTTGTTATTTGGCCGCCTGTGGGAAATCGAGCCCCCTTGTGCATGTAATCGCTTTAATGAAGGCCCGTTTAATCAGCATGTTTGCGGTCTGTAGCTCGCAGATAGTGCCAAGGAGCCTCGTAGCCATGGGAGACCTTTAGCACAAGACGGGCCGATTGCTGGGGCCAAATGAGTGTGGCGGGAAAAGGCAGTCGGATCCAGCGCTTCCCTGGGGCTGACACATCGCATATGGAGCTGTCCTTCCTACTTCCCCTCCATCCACACGGATGCTTAAACTCACTGTCACTGCGCCAATGTGAGAAAAAGGCAAACAGCGGGGAAGGGCAGAGTTTTGTGCTGCATACTCGTTTGTTACGATTCAAGTGTGGTGTTTTTTAAATGGTGACCATGCAACCCCTATGGTTGACTTTGAAGAGAGGCTGCGAGACATGATTGTGCCAATGTCATCGGGGAGCGTGACACTGTTCTAATGAACTGTGTTGCAACGGTTATACTGTGAGGTTGAGAAATTTGGATTTCCTTTACAATGTTCATCATCCTGTTTTTTCCAATTTACCATGCAAAACGATCAAGGGTTCCGTTTCATGCCCTGGATTGGCTGGCAACCAGTTCAGGGTGTACCCTGCCCACAGCCCGAAGCCAGCTGGGATGCCAGCTCCAGCGCCCCCGCGACCCTTGTGAGGACAAGCGGTTAAGAAAATGGATGGATGGATGGATGGGTTCTGTTTCATTAACTCATTTACTGCCATTGACGCCTATAAACGTCAAAAATTAATTTGAACTATTTCTATTACTATTTTCCCACTTTTGTTAACAAGAGTATGAAAACCAAGAAATTTTTATTTATTTATTTATTTTTAAGAAAAAATAAATAAAATAAAAACTAGGGGCGTCAGGCGATTACAAATTTTAATTGTAATTAATCGCATGACTTCAATAGTTAACTCACGGTTAATCACAAATTTTATATTATGTTCTAAATGTACAATTATTTTTTTTCTAGGTTTTCATACTCTTGTTAACAAAAGTGGGGAAAATGTTAAACTAATAGAAATAGTTCAAATGAAATGTTGACGTCTATAGCCGTCGATGGCAGTGAATGAGTTAATTTTGTAGACATAAAATGTAACAATAGAAGTTAATGCAATTCGGCACTAACCAAAATTAGCCCTCAACGTCGGCGTCAATTTGTGTTGCATATAGTGAGACGAGACTGCACACAGGTGGACTCTATTTATCGTTATCAGTCATTTAGGTCAACATTGGATCATTCAAAAATGATCAGGGAACTTCTTGAATCGGTTGGCTGCACTGAGAGAAAAGGGGGTGAATATTTTATGAGGATCACATTGTGTTCACTGCTGAGTTGTGGGCACATGGGCACTCATGTCGAAAAAAGTAATTGAAGACAAATAAATAAATAAATAAACAAGCTGTATAAAAAAAAAAAGTCTTACAAAAAAATGTACACTCTAAAAACAGTTGGCCAAAAGTAACCCAACTATGGGACAAAAATTTATCTATCCTCTACTTGGGTCAAATTGACCCAATTTTGAATCAAGAAATGGGTCTTTCAGTGTAAAACAACTCATAAATATTGGTCAAATACTTTACATGGGTCAAACAATTGGGTCATTTTATAAAACAACCCATAAAGTGGATCGGTCCATTTTTGATCCATAATTGGGTTACTTTTGACCCAAATGTTTTTAAAGTGTAAGATCATTGTTAATTATTTTTTTTACGAAAAAAAAAGGAATGAACCGGTATGACCTTGGCTACAGACGTGGTTCAGCGTGCATGAGCTCTACTTCAAACAAACAGTAGAAGCCCAGACAGGCAAGCATGGTAGAAAAGTGACAGAGGTGAGTAAGAAGCCAAACACTCCCATTTATTTCTTCAGACGCACATTTAAAGAATACGTCATAACGTTGCGTGAATCCTCATATACTGTAAGTGACTACACTCTTACTCATGATGTGATGACATCGCCCTCTATACATTATTAATTTGTGTTTCTAATCATTTATTTGCATCTCGACTTTTGGTGCTACTTTCTATTATGTTTTTGTGTACCTGACATTGTTGTTTGAGGATTATACATGTATTTTTTAATGACTGAAAAGAGCTGTAGTTTTGATTATTGCCATATCTTTGCTAACATGGTGAACTGAGTAACAAAAAATGCTAATCATTGGCAAGTGAAAGAATTCCCCTACTTGCATGTTTTTAGTTTTTTTTTTCAGATTAGATGGGGAATTTGAATGGCACAAGCTGGTGATTTTCAAACCAGCACAACACAACCATTTGCTGTCGTCAGTAATGTACATGTCCTCCATATTGTTGATGTCCCTTTTTTGCACTTAATATGACCCAAGATCACAATCAATGAAGATTTTGTTGAAGCTGTTGTTGATTTTCCCTTTGTTGAGAAAGATAAACAAGTCTAATTTGACAAAGAAGTAGAACGTACAGATGTTGGTTTTCAAATATGGAGCAAAAGGGAAAAACATCATCAGAGAAATGAATACTCAAGTAAAATACAGATACCTGAAAAACGTCCCATCACTGGCTGTCATGTGTGTAATGTCTAACACAGGTCTGCAACTAACCACTCTGGAGCTACATTTGGCTCTTCAGTCCCTCTCCTGTGGCTCCTTTTGGATCTTAAAATAAAAAATAAAAATATAAATGAATGTTTTAACATATATTTACATGTACAGTACAGAAAATATTCTTTAAATGAATAGATTTTTTAAAATTATTTTTTTTAGAAAAACGTCAACTAAATTGTCAGAAAAAGAGAGATGAAAGGTACATGAAAAAGTTTTTTAAAAATAACTAAAAATGTCCAAAAAGTTACCATAAAATGTCCAAAAAGGAATAGGAAAATCAAAAAATTACCATAAATGTCCATGAATTTGCCCCAAATGTGAGATAATTGAATAAATAAAAAAAGGCATAAAAAAACATTCAAAAGGTCCATAACCAAAAGAAGAAAAAACAAAAAATACCATAAAATGTACATGAGAAATTAAAAAAAAACTCAAAAAATGTATATTAAAAAGACATAAAATGTTCAAAAAATAGCCATAAAATGTCCAAAGAGAAAACAATCAAAAAAAATACCATAAAATGTCCAAAAAATATTGCCAAAATTGTCAGAAAATTTATATTTGAAAAAAGGCAGAAAACATGCAAAAGTAAATAAAAAAATTAATCAATAAAATGTCCCCAAAAACAAACTAAAGAGGCAGAAAATGTCCATAACATGTCCATAACATTGCCAAAAATGTCAGAAATTTGATAGAAAGGCAGAAAAGTCTTTAAATGTATGAAAACAAAGTCTGAACAAAACAAAAACAGAAGACAAAAGGTAGAAGAAAATGAATCTCAAAGTATTGGATGCTGCATATTTTTCCTGTTATGACGCAACTCTAATTAGCTGCTTGGGCCCTCAGTACACACTAACACACTAACACACTAACACACTGTTTTGTTTCGTTCATCACAATGTTCAAATCCAGACATATTGTTGGACATTTGTTTGGCCTAAAAGGGCTCTTTTGATAGTATTGGTTGCTGACCCGTGGTCTAACAGAAAAATGCTTGCACACAAACGTCCATGGCCCACCAATATTGCATTATAGGTCACTAAAATAGATCTGATCAAGTTTTAAGTGAAATACTGTTCATGACATATTGTATACTATGGCTTTAACCGCAGTTACTGAAAAACTCTTGAGTTTGTATCTGGTGAGATGTGCTGAACTGCCAGGGAGTTCCTCTTTGCATGAAAATAAGAGAAGTGAATGTGAGTCCAGGGTGGGGAGGATTTCGGTACACCGCGTTTTCATTTCCCCAATAAGTTGCAGTCAGTGTTGGGGCAGATGTGGCACTGGTACGTCAGCGGCAGGTTCCAGAATGGGGTCAGGAAGGAGCAAAGAATTCAATATTTAAATTGTATTCCCGAGTGTCTTGTTGCTCCGTGTAAACAACTTTTGTTCTGTTGTTTTAATAAATTGTGTTTCAATTTCAGGCAATTCTTTTTATACTCTGTGTCTACTAATTCTAACGTGTGTTTACATTTGAAGTCTGTGTTTGAGGTACTGTGTTTGACTTTCATTTATGTGTAATGTGAGGTTCAAGCCAAATTTTCGGCAAAACTGTGCTTCAAAAGTCAAACAAGAACTTCAAGTTTGAACTGTCATTATGTGGGATGCCACGCAAAGGTCAAATTATTGACCAAGACTGCAGCTACTCTAACAAAGCTTCAACACAGTGTCTTTTAAAGGATTAACCCCACAAGCATGTTTGAATTTTTCTGTAGTTTTTATTTTAGTTTTTGCTTAGTCCAATTTCACTTAATTGGTTTGTATATAAAAAGCAGTCCAGTACATTATTATTATTATTATTAATGTTTTTGTTTATTATTATTATTATTATTATTATTATTATTATTATTATTATGTGAAATATGTGCTTTATACACAATAAAGGTAATAAAATAGTTGCATATTTTTCATGAATTTCAACCATTTTTTAGCACACCGGTGCATTTCATTACCACTCAATTCAGCCATGAAGCTTTCCTTGAAAAAGATCTTCACACAGTCTAACCTTGTGCGAAGGTCTCAACCTCATGCTTGACATTTCTGCGTTTTTCCCCTCAACTAAACTGAACTCGCATGCAAGCGCAAGGAGAAGGCATGGCAACTTAACGTTACTGATTTAGCTTAGCATTCGAATGGTTTGTTGGCAAATTCTTGAAAATTCATGAAAAATAATCAAATCAAATAATCTTGGCTGGGATTTATACTGTATTATATTTAATCATATTTTATGCACAAACTAAATCATACTAGATATCTGGGAAAATCGTTTTATGAGTTGCCGTATCTCTTTTTGATGCTTGTAAATGTGAAGCCTTACCATACATCAGAACATCACATGAGCTTGTGTGCATCCCCTCTTTGTGCGTCCTTGCCTGCGAATGAGGACACCTGGGCAACAGGAGACATATTTAGCAAATCAGATGGAGGGGAAGGACAACGTGGTAACTTGATGGTGAGATCAAATGGTTGTGAGTGGGGTTGAAACTGTGTGGGCGCTCGCTGATGTTTCTCGCTGACACAAACACTCGGCGCCACTGGCCGCCTTTGCTGCTTGGAAGAGTGCGGACGCTTATTTTCTGCATGCGGGCTGACAGGCAAAAAGAAGTAGGATCATTTGACCTACAAGCTTATTATTCAGTAGATGATGTCACTGCTTATGTTTTCATCTCTTTTCAAGTTTGGTCATTCTTATCACTCAACTCAGTATCAAATTGCCTGGAGTATTACAGTCATAACACAAACCCCTAATTAGTCAATCTATCCCCCTAAACTTTTCCCTGCAATCAGGCTTATTTCTTTAGATCTCATTGTTGTCTTTCACTTTAGTGTTGAGATGACACCGGCCTTATGGTCTTCACTTCTATTACCAGAAATGGCACTCTAAGGAATTTACTAGTTTCACCAACTCAAAACAAGACACTTCATCCCTAATTTGGCCCATGTTCGATAGATGAGAATGGAGATCAATTGTATTATAAAAATGCTGTCAAAGTTAATTCGCATTAATCATGTATTCACACAGATTAATCGCACTATTAATTTTGACCGCGGATAAACATAACTACATGCATTAAATAAAAGCATTTAATAAATATTTGCGTATGACATTCAGAACATTTGTTGTATGTCAAGCTATTGGGGTCAACTTTTTTCCCCATTTTAAATTATGCAAGTAATTAACTGATTAGAAAAAGGGGAGGATGAGCGTGTGCAGTGGATAATAATTTTTGGACAATTTCCTCATAACATTAAACAGGTGCTCTTTAAACTTGGCGGGCACATTTTTTTGATTAAAAAAAACTTTTTATTAAGCGATTAATCGTGATTAATCAGAATTGGGATGTGATTAATCTGATTAAAAAATGTAATCGATTGACAGCTCTAATATATATATATATACAGCATATAAATATTAGGCCTATTCATGTTGTAGTATAGAGGAGTATAGGACCTGGTGTAAGTGCAACTAAGAAATGTCTGCCATCCAGTGGTGCATGGTGACATTACCACTTAAAACTACAGTCGATGCATATTTAAAGTTTGTGAATTTGCACAGTGGCAAATTTTTTTCACCCGGGATTTTTTCCACATTTACCCAGTTTTTCATTTAAAAAAATTATATATATATATAGGATATTTATCAGCGGTTTTTTTTCTCCAAACATAAATAAATAAATAATTTAACAATTTGTTTTGTGGAGACCTTATCAAGGAGCCATTCAGAGTGTGGCTGGGGGATGTTCTTTTACTGTTCTACTTGGCATTCAGTTTTAACGAAAAGTATTCCTTAAATTATCACGCGTTGAAGTTTCAAGGTTTTTAATGGTGTTGTCATAAAGCATGAACCTGGCAATAGCCAGATTGATAATTGTGATTCACTCAAAGGAGTTCTCCACAATATCAATCTGGGACTGCTCCACAGTTATTTGCTCAGGAAAGGCGCAACATTCTGTACAATACTTTGAGCTGATTGGACTATTTACCAGCTTAAAAATGCACCAAGCGCCTCTCGCTGTTTGACATTCTACAAGGTAACGATGAGTAATTCTGCAAAAACAGAATTAATTACAGCGTCCAATTGTCCATGTTAGGTTTGTTTGTTTGCCCCGGCGACGGTGCTGGCTTCCTGGTTTCGTCACAGCTGCATATCACGCCCCCCCCCCCCCCCCCCCCCCACACACACACACACAATGTCGCTCTGTGATTGGTCGGAACCACCGGTGGTTCCGATCGGTGGAAATCAAAGGGCTCGGTACAAGATGCATTCTCCGGAGTTTGTGAACTCACAAATACTGCGAGAATTCCTCTTGCAGAGCAAAGTTGATAAAGCATCTTAACTGAAGAGAGTTCTGAGTGTCGATTGAAGATCTCTGAAATGTGTAAATGCGAGGACAGAGCATAGTGAAATGCATTTACATCATGTTTATTTACGTGTCCATAAAGTCTGTGGAAGAGGCTTGTCTGTGACATGACCTTCTCTAACCCTAAGCCGTGCACGCCTGGTGGGAATTTAGACTTTAATTATTTTATTGTCCACATTTGCAGTCATTAGGCGTGTTTGTTATGAATAGAGCGAGGGTGGAGTTGCCATTAAGAGCCACATTAGTCTTAATGTATCAAAATGTCACGTTCGTGTTTGAACAGGACATTTTAAATTGCTGGGAACTGCTACTTGTATTAACAAACACCATTTTGTGAAAGTCGGATCATTTCAACAGCTCGTTGGCAGCAAGCGTTATGCAAGAGAACTACAGCATGTTAGGCCCTCTCATAACATAAAGTGTTCTTTCGTAACAATGCTTCTTACGTCTTACGATGCTTCTTCAAAAAATGTTAGTTAGAAAGCCTGTTTGGTTCCCTTTTAAACAAAGCCCCATTTGTAGGGAACGTTAAGTTGTGAGAAGAACTTTGCAATTGTGTATTTGGGCAGCACTCAGGCCTGTTCCTGGTTGTCAGCTTGCATGGTCTCACACTGCTGTCGAATTGCATTTCACTTCTCAAACACAGCACAAAAACAAGAAGTTGGAAAAATGTATTTTAGAAACGTTTTTTTTTTTTTTACTTCATCATTGGTGAGGGGAAAAGCATATTTTTTTACACTTGAGGCAGATTTCAATTCTCTTGGCAGCTTCGATTAGCATGCAGCATAATAGCTAAATGCTGATTCACCATGTTTGCTTTGAACTCCGGTCTCTACTAATTGACCCGTGTTTTTTGACCCACTTGGTTTATATTCAATTAACGTTTCTTTAATGTACTCGGGACCTGAACAATCAGTGATTCATAGGCAAGGAAAGGCAGTTTTATTTGTCTAGTACATTTCCTACACAAGGCAACTCAAAGTGCTTCACACAGGCAAAGACACAACACCTTACAGTTGGCAACATTCAGGAAAAAAAACAGAGAAAGTATACGTAACATTAAAACAAATTAACAGAAAACTTTAAAAAAACAAAAACATGTTTGTTTCAAGTGGAATATGGTTGACAGTGTAACTGTATGAACATCATATTAAAATGAGCTAGCATTCCCATGAGGGCAAAAGGAGATAAATTGTGTGGGGGAAATGCAGACATTCTTGAAATTCTTGAAATCGTTAGTCATCACTCCTTTCTCGTCACTTCAAGAGTACGGCAAAAGATATGTTTTGTTTTCAGGTGAAAATGACAAATGCAGCACATTGATCCGAGCGTACGCTCAGGGCGGCCTCCTAGTGCGCTGCTTTTTGTCAGGTCGCGGTGCAGACAGGCGTGACCGGGAGAAGCCCTGTCACACTTTCTTCAGCGCGCTTTGTAGTGTGACCACTAATATATGAAGACGGGGCGCTCAAAGCTTTGAGTCACTCAACCACAGTCGACTCAATTCTGTCCGGCAGTGAAACGGTTAAACTTTTTCTTTTCCCCCTCCTGGCTGCTTGGTGGAGTCCTGTGGCAAAAAAAATGTGGTGGCGGTTGTTAATACTGAACCAGATACTTAACGTCAGGAAACGTCAGCGCTTGACTTTGTTCACGTGAAACAGACTTCTTTTGTCCCTTGATCTCACCTTAACTATCTCTTCATCTTTCTCCTCTGCTATCAGTTCTGCATTTTATCTCCTTTTCCCTCCTCTTTGGAGTGTGCAATAAAATGTCTTTGCTTTAAAATAAATGCTGAAAATGGTAGTCAGAAAATATAGGGAATTATTAAGAGACTTAGTGTTAAGCTTTTTAGGAAGTGGGGGTGTGGTTAAAACTGGGGCTATGATCCAATTAGGCCCCTGGCATGAGTTGCCCCTCCCCCATTATATAACAACTTTGAGCGTAGAGCGTTTCATGTAGAGTTATGCCCTAAATTGTAATGTGCTGTTATCTTGCTAGGTTATTTTAGTTAACTAAAACTAACGAAAAATACTAAAACTAAAATTCAAAAAACAGTTTCGTTAATGAAATAAAATTAAAACGAAAAATATTTTAAAAAACGAAAACTAACAAACTACATTTTATGTTAACAAAACTAACTAAAACTAACTATAATTATAGCAAAAATGTCCTTCGTTTTAGTCTTTGGTAATCAATTTAATGCATGAGCCTTTGGGGATGATTTTAAATGAGATTTTAAGTCGATTTATTTTGATATTAACCGGAATGAGGACAAAAGTGACATTATCTAGCAGCAGCCAATAGAAAAGCACCTTCAGATGATGTTGCTCCCATGGTGTTTTTTAAATATTGAGCATAAGTAAAACACACTTAAAAAGAAAGAAAGAACTAAAACCAATATCAAAACTAACTAAAACTAAACAAAAACTAAGCATTTATGAAAAAACTAAAACTAATAAAACTAACAGAACCACCCTGAAAACTAATTATAACTAACTAAATTTAAAAAAACAAAACGAAATAAAAACTAACAAAAATGAAAAATTCCCAAACTATAATAACCCTGCACCTAAACCCCAAAAATGCATCTTCCTTTCAGATCGTGCTCTGACCCGGCCACTCTAGAGCGCCTCATTGTCAACCATGAGTGCATGCACGTCACAGTAACAAAGGCGGAAGTGCCAAGAGTGGAAAAAAGAAGTCTGACTTGACAGTGAGGATGTGGATCAGGGATTTAGGCTGGCATGGCTGCTTTAGAGCGCCTCGTTGTTGTAGACTGGAAAAGCCACCCGTGGCTTTAAGTAGATACATTTTCGTGACTCATGTAGTAACGTATGAACATATGAAAGATGCTAGATAAAGTGGCATCCATTTTTCCAAGTACAGGTATTTCATTAACAGTTAACAGGGCGTGGCTTCAGCACATTCAGTAGACACGCCCGCAAATTTCCTGCCACCAGTAGTTAGTGTGAAGCATGTGTGTGTTTCTGAGGATATACTTGATCCTTCACCTTAAAAGTGAGATTATTTGGAACAAATAAATGAGAAATTAGAAGAAGCCATCATGATTACAAGTTGAATGACCAAAAGGAAAGGAAAATTTCAAAATGTTGTTGACATGAACCCCAATTATGTCAATGAATTTTTCAGCAATCTGATGATCTTTGAACACATTTTGCAGATTTGCAAAAACCTGCTTTGTTATACAAGTTTCCTTGAAATAAACGTTCCCTTCCAATAATGTCAAAATTGTCAAATAATGCCAACATGTTGCGTAGACTAGAAGACGTCAATATGACAAATGTGGCACGTTAGTTCGTATACATAAATCAATTCCATTTTGCAAATCTGCATGCACATTAAGATGATATAAATACACACACTGCCACCACTGAAGCAGCCTCTGAAAATGTTATACAGCATGTGTGTGGAAAGGGAGCGTTTGTGAATCTTGGACGTGACGCTGACGCATATATTTGTTCGCAAGCAGCGTGCCAGCGATCTCCCCTCTTTCACCACCCCATTCTGTGACAACATACACCCATCTGTCCTCTTTTCGCCTCTCTTCATTGTATTTATGTGGAAAATATGAGCCTTTGCCTGGATCACGCTCACAGATCAACTTCTAGTATTTATCCGATAAAGTGTGCACATGCGCTGCCAAAGGTTCTTCATTCGTGACATATTGTTCGTAAAAGTACTCATGAGCCATGTAGTGTAGTTGTTTCCACATGCAGGAAAATCCCAGGAGGGAGCTATGACATCATTTTGTCTCTGATTAATGATTGTAGATGGGGGGGAGGATGAAAATCTGCCAAAATCTTCTCTCCATATCAGATAGATAGATAGATAGATAGATAGATAGATAGATAGATAGATAGATAGATAGATAGATAGATAGATAGATAGATAGATAGATAGATAGATAGATAGATAGATAGATAGATAGATAGATAGATAGATAGATAGATAGAAAAGCAGACTTATAACCTTTGCGTTTAATCAAAATAAGACATTTGCAAACGTGTGCACTTGATTCTCAAAATGAAAAGCTCTTTGCCAAAACAAGATGAATGATGAATAAAAAATAAATAAATGCTATCCCATTCATTGGGTATAGACTCAAACCTTTTGAGGCAATGAATTTATGGATTTACAGTGTTTTGGGAAAAAAAATGACTTTTAAAAGAGAGTCTTTAAATTGTATTATTATTGTATTATTTGACATATTACATATTTAAATGGCAAACAAAAATGCTCGTTTAATAAGCAGCTAATAACAGTTGGTGCTCATTCTTCATTTCTATGCAAACCGTGCTTTAAACTGTTCTTTAATATAACAAACAGCAACCAATGCATTTCTGGCAAGTATTTGTGTGTGTGTGAGAGAGTTTTAGACGAGAGTATGCATGCGTACTTGCATGTGTGTGTGTGTGACTCAACTTGAGTCATTATTGTGCCTCCAGAACACACTAGGGCAATGAAAATTAATTTATGTGAATATGTTTGTGTAGAGTTTTTTTGGGGGGGGGGGGGTTGTGACCTTCTGAGACTAAGAGACTGCTTTCCACATGTCTGCAACGGTAGCCCCATATTATGAAAACAAGGTGTACATTAGATAATTTGTAACATATATGTAATGGACCTACATAAAGAAACATTACATTTTCATAATTTTGAATACTGTCAAATAAGAATCCACTGCCTTTTAACCATTGGGTAGAAACTGTTACGTAACCGATAACTGACTTGAATTTTAAAATGGACATTTATTAGACAGTGACGCAATTGATAGGAATATAATTAAGTGGTGTTTTCCTTTTTCAACCCTCTATTCCTACCTGATAAATGTTAACTCATTCACTGCCATAAATTCATGAAAAAAAAAAAGATTATTAAAAATTAGGGGTGACGGGCGGTTGAAATTTTTAATCGCATGACTTCACTAGTTAATTTACGATTAATCACAAATTTTACGTCTGTTCGAAATGTACAATTAAAAAAAATCTAGGTTTTCATACTCTTGTTAACAAGTGTGGGGAGAAAAAAGTTAAACTAATAGAAATAGTTTAAATGAATTTTTGACGTTTATAGTCGTCAATGGCAGTGAATGAGTTCAAGCTAATGTCTCTCGAGCCACTATTGCACCAGTTTCGGTGAATAAGAGAGGAACTTGGGGCCTCGAGCATGTTAACAGATTCATGTAATAGTTTTATGGTCCGCCCGTATTCCAGGGAGAATCCTAGCATGTAGCGTTAGTACTGAGTGTGGACAAGAGCACATATTGTGGCCTTTGCTCCTTGAGTGAAGTCAATTAAGTTGTCAGCATGAAAGCGATTTGGAGTTCCGTCTGTGACTCAGGACGCCGCGTCGGAACTAGACGGAAAAGCAGCATCACATTTTCTTGGGTTTGCCTGTTTTTGGGGGGTCTGTCTGGTCACGCACGTTGTCTGGACTGGTGTGAAGAGGCAGACAGGAGCGCATTATTCCGCAGTGTTTCGCAATTTGACTCCTTGGTGGAGGTCTGTTGTGAAATGCTTTGGCTAAAGACATAAGCGCCATTCACACGTTGTTATTGTGTGACTTTTAAAGGGCAAAAAACAATCCAATTAATTTTGGAGTCGTTTGAGGTGGTGCTCAATTTCATACAATTAGTCACATTTGTTTGTTTTTTCAGAGTCTGCACAAGTGATGGATGTATGATGAGGGAGGAGAGCGACAACATCAACAACATTTAACTAATCCAGAGAGGACTAAAATCACAGCGTGGAGACCATCAAAAACAGAGCGTCTGCGATTCCAAAGAGCCCGTCTCAAACTGCCCCGGTGACTCACCGCTCCTTCTCCCAGCTTTACGGGAAATGGAATGTGTTTCCAATTCTTCTGTTTTTTCCCCCTCCTCCTCCTCCTCCTCCTCCTCCTCCTCCTCCTTCTCCTTCTCGTCCTCCTTAGGTGGAGCAGAGGAAGGTCAGACAGCGGGTTAATGTTTGTCCGTCTGTGAGAATGTTGGTTTTCATGCGTCTGAAGTCTTTCCTCAAGACTGCTAGACTAAATGAACCACAGGCAGGAAGGTTGAAAGGACAACTTCAACATGTGAGTCTGAAACTTGAACATGAAAGAGACAAAAACTTGGTATAGGTAGTCTAATTAAAACACAGACAGCTTAATTTAATATGTAAAGTCTTTGACTTCTGTTACTTGGATGAGTTATAGAAGATGAACATTAATTAGTATGTTAACAATCTAACTTGTCACATGTCAAAACGTGCCTACCAGCAACCCTCACACTAAATTAACATCTCATTAATTTAATCCATGATAGCCCAAAAATATGTCAAGATGCATGTTCTGAAGAAGGATAATGTTTTTGATCATACTGTATATTGGCCTAGGGCAGGGATTTACTCATGTTTGAACCAGTTGCCAGGCAACAGGACCCCAACGAGTGGGACGTTTTAAAATTGTGATAAAAATAAAATACTTTAATTTGTTTGTCGGTGCAAATGTGTGTGTGAATTGACTGGCAACCATGTACCCAACGTTAGCTGGGATAGGCTCCGGCTCACCGGAGACACTAATGGGGACAAGTGGTCTAGCAGAAGTCTAGACAGATGAAACTGAGCTACAGTGGGGCCAAGCAGCCTCCTGACATCAAGAAAATAAGAACATAGGAACTACAGGCTGTTCCTGATGTGATGTGATGGAATTTCCCTACAGTTGAACTGCAAGGCTTTTTAGCATTATCTTTTAACAAGAAATAAGAGAATACACAATAACCTAAATAAGCCTGTTTGATGACGGTTCGCTAGTTAGTGCACCAAATTTCTTAGATAGAAAAAAGGAAACATAAGAAGTTGGGGTGGCGGTTGGGGTTGCAAGGAGTTACACATAGTATATAACACATATAACATAATATAACATATAACGCATAGCAACGCAATGCTGACAGAAACTTCGAAGACTTGCACGTGTACGAAAGGGAAAATGAGACGGGTGGGGTTATTGTGACAATATAGACATACTATCCTGCAGCTGTGGCCCAGTGGGGTTTTAATTGATCTAATCCAATGGTGTAGTCCAGGGTATACGGAGTATACCCACTTTTTCAGTCAGTTTTGTGTCTACCCACTTCTGAATCCTCAATTTTGCGTCTACCCAATTTTGAATCCTCCTGGATGCGCAGTTTTTGCGCACCATTAAGCCATGACCACCGATCTGTATATTTTACTGGATCGGCTCTACCAGAGCCGGGCTCGGCTATCGGCTATCCAGTAATATATAGATCAGTGGCCATGACCCACCCTCCGCTGCCCATTACTGGCTGGCCTGCACTCGCTGTCTTATTGGTTAATGAAAGGCATGAGAACTGATGCGCCTATCAGAGAATGAGTAGGGCGGGTCATGAAGAGGAATCTATTGCTAACACGTAAGGTGCCAACGCCACTTCAGTTGATTGACAGGTCGCTCCGTCTCCTGCGTGATGATCGTAAATGTGAGTGAGACAGAAATAAATAAACGTCATGCAGGCTATCCAAACATACTGTACATACAATGAAAACAACATTCACAGGTACGTTTTAAAGTTGTTTCCAAATAAATCATTGGTAACTTTTACACTACTGGCAATATCACTGTACAGAGGAGGTTTTTTGTCGCCAATGCATTATAGTTAAACTGTGCGTTTCGGCTAGGCTAATGTTATGAATTAGGATCATGTAGGGCAGTTGTTCTCAGTCCTATTTTTTAGTGATGTACACCCTGCAACATATTTTTTCATCTTAGTACCCCCAACCAGCGCAAAGCATTTTGGATGAACAAAACAAAAAACAGCCCGACGCCCGAAGGAAAGACCCACACTTCTGAAGCGAGGAGGAAACTGATTTATTTATTTAGCGTGGTGAGTGACATAAAAAAAATTTTTTAACGTATAGTAAGTTAAAAGCGGAAATTTCATTTTTTTACGTAATTACGTTGTCCGCACGTCGCGGTCCGAACGGGGTATTCCAATGCAGCACAAATGAACATGTAAACGGGAGTACCTCTGTCCGCCACGCATGTAAAGGTGTTACCTCGATTGTTTCAGAAACCGGAATTCTGACCTTAACCCGAATATTGACTGCATGTAAACGTAGTCAATGTGTGGCATTAGGGGGGAAAATGCATATTTGGGATGCACATTACCATATATTACCATTACTTTTCTTTCTTCTTTACTAACATTTAACTTTAAATAAAATATAACATACTCACCAGAGATGCTATGTAGAGAGAAAATTCGCTTATCTTTGCTCTGCTCTGTAAGCTAGTTGGAGCGCTCATACAGTATGTACTGCCCTTGAAGAGCCAAATAAATAATTTTAAGGGTTGAAACGAACCAACCAGTGTTGGGCAACCAGTACTCATAATGTCCAGTTTTTCTTATAAAGTCTAAGGATGATTTTTTTTTTTACTTTTTTAAATCCAAAAACGTCCTCTTCCAGTGCGCATATTGCAAGACTGTTTAGCTCAGCCAATCAGATGAGAGGAAAATGTGAATCTCTTTAAGCCAGTTAGCAGGCCTTGATTGGTGATTCTGAAATCTGATTGGTTTAAAAAACAAAACAAAAAAACAGCTGCTAAATTGCTAAAAGTGTGTTGTGTCTTTCGTCTGCTTTCTTGAGTCTGGGCAGATTACATTGATTTGGCGACACATTATTTTACCCTTCAGTTGTCAGTTACATTCTTCTGAGAACAGGTACCTACAGTAAGGGGAGTTATAAACTTTATCTGTCACCATATTCATCAACAACAAAGTGAATTTTTTTTGTTTTATCACAGATTCCAGCACCATGTAAACAGGTTACATGTGATTAATGATCACGTTACATTGCAGTACAGCAACATATTCACTAATTTAATTGCAGCCGCCCTCTTCAGTCCAGACTGGCTTCCTTGGAAACACTTGCCGTATTTCTGTTTTTTCCATGCTGTGTTTTTCCAGGCTGAAGTACCTATTTTCGTCCCGATAAATACAATGTTGTTTTGGGAGTCGGGACTGAGCCGCGAGGCACCGATGAGATCACCTCTCAAGGTTCCTGAGCAGCAAAATAAGGCAGCAAGACAAGACAAGAGATGCCATGAGTTCAGGCAGAAAATGATGGTTTGGGAAATTGACACGCTTCCCCGGCTTCACGCTGGCCCGGGGGCAAAGGATCGGGAGAGAACCTGTCCCGCAGCGTCTCAGATATTTGAAAACATATTTCTCCAGTGAAGTAATATTTGTCGACTTGCCAACTGAAAAGAGGGAAATATGTGCCATGATCAGTCTTGAATGTGGATGAGGACATGGGAGAACGGAGCTCATGACTTGAAAGGCGTTTGGGACGAGGACAGAAACATCTGCGCCGCATGCGCTTCTGTGTTTTGACATGGGCAAAGGTGCTTATCTAATGCGCTCGGCGTGCGCGTGGGTGTGTGATGCACACTCATGCGTCTGTCTGTCTTTGTGTCTGTGTAGCGTTCAAGAGGTGGCTGTTGTCTGCGGTCCCAGCCAGGTGTGGCTGTTGCCAGCCTCAACACCTGCATGAACGCCAGACAACAGCAGCTGAACACAGCACGCACTGTGCCCTTCACAGTCAGCAATAAATACAGTAATGCTTCTGTTCAACCGTCCACATTTCAGAGGGGTGTTAAAGGTTTCAGTTTGATCAAGATTTGACACACACGCCACAATAACACACAATGAAGTCTCAGTTTGTGGGAGAAAAGTGATGTCATATTTCCATCCATGAAATCTGATGCTAGCTAGCATAGAGACACTGACCTAAGGAAAATCTAATAGTCTCGGAAATAGACTTTGACCTTCCAGGACTCACAGATCTGACGGAAAGAGGCATATTTAATTGTGCTGGCGCTGTTTACACACTTATCCATTTTTAAACATCTTAGCACATTTTTAGAAGTGAGACAACCCACTCACACATGATGAGTACACAAATCGGGTGTGTTGTGTGTTCCTACTGCTCTTATAGTGTGAGGCGTAGTCATGATGACCAAACGCATTACCTCCACAGACAATCGCGATTCTCCTCCTCCAAACCAGATGCCGGCTGTACTACCAAGACAGACCTTTGAGGGGCAGTATGGTGCCACAGGGCTTCCAGTCTGCCACGAAATATAAAGAAGAAGGGAAAGTAGTCGGTCAAAGAAATGGAACATGCTAGGCTAACTTTTAGTTTATCTAGTCAATACATAACTGTTGCTTCTGTGGCCATTTTTCATTGTGGTGACTGTTTTGTGAGACACGCTATACAAACACTCAACACAATTATTTGCTCCTTGATTTTTGTTCAGAAAGCACAAGCTTCGGGTTTCTTCCCCTCCTTGGTTATCGTTCTCACGTTACAAGTCCGGAGCTTGGACCTACTTGATGTCGACCACACACATAAGAAATGGCGGTCATTTGCAATTGTTGGCCCTTAGCCTTTTCCAAACAAATGATGAAAAAATCACTATGATAAGTTAACAAACCCCCATGTCACAGGATAATTGCGTCGCTGAGAATTAGGCCTTTGAAGTGGAAGTGGCCAATTGGGCTCAAATTATATGGAGGACCAAAACTGCCAAAATTCTAAATAAATAAATGACTAAAAGTAAAAATAAAAACGGATAGAAAAAATATAATTCAAAAATGTAATAAAAAATAATAAATAAAAATGGAAATAAAAACAATATATATACAGTGCTGCTCAAAAGTTTGTGAACCCTGCAGGCATGGTCAGATTTTTTGTATAAAATATTAAAATAACCTTATCAACTGTTTAGTCATACCTAAATCTACATTGCTGACATTGAAAATAATGGAGTTGAACAAAAAAAAATGATAATATTGTCATTCATTATTGAAAAAAAGTTGTTAATTTAAGAAAAACTCGGATTTCATGGGTGCGAAAATATGTGAACCTCTCACTTAATCAAACATTGCACCTCCTTTTGCAATGAGAACTTCATCCAAACACTTTCTTTAGCGACTTATCAGTCTTTCACATCTACTTTGGGGAATTTTTGCCACTCTTCCTTGCAAAATGCAGCCAGTTGAGAGAGGTTGGATGGGCGTCGAGCATGAACTGCCCGCTTAAGGTCCCGCCCGCCACAGTATTTTGAAAGAAGTCAGGCACGTCCAGAACATGAATCTTGTTGTTCTTCAGCCATTCCTTGGTTGTATTGCTGGAATGCTTTGGATTATTGTCATATTGCATAATCCATTTTCTACTAGGCTATAACTTCACAAAGGACGGCTTCGGGTTATGTTCCAGGATTTCACAATATTCCTCTGAATTCACGATTCCTTGTATTATCTGGAGTTGTCCAGGTCCTGAGGATGAAAAGCCAGCCCAGAATTTAACATTCTCACCCGCATGCTTCACTCGAGGGTGAAGGTTCTTTTGCTGGTATGCAGTGTTGACTTCTCACCAAACATGACTGTTTTAGTTGTGACCAAACTGTTCAATTTTGGACTCATCTGTCCGCAGAAGGGACTTCCAAAAAGCTTCAGGTTTGCCCAGGTACTCTCTGGCAAAGTTGAGATGGGCAGCTTTGATCTTTTTTTGTAACCAGAGGCTTCTTCCTAGCAAGCCTTCCATGAAAGCCTTGTCGATTGACTTTTTTTCTGATTGTTGAAGCACGCACGCACATGTGTCCTAGATGCAGCAAAAGAGGTCTGCAAATCCCTTGATGTGATGTTCCAGTTGGCTTTTTACCTGAATTAGAATTTTTCTTGGGATATATATATATATATATATATATATATATATATTTAGATTTTTGGGGATTACATTTTTCGAATTATATATGCATATTTTTTTAATATTTTCACTTTTAGTTATTTATTTATTTTGAATGATGGCAGTTTTGGTCCTCCATAACATTAGGCCTGGTTTGCAGTATGTGTGTATCAAGCCAATTGAAATACTTTGTAGTAGGCCTGCTCCAGACTGTTTTGACAAGTCCAAAACTGATTGTATTAGTTGTGTAACCCACTTCAGAATATGTACTGCTAGATTCGTAGGAGCTGAGAGTTGAAGCAATATCGGAGTGACCCAGGTTTAATGTTGCAAAAATGTAACTTTTGGTGTGAACAAATTACGCAACAGTTTACAACATGTGCGCAATCGTAGGGCCCAATAACTAAAGTAGAAAAAAAAATACAGATGCAATGTTAAGCCAGAGCACATAGTTCGGAGCACTACTTCCAGTTTCTTTACAAAATAAACTACACGTTTCCACAATAAAATACATATTACTCAACAGTGAAATATGAACCAATAGCGATAGGAAATGAATAAAGAATATTCGTGAACCCCGTTTTAGGTGGGTTACATCTAAATGGAATTGCCTCCTATGATTGGTTCTAAGTATCAGTATCAGGATCCAAGTATTGCACTACACCGCACATAATGGAAACCGCCCTACCACCCATGATTCCTTTTCTGTGGGCCATAAACGATGACACATTCCCACAGCAGAGGTTTTATAGTCCCGGGCAAGCTCCTCAGTACGAGTCGGAGAATGTATTTTAGAAAGAGCATTATAATGACATCTGTCAACAAATGATACACTTTCTCATACACTACTTCTGAAAAGTAACATATTGTATTGATATATTTTGATGGTCCATCTTAAATATAGACGGAGTGGACTGAACCGATCCGGATATACAGTATTCCCTCGCTATATCACGGTTCACCTTTCCTGCCCTCGCTGTTTTACGGATTTTCATTTGTGACCATAACTTTATGTATCGCAGGTTTACCTTTTATTTATTTATTTTTGTAGCTATTTTTCTTCCTTCTAAGTCGGACCAGTCCAAAAAAAAAAAAAAAGATTTAATTTTGGGGGTAAGCTTCCCAATGCCACAAAATAAGGAGCCAGTGTATGCAGTTAAAGGAATTCAGATGAGCGGAGAATCACCATCATCGATACACCGTAAAATAAGCCTAAAGGCAAAAAGTTGCGTACGTCTGTTTAAATTAATAATAATAATAATCAGTTGCTTCTATTATTTACTTGGTCTGAAGCCAACTCCATCGATAATCAAGTGGCCCCTAGATTGTTTGGCCCCTGCTTACCCCTGATTTAGTAACGCAGTCTTACCAGGGAGTTCCAAACGTCTTCAATATAATTTTTCAAATAATTTTATCATATACCACTTTATACATTTTAACACATGAAGACGGGCTGTTGAAGTAGCAGTTGAGGAGAGAGACGAGAGATTACGTACATACACAACATATATACACTCTTACCACAATAACTAGAGTTGCGTTTAGGATAATAGTCAAATTCATTCCTCCAGTCATCCATACGTGAATTATTTGCCGATTGTGCTCTGCTAATTATGAGGAGCTGCTCCATTCTTAAATTTTGGGTTGCATGCTGCAAGCTTATCAATGATTTTGTCTCCCTCCAGAGCGAATCTGACCAGAACAAAGAGACCAGTCCTAAAGGGTTTAACATGGCTCCCAGTCAGCTGTGGAATAGAATTGAAACTTCTGCGGCTGGTCCACAAATAGCTGAATGGTTGAAATCCTGAATACATTAAAGAAGTGTCTGACGGAATACAAGTCAAGTCTGCAGATGTGGGTCAATTAGTGGAGCACAGAGTTCAAAGCAAACATGGTGAAGCAGCATTTAGCCGTCATGCTGCACGCAAATGGAATAAGCTCGTATTACAAAATCTTGCACATTCTTTTAGTCATTTTAGTAAGCTTCATTTGTTTATTTATTTTATTTGTGAATGCTTTAAAATGTTCAATAATTATTTTAAGCACATTGCGCTACCTTGAAATGCAAATAAAGCTGCCTTGCTTTATCATTACAAAATTTGAATTTACTGTTTGCTCTTGATGCAATGTTGTAATGGAATCCTTCAACTGTGAAACTGCAAGTGATGATCATAATATTCCATAAACAAGAAATTGGAAACATGAGAGAGAGGCCAGCATGAATGCTGAATTTAACCTAAATAATGTACATCACTTTCATCTTAATCATTCAGCATCTTTAGATTTGGGTGGGAACACATGACATCATCTTTCGTCTTTCTCCCACAGAACGAGATCAACACAAATACAATTGCGACATCCCGCTTTGCAGCTATGAAACCGAGAGCTAATTTTTATATTGATGCAATAACACGATATCATGCTGTTATCGATTCGATTACTCCGTTCCTCCGGTTTGCACGGCAAAGAGACAAGCTGACGATAAACGGGATTTATTTATCACCATCTATTGTTTTTATTGGTTGGTTTATTGTGAGTTCACACAAAGCTCATATGTTTGTGTGCGTGTGTGCGTGTATGTGTGTGTGTGCAGCCACGTGCAGCTGGAGATCCTTAAAGCGTGTGGGCGGTGGGACTTATGCAGTAAAATGAGGTCATCATCGCCGCTGATTTACGTGACACACGCCATTACTTACACTCTCGTGACTTCAGCCATGTCTCCACCGACAGCATGAATAATACATGTCCCCGCCAAAACATGACATCCTCCACTTTGTCCTCTCTCTCTCTCTCTCTCTCTCTCTCTCTCTCTCTCTCTCTCTCTCTCTCTCTCTCTCTCTCTCTCTCTCTCTCTCTCTCTCTCTCTCTCTCTCTCTCTCTCTCTCTCTCTCTCTCTCATCGTCTACTTTAGAAAGTTTTCTTCATCATTACTGGCCCAAGCCATCCAGTGTATTCAACTGCGGGCGTCATCGCCTGCCACTTTGTATCCAGTTCAACAAGTTTGTCTTTTATATCAGTTGTGGAATTGCGCAACAGGAAGTGGGAAGGTGTGTGCGCGCGTTTCACATAACATGTCAAGCCTCGATTCACAAACAGCAATTAACATGCGCTGATCATTCTAACCTGTTTTAGTGTCGCCATAGTAAATGGCTCTTCAATGACTCATTCGCACAAATATTTTCACGTTTTCACTTTCACAATAGTGAGACATGCCGGAAATCTCCACGTCAGCAAGTAGGCTCATTCACTCATTTCCTACACATGAAGGTAAGTCCCCCAAAAAATGATAGTATAGTAAACCATATCATTGTTTTCTAACTAGTGTGCCACGGAAAATTAACCAATTTCACTTAACCAGTCCAAAAATCACAATAAACCTGACATTTTTCAAATGTACAATATGTGCCTTGGTTCAGCAAAAGTAGCACTGGACTATATATTTCACTTCTTCGGTCGAAAATGAAGAATTGTTTTTTGAGCACTACTTGGGTGGACGATTAATAACGTCAGTGCTGTCATATAATTATAACAGATCAATATCCGCTGGTGCACATGCAGTAATCTTGGACAAATCCAAATGTTGTGATGTGTTGCTCTGTTTCCATTAAAGATATTTTTGCACCAAAACTTATGAAACAGTGCAATGCATCATGGGATGTATATCATGGGGATGTTCTTCGCTACAATTCAAAGTGAATATTGGGATACAGTGAGGGCACTATAACCTATACTCAGTGCACATTCCAACAGCACTATAAAGTGGCAAACAATTCGGTTTTTTTTTTTCAAATTTAGTTCAAGCTTTTACATCAAATATTCTTTAAATGAATTAATGATTTACATACATTTTTTTTCTTTCTTTTTTATAGTTGATCAGGGGCAGACAAAACAAGTTTTACTTTTTTTTTCTCCCTTTTCATTTATTTTGCTTTACTTTGAATTTGAATATTGCTTTATATTGTCTTTTTTCTTTTAGAAATGAATTAGATAGATTGATTGATTGATTTAGGTACAAAATAATTAATAATTAAATATTCAAATAATGTCAAAGTCCACATTTTAAAGTCATAAAAACAGACAAAAAATTTTTTTTTTTTAAATGACTTACAAATGTTCGAAAAACGACCGTAAAATGTCCAGAAAGGGAGAGAAAAAGCAGAAAATTACCATAAAATTTCTCGAAATTGCCAAAAATGTCAGAGAATTAAAAAGAAAAATTTAAGGCAGAATTGAAAACATTTAAAATGTAACTATAAAATGTCCAAAAAAAGAAGAAGAAATCCTGAAAATTACCATAATAAAATGTTCACAAAATTGCCCCCCCAAAAAATCCGAAAATGTATAGAAAAAATCATCATCATAATGTTCAAATGTTTTGCGGCTCCAATTGTTATTTATTTGGGGGCAAAAATGGCTCTTTTGACAGTAAAGGTTTCTGACCCCATAGTGGATAGGGAATGATTCTGTACACAGCTGTAATTTATTTTTGTCCACAGTGTCAAGATGAACAACGATCCACCAGAGATTAATTAGTCATGGATGGATGCTCGATGTCATCCCAGATGTGCTTTTGACAGCCATCCGCACGTTTTGCCCCCTTAAGAAGCTCAGAGCCAAGCTGGCAACCTCCAAAGCAAGGTCACCCAGGTCAGTGCTGCATGGGCAAGAGCAAAGGGAGCAGAGGGGAGGAGACATGAGGGGGAGGGGGGGCGACGGAGGAGGCGGGGCAATGGGCCGGAGGACGCTGGACAGACGGTACTGTCAGCCTCCATCAGGGAGCCCCCACAGTGACATGGAAACAGGCAAGAAAGTAAGAATAATGGGACGAGAGGTTATGGCCAGGAGTCAGCGCTTAACTAGTCAACCCTCCAGCACGCTTCTTCACCCCCCACCACATACACAGATGTGCAGGGATTTATTTAGTTGGATTTGTCTAAAACACGACAGCTTTGGACAACCAAAAGAACCATTAGCATAACATTGACAACTTTATCTGCTTAACAGTCTACACATTCCCCTTAAAGTGGAAATCAACCTAAAACATTTATTAACAATAATATGTTATATGTGACCTCACTAGTCTAAACATGACATTCTCATTTATATTACATTTGTGGAATATGAGTTATGAAGGAAAATCCATCCGTTTTTATCCATCTCATGGGGCAGCCATTTTGCCACTTGCTGTCGCCTGAAGATGACATCACAGTTAGTCTTAGTTCATCGATTTTCGATTGAGAGCGATTTTTTATTCAAAACGATTTAATTGACGATGATTTTTGCTTCAATCTATAGATGTGCAAGGAATTGTAATGATCTACTCCAGTCTGACTATCTAATGCTAATTAGCGCGCTACTCGCGCCACTTTTATCACTCAAAAGATCGGCTCCACACTGCAAAAAAACAACTTTTATTGCAATAACTTGATCGTGACTTTTTCCTTCTACTCTCTAATGTGGCTACAACTTAACAGTGTATTCGACCGCGTGGAACCACACTGCCCCTCAGTGGCCAAACCGGGTACAACACGAACAGCGCTCCAAATAAAGGCACACACAGACAAAGATAGAATAAAATAGTTTAAATAAAATCGATTTTGTGACATTTAAAACCGATTCTGAATCGTACTAAATGAGAATCGCGATTCTTATGAGAATCGCTTTTTTTGCCACACCCTCAGTATCTTCCCCTGTAAAGTAAATGTGATTAACACATTAAGTATATTAATATATATATAATTGTAAAGTATATTTTAAAAGGTATCATTTGGCATCCACTTGCTTTAGTTTTTAAGTTTTTGGTCCAAATGTGGAAAAGTCTACTTTGATGCCACGTCCCTGAATTGAGAGGCAGTTCAAAAAGCAGACATTATTACAGTGGCGGAGATGTCTCCTGTATTTAAAGTGCGCTCCACCTTGGCCTCCGTGCAAATTACATGCCCAGGTTGGATAATAACTTGCTATGGTGTCCAAGTTGTCTGCACGTTTTGCAAATTGGAACAAACATGTTTTGCTGCTAATGGCCACACAAAAAAAACGCACAAATAGTGCAATCAAGCTTCTTAACAAGTTTATTTGGCAGATGATTTCCTTTGGTTTTGTAGTTACTATTTTTGATGAGAGCGAAAATAGCAGTCTCTCATTACGAACGTTTTTATAGAATGTCCTGGATCATCAATAAAGTACCTAGCGTTGGCACGCTCGTGTCATTTATTGCCAGGAAATATCCTTTCAACAAATATAAATTCAAGCGTGTCCGTATGTAAAAAACCCGCAGTGACAATTTCAAAGACTCTTCACCTCCACCCCCAGCTTCGCCTGGCCAAAAAGTAAAGCCCCATTAGGCGCTGGGGGTGTGTAATTAGATTTGAAAATGAGAAGAGAGTTTTGTTGTTAAATATAACTGGGGTACATAATTATATAATCAAGGGTTGGTGCCAACTCATCATGAGGATGAATCTATGTGGAACATAGTGTATATAAAAAAACACCACAGATGATGCTATGAGTGCAATCACATCAATTCAAATGCAAGCAAATGTTGCACCATTCGACGTAACTCACAATCTCGTTTGGTCATTCCACCCTCAGACAGACCACAAAAACACATCCTTTCATTCGTACTGATAAAATGACCTTGTTCAACGAGCAGTAGAGAGAGAGACACCCAGACACAAAGAACCAGACGCGCAAGTCCTCACGCACAAGGGAGAACTTCTTCCTAACTTCAAGTTGCGCAAGACAGGGAGTGGCCGTAACACGCACACAATCACGCACACGACAAACAGTGCGGACACGCCTGAATGAATAAATACACGCGAAAGGCTTTCAATCAGTGTAACGTCGTAAACGCCGACTTGACGCTTCACATGTTTATTTAGTTGAAAGTGCGCGTTTCGTAACACTCAAGCAACACAGCAGGGAGGACAGCCTTTTGTGCGTACGTGCGTGCGTGCGTGTGTCTTTCACCAGACTAGTGGGAAATATTCCAATCGTATTGCACTTAAGGTTATTTTAGGTAATGAAAACTAACATTGAATAAAAAAAAAAAAAGCTTTGTGAACAAAATAAAATGAAAAAAAAATTATATTTTTAATAATAACTTAAACTAACAAAAATTAACTATAATTATGGTTAAAATGTTCTTCATTTTCATATTTTGCAATTCATTTAATACGTTGATTTTAAACCTAAAAACATTCGAACAGTCGTCTGGGAGTTGTAGTCCTTTTATCTTGCCACAATAAAAGCGCCACCAGATGACATGGTTCCAAGGCCAAGGTTTTTGTGTTTGACTTTTGGTTCGAATAACTTTTGTCATTTAAGTCAGCCTGAAACGCAACGTTAAGAAGTGCAATTATCAATTGTGCTAAGTGGAAGAACTGTAAGCCCTCTTTCCAAGGATTTATTGAAGATAAAATCGTTTTTCTTTTTAATGCCTTAAGAAGTTAAGAATGTCTTAAGAATACCGGTACAAGAAAATTAAGTCTTAATAGTGCTCAGTATTTATTGTTTTAATTTTCACTCATTGTTTACTCTCCTTTGTATATAATAGCAAAAGACGCGTTTTTATGTATGAATCCCCCTTTATTTTTATTTTATATATTCATTGTAGTTTACATATTGTTACCAAATTGTATTATCTTCTAGCAGTGTTTGTTAATATTAATGTTCAATAAAGTGTTCAGTGCTGATCTTTTTTGGTTCATAAAAAGAGATACAGTTATTTTAAAAACAAAACAAGTACAATTGGTTTTAATACTGCTTAACAGGAATTCATTCCACAAAACTAAACTGAAACTGAACTGGTTGCCAGTCAATAGCAGGGCACACAAATTTTAACTATTTCTATTGGTTTAACATTTTTTCCCACTTTTGTTAACAAGAGTAAGAAAAAAAATATTGTTCATTACGACCAGATATAACATTTGTGATTAATCATGAGTTAACTATTGAACTCATGCGATTAATTACAATTAAAACATTTAATCGCCTGTCGCCCTAATTTTAATAATTTTTTCTTTTTTTTGAAAAAAGATAATTTTAAAAACGAGAAGAAAAGATTATAAAAAATTACGTTTTTGAAAAAATATTATTTAAAAATAGAAAAGATTATTAGAAATTTGGTCGTCAGGCGATTATTATTTTTTTATTGTAATTGATTACATTACTTCAATAGTTAACTCACGATTAATCACAAATTTTATATCTGTTCTAAATGTACAATAACAACTTTTTTTCCCTAGGTTTTCATACTCTTGTTAAAAGTGGAAAAAATGTTAAACTAACAGAAATAATTTGAATAATAGCAATATGATTAACTCATATATTGCCATTGATGGCTTTAGACGTCTAAAATTTATTTTTGACGTCTCAAGCCATCAATGGCAATATATGAGTTAACAATTAGAATAATTGTTTTTTAAATTACAAGGCTGTTACCCTGAGCAGTTTATAACAGTAACTGCATGGCTTTGCGTGTGAGTGTTGTGGCCTCTCATTCTAGTATGTACAGTAACTGTGTCCAGTAATAGTCGCAGATTCGACGCGATGCACATTCCGATAAATGTTTATCTTCTTCACACTTCGCTCTCTTTTTGCTGCAGCAACAATAACAACAGCCACAGCAACTCAGAGGCATGTGTAGAAAAAGTGAAATGTGCAAAACACACCCACGCACAACACACACGTGCGCATGCATGAGTTAAAGAAGACTCAAAGCCACATGGTTGATTTGAACCCTAAAAATGAGATTCAGTGGGATTTGCTGAGCTTAGTGCTCTCGATTCTGGAGAAACACACACACACACTCAACCTATTCTTTGAAATCCTCCTCCACATTTGTGTTTTCGCACTTAATGGGAAAACCACATTTCTCAAATCAGCTCAAAGACTGGAATGGGTTGACCTTGCTAGAAATGCATCTCAGGGACAGGAAATTGAGAAATCTCAACTTGCAACTGCTGGCCAGAAGTTCTGTGTTTCTCACTCTTTTGATTATGACAATTGATATTAAGGGCAGTGTGTAGTCCAGGGTATACAGTCACTATTGAGTATACCCACTTTGAAATCCGCCCAGATACACACCATTCAGCCATTCACTATTTTTGTTCATTGTTCACTAAATATTGTGATTTGTTTTATGAGATTTACTTTGTTTGCCTCGTGATAAATACATTTTACATTATTTCAAGCTGCTTGCGTTACCAAACTGTTCTTAACAAGCCATGATCATTTTATTATTGTGAGCAAGTACAAATGACGGATTTTTAATTCTTACATGTCACCGTTTCTAAAAAGGACGTCTTTCTGGACTATTTAAAAAAAAAAACTGGTGAAAATTGAGAGTATACTCACTTTTCCAGGGACCACGACACCACTGATTAAGGGGGATCTGTAATTTATTTGTCTCTATTTACTGACTGTGTAGTCATGACTCAGAAAAGCAGACATACTGTTGATGTTTGCAAGTCATGGTCCTTTGCAGTTACCCAAAAGCATGAAATGATAGAGTCGGCGGAAGAGATGACCAAAGAAACAAATTTATTTTCAAACTAAGAAAGCAATAAATAATAATAATAGTAATAATAATGTACAATAGTGTAGCATGTCATTATTTTATTTATTTTTTTATCCTGTCAAGGCTCCTCCTAAACATACATGCCAATCTGTACAATAATCACAGAGAAATTTCCCAATAGAAAAAAACGGTGTTACAAATGTTAATAATAATAATAATAATAATAATAATAATAATAATAATAATAATAACTAAAAGTTGAATATCACGCTTCTTTTTTTGTGTTTTAGTCCTGCATACCATTAAAGAAAGGTCAAACATAAAAGTGTCGTATTTATTTTTGCCCTCCAGTTTTGACGAATTTAACTGTTCTGAAATGATTCACTGACTTGATCAGGTTTTGTCATTTTTTAAGTTGTATTCATTCGAAAAGAAAATGCATTTATCAACATGATTTATTTATAAAGAGTATAATTGCTAAATACTGTTTTAAGGACACTTTAATATCATGACTTTATTTGAACGTGACCCCATTGTGCTAATTGCATTGTGTTATGGTGTTTGTAGCCACTAATCCGCAGGCCAATGAATGGCTGGCCAAGAGTGAAAATGTCCGAGTCAGCAGGCTGGCATCTCTGAGCTGAGCCAGACCACCAAAGTCTGCACTGACTTCACATTTGATTGTCTCTGCCAACAACAAAGCTGCTGTGAAGAAAAAACAATCAACGAGGAACAAGTCTCACTTTTACAATCAGATTGTATTGCGACGTGATGACAACCAGGAAGAAAGCTGATCAGCGTGATGCCGGGATGGTGGAGGTGAGGTTCGACCTGTTGCGGCCTCTCTAAACTATTTGTCCTATGAAGTGAAAGATTCTGATTGGACAGGACTATCAGGGAGAACAATCAAAGACACAGCGGGAGCGGGAGGAGGAACTTCTCCTTACTGCCTGGAAAAGCATGGTGGGTACAAGAACACTTTCATCATATCTGGTGACTTCTTTTTTTTTTTGGAGGGATGCACTGATCCATTTTTTCCCAAACTGAGTACAAATACAAGCATTTACAATTAAGCACTCTGCAATACTAAGTATCAATATTTAATCGATACAGTAGCTAATATTGACATTAGATTAGATGAAAAGACTAGTTTTCGCAGAGTAGAAAGAGTAGAAATAATCCGCTTATGATTATTTAACCTGCACCATTTGTGTTTGAATTTTCACTATTTGGAGGTTCAACCTCGACGCTAATCCGTTAGCCCGTCTATAGGGTTTTGCATTTTGTATTAGCATTAAGATGCACTTTTTGTACGAGGAAGCCACGTGTTTCATTCTCTTTATCTCTTTTGTGTTCCTTTTACAGTAAACTGGGTAGAGTCATAATCAGCTTGAAACAAGCACAAGTGCAATGTTTTGAAGAACACACACTGAAGAGAAATGTGTGGCTGGTTAAGTGGTATCGGTGTATTAATAGTACACTATGCACTGATACTAATGCTGGCTTGGTGCATCTATAATTAATATTCAGCGCTAATTGAGAGGTCTACCACAGTCAGTGAAGTGACTTAGTAATTCATTAATTTAGAGGTGTTTTCCAATAACTTTTAAACATGGTGTAACGTACTGTATTGAATAAAGGCAACGTTTTTGGTACAGATCTTTCCTCAGTAATAAACAGAGGTGGCAAAAGTACACATAATTTGTACTTGAGTACGGATATGTCTGTAAAAAGAGTACTAAATCAAACTCTTGCACTGGTTAAGGTAAAATCATAATCATAATTATAACAAGAAGTGCAGAATGAAAAACGGGGGGGGGGGGTATTTTAAATAAGTATCTTGCTTATTTATATCTTGCTTCTCTGAATCTGAACGACGGTTATTATGACCTCCTAAAAATGATGCAACGTTTCTACTCGTGCTTTCGCTTGCAGTCCTCTGCTCTGGAGCAGCAGCAGCCTTTGTGTGAGGACCGCAAACCTCCAGGCCCGTCCCAGTCCTTCCTTTCCAGACAGAGGCAATCCTCACGCAGCAGGAAGGTTTGGCATCCCAGGTAGAAGAAGCCTTCTTCTTCCTCTTGGTAGCGTGTGTAAGGAGAATGAACATGTGTGTCCTCATCATGGACACTGTAGAAATCAAGGTTTTTTACTTCCTTTGTACTGTAGTGTTATATCGCCCTCTGGTGGCAAATGATGTAATTTATCTTCCTGTCTGCACTGTAATGTAAAGTACGCTTTTGACTTGAAATAAAAGGCTGCTCTAAAATGTGTTGTAGGAAACGATGCAATATGCCATGTCACGACAATACAGATGTATACACTTTATTCATTCCAAGTTGAAATATGTAAAAACACACTATTGAAATACTAACATGCCTTTTTCAAAGTAAAAAAAAAGAAAAAAGGCTCTAATTGCAATACCGTACAGAGGTAGTTCTTTGACAATGTTTTGTACAAAAAGTGCTTATTCACATCAGCCTTATCTTATTGTCGTTCCTGTTGTTTAACAAGAAACAAGCTGTCACACTGCTGCAAACATTGATCAAAAGAGATACATGCTGACATGTTTTGTCTCATTGCACCAAAAAACAGCCCTCTTTTGCATCATATCATACGGGTAACATATCATGATATATAAAACATACAAATGACAGTGTATAGCAAATGTTATAGAAACACATAAATGTCAAACACTTTTTTCAGTAGACGCCAATTTGACCATCTAAATATGTAAACATTTGTATACTATATGATTACTGTAAATTATATGTTAAAGATGTCATACAGTATTTACAATTTCAATCATCATTCAGTCTAAGTTTAAAAAAACAAAAAACATCCATCATGTGTTGCAGTCCAGAAGACAGACAGCTTTACCAGCGGATATTTAATCCTGGTTCTTTATTTCCTTCCTCATTCCAAAAACATGCATGTTAGTACATCAAAAACAATATACTGTCCTTAAGTGTGAAGGTGATTGTCTATAGTTCCAGCTCACTCGCGACACAAACGAGGATAAGCAATAACAAAAGACAGATGGATGAATTCAGCATTATAGTTTCAAAGTTAAAACGACAAAAGTGGTGCGCGGCTAAGTCCCGGTCAGCTCTGATCCCATACTGACACTCCGGAAGCGCTGGGACTCGAAACATGACACGGCGGGGAAGGACAGTTTCTGTTGACCTAAAGAAGGATGAAGAATAGAGGCCGCCGCTTTGTGGTGGTTGATGACAGGCTGCGAGCTGCAGTGCTCCAGACCGTAGTGGGAAGTGGCGTGGAACGGGAAAGGAAAGGAATGATGGAAGTTGAGGGGAACTTGCGAGTCCTGGAGCGGAGGAAGAAGCTGCAACGCAGGAGATGGGATCTCTGCTTTCTCTTCTTCTTCCCGTCTTTGGGGGACACCTTCAACTCCACTCTCATTTGTCCCAGTATCCTCGTACCTGTGGCTGATATCAGAGTGCATGTGTGGCTTCTCATGCTCGGCCCCAAACTGAATCTCGAGCAGAGGCACCCTGGCGCCCTTCTCCTCCCTGAAACTACACACGGTGCTCTGGCCGTCCTGCCCCAGCCCAGACGGCAAAGAGCCCCCTTTCCCTATTTTGCAACTTTCACTGTCGTCGTCGTCATCGCTGTTGCACCGGTCGATGCTGGGGGAATGATAGAGTCTCTGGAGCTGGGCCGAGGTGCGTCGCAGGGCTCCGCTCATGAAGCCCGTGTGTGAGGGGCCCGCGTTCAGGAGCCGGTTGAAGAGAGCCATGTTGGGGTGACGGCTGACCGTCTCCTCCGTGTTTTCTGCGATCTCCTCCAGAGGCTGGAAGTGCATCTCCTCTTTGGGAATCCTGCCAGATAGCACACGGGCAGTTCTGTCAGTTCTTTGATAATCATACATAACACTGATGTTGTTGATGTTCTATATTTATCAGGGGTTGATAATGCTTTTTATTACACACCTTCCTAAGTGGGGAAAGTACTCACGATATGTACTTAAAGTAAGAAGAACAGATAAACAAGAGATAACAAAAAAAGACTAGTTAAACTAAAATTGACTAATTTAACTTCTCTACTTAATGTAATTAAAAGTAAAAAAGCAGAAAATGAATTGTACTGTAATTAAGTTCAATAGTAAAAACTTTTTTTTTTAAATCCTCATTTATACACAATCAGTGTTTTAATAACTTGGCACAATGAAAAACACATAATTGATCACCTTTTTTAATTATATAATATATTTTAAACATTTTTCATTGCGCGTTTAGGTTTCTTTCATCCAAGAGCTCGCTAACTATAGCTCGCTAACTATAGCTCGCTAACTATAGCTCGCTAGCTATAGCTCGCTAGCTATTTAGCTAGCTCTCCTCCCTGAAACTACACACTGTGCTGTGGCTGACGGTGTCCTGCCCCGGCCCAGATGGCAAAGAGACGGCAAAAGAAATTCATTTACAAAACAAAAGACTTACTGTTCGAAATGGAATAGGCTGAAGTATTTTTATTTTTTTATTTCTTTGGAAGTCATTACTATTATTCATGGAGAACGAAAACAGTAAAATTTCATCCTTGTTTTGTGGAATAACTTAAATGTCTCTTTTGCTATTTGTTTTTGACACAATTGTGACATTAACGTATTTTGTTTTATTGTTATTTTAAATGTTCAACAACAATGCGGCCATACTATCTGCCGAGGGAACTCTCGCATGTCATCGCGATCGTAGCGTATGTTCCCCTCTCTGCGAATGCTAACACGGCCAGCGCGGCTCTCCAGTCAGCTGCAAACACAGCATCCACAAGTCCTTCTCCTGATAGCAGGTGACTTTAACCTTGCCTCTCTCTCCTCTACTTTGCCAAACTTTCAGCAAGTATGTCACCTGCCACACCAGTGGAAATAAGACCCTTAATCTCTTTTATGCCAACATCAAGGAGGCATACACATCCTCACCCCTTCCTCCTCTGGGGAGATCCAACCATGATCTTGTGTATCTTCTCCCTGTGTACAAGCCTTTAGTACAGACAACCAGCCAGTAGTCGGTGCTGGATTTCACTTTACTTTATTTTCTTTGATCCTTCCTCGGGTCTCCTGACAACCTCACGACTCTAGCTGGATTCTGAAGTATTCGGTTTAGGTGAACGGTATGGGATTTTTAATAAGTTTTAGGTGAACTAATGAGTACACACACTCACACGCACGCACATATGCACACACACACCCGCACATGCACATACAAAAACAAAAAAATGAGAGAGAGCAATGATGATGACATGTCAAATCGGTAAGATTACCGAATGAAGACTAAATACTGAGCTCTCTCTAGAGAAAAAATAAAATAAAATAAATATATTTTTTTTTAATGTTTAAAAAAGGAGAATGGTGACAAAGCTGTTATGTATCTGGGGTAACGCATCCCACCCCCTGTGCGGGACTGTTCGAGATATGGAGAGCACCATTAGTGCTAGGCTTTTTCACCCACGCTGTAACAAGGAAAGGTACCAAAGGTCCTTCCTACCCGCTGCTGTTAAACTTTACAATCAACTGTACTCTCGGACGACCATTGATGTGGTGTGATGTAATGTAATGTTTTAATTTCAAATTTAACAAATGTGATGATGATGCCATATATTTGCATTACTGCGTTTCTCTGTTTTTATTTAACTCTTTGACCGGCAAAAATGTTTAATGACGTATGCTAAAATCCTAATGAAGGCCGCCAATAACGTCAATTGACGTCAACTACAGGGTTTTTTTTCTCAATGAGCAGCGCAACGTCTTGTGCAGCACTGCCTTGTCATTGGGGTTGTAAAATCCCAAAACAGCCATTAACTATGGCCAACAGATGGCAGCATTGTATATCTTTTCAATGGGCTCCTGGTGTATGGAATTACAATGAAACATGACAAATCTGATGAAATAGAACGTTTTCAAGAATGACGTGAATGATCAAAGCCTTTGTCACATTAAATCTAATTCACAGAGCGTCACTTAACAAAAAAATAATTTGTGTCAAAGTCACTGTTGTGCAGAAAATTTATCTTTTCACAAAAAGCTCGGTTTCTCCTTATCTTTTCAATTTTCGCTCAATGTCACTCAAATTACCTTTTTTCAAATGCTGATTACTAAAGAACGGAATAAGGTAGAAACATACCTTTTTTTCCTAATGAAAAAATGGATTGCGATTTTCCATTTGGTGCCCACCATGTATATATGGTCAAACCCCACAATATTCTGTTTGCCTTGAAAGATGAGTTAAAATACTCAAAATCGGCTGGCATTGTTGGGGTTGTTTTTTGGGATAATGTTTGGCAGTCAAAGAGTTAACTGTAGGCTACATAAGTATTTTTGTGATACATATTACTTATATATGATGTGTGATGATGTGTATTGCTGCTGATAGCGCTGTGAATTTCTCCACTGTGGAATAAATAAAGATGCATCTTATCTTCTCTTATCTTAAAGTTGAGATAAAGTAAAGTTGAAAGTTGAGTCAAGCTAGCTTGATTTTTATGCAATCAAAACAATATATTCCCGACAACACAATATGCTGACAACAAGCCTATCTTGACAAAGTAAGGAGGAGAAAGTATTGCTTTTCAAAAAGGTAGCAAAAAGTCATCAGAAATAAAACAACAACAACAACAACAGACACCTGACTGACATAAGCTCCAATACAGTAACCAAAAATGTCAGCAACTTGAAAAAAGTATTAAGTACTTAAGTACTCCGAAGAGAAGACAATGCTATCGCTAAATCCCTCCTGTAATTATCATGACCATGTTTTGAACTCATATTAAAATATATAAATGTAAAAAACAACAACATGAATGTAAAAGTCACAAGTCGAATACTGTACACACACAATAAGAAAATGAAATCCCGAGACTCACGCCATGTCAAAGGTCGACCCTTGGAATGAGGGTTTGCGCAGGACAAAAAGAGTCGCGGCCGTATAGGGTGGTCTCGGGTTGGAGTCGTTCCAGTAGCGATCTCGTTCCATCATTGGCAGATCGCCGTACATCTCATCCACTGCCATCATGGACACCTGCAGGGTAAAAGTAAAATGCATATCGTAAATGAATGAACGAATTTGCGCTCCACGGACATTTGGAGTAGATGTCATTGTACCTCATTTATGACATCATTGAATCTTCACCGCGATATTACAAGCATTTTCCCTCCACCAAATCCTTTCTTAATCCTAAATTAAACACCAGCATACTTAAAATATTTGATTGTCATTATTATTTCCCATGACCCATGATTTCAAATTCTAATCTGACAACTTTCGTTTACAGAAATATAGATTTTAGTATGACGCAGTGCAGTGCTTTTACTCCACCACAAGCTTCGACGACTTCATGCTTTGAATAATACTTCTCTTAAAAAGGCATAAAAGCGGCACATTCTTGTATCAAATAGATGCCGTTTCAATATAGTGAAAAGAATGTAAACGCAGCAGCCCGAAGATTAGTTTTGTTGTTGTTCTTTTTTAAAGATTTTTTTTTTTTTGCACCCACTCACACGCGCACATACAAACATAGCCTCCCAGGCGGGGAAGCGAACCCACGCCAATTTGCATCGGAGGCAAGTGACGGTTCCACAGCAGCCCGAAGAAGAAACGACCAATAAGACAAGAATCATCCAACCTGGAAATTTCTATCAATCAACCAGTTGGTCTCAAAGTCATCGTCGTCTTCTCCAAAAGGGTTGATCAGCTGTTCTGCAACCTTTAGCAAAACAAACGTTTGACAAACTCAATAAGACATTTGAAGGTATTTGATTTCATGTTTTCAAAGTAAACAGCCAGTGACCTTGAGCCACCCGGAGTAAAAGAAAAACTGCAGCAGGGTGAAGATGGGCACGTAGAGGTCAAGGTCATGACCTGGATAGCCTTGACTTGGATCTAGGAACTGGCGACCGATCAGACATACCAGGAAAAAACTGTACACGGCTAAAGTCACTACCTGCAGGACAGACGGGGGAACAGTTTACACTAGTCTTTAATTTTACTGATTAAACAATTGGGTCATGTGACATGTCAGAGGCAAATGCGTTAAGTCACCTCTGTTTGGGGTCCAACACATGGCTTTAAGACTGCTAAATGGTTATTTGTTTGCTCTGACAGATATAAATGGAACATCCATGCGACATGTTTTTACTTTCAGGGCCTTATTTTTATGCGCAGCACAAGTCTAGCGCAAAGCAGTCTAACGGTGCGCATGGGTGGAGTTTTCTTTCTTTTGGTATTTTCCTCGACTAGCACAGCAATATAGTTGTACTATTAATGTAGAAACTTCATGAGTGAAGACAGTCACGTTTAGTAAATTTCAAAAATACAAGTTTGTTTTTGTAAAATTACGCCTTTTACTCTTGAAAATACACTTTCATTATCTAACAAAAAATGATATATTCTGGACTAAATACACACTTCATTGTCAAAATATAGTACAGTGGGCCCTCGAGTTACGAACGAGTTTCGTTCCTATGCTGGCGATGTGACACGAATTTCCGCGTAAGTCAGATTTCACCTTTAAAGTCCAAATTTGTGATACATCAAAATACTTAAAAAATAAGATTCTGAACTTAATATTACTGCTTAGAGGTGGATGGGAGAAAAAAAGGCGCTAGCTCTAGCTAAGCCTAAACACTGGGGACAAAATGGCGGACGAGGGACAAAATGGCGGACGAGGGACAAAATGGCAGACGAGTCAAAACGTCGTAACTCGAAGATTCACTTTACTTTAGCCTGGACGTCTATCCAGTACGTATTTGTCATCTGTATCTAAAATAGCAAACAGAATCAGTGTTTTGATAGTCACACAAAAAAACAACAACAATACTTTTTAGATAATGAATTTTACTTGTCTTATTCAACTTTATCGGCCCCCACAAGGAGGGTTTATACTATGAAGTGACGATGCAGAGCAGACGTATCTGTCGGTTTACCTGAGTATAAACCAGTGGAACACTGATCATGTCATAATGAAACAGCATGCCGCATTTCCCCCTGAACACATTCAGCTCCTGCTTGGAAAGGGTCACAATTCTGGGTGAGATCACATTCCAACATGAACCGTGCCCGTGTGTGCGTGCATGCGTATGACTGTATGATTGACACACCTCCAGCAGCAGCTTGAGCATGTGATCATCTTTGATGCGGCCCTCACAGCGGGCCACAGCCGCCAGGTTGGTGAACCACACGCAAGGGATCCAGTATTTGTTGTAGGGAGAGTGGAGGCCTTCGAATTTCTTGCGCTCTTCTCTGGTCATGAATCCTGCACAGTTGTCAAATGCTAACGTGAAGTGTCTTAAAATAGCAAATCAGAGAAGTGGCAATTATTTCGATCAGTTCTTTCAGATTATATTTGAGTAAAGTATAATGATGCTCACCAGCCTCCACCACATGGTCCATGGTGGGGAAACGCTTGAAGACGGCTGTGCTGACAGATCTGAGGATGAGCAGGGCCGACAGACTGGCGTAGCGCATCATAGTGCGTCTGAGCAGACGGCCTCGCTCGTCACTGCCCTGCAGGCCCCCCGACAGGACGCACATGAGCCGATCGGGAAGCGGGATGCTTGTGTACTGGTTCCACCAGCGGTTCACCACCAGGGTCACGTAGAAACCTGCTCACGGCGTTCCAGAGGGAACACAAGCCAAGGGTCAACTGTGCTGCTGGGAGGGTTGTATTAAAGCGCAAAACGAAGCTTTACTTACGCTAGAGGGGTCATTTCAATCATTTGGCTGAATTCTATGTTGAATGAAAACTTTTGAATGACTCAAAAATGAAAAGGAAAAAAAATCTGATATTGGAGTGACAGATGTTAGTAGTTCATCATAATGCCAATTTGTAGGTTGTGAAGCTTTTTATGGTCTCATATCATAATGCAACTCTGTCCAGCACGTTCGATTTGCTTCACAGTAGAAAGGTTCTGCGTTTGAAGCACGGCTAAAGCCTTCCTGTGTGGCTCTCGTCCACGTTCCAATGAGGACCAAGGTTATTTTAGTTAACGAAAACTAACAACAAAAAACGAAAAACTAAATTCAAAAAACAATTTCGTCAACGAAATCAAATAAAAACGAAAATGCTTCTTCTTTTTTTACGAAAAATAACTGGAACTACAGTTTATGTTTACAAAACTAACTATAATTATAGCGAAAATATTCTTCGTTTTAGTCTTTGGTAATTAATTTAATGCATGAGCCTTTGGTGATGATTTTAAATGTGATTTTAAGCATATTAACCGGAATAAGGACATTTGAAATTTTGTGTCACACAAAAGTGACGCCATCTAGCAACAGCCAATAGAAAATCACCTTCAGATGACGTAGCTCCAGGCGACAATTTTGCGTGCTTGACTTTTGGCTTGACTTGGCTCGCCTGCTCAGGCGAAATGCAACGCTAGGTAAGAAATTTGCTACTTTTTTACTTGAAGTAATAAACTAAAAAAATAATAATACTGAAAGTAACTAAAACTAAACTAAAAATATATATTTTTTTAAATAACTAAAACTAATGAAAACTAACAGAACAACCCTGAAAACAAATTAAAACTAACTACATTTAAAAAAAACTAAACTCAAAACGAAATAAAAAGTAACTAAAATGAAAATTCCAAAACTACTCGAAAAATTAACTATGGGTGTGGATTGCTGATGGCATCTCCGCTTACCCAGTACAAAGGACATTGGGATGAGGCTGGCATAGTGGTTGCAGTAAATTGCCAGCTTCTCAAAATACCTCTTCTGAACATCAGGCAGCAACAATCTAAAAGAAAATCATTACCATTAGAACGCTAATTGTTAGCTGTTGCTAATTGAAAGCGTTATTACCTGTATGAGATACTAATGGCTGTGTACATGGCAAAAAAAGCCAGGAACTCCTTATACAACACCTTGTAGATGCTTCCCTTCCAAGCCAAAAGCAGCTTGGAGAATCCGCAGAAGCGAGCGTTTGCAACTCTGGCCGTGTAGGTGACAGTCATTGTTGCCAGCATGCACCGACTGGCTCAGGAGAGACAATGCGCTGTAGGTTTAAGTCAACTCACTAATACCTGCATGTAGAACACAAACAAAATGTAAAAGTGTGGTTCTTACTCGGGCTGGGGAGCTGCAAGCTTCATTCTACACAGCAAAATTGGCAGTGTTAATTCAACACCTATAGAGTTGAACTTGACACCTCAAAAGTGTCTATATTGGTCACACTAAATATAGTTAAATCAAGACTTTTGAAAATTGTGTTGTTGTTTTTTACACTGAGATGGGGTTAAAACAAATGTAACGGTAGTTGACATTTAATACTAGTCAACACTGGTCAGTGTTGATTTTACACTAGTGTGTGGCAATTACTCTTCGTTGTTCATTGATAGGTGTGAAGTCTGAGATTAGTTACATCTCTTCAGTTACGAAATTACACTCTGGGAGTTAAAATAACTCCCAAAAATTTACCTCTGAAATTTTAACACTCCAATTTTTGCTTCGTAATATATTTGATTGTAAATTTACAATTTTTTTTTTTTAATAAAGTGATGCTTTCATCTACCTCTAGAGGGAGGCCACATTCTACTTGTATCCTACTGAGAAAGTTAATGATGCTTTTATTGTTATTGTGTATGAGACACTCATTGAAACATCCATTTAAAAAATCCGAATTTTCAACTGCTTGATAATTACTCAAATTAATGTGTTCATCTAACATTGACTGGTGACTAGTCCAGAGTGAAAAATGCCTCACTCTCAAAGTCGGCAGGGATATGCTCTGCTGCTCCAGCTCACTCAGGACCCAACTGAGCACAAGCACTAAATAGAAAATCGATGGATGGATCTTTTATTTTGTTTAGTTTAGTGTTCTACAAGTTCATCACATTTCAGTGAGAAATGTGAGTCTCTTAGCTAAATAAGGTCATCAAATTACAAGCTAGAAACAGTTCGCACTTACCCTTCAACCATAAACAAATTAAACATATATCATATATACTTGATACACTTTTTAGTGTTTAATTTTGCATTAAAAATTGTACCATTGTAGTCAACTTTAGTGTCTGGGATTTCGATCTTTAACATCACTTTGGTTACCAAATATGGTTCCTTGACAAAAACATCGAACACATTTGTGACCATTTCAGATTAGTTTTAATGAATCATATTTCCACTAAATATTTACTTATGACTTTTAAACAGAAATATCTTACCTGTTATAGTCTAGAAGTGCTAATTGCTCATTTCGGTGCGTATTGGTCCACGGGGAAGTGGCTTCTTTTCACAATACGGTTAAAAGTCCTGAGTGTGAATGAGCTTCAAGAGCACCGACGCCTCCGGCATCTGCATGGCGCTAATCCTCGGATCCTCCTTGGTGCGTCCAGTGGCCAGTGCGCCCCGGGGTAAATCCCCAAATGGAGGACGACGAGCAGCTCGTTAGCGCGGTTCCCGACCGGGAGGGAGCCGCTGGATGATGGAGCACAAGCGACAAGCCGTAACTACCGAATTGCACTGGAGGAAATTATGAAAGCCCAGCATGTGTAACTTGACAAACATTTGCGTTGAATAATAGCAACAACAACAAAAACGATGGAAACATTCAGATTATATGAAACAAGTGATCGTAAACTGGAATTAGGGCCATTTTAATCAAAATAATAACAACAATCCATTGGAAGTTTTACTCTTCAGTGTTTTTGTGTATTGTTGCAGAGCCCAAATGTGAAAGGTTAACTGCAGCTTCATGCTTTGTCGAAGTCAATCCATTGCCCTGTTGGAGTGCTTGCCTTGAAGGTGAAGTGCTCGCTAATGAATGCCCACAAAAAAGCTCTCTGTTGAATTCAGTTTAATTAACACTCGCAACATCATTGCAAGAAATTCACATAGAAAAAAAAGTTGTTTTTTTTACTTGTATGCATTCACTGATAGGATTTACTTGCAGCATTAGCCGAGTCAATCTGTATCCATATCCATCTAAAAGTTCAGCTCACGATTCATGTTGGGCAACATTCGCTAATTTGTGATCAACAATGCACTTCATGATGCTAGACATGTTTTCTATAGTGTCTTTAAAGTTCAGACAATCTATTTGACAGTTATGAGCGCAAACCTCATGCCGGAAGCTCGGCCGGGCTCAAATCATGATTTGGATCATATACTGCTTTTGAATCTCAGGATGCTGCCACAGACCACAACAAAATAAATCACTGGTTATTAAATTATTAGTTAAGATTATTAAAACGGTCCAGGAGCCTTCAGTATAATTCTATATAGTATTTATATAATGTATAATATGATATTGTGTTGAACAGCAAATGAACCCAAGACTGCTCTGGTTTATCTTTCTTGTAATGACATGGATGGTCTTGATTGAGTCAATAACAAACATTTCACAGGTAAGCTGTAAGCAGAACGATGCTCAGTATGGAGGAAAGGAAGCTAGTTAAATGTTTTAAAGTAGGTCTATTACTGCTACAGATATGATGCATGATGAGGAGAGTAAGGCAGCACCAATGTATAATGTCCCAGCTTTCTAACAGGGTGACTTATGTCGATGCGAGTTGTCATCAGCTGCACTTGAAGCGTGCCTGCTTTGTATGCTCCGCTTTGCACGAGGGGTTGAGTACTGACGGATGAGAGGCCGGCTGGGGGAACTCAGGGGGGGGGCGAGGGAAGTGGTCGGGGTGGGGTGGGGTGTTCTGATCCCGTAATGACGGGAATTACTTGTTTGGTGGCTTATAGGGCTCCAGAAGCTGCTTTGAGAACGTATTGACCTTATCGGCACCTCGGACTTCATGGGGCAACAGAGGCAATTTGACTATGTGGAAATCTTCGTAAAGGTCCTCCATCTGTCAGAAACAAACGCACACAAAGCAAGTTCGTATTTTGGGGTCAGGAGCCACTGCTGCAAAATTTTTAAATATTTGTGTATCTACTGTCTTGACCAGCATTATATCATAGCAGAAACACATACCTGGTCCAGATACTTGGACTGAATCTTGTGTCGCGCTTCGCACATTTTACACGGCCTCTCGGTATCAGGGAAAACAAGCTGGTTGACGATGATGTTGTGAGTATCAATGCGGCACTTGGCCAGCTCTTGAATTAGCCGCTCCGTCTCATACAGGGACAGGAACTCGGCGATACACACGCAAATAAAGGTGGTCTGCTCCTGTGGTGGGCAAGAATGAGTGAGCAAAGTTCCATGGGGAGTCAGAAAATGGTGGAATTTGACGAGGTTAACATAACAAGTCACCTGTCAGCGTGACATTTAACAATTTGATACAAGCAAAGACGGGAAAAAATGTCACATGACAAGATGTAGTTCTGATTGATTATTCAACAACATATAACACTGACAAAGAATAATATTTTACATAAATATTCTATAGTGGATTTTTTCTTTTATGAAAAACAGGAACCTTATTAATTATATAATAAGAAAAATATTACTGAAAGCAAAAAACTCCACCAACGTAGAAACTGTGAAAAAAAAAAGACGTTTTTTTTCTGATTGCCAAACTTAACCTTTTCCCACGTGGCCTTACACACCAGGCCTACCTATGTGCTAAACAATTCAAAAGTTGTACTATAGAAATAGAGATTCACTTTAAACAAACAAAAAAAACATTATTTGCTTGGTTGAGTTAAAAATGATGATTATTCTGTTTGACTTATAACAGGGGTTCTCAAAATTAATCTTATACGCCAATTAAAATGAACTGTCATGTATACCCCTAAATGCCATTGAATTTTTTCTTTATATTTTAACCAAAATCCTGTATTCATGACCCGTTAAATTGAACTGAACTGAAATAGTTTTGGAGGGGTCTCTTTTTTTAGTCGAATGATTTAAGTTAAATATGAATTGATCATCACAAGCTGAGATGAACTGCTTCTACAGCAAATAGAGAGGAGCTAGTTTACAACGTCACAGTCACTGTAGCCGACTTAGCAATTTGGTCGCGATATTTGGCAACTTTTGCAAGCCCTCTGTTCAAAAGGCAACTTTAGTTCCAGGTAAGAAACTCACAATGTAAGCCGAACCACAAGGCAGCAATGGACTCCATTTTGCTGAACATCGCCAAAGACATGATGTCCAATTAGACGTTACAAAAGCAGCTATTCATCAACAAGTTGTACACTTTTTCATTTTAGGTGATACAACAATTTCTTGCTAATTATTTGGCAGACCACAGTGAAGAAAAAGCGACTTACGGGGTCTTTGAACTGCTCACTAACTGAGCGGATGACAGGCAGAGTCTCTTCCAGCTTGGACGCCAGCTGGTCTGCGTTCATGTCACCCAGGCCCAGCATGTTGCACATCTACAAAAAAATGGAAACCGTGAGCTTCATTTTGTGGATATCTTCAAAGAAGTCTCTTTGAGGTTCGGCACCCGTCCTCACCTGGGAGATGAACGGACTGATCTGGTTCTTGATCTGCATGAGTCGGCCCAAGCCGCGTTCCACTATGGTGGGGAAGTTCAGCAGGCGTAGCGTGTGGCCAGTAGGCGCAGTGTCGAAGACAACCACAGAGAAGTTCATTCCTTTCACTAACCTGAGATATAAGGGAGAAGCAACATGAAATCATACTGTACACATTATATTTCCAACAATCAGTACAGTTCACTGGAGTAATTTCCAAACATGGCTTTGGATCCTCTTACTCGATAACATCACAGTCAGGTCTTACCCAGTATGTGTTAGATATTACAACCCTTTACAATAGCAACGCCATGACTCGTGATGAGCAATGTTTTTGACATGAACGTGGGCATCTCACCTCATGACCTCTGCATAGCTCATAGCTTCATCAATGCCAGGAAAGGCGCTCATGGCCTCCTGCATCATCTTCTTGCCCATGCTGAGCATGTTGTCTTCTTCAAAGAACTCATCGGGTAGTTCTGCTACCCCCAAGCTCGGATCAATTTCCTACACTCACACAAACACATTTGTGGAATAAAAAAAAAAGTAGCAGTAGTTGATTTAACCACCCTCCGGGTATTCATTTTGCAGAATGATGGCTTGTGCTTTGAGAATGTCAAATTGTCATATGACTGAAAATGCAATTTGATACAGACTCCCCCACTAGCTTCTTAGAACACTCTGACTGATTCACCCGTATGTGTACTCACATCGTTCACCAAACTGCACACTTACCATAGCAAACAGGTTGTCATAGCCCTTGACCTTTGTAGGCACCTTTGAGAACTTCTGGTCAAAAGCATCAGAGATGTTATGAGCGGGATCAGTCGAGATGATAAGGACACTCTCTCTGACGGCAGCCAGCTGGACAGCCAAACTGCAACTGGAAAAGTTATTCAAGAAAAAGGTTAACATTAACTTATGCAAGATCAATTAAAAAACATGGACAACATCACAATTGTTCTGCAGGTAGCAACCAATCACAGCTAAGCTTGCGAGCGTCACATGACCAAACACAAGACAGGTGAGCCGTGATTGGTCGTTACCTGAGCAACTATCATGTCATTTTCAGTCAACAGACAAATGGTCGCCCTCTGGATTTAGCTGCGTAATTCATATTCCACAAACGCAATATTAACCAGAATGCCATGTTTAGACTAGACGGGGCACATACAAATTATATATTAAATTTTTGGTTTGACTTCCCCTTAACTTTTTTTCAGAATTTATAAATTTTAGCTACAATTACATTAAAAACTCATTTTGTTAAATTACCTACTATGACAGCGCATATCAAACATAATGTATTTGTTGAGACATGATTTTTGTGTACATCGTTTCTGTGTGTCGTTTCATTAACCGTCCAGTGTTTTCAAAACAACGGTTGAAAGACAAGCGCAATATAACCACAAGTGCGAGATAACGTCGGCAGTAAAATATTGTCTTAAAACATTATAGGCAGCGTTGTCTTTCATAAGAAACAAAAACGATTTGATGTAATCCTCCATTAGAAAACAGCTGTAAAAGACGTGAGTCATCTATCCGTTGGCTGTCGCAGGTTAGCTTCATAGCTTGCTAGCCGGCATTTTGACAGTTTGTGACCCTTACAGAAAAAGACACGATTCGAATGTGGTGTTAAGTGAATACATGACATCTCTACAAATGAACATATTAAATGATCCGATAGCCACAAACCACGTCAACTAATGCTGCAAGCTGATTGAAAAGCTGGTATGTCAGTTTGCAACCCACACGGTGACTTAGTATCTTAAGGCTAATGAGCAGTTTTTTTCCCACTTACCTACACGTCGTTTTACCGACACCACCCTTTCCACCAACAAATATCCATTTCAAAGATTTCTGCTCGATAATGTTCTTTAATGTTGGTTCTAAAGGCTCTACATCAGGCGCATCTTCATATTCGTCTTCCACCGCTGCCATCTTGTGTGTGTTTGCAATCGTCGTAAAGCTCGGATTGGGTGGGTGGGATCAACCCAATGTGCAACATTCACGACTCGTCGGAATTTGGAGTTTCAACGACTACTACTCGCATTCTACATAACGATCAACAGGGGGCGAATTAAGTGGTCGAAGAAGTCCCACTTAAAAATCGTCACCCTCCTAAAATAATGGCCAGAGCCACTTTTTCAGTTTTACAAGAAAACACAAAGAACTGAACCTCTTATATTATATTATATTTCATGAATTCATAATTTCATTTCAGGGGTATAGCCAATTTTAGTAGAAGTGGCCAGTATCTTGGGGAAATGGTAAAAAGCGGGTATGCGGTACACTTTTCGCTGCCTCGCCGTTTAGCGTTTTTTTTTCGTGCAATTTTGGATGCTTTTTTTGTACAGTAGTGTTCCTAATAATAATAATAATAATTAAAAAAAAAGGTTACTTTGAAGAGTGAGAGTATTTAAACGAGAAAAAAAATGAAAACGTAAACGCCTCTATGAGAAAAGTGTGTGTTGTGAAGGGTTTTACAGACTTAAACACTTATAGTAAATCTAATAAATAAAGCTGACTAAACTTCACTTATGGCGGGTATGTTTTGGAACGTAACCCTCAGCGATAAACGAGGATTATTTTCTTTTTTTGTCAAAATATGACTTGGCTTTATCTTAACAGGGTGACGAAATGTAAATTGAGTTTATTTGTTTTAGAAAACATTTTCTTTGTTCAAAAGGGTTAATTCAAATAAATAATCATGAACACATATAAAGGCTTTTTCTTAAAGTCATCAGTACACAAAGCTTGGTAGGTCTGAATTTGAATTGTCCTATTAGTAAGAGTCTCCACAAACCTCCAGACATTAAATTAATTTGATAGATTTGTTGGCATTGTAAGTACTGTACATATCACAGATGGTAAATAAAAGGAAACAAAGGAACTGTAAAACATATTTTCATTTAATTCAAATGGGGGGCGACATTGCCACAAATAATCACCTCATTCAATTTCCAGACATTTATTTCATGTCAAAGTGATGGGGGGGGGGGGGGGGGGGAATCAAGAATAGTGTTTAGAGTGTCGTTAGTGAATCATTATCAAGAGGCACAACATTTGATTTAATCTGTATTTTAAAATCAATGAACTGCTGTTGTAAAGCTAATAAACAACATAATGCAGTGGAATGATGGCATCAGTACTGCATTGTTATTGGAATGTACTGCAATGCTAGCAAATAATAATCAGCAATTGCTTAATGTGAAACAACTCCCCTTAAAATGTATTTAGATTCAGCTGCATGGGGGGAAAAAAGCACACATAGTAGACATTAAATTTCTAAGAGGAATTCCTTAAGCACCAGTGTGTAAAGCAATCATTGACATTTACATGTACAAGCTGTGACCACAGGATAAGGCACCGGCCTCCATAAACACTTCCTAATTTCTTCACTAATCCCCAGCAACATGCTGATATCAGATATGCCACTACTCTTGATCTGCTTGGACTCATCATCTCTCACTTTCAAGCAATGCCAGGCCAGAATCTTAATATGTGTTGTCTGGGCTCTCACGCACTCCATGCCTTTGGGAAAGGAGCAACTTCGCACGCCGTCTGACTTTTCACAGTCAGTCTGCCGCAGCCAGCGTGGCCAGAACGCCGGTCCCAGATCCACCCACTGGGAACGCAATCCACATGTGGCTGAGTGCACCAGCCAGACTCGGACCGAGTTGGCAACAGCTGGAGGCAGAGAGCTGAGGTCCACATCTGCCGCTTCCCTCGCCAACCCCCGCTTCTGGTTTATTCGAGCCTTCCACAGCACTGCAGAAGCACTGAGGTTGAAGTCCTCACTGGAAGTGGTGAAGTTGATTTTGACAGGTAGGGAGTCGCCTCTTGCCACAACGTCACAGTTATCTTTGTCTGTGCAGACAGCAGACCCTTCAGATGGCTGATCAATCGACATCCAGAATGGATCAAAAGAGGATCCGAGAATGCGAAGTAGGCGTGCGGGTCGGTAATGCCTGGGTTTGGGCATGTAGGTGAAGTCCTCTGCAGTGGCCAGCATGGTGTATGGGCGAAGTGGCTGCGAATAAGACGGCAGACTAGCTCTTAACTGAAGAAATGGTGAATCCCTATCAGTCTGTTGCTGATCCTGAACACCATTTGGAAGCTGATCCTTGGCGGGTATGCTGGAGATAGAAGCTGCTGCAGGTACATGGAGTGCACATACAGCACACATGCAGCAGCAGAGATAAACATCCCAGTTGAGCATTGCTTTCGTCTGAGTGGTCTTCAACAGGAGAATGAATTATTTCTTGTTCGCGTCCTTTTCTCTTTTTGAGTTATGCCAGTTCTTCTGCCCTCCTATTATTGTGTGTGCCGTAGGGACATCATGTACCAAGCGCCAGACATCCTTGAGTTCCTCAACAATAACATTCACAGAAATTAGTGCTTCTCACACAAGCAGTTGGCGTATCGTTGAGCATGGTCAGTACGCCCGAACCAGGATCTGATGTTTAGACTATCTTTCCATCGGCAAAAATACGGGATACACCTGAGAAACTTCATTTTATTTGTTGTAACATGTATGTTCATAGTCATTTGCTTGTGAATGTCATTAACTGTTGTGTTTGTTGATGCTTTGTTGTCTTTCCTTGTGTAAAGCACATTAAGTTGTCTTGTATGTGAAATGTGCTATAGAAATAAAACTGCCTTGCCTTTACTATATTCCTATTCAAGCCACGGAGAATAAGAATAAGAATTGTCTTTAATCCAAAAGAAAAATTCAACAGATGAAAAACATGCCTCAGAGGGTGATTTTGATTTGTCCTCCTTATGTCAGACAAAACACATTTTTCCAAGCTAGGAAACTAAAATAAAAATAAAAGATGGGTTGTTGTTTTTTTCAAAAAGGAGAAATACAATATATATACAATATATATTTTCCCAATACAAAAGCTGTTTGGGAGAAATTAAGGCAAACATGACTTCTTTTTTTATATATATATATCTGGACACACTTTTTCAAACTAAGTTTTGAAAGATTAAATCAACATTATGATTCATTTCATAAATATCATCATGTACATTATTCTCGATGCACGAAAAGGTCACAAGCATCAGATTCATCACTGCATTCACGAAGTGTCTTAGGCAACAGCGGTGTGGTGCTTTTTTTTTTTTTTTACTACATAACTTCCCCCAAGCAGTACTGTTTGGTTCACTTAAGCATCATGTTGATTTTTTTTCCTTTCCACTTCTACAGTCAAACAATGTGAGGGGGTAACAAAAACACTGGATCTAAAAATAATAATAATAAAAAATGGAACCATCCTAAGCTTGTTTTTTTACTTTTACTTAATTGGTTTGTTTCTATACCAGTGATACAAGCATATAGGAGTTAATACTACTGGGCAAAAATAATTAGCCTCATGGGATGAATAAAGTATCTTTTGTTTTAAACAGCACCACAATGATCTGAACTGAAATGTTCTACTCAGTGGAAACATGACTGTCAAGGCCATGTTATAGTTGTGCTAATATTTCAGCGATAACGTGCTTGTTTATTAAACAAACAAAAAAAACATGAAATTTCTTTGAACTTGTTCCATGGCTCCCATGCCTAGAGGGAGAAAAGCTGGTCATGTGAACTGTCCTGTTGCTTTGTCGACTGTAGCGGCAGTCTGGAGGTGGAAGGCAGCGTGCCACAGGTCGTATGGTTACTCTGGTCAGATTCCTTTACCCGATCGTCCAAAAACTTATCAAACTCTGAAAACAACAATCAAAGAGTAACATTAGCACCGTTTCACCCACATAAATATACAAGAGATTTGGAAAAAAAGTGACACACCTTCACTGGAGACTCCCTCACTGACCGCAGATTGGTCTTGCTGCATTTTTAGACAAAAGGGAAATACAAAATTCTAATGATATAATATTTCACATATTTGTCACGGTATTGGTGTGAAGTACTCAATTATCTCACCATATCACAAGACAACCATTTGTCCACATCGTTCTGTAGAGTGTTTTTTACATTCCCAATCTATACGGAAAAGCAATACAAAAAGAGTGAAGTGTTTTTGAGTTGGAGCATAATGTATATTAAAGCCACGATTACAAAAGACAAATGATCAATTTGAAAACTGACAGACAGAAAGCAAAGGTGACAATATAATTAATGTAGATGCTATTTTACTTTTCTAAAACATTATAATAAGTACTGTAGTGCAAACACATTGGCAGCTCCACCAATAATTTAAGGCAATCATTTTTAAAGAGACAGTGAGTAGAATTTGATTATTCAATGTTTATTCATCTTAAAAACTCACTATTAATTTCAATAATATGCAAAAAATATGTTCCATCACATCCATGTAATTTTTTGTGTGTATAAATCATAGTTCTAGAAATCGTTAATTATATTACATAGATCGCACCGCACTCTACAGGGGGCTGACATCGCCGCCATCTTTCTGCTACGGATGCCCAAAGGAGAAGAACTTTGCTAATGAAGTCATTGGTGGTAGGCATGCGAAGTGTGGTCTCTCTGAGGCACCGTATAGTGCATGTGCATCAAAATGCACACACTTTGAATTTAGGATGTTGGATTCTATTAGTTCACCACTAGATGGCAGTAAATTCTACACACTGTCCCTTTAAATTGAAAATTAGCATGTGATTATGTAAAAAAAAACTGGTAATTATTATTAGTGTTTTGTACATACATTTCCTGTGACTTGCAGCCTTGAGTCTAGAGCCCCGGCAAGACCCTCTACAGCTCCAGGGTCCTCATACTTGACACTGCAAACACGTGAAAGATTATCTTTTTAATCCATAAAAAACATCCTCATGAAATATCCATATCATATATAAATGGGAACTTTGAAATTGGAGCAACCTAAAGGACGTGCAGTTTGGAAATGAACACCGTCGAGATGTTAATCTTAAAACTTGTACAGTTAATGAATGTTTTATGATGACAGCAGTTTAAACTCAGGAATGAATTATTTTTGATTTTCATTGTTTTCTATGGGAAGAATTACAACCGACACTCCAGAACAAATTGTGTTTGACCTTAGAAATTTCCCTGCATATGCTAATATTATTGTTGGTGCTAGAATTTTGAATACTGATATAATTATCTTTTTAGGACCACATTCTGTATGCGACAAACAAGTGCATGATGTGTCTGCTATTCCCACTCACCTCTTTCTCAGCTCTGCTAAGGAGCTTCCTCGGGTTTGCGCAAACATATCAAACTCTTCCTCATCTTCTAGAAGACACAAAGGAATATTGAAAGCAATTATACTTGTATAAACCAAACATTTCACCTATGTGATTATTATTGGAAGTTGCAAATGTAGTATGACATGATGTAAAATCTGTTTGTTTTAGACTTTCGGCATTACATGGGGAAAAATATGCCCAAATGATCACTCCCTGCTTTCTGACAGAAATAAATCTTCCACCTCTGAGACTCAAGCATGCTGTATGTCGTGATTTTGTGTTGTGAAAAGGAGACACAAGAAGAACTTGATGCTCACTGTGGTTGGCCGACTGCTTCTGATTGGCCCAGGTGTTGACTTCGGGTTGATTGTTCGTTGTGATGACAGCGGGCTGGCTCAGTATTGAGGACTCTGGGTTAAGGTCGATGAGGTTCAGGCGGCTGACAGAACTCTGGTGGGAAGATGTTATGCTTAAAGCTTAAATATCGAGCAAAACAGTGCAACAGAGACAAATGCAATGTAGTAAAAACCGTACCTGTTCTGTATTTGTAATGTGTGCCTTGTTCAACCTGTCAAACCTAAAATGGCAGAGTAAGTTTAAGATACAGCATGAGCACGTGTACGGTACGTGTTTAGAAAAGCTCCCCGCATACCTCTCATAACGGATGAAAGCATTGTTGAGGTCATCATTAACCACAAGAAGCTCCCCAATGAGACCTTCGTCCAGCAACTGGGGGATGAGCTCCACCACTCGAGTCTGCATGCTCTTACACACCGAGTAGAGTTGCTGCTTCGACAGAGGAGAGCAAATTTCACACGTTTTATAGAAGGCCTTGACTAATCGATAACAGGGACTAATGAAGGAAGAGCCCGAATTCAAATAATTACAGCAATTGTTCACCTTCGTAGCAGTAAACATTTTATAAAAATGCGCACACCTGCAGCAGTTCTGCATCATCTTGCTTGCTCTGTTCGGGCTTAAGTTCATTCAGCATTTCCGCCATTACAGTAAGGTTTCCCTTTACCAGTGCAAGTTCTCGCTGCAGCTTGTCTTTCTAAAGAGCAAAAAGAAGAGAAGGAAATGAATATAAAAAGGCACGCATGACAACGCAACATTATATTGTTTGCTGTTTTCATTCATTAATGAGAGCAGGCGGTGCCACTCCTTGGCTGTAATTAACTATACGCTGACTGATAACGGACAGCATGGTAGCTAGTGAGGCCTGCCTCACGTTTCTAAAGCTCTGGGTTTGACTACTCGGAATGTATACTGTAATGGTAGTTGGGATGAAAACAAATCCACTTATCTACTATACAGCATACATCACAAATAAATACTGGATCAGACATCTGTCAACCCAAGAATGGAGTCCTGCTTTTCGTCTCAATGAGGTGTGATTCCTAATTTTAGAGGTGATACCTGCGCTGCAGAAAGGACAGCCGGTCCCTCACTGGGCTGGGATGCAGGTGAAGAATTTGGAGTAGGACAACTGGAGGGAGTTTGTGGCTGTGACTGACAGGGAGGAGCATCCGTGGACTGTTGGCTTTCGTTTTCCGGCACAGTCTGAAGGCAAGGAATGTAAACTCAGACAAACAGAACACATACAATATGCAGCTGCTGGTCATGAAATGACACAGAAGTCGTCTAATATACCCTACAGACATGGTGTACTTTCGATGCAAACTGTGTGAGTTATTTTCTCCATTTTCTCACCCTGCTGGGAGTATGAATGGGGGATAGTGCATCTAGGTCTGTCATGGGAAACTCCAACCCTCGTCTCCTCAGGTCATCGTAAACATATACCACGCCCGCAAGGGAGGGGGAAGTACGGAACGCATCAGCCCATGACTGAGAAAAGTACAGAGAACCCTCAGTATAACGCCATGAGACATAACAAAACCCGCACTCAGAAATAAGTAGAAGAAAGGTAAAGCAAGTGTCCCACAGCCATTAGTCAAGAGAAACTTGATCCATTTACGTATGACTTCACAAGAGCATTAAATGTCAAACTCATTTATGAAAAATGAAACACAAAAGCTTAGCAAAAAAAAGAAAGAAAATAAAGTATGTTACTTACCTGTATTAGACTGAGCACCCGGTCATGGAGAGCAGTGGGTGGGTTATATTTGGGCAAAATGGCTCGTACCAAAACTCCTTCAATAAACTCCTGCGATGCTACAAAAACGTGGAAGCGATGGCCACAATTCTTTACGCATGTCTCGAGAACCTGTGTGACAGTGAGCAATTGAATATTGTCCTGAAGAACATACATACATAGAAAAACAAATCTATGCATTTACTGCTTTTGTAAGCACACTATACACTCAGCACAAGATAATTACAAATAAATAAATAAATATATATATATATATATATATATATATATATATATATATATATATATATATATATATATATAACAGAACATCAAAACAACTGAACAGTTGAATACTCACAGTCAGGGCCAACATGATTTCGCTGAAGTTCTTGTTACCCACAATCCTCTTCTTAATGGCTTTGATTGCATCTCTTGGCCTGTAAAAACAAATGTATCATATTTATGAAAGGCATTAAGTTGAGTTAGTTGTCTAGATTAGGGGTGTCAAAATTAGTGTTACTTCCTGTTAAATATTACATAGCTCTTAATATGAAAAGAAAATGCACTGAGCTTATTATTTACCTTCATTTTAGACTGGCCCACAATTTAGAGGGACGAGTCCATTCATCCATGTGTAATATAGACAGCTAACTCAACCAACATCAGTCAATATCAGTGGCAGAACTATGTGTTAGGCAGGGGTGGTCGGGAGTCAGGCCAGGCTGGGCTGGGCCGGCAGGCTTAAGTCAAAATGCCAGGGCTGATTTTTTTTGTCTGTCAGTGGCTGTCACCAACGTCTTACAAATGCAATTATGCCATCTAGTGGCAGAAAAATAACCTCAACACAAATCAATATCACATCTTTTTAATTTTAACTACATTTTATGAATTATTATGAAATTACTGTATCAATGACTAAAATATATATTATATAAGACATACTTCTATTAGTTTAATTGTTTTGCCACTTTTATATTAACAAGAGTATTAAAAATTTTATTGTACATTCAGAACAGATATCAAAATTGCGATTAATCGTGAGTTAACTATTGAAGTCATGCGATTAAATATGATTAAAAAATGTTATCACCTGACACCCCTACTTAGAACAGATGTGAAATTAACTACCCAGAGAAAACCCTGCAAACACAGGGAGGTCATACGTTTTCACGCAGGAAGGCATGAGGCCAAATTTGAACCCAGAACAATTGGCAACAAATGTTGCATTTCTGTCTCGGAACTGTTTGTTAAAGTTTAAATCATATTACAACTGTCAAAAAATGTAGCAGAAGAGTGAAGTTTATGAAGTTAAAGAAAGTTGTTTACTTTTCTACAGACCAAATACAAAACATATAATTGAGCAAAACAAATGACAAATATTCCATACCCCTCATCCGTCTCATTGATGATGTCACATATCTCCATGTTCAGTCCCCAGTCCTCTGACTGGCGAGAGCCGCTGGTTGCTTGCTCTGTTGAAAAAAGATAAGAAACCAAGCTAAATGTAGAGAACTCCTGGAAGAATATGAATAAAGATAATTCAACTCTATCTTCCTGAAATTGTAAAAGGGGAAGTCCAGTTAAAAAAAAAATTACATACACCAACTAATCTAAACATGGCATTCTGATTAATATTGCAATTGGTGAATATGAATTAAGCAGCAAAATCCACACATTTTCTTATCCATCTTAGGGGGCGGCCATTTTGCCAATTGCTGTCGACTGAAGATGACACACTGATCTGAATATATGACTGGATAGCCGCCGATAGGCCAAGACTTATGAAGTTGCGAGGGCGTGTATGGGCTATCGGCTATCCAAATCATACATTCGGATCAGTGAGATGACATCACAGTTGCTCAGGGCTCAGGCAACGACCAATCACGGTTCAGTTTGCGATCATCGCATGACCAAACTCAGATAACAGCTGAGCCGCGATTGGTCGTTAGTCGTTAGCTGAGCCCTGAGCAACTGTGATGTTATCTTCAGTCAATAGCAAGTGGCACAATGGCCGCCGTCTGAGATGGATACAAACAAGTGGATTTTGCCACTTAATTCATATTCCACAAACGCAATATTAATCAGAATGAGTGTTTAGAATAGACGGGGCACATTTTTACCCGACTTCCCTTTAAGCTTTACATCAAATTTATCAATGACAACATAATTTTTTTGTGAGCAAACATGTTGCATTTTGAACTCAAACTATTAAGTAACCACAGCCAACTTTCTCCCTCACGTGTTCCTCCTAAACCGTTTTAAATCTCCTTCATTCCTTTCACCTCCTATGCTTCTCGATCCATTTACTCTGTTGCGTCTACTCCCCCTTCCACTTTCCTTTCTGTGCACTTCATGTGACTGTCAGCTGCTTGTGTTTGCCTCCGAAGGAGCTGAGGCCACACTAACATTTATGTGTCAGAAAATGAGTGAATGTCATAAGAGGTGGGAAGAGTTGAGAGCAACATTCTGTCACTAATTGTTAATTGCTGGATGCTACATTGTTTTACAAAAGACACAATCATTTAAAGGACATTCTACTGTTTGTTGGAGACAGTCAAAAGCACATATAGCTTGCATTAAGTGAGTGGACAATGCTTGTATATATGCTAACACACATTTTTCATTGTAAACATTTTCATTTGCATCTGCGTTTAACAATTACATGAAAAACTTAAGAAACTTTACAAGCAACAATATCAATGATCTGTACTTTGTACACTATTTGGGCGTAAGTATCTGGACACAAGGACTTCATTTAAAAGCCTTTCCAAAAGGTGGTGGCATATGTCTGCAGGAATATTTGCCCATTCTCCAATTCTAAGGTCCGATGGTCCACTCCCTGTTCTAGTTCATCCCATAGTTTATTTTTATTTTTGTTTAAAAAGTGTTTTTCTTTTCTGTTATGGACTTAATTTCACTCTGTGAGGTGATGAATTTTGTGCTAGTGATTCAATGTGTTTATCTTTAAAAAAAAAAAGAGCCTAGGCTTGATAAACTGCGGCTTCGCCCTACGCTTTTTCGGTTGACTTATTTTTTCTGAAAACTTTGTTTTGACTGAAGATGATTGATTGGTTAATTCAATCAGTACACAAAGTTGAGTTGCAACAGCCAGCAGGAGCATTTTAACCACATAACTTAAGCTACATCACAGCTGAATTGCAAATTTAATATAAATAGCAATTGGAAATCATCACAAGCATTTTGACTCCTGATGCAATGTCTACTTCGAGCTGAGTGATGTGCAACCCTCCCATCACCATCACAGCACCCCTGGTCAGAGATGGGTCACTCGCTGTAAAACTGCTCCCCTAAACGCCTCGTATGCAAATTAATTTAGGAGCAGTAAAAGGTCAAACAGCGGCGCACGAGAAATCAAGTACAGTAGTACGTGATGGGGGTCATGCTTCTTTTTGGGGGGTTAATAGATATGACTCCCCCTTATGGCCACAGCAAAGAATGCAAGTGATGACACATCGTCATTGCAATATTCAACAGCTTGTCAACTGTTGCAAACCTTTTTGTTGTTGTTGTTGTTTTACACCGTACGGTCTATGAAACAGTATAAGTAAGTTGTAACGGTCGTCAGAACACCTGGACGAAAACATTAGCGCTTTTTTTTCTACATTCATTGGTAGATTGAGTCGCCACTTAAAACTAAGCAGCCAATTCGATTGGAAGATTAAAGAAACTAACGCCTGCCTCCGTCGCGTGATTAGCTTCCTGTAACTTGATGTTAGCTTCCGAATTTGGATGACACCTTAGAACAACCGAAATGTAACGTGAAACATACGAACAAAACATTGTGGGAACTGACTGCTCTATCTTTGTGCCACTCACCGATTCTCTGTCCAACAGGCGTCGAAAAGGGGTTTGATATGAGAAATTCCATCTTCTCCCCGAGAGAAAACATCCTGTTTGTTGGCAAGGTTTGGTTCGACGCCCAAGTGCGTTCGGAAAGATTCTCTGTTGTTTTCTTCTCTGCAATTTACCTCGAGTCAGAGGCTTGCTGAATGTCACGTGAACGAATATATACACCCACCCACGATATACACTCACACGAAAACTCTCACACTCACACACAGGAAGTGTGCAAACAACTCTAATCCTCTGTAAATGCGGAAGTAAATGATAGAATCAATGCAGTAATACACACACGATACGCTATTTTAGAGGAGGAAAAACTACCGCCTTTGTCTGTAAGGCAAAGCTGTTTTAATACAGTACTGTACTTAAGTAACACCAAGTAAGCCCTTAACTGCATGTACTAGTCTGTACCGCCATCTAGTGCCAGCTTTGAATATCACAGGCTGGCGCTTTCTATGGACAGTAGTTTCTCTTATTGCTTTTAAAATGTTTGAAGAAAAAAAAAGGTGGAAAAATCACTTAGAGCAGAACATCCTTAAAGCAGATCTAGTAGCGATCCAAATCTAATTAAACAATTAAACAAGTCAATGCTGACATTCAAGCTTCTTTGCTCTGTCCCCACAGCTGGCTGGGCCAGAGACACATTGGAAATACAGTAGGCCTATACCACAAAAAAAAAAGCTCAGCTTGAGTTGTCTGACCGGCAAGTAGCAATTGCCGTAGATAGTATAGTAGGACTATATTTCCCATGTTTTTCAGACAAGAAAGCAGGAAAAGCAAGAAGTAGTTCTAGTTGTGGTCAATGCCTATTATCTGCTACCAATTAGATGCAGATGCGAATAATAACACAATTGTGAATATGGAAGTCAATAGGATGGAATTGAACAGTTAAATTCTCCTTTAATGGGTTTAACATATGAATCACTATGGCAACTGTGTGTTTGACATACACATGGCAAAAAATGGGACATGGGATGGGACCTGCATAATAAAACAAAACAATGAGGTTGGCGAAATCTGCCGGGATGACGTAGGACCCAATGCCAAAAAATGGCACTGTCCTGGCCAAACGGGATGTCTGGTCACCCTATCGTTAATGCTCTCTGATTCATATACCTCCATGTGGCTGCCGTCACTTTTTTGTTCTGCCTTGTAAGACCTCAATCACTCAATCAAGATTTCAACTGGTGTTGCAAGGTACATTGTGTACTTTGCTGAAACAGTGTTGGTCCCTGAGAACACGCACACTTGTCAAATAGTCTTAAAAGTGATGACATCGCATAGCAACATTTAGCTTACACTGTGTGACGTGGAAACTTGAAACACAAGTGACAACGTGTAGCGACATAAAAATAACAGTACCTTGACTCGAGTGGAAGTGGAAAATAGCTGCAAATACTTTATTAATGTGGGGCTTCTGAAACAACTAATCTAAAGTTTTTAAAAACCCACAATTTCCTTAGGTTTAATCACAAATACGTAGTTTATTTGTGGCCTAAATCATGTCTAAATTTTGAATGTAGGGCAGATTTATCAAAATGTCAAGAGCATGTTGGAAGATTGACACAGGACACGCTCTATGGCCAATCCAGGCCTGCTGGGAACTGTTTTTAAGGTGTTAAACTATAAATCAGGGGGAGGTTCAGCCATTACCAGGGAGCATGAATGTGTGGCCTATGACTGATGGACCCCAGACATGTCTTTATCTTTGGAATAACAATACTGAACATATACTGTGTGTGGTTGATTCCATTTCAGAGAATATCTTGTACATAAACAAAAACAAACAAACCCTAATAATGATGCTGCAGAGCAACTGAACATGCGCATAAAGAACTAAAACAATGGAAGTTGGAACAATAAAGTGGGAGAAATAAGATGTCAATGTCTATCTTTCTATTCTATACTGCCTCTTTCCTTGGGAAGCTCGAGTCTATCCCAACTGAGATAAGCGGGTAAGAAGTGGAATCCAGAATGAACCAAGGTTCAATACATGCTCACAGCACTCCCATCCTTACGAAAATTCGTCTTAGAGTTGCACATATTTTTGCCGTAACACTGAAGTCAACTAGAAGAGATGCAGCAAGAGTAAGAACAATAGAACGTTTCCTTTTTGACAAAGCTATTGCCTTCCCTCAGTTTAACTAAAGTGTTTGGCACCAATATGCTACCAGATGGCGCCAAAGCACACGGTTCTGACTTGATCACAAAAGCCTTTAATAGTAGATTTAAAGCAATTTATAGAAAAACCTGTGGGGTGAGCTAAAGAGAGAGTACAGAAGAGAGGTTACTGGATGACTGGGAGATATTGTGCAAAGAAATTTCAATGATCCTTCTTTCTGTATTCCCCCATCGTATGAAACATAATATAGGAGATTACATGTCGTTTTGTTGGCAAAAGGGGGCTGTGCAATATTGTGCTAATATAAGTAACTGTGACACACGTGATTTGATTTCAAAGAATAATTTCTTAATGTGGGACCCCCCTTCCACTATATTATTTAGGGGGGGGGGGGGGGTAATTTATTAGAATAACCAGGGGTGCCAATGAGGCACTGTTACATGGATGGCACTACACCGGGTGCTATAGCCCCATCAGAAGTCTATGTAGCCCCAGTTCAACTCTTCCGTCATTTCATTTGATATTTATTCATAAATTCTTCGGTCAAGCCTCCCTTAAGCGTAGTCGATTTTCGCTATCCGCAGGCCTTACCCGGGCGTCCACAGTATTAAACAGTAAAACAGTCAACATGCTAATAAAAAACCGAAAATGCTAAAGAGGAGCATGGACAAGTGGCTAGCGTTCAATTTACAGCGTAGCAAATGGCCAACTCCAGCTGGGAGGCCCGGACTGATACGGCGGAAGCACCGGGATTTTCCCCGGTTGGCCGCCAGGGAGCGCTGTTTTTATTTCTGGGTGCAAGTTTGTTTCAAAGGCAGCAATTAAAGTGCTTTTGGTAGAGACCTAGCCAGATCCAGAGTGACTAACTCGGAGTGGCCTGCATTTTCCCGCTTAGTCGGTCTCAATTATGAACCATTTGGCCGCTATTTTGTGCAGAATGTATCATATGCATTTTTGAAGCAAGCCTCACGCTCTTTCTCGCTCTCTCTATCTCCCCCCGTGTAGGCCGTGAGCTCTCTGCTCACTCTGTCACCCCTCCCCCACCCTAGCAGGGCTGCTGGCCGACACATAGCCAAACAAATTAAACAATACAAATTAAACAATACACTCAAAAGTAAAGAAAGTCAGATAGCAGAAAAGTGTGGTGTAGAAAGGCGTCACTTTGTCTCTTGCTCTCTCTGTGTCCCCCTCCTTATGCGCTGATGCGCTATCTCCCCTCCCCCACCCTCGCCAGCGGCCGCTGGCTGACACTACAACCAAACAAGACACTCATGTAAAAGAAAAAAAAAGTAAAGTCAGATAGCAGAAAAGGCAATATTTAAGAAAAGGTGCGGAGCTGACGCGCCAAATGCGCCCAAACTCAAATGTATAGCCCTGAAGTGCATGGGCCTGGAGAAGACGAAGTAACACCAGCGTAAGCAACACCAAGTGCAACACAAAAATAAACTAAATAATGTGTAAATAATGGTCCAATAGCATGTTTGGCTGATCATTTTTCTACTAGTAATTTAATGTTGTGGTATTTGGGAACAGTAGGTTTTACATTGAGAGGAATAAACCCTATGCTGGTCCACTAGAAGGAAGAGATAAATAGCTGGGCTTGCTCTGCTTTTTGGGATTTAAAAATAAATAAATATTTACATTGAAAACATATATAGAAATGACTAGTTTTTAAATGTGACTCAAACTAACTTTTGCATTTTTTACCCAATATTGTAAACCCTGCCCTTGCTAATAGTAATTCAAGCACATTCTAGCACAAGAAACATAATGTGTGATTGCAGCTCATTATTTGATCTCTCAAAAAATAGAACATTGGTCTTGTACCTTGCCTTATTATCTCCTTATTTAGGCTTTATGTTTAGAGAATATGACAGGTGGTCAAATCAATTTCTTTAGCACTCTTGACTTTATTTTATTTATTAGTTTTCATGATTGTTCAGATATACTGATTGTGATCTAGTAAGTTGTTTTAATTTTTCATCATATAGAAATATATAACTATTGACGTTGTTACTTATTCAAATGTTTAATCTATTTTAGATTGATACATTAATACATATGAAATATACATTTTCATTAAAACACTGTAAACTAAAGTGGACCATCGGTCTGAGCCATGAAACTCTAGGGCAGAAAATGAGTCCCAGCCAGCTGGCGACAGAGCTCCTGATGCCAATGACTTGAGGCCACGCCCCTTTAAGCCACATCCCAACATACAAATACCACAGTGTGACTTTTAAGTTTATACAACAGTTAATTTCTTTAAAATCTCTTATTGTGTTTTTATATTTATGTTTTATATTACAGCGTTTTTTTCTCCTCTTTTAAAACAAAAATATGTGGTTATTTTGGGGGGTTGTAACGGATTTCGATTTATTTCTATGGGGGAAATTGATTTGATAAATGAGTAATTAATTGACAACGTGTGCTACCAATGTGACAAGTGTACCCAACATGAAGTGACTTGCCGAGATGAAACTGAAACCGTCCGGGCTTGTCAGCTTGTTAAACTGAGAGGGGAGGGGCGAAAAGGAGGAGGGAGGAGGAAGAAGGCGAGGGAGGAGAGAGAGCGCCGAAGCAGGAAGGAAGGCAGGCGGAGAGAAGGAAAGAGAGGCAGGCTGCGAATGCTAACAAGCCCGTGGTAATCGTCCACAGCTTCCCAAACATGCTGTAATGGAGAGAAAGGACAAACACTATTAAGCTAGCTACTATGCACGAGCGCCTCGGTCTCCTCCCCGTGCGCGTGCCGCTGCCTCGCAGCCATCCGCACGTTTAACCTAACGAGTAAAACAAAACAAAAACCAAACGTCTTTTCCCCGGCTGAGTGAAATGTATCGCGACTGCTCGGGAACCACACTGTGACAATGGAGATTGAAAATATCGTGGCCAACACGGTTCTTCTCAAGGCGAGAGAAGGTAAGCGCGACAGTAATGTATTTTTTTCTTTCTTTTTTTTTTTTTTTTTTTCCAGCTGAGCCTTGTCATCGAGTACAAGCCCGGTTCCCCTCTGGTCCTCTTTCATGTTCTTTTTGTGGGCTTTGTGTTTTGATATCCACACCTGGTAGATGCATGTTGTCCTCGCAATTATTGCTTGTTGTCATCTTTATCAAGATCCATATTAAGCGGGCAGGTTTAGGGCCTGTTGACTGGGGGGTGAACAAGGCAGGGAGTGTTTGCAGCATCGGTGCATTGCAGCGGCCCGAGCGCATTTTTCCACACAAGCACCAGTGGCTTTTTTTTTTTAAGGCCTATTTACATCTGACTGTGCACATATTTAATGATATGTTACACGAGTGATGACATACCCATCAGGGGGCTCTAACCAAGCATCTCCGCATACCTGCTTATGTGACGCTTATTAGCTGATTGGTGCTATTTGACGCAGAGGTATGCCACTTCAATTGATTGCCTGAAATGCAGCTTTGAAAGCATCTGGGGGCTACAAAGGGCTGCTTGCACCTTTCTCCGTGGGCTGGCGACCCCCCCTGCAGGGTCTCACCTGGAGGTGGTGGATCACAGGCGAGGGTGCATCTGTTTCCAGAAGATGGCAGAGAGAGAAAGGGCGCTGAGTGGGTGTGCAGCACAGGAGGAGGTCGGGAGGGGGTGTATTATTGTTGCACTGATGTACTTGTCATCCAATCAGAGTGTCTGTGAAGATAATGGACGAGTTGATCACTTTGATTTAATAGCACTGGCTCATTGCTTTCGATCCTCACTGCACTTTGCGATGTGTACATTTCTAAAAGGATGCTCTGCATGTTGCATTTTTATACCCGTCGGATACTTTGGTCTCCAACCTCAGATGCCTCCAGATTACTGTGAAGCATGTCAATATACAGTACAGTATAGTAATATAACCTACAGCAAGGTTTCCTAAGCTTATTGAGCGAAGGCTTGTATTTTACATGAGAGAAATGGCACGGCACACTACTTGACAAGAAGGGCACAAAAAGCTGATATCAGTTTTTAAATGTTTCACTTAAACACAGAATTGTTTCGAGTAACGTGCGTGTCCACTCAAGATGCCGCACGGTCTCACAAGAACTGGGTCTACCGCGTCATTACAGGGAAGATGCGTATGTCTTGTACACACTGAAACGTGAGGGCTGCAATTTAGAATGTGTTCACCCTGGGACACAGAAAGGATCAAATGTAGAATCACAAAATGCCGGTTCTGTGTCAATGAATTGTAAAAACCTATTAAAATCCCTTTGCGGATATACACTTAAAGTCAACCCCCAAATTTTCTAAAGCACAACAGGAGCAAAACAGTGAGTTTGGTTGTACTTTATTCAACAATTTAACAATGTATTCACTAGGGATAGGTAAAGACAGATACCAGGCATCAGTATCATATTTTATGGTATCGGTCCTCGTGATGGGTCTCGATACTGGTATCGGTCCCCGCTGTTGTGGTCAGGAACCAAAGGCTGAAATGGTTATTTTGCATTTATTGACCGCCACAGGCACCTCAAGTACAGAAAATCCGAGAACTTTTTCCTTGCTCGAGTACTCGTTTATTTAAGGCTTTAGCGTAGCTGATGCACGGGCTACTTTTAATTTAGCAACTCACGTCACCAACGCAAGGGAAGGAAGAAGAAGCGGATGCTACTTATTTGATTCAAGCAGCGGGAATGAAGGAATTAAAGAGAAATCGCTCCCGCCCCACGTCCACTCAACCTCGCAGGCCGTGGGGTAAGTTTTCGCATTTGCGCCCAAGGCATGGCCATGAATGGAGTGAACGACATCATATATGAATATGTTGTATATGTAATTTTAGCGTGATGTGAAAGCCACGTTACGTTTCAACTGGCTCCCGATTTAAGATGTGGCCTGTAGGGCAACAATAGTGTGTGTGTGTGTGTGTGTGTGTGTGTGTGTGTGTGTGTGTGTGTGTGTGTGTGTGTAAAACCATCTTGTTTTTCATTATTAAGTGATTATTATTTTTTTTTTGTCGTGTTCTTTAAATTACTTCTTATCCAAGCAAAAATATATTTTATCCGAGTATTTGAGTAGCCTACTTGATAGAATTTTCAGTCAAGTATTCAAATACTAAAATACTACATAGTTGCTCTATTCCTTAAAAGGAAGTTGTACAACCACATCTTTTGATTGGGACTTTTCCCCCCTGGCTACTATTTTATTGTGTGCTCTATGCAAAATGACTTCTGAGCAAATTGAAATAATATAATTGCCATTAATTTAAAGCAATTTTAAGGAAATTTGCTATAATTGGGATATATAGGTCTTTAAAAAAATCTGTCATTGTTTTTTTGGGGGGGAAATTTTATGTATCATAAGTACTAATGATATCGACACTTGGTATCGGTGAGTACTGAAGATTTGAGTATCGGTCTAAAAAAAGTGGTATCGAACTTTCCTCGTACTCGCGTTATTTTTTGATCAATCTTCATCCACAAATCCATCAAAGTCCTCATCTTTTGTATCCGAATTGAACAGCTGCAATTTCTCCTTTAAACATGCCAGGTTCCTCCTCATCATTATTGGAGTTAGTCTCGTTGCCGTGCTGCTGTTTAGCAATGATGCTGGCTTTCGCGAAAGCTCGAACAACAGTGCCAGCAGACACGTTCTCCCAGGTGTCCACAATCCCTTCACATGCGATGGCGTACTCGCCCGACGCTGCCTCCTAGTTTGGTGAAGGTGTGTTCGCTGTCTCTCATCCAGTTTACGCCATTGTCCAGCGGCTGGAGACTTGGAGTTCCTTCGTTAATCCTCCTGGAATGATGTCAAACTCAGAGTTCGTTTTCTTGCTTCCTCCACCAATGTGGAATTCCCTCGCGCCTCTATATACAACCGCGTAACTTATAGTTTGCAGTTTAACGCTTTAAGCCCTAAGCTATTTTTCAGGCTTTTGCTCGAAAATTACATCCCCAAAATAAAAAAAGGATATCTTTGCAACCACAAGGTCTATTTGAATAATTCTTGTGTCATAATAAAGGGAATGCTTGTGAGATTTGTTTAGATGCTTGTGTGTTTTGCATGAAGTAACACATCAGCAGAGCCAAGCTATTACACTGTGTGACAGACAGAACAAACGGAACAGGACAATTTGGTAACCTAGAAAAACAGTTAGTATCTGCTGTGACCTTATGCCGTTAAACACCAGGTTTCCCCCCAAAAAAATTGCTAAGCTGGGCGGTAAGAAGGTGCAGACGACGAACACCCCTAGCCCCCTCGTCAAATCATCTTTGTCGATGGGGGTGGACACATCACTCAGTGTGCGGCGGCCTTTATACACTGAGCCTAGAGCATCCCAAACATGCTCAATGGACAAGGTCAGTGAGTATATGCTGACAATGCAGAATTTTGTGTAGATCCTTGCCACATCGGACAGGGCAATGTCATGCTGCACAATGAGGTCTTGGATGAATGGCATAACAATTACAAACGGATAGCGATGTGGATAATTCAGTGTTTATATCAATCATGTATGTGTGCAGTCACCACCCTGCATGCTATAGAAATTTGAAGAAAACGTCACTCTTAAATATCCCAAAGAGGTCGTCTGCTAGTGGTAGGTGATGGAAAGTTCTCTTGATCGTTGTGTCGCATCAAGTCAGTGTCAGCAACCCTCCCTGCAAGGAGTTAATGCAAAAAAAATATTTTAAAAATGTTTAACTCATTTGCTCTTAATAACATAAAAATAGGTTCTATTTCAAATGTTTTAAGTGTCCCAAAGACATATTTATACGTTTTTATGCTAAAGCATACAGAAGGCTTTGATGCAGCCTCCTATTTGAAGAGAATGGGTGAAGCAATGGTAGTAATTACAAAAACGGCCAGCAGGTGGCAGCAGAGTATAAGAGATCAACTAGGGCAATCTGGGACACAAGCTGATTTCCCCACAGTTCTAAACAGATTTGTGAAACTAAGCTATATTCTAATGTTAATTGCTGCAAAACGGAAACAGATACAGATATACTTTTTTTCCTGATGAAAGAAGCAACTCTAATCTTTCTTTTGGTAGGTTCCATGTTTTTATAGCAATAGAACACAATATTCTGTGGGGCCTTGCAAAATCATTCAAAATCCAGTAAAACAGCCAGAAGCGAAGGGGGTTGCTTCAGTGAAAATGGCTCAGAGTGAATGAGTTAAATATTTAAGAATTATTCTGTTCATGTTTGAATTTAGGATTAAATCCCACTTTGACAAATTAACCCAAAAATAAGTTATGGCCGGATTGTGTGGAAATAAAAGTAAAGACGTGAACGCAGTTTTAGCAACAGTCTCTCAGTTGAAAACATTTCCCCCAAAGTAACCGGTTTACAGGAATGAAGAGGTTTTGATTGCTCCATCTTTGAGAACTTTACACCGTTTTCTCTTCATTCTCCAGTGAATATGGCATTGCAGATTCACTAAAGCTGCTGAACGCAGAAAATTCCATTTTGAATCGCTACTGCCACCTGTGGCTGAAATATAAAACTGCATACACCCTTCTTCACATTTACAATGTGCACAACGTCACATCCGTAAGATATAGGGTGGGAAATTCGACCCAAATCCAGTCTGAAAACTATTGGTTGGGAGGCTTGCAGGAGTACACATTGTGAACAGCTAAGGTGTTACTCTACTAATTAGAAGAGGTTCCAGTCATAAATGGTCAAATAAAAAGGTTACTGTAAATACATTTTTCAGGAAAATTGTTACAAAGAGCAGCTTTAAGTTATTATTTTTATAAGTTTGTATTATTTCCTGTTAACTTCCTGTTTAGATCGTATCCTATTTGCGAGAAAAAAATTAAAAAAATTCACCCGCTGTCTGTCAGATGCAGCGACTAAGCAACATGAGCTAATAACACAATAATATTTGATACAGCATCTTCTTTGGATTATGGAGGCATTAGTCAGTGAACTGAACTCAGGTTTATTAAAAGCCAAAACATTGTTTTTGCATGCCCGTGGTTGACATAAAAACAGGAACAGCACACGTGGTGCCTCATGGTCTCCATTCACACTTGCAACCATGAACAGTGTAGCGTTTATGAACTCATGAATAGGAACACTCAAAGTAACAGAACATGACATATTTGCCACAAGCCCTCAACAGCAACACATAACCCAGTTTGTTACAAAAATTGTATACTATGTTATGGTCAGGTTTGACGAATCCAGGTTCAGAAAGTAAAAACCCTGCCATAGGTTGGCTTTAGTCGCAGGTTCTTCTACTCAACTGGCAGGTAAACGATCTCGTCTCCAAATGGTTATAGTGCAAAAAAAAAAGAAGTTCCTAACTTCCTCCTTATCTTTAAAGTTTTTTTTTTAGGCGCATACCTCATTTTGATCTGTAGATCTGTTTACTAAATTATGCACACTAGTGAAGCAAAAAGGTTAAATCAAAAAATCAAAACCAATAGAAATGTTTATTAGGGGCTTGGTGCCCAAGAAGATTGAAATATGTTTTCAAGTATTTCTTTGTCATTTATAGATAGTTTTATAGTATTATTGCAACTCTCTCTGGTGTCTAGTTTTTGGTCTGTTTAAAGGCTGCGTTCAGACTGCAGGCATATCTGATTCCAATCGGATTCCTCCTCAAATCCGCAAGTGTCCAAACCCGATCTGGAACCTGTTCAGACTGAGCCATGATGTAAGCCCATCTGACAGGTTGCTGTGGCAACGACGCTGAACGGAAGCGGCGCTCGGCGCGCGTAGGGTTTGACGTCATTGTGACGCTGTTTACCGCTCTGCACCTCTCGTTCCTCGCAAGCGCGTTAAGCGGGTTTCTTTTCTCTTTCTTACGTAAACTGTCACTGTATTTCCGGTGGAGCATGAGAGGAGCCGACGGGGCATCGGAGCCGTCAAGGCGTTTGATTGCCGTCCATGCAAGGAACCAGCCGGGCAGCGAATTGATTGGATATTGACAGCGAGAGGGCGCATTGGGTTTTTGCACGCGTAAAGTGACGTCACGGAAAGTCAAATCCTGATAAGACTGAGACGCATCCTGTCCAAATCGGATATGAAACTACTACTAAACCGCATGTGGTTTCAACCTGTCCCGCAAAAATCGGATTTCATGTACTTTGTGACTGTTCAGACTACAAAAGAGCCATCCACTTTCAATCTGGATGTGCTAAAAATCTGATTTGGGCTGGCAGTCTGAACAAGGCCTAAAATGCACAAAACATTTACAGATAGAAATTTACAGGCCACAATATCTCCTTTAATTTAAGTTACTCAATCATTTATACACAGGGATGCTGCAAAGTTTAATATAAAAGTTGAATGTACTATAATCCTAATTGTCTTCATTATTATTTGTACATACCTGAAATAATTCAAGAATTTAAGCTAAAAATATTTTTTTTATAAGAGCAACTGCTTGCTGGTTCAATATGCTGCAATTTACATATATGATCCGATTAGGCGGCTAATCGCGACTACTGTTGGTGATTAGTTGACTAACACAATAAGCATAATTAAGTTTAATGTATTGCACATCTTTGTGAGAAATAAGCGGTTCGTAAAATGGATGGATGGATTTCCTCTTGTTTGATGATGAGACTGATTGGCTCATTCTTTACTGCAACGGTTTTAACATACAGTACCTTGTTGCTGCTGTGAGACTAACTTTTATGGGGCTACTTTTAAATACATGCAAAGTAGGGATTTGTCACTATTGACTGCTTTTTAGAATTGATTATTCTATCGATTATTCCCTTGAGCAATGGAATAACATTTTATTTTGCATTAAAGTGAATTTCAAAACCATTTTCCCGGTAACTGTTTATTAACCAATTGCTGTTTTTTTTATATATGGTGTTGTTTAGAGATAATACATAAATGAATAAATAGCGGAATTGGTGTTGTAGTCGCCAACCTTTTTGTTTTTGCAATGATAAGATCAATAGTAATTCTATACAGTATACATGGCAATGTGTGAAAATGTCATATCATGATTGTAATGAACAAAATTGGCGTGATTATCAGTAAGTATTGCTAAAATAAATCAGATACCCATGTTTTATTTTGATTGCAAAAATCAGCACCCCATGTACTTTTAGTTAAATCTTACAAATTATGGCAGAAATTGAAAGGAATTTTCATATATGGATTTTTTTATAGACAAATCCAAATTTCAGATTACATTTTTATTTACACTACAGTATTCTTCAGAGATCTACACTTTCTCTGGATACAAGTCATAAACCGCAACTCCACTACTATTTTTATGCAGATTTTGAAAAGAGATACGATGATAGATTTATTTAGGCAGAAGGCTTGGGGCAGTGATCTACAGCTCAACATTTACAAATTTTATAGAATTTACCTTTTTCTGTTTTGGTGGTTAGCCAAATTCTGCTAAATCCCTTTTGAATGCTGGTGTTTATTTGTTACACTCAGCTGTGTGTTGTAAAAATAGCAGGTGTAGAAACCAGTGGTGATGACATAGTCCAAGAATGACTGCTCCTTCCAGTTGGACCTCTTAGTCACAATACAGCAGGTGGTTGCAATGCATTCCTCTGGTCTGTTTAGCTTTTTGTCTATCCAAGAACATGAGGTCTGTTCCAAGTATGTCAAACTCATTAGATGATTAACCAATTTACATAAATGTTATATTGAAATCCCATTATTCCGAAATTGCGACTTGTTTATCTTCCTAACCAAGCAAAATCGCACCAGATTAGGAATAGATGTACCAAATATTTTTGGACTATAAGTCGTTCAAAAAATAAATAAAAATGCATCATGAGGAATGCTTAACTTCTTCTTCTTGTTTCTCTTCATCTTCTTTTGCTTCTTCTTCTTCTTCTTACATCATCTTTCTTTTGGCAGTTGGCAAATACTTTTGGCGCATTACCACGATCTTCTAGCCGCCGGCAGTAATGCAGCAAATGTGTTTGCTAACAGCCAATGGAAATGGTGGAGTTCAAATGTTTATAGTTTATAGTGTTTATAGTAAAAAAAAATACTGCTTGTGTGGCGAACATTTCTCTGTCCGCCACCACCAGCAGGTCTCCTCCTCTTCACTTGGAAGGGTTTTCCTGTGACGTTGGCCAATGTAGCTTTATTAGTCTTGTGGTGAAAGCCAGACTAACATTTGTTGTCAACTCTGCGGTGTTTCCTCCAGCTGAGGGTCATAAAGCCCATTGCGTTGTGACTGTACCTTCATGTGAGGTTCATTTAGCAGTCATTACACCACAAATGGACTGTGTATAGAATGAGTTTGTTGCATACGGCGCTTTGAAAGAATGGGATTATGGGTGACTGCCGAGATCTGCAGTTTTCTAAGGCACAGCAACAAGCTAAGTTAATGTTTATCTGTGGTTATTTCTGTCATTTCTAGCTGTGCATTTACAAACGTTACACCGACACAGCTGAGGTTTACACAATTGATAAAATAGTGGCTGAGCACTGGAAATAGCACCGGTTGGTATCTTGTCGGAGCTGATGTGCAGTGGTAAAGAGTAACGTGACAAGTCAAAATGCCAGGTTATCTCACCAGAACTTTTTGTCCATGCAGTCAAAAAAAAAGGGGCTAACCATATGTTAAAGTTCTCTGGATACACTGTGGAGAGACTTGCAAAGGATGCGTGATCACCATCCCAAGGCGAGAAGTGCAGCAGCCTCGGCGTGTCCCTCATAGCTGATTGAGGAAGAGCAATCTGCTCGTGTGAGAGCTTGTCTTTGCGCCGAATTAGAGCATATGAGCGCAATCTACGTATGTAGTGTGGATGGTCAATATGTTGTGAAATTCAGATTAGTCATCGCAGCCACTAGCTGCCTTCTGCATTTATGCGAAAGCCGCTAATCACACTCTGGGCACGTCAGCTGGCTTGCGACGTCACTGGCTCAGCGCAGGACCGTCGCTAGTCATTTTGGGCCCAAGGTAAACGCAACCAACGTGCCCACCAAAGATTTTTTATTTTGATGTTATCATGGTTCCCATCATCTAAAAAGAGTGAATTTAAAAACAAATTCTCCTATTAAATATGTATTTGTAAACTATTTTAATATATAAATAAAATGTATTAAATTATATATATATTTATATTTGTTTGAAATTGCCCCACTGAAAATGTGTCTAGGTAATAATATAGTTTGCTGTTATGCACAAAGTGAATTTGAGAAATAAAAACTGTTGATTATATAAAAAATATAGTTTATACAAATACATGATTATTCTATTGAGTTTTCAATGGAATACTGAAATATTTGACATTCAACCTCCCCATTATATTGTTATATTTTTATTGTTTAACCTGGAAAAAAATGCTCGTCAAAATTACTAAATTTCTCCTCAAATGAAGTCATAGATTGCCAAAATTTCTCCTCACAAGAAGACAAAAAATCAACCCTTGGTGGGACTTCAAAATCATTCCTGACAAGAATGCCAGGGGGCACTTTTTTATGGCAGAGGGAGTTTGGCATTGTTGGTAGATGTGGTAAAGCATCAGCCGGCGACTGTAATTTGTTTGCAATTGTCCAGTTCTGTCTATCTAGTTCAGTCGCGTCGCTTGGTGTGTGGCTGACTTAAAGGCTACTGGCATGGCATTTACATATGTTAAATATGTATCGCTAAGTATTTGACCCATCATAGTGACTACAGTCAGCACACATTTTAACATTGGAGCAGTGGGAAGCTTTCTTCGAAACAGTTGGGGAGGGAAGTGCCTTGCTCAGGGGCATAAATTATGCTTTTTCACTTCCCCACACCAAAGGGCTTTATGTTTGCTGGTAGAATTAAGTCACTCACAGGGAACATTCTTAACCAGTTCAACACACATTTCCCCTGTTAGGATGTTATTGGTATAATTTATGATTTATTACAACTGTCAGTAATGCCCCCCATTACCTAAATAAAATGTATGACATTATTACAACTGCACTTGCCATTTTTTTTATGTCAGTCCTTCAATATCATAGGTGGGCATTGACTGGAATTGATGATTGATGGAAGTGCCCACCTTTTGGCGTGTTCTTCAGCACTTTCAACGAATGCTTGAAAAAAATGCACAGACTGAGCACCGAGTGAAGCAGGATTACTTCTGTCGATTACGGTGAGTACACACGGTCCTTCGCAATCAATTTTTGTGAGGCTTTGCATTATCAAGCATTCGCTGAAAGTGCTGAAGCACACTCCAAAAGGTGGGCACTTCTATCAATCATCAATTCCAGTCAATGATGATGCCCACCTCTGTTCATTATACTATAAACATCAAAGATAATCCTCAAGGCGTCTATGTGCTTTATATTTCACATTGAAGGGCTCCGTGCTAGAGACAGAGCGCCCATGAATTCAGCCATTTTGGCTCCTAGACAACTGTACACAACATATTGATGATTAACCTATTGGTCTGTTCTAGTCCAGCCCCAGCTTGTTCAAGTGGAGTTTCACAGTATTCTCTAGTCCTAAGCCTCTCCTATCTCCCCTTAGACACTTTAAAAACAAGGGGCAGTTTTGGATTTAATGGATTATGTCAAACTGAGAGATGAAGCTCAGCAAAAGAAAGGTACAGTATTGCAGGCCACAGCAGCTGTAGTGAGCAAGTGTGTGTCCTGCCATGTGCAGGGCCTGCCCTGTATGCTCCCTCTTTTGCGCTCAAATGAAAAACTCCCATGTACTAAACTAACATGAGGCCTACTCAAACCATTTCTGGTGAATCCTTTGCAATTAAAGGAGACATATTATTATATTAGACTGGTTCAATTCACCTGACGTTTGTCCATTTTAAAGGGGTGACCGTGTCTCATGCAAATGAGCCCTTTGCTCACCCAGCAACCCATAGAGGGGGGGTCGTTTCAGAGTACAGCATTCGGGAGCTGGGCAAACGGGGGTGAAGCTAGGGTTTTGCAAAAAAGCGAGTGGCAATTGTTCTCAAGCAACCGAGTGTTTGAACAAGAAAGTCAGACCCCATAAGGATGAAGTAAACACATCACCTGGATTTTCATTCATGAGGACAGCGCTTCATCACCTGGCCCCCAGATTATATTAATGAATTAGTGAATATGTCGGCATGCAGTCAATAACTCTTTCAAAACCCGAATACAGGTGTTCGCAATATTTTCTGGTAATAGTCACACTTTTGTTGTATTATTTCCTGCCTGTAAGTTCCATGTAAAATTCCCAAGTAATAAAAAACAGTGATGGTGTGTGAACAATTTTGTATCTTGTAATATAATTAATTAATTAATTCTCTCATGTTAAAAAAAACAAGTGCTAGCTAACTGTTAAGAACAACATCTGTGTATTCTGTGCGTTCTTGCTTTATGCATGTTTTCAATTGCAACAGTACTTGGGCAGCGCCTAATGACGTTTTACGATACCACAAGGATGTAAAAAACAGACAAGAAGGCATATTGAGAAATGGCTATAATGTCTTTTATTGACTGTAGAAAGTTAAATGGCGTGTATTTGCGTAATGACATTGTCCGTGTGTTGGGGTTTAGATCGCGATATGTATACTGGGGTAACTCTGTCAGCTCACGCATGTAAATGGTATTCTCGACTGTTTCAGAAACTGGAATTTTTTACCTTAAACCGAATATTGCACAAGTATATACAGTGTTCCCTTTCGCGGGTTCGCTGTAATGAGGATTTTGCATTAGTAATGCACGATCATTATCGGGCCGCTAAATATCGATATTGGGAGAAAAAATGCCGTCATTTCTATTGGTCTGGTAGCTCAGAATTTATACATTTTCTCACATTTCTCTCTTGTTTAAACATTCTCAATGTTCAAACCTTCATAAATGTTATAAAATAGATACATTACTGTAAAAAAAAAAAAAGCATGAAAAATTGCACCAGAACAAATCTGCGAAACAGCGAGGCCGCGTAAAGTGAACCGCGTTATAGCGAGGGAACACTGTAAGCGTGGGCTGTGGTTGGTGAGGTGGTGCGGTCGCCTGCCTTCGTGGAGGGCAGGCCCCGCCGGATCGCTTACCGATTGAGAGAACGCATTTGTCAGTTTGTGTGTGTGTCCGTCTTTAATAGAAAAAAAAAAGAAAAAAAAAGAAGTAAACAATTGGTCAAGCTTGGCGACTGGGAAAAACAATATATAGCTTGTGCACACACCAACCGAAGTCTGCTTGACTCTAAAAAACAATATTTATTATAAATATCGAAACCAAAGTAAAAGTTTTTGCGAGCGCACGACACAGCTGAGGTTCACTTGGTGCCCACAGTCACCCGATGGCCCAGAATTCCGAGGCACCGCGTCACAGCTGGCCAGTTTTGGCAGCCGGGAATGCTCGGAAGCCCTAGTGGTCACAACCGTGCCGCCGTGCCTTTTCCGTCTTAAACTGCTTTTACCTTAGTTGCTGCATACTATAATCGTATGGACTTAATCAATATTGGAGTACAGTACAAATTGACAAATTCTGTCGGCATGTCATGTCTGACGGGCAACGTACGAGGCAATGTATACCGGGGCAGCCGAGCATTCGCTTAGCTAAATAGCTAATGCTAGTCAGGATAAGTGGCTCAGAAAATGTATGGATGATAGTAAACGCTACGACAGCATTTAATATAAACGGCCACGACCCGTTGATTTTCAGCTACTGTATGGTGAGTCATATTTTTAACCTTTTGTTTTTATTGCTATGTTTATCCTGGATTGGATGGCAACCAATTCAGGGGGTATCCCGCCTACTGCCCAAAGACAGCTGGGATAGGCTCCAGCACCCCCGTGGCCCTTGGGAGGAAGAAAATGGATGGATGGATCCCATGTTTATGTCTACAAAATGGCCAGTAGCCATGAACTAAAATGTCTGGGGTCCTGTGTTTATTTTAAAATATGTGTGTCGTTGAAGCATTAATAAATACTTGCGGGAGTCGCAACAAAACGACTTAACAATTAGCCATCTAAACAAAACAAGCGCCCCCAAAATAAAATGCAAAATATGACCACTACGTACCAGTTCCTAAAGGGTAACTTTTTACATAGTTGCAAGTGGGTTCTTTGCTGTCTTGTGGATAATACAAACTCCTATCTTGAAATGTAGTCCCAAATTGATTCTTTCATTTTGGTCATACCACATAATTCATAAAATGGGCATCATCGGACAAACTTACCCTTTATTCTTTTAAACTGCAACAACAAATATATTTGTAGTTTCCTAAGAAAAAAAAGTTATCGGTTATCAGTACCGGTGGAAAAAAACAGTTATCGTGCATCCCTCTTTTGCATGCTTTTTTTGTTTTTGTTTTACTGTAATTTACCTATTTTATAAAATATATGATGGCTTGAACATTGAGTTTAAACAAGAGAGAAATGTGAGATGAGAAAAGTGTATAAACTGTGTGGTGAGGGGTTTTAGAGCTGTAAAACATAAAGCTAACTACTTCACGGATTTCATTTATTGTGGGTATTTTTTGGAACCTAACCCCAACACTGTATTTGGGTGTAAAAACTGCCACAGCTTGATTTTTTTCGTGCCAGTACAAGCCTAGTTTAACATGTTAAGGAATTTTGTAAGGAGAGGAAAAACTAAATGATGTGCGTCGTGTGTAGTTAACCTGGGAAAAATCACTCCAGCAATTGTTGTTTTAATCATTATTTTCATATTTTCATTTTGGAACTATTGTACAATGAATGATACACCAAGAACTGTGTGTATACCTTATATTCCATTAGCTGAGATTGTCTCTCAATTACATTTCTGTGCGCACGTACGCACACACCCACACACCACAGCATCGGAACACAACAATACGTCAACCCAACATGGCATGTCCAGCAGTGTGTGACATCATGAGAAAACAATCTACAGTGTGGACAATTCCGAACATTCAGACGTTTCTGATATTTCCGCATTGCAACGAACCTTACATGATGAAAACGGGCATTGTTGCCTGTGATTAGCATACAAACCAGGCAGATTGTTTGAAATCAAAATAATCCACACGATTGAAATTACAATGATCCGAAGTCCAATGTTTTTCAATGAGTGGAGAGCGTCCTTTCATGGAATAATACCGCCATTTTGACTTTTTTTGACGCAAGCTTGGAATTGCGCATACACCTGATCAGTATGTATGCAACTTAGCTCTGCTAGCTACTCTTCTATCTGTCTTCAGATGTCTGTCCAATCTGTTTTTTGACCCAGTTTAATCACTATGGGCAGATTTCTCAGTTGTTAAGAGTATAGAATTTTATAAATTTTACTCTGATGTGTCCAAGTACAGATAGATAGATGGGGGATAAAAAAAAAAAAAGGCATAATGAAGCATGCTTTCACCTTTGATACAAAACATAATTACTCATACTTCAGTTTGATTGTCGATTTGTTTACCTGTTACTCAACTGGCAAATACAGGTAGTGAGAGCGAACAGACATCCTGGAGTGACTGAACGGAAGTGGCTTGACGCCACCATGAAAAGGGTCTATTGTCTTAACATTATCGCCTTTGTTTAAAACTAATTTTAAAAAAAACATTGGACACCACTGCAACTTAACTTTGTTAATGGCAAGTAAACGTCTTCATATTAAGTATACAGCCTAAATTAAGCAAAAGGAAATGAGTGGAAATTCCTGGTTCTTGTTGTGGAACATGAGCGCATTATATGTCTAACCAGCATCTTAAACTGGTTATTGGGATTGATGAGCTAACTTGCAGACTTCTTTCTATTCACTTTTCAGTCTGGTTTGCAATAGTTTGAACACCATTGTCATGTTGACTCGTAACGTATTCACATTTCTGCATTCAGCACACACCTTCCGTCAGGGCCATATGAAGTGGAGGAAAAGCCTGAATTGCTGAAGGCATAACAAGAGCAAAAAGTTGTTTATAAGGGGGAGGGGAGCCCGAAGCTGAGAAGAGGCAAAAAGGGAGAGAGGTGAGGATTAGCAGGAGCGGTGTTGCCTGATACTCGCATGTTTCTGTCTTCCTCTCACTCGCTGACTTCTATTGTGAATATACACGCGTATTACTTTAAGCAAACACCGGGTCTTTACTTTGAATAGGCAACAGAGATACTCACAGCTAATGTTTTCCTTATCTGGGGCTACTCCAGCCAATCAAACGCTGTTATGTGAGAGCCACTGGAAAAGCAACAGGCCATTCGTTTATCACGGCCAGGCTCCATTGTGCCTGCGTGCGTGAGCTTGCTCACATTACAATAGCCCTAAACTATGTGTGACCCGTTCTCATTTCCTACCATTTAAGTTTTGTTTTTTGGGAGCGCTGAAGCCGTCGTCCTCTCTGCACCTCCAGTGCCGCAGGGTGTGGGACAATGGCGACAAGGCACGGGCTGTTATCTAATATTTAGTTAGACTTGGCGCGATCACGTTTTTCTGTACTCAATTCCAAGTCACGTGATTTGAATATCTGCCAAATAGTCCCGATCTGATACCTTGGCAATACATTCAAAACAAAACAAAACAAAAGTTTAGAAACGGTTTAATTTAAAATGGCCCCAATCCTTGGAATTTCAGCTTCTCAGCAGTATTTTATGAGATCAGATAGTAAATGCTGTAGTCCTCCATTATAGCAGACTGATTATCTTTGTGTTTAGTTAGCTGGATTTTTTAGCATTTACTACAATAATTAAGACATTAAGTACATTAGTCGAACATATAATACTTGCAAAGAGACATAGGAAAAATAAAACTAGAAAAAATACAACTGTTTCATTTTACGTATCCAAATTTTTCAAAACAAGACATTTGCATCAGCTTTTACTTTGGAAAACAACGATTAACATTTTTGCCAATTTTCTGACCAAACCAGTAATCAAATCACAATTGTCTGTACCTTTTCTGCATTGTCAATTTGACGCAATGTCTTTTTTCTTTTTAAATAAAAGGCTTAATGCAGGACGTCGCAAAAATAAAAACAATCAGATCTTTTTCACCTGATATTGATGAACTGAAAATGTCGAGTCCAGCCCTGATTTCCGACAACTATATATACTGTAGAATTGCCCTCGCCCAAAACTACATTGTTGTTACCTGTGTTTTGAGAAATTATGTCTGTGCCTAAATGTGGTGGAATTTTTAAATGTGTGTATGATCTAACAGATCAGATCCTCAATTTTCTTATTCATCTTTGAATGCTGCTTGTTAGGTAACATTATGAATTAGGGAAAGAAACTGTCTTGTCAAAGTCTCAAATGTGGAAGCTCAATTGACCCCAAACATATTGTGTGAAGATGTAAATACTGACTGCATGCTGCCATGCTTGGTCTGGATTCGCTGGACTTGTGGCTGAGCATCAGCGTGTGACATGTGTTCATCAGATGGGTAAGTGACTTCTACCACATGGCAGTTCAAAATAAAAGCGAGCTGTGAAGATAGTGGCGCTAACTATGCTGTGACTCTGAGGACTTTGCCAGTAATGCTGCTCAAAAGCTCCTTGAGACTTCTCTCTGGTATGGCATTGGTTTTCGTATTATCTTTTTAACATTCAATTTTAAGGATTTACGGAGGTATAGAGACTATCTATCTATCTCATGGGGGATAGATTTACGCTTGACACTGTAGTGGTGCGATGATGATGGACTGATTTGTGTGAAAAAAGTATGTGATCTGCTTATCGATCAATGCATCACAAAAAAAAAAAGATCATCCACACCTGGTACTTTGCAGACTATAGCCAGCTACAGACCAAGCAGTGTAGCGAACGCTGAACACAGCACGTTACAGACCAAACCAATAACTGAATCATAATATATGTTTGTGCATTTTCTTCACTGCCAATTTTTTTTGCCAGTCTAATAAAGAGCAACCACCAAAAACAATGGTTATGATACAGTAGCCTCCCTTACTAGGCTACCTGCACAGAATGCCGTGTCTATGTGCCATGTGTGTGTATAATACGTCCCCCAAAAATGACCCTTAAGTGTTTTTTGTTGTTGCTGGCATCCTCTTATACTGGCCAACATTTTTTTTCTTTTTCTGAGTGCCAAGGACATTTTTATGATTTGAGTAATTCTGGGCTGCTGAGACCAAAAATGACATCCATTTTGTTGAATTTGCTCTGGTTTTACAGAGATTTTTTTTTGACAATTAATTGTTAATTCATTTGGGGATATCAAAAAGGCTTGTCGTTTATTCTCCAATAAAAGTGAAACAAGCTTGTTAACTGCTAATATTGCCTAATTCTCGGAATGCTAGATTTTGATTGATGAAACAAAGTGACGTCGGTGTGCCGGCTTAAACAGCACACTTGAGCGAGCCTGGTTTGTTAAAAAGTGATCAGTAGGAACAACAATTGTGTCGGGCTGTCTGTATCAATGTGTGGAGAGTAATTTTTGTCTTATTAAATTGCCTTTCAAAAGTAACCGATGGCTCGAGCCCAGTGGTGGGCAAACTCGGTTCTCAAGGGCCGGCATCTTGCAGGTTTTGGAAATTTCCGTGCTGCAACACAAGCTGATTCCAATCAACAGGATCGTTACCAAGCTTATGCAGAGCTTGCTGATGAGCTATCATATATCAGCTGTGTTGGAGAAGGGAAACCTCCAAAACCTGTAGGACTATGGCCCTCAAGTACCGAGTGTGCCCACCCCTGCTCTAGTCTCTCACTGTCTTGTTTGCTTAACGGCTAGCTAGAAACTAGTCGCTAATGCTGGAAATGCTAACGCTGAATACTGGCAACAGGTGCCGTATAATACAATGTCAGTGTTTTTTTAGAGTCCTGAATTAGTAATTTAACTTGATTTCAGGATGGCGTTGTGTTGTTGACGTCGGTGGCAAAAGTTTGCAAGACACCACAATGATATGTGAAGGACTCCCTTGAGTTAATCACAATATCAATCTGGCTATTGCCATGTTGGAGTCGCTCAAAAAATATGTCAAGTGAGTGGTCACACGGTGATACACTGCCGGAAACAACTTAAAAAAATAAAAGCAACCAAGCCACTACTTCTATCAGCACATTACTGCATTTGGTAAGATTTTATTTAGAATTTGGCTACACCACTGGCTGCGCGTTCCTTCATGGATAGCATGAACAATTGTTGCTGCTTTTAGCTTGACCAGTTTTGCTCATGGTCTATACAGACAGAACCATTTTTTGAAACCAGGTATTCTACATAATTACATACATTTGTATAATTAGACATTAAATAATATGTTGGAATGTAAGTACGCCATTTTCATATAACATCAAGGTTATTTGATTTTTTATGAATCTGTGTACTGTATTGACAATTTACTTCACAAGTCTCACTCGGTGAAATGACCCTCCCCGTCCACTGAAAAGCATTGGACTTTGGGTCATTGTAATTTGATATTTGAGGATTATTTGGATTTCAAAATGTGATGAAATGTTGTTGAGTACTATAACAATCTGCCTGCATGGTTTGTATGCTAGCCACAGGCAAAGGCAATACAATACCCTGTTTGTTTTCACCTTGTAAAGGGAGCATTTGCATTGCGTTGCCCTGCAGTAATATTAGAAGTGCCCGGCTGTTTGGAATTGTCAATCGTATGGTGGGACGATTTTGGATCATTTTTTACATGTATGGGAAAAAATGTCTTATTCACGGGATTTTACAGTAAATAACAGACATATTGTAGCTAGTTGTTGTTGTTGTTTTTTTTACCACACCAATCACAAAACTACGCAAAAGCTATTACTTTGTGATTGGATGGCAAAGTATGCAGGGCGGACTTGTGGGGGTGTATAGAAAATTGTAAAGAAAATGTCGTACTTGAATTCCCCTTTAAGCTTTTTCTATGAAGAGGATAACACTTAACAGCCATAAAACCCAAGATATTGGGGCGACCATATTAATATTTTCAGAGTGAAGTGGGCATGAGTAGTGATGTGCACATGAATTTTGGTGACAATTGATCACGTTTTTCTGACATTAGAACATTCAGCTTTATTACATTACGCGTTTTAGACTGTCCCATGCTGCGGCAAGTGATGGGAGGCTAATGAGATATTTTGCCCTAAAGCCATTCGGTGTCTTACCGTGAAGCATCACAGCAAAGTTTTTGTCAGCAAGGAATAGAAGGACTGTAGTTGTAATGAAAGTAAAAGCTCATTGCACCATGGGGTCACCCATTCATTTGTCAGGTCATATTTGTGGCTAATGCTTTTCTTGAAAAGCTGGTGGCGGAATGTAGCAGGAAATATAACCATCCCCCACATGGTTCCGGTTATTAAATGAGGTAGGGGGCTGGGATGTTGTGGCTAACATTATAAACAATTTTGCTGTACGATTAGAGGGCTTCTTGAAAGTAAGGGCAGTTCAGCTGCTATGTGTCTTCTTGAACTTGAGTCATGTGACTATGCGCACATGCTTAGACCTGTCGCTGAGATCCTACGTGATGATCTCAGAGTTGACTGATGCCAACTGGCCTGATGTTGGTGTTTATGGAGCGCCCCCGTTCTGTCGGAAAGGAGAACCAAAGTTAAATAAATACACCCATCATCCGTTCTGCATTAAGGGCTTGCACACATGGTTTTGACGTCAGAGTGACATTAAACAGGGTGGGGTTGCCCAACGAGCTCTGACAGGCACGTGCACGTGCGCGCACCCACGCGCACACACCCACACTTAATTACACTCCTTCCCCCACTGGTTTTTCTGTTCTTTTCAACCTGACTTTAAAATTAGATAACAGTTTCTATTTTCCTTTCCTTATTGTAAACTCATAACAAAACACTTCTCACACCTCTGGCATCAAAGAATTTGAGCTCTGATGTTTTTGGTAATGGGACGTCTTGTCTTCATCAATCATTCTTGTTTTTTGGCTCAAATGTCTCCAAGGATTTATCCTGCTGTCAAACACAGTCAATTAATTAGCCAACGTTATGTTTTAACTTTTTGCATTTTGTACTGCATGCGTGCGCATGTACTTTATTATTTATTATGCGCTGCACTGCAGCCTCCCAATAGGTCTGTCAATATTTTCAACATGAGACCAATGTGATCCTATCCTTGTTAGATCTGCTTTCCAGTCAACAAGTACTGTGCTGTACTGTCCCAGTAGGGGAAGCCTCTGTCAATACATGGTTGCCCAACACAGTGGCCTCACCACTTTTGATTTCTATCTTTGTATTTGTGCGACTTGGACATCGACACGCTGGGCGGCGACCCCTTCTGATACAGAGTTGGAGCGTTTTTTTGCTTTGGTGAGATGCCTTGTCTCATACAAGTGAGCCCGTGCTTACAGCAGCACAATGGACTTGTGGTTAGCACATCAGCCTCACAATTGAGAGTTTCTGGCTAGGGCCTGGTCGATTTTAGCGATCGGTCGATTATGGCCCTTCAGACAACGACTATTGGTCAATGTTTGTTATCGTTTTTACCTTTATGTACTCGAACCATTTACCAGGTTGAGAAATGAGCTTGTTGAGTGATAGAAAGTAAGGCACATTAGCATCTAACTTGTTCCGTTACCTATCACCAAAGGTGAAAGCCTTCGATTGCCGCAAAGAGTTTTCTCAATGGGCAATTAGTCTTGTAGTTATTTTCCATTGACATTTTTTAAAGCTCAACATGCAGCGCTACAGTATTCAACACGGTGTCAGATTTCTTCTTTTGTGCCTTTTCTTCTTCTTCTTCTTCCTAAATCATGCGAGAAGAAATAAAGTTCAGATCACAGACATATTGTGTGCGTTTGCAAAAAAAGCCAGTGTATAAAACATGGACGGCACAAACATGGTTCCGGCGGAGCTTTGAGGCAGAACATTTTAGTCGATCCTATTTTTACTTGGTGGACTTTTTCCCCCGGCCCTATTATTTATAGTCTGTTCATTACAAAATACATGTACAATATTATGAACAAATGGATAATAGAACATTGCCTCGTGGAATAATGGGGAATAGTGGGACTATTTTTTAAAATAAATCAGACGATAAATTGGTAATCGGGATTATTTTCTTGCCAAAAATGGACATCAGCCCCCTAAAAATCCATATTGGTCGGGCTCTAGTTCTGGGTTAGAATCTCAGCTTCCTGATTGGAGTTTGGATGTTCTCCCCATGCTTACGTGGGTTTTCACCAGGTACTGAGGGTTTTTCTTAAATTTTGTTGCAGAGGCAGACATAATTTGTCCAAAGGTCGAATAACCCCTAGCACATGTAAAGCCAGTCTTCACAGAGAAGTCTGTCAATAACACAGTTTGCGTGCATGTAAAATATTGGTTGTTCACCGCGTGCGGTACTTCTGTATGGAGGTGACTAGTGGTATGATACACTAGGACCTGGACCTCTGGTCACACCAAGGTAGCAAGCATGCTCACATATACGTGAGGAAAGACCTGCGATGTGCTATGTCACCATTGATCGTCTCTGTCTCTAACTCTCAGGTGGAGGCGGGAAGAGGAACGGTCGCAGTAAGAAATGGAAAGAGATGCTAAAACTACCCCATATCAGCCAGTGTGAGGAGCTGCGTCGCATTATTGGTAAGAAATTGGTTTGCGTGTGAGACCGAAGGATACTGTGGCATCATGGCATGCTATGTCAAAGGGTTGGGTCGGACTGCAGGAGGAAGCTCAGATCGGACTTCCTTCCTCTTTGGCATCGCCACCCACCCGCAGGCGGGGCACAGGAAACTATTTGTGTATGTGTCTGACTCAAGGAATTGTCTGCTTGCATTTCTTCAACTGTGCTTTCTGTCTGTTCATATACCAAATCATAACATCTCCACTCCAACTTGCCTCCTACATTGAGGATTAGCTTTAGAGTAATTAGTAGACCTCGATGATAAGCAAGTGTTTGAGGTCTTAGATCAGCAAGTGTTTGAGGCCAGCACAACACATCTGCAAATCTGTGTTTTACCTTTTTGTTGTTATGGTGTGATGGCATCAGTGGATGAAAAATGCTATATTAATGCATGCTTTAGTTCATTGCTGAGTTGGTGTGTTTTACTTTGGAAATATTGTTACGACTACTAAGGGTTCCTTGCGCGCTGTTTAGCGTCAGGCACGTTGTTGAACAGCTGAGGTGAGTCCTTGTGCCAGTATTTACGGAAGTTGTCACAGTAGTTACAACGGTGCGACAATCTCCTTCCTAAAACCACTGTGGTTCTTAGCACTATGTTTTTTTTTGTGCTGCCACTAGCACTGCTGTCTTTCTTTGGGTCCATGAAAAAGAAAACTGCCGTGGAAAAATCAAAATGCACTCGCAATTGTACGGAGCACCTCCGGGAGTATTCACGCTCGGACTGGAACTGAGCAACGCTTCGTCTCGACTACCGCGACGTGAGCATTCGGTATCGCTCGGCTTCACTCGGCTACCCGTACGTTCGGCGTTGCTTGCTTTGGTGGGTGTTCAAACTCCGAGAATGAGGTTAAACTGCGAGACATTTTTTTACTCAGATTTTTGAGTCAAAGTCCGATTAGTTCTGAAACGTTCGAACTTCGAGGTTCCACTGTATATGTTTGCGGAAATGGCCACGTCACCCCTAAATGCAAGATGAATCACAAAAACATTTCTTTGTGGCAGATACAATACAATACATGGTTCTGTTGGATTAAGCGTCCTTAAAAGCATATATTTACACACCTTTATCAGCATTGCAGGTGAAGTAAACGTTCAGATATTAAGATGTATTACATTTGTGGTGGTCATTTTCCAAAATATGGGGCAATGGCCAAATCTGCGACGGCCCTATAGTTGAATGTTTTCTATAGGGCTTGTTTTATGTTTACACCAAATTTCATGGTTTTATCATCAAATAAAAATTGTTTCCACGAATCTGCCGAAGTAGTGTGCAATCACATGTAACAGTGGATCACGGCTATCTCTTCTGTTTGTTGCATCTCTAACCACACTCCCCACCCCCACATTTGCACCTCTCCCTACTTTCTATCTGCCTCCCCCTCCTGCTATCTGGCTTTCCGAGGAGAATCATGACAACAAAATGGCAATTAAAAATGTGCCTTTTACGATGGGAAAAGAGGATTGTCAACATCGCCAAGAAGTTAGCGAAAGAAACGGCAAGAGAAAAATCAAGAAAGACAAGTTGAAGATGTGGATGTGGTCATGACCATAATGAAACAAAAGTATCGCTCATGAGTTAGTTAAAAAAAAGATCACAGTATATGCGTAAAGAAGCGTAAAGAAAAAATATGTTTTGTGTCTGTGTGTCTGCACTCAGCAGCTGTTAAGGGTTTCATACGTCACTGTTACATAGAGGCTATTGCGTAATTTCCCTATCACACACAGCGCAGGATCAAAATAATCCCCTGTGCGTACTTAAACACACTGACCATGTAGCCACACACACACACGCACACGCACACACACACACGCACGCCATTCCTCATGCTTTTGTAGGGGTGAAAAGATACAGTATAGACAGTGATAGCAGTGTCTTTGTTGTGTCTTGATAATGTCAGGCATTTGACCTTAGCCTTGACAAGTAGGTCACTTCTAGGAATCCTAGATTGCATTATGTGGGCTGCAACCGTTGTGTCTGCTAGCCATTTGCAGCCCTCACTCTCCATCCATCGTCTTGTGCTTTATTTCATTTGGTCTCTCTCAGTTAAGACTCAAATTATTTTCAGTTTCAGATTCACATCATTCTAGAAGTTATTTGGCAGAGTTTATTGCACCTTGGCTTGGAGCAAACCTGCTCATTGGCACTTTTGTCATTCAACTCTTGACTTTCTCCTGTTAAGTTGCGGTAATACAGTAAATGAGTTGGAGACACTAGCCTGCGCTCTTTCAGTTACTGGCTGATTTTTTGCGCTAATGCTTATCGAACCATCAGCAGCAGCTTTTGTCTCACGCATATTACATCATATAAACATGCTCTCAGTTAGGAGCTAGTTTTTTGTGCTAAATTTTGACGCCTGTTAACTTTTGTTTTTTAGGATTGTGACCACCAGTACAAGGCACACTTCTGTAGCTCAATATTGTTAAAAAAATATCACAGGGTTCAGTCTCTACATTTGTGTTGGGGTGAGGTGTATGGGACTCACTCCCTAGCCACCTTCCAGTTTGAGTCAAATAATGATTCAGAGGTCTGATTTGATCAATTTACCAATGTTGACCTATTTCTGTGTTTTTTTTACTTACTTTGGGACTATGTGCAATAGGGTGGCCCATGCCCAATGGGTGGGAGAAAATGTTCAAAAGGTTGCGCTCCCTGCCTTTGCCCATGTTTCTTTTCATCATAGGAGTAAGTATACGAAAGAAGAATCCGAATGAACGACGTTTATAGGTGTCGCAAAAAGTCGACTTTTAGCTTCAGACGAGTTAGTTCGTGTTTCGTATTGACACTCAGACAGCCCGAATGTGGCCCTCTTCAGACGAATCCAGAAAGATTGGGAGCTTATCAACAAGACCAGTTTCTCTGCGGCAGAAGACGACCTGTTCCCCGGTCCCCTCGCCGAGATATGCACGGAGGCCAGGAGCTTCTACCTGGAAGCCGTCAACCAGCACCAAGTCAGGGAGGACTACCGTGAGTTGCTGGAGCTCTCCCTCGCCGTCCTGAGTGGTGCTTCACACGCCCCTCCCTTCCGCCATCCCAGTGCTATGCATAGGCCATCTACAGCATCCTGATGGTCCTCTTCCAGAACCAGTTCCGTCTGACAGTCCGCGAAAAGAAGGGTCCCATCCGTGTTACGGTCTTCGTGTCGGTCTTCTACGCGAGTTTCTGGCACGGGTCACCGTTGCCCGAGTGCACTTCGCTTCCTGCAGCTCATCGACGTGTACCCTAATAAAGGAATCCAAGATGCCACAAACAAGGCTTTTCGACAGCACCTTAAAGTAAAGTTAAAGTACCACTGCTTGATTGTCACACCCACCTAAGTGGGGCGAAATTCGTTCTCCGTATTTGACCCATGCCCCGAGGGAGCAGTGAGCAGCAATAGCAGGGGCTGCGCTCGGGAATCATTTGGTGATCTAACCCCCCAAATAGGCCTGTCACGATAAGAAATTTTGCTTGGCGATAAATTGCCCCAGAAATTATTGCAATAAACGATAATATTGCAGTGTTTATATAATTTTCAACTAATAAAATGATAATGGTATAATGAATAAGTCCAAAGAATTCCCACACATGAGCAGTTCATTATTTTTCTTGTTACAAAACCTTGTTTCTAAAACTCAAAAACACATGTGTCTTCTTCATGCGCTTATTGAAAAACATGCGTACCCGTGGCAGGGGATACCATTTTAACTACTTTAGCACAGCACCGCCACCAAGAGTGCGTGTCAACTTTGTCAAGATGATTCACTCCTCTATACGCTAAGCACGGTTTAGGAGTCAGTCGTGACAGGAAAGTTAACTTAATACCCACCCAGTGTCTTTGGTAAAGCCCGTATCTCACTGAGCAGCACAAGATTGCAAGGGCGTGTGCACGTAGCGAGTGTTGCTTCGAAGCACATGCAATGAATAAAAACAACACCGATAGCTGTGGTGCACTGCTAGCAATAATGCTACATGGCTATTAGCAACGCGACTGCCGCGGCTCACAAATGAGAAGACCCGATGGGACACATGCAAACCAACATGTTTTAAAAGCCGCTTTATGGGCTCCCGGGAGACCATGTTCGTGTTTGTGTGTGCGTGAGTGAGTGAATAGAAAGACGGGGAAAAAAACTGACACAGAGTGAAGCAACGGACCAGCGTGAATTTTGATGACCTATGTAAACAAACACCCACGTACATGGCTGTGAATTCTCACCTCCAGCAAAGTTATCGAGCTCATTTTTTATTATCGTGCAATTAATTGATTTATTGCATATCGCGACAGCCCTACCCCAATTCCAACCCAAAGTGTCAAGTAGGGCAGCAATATGTCCCAGTTTTATAGTCTTTGGTATGACCTGGCCAGAGACTGAACCCACAACCTACCAGTCTCAGGGCAGACACTCTACCACTAAACCACTGAGCTGTGGTTCCTCTCGGACCAGCTCGTAACTGTTGCCCTCTTTGACGACTGGGTGTCGGACACCAAGGCCTGCGTGGTCGCAAACCTCAACCAACCCCCTGCTGCTGCGAAGTCGCTCAAGCCGTTGGTGGATGGCACCTTGGACCACCATGCCCCCCTCAAGTCATTCGTCAGCTGCCGTTTGATGGGACTCTTCGATCTCCTTTCGCAAAACGGCCAGGAAGAGGCGCGGGCGACCTTCTGCGGACGGAACCAACCCTATGGCCAGCGAACCGGACTTACGTTGCCTTCAAGGAAAAGGCGCGGGCCGTCAAAGTCATCAACGACAGGGCGGAGTGCGGTGTAGCTCTTATATAGGACTACAGTGGGCGTCTCACCCAAAATGAGGAAATGCATATTGCCTGCTACTCCTAGTTGCCAAACGCCGCAAAGAGTTTCCTATCCCCACGAAGGCCATCCTCAAGCGTTGACTTTGAGTTGCCATTCCAGCCTCCAAGCTCTGTTTTCTGTTCATCTGTGCCCTTCAGCCAGAAGTAGAGACTTGGGTAGAGGATGCTGGCCTTTTAGATGGTATTGGATACTGTAACTGAGGACTGTGCCCACCAGCTGGAGAGTTGGGGAGAGAATGATGGTGCCTGATGGTGTTGAATGCTGTGATGACCAGACTGAGGATGGTGGCCGTCAGCCGGCTCAATGAAATTTTTTGTTCATTCTCACTGTGTTTTGTTTTAATATCTGTGTTCAGTTTTGTGTGTTAGACCACGATTGTGTGAGAAATATAACTTTCATTTTCATTTTGTGCCCAGTTTCCCAGTTTTGTTCGAGCCGGATGCAAATAAATGTTCCCTGGTCTGGTCATTTAAATTTTTTTGACTTTTTTGCGGCACCTTTAAATATTATCCAAATCGGCAGTTTTTTTGTGTGTGGATACTCACAATGGCCAACGGAACAGGGGCAAGAGGAGGGAGCGCAGCTTTTTTCCCCAAAATAATTTTGGGACATTCTAATGTGCAAATTAAAATGCTATTTGTTACGACCGCTGTTTCTATGATGAAAAGAGACCTCCATTTTTTTTGTTAACAAGAATTATAGACTCACTTTTACAACATATTTCTTGCCATTACAAATTTGGCTTGTTTTTGGGGTAGATCTGGGTCCTGCTGTATGCTAGCCCTCATCTCGCTGAACCAATAGCGAGTCTGACTTTTGTTAAATTGACACCCTGAGGACTGGATGCATTTGAAGCACCATCGATTTGCGCGCAGCTGTAGTATTCACAATAAAATTTAATTGGATCATACTTCGTTTTTGTTTTTTGCACATGACCTTTAGAAAATGTATTACGGTACCAGTAACTAACAGTAAATTTGGTCACTATAATAATAAAACTTTTCATTTCTAGATTCTAAATTTGCTTGGTTGCTCTGTTAGACTTGGATCAGTAAATGAAGGTGTATACTTTCATGTTTTACTAGATCTTTACATACCCTTAATTATCCCCAAGATGGCTTAACGACCCAGCCTGTTAAACCAGTGTGAAAGTACCGGTCCCTGATATCCATCCAAATATGTGCAGTGTGTGGCCATGTTATCTTGTTCTGCACACACCTGCAACCGCCAGTATTTTAATGGAGCTGAACAGCTATTGTTGCATGGCAGCAGTGAGCAATGGCCGGTTCACTGTACTGCCAATTGCACTCTAATATAGTCATCTGCACGTGCTTATCCAAATAGCCCAAAAATTATACACTTTGGAATTTGACCGTTTTTCTGAGATTCCAACAGCAAGTTTTTTGTGACTGACCTTAAACAACGACAGAGAGAGAAAAACAACTATCCAGTAGATGTTAACTGTGAAGTAATTGGACTCAAATTGCAAGCAGAAACCAATCATGTATGTGCCTAAGTTAGTAATTTAAGAGCATTAGACGTGACGTTGCTGCTTTGTTAGCATGACATTATATATATATATATCACTATTCATAGGTCACAATTCGATTAATCCCGATACAAATCTATAAGTTGATAATTGCGTTTTTTTCCCCCCCCCCAACTCAAATTTAGAAAATACTAATCCGTAAACTTGTACATGTACACTGTAAGATTTGTACAAAAATTTATTAATTTATCTGAAACTTTAGGCTTATAACCGTGAGCCACTTTATTTAACAAACAATCTGTTGCAATCTTTTTTATGTTTGAACAGCATTAAAAATAAAATATTAAGGCTTAATGTTCCATTAAAATAAAATGTTTCCATTATTAACGTGTAAACCCTAAGTAAGACGTTTGTTGAATATTCCCATAAAAAAATGTATGTTTAAAAATCGATTCAGCCGCATATCGAATCGATTCGAGAATTGCGCGCTGTAATAGCGCGATATATTGCAGAATCGATTTTTTCCCAAGTGATAGGTGATAGGTGGGTTGCACCTTGAACTGCTTGCCAGTCAACTACAGGGCACATATAAACAACCAGCCATTCACACCTACGGAAAATTCTTAGTCTGAAATTCACATAAAAAGCATTTTCTTCCATGCAAGCATGGAGAGAACATGCAAACTCCACTGCATAAAATTAAACAAAACATTTTCATTTGTTTATTCTTCATCCATTCATTACTACAGATGGAAATGAGCTTTGTGCTAAATCTGGTGCAAGCAGCTTGTCATGTCTTTTAATAAGGATTGTGTGTTCACATTGTGCATAAACTTACTTCAGCTTACTCTATTTCATTTATTCTCACCTTAGCAGACAAATGCTTTAAACATTTTTATTGCACAGCTTCTCTAAATTTGTCTTCATGAGCATCACATTTGACAGCTATTTCCAGCTGACAGGGAAACACCAAAGATGTTTGGGGATCAATGATGTAAGGCAATCCCCGAGGGATAGCACAATGAACTTAAGAACAGGAGATTTGCTTCGTGAACGTTTGCACATGACATGTAAAAAAAACATCAGGCAGTGCAGAGAGGCAATAAAAGTGCTGTCTTTACAATCTTTGATTTGCTTACCCGGGTTACCTAGGCCTTGTGATCATGTGAATGAGTTACAATAATAAGCTGCAGAGCGGAGGGAATGCTGGGTAATAAACTGCAGCTGGGAGAGCAGTCACAAATATTTGATTTACTATTGCAGGTTGTTTTGTAGGTGTCACCCCTCAGACATCTTCATCATCTGCTTCCTTTTCACTCCTCTGGAAACACGTGTGAATGTTTTCATTTGTATGTATGGTCTTACTTTGTCTTTATGAATTGAATGTGATTTTCAGCTTGTGACATTAAAAGTCTTGGATTCGTCCTCATTTGGGTACTGGTGGGTGTACAGCTCAGTTGGACATAAGTTGGTCCGATTGGGCCCTGCTGGACAGATTGCTTGCGTTTTTACAATGAATCTATGTTTTTTAACTGTCTGCTTTCTTTTATGTGGGATTTGTTAAATAAAATAAAAATCCCTCAGCAGGACCAACAACATTGGATTAAATGAATGGAATTCTGAATGATTTCTGAATTATTTGGAAGTTGACATGTAACTGGCTCTTTTATATTAATTTAACAATATAAACCATACACAGCAGGAGGAGAGGAAAAGCTCAACCATCAGACAGCAAAATATGCAAAATTCTGTTTTGTCCTCATATAACCACAAAATTACTTCTTTATTTTATTTTTATTTATTTTTTACTTTTGCCTTTATTTGGTATCTGAATGTTTTGTGTAATGCTACAAAAGCACGTAGATGATCAATTCTCGCTTTGTGTACTTGTCTCTACCTGTCAGAGAGGGACTATACCAGTCTATGTGAGAAGCAGCCCATTGGTCGGCTTCTATTTCGTCAGTACTGTGACACCAGGCCGGAACTGAAGCGCTGCATCGAATTCATGGACACCGTGGTAAGAACAAAATCATTTTTTTGTCATTTTTTTCACACAGTCTTTTTTTTTTACATCTATCCCTGTTTGTTTGTTGGCTTCAACATTCCTGTGTTCCCTGTGGGATCAAAGAGGGGTGCCCCTGTACTTTCCCTGATCTTGGCAATAACATTGGGTGTTGGTTGGGGGTAGTTGGGGGGTGAACGAAGGAGGTAATTAGTGACAGAGACAGGCTGTCAGAGAGCAGACCCTGATCCTCTTCCTCCATGCACTCATCCGTGAGGTCAGGCCCACGTCAGCCTGGGGAGTAGGCAAACACAGGCCCAAGACTGTGTCTCAGCCCCCGGAGGTATGCGGCAAATGAAAACAGGAGCAAATCATGCTTATTTAAAAAGAACACACAGTAGTCATTTTTACGTTTGGCGCACATGCGCTCCATGAAGTAATTTTTTTCATGGTTAGCATGAATAAGGACTTGGTGTCATTTGCATGATGTTTAGCTGTTCAACTGAGCTTGTTTTTGAACAAAACATACAGATCGAAACATTCTACAGTGGGCCCCAGCATGAAACCAGCGGCATGCCGTGCATTCGTCGGGGCCTTAAGTGGCAATTTATTTGACATGATCCCGCCTCTCTAATTCCACCACTATCCTGTTGCAATTATGGAAACCATCAATACTATACAAAAACACATAATATTGGAGGACAGTACTGCTGATTTTGAAGGCCCTGGGTAGATTAGATAACATGGTAGCTCAAAAAGCGAAATTTGCTTGGACAAAAATCCTCCTCATACACTTGCTGGAATTAGTGCAGCCAAGGACAACACTATGAAATGAACAAAATGGACTGTTGAGAATGAAGGAATATGATTTTATACTTTCATTACAAATTATGATAATCTAACCTGTAAATGTTGTACAGGTCAGGGGTAGTGTTGTCAAAAGTTACTTGTTTGTGACTTTTGTAAGTTACAAAATGTACACACCGTATCAGAATACAATACTAGTTTGTCATGGTATCGATAACAGCCTCTGGCAGTCAGGAGAGCATGCAATGTGACCTGCCGTTCTGTTGTTTCATTTGAGTAAAAATATGTTTTATGCCTTTATAAAGTATTTCTCTTTTTTTCTTCTTTTCTTTTCTTTTTCTAAATAAGTATCGAGTATTGATATCGCACTTGAAATGTTAGTATCGTGACAACACTCAGTGGTTCTGATAGAGTTTAGGCCCCCCCCCCAAAAAAGACCTTGCTGACCCTGACCACAGCTTTAAGCCACATTAGTTTTTTCTCTTTGAATGTGCAAAAATAGGATGTCATCTTGCCAGGTATGTAGAATCATTAATATTGGTATAACCTCTTAGCAAACTTTCTGGTAGATTGGAAATGCTTTTCCTGGTCACGGAACACATTTGCTTGGCCTCCTGTTTCTACACAAAATATGAGCCCTAAAATGCAGTTTTTAAATGGTGGTTTTATCTTTTTAGGGAAAAATAAAAACATTTGAAGCTATCTGGTCCTGTTCGAAAAAGTACCCCCCCCCCATTAACACATTAATAGGCTGTGGCTTATCACGTTTTTCAGGATATCCGAGTTTATTTTCTCTGACCACATCGTCTGGTTACCCACAGACCTTTTCAGTCAGGAAAACACTTCGTAAATCGAACCTGTTTGACAAAGTGAGTTGACCGAAACTTCTCCAATAGCTGCAACAAAATACCACGATCCAAACAAATTCAACAACAAATGAGAAATAAGTTTATTGACATCAATCAGTCTAGAAAGGAGCCTTAAAGTTAATGTGTGTGAGTGCGTGAGTTCGGTGGGTGGGTGGGTTTGACTGTTCGGAGGGTGGGAAGTTGTGTGTCTCGTTAGATCTGGCCTATATGTGACATAGCATTTCAGACAAAGAATATCCTATCACCAGTAGAATATGGTGATGGTAGTGTGATGGTCTGGGTCTGCTTTGCTAATTAAGGGCCCTAATTAAGGGCCTTAATTTTCCTCTTTACCAGAAAATCCTGAAGGTGCATTCATTCAGGCATTATTTTGTGACATCAAACTGAAGCGCACTCATGTTCTGCAGCAGGACAACGATCCAAAACACACCAGCTCGTCAACCCTAACCCTAACCCTAACCCTTGTGAATGGCTTGAAGAACAAATATGAAGTGGCCTAGTCAATGTCAGGACTTGAATCCCGTGGCATGATTAAAAAAAACAAAAAACTAAAATAAAATAAAAAGGCCGCTCATGCTATAAAAATAAACCCTCCAGTGTTGCTGATTTAGAGCACTTTCTTTCTTTCCAATAATTTTGCAAGTAAATTACTGATCGGTATTCAATATAAAATTGTAATTACAGTTGGTCACTGAAAGTCATGGTTGTCAGTTCTCAGACTTAAACCATGCTTGACTTTCCATCGCAGTTCTCTGACTGAAGTCAACGCCCACATTTCTTCCTTCATGTGTTCTATGCAGCCCCTCTAGTCTAAAGATGGCATTCTGATAAATATTGTGTTGGCGGAATATGAATTAAGCAGCGAAATCCACCCGTCTTTATCCAGCTCAGGGAGTGGCCATTTTACCACATGCTGTAGACTGAAAGTGACATCACAGTTGCGCTGGGCTCAGGTAACAACCAATCATGGCGCAGCTTCAGAAAACAGTTGAGCCGTGATTGGTCGTTACCTGTACCCTTAGGCACTGTGATGTCATTTTCATTCAACAGCAAGTGGCAAAATGGCCGCCCCCTGGCATAAAGGTGGATTTTGTCGTTTAACTCATATTCCGCAAACACAATATTGATCAGAATGCTGTGTTTATATTTGTACAGGCAAATAGAACATATTGTGGTAAAGAAAGTTTTTGGGTTGACTAAGTTAGCTTAAAAACATCTTCAATAAAATTGTGCCTTCTAGGCTCAGCTTCATTTTCTTGTGCATTTATAATGTCAACACTTACAGTATTGACGTAGATGACGCAGGACTCACCATTACTCATGTACATCATGTGGCGGAAAAAGAATTAAAAGCTGTGCCAGTTGTCCTCCACTTGTAGAACCACAGTGGCCGGTCCCGCCGATATGTGCCCACTCAGTGTGACTTCTCTTTCATTTCCTATGAACCTCTCATCATCCCTCTTTCCCGTTTCTGTCCTCCTGCCTTTAATGTATTCCTTTGCCCTATCTGTAGAGATATTCAAGATGTCAGCGTTAGCGGTGATTCTTGTGATGAGCGTGCTTATGCTTGTGTTCTCTTGGCAGGCCATGTATCAGCTAGCGCCTGATGAGAAGCGGAGGGACTGCGGATTGAATGTTTTAGACACTTACTTCAATAATGGGGTAATATATGTTTACAGTCGCCATGCTGCATGGATGACAGATTGCAGGTGTATACCTTGCCCCTGTGTTTTGCCCATTATCACCATCCATTCTCTTTCTGTTACCCCTTCAAGTCGGCAGCCCATCTGCCAGGCATACCCCAAGATGTGGTCGCTGGGTGCCGGGAGAGACTTGAACAGAGTCCTTGTAAGGAGCTCTTCAATGACTGCACCAAGTAAGTCTCATCTTCTCCACACGTTGGATTACTTTTTTGAAGGCTCTAACCGAACTTCCTCTTTTAGAAAGGATCTGCTCTTGAAATGAAAGGAATGTTTGTCAGAGGCTTTATTTATGACGAGTCTGGGCCGTCACAGCTTAGTGGCACCAGCATAACCGCTCTCGTTCACTGTTTGTGTTTGCACACTGTGTTGTGTGCATCCTGTCACTAGTGACGATGAGGCAGCTGGCACCTGCTGTGCAGTTTTACACATAGACACCTACAAAGGCTTGCAGACGAAAAGTGATTGAAAAGGGGGGAAAAAGTTCATTGGGCAAAGAGATCATCCGGATGGCTGGCATGAAAACAACTGCAGCCTCAGTGTTCATATACATGCACCCTCACACACACACTTGCAGGTGTTTCAGCTGCTGGCGTTGCAAGTCAGGAGGAGCAAACAGACCAGGGATTATATGACTGAATTTGCTTCTCATCACATGGCTTGTATTTGGAATTGGCCACCCTTTTTTTTCACTTGCTAAAATTTCCTCTCATTTGTATACCATGACGACTCCAGTACTCAGGAATTTTTTTATGATTATGTTTACACTGGTAAATTGTATTTTAGCATGCACATTCTCATTTTGCCATCATCCATAATCAGTTAAATGTTTTTTTTAATTAAAACTTTTGAAATCAATCAATTATTGTGAAGGGAGTGTTACTCTGCTGTTCCCATCCATTCTTGATGCTATTTCCACTGTATTGTCAAATTTACCAGAAAATTGATGTTTAACATTTCCTTGCTTTAGAAGGAAGCGATGTCTCTTCAATCTTCCAGAATTCCAGCTAAATTCAGCTATGTAAGACATTAGCTTAAACTAGCCATAAAAGAGCCCATAGTAACATTTCTGATGTTGGTAATGTCCTCCCAGTTCTGTTGATTACATGACTAATGTCATCATTTGTCTAAAATCCTGTACAATATGCACATCTCCATCAAATTTTAGAACCTGAAATATTATAAGGCACATCAACTTAAAACTGTATAAAATAAACATGTACTTTTAAAAACAATCAGACCTAAAAATCTGTTTAAAATATTTTCCCCAGGCATCCGCAAATTGCAAAAAAATAATCTGTTCTCAATTGCCTTACCAGCATTAATAAAGGTTGAATTAATCAATTGAAAGTGACTGGCAAAGCAGCACTGCGTGCAAACATGAACAACACATGTACTTGTTAGTGTTACCAAAATTCTACTAGTGGGCCACAATTTCTTTTTATAGTCCCTTGTGGAACAAGGAATTTAATATGTAATTCTTTCTCAGTTCATCTCAGTTTTCTTTTCCTGAGGGGAAAGCCCAAAGGAAAGCATGGTGCTGCACGTGGAAACATGTCATTTTCACAGCCGGTTGCAGACCAGAAAATATTGGTTCACTCATGGGTTTTCCTGCATTGCTGTGGTATTTTGTCATACCAAGTTCAAACGGGTATGCTTGCCCATATCGCCCATATTAACGTGTCTGCTGTTTTTTTTTTTGCCTCTCTTCTTTTCCTCTGGCTTGGCTTTCCCTAAACAATAGCCATATTGTAGCTATGTTTATTTCTGCTCCCAGCAGTGTCTGTCGGGCTGGGCACACAGCCAGCTCCTGCTGGACTCCTCCCTCACTAAGTGTCTGTGGACATTTTTAACCACTAAGACAAAGTCACGTCTATTGACCTGATAACTAAGCTGGGACAATACAAGTTTATTTTGCAGGGAGACAGTTGCAACCGGTATGCCCCACATTTGCTGTTTGTGTAATGAACACAATGCATTATATATTTGGGGTTACAAGGCAGATCACCACTTAATGTATCAAACAATAGCTTCCAATTATCAATATCAATCTTTGCTCGGTTAAGAGACAAAGGTTTTAATGCGTGCAATAATAGATGACTATATCTCACAAAAGTGTAAACATTTATGTCATGTTACTGGGATCTGCGATGACATAACTGTTTGCTGTTACAAAGCAGTCATGGTGTCACTTTTGTGGAAACTCTATCCCTATTTTGTCTTTAGCCAAGATCAGCCAGTTCTCATCATTTCTAGTTATGAAACACTGTCAAAATGTGCAAGGGAAAGTCTCCTTGGCACATGAGAGCATGTTTTTAATATATTTTCCAGAATCGGAAAACAGCAGGCACTTAAGGCGGTTTGAATAAATACAGTGAGATTTTATTTTTCTAGAGCTCTTTCATTCACTTTTAATTTGTTATGTTTCTAGAAGGATAATAAAATTATGTTAAAAATTGTGTGTGTGTGTGGGCCGCCATGCCATAACACTTTTGGAATGGGGAAACATTAGGGTTCACTTGACCCTGTTGGTATTTTAATCACCATGTAGTCAAAGCAGTTGAAGACATCACACACATGCAAGTTGTCCAGGGTCAAGTCAACTTTTAGTGACAAGTTGACACCTTCAAGAAAGTTCTGTGTTAATATGCAGCATAAAGTCAATTTACCAAATCATTTAAAGTACATGCAAGATTATGTAGTGATTCTTTTTTTTTTTTTTTAAATGTATTAACAAACAAAGCTAAAGGACTAACATAACATAGAAAAGGAAGCCATCTTGCAAACACGTTAATACAATTCACTGGACTTTTGGTTGAGAATGTGATTACATCTCAATAAAACATTTTCATGTCTTCTAAAATTTTTCAGATTTCAGTGTGGATTGTTACACAAACTTCATGCATAATGTCAATCCATTCTGAAACAGTTGATGGTTTCAATGGATGTGTTGATAAAAAACAAAAAATGGTCTTGCTGTTTTATTTGATCAATACATTTCTATGTCTCCCCAGAATAGTTCGTGATTATCTAAGTGGCACACCATTTTCCTCCTACCAGGAGTCCATGTACTTCTCTCGCTTCCTGCAGTGGAAATGGTTGGAGAGGTGAGAAGTTAGTCTTGTTGTGTAGCATTCACTTAGATAATGTAGGATGTTGCAATATTGTTTCATCTGAACTGTTAGTTAATGCATTTAAGATAAGTGAAAAACAACTTTGATATCCTGCCCAGACTAAGCTAAAGTATGTCACACATTTTAACAGTTTTAGCCAGAAATTTCAAGTCCTTCATGAACTGCATTTAAATGCTGTCAGATAATACCACTCAATATGCTCATATTGTCAGGTTGAACCTCCTTCTTTAATTCTGATTGGCATTCAGGAGGCATACGCTAAAATAGTTATAATGTATGATTGTATGGCACCTTTGAATCAACTTTGAGTATCATTTATTTAAGTATTTAACTGTCACACCAGTATAAAAAAACACACAAATAACCTCTAGCTTTTATTTCCAAGTAACAAGCAGCTAAAAACAGTTGGTGGCTATCTTGCTAGCTAGCAGCTAGCCTGAGAAGCTAAAAACTTACACTGGCCAATAACTTCGCCAGGGATAGAGTCCTATTAAGCAAATTGAAGTAACAACCTACTAAATTAACTCAGCTTTCATCCATTTGTGATGCAGTGTTGCACTAGTATGAAATGCTCATCCCTCAGCATTCTCACAATAAATATAATGTAAAAGTATTTAAATCACACAAACATAAAATGTTTTTTTTTTTGGACAGGTTCTTGTACCCAAACACAAGTGTGGTGGTATTCGCTGATTGTGTCTGAATGCTTAATAATGACTGATAATTTGCATAATGGCAGGGAACTGAAATAGTATGAATTATTAACATTAAATTAGAGCATTATTCAGTCTCCAGCTTCACATGGCATTTGAACTTAGCTGTCATTCTTCCTTTCTTTCAATTCCAGGCAACCAGTAACCAAAAATACCTTCAGACATTACAGAGTACTAGGAAAAGGTGGATTTGGCGAGGTGAGTTTCTTCAAGATAACTTATTAATAGTGATGCTGAGGTACTTCTTGAAATTTAATTGATTTTATGTAAACTTAAGGGTTAACGTGACACCTTTCATGAGCTTATGCAATTGAATATTGTCAAATTCTTTAGTTTGATGTTAACTTTCTCTCTGACACCAAATTATGTTTGTTCATGTGTCCTTGCCACTTTTTTTTCCTTCCAGGTTTGTGCCTGCCAAGTACGCGCCACCGGTAAGATGTACGCCTGTAAAAAGCTGGAAAAGAAACGAGTGAAGAAAAGAAAAGGTGAAGCAATGGCACTAAACGAAAAACGAATTTTAGAAAAAGTTAACAGTAGTTTTGTAGTAAGTACTACCTTTTTCTTATTCAACCTTTCAAACAAATTGTGTGTGTGTGTTATGTGTGCGACCATCATTTGTGGCTCCAAATTAAACAAATGGCGTGTTTGCAAAAAATGACCAGTCAGCTATCAAAGACAGAAATGTTCGGATTTTGTTGTACACACCTTTCAGTGTGCTTCTAAAGTGCTGCTAAAGCGACTAAAATGATCATGTGAAATCAAATCACATGCCACATAGTCATTTTGACTGTAAGTGTACTTGTGCTGATAATCATTTTGCAAATATGTATGTTTATTTCATTTGAAGCACTCTGCTTTAATCATATGGGAATGCTTATGCAATGGTCATTTAATGTGACATCTTGCTTCTTGGTGGGAATGACATTGGTGCTGATTTCACTTGAAGTGCCAAGCAGTCCATTACTTTTATCTGAGGGGAAAACTTACACTCTTAAAGGCTTCCTGAGGCATTTCTTAGATTACCGAACAATGAATTTATGAGATTCTAATTAACAATGTCTGCGGGGCCGCAACCAGTGCTACATGCTTACTTTTGTAAGAAAGGAGTTGTGTGCCTGGTTGCACTGACATTGAGTCTGTAATGAAATTTGGTAGCACACAACAAACTGCAAGCAGCATGTAGAGAAGAAAGCAGTCCAGTGTCCTTTTGCGTATGTGCGCCAGAACCTCCACCACCCCTTCCTAAAAATCATTAACCTGCCACAGTACCACCATGCCTAATGCTCTTAATGGTGTTGTTGCACTTGGCTGATTTTCCTACGGAGGAATTCTATAAACTGAGCCATAGTCATTAGCAAGTGGTGATTTTTTTTGGCTGCCACTTGAATAGCAAGTTTGAACACACTTTTCGAGAATCACCAAGCTTTGCGTTTCTTGTGCGCTGGGCCAAAGCACAGAGCGACAGGAATGTGAAGCTGGCAGTCCTTAACATAAGGGAACATCTGGAAAGACGTCAACCCAAACAATTTCTTTACAATAATATGTTCTATGCGGCCCCACTATTCATGGTATTCTTATTAATAATGCATTTGTGGAATATCAAATAAGCAGCAAAATCCACCCGTTTTTATCCATCTCAGGGGGCAGCAATTTTCCCACTTGCTGTCGACTGAAAATGACATCACAGTTGCTCAAGCTTAGGTAACGACCAATCGCGGCTCAATGGCCAACTCTGAGATGGATTAAAGACAGGGGAATTTGGCCGATGAATTCATATTCCACAAACACAATACCTCAACTTGTGAACTTAATTGGTTCCGTGACCTCATTTGTAAGTTGAAACGTTCTTAAATCCACTTTTCCCATTGAAATGAATGGAAATTCCATGAATCCGTTCCATTTTCCTCTAATTTTAATTGGTGTGTGGTTGAAAATAATTACAGTACAACAAACAAACAAGTGCTTATTGTGCTTTAACTTTACGTGAGGAGGGGAGGACCACAGTTCCTCCACTGAATAAGTCTCCTTACAAAATAAGTAACATATTAATCTTATTCACAATTTGCTTTTGTCTGTCTAGTTTCTTTTTTGGGGTGTGTGGGTGGTGGCTTAATAAAACGATCGAGGGAAGTTTGTCTTTTTGACACTTTAATGACATTAAAGCACTCTCTGTTGTTTTTGGACATTTACAGCCTTTAATTAGTCTTAGGTTCAATTAGAAAAATATCAGTACAACTACGGCAATGAGTTATGCACAGAGCCAATGATTGTTAAATAGCACAGTATGATGCTGTCCGCTCACCCATGCTGAGACGGTTTGCATAACAAAACATGTATGTACTGTATGTAGCTAAAGGCATATTTTGAAATTTTGTTTGTAATTTAAAATGTTACACTGTATTAATGAGAGTGCCATGTTTAAACCAGTGTTGCTGCAAAGAACATATTAAATGGGGGTTGATTTCTCCTTTAAAGGCAGATGTAAGTAATGGTTTTGGTTCTCGAATGAACTAGGGGATATGTAGTCTTAATCTTTTTTATACTATTTTTCAATGTCAGGTGTCCTTTTATCATGATCATTTTGCAGTATGTTGAGCTTACGCCTGTAATGTGATATGCATGCCATTTGTGGATTTAATTGTTTTTCCCTTTTCTCTACTCTGTTAAAATGTTTAATGTACTGTCGGTGAACAGGAATCACATTTAAAGCTGTTCATTTGCATTTGTTGTCAAACCAGGCTTGTGTGGTTCTTGGCATTTCTGACTCGACATCTCAGGTGCACAGGCTGGAGACGAAACGTAGCTTTTGACAGTGCTATTCTTGTTAAAATGATTGTTCCACAGACAAGATCATTTCACAAAGTGTGTCTTTATTTCTGTTGAGCTAGGCTTCCAAATTGGATCGAAAACACCCCAAAAACGAGCCTCTCCGTGTTCTCCATTTGAAAATAATAGTTTGAGTTGTTCTATTGTGATGATGGACGAGCTATGTTGAGTGTCTTGCTTGAGTGAGTCACGGCGCTCACTCACACACGCACACGCAAGGAAAATGGAGTGGGCTTGTTGCCGAACCTTACACTTCAAGCTAGTGTCACCTGGGATTGACATGGTTCTTTCACGCGTTTGTGTGTGCGGCTGTGTATCCACGCACGTGTGTGTGTGTGTGTTCATTCTCTGTGCTGCAGGCAGAACTGATGACTCGTCATGTTACCTCTCTATCTACAAGAGCTGCTCTGTTGCCTAGCAACACTGACCAAACAGCAGTAGCAAGGAGAAGAGTCAAGTGCTCTCTGAAACCCCTCATCGCTCTCTCCTGTTCTTTGTCTTTTTGATCAGTGCTCTCTATTAGTCAATAGATATTGTTGCCTTCTGTTTTCACGTTTTAACTCATGTTGCCACATGTTGTGGTGTGCGATCGTTGTCAGCTTTGGCTAACATTGCCTGCAGCTACGCAAAGAGCCACTCACTTCACTGATTCGTTTGCCATCAGCTTCAGAACGAGGGTCTTTTAAATCAGATGCTAATCAGCTTGGAAAATAAAATATGTTATCTCTAAGGACACAATGTGTTTTATGCTGCTGACTGGTAGCGCCGTTTGTTTATTTAGCTTTCCCCCATAATGCTTTGTGTGTTGGGGGTGCAGATGATATCACACAGGAATTTTCCCACACCCTCTTTTGGACAGTTACTTTCTACGTACTTTAAAGCAGATGGGATTCCTCCTGATGGCAGTAACTTCCTGCTTGTAGAGCAGTGATACTCACACACATACACAATACCCTGCATGTCATTGACCCTCAAGGGAGAGAAGAGACGGTTGGTGGGAATATCGGGGGGGAAATGGAGCTCAAGAAGAAGGAAGGATATTAACATACTGAGGAGAAGCTTCTTGGTAACTCAATCTCGGTCTTGACATTTAAACTTTATTGACAAATGTATTCGGACAGCGCAATCGGGTTGGGCTTGATCTGTTTTGATTACAGAATCAATTTCGTACCCTGCATAAAGGCTGTGCTACTCACGTGTGGGAGTTTGAAGTAGCTCAGTATGTGTTGTTGTTCTGACAATAAAAACATCTTGAAATGTCTACATTACCTATTGTGAGTCATATACTGCATGTTGACATTTGAATGGTATGTAACCATTCTGCCCCTGGTCTCTTACCTCTTCTTTCTATCTCTTCCACCCCCACTTGTCCCTTTTACAACTTCTCATCCTCCTTGCTGCTTCTATCCCAATTTGCCCCATTCTCAGGTTAGTTTAGCATACGCCTATGAGACCAAGGATGCCCTGTGCCTGGTGTTGACGATAATGAATGGTGGTGACTTAAAATTCCACATCTACAACATGGGCAACTCTGGCTTTGATGAGCAGAGGGCCATCTTTTACGCTGCTGAGATCTGCTGTGGCCTTGAGGACCTGCATCGTGAGAGAATAGTCTACAGGTTAGAAAAGATTGGCATGGCAGTTAAAACGGTGTCTATTTCATGATTAATTGCTTCAGACAATACACTGGCATTGTACTATTCAAAGTAATGATAATGTAAATAGTTAAATAAATCACAAAATGTGCCCCGCCCGCACATTGACAGCTTCGGTGAACATTTGCATATGTGTCGATTATGAAACGTTAATAGCGATAATGCTGTTATCTGATTTGGGGAGGCTGGTGGTTGCACAGGCACTGTAGAGAAAAGCCCAACTAGTTGGACACAAGCGCTGAAATCCGTTTTTTGCAATATGTCCTCTTAATCTGTGGTCTGATTATTCATTAACTTCAATTTAAAAATGGGTGCATGCAAACTATGTTGACATAATGATACGATAGTATTATCTCAGATTTGACATATTAACACATTTGTTCCAAAACGAGAATGTTGGCTGTCAAAGCAGCGAAATCTTTTCACAGGAACATTTTACACATCGGAAATTAGTAATATTGTGTCAGCAATTTTACAAGAATGCACAGGAATTTAAAGCAAGTGCATTTGCTACACTTTACCCAAAACTAATGCTATTGCATATATGAGCTGCACTTAACAAACTGTATATTCTAAAGTGTGATGAATGTGTTGTTTAAAAATAGTATTTTATTAACTATTTTGAATAAAATATTTAGGGCAATATTCTCCCATTCGCTTGTCAGTCCTTTTTCATGTCTGCGAATTCCCCCATCCAAACTCCTGACATAACCCACCGTGCAAAAACTAAGAATGAACGCAGAAACTCAAGAGGTGTGATTCACTAACAGCTGATCATGGAAAGCGGCGCTCCCCTTAGACTTCTGGATGTCATTGAAATCCATTAAAAAGATACATCCCACTTTAAATGTGAACTTGACTTATGTAACGAATATGTAGTCAGCCAGTGGGGACATACAAACGGCTCTGGCTACACCTTAGAAGATGTTGTTTCACGTAGACCTATTATGATCGACTGGTATATATTAAAATATAAACAGCTCACTACTATAAAGATGTATAGTTGTAATTAGTGTGAGCCCTGCACTTGTTTGTCTTCAATAAGCCTTGGGGTATTTTTTTTCTATTTCAAAACTCCAAAGGCTTGTCTTTTAATGCTGAGAATGTTTGAAGTGGCTCCTCACTGTTGTAGGTGGACATCCTAAATAAGCAGCAAAAAAAAACAAACAGTAGTTTATCATCCACAGCTAAAATGCTTTCCTAGCTGATTTACACACCACACCTTTGATCCACTTAAAATGATTTTTGTTCAGTCTTTCTCCATGCACTTAATTGCTCTCTGGAAGAGTCTCTATTGCTTGTGTAATATGATATTTAACCTTTCTTCTTAAATCCATGGAGGTCCCGATGGTCGCACCATCTTGTTACAAGATGGTGAAAGTTTAGTAGAAGTGGCAGTTAAAAAGTACGGCCCGGTTGCCATCACTCCCCATCGTACGAGCACTCAGGCCGCTGCCCGAAGCAGGCCGCCCCCGAGGCAGTGCCACGGGCATCGTGCGATCGCTGACGGAGCCAAGTGAATAGGACCACTTGCAAAAATGTTTGACCTCAAATTGCAAAGCAGCTACGTCACGCAGCAAGCAGCAGCTTGAACTCAAGTGACAGTAACCAGTCCAATGTTGGTGTATTTGAAGCGGCTTTCAATATTGGTCTAATTTTGCAATATCGGACCAATACAAATGCATATGAATACAGATTTTTCCCAATATCAGTCCTATAGTTATCGTGCATCCCTCATGTGAACCTCACAATACTATATAATCATCATGATGTGGGCTGGGGAGGTTGGCAATATTTTAAAAATGTATTCACTATACTGTATAAGAACTCACGATATTGTAAAAAATAAAATAAATCTCATGCTATTGAAAAAAAAGCACAGTATTATTTTTCTGTACATAACACACAACAGCAGTAATAGAGAGCTAGTTACATGCCAGCAGGTTCGTCACTCTCCGCCATCTTGAATTACTCTGTAAACTGTGCGCAGTGTGTTCCTCTTGCCTCTGCGGCACAAAGTATCATGGTTTGTCGTTCACCATTTTGGTCTTACTTAATGGGGTGAAATGTTATATGTGTGTATGTATGTACAGTAAGTGTATGTATGCATATACTGTATGGGTGTTTTATATAGATAATGTATGTATATGTACAGGAGCTACATACATAGTAGATACATTGGTCCTTTAAGTCGCGTTTCCAGTGTATTTATTGTATCGCCTTGTGTTATTAGTTTTGCCTTCTAAATGAAAAGTATGATAATTCTTTGATTCTTGTCTTTTTTTCAGGGATTTAAAACCTGAAAACATCCTTTTGGATGATCGTGGTATGTCCATATTTATTCTTCACATCAGACCTGTTTGTTGGAACGCTGCTTGGCAAGAGAGACTAATTTGCATACCATCGTTGTGTAGAATGAGCCAGTAAGAGGGACTGAGTAAATCATCAGTCACTGAGTTCAGTGTATTTTGTGCAAATACTGCAGCATAATGTATCCAATCTTTTACTGCAAATCTGAATAATTTGCTCTTTCTTAGTGCTTACCTTGTAAAAAATCTGTTCAACTCTAAAGATGGCAATTTATAGACCCAGTTTTGTGAAAGCCTAAACTGTAAATGTCTACATCTTCCTCAGGGCACATCCGCATTTCAGACTTGGGTCTTGCTGTGCAAATTCCTGAAGGAGAGACGATACGAGGGAGAGTAGGCACTGTTGGATACATGGGTATGAAGTGGACTTTTTGTAGTGCCCCGTCAACAAGCATGACCCTACCTCAATTAAGTCCATTCTTCATCCCTCCTTCCTCAGCTCCTGAGGTCATCCAGAACGAGAGCTACACCTTCAGTCCAGACTGGTGGGGTCTAGGCTGCCTTATCTTTGAGATGATTCAAGGCCAGTCGCCCTTTCGTAAGCGCAAGGAACGCGTCAAGCGGGAGGAGGTGGATAGACGAGTGCGGGAGGATCAGGAGGAGTACTCTGATAAGTTCTCTGAAGAAGCAAAAGATATCTGCCGACAGGTGAGGGCAGTTGTTTTGGGTTAAAGGGAAAAGTCAAACCAAAAGATTTCTTTACAATAAAATGATCCATCCAGGCCCCACTAGTCTAAACACACTATTCTGAATAATATTACATTTGTGTATTATGAGGTAAACGGCTAAATCCACCCATTTTTATCCATCTCGGGCACGGATACATATGAATGGATTGTCATGTCGCTTACTCTCCATTGGGAGAAGTGAAGTTACTGGCAGCCATCTTACGTTGCCACTCCGAGGCTGCCTAACTGTAATACATTGATTACTCTGTACAGGGATCCTAGCGTAAAGTACGCACTGCTAAGTGTTTTCAGTGAAAAATATAACACATGTCAATAAAAGTGGCAACGCAAGATGGTTGCCCTCAAGTTTCAGCCACGTGGGTCCTATGGGGTAGACGCCACGGGCTTCCGACTTCTGGGTTTTACACATCAGCGCCGTCTCCTGCCACTGCTGGCCGCGTTCCAACACTCGCACCCCCACCCCTGCGCCCCCCAACCGTGCGCTCCCGCTCATTGGCGGGAGGGCGTCTCGGCTATCTGAAATGCTTCGGACACTGAGACAGACACTACATACTCGCAGCCGTCGACGGGAACGCGCAACCGAGGGGCACAAAGACGGAAGCGCAAGTACTGGGACGCGGCCCACACGTCACAAACCGGAAACGGAAGCAAAGTTGATGGGTGAAAACCCGGAAGTCGGAAGTCCCGCCTCCTCCGTGGCATATAGTCCATAGACAGTCCATTCATATATAAGTCCGTGATATCGGTGCAGCCATTTTGTCAATTACTGTCGACTGAAAATGACTTCACAATTGCTCTGGCAACAATCAATTACAGATAACCTGTTGTTTTCTGAAGTTGAACCAAAATTTGTCGTTCCCTGATGTTATTTTCAGTCAACAGCAAGTGGCAAAATGGTTGTCCCCTGAGATAGCTTAAAACGGTGGATTTTGCTGCTTAATTCATATTCCACAATACCAATATGACAGTAATATCTGGACTACAAGGCGCACCTGACTGTAAGCCGCGCTACCTAAATTTGGGGAATACTCGAGTTTGTTACACATATAAGCCACACTTGGCTGTTAGCCACAGGTGTTTTAATGTTACCGCACCGGGTTCCCGCTACTTTATTTTCCATAATGAGGGCGCAAATTGTCTCGCTCTCGTTCCGTCTCTCCTACTGTATTTGGGCTCACTTGGTTTGTTTTGCGCTGCCTGACACTCTTGCGCTTCCTTTATAGTGCACCCCGTTGTGATCTGATAAGCCGCACCTTCGTTTTAGCCGCCGGGTCGAATGAAAGTGAAAAAGGTAGCGGCTTGTAGTCCAGAAATTACTGTAATCAGAATGTCGTGTTTTGACTCGAGGGGGCACGTCCAACATATCTTTGTAAAGAACATTTTTGGGTTGACTTCCCCTTTAAAAATAAAATTAATTCTCACCTTGGGGGTAGTGACGGATGTGGTGTAATGCATGGTATTTATTTTGGGCTCAATAAAATAATAATGCTATGTTAGCTAAGCTTTTGCCTCATTTGCAGCAAATTTCCAACAAGCTTGTGGCAATATCGCTTTTAATGACATCAAAAAAGAATAATGGGGTGATTTCATTCATTAACCCACATTCATTATAATTAGTGAGTATTCACATTGTATCAGTATGTATATATGTATATATATATATATATATATATATATATATATATATATATATAGTGTCAATATATACACTACTATCACACAGGTATAGTACAAACTAAATCATGGAGTGCGCCAAAATAGCATACTGTCACTTTTTTGGCATCCTTTCATCATTCTTATGGTATGTACAACAGGCTATCTAAAGAAAGGAGCTACACACATTGCAGTAGTTTGATTAGTCAACAGAGGGTGGATTGCACAATAGAGTGAAATGGATAGAACGCTGAATGTAATTTGAACAAAGCCTGTGTTCTTTTAATAAACTGCCACACACACAAAAAAAGAACACAAACAGCCAGATAACCTTCATTGTTGCCCTTTGTAGACTGTGCTGAATTCAGTCCACCTGACCCTTTTGTATGATGTCACATTGTCACACCGCCCCATACAGATCACGCGGTGTAAACATATTTTACATTAGAGTTTGGCATTACAAACTAGACCGTGAGAAGGTGAGCTGAATTGTAACTGCTGATGTGAATTTCAGCTGATAATAACTAGGAACTACATTTTCAATGCAAATCCGCTCATCTGTGCACCAAGAGGGAGCTAGTGAGCTTATCTGTTTGGGAGCCAGAGCGGATGAGACGTTTATTTTTGTGTCCTGCTGTGGAACATTCTGACCTGAGGTTCAACAGATTAGAAGACTCCCCAGGGGGAGGATGAGTGTGGGGAGAGCAAGAAGAAGAAAGGTTTCTGTAAAAAAAAAAAAAAGAAAGAAAAAAAAGTGGCGTTGAAAGCTGGGGGGGATGGGGAAGTAGTCATGGAAGAGATGAGCTTTTTCTCACTGCTTTTTGAATGATTACGCGATTTGTTGCTTTGAAATGTTGTCATAGGCGAAAAAGATATTCTGGAAACGGCCATTTTAAAATAGTCAGGTGACGTGAGTTAAGAGCAGAAAGCGACGGGGAAACTGGGTGAGAGTAGTGCACTGACAACTAAAACAAAGGTGAACTGGAGAGATGTGGTGAAAAAGTGAGCACGCCACTAAACTGCACTCATCCACTTCACAAGGCCCTCACTGCTGTAGGTGGTGTGGAGGGAATATTACCCGCAAACTCTCAAAGAAACAGCAGCAGTGCGTTCTAATTCGAGTCATGATTGTGTTGCATTAACCCGTGACTACATGAATTACTGTGCATTACTGGTGGACTTTATTAAATTATGTACAGTCAGATACGTGAATTACATGTAAGCCATTTACCATACATGTATGCATTTTAATTTTAAGTGTTTGTTTGTCCTCCCTCCTAGCTGCTGGCTAAAGACCCCAAGAATCGTCTCGGTTGTCTGGGTCGCGGTGCCATAGAGGTCAAGCAGAACTCTATCTTCAGGAACATCAACTTCAAACGATTGGAGGCTAACATGCTCGAACCGCCTTTCAGCCCTGATGTAAGAGCAACCTACTTGCACACACAAAAACCCAAGAAATAAACTATAAGGCCCTCTAAAAGCTGCAAATCATCCTCCATCTTGTCACTACTGCACTTCAGTTACCAGCTCTTTAGCATATCTTCCAATCCTGGTGAGAAACAAGCCTAGGATATGGTTTTATTTTAAATCCAAAGTTGAAACTCACTTGCATGTGAACTTGTGCTGTTCTCCACCGAGAAGCTGTTCACACAGAATTGTTTTTTTTTGCAGTTTTATAAATAGACTGTTCTGAGAGACTAAAACAATATTTGCCAGTACACACTGGTCATCTGTTGCTGGTTAGTAGCCCATATTGACACTGGAATCATATTCCGCATTGATGATTTTGGACTTATTAACATTATCAGAGTCATTTTCCTTTAGCATGGGTTTTAAAATTCCATAGTCTTTTATTTGACCACGTCTCGCCTGCATTTTTCTCTTAGCCTCGGGCCGTGTACTGCAAAGATGTCCTCGACATTGAGCAGTTCTCCACTGTCAAAGGTGTGAACCTTGACCCCACCGATGACGACTTCTACCACAAGTTTGTCACAGGGAGTGTCTCCATCCCGTGGCAGAATGAGGTAACTGCAGGATTGGACACTGGGATGATGTCATTGCCCCCCTCCCCCCAGCTCACTCAGTGCAGTACAGTACACGCCTATCCTTGCGTCAGTGAAGGTTAGAATGTTAGATTTACGCCGACCTGCCATGACATTATGACCACTTGCACAATACTATAAGGATAGTAAGTATAAGCATTGTACCAATGTACTAAGATGGCGCCCACGGACAATAGGTAGCTCACAAGGCTGTTCGTAAAATAGCTCACAAGTGATGGGACATTGTGATTTTATAGGAATGTTGTAGAAGTGACCATTAGAAAATGTGAATACTGGCAGAGATTTATAGAAATAGAGAGTTTTTATATTAATTGTGTCCTTATTATTGTGAGGAATCAGTAACATGATCTTCACAAATATTCATTAATTATTAATAACAATAATATTTATTAAAGGTAACGTGAAAATGTTTTATTTCAGAACTAGACTTTACATCGATCTCATCGGTTGGATCAGGAGAGATTTCATGCAAAATCGATGATCAGCTGTAATGTCTCAATTTGCCTGGTTGATCACTGACTGAGTCATTGATCAGGTCCACAAAAGAAGACATTAGATCAATCAATGTTTAGCAGTATTTTTTTAAATTTTATCCCTGAATGTAGTGTAATCGTTATTTGACTTGAATTAATAGAAATGAAGATAAGGAACATAACAATTGTGCATTCTTTCTTCTAAGCATGAAGCCATTTGTTATATGAAGACAACATTTGTGCGAAAAATGGCGCATTTTGTGTTGTTCCCATGCCATGAGTGAAAAGATGTATGTAAAATTGTAACCAAATCAGAGTAGGTAAAATGATGGCTGGGAAAAAAAAATTCCATTCCATCATGCAGTCAGCGGACCCCTTCCACCACTGTTGGCACTCCCACAAAAGATGCCAGAAAGTGATAATGCACAGATTACTCATATTAATACAGTGGGACGTGAAAATTAACAATGGTGTACAAAACGGAATTGTATTTTTTTGGTGAAATTTGTGCTCATCAAGTGTGCGTCATTCATATTACATCCCCTCTCCTTGTATAGATGATAGAAATGGAGTGCTTCAAAGAAATCAATGTCTATGAGACTGATGGGACATTATGTTCGGACCTGGACATGAACCGGCCTAACCCTCCACCAAAGAGAGGCTTCTTCTACCGCCTGTTTAGAAGAGAGGCAAGTGCTAGTGCTCCGGCAACTCTTCGAGGGGGTGGGGGCTAAGGTACTTCCTCTTTTCCTTCTATCCTTTCTTACCCTGTCAAAAATCAATTAAATGCGACTCATGTGATCTCAGCATTTTTTTTTTAGGTTTAACTTTCAGTATGATCATTTCCAGGCTTCCATTTTCCTCCTTTTTCCTCCCTACTGGGTTAAATTGGACATGTTTCTGTTTGGCTGTTATGCTTTAGAAAATTTCCTTCATGGTTCATTTGCATGGAATTAGCCATTTCCTGAATTCCGTTTTGGCAGCATGGTTTCTGTTTCTGATACCTTTCAAAATGCATTTGTTATTGCTTACCTGTGGGGATTAAAGCTGTTCATATTTATGTAATATATCCCATCATCACATACCTCCTCTCCTTCAGGTCTGTTTTAAGAGCGGTTACAGTGACGACGAGTTCGAGGAGCCCTCTCGACTTTAAACCACTCCCCCCCCCAAAAAAAACAAAAAACAACAACAACCCTAACCCCTCTTTCCCCCTCCCCCTTTGCCGCTGATCTTCACCATAAACTCCAACAGAGTGCAAATCTTAGGAACTCAGTGAATGTTGACCTGTATTTATGAGCTGTATTAAAAGTGTATTATAATTAAAGAAAAAAGTATGAGTTTAAAGATTTTGTACCTTTGTACTTGAATTTATGTCTAGATGTATATTTTCACTAAAGGTTGTATTGTACAAAAAGCCATAAAAGTACCACTTGAATGCATACATGACATTTTCATTTTATTGTCTTTGGGAATGAATATGGATATTGTTTCTTGGGGTAGTTATATATTTTTTTTAAGAAGCACAGTACAATTTGTCTTTAGTTTTCTCAATGTAGCATAAGGCATTTCTTTTTGTTTTAAAATGTGCTGTATGTTTAGCATTGATTTTGCCAATGGCATGTTTTTAGCACACCATATCTCCATTGTCTCATTCACCCTCATGGCTCAGGTACATCGGAATGAATTCTGTCAGCAATTGAGAACAAATCTGTTCATAATTGCTACGTTGCTCAACAGTTTGCCCCCAAAAAGTCCCTCCCGCTCCTCTTGATTAATGGTTAAGTCTGGCCCATGTATACCTCTTCTCAAATTGTGCAGGCCGTTGACAGTATGTTTTGGTATTTGGCCAGTATAGTAGTTCCATGTGCCTGTGCCAACTTGTATCAAGCAAAGATGACATTGATGCTTTTTTTCCCCTAACAATTTTTGGTCAGAATGTGCAACAAAAGGTCCTCTACAGTCTAAAAACTGCAAATTCAAAGGCTCTCAATATTAATAACAGCTAGGAGGCCTTGTTTCCCCTCTGGAGCACATTCCTTCGACTGACGGGTCGACCAATTGCTAACCTTTCTTATTATAATCTGCCTCTCAACACTCTTACTCTTTGTGTTGCTGCCCAGGTGAATTAATTTTAGAGACCTAGAATAATGATGGCGTAATGTGAAAACGCTGACCTGCACCTGACAGTTACTACATCTTGGTAAAACACCTCTGTTGAATGAAATGAACCACCTGTCTGTCAGTAGCTATTAGCCTCGGCACCGAGTCAAGAATAGAGCTTCTGTGCACTAAATCATAAATAGATGGCCATATATCCTACTAGTAGAGAATAAACATCTGTATTCTGTAGTTCAAGGGAACTGTGTTGTAATAGCGGACAATGTTTACTCTTCCATTAAAGACATACAGTAGTATGTTCTCTTTTACAAATGACTGAGGTGCTTTCTTGTGTGGCTAAAGGCAGAAAATGCAGGATTTGAACTCTTCCCAGTTAAAAAAAAATAATATATATATATATATATAGGGGTCTGCTGATTTTGTTGTATTTAGGACTCAGTTTTGGTGCATGTGGTTGCTCTCAAAAGCATTTGAAGTTTGGAGAGGTCCTTTAGAGATGGTCAGTGTAATTTACAACCATCTGTATTTAATGCTGTGAATACTCCGTTTTTACACATTAGCTTACTGTGTGTATATTGCGTCGTATAAAAATTCAGCTTTTAAGTTCAATGCATTGAATCCAATTTGATCTGAATTGATAAGGAGCTCAAATCAGTTTAAGTTCATTTTGTTTCTGCATTTACCCCCCTCATTTCTCACCAATTCGCTAAAAATCAATTGTATGTTCTTTCTAAATTTATAGTTAGTAACCATGGAGGGACTTTTTTGTATGTGCACAGAATTTCTCAAATGACATAATATATGTGACTGTGTACGTATATTACCCCTTCTATTTTGGTATTCTCTTGCGCTATAAAATAAGTCCACCATTGCACATTCCGTTGTGATGATTCAAACGTGCCATGTATCGTTTGCTGTTTTGAGTCATTTTGTTTGTCTTTGTTGCACTCAGGCATGCTCTGAAGCTGACTTTCTTGCCTTTGTACATTTTAGCCTTTTTAGTACTTCTAGCCTCAAAAACTTTGTACATTTAGAACAAAGCTGTACAACTGTCACTTGCTCTCATAGAGAAACTAATGGCTGCACCTACAGTGTCCACCTGCCATGGTCAGTACGCCTCCAGTCCTCCACCCAACATTCTTTGCACTAGAATGTTTTTTGTTTTTTCCCCAGTTAGACCAAAAGAAACAATGAATCAAATGAAATGTGTATTATCTGAAAAATTAAGTGAGGACAGACTGTCTTCTTAGTATGTGCCAATCACAATAATTAAATTAGTGATACTAGATCTTTTTTTAAACCCTTCTCATGCATCCTTCCGTCCATTGTGAGATAAATTCCTTCACATACAGAAACTTTAAACTGCTCAAAGGTTTTGAATGTCCGCACTAAGTGCATTGTAATGCCTGTTTTAAAGAAATACATATGTTTTATTACACACGCATGTATTGGTTTGTAATACATCAGGTTCCTTGTATATGTAAATGATGACTTTTTAGTGCCAACATATCGCTGGTATCTGAGGACAGTTTAAAATGACAAGGTGACCCGTAGAGACGGCCTTGTTTGAGTATGTTGAATGCATTCCTTCTATGATTGGGATTAAGCCCTTCCAAACTAGGATCAGCCTCAGCAGGTAACACCTGAGCGAGAGATCCTCAATTCTTTGGTGTCACTTGGGTCTAGTCAATATAAGCCTGGAGAACCACTTGGGTGGTTTCTCATTCTGTTAGTGTAAAGGTATTTAAAGGAACGCTTTACTTGTATTGCAACAGGGCCTGAGACGTTTTTGTTTTTCCTTTTCCCCCTTTTGTACCTGTACAGTCATGTTGTTCAACCACTGCAGTCATTGTTAATTCTTGTACAAGTTGTATCACTGGTTGTTGTATCATACCTTACATTTGTAATTATGAAACAATACACTGCCATTTGTATAAAATTCACCTGTGTCCTGCCTTGTGTGTTATTTTCCATTATTAAAGTGGTGTGACCGTGTGAGAGGGGCATGTTATCAGTAGTCATTTGTTTGGCTTGGAATAAAATGACCTTGAATTGAACAAATTGGGTAAATCAGAACCAAGCAGTCTCAGATATCCTATGAAATAATGTCATTCTGCCATAGGCCATTACTGCATAAATGCGTAAACGTGACGGTCATGCGTTTGACTCCCACTGCTCTCGAAATTAAAGCCCAAATGGTTTTGTTTTAGCAAAACATCGTCGTTTTCTTTGGTTTAGCTTTTTAGTTAAAATATATTATTTTGAATTGAAATTGCTGCAAACCGTAATCGATATGCATAGCGCTTTCCCGTGACCGAAGGATCTATTTGTGATTGGTTAATGGCCACACAACTGTAATTTGATTGGTCGGTGAGTCTGCTATCGTCCTATTCTCAACAAGCTGTCACATTTGCCACTTCCTGGTCTGATTTCTGCGGGTACGCATAGCTGCTTAAAATATGGCAATTCAAGTAATATTTTCCTTGGTAAGGTACGTTATTGTAACGTGATCATAGACATTTCGGACCGTAGGTTGAGAGCAGAGAGCCTTGCGGTCGTTGTAGCAAGCTGCGTTGGTGGCGCGCTGCTGCACTACGCACCGCTTGCTCTCCGTGTGCTAAAGCTAGTTAGCTCGTAATTGTAAATATTAGCAAGCCAGGCCAGATTTATTTCTGTGTTCTGCAAAAATGGCCACCATGGAGAAACTAATGAAGGCCTTTGAATCGCTGAAGTCATTCCAGCAGCAGCAGGGACCACCGACCGCCGAGGAGCTTGTCCAGAGACAGTAAGTGTTTTTTGTTTTTGTTTTTTTAAGCCAACCTTGTTAGCTTAGCAAGCTAACAACCAAACTAGACAGTTTAGCTAGTGCACGAGTCCTGGAAATGAAAATTGCAGTCATACTAAATATACACAATTTTCTGTTGATGCGCATGTTGACAGATCTTAACCAGTTTAGACCTATGGAGTTGTAAAATTATTTAATTATAGCCCATTGTAATCGCCCTCAAGTGGAAATCCTGCAGTACAGTACTGCATGCTATTGCCACAGACTAATGGACTGTACTTTTGTCATAGTAGCAATCTGATTGGTCTGGGGACGGGTTAACGAGTTGACTGAATGCGATCACTGTGGATTGTTAGACTTAACAGTGCCTTGCAAAAAGTATTTATAGCCCATTTAGACATTTTGTCATGGTACAGCCAGGAACGTAAATACATTTTATTGGGATGTCATGTGGTAGACCAACACACAGCGGCATATAATTGCGAGGTGGAAAGAAAATGATGCATGTTTTAAAAAAAATTAGTCATACAGCCTCCTTTATTTACTCCGCTGCCCCAAAGTAAAATGCTGTGCAACCAAATGCCCTCAGATGATGTCACATAAGTAGTGTGTAATAAAATGACTATAAATGCAGATGTTCTGTGAATATCTCAAAGGTTTGTTAGAGAACATTAGTGAATCAACAGCACCACAAAGCAAATGGAGAACACCAGACTGCAAACCTTCTATGAACTATTCGTCCATTCAGACTGACTGTCCGGGCAGAGAAAGCATTCTAGTGAGAAGCATCCAAGAGGCTCATCATGGTAACACTGGAGGAGCTGCGTAGATCAGCTCGTGAGGAATCGGTCCACAGGAGACCCATTTGTTGTGCATGCAACAAATTTGGCCTTTTATGGAAGAGTTGCAAGAAGAAAAGTCCCATTTGTCGTTTGTCAAAAGCCATGTTGGGGACAGGAAATGTGGAAGAAAGAATTCTGATCAGAGGGAAGCAAAATTGAAGTGCTTGGCCAGTACACGTCATGTGTGGTGGAAATGTAACTTTATACATCGCAGTGAATACACCATCTCCATTCCCCACTGTAAAACATCGGGTGGCTGCATCATACATTGGGGTTGATTTCCTTCAGCCGGGACAGGGAAATAACGTTGGTCTTCTTGAGTTGATGGGAAGCTGGATGGAGCCAAATATAGGGTAAACCTGTTGAACTTGAGCATAGGGTAGAGGCTCACTATCTGGCGACACACCGACCCTAAACATAAAGCCAGAGCTAAAATGGAATGATTTGGATCAAAGTATATTAATGTGATGGAATAGGCCAGTCTAAATCCAGACCTAAACTCCACTTAAAATCTGAGGGAGGACTTGAGAATTGCTGCTCTCAGATGCGCTCTATCTAATCAGACTGAGCTATTTTGCAATAACATTGGGAAGATAAAGACGTGGTCTTTCCAAGTCTTCCAGCTATAATTGTAATGCATTTGAAATAACTTAGATGATTTGAGATGAGTTTCCGGTGTATTTTTACATCTGTAAAGTCTGTTGATTTTATTTATTTTTTTATAACCGCATTATACATAATTCTTCTTATCTCCCATCACAGGAAAAAGGAGCAGGCCACAACAAAAAAAGACAGAGTTACACACTGCTTGACAATATGTGAAAACATAGTGGCACAATCTCTCAGGTGGGTCTCGCTACAGTATCAATTATGAAACTTTGGGCCATTAATTCTCATCATTTGAATAGTACTTCAGAAATTATTTTGTGTCTGCATCTGTGTATATAGTAACGTTTCCCCTCTGTCGTTCTGCTTGGAGCAGAACATCTCCGGAGTTCCAGAAATTGCTGGGCATCGCCATGGAAATGTTCCTGCTCTGCAGTGACGACAGCGAATCAGACGTCCGAATGGTAGCCGATGAGTGCCTGAACAAAATAATCAAAGTGAGTGAAAAGTAGTCGTCCTTATTCTTCCTACTTATATTTTTAGAATTAAAACACTTTATTCAGTTGGTGAAGTCAGTCAATTGTCATTTGCAAACAATTATATCAACCAACCAGTAAGTATGAAATTAGCAACATAAACATACAGGGACACAGAGTTTTGTGGGGAATATATTTATTTCCATTTTGTGCACTTATAACTCTAATAGCAATATTGACATACTTTAAGTTTTGTAAATATGTGTCATATATGTCGATTTGTGTATAAAAATATAATTGAAAAAATACAGAATGTGCCTGCAGCACATGAAATTCTGGTTTGATTTGTAATGTACAGTTTTTGATTATTTATTTATTTTCATCCTCATTTGCATCTTGTCTTCATGCTATATTATTTTGTGACAATTACATATATAACCTGACTTTTTACACTGTAGTTTTGAGGATTAAAATAAATGTGTTGCACTCCTTTAGGCACTGATGGACTCTAATCTGCCTCGGCTGCAGCTTGAGCTGTATAAAGAAATTAAAAAGGTAATTTTCTTTTCAGCACTTTTGCTGATGAAAACCACATGACAGGTTTGTTGTCACGAATGTACAATTATTTGTAAGTTATTTGTCTGATTGTTGAGGTGGTGATGATGATGATGAATGCACTTGTCTTCCTGTAGAATGGTGCCTCTCGGAGTTTGAGAGCAGCTTTGTGGAGGTTTGCTGAGCTTGCACACCTCATTAGACCTCAGAAATGCAGGTAGACACAATATTCCTTTGGATAGTAATTTATTGACTCATAACAGGGCTTAGTCATGAATTAGGCTTTAAAAAAAGCATTTTTCGATTCTAACCATCTAATGAGTCTTCTCATTCTTTTCCCTTGAAACGCAGACCCTATTTGGTCAACCTTTTGCCGTGCCTGACCAGAATCACCAAGCGGCAGGAGGAAACTGTGCAGGAGACCCTGGCTTCAGCCATGCCTAAGATCATGGCCGCCTTGGGACACTTTGCCAATGATGGCGAGATCAAGGTGTCCTCTCAGAAGTCTGATAGTTGACTTGAACTGTTTGTTTTGCCTTTTGTGTGAATTTGGTTGGTCTTGCCTTTCCCTCTTAATTAGTTTTTTCTCTGCCTCAGCTTCTGATTGAACTAAAATGATCATCTCTTCACTCGTTAATAATAAATTGCCAATACTCAATGTTGTCTCAGGTCCTGTTGAAGTCATTTGTTGCCAACCTGAAGTCCAGCTCCCCCACCATCAGAAGGACAGCCGCCAGCTCGGCCGTTAGTGTGTGCCAACACTCAAGGCGCGCCACATACTTTTACACATGGCTCCTTAATGTGCTGCTGGGTAGGACGACATACTATATACAGGCGACAGTGTTTGTCGGCCAATTTGGCACTCCTCATGCAATGACATTGTTGGTGACCTTTAGGTCTGGTGGTACCAGTTGATGAGGAACATCTCAGCCATCTCATCCTCGGGGTGCTTTTAACCCTGCGCTACCTGATGCCTCTGCTGCAGCAGCAGGTCAACACCACAAGTCTCAAAGGAAGCTTTGGAGTCACGAAGAAGGAGGCTGATGTGCAACCGACACCAGAGCAGCTGCTACAGGTAAAAATTCGATCTCAAATGCGTTTTGCTTTATAATTTCATGTTTGAATTTCTGTGTGCCTGCAGGTGTATGAGCTGACTTTACACTACACGCAGCACTGGGACCACAATGTGGTGACGGCATCTCTGGAGCTGTTGCAACAAATGTTAAGGACTCCGCCACCAGAGCTTTTGCACATGCTCATAAATGTAGGCGCCATTCCACATGCCACCGTGTTTCGCCAGGATACTGAAAGTCGTGCGCGCTCTGGCAGCATCCTGGAGTTCATTGGTAAATACACCTGTCTGGACTGCAATGACACACATTCCCCTCTAGAACTGTTTAACATTGGACTCACATTTGATTCTGGTAGTCTGTCATTGACTAACCCATACTTAAGAGTAATTTGTTCTTAATTACTGGGCGCCAGCCTTTTCCTTTTGTTTCCTACTCATCCATTTTGTGGTTTCTTCTATAAGTCTTTGGAGCACTCTATTGCTTTTCTCCTCTTCACCTCCTGTTTGTGCCTCCTGTTTCCTGTCCATTTCAGCAGGAGGGTCTTCCTGCAGTCCACTCCTTCTTAGGAAACAGAGAGGTGACTGGTCTACTTTTTGTCCTGCTATCCTTTTCCTTCTGAATGTTGCAAGTGTGGGTCAAATTAACTCATTTGCTCCTAAAAACGTATAAATAACGTTTTAAGTGGTGTAGTAAAATGTTTTAATTGTCCCAAAGATGTATTTATATGTTTAAAAAAAAAAAAGAAGAAGTTTTTTTATGCTGGAGCAGTGCTGGCCAAGTTTGGTCCTCGAGAGCCACTATCCAGCCTCTTTTCCATGTCTCCCTCTTTCAGCGCAGCCGAATGTAATTATCAGCTCATCAGCAAGCTGTGCAGAAGCCTGATGACAATCTTGATCATGAATCAGGTGTGTTTGTGGAGAGAAACATGGAAAACAGGCTGGCTAGGGGCTCTCGAGGACTGAACGTGGCCTCTCAACTACACAAAACGGTTGAAGCAATGCTAGTTATTACACAAACAGCCAGCAGGTGGCAGAAGAGTAGAAGAGATCAACCAGGGCCATGTCGAAAACAAGCTGATTTACCCACAGTTCAAAGCAGATTTTTAAATAATGATGAAACTTAGCTATATTCTAATTAATGCTAATTGCTGCAAAACGGAAACAGATAGAAATATACTTTTTTATCCTGATGAAAGAAAAGACTCTAATCTTTCTTTTGGTAGGTTCCATGTTTTTATCGCAATAGAACACAATATTCTGTGGGCCTTGCAAAATCTGTCAAAATCCAGTAAAACAGCTGGAAGCGAACTGATTTCATTTTCAGTCAACAGCAGGCAGCAAATTCATATTCCTCAAACACAATATTAATCATAGTACCATGTTTAGGCTAGTGGGGGGTGCATTAAACATATTATCGTAAAGAAATTTTTTGGGTTAAGACTTCTTTAATGAAGGAACTTTTTGTCAATGCGGTAGCTCATGTTGTTTTTCTGCCCCATATCGTTATTGATATTCATTAGTTTATATTCAAGAACCTATATATTGTAGTACTTGCTGTACATTGTTTTTTTTTCTTCGGCATTTGCTAAAAATGGCCTCCAAAAAATCCAACAAGACGAATCTGTGTTTTCATAATTCCCACAATGCACACATAAGTCCACCAGAGGGCAGAAGACACGGGATCTGAATTTCAACACTCACGCTCCAATACCAACATTTTCAGTATTTGATTGTTTTTCTTCGTGACCTTCCATCTGTTGTTTCCAGGCAAAATGCTTTCAGGGGAGGAGGAGGGATTGGAAGATGATTCTGAAAAGACTGACGTTACTACTGGCACTTTCACAGGTGCGGTCATCCTGTTACTTTTGTGCATTATCTTTCAATGTTTACTGTACAGACCTTTTGCAGAGGACCAATGCTACAGAATGTATATTTTTACTAGCTAGCCATGTCCTTAGACATGTTAACGAGCTTATGCCACTAAAGCATTATGCACCTTAACAGTAGCATGATTATTTTATGTCTTTATTTTCTCCAGCATCTGTTGTCGGTGCTGATATCTCCACGGCAGCCCAGGTGGACATCATCACCGAACAGCCGCGCTCCTCCCAGCATACGTTGCAGCCCGGTGACTCTGTGGACTTGAGCGCCTCCTCGGACCAAGGCGGGGGTGGAGGCGGGACATCTGCCTCAGATACTCCTGATTCACCCAACGAAAATGAGGAGGAGATGTTGAGTCGGAGCTCAAGCGGTGGGGCTAATGTTACACCCGAGACGGCTGACTACACTACACCAGAGAACGCCACACCAGATGGAGGGCCCTTAATTGAAGGCGGGTCACTCCTAAGTACCAATGATGGCTCACTCCCGCCCAGTGACTCCTCTCAGACAACCACGGAAGGGCCGGATTCAGCTGTCACCCCCTCAGATGTTGCAGAGCTGGTCAGTCTGATTGATGTGTATTTGTACTGCATGCGGGACACTGAGACTAATTCTTTGTCAATGTTGAGATTTTCTCTAAGCTGACAGTGCAGCATCGTTTCATGTCTATTAGCTGAATAGCTGTTTTAAATTTTTAACTTAAATTTTTTATTTAACTTAAATTAATTGACTTTAAAGTCATCATCTTTTCCCCTCCAGATTTGTTTACTAGGGGTGGGAATCTTTGAATGTCTCACGATTCGATTCGATTCCGATTTTTGGGCCTGCGATTTGATTCAGAATCGATTTTCGATTAAGAAAGATTTTTTATTTCAAATGATTTGATTGACAATTATTTTTGCTTCAATCTATAGATGTGCAAGGAATTGTACTGATCTACTCCACTCTGACTCGCTAATGCTAATTAGCGCGCTACTCGCGGTACTTTTATCACTCAAAAGAACGACTCCACACTGCAAAAAAACAAATTTTATTGGAATAACTTGATCGAGACTTTTTCCTTCTACTCTCTAATGTGGCTACAACTTAACAGTGTATTAGACCACGTTGAACCACACTGCCCCTCAGTGGCCAAACCGGGTACAACATGAACAGCTCTCCAAATAAAGGCACACACAGACAAAGGCAAGACAGTATAAAATAATTTAAATAAATAGATTTTGGGACATCTAAAATCGATTCTGAATCGTACTAAATGAGAATCCATTTTTTGGGCACACCCTTAATGTTTATCCATGAATATCCAAGAGGTGCCTATAGGCTACCGTTAAATCAAAAACCAAATACACCAACAAAAGCCATTATTGATTGTACCCGACTCATCACCCTGCATTGTTCTTAAGTTCATGTGGCGCAAAAAAACATGTTGATGTTTTGGAAAGCCATGTTAAATGTAGCTGGCATTGATCTAAAAGTCAAACAGCTTGGGGACCAAAAGCTTGATCTTCCTTTAGTTTATTGTGGTAGCCCAAGTTGACTAGGGGTCTCAAGGTCGTGCATTCCTCCCTGTTTCACGTTGATTTTCTGTACAATGTGCTGAGCCAAGTGGTGAAACAATTCAGAGTATTTGTTGAATTGATACTGAATTGGGAGGGGAATTTTGTGAGGCATCGATTAATCAATATCTGCCAGTAAAGATGATTCTGATTCTATTTCTGCCCATTCTGAATACTACTTTACAGTTGCAACAGAGAGACAGCTGTCCAATCGTTACTAGCTCGGTTGGAGGGTTTCTTGTTGGTCAAATTGCTCACATTCCGAATGGCTGCAGTTATTCTTCTGGTGTGATTGGTTGCATTTCATAGTGTAATTTACTGAAAAGGTTTTACTTCAAAAGGTGCTGGACGGCAGTGAGAGCCAGTACTCTGGGATGCAGATCGGAACTCTGCAGGATGAAGATGATGAAGCACCAGCACCTTCATCCCAAGAGGAAATCTCTTTTCTCCCATCGGCACTGGGTATATTATATTATAAGCGCACACACACATAAATGCCTAAAGAAATGATTCGAGGATTGTTGTCACTGTGGGTGTTTGTGCGCAGCTTTGAGCAAACCACATCTCTTCGGCCAAAAGGGTCACAATCGGCAGAGTTCTGACAGCAGTGTAGACCGCTTCATCCCAAAGGAGGAACCCACAGAAATCGAAGCTGACAGCAAGGTAACTTGACACTGTTCATGTCACGTTTGTCTTTCACAATGTAAGTGAAAGTAAAATAATATTTCATTTGATACATGTACTTTATGCCTCGTCAGCCATCAAGTATAAATGGTCCGATTGGACATTATACAGACCAGGGTGCGGAGCCCCTCGTGCACTGTGTCAGGCTTCTTGCAGCTTCTTTCCTATTGACAGGACAAAAGAATGGTGAGTAAAAAAATAATAGATGAACCCTGGAAAGGTCCGGGATACAAAATGTGCGGCACGTGGACCCGAAATGAAAATGTTCAATGCATGCACAGTGCTCCGTGTGTCTTGGCGAATTAAAGCACATTGCCTGATTATGTCCATACCATGCTCAAAAGAGCTCTCAGCAGACCTATGATTAAGAAAGAAGAACCACCCACCTAACACTCCTCCTCTCCTCAATAGATTTTGTTTGTGTTTGTATCACCAGGTGTGATCCCTGACAAGGAGGTACGAGTGAGTGTAAAGGCCCTGGCGGTCAGTTGCATTGGAGCAGCTGGGGCACTGCTTCCTGAAGCCTTCTTTAATTCCCTCTACCTGGAGCCGCTGGACGGCATTCCAGTGGAAGGTAAAGAAGTATATTGCATAAGTATTTTTCACCGAGTTTGAATCCCATTCAAGCTAAAATTGTGTTAATGGGCTTAGTGTCTCCAAATATAACTCACTAGAACTGCCTCTGTACACACCCTCTCAGTGCTAATCAGAGATACAATCAGGCTGACAGTGAAAATGCCTGTATGTACTAATTACGGGTTATTAAAGGGATACTTGACTCATTGCGTCATTTTCTAAAGTAAGAGGATATTTTGTCTATAATTGTGATAACTTCATTATTTATCATGAACAATTAATACCTTTAAAGACAGATTATGCCACTTGCAGTCCACTGAAGATGACATCACCTGAGCTGAGGAAACAGGTAACCACCAATCATGGCTCAGTTTGCTGACCAAACCCAGAAAACAGGTGATTGGTCGTTAACTATTTCCTCAGCACAGGTGATGTCATCTTCAGTTGACAGCAAGTGGAAAATGTGTTTTCAAAGGTATTAACTCATTGAATACCAGCCATTTTCATTAGAGCAACCCCCTTCAATACCTGCCGTTTTACTAGATTTTGACTGATCTTGCAAAGCCTACAGAATATTGCTATATAAACATGAAACATACCAAAAGAAAGATTAGACTGTATAGCTAAGTTTTGTTGAAATTCCAATTCCCCAGAAAAAACCCCGTAGAAAACGAGCTCTTTGTCAAGCACAACTTCGACTTTAACACTACTATTTTTTCTTATTGGATGATAATGAAATGTCATCTAAGACAGAGCAGTCAATTGCAGACAAAGACCCGAATGAATGAGAATATCCACAAGCACCAAGTTCAGCCTTTGAGCCCTCCTCCCTTACGATGTCTTTCCAGAGCAGCAGTATGTCAGTGACGTGCTGGGCCTAATTCATCACGGAGACCCACAGATTCGAGGTGCCACAGCCATCCTCTGTGCAGCCATTATTCAGGCTGCACTCACTAAAACCCGTTACAACATACACACCTGGCTGGCCAGTGTGCAGAGCGCAACAGGTCAGTGTGTTTGTGCATTGTTATTCCTTGGTGCTGATGTATGATGGCACTCAGAGAACTGTTTAAAATTTGTCATCACTAGTCAGCTAATCCTTTTCAGGTAACCCTTTGTCCCTGGTGGACTTGGTGCCGTTGCTGAGAGACTCTCTAAAAGATGAATCTTCCGTAACCTGCAAGATGGCTTGCTTTGCAGTCAGGGTAAGTTTCTGTGTGTCCATGTGTGTAGTGCTGAACCATATTATTATTATTATTATTATTTTTAAACACGTGTTTTTCAGCACTGCCTCATGACCGTATGCAGTAGTACACTAAGCGATCGGGGCCTGCAGTTGGTGATCGACCTGCTGGCCCTGACAGACTCATCCTACTGGCTTGTCCGCACTGAACTGTTGGAGACCCTGGCGGAGATGGATTTTCGGCAAGTGTTTTTGATTTTTTTTGGGGGGTCTTAATTAAAATAAGTGTTTTAAAGAGGAAAATAACCTGAAATATAATTTTTCCCACTGTCCTTCTAGGTTAGTCAATTTCCTAGAGAGGAAGACTGCAACTTTGCACAAAGGCGATCATCACTATACTGGGGTATTTTTTTTAGATATTCCTTTTTCTGCTTTACTTGTACTATGCAAAGTTGTTTTTCTTTGTAGATTTATAAGTTGGAAGTAGTCCTCTAATGTGTCTTTATTTTTGTCTTCATGTTAGCGTCTTCGACTGCAGGACCGGGTTCTAAATATAGTTATTCGTCTGTTGGGTGATGATGACCCGAGAGTCCGCCATGTGGCAGCTTCTGCTGTCAGCAGGTATGCTTTTACTTGTACTATTGACTCATTAATATTTTCTCTCTAAATGTTGTCACTTGCCTTAATTCAATGCTATTTAAATGTTTCACAATCCTTGTTGCTGGCTGTATACGCAAGATAGAGGATTTGATTAAATGTTTCCCTTGATCATGTCCCCACTTCATCCATCAGGCTCGTATCGAGATTGTTTTATGACTGTGACCAGGGCCAAACAGACCCTGTTGTCGCTATTGCCCGAGACCAGAGTACAGTTTACCTGCAGCTGCTGATGCATGAGGCACAACCCCCCTCACAATTCACAGTGAGCACCATTACAAGGTAACCATAGATCTGCCACATAGATGCAAGCGATGTTTTGCTGAAGTCCATCGTATTCATTTGTATCCATTGTAACCTGCAGCTTATTACAAAATCCAGCTATTTTCTGTCTAACAGGACTTATCGGGGTTTTAATCTATCAAACACGGTGTCCGACGTCACAGTGGAAAACAACTTGTCTCGAGTAGTGACCGCTATCTCCCATGCTTTCACCTCCTCTACCTCGAAGGCCCTGACTGTAAGCTTTCACATGCGTAGATAGATACTCTTAAATATTTTAACAACTCAAAATGTCATTTGTCATATCTTTTTTTTCTTTAAGTTTGGCTGCTGTGAGGCACTGTGTCTCCTGGCGTCAAATTTCCCAGTGTGTACGTGGAGCACAGGCTGGCACTGTGGCTACGTTCACTCCATTAGTTCAGTTTCATCTCGAGCCACTCTGAACCGCAGCAGGGGCAGGGCTTTAAGGTTTGTGAACATGCATGTCCACAAAGCATTTTCCTCTTATATGTTTCTGATGATTTTTTTGGGGGGTATTCTGATTTAGTCTGCCCCAGCCCAGCAGTACTCCAAACTCCTCCGCACCTGATGTGGAGCAAAAGACCCTAACAGTGGGTATGGCCAACATGGTGCTTTCCTTGTTGTCATCTGCCTGGTTCCCACTTGACCTCTCTGCACACCAGGATGCCTTGTTGCTAGCTGGCAACCTGCTTGCCGGTCAGTAATGCATTCAAATCACAAAGCTTATACTATATGACTTCAAATTTTTCCAAAAATGCATATTTGTTGTGCAAACACAAAGATCAACTGTATTTGTGTGTGTGTCGCAGCTAGTGTACATTAATGGGTAGTATTAAATAATTTACAATTCACCTTCTTAATTTAAGCGGTGGCTCCTAAATGCATGCGCAACCCCTGGGCTGGAGAGGAAGAAGGTAGCAGTGGCAGTTCTTATCCTAGTGGAGGTCCAAATAAGATGGAAGAACCCTGGGCAGCATTGTCAGAGCGCTCCATGGTGACAATGGTGGACCAGCTTTTTTTCCACCTTCTGAAAGTTCTCAACATCTGTGCCCATGTGCTGGATGACACTCCCCCAGGACCAGCAGTTAAGGTTCGAATTTCGTCTCTGGAGATAACTTCCTTTCAAGTGACTGAATTGTTTTATACCTTCTCTTCCTGCAGGCCACACTGCCTTCCCTGACCAACACACCCTCACTCAGTCCCATTCGCAGGAAGGGCAAAGAGAAGGAGGCTGCTGATCCCAGTGCTGTGCCTTTGAGCCCAAAGAAAAGCAATGAAATCAACGCAGGTACGCAACACACAAACAAACAATCCTCCTTCATGCACTGTAAACACTAGTGATAGACAGATGTTTTTTTCAGGGCCAATATAGATTATTAGTAGTCCAGGAACCGATATTTCAAGGCAAAATTAATTTGCAGTAAAAGAGAAAGTATTAGCGCCCAAAAAAAAGAAAATACATTTGTTAGGCTGCTGTGTCAAGTTTGTTAAAACAGCTTTTAAAAATTTCAACACTTTGAAGGTTTTTCTTTTAATTTTAAATATATAAAGAACTGACAGCTTTGTTTAAAAAATGATTTTAAAAAATTGCAGGGAGCTTCCCAGGTCATCACCAAAACTAAGTACTAAGTAAATAGTTCCCTAAAATGTTCTACTGTCAATAAAGTTTTCCAAAATTTTAACATAATTTCTTAATTTTAACAAAATCTTTCATTAAAAAAAAAAGTGTTTGGGAGTTTCCAGTGTCAGCATCATCTTTTATAAAGTAAAGTGGAAATTTTAATAATACAATAAATACAATAAATCTGATCTTTATCTCACTAAGCGACAAATGCATGCGAATGTAGCTAATTTTGGGGTTTAGTCAGGGTTTGTAAAAGATTTCAAAAGATATTTGCGGACAGTGAAAATTTGTCTGAACATGTTCAAAATGTCTTTGCAACAAGTAAAATGTCTGTGAACATCTTACAAATCCTGATGAAAAGCCCAAATTTGCTACGTTCGCAAGCATTCACCGCTCAGTGAGATGCCAGCTTTATCGGCTTTCAGATTCATGAAAAAGGCTGATAATCGGTCTATCTCTCACAAACACTAAAGTTGTGGGGTTTTTTGTGTGTGTTTGGGGGAGCAGGCAGAGCTGCTGACAGCACAAGTGGAACAACAGTCAACAAGTCTAATACTCTTGGCAACTTCTACAACTTGCCACCCTACCTCAAGCTCTACGATGTCCTCAAAGCAACTCATGCCAACTATAAGGTATATAACTTTAAAATTACTCATTGACATACCAGAAACGTGATTGTTATTTGCACTGTTTCTCTTAGGTGACGTTGGACCTTCACAGTAGCCACGAGAAGTTTGGCGGCTTCCTTCGTGCTGCCTTGGATGTTCTTTCTCAACTGCTTGAACTGGCCACACTTCATGACATCAGCAAAGTATTTTTCTTGAAGCTGACCTGATTTTTACATTACTGAACTCTTTGGAATACATTTCAGATGAACTTTTTCTCCCCCCTCCTATGTAGTGTGTGGAGGAAATTTTAGGCTATCTCAAGTCCTGCTTCTCGCGAGAACCTACCATGGCTACTGTTTGTGTTCAGCAGGTGAGTTTGCGGTGTAGCTATACTTGATTGTGTGTGGATGTCGTCATATGGTTGCACCACTGAGCAGTGTGTTGCCACTAGAGACTCCACATAGAATAAGGCTGGATCCTGCCGACAGGGCCTGTAAAGACGTTGGGTTCCCTGTGCGATGGTTCCATACATTCTATAATCCACTTTAAAATGATAGAATTGGAAATTTGCAAGAACAACCTAACAAAAGCATTCCATTCCTTACTTTATGTAATCTGTTCTCCTTTAGTTGTTAAAGACACTGTTTGGAACCAACTTGGCATCCCAGTATGAAGGTGTCCTGAGTGGACCCAGCCGTGCCCAAGGCAAGGTGCTCCGGCTTGGCTCGTCTAGCCTGAGGCCAGGCCTGTACCACTACTGTTTCATGGCACCATACACACACTTCACACAGGCTCTGGCTGATGCCAGTCTCCGTAACATGGTGCAGGCTGAGCAAGAGCAGGATGCCTCGGGGTGGGTTGAAACATACAGACCTGATGCAGGAAAATGAATTATATTATTATTTTTTGTCTGTGGGCCAAATCTGTAGCATCAAGGATGCCTTATGAATTTGTGGCTTCTTTGTCCACTTCCAGATGGTTTGATGTGATGCAGAAAGCATCAAATCAACTACGGTCGAACATTGCAAATGCAACACGCCACAGAGGTGACAAGGTAGTAGTTGGATCATATATCGTTAAAATTACCCTGAGACACCGTCTAGTTGTATTTTTTATATTTTTTTATATGCTGCTGTTCTGAAATTGTCTTTGCAGAATGCCATCCACAACCACATCCGTCTCTTTGAGCCGCTTGTGATTAAAGCTTTAAAGCAGTACACAACCAGCACCTCTGTGGCTCTGCAGAGACAAGTTCTGGACCTTCTGGCACAACTTGTGCAGCTCAGAGTCAACTACTGCCTGCTGGACTCTGATCAGGTTCAACAGACAAATCTCAATTTAGTGCCGTGGGTTATTCTCTCTCAACAACCTTTTTTTTCTTTTCTGATGTAGGTGTTCATAGGGTTTGTCCTGAAGCAGTTTGAATATATTGAAGTGGGACAATTTAGGTAAGTTTGCCAAAGTATCACAAACAAATATCTCCATTTGTATTTTGATGTACAAAACTTCATATTATATGACAAAGCTATTTACCTGATTGGTTTATGATTTTTATCTTAAAGAGATTCAGAGGCAGTCATACCAAACATCTTTTTCTTCCTGGTGCTGCTGTCTTACGAACGTTACCATTCCAAGCAAATAATCAGTATCCCCAAAATCATCCAGCTGTGTGATGGCATAATGGCCAGTGGTAGGAAAGCTGTCACACACGGTAAGAGTTACACACACGTTTGCAAGTAAAATGAAAATTGATCTGGAATAAATAATTCCGCTACATGATTTCCCGTTTCCTGTGAAGCTATCCCTGCCCTGCAGCCGATAGTTCATGACCTGTTTGTCTTGAGGGGCTCCAACAAGGCAGATGCAGGCAAAGAGTTGGATACACAGAAAGAAGTGGTGGTCTCGATGCTGCTCAGACTTGTTCAGTACCACCAGGTATACGGTTTTCAAGAAGGCTCGGCAATGCTATCCAGGCTTGACTACATGTATTTTTGTCATTTGTAATGTAGGTTTTGGAGATGTTCATCCTTGTTCTGCAGCAGTGTCACAAAGAAAATGAGGACAAGTGGAAGAGGTTGTCTCGGCAGATTGCAGATGTCATACTCCCCATGATTGCCAAGCAGCAGGTAACACATGGGCGGCACAAACTAAATAAATATTGGGACATTAATATAATTTTTTGGGCTTACAACACGTGTAGCTGTCCCAATATTTATGGAACTGATGATATATTTTGGTCCCATCTGTTGCCATTTTCACAAATTGCGTGTTTAATTCCAATAGATGCATTTGGATTCCCCTGAAGCTTTGGGTGTTTTGAACACTCTTTTTGAGAGTGTAGCACCTTCTTCTCTTAGGCCTGTGGATATGCTACTCAAAAGCATGTTCGTTGTTCCGGGTACCATGGTGAGAAATCACAATTTGATCAGTACTTTCCAGTTATTAACTTTAATCCATGCACCATTCCTTCAGGCGTCAGTGACTACAGTCCAACTTTGGGTTTCTGGTATCCTGGCAGTGCTCAGGGTACTTGTCTCTCAGTCAACTGAGGACATTGTTTTATCACGAGTCCACGAGCTCTCCCTTTCCCCACATCTTCTTTCCTGCAACACTGTCCGTCGCCTTTATCAACAGAGCCCCTCTCCAACTGGCCCGCCCTCTTTGGATTCCTTTGCTAGTCAAGAACCTAACGGTGATTCAGAGAAAGTTCTACCTGAGGAAACATTTGCCAGGTTTGTGTGAAAATAGATGCATGCCAATGTTTTGGGCTCCTTGAAATATGAACAACTTTTTGGGGGGTAAAGTTATTGACTGTGACTTGGTAACGTATGCATAGTTTGTGTTGAGAGCTGCAATTACACGTTTATTTAGGTAATATGTGATTATTGATCGGGCTGGGTATCGATTCTAATTTCCTCATTCGATTAAATTTCAATTCACAAGAGTTCAATTTGATTAGATTTTTTTCCCGATTTGATTCAATTCAATATTGATTGATTATGAAACATCAATTCTTCTTGAATATCAATGACATGATAAAAACTCCACAAACATTAAATTACAAATACAATTTTGCGGAAGCAGTAACTGATTAAATGATTTAGTTTATTAAGCAAAGTAACCTATTATAATCACTTAAGTGCTACACAAATATTGACATCTGCAAGAATGAGAAGAAAATATTTTTATAATTCAAATTTTATAATTGTTTCTGAAGATTCTGGATTGTCATAAAGTGCAATAAGTCAGGTATTTCATAAATGTAAGAAAATACTTTTAAATTCATGTGAACAGTAAATTTCAAGAAAAGTGTGAGATACAACAAAAAAATGGCCTTTAAAATTTTATTGTTACGAGATATTAAAATAATTGATTTAGGGTTTTATAAATCGATATCAGGCTCCAAAAATAAAATCGATTCGATATAGATTATTACAATTTTTTTAAACCCAACCCTAATTATTGACCTTAGAGTATATAGCCTTCTGGACGTAGTTGTTTTTGTGTGTTTTCACCTGTTGACTTTTAGCTATATTTTGGTTTTGTCTTTGCCTTAGATTCTTGCTCCAAATGGTTGGAGTGCTGCTGGAGGAAATTTCCTGCAAACAAATTAAAGTGGACATTACGGAGCAGCAGCACACTTTCTATTGCCAGCAGCTGGGTACACTGCTCATGTGTTTAATACACATCTTCAAAAGTGGTAAGTGTTTATCAAATTTGAATCTTATTTATGACTATGAACCGCGTCTTCTAGCCTTGTCCGTTTTTTCCCCTATACAGGTATGTTTCGTAGGATCACAGCTGCAGCCAGCCTCCTCCTAAAAGATGAGGGTGCCAGTGGCCAGAATGATTCGGAGGCTGGCCTTTACTACCGTTTAGAGACCCTGAATAGCATGGTGCAGGGCCTGATCACCACACACCCCTCCCTGGTGCTGCTCTGGTGCCAAGTCCTCCTCCTCATCAACTACACAAACTACTCCTGGTGGACTGCGGTTCACCAGACACCAAGGTAAGAAGCACATAATAAATGTCACATGCGGTATGTGGGCTAAGTTATAATCAGGGAGGTAGACAAATCAATAATTATATTTTGCATGTTATTTTGAAATTGACATGAACTTAACCCTACCACCCCTGCTGACTTTTTCCATGAGGAGAAACACCAGATCATGCACGAAACTGCTCAGCCCTCACTCCTCAGGTGAAGGTGATGATGAGGATCCCGTGTCCCTGTTTGCCATGATCAACAGAGAGATTGTCCGCAGAGGAGCCCTCATCCTTTTCTGTGATTATGTGGTGAGCCTGTTTGATTACGACAGAATGCTTACATGACAATTTGTCTCAATTCACAATAGAAATTGTTTCCTCCTGCATAACATTTACAACTGTCTTTTTTTGCAGTGTCAGAACCTCCATGACTCAGAGCATCTAACTTGGCTGATAGTTAACCATGTGAGTGACCTCATCAGCCTTTCCCATGAGCCCCCCGTGCAGGATTTCATCAGTGCTGTGCACCGAAATTCAGCTGCCAGCGGTCTCTTCATCCAAGCTATTCAGTCCCGCTGCTACAACCTGACTAATGTAAGCACTTTGAGCTGGGATTTTTGCCTTTTTCATTTTTATGTGACACAATAGTCATCGTTTCAATCTTACTCTGACAATGGTAAAAAAAAAAATGCATATTTAATCAGCACTGTAAACATTTACCCCTCAATTCTTATTTACTTGTTGTCTTATTAAAAAAATCTTTCCTCTACATCTTTCTTTGCAGCCTACCATGTTGAAGAAGACTCTGCAATGTTTAGAAGGCATCCACCTGAGCCAGTCTGGCTCCCTGCTGATGCTCTATGTGGACAAGATGCTGAGCACGCCTTTCAGGGTTTTGGCCCGAATGGTGGACACGTTGGCTTGTCGTAGGGTGGAGATGCTGTTGGCAGAAACGTTACAGGTTGTTACAAAGTTTTTTTTGGTTTTGTTAGAAATAAAAACTGAAGTGTTTTTTTTTGTGGCACACAGATTGTATTACCTACAAGTTATTTTGATGATGTAGATTCAAATAATCACATTTTCTGCTCTTCAGAACAGTATAGCCCAGCTGCCTGTGGAGGAACTAGACAGAATCCAGGAATACCTCCAAATCAGTAGCCTGGCTCAGAGGTAATGCGCTTTTGCAGTACAGTAATGTCCAGACACTGTAGTGTACACCCAAAAGCAAAGGGTGATATGTGCAAATGAATGAAATTGTAAAGGCGTCACGTTACCATTTATCCGCATTTGTAATTTCCTGTTCTTGTCCAGTGCGCTGAATCGTTAGCTAACAGCCAATCAGAGTGAGCAAATATCACGACTGCCCGATGCTAATTCAACATGTTGAATTGGCCGAAAACGCCACCTAGATGTTCCGACAACGGCTCTGACATTGGTATAGAGAGGCCTTAAGACAAGGTTTTGGTGGCATCTTAAGAGCAATCTTCAGAGCCCCAAAAAACATGACTGAGTTCAGCAAATAGCTTGGGATAGGTTCCACAAAAAATAAATACCATGCATATTAAAAAAAAATAATAATAATTCATGAATAGCAAAGCGAATATGTAGGGTTCACTGCAAAGTGCACACACAGCATTTACTTGATAGAAGAATGCATTACATTTAATTGCAATCATTGACTGATTTTCTCTCTAGGTTGTGAGTCATAAGCATCTACACACATTTGACAATGCTCTTTTTGTTTTCCCATCACAGGCACCAGAGGTTTTACTCCCTGCTGGACAGATTTCGAGCTACTGTTGCTAAAACTAGTAGCCCAACACCTCCAGTGACATCACACCCCTTAGATGGGCATCCACCCCCTGCCCCTGAACTGGTCAATGCAGATAAGGTGGGGATTGTGGAATCCGAATATATAAGTTTTTTAATTCATTAACTTCACATAAAAATAAAAAAAAACACATACTGTAAATGGAAAATATGTGGTTTTTTTAATGCATTTTTGCTATTTGCTAGGAGTGGTATGTGACCCTGGTGAAGTCTCAGTGTTGTCTTCGTGGAGATACGTCTCTGTTGGAGACAACTGAACTCCTTACCAAGCTGCCTGCCCCTGATCTTTTCAGCATAATGAGATGTGAAGTAAGTAGCATGTGCATTAAGCAGATATTCTATTTTGGATTTTTCATTATTTCCATTGTTGGCTATTTTTTCCTGCCAATATTTAAAAAAAAACACATATTCCCTTTACAATGACAGACATTCAACCGGAGTCTGCTGTGTCCATGCCTGAGCATGGGTGTTCAGCGGCTAACACGAGGTCAGGGCCCACTCTTGTTGGAGACAGCGTTGCAGGTGACCTTAGAGCAACTTGCTGGAGTTATACAGTCACTTCCCGCCCCACACCGCTCCTTTTTACCAACTTCCGAGCCACAGTCTTACTGGACCCAACTGGCTGTCGTCTATGGTAAGAAACTTAGTGACGTGAGCATGTTTTGTAGCGCTTGATTACCTTCAAATGTTTGATACAATATTTATAATATATGCTTCTTTAGATTTTCATGTCTTGCTATGCTTTCAGATGAGCCAGGTTTTTACCCCAAGGTTTTAGCCCTCTGTAGAGCTCTCTCCCAGTACCTGCTCTGTGTCAACCAGCTACCATCCTCATTCCGCATTCTTTGTGACAAAGAAGACCTCATAACTGCTTTCACCTGCACTGCCACTGAGGTTAAAATTCAAATCTGCATCCCATTTGTTTAGTTTTCACTTTGGGCCAGCACTGATTTCTTCTCCGTGATCCAGGTGATAGTTTGGCGCCTGCTCCAGGATCAGTTACCTCTGAGTGTGGACCTGCAGTGGGCTCTGGCTTGTCTGTGCCTGGCTCTGCAGCAAACTTGCATTTGGAACAAACTGTCCACCCCGGAATACACGACACGCACGTGTTCCCTCATCTACTGCTTGCGTCTCATTCTTGTCGCCGGTAAGGAGAGCGGCGGTGTTTTTTTGTGTGTGTGGATTTCTCTTGACTTATCGCTGGTACATCTCTTTTTAATGGTTCCTTATGTTTTTGCATTTAAGTGGCTGTGAGCCCTGGAGACCAACTTCTGCTCCCAGAGAAGAAGAAAAAGTTAGCCAAAGATGCTGAAGGAGATGAAATGGATTCCGTACACACAAAATGTGAGGATTTACTGATCTGATTAAGTTGTCAAGCAAATCCATACTAATTGAAACAATGGCTTTGCTTTACTGAACAAAGCTGTGAGGAAATATGATCATCTTTTTTGTTTGCAGATAAGTGTGAATGGCAAGCATGTGAGATCATGGCAGAGCTGGTGGAAGGCCTACAGAGCATTCTTTCCTTAGGGCATCGCAAAAACAGTACAATCCCTGCTTTTCTGACACCAACCTTGCGCAACATTGTGATCAGCATTGCCCGTCTGCCACTGGTGAACAGCTTCACTCGGGTTCCTCCACTGGTCAGTGTTTTATACATTTGTGTGTTTGTGCAGTGGAGAAGTGTGTGAGGGTGTTACAATCCTTTGTCAAAACTCCACAGGTTTGGAAACTAGGATGGTCCCCACAGCCTGAGGGGGAGTTTGGTACAGCATTGCCTGAGATTCCTGTAGATTTTCTACAAGAAAAAGATGTCTTCAGAGAGTTCCTGTACCGCATAAACATACTTGGTATCTAAAAATTGACAATTGACTTCTGCATCTTATTACATTAGCCCTCATGTCTATTTTTGTTTTTTTAACAAACATTTTGTGACTGTCTTAGGTTGGAGTAGCAGGACTCAGTTTGAGGAGACCTGGGCCACTTTGCTGGGCGTGCTGGTCACCCAACCAATCACAATGGACCAGGAGGAGGACACACAGCAAGAGGTGCTAATTCGTGTTAATTTTATCAGCCAATAGTCTCAGTTTTAGTCCAGTTTCAATCATACTTGTTAGTTTGTATCATAGTTGGTAGGGGTCTAAATTGCCTAGTACCTGGCGATTTTAATTCATAGGTCACGATTCAATTCGATACGGATTAATCCTGATACGAATCTATAAATTGATTATTGCATTTTTTTAACTCAAATTTTGAAAATACCCATCAGTAAACTTGTACACTGTAATATTTGTATGAAAATGTATTTATTTATCTGAAAATTCAGGCTTATAACTGAGCCACTGCATTTAACAAACAGGTTGCAGTCTGTTTCATGTTTGAACAGCACTGAAATAAACTATTAAGGCTTAATGTTTTATTCATACAACATTTTTCCATGCTTAATGTGTGAATCCTAACCCTAAGTAAGACGTTTTGTTGAATAATTCCATAAAACATTGATGTTTAAAAATCAAATCGGCCGCATATTGAATCGATTCGAGAATTGCGCGCTGTAATATCGTGATATATTGCCGAATTTTTTCCTAACACCCCTAATAGTTGGTCTACCTCATCTCGTTTTTATTTAGTACATTTTTAGTCACCTAAAAAACTAGCATTTTAGTCTTTATTTTAGTCCAAGAAAACAATTTTATTCGTCTAGTTTTAGTCAACAAAAACTGTCAGCAGATAATGTTGAACATTTTGGATCTAAAACTATTTCACATCAAATTTACTCTCATCTTTTTCACACACAATTACAGTATATCAACAAGTGGCTACTATCGCTCCATGCTATGAGCTAGTAAGTTAGCCAGCATTATTTAGCGGTCGGATTAACATTATTGTTGGAACATTATAGCCGTTGGATTAATGTTACATTATAACTATAATTTATTTATTTATTATATATTTTTTATTTTTAGCCTTTCACCATGTATCCACCTCCTGTCTGTCCCATGTGCATGTTGCACTCGCTTGCTGCAGATTTGAAAGGGGTGTGTCACATGACAGATTGACAGAGACAAGATTTTACAAAATCATATAATTTTTGTCTCGTTTTTCCAGCTTTAAGTGAAGTACATTTTCGTCTCGTCTTCATTGGTTGACGTAAATTCAATTTAGTCTTTTAGTCAGAAAAATGTGTTGACGAAGTTATTTTTGCTTAGTTTTTGTTCACATAATTAACACTAGTGCTAATGTTAATTGATATTAGAATTCGATGTAGCACAGAAAGATGTTCATTCTTTAAAGTCTTGGCACTCCCTTGTACATGTAGCTTTATATGCTTATGGATCATCAGCTGTTCTGCATCTGATTGGCGTTGTAGGAGGATTTAGAGCGTACACAGTTGAATGTGTTGGCAGTGCAGGCCATCACCAGCCTGGTGCTGGGTGCCATGATGCTGCCCACTGCAGGCAACCCTGCTGTCAGCTGTCTGGAACAGCAGCCTCGCAATAAGAGCCTCAAGGCCCTGGAGACACGGTACATTTGTATTTTTCTTTTTCCAGCGTTGCTGAATACTTTCGGCGTCTTTTGGTTTAATTGTTTGATTTTGTGTCCAGGTTTGGAAGGAAGCTGGCAGTGATCCGGGGTGAGGTTGAGAGAGAAATACAAGCGCTTGTTTCCAAGAGGGACAACATTCACACACATCACCCTTACCATGCTTGGGACCCTGTCCCCTCTTTGTCCGCCGCCTCAGCAGGTAGACAACAATACTGCATGCAGGTTACATAAAACAATTATTGATTGTATTCTCTTTCAGCAGGGATGTTGATCAGTCATGAAAAGTTGCTGCTTCAGATCAACACAGAGCGTGAGATGGGAAACATGGACTACAAACTGGGACAGGTTACAGGCCTCTTTAATTCAATCTTCTTATTGTGATTTTTTTTTAATAGATTTGAAGTATTTTATTTTGTTGGTCACTTCTCTACAGGTGTCCATTCATTCAGTGTGGTTAGGAAATAATATCACCCCATTGCGGGAGGAAGAATGGGGCGAAGACGAGGAAGATGAAGCAGATACACCAGCACCCACCTCCCCACCTTTATCGCCAGTTAACTCTCGGTATTATGAATCTTTTTAGATGCACGCAGTTGATCTATTTACACTGAAAACATGCATCTATCAAACTGTTGTTTTTGGCAGCCATTTTAGTTTGCCCGAAAATGCTTATTAGTCACGTTTTAGTCATCTTTATGGGATAAGTCAACAAAAACTCAAAAAGGTTTTAGTCAATAAACTTCAAGGTCTGAGTTCAGTTTTAGCCACTTTTTTTTTGAAAATTAATGAGTTTATAATTTCAGAATTTTGATAATAGTACATTAGAAAAATAAAATGGCCTTAATAAGCAAAACAAAAAATATGACTTCTTATAAGCACATGACTAGCATCCACCCTTCACTAAAGATTTTTGTTATCTTTGTCTCAACAAATGACCAAAAACTTAAAATATCTGTACTTGCTTGTTTTTTGTGTGGGGTCAACAATGGGTCTAAAATGCCATAATAGGTCTAAATTGCTACTCAGTAGCTAACACACATAAGCTCATGTATTGATATTTGAACAACAAAACTAAATTTAGCCTGAAGCTAGCTAACAACCCATTTGCACCAGGTGTTCGGCAGAAAATCGAATACCATGAAATTGATCACAAACTGATTCTCAGCTAATGTGTGTAAAATATGTTAAGAGGAATGAACATTAGTTGGCTATGGTAGCCCGCACCTGTTACTCAATGCATTTAACTGACACAAAACGATGAGATGAGGTGAGTGTACATTTTGAACGTCTAACAGAACATCTATGACCATTTGCATCTCATGTTGTCATGATTTCGTCATCCGAGTGTCATGTTTAGTTCCTCACCACCGCATTGGCGTCAACAAAATCAATCAACAGCACTGACCTCCATCTGCATGTGCTTTCAGAAAACATCGCGCAGGGGTGGACATTCACTCCTGTTCCCAGTTTCTTCTGGAGCTCTACAGCCAGTGGCTTATCCCGAGCTCACCAAGTAACCGGAAAACGCCAACCATACTCGTCAGTGAAGTGGTCCGATCGGTGAGCCATAATGCGCACACACGGATATGACTACAATCTTATTGTCAATCCAATAAGTCGAATTCTAGGCCTAATGACTACTGCCATCTACTCCTATCGTTCTGTTCTTGGCAGCTGCTGGCAGTGTCAGACCTATTCACAGAGAGGAACCAGTTTGACATGATGTTCTCCACCCTCATGGAGCTGCAGAAGCTTCACCCACCAGAGGATGAGATCCTTAATCAGTACTTGGTGCCTGCTATCTGCAAGGCAGCTGCCGTGCTGGGCATGGTGAGCGTCATCACTCTGATTAGTTATAAATACTGAGTAGAAGGAACTTAATAAACAAAAAAAAAAATCATGTTCCTTCAGGACAAAGTGATTGCAGAACCAGTTTGTCGCTTGTTAGAGACAACCCTGCGCAGCACACACCTGCCCAGCCGCATGGGTGCTCTTCATGGGGTGCTGTACGTCCTGGAGTGTGACCTTCTCGATGACACGGCAAAGCAGCTGATCCCGACCATCTCTGAGTACCTGCTGTCCAACCTAAGGGCTATTGCGCAGTTAGTGTTACATTTATCAGTTGGGTGGCATGTTCCGTGTGAATCAATTATTCACAGCAAGAGAACTCCTCTGCATTTTGCAGCTGTGTGAACCTGCATAACCAGCAGCATGTCCTGGTGATGTGTGCCGTGGCCTTCTACATGATGGAGAACTACCCTCTAGATGTAGGCTCTGAGTTCATTGCTGCAATTATACAGGTAGATGTAAGCCGTTGTATTATGGTCCCGAAGACCGTTCCATATGATTGCGTTGACATAACGTGAGTTGTGATTTAACTGAGACTGGGTTTGCCGATGAATGCTTTCTTGCGTCTGATATTGTGCCTCGAGCTTTAATCCTGTGCTTTTCCTGCATTTGTGTGTTTCAGGTGTGCGGTGTGATGGTGTCAGCCAGCGAGGACTCCACCCCCTCCGTGATCTATCACTGTGTGCTGCGGGGTCTGGAGCGTCTCTTGCTATCTGAGCAGCTGTCTCGTGTGGATGGAGAGGCACTTGTCAAACTGAGTGTCGACAGAGTCAACATGCCGTCACCTCACAGAGCCATGGCTGCCCTGGGCCTCATGCTCACCTGCATGTACACTGGTAAGCATGACTTGAGGGCTGGATTTTTAACTACAGATTAAGTGCCCAATTTCGATATAGTGTTTTTTTTTTATTCTTCGTAAGCCATATTTGAATGTACTGTACTTTTCAAGTGACTCATTCAATATGACTTTATATTCACTGCATGTGGAGACATACAAATTGGATGGCAATAACTACACAAGTGTCAGCACTGGTCAGCAACAACATAGATGTAGACGATGAAAAATATGAACCTTTACATACCATTTAGTTGGCCTGGACTGATGCTCCCCCTCAATGGTTTAAATGAAGGTACCCCTGGCAAGACTCCGACACCCGTCATCTGCTATTATTTTAGAATATGCAAATCTAATGTACCTTATTTAGACCATTTCATATAATATACTATTTTATCATTTGGATTTACAGCACGTGTGTTTGCGATTGGGCAGACGCAGGTGTGGATATGTCAGCGACAGACGTGTTTTGTTGATGTCAGGCTGGCATTGGCAGCGTAGATATGATTTGTCTGTTTAGGCTGCATTGGCAGGTATTAGGGATGAACCTAATATTGCTGATATTGGGCATTTTGACGAATATCGGTATCGTTTTTTTTTTAATACGACGCCCAATTATAGGTAAATCTCGAACTATTTATTTAACATTTCTATAAGAGATGCTGCTGACCCTGGGACCATTTGGAACCTTTTGTTTTTGTTTGACATTAAAACAAAGGAATGTGGAAGTTTAAGATTTCAAGTATTTTAAAAAATTCCGGAAAAAAATATTTATTGGTGGAAACTATACAGCTATAGAGTATTTCCTTGTTGAAGTTTCCATTTGATTTTTTAAGACGTACTGATAACCTTGGAGCTCCCTGAACATTTGATTTTTTAGACATTTAAAATGAAGTCTATAGTCTAAACTACATTTTGAAAAGTCTTTTTTTTTTTTAAATAAACATGCTTTACTAAATTACAACAAAATCAAGACTGGCATTGTATTTAAAAAAAATAAATAAAATTACGCCAATATTTCCCCCCCTTTTTACTGAAAATGAATATCCGCTTCAAAGTCTCCTTGACTTCTAATCCACTTTGTATTTAGAAAATACTTTTATACGCTACTTCACGCATTTCCAAACACTTAGCAGCCAACATATCTGAATTGTCACGAAGTTGAACCTGTAGTGTAAATCCAGCCAAATGTACATCTCTTGCACAAAATGCAAACTCGATACTTGGTACTGTCTCGTGGCTACTCTCACCTTCAAAAGCCATTATAAATTCACTCTCCTACATTAAGTAAGTTTTGTTTAATAGTCCAGTCTGCACAGAGTGGTACTTTAAAGCATGCATATCTAAACTTAAAGATCTTGGCCTTTTTTGATTGCTTGCAGGTTGTGTACTTGTGCTGTGAGATCATTTAATTTTTATGACGTATGACTTCTCACCAGTTGTCTCCGTCGCATTAGTTGTTGCATGACAGGCGGGATAGCTTCAGTCATTTATAATATTAAAACTCCTGTTTGCTTCCTGCATGTGATTTGTGTCCAAAAAAGGTAGCTTTTAGTGTAGCCTACCTCTAACCCCTACTTCGTCACCTACTAACTTTCAATACTTACATTTTGTTCTCCTTGCACTGACTGACCAAGTAACACATTGTCGCAAATAGTTGCCTAGGAGGTGCAATCTAACTATGCTTTACAGTTAAAGTAAGCTGAAGTGTATACAGCTCACAATGTGTTAATCTAGAATTCTCAGGAAATTGAATATCTCTCAATCCATGAAAGCACCTCCCACAATTTCACTCTTTTTTTGTCTTTTTGATATCAAATAAATTTACACTGAAACCCCCCCCCCCCTGTCCCTACTCTAACCTTTTGCCATACTGGTTTAACTGGTGCCACCCTCCCTGTCGTCCTCTCAGCGGTGCTTGCGTCCGGTTCAGGAGTCACAGGGGTTAGAGGTCAGGTTGACTCTGGCTCTGCTGTAGCGGATGTGGTGGGGGTCACGGCGGGTCATGTTGGTCTCTCCTCAGGCAAGGAGAAAGCCAGCCCCGCCGGTCGCCCCGCACAGCCGGACCCTCAGGCCCCGGACAGCGAGTCCATCATTGTTGCCATGGAGAGGGTCTCTGTGCTCTTTGACAGGTAGACATGCTCTCTCTCACACACAACACATTTATTTGATGAATCTCACAGAAGCTCATTTTTAGCAATGACTGTTTTGACTATGAAACAATCTAAGTGTCTGTTATTGTTATTATTAAAAGGTGAAGACAGTTTGCCATTTCGGACCAGCTTTTGGCAAGAATCATGAACAGAATATTTGGGCCACGTAATGATGTGATGGGCCACATATGGGCCCTGTCCCACAAGTTTGACACCCGTATACTAGAACCACTCTATGTCCTTGGTTTTGTCTTTCAGTGGGTGCTGCTGCTAACCACACATTTAATTGGTTGCTGTCTGTCATCACTTCATGCGGATTGCCGTGTTTGCAGGATCCGAAAAGGTTTGCCAAGTGAGGCTCGGGTAGTGTCGAGGATTCTTCCACAGTTCCTCGATGATTTCTTTCCGCCTCAAGATGTCATGAACAAGGTCATCGGAGAGTTCCTGTCCAACCAGCAACCCTATCCGCAGTTCATGGCCACAGTTGTTTACAAGGTTGGTAGAATTATGGCCAAACGTTTATCCCCATCAATATTGAATGCATTTGAGCCAAATCGGAGCGAGAATAGCTGTAATTACTTTCAATGAAATCCTTCTCTTGCAGGTTTTCCAGACACTCCATGCTACAGGCCAGTCATCCATGGTGAGAGACTGGGTGCTGCTGTCCTTGTCCAACTTCACGCAGAGAACGCCGGTGGCCATGGCTATGTGGAGCCTCTCCTGCTTCTTTGTCTCCGCTTCCACCTCACAGTGGATCTCAGCCTTGTATCCTTGTTAACGGCCGAGCGAATTGTAGTGTTTAGAAATAACACCCAATCTTGAAGGCGTTCCGTTATTAGGGTACAAAGTGGAAAAACACTTCTATAAAACAACGATGGAGAATTAAAAGTAACCATTGGATTGATGGTACATAAAATGTTGAGAAAGTTTATGAACCTTTATTTGTGTGAAGTTGTTCATTCTTTGTCATTCAAAGATAAAAAGTACTATTGCGCATGTACATTTCGTAAATATTAAGCAGTTTTCAACACGGAATGGCGTCTCGTTTCCAACTCAGCTTAACATTGTTCATTCATTCATTCATGAAGCTGCCACATGATGGCGCCAAAGTAATACTTGTATCGCTTTGGCCTGAGCACAAACTCGGTGAACAGGTGAGTTTTTCAGCAAATAATGGAGGATAGGTTCAAAAATCTGAATTTGGGAATGTTCGCCCATAAATATGCAGGAGTTTACCATTAACCAGCTTTTAAATTTAAAGCCTTTTAACCATTGCTTTTAAAGGGGAAGTCAACCCAAAATCTATTTACAATAATATGTTCTATGCAGCCCTACTAGTCTAAATACTTCTGATCAATATTGCATTTTTGGAATATGAGTTGAGGAACAAAATCCACCCGTTTGTATCCATCTCAGTGGGCGGCCGTTTTGCCACATGCTGTCGACTGAAAAGGACTTCACAATTGCTCAGTTGACGACCGATTACGGCTCAGCTTTAGAAACAGGTGAGTCGTCTTTGGTTGTTACCTGAGCCCTAAACAACTGGGATTTAATTTTCAGTTGACAGCAAGTGGCAAAATGGCCGCCACCTAAAATGGATTTTTTTTTCCAACAAAAGGAAATATTTACTAGACTTCGGTATTTACATTTTTACAATATAAAATGTATGATTGTTAGTGCACTCTCACTGCAGTCAATAGCTCATTTTGTTATCCAAAAAACAGTGCCAGCCGGTTTTGAGCATTTTCACTCATCTTACAAGGCAAACAGAATATTGTGTGCTATGACTACATAAACATAGTAACATAAAAAAAAGTATGTTTCTAACTTATTCCGTCCTTTAGTAATCACTATTTGAAAATAGGTAATTTGAATGACATCAAAAGAAAATGGAAAAAATAAGGAGAAAACAAAGGTTTTGTGAAAAGATACATTTTCTGTGCAATATTTGACTTTGACACTAATATTTTTTGTTTAGTGACGCTCTGTGAATGAGATTTAATGTGACAAATGCTTTGATCATTCACGTCAACATTCTATTTCTTAAAATCCACCATGTTTTCATGTAATTTAATACCCGGGAGCCCATTGGAAAGAGATGCAATGCTGGCCATAGTTAGTGGGTGTTTTTGGATTTTCCAACCCCATTCACAAAGCAGCGCTGCACAAGAAGTTGCACTGCCAATTGAGGGGGGGAAAACGTAGTTGACGTCAATGGACGTTATTGGTGGTATACAGTGGGTGTATCCTTAACGTCAATTGACGTTTTTGGTGGTAAATGTTTTTTTTTGTTTTAGTTTTTTCAGAAAAACTTACGTCCTGGCTTTTTTTGTGCTCAGGCCAAACACTTAGTTTGGCGTAATCTTGAGGCATCTTGGCGCTAAGGAAATATGTTGATGGGTTTCAATTACTTGTGCTGTTTGCTGCGGGCCACTTCAAAGTGTATGGATATTTGTCTAGTTGTCTTTAACCCTCTTCTACACCAGACTTCCTCACGTCATCAGCAGAATGGGTTCCAGTGAAGTGGTTGACGTCAACCTGTTCTGCTTGGTGGCCATGGACTTCTACCGGCACCAAATTGACGAGGAGTTGGACCGCAGGGCCTTCCAGTCTGTCTTTGAGACCGTGGCCTCGCCTGGAAGTCCTTACCACCAGCTGCTGGGATCACTGCAATCAATCCATCAGGATACGACACTTTGAGTCCGATTTGGGTCAGAGGCTCACACGAGTGGTGACCAGTGGGCTTCTCGGAGAAACGTGGTCAGGGCACTGGGAGGCTGTGATGGGAGGAAATAATCTACTGGTGGCTCAAACCGCTTCTGAAGATGATGTATTAAGTTAGAGAAAATATTTTAAGTGTAAGAATGAGACGCGCCCACAAGCCTTTCCTTGACAGGCCCACCAAAATAGCACCTTGATTAAAGCATAATGATATAAGATGATTTATCAACATTTTCCCTCTTACACTTTCTTTAATAGTGTTGTTGAAGTCATGGAAACAACAAAGTATTTACTATAATTTAAATATCGTATCTATTTTTCAGTATACCCGCCCACCCTCCCCCTGTTTCATGGAAATGGTAATAGCAGGACTACTTATTCTCTTTAAAAGATTAAAAATAAAAACTATATGAACTTGTGTGGTCACTTTACTAAGCACACAGATAAAAAAATAAAAAACATAAAATCCTTGTCACTGTTAAAAACAAACAAGTTTTGTGACAAAGAATTACAGAATTGTAGTGCTTTCATCATCATGTCATCTTTGAGACATTAGAGACTAAATGACAAAAAAAATACCAAATTGGTTTTCTTTATCATTTTGATGACACTGTGCATTTTGTCTTTTAAGTTGTATCAAAGAATCTGATGGTCCCCAACTACACCGACATGATTCCATGTGTCCTTCTCTTGTTCTTTCTAACACTCAGGATGTAAAATGTGATTGTTTAAATAAGACTGGAAATTATTTGGTCATCTTTAAATGTTGCCCTTGTATCTTGTAAAAAGTTAATATGAAAGCCATTGTGCATGATAGAATTGTACAAAGATAAGGAGAGTTTTAAAGTACCAGTATGTTGTTGTGTGTGTGTTTTTTTTTCCTTTCCGTTTTTTTAAATGTATATGATCAGAATATGAAAGATATGTGACCACAGAATGCACAATGTCCAATGAAGAGTTGCCTGGCATTGTGCTGGGCTTTCATACTGTGTACATACACTTGCCTTAGATAAGGATTCTGTCCTGTACACTGAACGCTTGAAAGCATGCTTAACTGCTACCTTCTTGCATTATTGCCCTTCGTCCATTTCTATGGCGACGGTTGCCATCACTGTTGCGTGGCATCGGACGCAACACAATCCAAAGGCAGCCATGTAACCATGGTAACAAACGGCAGCGTTGACAAATCAAAAGAATTGTCGGTAATGTTACAGCGCAGCAGGTAGTTTCCCTCTTCTTGTGTTGAGGTTTATTATTTTTTTATTCTTGCAGAATATAAATTTATCTAGCTCCTGTTCTTGATGTTGGGCGAGTTCTGCAGCATAAAAGTAAAAAACATCTGCACTAAGCAAACTGTATGCTTAATTGTTATGTTCCAAATTCAAGTGTGACCTATGTCAAGTCATGTATTAACACAATAAACGAATGAGTCCTGTGGCGGTTATTGAAATTCACGTTTTAGGTGCCATCGCTCCCCTAAAGCAGATTAAATAAGCCTTTTTTTCTTCACTTGAAAGGTCATCTTATTCTGATTCAGGTGACCGTGTACTGCTTAAAATGTCAAAGGAAATTATTCCCAAACAGGATTTAAATGTTTCTATGTGATTGCGTCTGCTTTGGTGTAAGAGGAGCAAGAGCCTGAGTGACTGGGAAACCCTGCAGGGGGTAATGCGATTACCTAGAAACGTGGTGATTTGGGGAACAAGTTAGCAACAAAAAATAAGATGTTAAACTGGCTTGATTTGGTGCATTTACTTGAGTTTTAAACGCCTTCCAATTCCACAATGCGCAATCCTTATGGTATTTTTTCCGAGCCGAAAAATAATTATTCACATCCTCCTAAACCACATGACATCATTGTCTTTATGACTAACACGCTAACACATTGAAATCATATTTCTGTGAAGACTATGCATAAAGTTTAGACAAACATTGACGTTATTGATTATGAATCCAGAGTTGTGATTCCTTTCACATTGCTGGGAATCCCTTAAATAAAAAATCCAGGAAGATTTCTAGTTATTTTCAACAAATTACAATTTTGATCACATAAAGTCTGTCAATGACGAATTATTTACAGATGTTTGAAAGCATGACATTTGTGATGTCATGACTCCATTCCAGGGTGTAGGTTTCAAACTGAACCATTGTAAGGTGACACCATCATCCGTTGCCATCTGACGTTCTGTTAGAAGGACAAGTTTTTGGTAAACAGGAAATGAATTGATAAGCTGGGCAAACAATAAAAAAAAAAAAAAAAACACATCTATGGAGCGTTAATATGCATGATGCTGCATACATTATGACGTACACTCACTGGGCAATGAGCACAATTTGGCCCCGGTCAAGTAGCCATTGGTAAACCAAAATATTAGACACACTTCTCAGTAGGGTGGAGTGTATTCAAACTGATAACTAGTAGGATGACAACCACTATAATAAACGCCTCTAAAAGCGCCAATCAAAGAATATTATGTTTAAAAAATCGCCCTTATTATAATGTACAGGTGGTACCTAATGTATTTGGCAAGTGTGACTACAGTTTGCAGCACCTATTAATTAATGTCCTGATGATTAAAAGGCATTAAGCGGAGAGGATTACCAGGCAGCTTCCATATGCTTAATTGGGCACCGAGCCAAGATCATGACAGGACAATCCAGATACTGAGCAACAATCCATGGGCAAACACCTTTAACTAAAGAACATCACACATGCAGTGTAACGTGGTAGTGGCCGCATCAAGTTTTGGGGCTGTTTTTCTTGAGATGGAACCTAGGCCCAAGTCAAGGTGGAGGTGATTATGAACCGTTCCAAAGAAGATTTTTTTTTTTTTTGAAAAAGCCTACTAGAACAGCTGAAGTTTAGTTGGGGTTAGTCAGAAGCCCTTTAAATGGTGACAGGTGTGTGCTGCTGACTCCCATTTAACATAAGTTTGAATGTATCTGAATAAGAGGGTGTGTACACTATTGTAACCACATTTCCAATTGATTTACTCCCCTTCTTGAAAATATATATTTTTTTCTATTGTGTTGGACAGATCACAATTAATAGTATAAATGACAACGGTTGAAAAAATTATAAAATTATTTATCTTTGTCTAATTTTTGTTTTGTTTTTTAAATCACAAAAACGTGGCATATTTGGACAGCGGTGTGTAGACTTTTTCTATCCGCTGTACATGATAAGGGCCAACAAGGGAAGCAACTTTAAGCGTTATTGGACCAGTTGGATGTTTCCTTCCACATGCAGTCCCTCCTCACAGCAGCCCACTCTAAACGTGCCCCCCTCCTCCAGTCCTCCTCCTCGTAAGGCGACTTGGCCAGATGGTGCAGCCTTTTCTTTTGTTTACCCATCGGCCATGAGTTGACCCAACTGTCCCTAGCTACGAAACTATGGATGCTATCTGGGAGCCGTCATTCGTCAAGTAAGTCATTCGCTCTTGGCCACCCGCAGGCCGTTTGTTGCTTTTGCGTCATTTATTTAAAAAAAAAAAAAAAAAAAAAAGTAATCTACCTTTGACTTAGCTGACTTAGCTTCATAAATTTGACTTGTTCGCCACCGCACACGCTTAGCCTTCCTGCCTAAAGTTATCTTGTGACATGCGCGATGTTCTCTGCGTACATATAATTAAAGAGCAACTGTTTTCACACCCTTCCTGCAAAAGTTTGACACAGAACGATGATACTTTTATTTGTGACTTCTCACTCGAACCTGAGTCAAGTTCTCCACATAACTGTTGGCTGTTAGATTGACATTCATGTAAACCAATGGCATTCAAAAAAAAGTATGTGTACGCCGCCGTTGTCAACGTTACAGCCATTAGGGAAAGCTGTGGATGGGAAGGGCGGAGCTAAAATGTAAGCAAGGGTGGTTGCACTTTTGGAGCGTAATCGACTGTAGAAAACTTTAAAACTGTTGTAAATACAGGAGAAAACGCATTATTTTCAGCACAAGATCACTACATATGACTATGTGATAGTTAATATCTCCGAACAAGCACACGTTTTACCATTTGTTATTATTATGATAACTTGACAACGCCTAAACTAATGTAATTAATGTGACAGGGAATGAAGGGACGCCGTGTTGAAAATAATAGAACTATAACTAGTCCCGTCTACAAGGTAAAGTTATAGTAGCGTTTACGGATCTGTATGGATGTTGTAGTAGTGGATGTAGTTCACATGCAAAGAAACCTGTCTAAAAACATGATTCCCATTGGACAAGCGTGATGTGACGTCATCCCATCCAGGTGAGGTGAGGCTATATAGAGTGAACTTAATCATTTACTCATCAGTCAAATAAAAAATCATACAAAACAACACTTTATGACTTTGCTATTATACAACTATTATACTGTATGATGGAAGCAACCAGTGGTTAGTTACCACTTTTCAAGATGCATTTTGGATACATTGAGGGGACGGTTAAGGGGATAAGCTGTACTCACTACGCATTCAAACAGCACTACAACAATTGGAAAACTCACAATACCTCTATGCAATATCACTCTCACAAACAATATCACTGTAAAGTGGATAAGGAGTAAATGCATCGGGTATAACCAGTAATAGTATTACCGTTGTAATGATAAGTCAAAAGATGTAGCAAAAGTACTCACACCCTGTGCTTAATTAAGTAGAAATAAACAGTAGATAGGCTACATGTGTAAAAAAACAAACACTGGTTAAAGTAGAAATGTAGATTTTACTCATTTACTTAAAGGGGAGTCAAGTAATTTTAAATTTTAATCCATCTCAGGTGGCGGCCATTTTGCCATTTTCTGTCGATTGAAAATGACATCACAGTTGCTCAGGGCTTAGGTAACGGCCAATCAGAACTCAACTGTTATCTGAGTTTGGTCATGTGACGTCTGGAAGCTGAGCTGTGAGTGTGCATTTTGGCGTAAATCCACTCACTGTTAACATCAGAAGAAGTCACATTTAAAATTGTCTCTTTTGTTTGTGATGTTTTATTAGAGAATTATTCTCAATCAGAAGTTGAATTGTCAAAATCTGTGTCTGTTGCATGATTGTGCCGTTGACAGCAGTTTGAATATTACACGGACCAATGCGCTTGCAAATTAATGTTTACTCTTCGGCCTATATATCTGTCAGGCTCATTAAATGATGGTTGTGATTTGTTTGTACTCAATCCTAAATTATGAACACATTAATTTCCCAGATGAAGAATGTGCCACCACTTGTCCTTCCTTATATAGATTATAATGTTCAGTAACTGTTGTTACAAAATCCATTCCTAAAAGCCAACAGACTTCCAGTTGGTTCGGTTACTAAAACAGTCCAGGGTCCAGCTGTCGCCATCGTAAATCTTGTATAGCCAACATTTTAACGGCAACTGTCATCCAAGTATAAACATAAGTTATCTGTTGTTACTAGTACCTAAAACAATTCACCTTATGCCACAACTGCTTGCGCGTCCAATGTTGGTCGCTTCATGTTGACAAAACGCAGCTGACTTTGTGGTGCACATTCCGTTTCTCTTTTGTTATTAATATGGTTTTAGTCGTGTTGTACTGAGTAGCTAGGATAGTTGCATCTAAATCACAAAAAGTTCAATTCCCGTTTCCAATCACGTCTGTGGGTGGTGTCACAAAAAAAAAGAAGAAAAAGATTAAGGAAACATGACAAGACTCAGAAATTATACGTAAATTTTACAAGGAGAGTTTGGAGAACATTTTTACCAGTTAATTAAAAAAAAAAGTTACTCAAGCATTGAGGAATTAACTAATGACCTTCAGCTTGAGAGACTCTACCACCTGATCCATGCCACTCTTCCTGTTTTCCACTATACTGCATTGCTGGTGTGTCCAAAATGAGACCAAAACCAGGTCTCTTGGAGGTACAAGCATTCCGCCTGACACCATCGATATACTAACACACAGCGGGAGCGGCATGGCTCAGGTGGTAGAGTGGCTGTCTCCCAACCTGAAGGTTGTGGGTAGCTTTTTCTTTTCTTTCTTTTTTTAAATAAACTGGTACAATGTATTCAAAAATTACTTTAAATTTCTGAGTGAGAACATTTCCTAGGTTTTTTCAAGTAGCAGTCAGAATCTAATAGGGGTGTGAATTGCCTAGTACCTGGCGATTCGATTTGTATCACGATTCGATTCAATACGATTAATCCTGATACAAATCCATAAGTTGATTATTGCCCCCAAAACTTGCACATGTACATTGTAAGATTTGTATGAACATTTATTTATTTGTCTGAAACTTCAGGCTTATAACTGTGTCACTGTATTTAACAAACAATCTGTTTCGTGTTTGAACAGCATTGAAATAAAATATTAAGGCTTATTGTTTCATTATTATAACATTCTTCCATGCTTAATGTGTGAATCCTAACCCTAAGTAAGACGTGTTGTTGAATATTTTCATAAAAAATGTATGTTTAAATATCGATTCGGCCGCATATCGAATCGATTCAAGAATTGTGTGCTGTAATATTGCGATATATTGCCGAATCGATTTTTTTTTAACACCCCTTGAATTTAAAATGGGCCCATGCCTAGTTAAAGGAGACAGTTTTGTAACGATATTGAGTTTTCAAGTTCTTAATTGAGATAAGAGAGTCAGCCTATGTCATCTTATCATCTGGTCTTTTCTGCAGGTAACTAAACCTGTCAATTGGAAAATGACATCAAGATGGTTGGCTGTACTTTCGGAAGGCTGCGCCCGAGCTGAGTCCAAACTTTCACCCCTTTGCTGTATTTGTCACTCGATGGCAGAGCTTTCTGACTAGAAGACGGAGGCTGTCTGCTCCAGCCTGGCAGCGACCGGAATGTTCTAAACAAATAGATGAGAGAAAATCCTCGGGCACGATGCACAAGCAAGCGGATGCGTCATCAAGAAGACGTCCTCATGGTGGCAATGAGGCCGCCCGGCCCCAGTCTCCTCCACCGCCCTCCCTCCAACAGAGGCGAATGCGGGCTGTCGAGGTGGCCAGAGGGAGGACGGGGTACGGTTTTACGCTCTCGGGACAAAACCCTTGTGTCCTCAGCTGCATCCTGAAAGGCAGCCCCGCAGATTATGTGGGTTTGCGTTCAGGAGACCACATCCTCTCAGTCAACGACATCAACGTCTCCAAAGCATCCCATGAGGATGTCGTCAAGCTGATCGGACGCTGCACCGGTGTCTTAAAGCTGGTCATTGGCGAAGTGGAGTGTCACAGGCGACACCAGCAACGCGGCGCCCGGCACCATAGCAGCAACGCTATGTCCGCGTCTTATCTGGACTCGTGCTCCAGCGACGACGAGTTGGACGGCCTGTACGACAACAGCGTCAACAACAACAATAACAGCAGGACCTGCGGCGGAGCTCGCGGGGGCTGGTTGAGACCCAAAGTGGATTCAAAGCAGCTCGGCATCAACCGAGCTGAGCGGGTCGTGGCCGAGTTGCAGTCCGGAGGGATTTTCAACATGATCTTTGAGAATTCCAGCCACTCGTCCAGCAGCTCCGACAAGGACCGACCCGGACACACCTCATCATCCAAACCACGTCCAATGTCTGATCCAGAGTTTCCTACGTGTCGAAACTCCTCCCGCTCGCAGAGCAACCCAGTCCTGCTCTCTGAGGAGGAGATGGCCCAAGTTCTAAGTGACGACTCGGTTTTCCTGGACTCTGGTTTTCGACATCTCCGCCTCCATCACCATGAGGAACTGGACGTTGGCGAAGGGCGGGACTTGGTGCTAGATCCAAATCAGGACATTGTCAACGTGGGCATGATCGTGGGCTACCTGGGCTCTATTGAGCTGGCCTCCACCGGCACCAGCCTGGAGAGTGACAGCCTGCAAGCCATCAGAGGATGCATGAGGCGCCTCAGGGCAGAGCAAAAGATCCATTCCCTGGTCCTCATGAAGGTTAGCTTCAATATTTCCAATATTATATTGTCAGCAGGTAGATTTTTGGGGGATGTGAAAGATGAACCGCAATGTTACTTACCAGTTTCTTTTGTGTCAATTTGTAATTCATGTTCTTCCAATTCCTGGCAGGTCATGCATGACAGCGTGCGCCTGTGCAGCGACAAAGGCCAGATCCTTGCCACGTATCCGGCAGAAAAGCTAGCGTTCAGCGCCTGCTGTCCCGATGACCGGCGGTTCTTTGGACTGGTCACGATGCAGGCCACAGACGAAGACTGTCATCTGAGCAGAGGACGATACGAAGAAGGAGGTTTGAGGACTTCTTGCCACGTGTTCATTGTGGACCCGGACCTGTGTCACCACCAGGTATTTACCAACGGTATCCGCGTGGAATTTGATGAATTGGAAGGCGTGCTATATTCAGTTAGATGGCTGTAATTACTTTTGCTATGACTAGTACCATATCATTTTAGAAATCAATTAATTGAACAAAAGATTATTATGATCATCTTAAAGTGACAGTGGTTGACCACTAGATGTCGCTATATCATCACCCATGTATGTAATATAATTAGTAACTAACCTACGATTACATATTAAAAAAAAAAAGTACAATTACATTTTAAAAAAAAAGTACGCTGATGTGATATAACTTTTTTTTGGGTGCTTATTATTGAAATCAATAGTGTTTTTTAAATTGAATGAATTATTAGTTCACCCCTAGATGGCGCTAAAGATTACACACTGTCACCTTAAATATATTTGTAAAAGCACCTCCCCTGACCGCAGGTCAACTATGGGTGGGGGTGGGGTTATCACACACGGACGCATGATTGTGGGGAGAAGGCAAGGCAACCATAAATACTTAATATCGCACATTCCATACACAAGGAAACTCAATGCGCTTAAAAACAAAACAAAAGCACAGCACCTAAAAACATTTTCAACAGAAGAGCTGAACACATTCGCAAAGCAAAGGGAACCAAATTAGCTTATTAAAATCACTAAGAACTACTAATAACGTACATTGGCAACATTTAAATACTTTTTACAAACAGATTTATAAGCAAAGGAAATAAATGAATTAAAAGGCCATATAGTAAAGTGATTTAAAAAAAACTTTATCAAAGGTAAGGGGAAAAAAAGGCAAGGTTTTAACCTGGATTTTAAAAGCATTTATACTTGGGGCTGACTTCACCTCTGATGGCAACTTATTACTTATACCTGAATGTTGTATTGTAAGTGATATTATGATTAAATATAAAGTATCATTCTGTATTTTGCATTTCCATAAATAAAGCCCCATTGATTAGCCCTATAACACCAAAAGTATCATATTAATTAATAAAGACATTTTGAGTCCCCTATTTCACGAGTATAATATTTTTTTCCCATTAAAACCCTGACGTATATGATCTGACACATGCATTGCACGGACAATCCATTAGAGGGCAGTATCACCCAGCCGATGGCTTTTCCAGTGACGTTACAAGATCGCCCCAATTGAGAAAGACGAGACGCCTATACTTATTAATAGTGGGAAATGTTCTTTGGGATTTTTGGAAATACTAATATAATAGATAGATAGATATAATCTGTTTATTATTATATTTTTGGACAGTACAAATTGTACAAATTTAAAGCATTGTGACCGGATGTATCAAATATGACACAAATCAAAAGTAAGATGTGGAAGTTGATTTTCATTTTTTTTTTTAATTAGTTTGTTCAAAAGGACCAATAAATACTCTATTTACAAATAATCCAAATTTTCTCTCATATATTTCATGGTTCAGGGCTCAAGCTTTATAGGGTTAATGTACACTCTACAGTCGAGAAGTGTATTTCACGTGATTCTTTGTTTTCCTCAGGTGCATTTGGGAGTGGCCGGGAGGTTTGGCTTCGAATGTACCCCAGACCCAGACACGGGAGGCTGCCTGGAATTCCCACCCACGTCTCAGTCTCTCCTCCACTTTGTGTCGGTACTTTACCGGGACATGGGAGACAACATCGAGGGCGTCCGGGCCAGAGCCTTTCACGATCCCGATAACGACGCCCAGCAGAACCACAGCACCAGCAGTAATAGTGATAGTGGGATTGGTAATTTTTTACCCGAGGAGAAGAGCAACAGGGTGCTGTTAGTTGACCTGGGAGGGCCTGTTAACCACAATCACGTCTCGGGGCCGCGCCACTGGGACAGCCCGCCTTCCTCCCAGCAGGCTTGGAGCCCCACCCTCGGAGTTGCGGCCTCTCACCCGCCTCCGCCCCCGCCCGCTATAAGGAATAGCCACTACCGCCATGAAGCATACCTGGCCGACCTCCCTCATCCCCTCCCGCTGGCGCACACCGACATAGCAGCTAGACACGCTCGAGGGATCCACCCGCACCACTACTCGCAGGGCAAGTGGGGAGGAGCTGTCGGAGGCGGGGACAAAAGAGGAACTGGAGGAGGGGCGGAGCCTCAGCGTTGGCTACCAGTCCACGTGCTGAGAGACTGGCATCAGCAGCACCACCACCTCCAGGGCTTGAGCAGCGATCAAGAGTCGTACGCCGAATCCACGGACGGGTGGTCGTCGGCCAATTGCAGCACCCTGCCGCCACCCATGAATAAGATCCCCGCTGACCGTTACCGGGCCCCGCTGGTCCCTGCAGACCACCTGCCGCCACCTGGAGGAAGCCAGCCTCCACCTGCTTTACAAGCCAACACCCAGCGGCTGAAAGATGAGTGGGCCAGGAAGTTGTTTGGTGCCGGGGACAGAGAGAGGAGCGAAACCGACAAGAAGCGCGCGCCTGCCAAAGATGCAGAGAAAAAGGTACGATGGCGACTTTGCCGTTTGTTTTTATATCTCATCCGAATGCATTCTGTGTCTTTCCACAACGTGATGTGTCACTGTGCTGTTGAAGGATTTTGGAAGACTTACGTTAAAACTAACCACGCAATGAGAAGCCTGGACAGCAGGTAGCTTCCTCCGTCACACGGTGCTGATGTGGAAATTTACTCGACTTGAGTCCGTCCAAGTGCACTTTATTGAAGTTATAAATCTGTCTGTGTTCATGCCAATGCTCCCCGTGGCTCTTTCTGTCTGAAAGCCTCCTATTTAACTCCAGTGCTCTCTGACTGAAATGCTTCTCTCACTGACATGTGAAACTTTTCATCCGCGTGAAAGTTTCCTGACCTGTGCGAACCCCCACCAAAACACCCTTGTACCGCTATTGAGTAATGCGAGCACACAACTCGGCCTTCTACCCATCAACTAGATTGATAAGTTATTTATCCCACTGCTCCAATATCAGATCATACATTATGCACCAGCCAGACATATGTCTTGACCTGAAAACCACCTGTTTCACACACTAATGAGTTAGACTGGAATGGGTTTCAGACTAGTGTCACATAAAAAAGTCCAGGATTAGGCTACTGCTGGATACAATGCACACCTTCGATACGAAAAGATAAAGTAAGTAAACTTAACACTCTAAACATACGTGTTCAGTATTGCTTATTCACCTTAACTTCATCATCTTTTATATTTTTCTTCTTTCTATACTATATCTCTTTGATTGATTAAACATGGAAAAAGAAAGATGCTTACAAATCAAATGTATATTATTATTATTATTATTATTATTATTATTATAATTAGTAGTAGTGGCATTAAATAATTTGCACTGCAGACAAATTGGATTAAGGTACCTTCCCAATTTACAGTACAGTACACTGTACATTGATTTTGGTACAGCAAAATAAACAAACATCCTGTTCATAATATAGCAATCCATGCTGGGTTTGGTATATTGTGTGCCTATGTACGGAATCATATGTGTATATACGGTGTATATATGTACTGTAGGTGTATGTATGCTAAACACATAATATAAGAGTAAAAGCAATACCTCTGACATTGCTGATCAATATGGAGCATTGTCTTTGTAAAAGGCAGTAACTTTTCTATATAAATAAAGTTGAGTTGATCTTGTATTGGATCTTAAAGTGTACCTAATTTGGTGGCACGCAAGTACATATTGTTCTGTAATCAACACATTAAAATTTTTCTCATGGTAATTATTAAGACCTACTGTAGTTGTTGATCAGGGATGGGCAACTGGCAGCCCGCGGGCCAATCACACTGAGTGACCCATTAATTAATAAAAAAAAGAAAGAAAACAACATTCGGGAAAAAAAATCCCAGAAAATTCTTCAAAAGACGGTAATAAACATACAATATACCTTTTCTGTGAAAAACAGGAAGAAATTAGGAATACAATTACAGAACTAAATGTGAAAAATAAGAAATTTGAAAAAATACCAAAAAAAGAGTACAACTTACGAATATGTAAATCCATGGGTGCCAAACTGCGAGTATGCAGGGCTCAACTGTAGTTTTAAGATGTAATATCACCATTCACCACTAGACGGCAAATTAGTTGAGTTTACACTGGGTCGTTTACTGCCCTATTCTACAGTACGAGTAGTCCGATTCTTTTGGGCAGATTTTGAATGATATGCAGGCCAAACATTTTAAATTTTGGGTGAGTTGATTTCACAAAAAAAGTTCTTGCTCTCTTGTTTTTTGTTCAGCAGTTTTGTGCTGATCATTTTTATGCAAGAGAGCCCTGTCTTAAAAAAAATAAAAATACAGTATGGGATTATTTTGTTGTTTGCTTTAAACCCTTTGTTGTTGGGTTAGGATAGTGCAGGGGACGGATTCCTGCGTGTTTTAGATGGGTCCCTCCTCCAACACAGGTGAGGATTATTATCAGGCTTCTCCAGAGCTTGCTAATGAGCTGATCATTTGAATCACCTGTGTTGGAGGAGGCAGACATCTAAAACACACAGGACTGCGACGTTCTATGACCAGGGTTGTCTACCCCTGGATAGTGGATATTTTTATACAAGCACTGAGGAATATATTATGAAAAATGAAATGTATTAAGAGCAAGTATTTTGCACATATGCATGTTTTGTCCATATTTTAAATCTGGTTAGGAAGTGTGGGGTCCCCGGCAGAACTGATGAAAAATCGTGGCCCCCTCCAGCATTTAAGTTGCCCATCCCTTGCTATAGATGGATACTTCCTCCATATTGAACCACAATGTTGCTTCTTCCTGGTCCCAGGGTCCCCAGGCCACAATCAGAGGAAGTGTTTCAAGAGCAGGGGGGGGGACATGAGAAGTCCTAACAGTTACAGGAAGGTGGAGACACACAGCTATTGAGGCTGCTGTTGTCATGATTGCTGTGGTCAAGATGGTTTTCCTATGTGCTACTCTTGTACTGTAGCCCTTTATTTATTTATTTATTTATTAATGTTTTTACTTTTTAATCTTATGTGGGTTTTCATTTGAACCCAACATAATGCAACTGGTTGCAATTTACATTACAACACCACATGGTGGCACTGCTTCCTTATCTCTCATATTCAAACATTTTTAATATTATTTTGCACTTAAATTTACACTTCATTTCACGCTGCATCAGTAGTTATCATTAGTACCCGTTGATCATTCACACCTACACACAATTTAAAGTCTTCAATTAACCTACCATGCATGTTTGTGGAATGTGGGAGGAGAGCAGAGTACCCGGGGGAAACCCACTCAGACACGGGGAGAACATGCAAAGTCCAGACAGGAAGGCCGGAGCCCGGATATGAACCCAGGACCTCTGAACTGTGAGGTGGATTTGCTAACCAGTCATCCACCATGGACCCATAATAATAATAGTAATAATAATAAGAACAATAGTAATAATAATACAGTCGTAAATTTGATGGACACTGTTCATGACCAAAATAGTCATCATTGTGCTTTTAGTTTGCAGTGATGACTGAACTGCTGACTGAATCTTTGTTTTGACTTGAGGGAATGCTTCTCTTCGCATCCCTTTTGTTGTGTGTGCGTGTTTGATCTGTGTGTGTGTGTGTGTGTGTGTGTGTGTGTGTGTGTGTGTGTGTGTGTGTTTGAGCGAGCCAGATCAGTTGCATAGATACAAGCCACATGTTTTTAGATGCTTCTTAGCAAAGAATCAGACTGAACCACACCCCACAAAAAAACGTGATAGCTTTAAATGAGATGACCAGATTCATTTACAGAAATATGGATCCAAAGTGTTTGTTGTAATCACTGACACTTTGTGTAATCCTGCTACTAATTAGTGTCAGTCAAATCTTGGTGTTCATTGATTAATTAAGCATGAGTCTATTACTACACACTCTCTGCTGCACGATGGGCAAATCAGCTTGATAACATTCATGAGAGGAAAGTTCAATTCCCAAAACACAAAAGGACATACAATATTAAGAGTGTCATGTGGAAATGTGAAGGCAACGAAAGACTTCTGTTTGGTTTATGGGTTACATCATCGTTTGATGGCTTTGAACAGTAAATCTTGATGACCCGGTGACTAATCTCATGCACATTTTAGGCTGCAGTTTATGACTAAATGGCGCAGCTGGCCAGGTTTTGGTTGCCAGTTAATGGTTTGCTACAGCGGTAGTAAATCCATCAATGTATCCATCCATCCATCCATCCATCATCTACTGTAGTGTGTGTATACCATTGTGATGGATCATCTCTGTTCAGATGATATTGAGTCTACACCCTGGACAAAATCCACAGGGTCAAGAGTATAATTATTACAAATGGAAGATCCAAAGTAATTCAACCGAATGACTAATTAAGCGCATGGTATAGTCCAGGGGTCTTCAACCTTCGGCTCTGGAGCCACATGTGGCCCTTTAGTCCCTCTTCTGTGGCTTCCTGTGGATCTCTAAAAAATAAGTACAAATTAATATTTTTTTTGACATATTTATCTTAATTTTTAGATAAAATATTCTTTATATGAATACATGATAAAAAAAAAAGAATAATTCAATATTTTAAAAATGTCAAATTTTTAGGGTGTTAGATAAAAAGAGATGAAAGGATGATGACAAAGTTTTTGAAAAATAGCTACCGTAAATGTCCAAAAGGGAAGAGGCAAAGCAGAAAATTACCATAAAATGTCCATGAAATTGCAAAAAAATTAAGATAATTGAATAAAAAAACGCAGAGAAGAAAATGTTCAAAAAGTAACCATAAAATTTCCAAAATCAAAAGAACAAATACAGAAAATGACACAAAATTGCAAAAAATGTCAAAGAATTGATAGCAAACCACCCCAGAAAAAACTTTTAAAAAATAGACATATAATGTCCAAAAAATGAAGAAAAGAAGCAAACATTTTTTTAAATAAAAATGACCAAAACAATCCAAAAATGGAAGACAAAAGGTAGAAAAAAATGAATGTCAACGTATTGGATACTGCTGTCATATATTTGTGTTGTGGTGCAGCTCTAATTAGCTCTTGGGCCCTCCGGACAATAAACTAACACTAACACACTGCTTCCTTCATCACAATCTTCAAAAGTTCAAATCTTTTGCGAATTTGTGAATGCGTGTTACCATTTGACTTGAATCCAACTGGTTGCACATGCAATAACACAGGACTGCACATGCCCGTGTCTAATGTGGAATTTAACATTTCAGTGGGAGAAAAAAGGGGAAACTGCTTACGTAAATGAACTTACCTCCGCACCAGAGAAAAGTCCTGCAAATTCCAAACAATAGATGACACTTGACTATTCTGCAGCAGGTGAATTGACATTTACCGGTACAAGAACCCACTCGCAGTACAGACAATAATGATCCTTTGTTTGCGACAAATCCAATTTTGAGTGCAAAGCTTTGAATCATTTTCTCAGTACAGTCAGGGTAGAGGCGTATGATGACTTGTATGCCAAATTGTAAAGAGGAAAAGAAACATTTATACAGGTTGACTAGTCACAATTATAGAGAATGTGATTTCACGCAGCAGGTTAATTCGGGTGATGGGAATTTTATGACTGATGCCAAAAGGGGTGCCGAATAAATGGGAAATCTTGGAGGAGTTGATGAATGTTGATGAATGAGGAAAATGACAAAGGAAGTGTAGACGAGGGGATTGACATGGACCAGGAAGTAGCAATGTTTAGGAAAGGCAGTTGGTCCTGATGGCGTGCCTGGTGAGTTTTTGACCAGATTGAAGGGGAGGTATATGCATTTCTAAAAACGATGGAGGTATGTAGAAGCAGACCTCACCGCGTACATTTCCAGATGGATAGTAAAATGTCTGCGTGGTGTTGGCTGTGTGTGCATACAATTTACAAGGAAGGTTGCATATGAATGGATTGGATGTGACCGAGATGACTGTTCCCCCCATGTCTGTCTCTTTTGTAGAGACAGAGGTCAGGGTTTAAAGTGCTCAAATAATTGTGATTAATGGTTTTAATAGAACTTAAATTTCAAAACACAAGACAAAATGTGGAAATGAGCACAAAAAGTATTTAACGTTCATTTTCTGACCAGGGCAAGTTTGTTCACATGTTCACTCCTCAGTTTGTTTTTGGGATGCTTTTTGAAAATCCTTCCTCCATAACAGACAGATGTCAAGCTCAGCGACTTCATCTTGCTTCCCAGATGTTCACTGCTGCCCCCACCTGCATATGAAACCCGTGTCTTTTTCGCTCCTCAGGGCGGTCGATTCCGAGGTCTGACAATGGGCTTCCCTCCTCTTCCCCGGCGCTCCTCAGCCAGACGCTCCTTCGGTCGTTCCAAACGTCTCAGCCTGGCCCGCTCACTGGATGACCTGGAGGTAGGAGCACATGATCTCTCTCTCTCTCTCTCTCTCTCTCTCTCTCTCTCTCTCTCTCTCTCTCTCTCTCTCTCTCTCTCTCTCCCTCTCGCCCGCTCCATCTGCAGACAAGTGGCGCGTGTTATTGCAACACTCGAGCCTCGTCTGAGTGTTATCGTCACATTTGAGCCACACGTGCACCAGCTCTTTCTAATAATAGCAGCTCATGCGCATCATCACATGACACCTCAAGCCCTCTCCTCATATCACCATAGCAACATACACACAGTTGCGCACAAGACACCATGTACTGTACACTTTCTGATTATTGTACAGTTATATGCTGGCATTTAGATCATACAATGGGTGACTGTTTTTACTGTTTAAAGTTAAAGTTACTGACGTCATAATCGTACTTTTAGAAGAAACTTCTGCTGATCATTTTTGATACAAACGCCAATTCCAATGAAGTTGGGACTTTGTGTAAAGTGTAAAGAAATCAGTTGAGTGCACCACAAAAACACGATATTTAATTGTTCAAACTGATTATTATTTGTTTTCCTTTTTATTTCTCCAAATATTTTCTCAATTTGAATTTCATGCCTCTAAACATATTCCAAAAAAGCTGGGTCAGGGGCATGTTTGCCACCATGTTAGGTCACCTTTCCTTTTAACACTAATAAGTACGTATTTAGTAATCGTTGAAGCTGTGTAGGTGGAATTCTTTCCCATTGCTGCTTGATGACGTCAAATACGCAGAAGGAATTTTGCCCCACTTAGGTGGGTGTGACAATCAGTGGTATTTTAACTTTAACTTTAACTTTAACTTTAACTTTAACTTTAACTTTAACTTAAACTTCAGTTGCTCAACAGTCCGGGATCTCCCTTTGCAATGGGAGACATGTCTGGACTGCTGGCATGCCAGTGTAGTACTCGCACTCTTTTACTATGAAACCACTAGGGCTGCCACAAACTACAGTATTTTCCTCTATCATCGCTTTTTTGGAAGAAAAATAAATAAATAAATTCATCAGTTTGAAGATTAACTTATTCACTGCCATAAATTCATTAAAAAAAAAGATTACTAAAAATTAGGGGCAATAGGCGGTTAATTTTTTAAATTGTAATTAATCGCACGACTTCACTAGTTAACTCACGATTAATCCCACATTTTATATCTGTTCTAAATGTACAATAAAAAAATTCTAGGTTTTCATACTCTTGTTAACAAAAGTGGGAAAAAAAGTTAAGCTAATATAAATAGTTCAAATTAATTGTTGACGTTTATAGCCGTCAACGGCAGTGAATGAATAAAAAAAAAAAGGCAATAAAATATTATTAAAAATTCGGGGCGTCAGGCGATTAAAGTTTTTAATTGTAATTTATCTCATGACTTCACTAGTTAACTCGCGATTAATCACACATTTCATATGTATTCTAAATGTACAATAAAACAATTCTAGGTTTTCATATTCTTGTTAACAAAAGTGGGTAAAAAATGTTAAACTAATAGAAATCGTTAAAATAAATTGTTGACGTTTATAGCTGTCATTGGCAGTAAATTAATTAAATATCTTGACTCAATTGAATATATGTTGAAAATGATTTGCCAATAATTTTTTGTTTTTATTTATCATTTTAATTTACACAACGTTCCAACTTCATTGCAATTAGAGTTTGTATTATTATTATTTTTTTTATGATATACATAATTATTTTTTCGGCACACATTAACAATCCCACCTGAGGCCTATGAGGTCTGACCTCAAAGCATAAAATAACATGGCTGACAGTGGAATCCTAGCTTAGTGTGAAAGCCGAGGAAAGTCATTTGTTCATATTTCAAAACAAAAATTCCCCGTAAGAATTTGGAAATGTTGCCCTCGTAGCAATTATTAACGCTAAGTTTTACGGTATAGGTTTTCAACATTTTTAATGTCAAGCAAATATAAAAAGAGACACCAATCAATTTTACAAAAGCAAAACACAAGCTCCAGTGAGGTAGGTTGCCATCAGCCAAGATTTGATGACTTTTTATTATGGTTTTTTTATGACACATAAATTTGGCATCACTGTATTTAATTATTTCACTAGTCAGACTTGTGACAACTTTTAATCTTTCTGAGCCCTTATTATGATGCACCTCGAACCTCCAACCACAATATTAAACATCTTGTTAAATCAATACCTCACTGAAAATCAACACATTATCTTATGATCAGCAAGAATAGCTTTCTGCATTCAAGCAGTACAGACATCATTTATGATATCGATCGTGTATTGCATCTCATTGTGGACCTAATACGCATCTGTTGACAAGAATTCAGATATTAGCTGTTATTTTTATCTTAATTTCCAGGCTAATGCTGCACATTGTAGTCCAACCGAGGTAACCGTCATGAACACTGTTTACCTCGACTGGTTTGTGCTGGTGAGCATAATTCACAACAGTTTTGCTTGTCTGTCCTCCGAAGATAAAGATCAGAGGAAAGTTAAATATTTCCGCTGTTCGCTGGCTGTTTGGGCACTGTGGAATTCTTCCCTTTTCCATGGTTGGTCTTCATTGGTCTTCAAGTGTAGGCAAGGCAGTGGGATGCCATCAGTAATAAATGACCTTCCAATTAAAATATTTTCCCCATGACGTGACATTTGTTTGTCTTGAAGTCACCACTGTGTTATTCCCACTATTTGCATACAATATTATGATTATGTTATCATTATATTCAGTATTCTTTCCTCTGCCCTCTGCTCCCGCCTCCCTCGCTATCTTACCTTTTTCTTCCGGTCATTAGGCCTTTTTCTCTTTGTGCTCGTCACAAACAGAGACGGCTTTGTGTTTGTGTTGACCATGGGGGTTGTGTGTGTGCGCGTGTGTGTTCGCGCTTGTGTTTTGTAGAGGGGTTAGCTCAAACATTTTTGGCACTCGTAATGAGCTCTGATGAGCAACTAGCTGGTCCTTAGAATGGTTTCAACACAAAACCCCGTGGGCACTGTGCAAATACGCGCACGCACGCATACACACACAATGCATGTACATAAGATAATGAATTCCTGTCTGAAGCACATCATTGCAAATAAGCAAGCTACATACGTTGTTTACATACTGCACATACACACGAACCCATTCCTCTATGAAAGTTCAGTTTGTGATGTAGGTGGAAATGTGTGAGAGTGAGTATTACGTCATCACAGTATGATCAGTGCTGTGCTGTATATGCCAGTGAAATTCTTTCTCACCATTTGATCGTGTCAGGCTAAGGGTTAGGTATAGGGTTAAGGGTAGGGTACATGTATCGGACTTCCTCAGAGCGCCTTACGCCCTCAAAATTAAAACTGTCTGTCTGTTTTTAATAGAAGTACCACTGTACCAGCTCAGTAGCCTAGTGGTAGAGTGTCTACCCTGAGACTGCGAGGTTGTGGGTTTAATCCCTGGCCGGGTCATACCAAAGACTACAAAAATGAGACGCATTAGCCTCCCTGCTTGACACTCAGCATTATGGGTTGGAATTGGGGGTTTAGATCACCAAAATAATACCCGAGCGCGGCCCCTGCTGCTGCTCACCGCTACCTCAGAGGATGAGTCAAATACAGAGAACAAATTTTGCCCCACTTAGGTGGGTGTGACAACCTGTGGTACTTGTATTTATTTGGCAACATTTATGCTGCTATTTTTGTCCTTTTTTTGTAAAAAACAAACAAAAAACAGCTCCTTTCATTCAACACAATCTATTATTTTTTTTAGATAAAATATATAATATTTGGTAAATTTAAAGGACAGCAACGTGAAAAATCTACTTTTTGGAGCTTTTAGCCATGTTAAAATGCTAATTCCTCACCGAAGTGGTGTTGTTCTCCATTCGCCCCTCTATGAGAAATTGTAAGTCATTCTGCTCTTCAGGCACCAGCCCCTCCCAACCTGAGAAAACGAGCTGTTGGAACTTTTTGACGTCATTAGATGCGGCTCCACCCCTGTACCGCCTCTGCGGTATGGAGGTAAATTTGGTGCAAAACTAACTTGTGCAAAAAATGTGTACCTGTAGAAAAAAGTCTAAATTTGTATCTGTAAAAGTCGTGATTTGTATCTGTAAAAAAAATGTGTGCCTGTAAAAAAAAAAATTGTGTCTGTAAAAGAAATGTGTACCTGTAAAAAAAATTTTTGTGTCTGTAAAATAAATTTGTACCTGTAAAAAAAAAATTTGTGTCTGTAAAATAAATTTGTACCTGTAAAAAAAAAATGTGTATGTGTAAAACAAATTTGTATCTGTAAAAACAAATTTGTACCTGTAAAAGTCATGATTTGTATCTGTACAAAAAAAAATTTGTACCTGTACAAAAACTATAAATTTGTATCTGTAAAAGTTGTGATTTGTACCTGTAGAAATGACAACTTGTAGTCAAAGAAGTCGCCACTAGGAGTCACAAGTGGGTTTTCTGCTGCTGTTCTGTGACGTGAGTTTTGCCCCATTCGTTGCGGTACAAATGGAGCAAAACTAATTTGTACTTGTAGAGCGCCTGATTTGTACTTGTAAAGAAGGGGGCGGGCTCTGGTGTAATGAAGGGTTGTTTTGACCAATCAAGTGAGAAGGATTTGAGCGGATTGGAGCGCAACCTCATTGGTTTAGCGAACGACGGTGGCGGGACTCGCGGAAGGATACAAGCAGGACACATCGTCGCCAACCAACATACATATTAAGAATACTTCAGTCGACTGAAGTATTCTTCCTCAACATACATATTAAGAATACTTCAGTCGACTGAAGTATTCTTCCTCAACATACATATTAAGAATACTGAAGTATTCTTCCTCAACATACATATTAAGAAGTATTCTTAATATGTATGTTGGTTGGCGACGATGTGTCCTGCTTGTATCCTTCCGCGAGTCCCGCCACCGTCGTTCGCTAAACCAATGAGGTTGCGCTCCAATCCGCTCAAATCCTTCTCACTTGATTGGTCAAAACAACCCTTCATTACACCAGAGCCCGCCCCCTTCTTTACAAGTACAAATCAGGCGCTCTACAAGTACAAATTAGTTTTGCTCCATTTGTACCGCAACGAATGGGGCAAAACTCACGTCACAGAACAGCAGCAGAAAACCCACTTGAGACTCCTAGTGGCGACTTCTTTGACTACAAGTTGTCATTTCTACAGGTACAAATCACAACTTTTACAGATACAAATTTATAGTTTTTGTACAGGTACAAATTTTTTTTTGTACAGATACAAATCATGACTTTTACAGGTACAAATTTGTTTTTACAGATACAAATTTGTTTTACACATACACATTTTTTTTTTACAGGTACAAATTTATTTTACAGACACAAATTTTTTTTTTACAGGTACAAATTTATTTTACAGACACAAAATTTTTTTTTACAGGTACACATTTCTTTTACAGACACAAATTTTTTTTTTACAGGCACACATTTTTTTTACAGATACAAATCACGACTTTTACAGATACAAATTTAGACTTTTTTCTACAGGTACACATTTTTTGCACAAGTTAGTTTTGCACCAAATTTACCTCCATACTGCGGACTAAACACACACCCACTTTCTCTGAGACCTCCATGGGATAGTGACAAAAGTAGCCTTTGTTAGTAAACATTCTGTCCAAATGAATTCAAAGCAATCCATATTTCTTCACATTTGCAATGCCAAAGTGCAAAGACGCGGATGGTGGAGTGGTTAGCATGCTTGCCCTGTAAGCAACAGGTCTACGGTTCGCGACCCACAGGGTTGTCTTTTTTTCCCCCTTCTTTTCTATCTTCCTTTCCTCTTCTCACCTCCTCCTCCACTTTGATTTCTTGCGGCATGGAGCCGTTTTGTTTCTAATGTTTATTGAAGAATTGAACATCCATTCAATTAAAAAAAAAAAAATGTAAAGAAGACGCGTTTGTACTACAACGGCTGGCCGGTCTTGCATGGCCACACAGCGCTGCTTGGCAACAGCCGGCTCAGACGAGAGGGGTGTGAACTGAACTGAACCGGGCGTTTTATTTCCGCACTAGAAAAATAGCCAGCAAAACACCTAATATTTCATTAAAAATGTGGTGTCAAAGGTAAGATTTAATCATGATATGCCTATAGTTAATTGTGGAAGGTCTTAAAATTCCCGTGATGTAATCTCTTAAATTAAGAAACGTGTACCATAATAAATAAAAAATATATATATTTTTTAATTCTTAGCAAGTTAGTGTCCCATCACTGGTGAGCTAATTTTAGAACAGATCACAGTTGTTACTCGTACACGCTGGCACCTACACAGCTTAACTGAAGGCATTTAACTTCAACAAGCTCATTAAGGGGACAGACAGTATTAGCGGTTATTGAGGATAAAAAAAAAACCTTTTGGGGGGGGGGGCTGAATACCTGTATATGGCCCTTGTGTGTAATGGATTGTCACAGGTATTCTATCTTAAGGTAAATATAGCGCAATCAGCTTCTTGCAGTCATCCCTAATGGAACTCATTTTAATCCCACTCTATAATAGGGAGAAATGCATTTTTAAAAGACCATCTCCACATTTATGACACACAGTACCTGCGGTCAGCGGCCACATCATTAGGTACACCTGCACTATGCACAGAGTTTAACTACAAATTATTATTTGATTGAAACTGTCAGATATATTCATTATTGTACTTGATGATTGTGGTGTAAAACTGCACTACATCAACTTATATTTGAGTTAGCTTATGTTGGTGGAAGAGATGGACAAACTTTTAGAAACACCTTTCTCACTATGTTGTCATTACAATTGCAATCTCTAACCACAAAAATTTGACGAATACGTCTCCAGCAGTATCACTCAAAATTAACTCATTCACCGCCATCCCAGTTCAAATGGATTTTTTGACGTCCGTAGCAGTCAATGGTAGTGAATGAGTTAAGCTTGATTTTCTTTGCAAAGGCAGAATTTTTTGATGCAGTTCTTGTGTTGAATCTCATTTTTGTGTATGTGCAGATGTACCCAATGAAACACTTGGGTGAGTGTATTTCACTCACTCGCAATTAATGAACCTGGATATTATTCCAAGAAGTGCTCCAGAGTTGCTATTTTTGTGCATCAAATGGAATTAATCACTTGAAAGGCCACCGACCCACACAAACAATTCTCAAGTAGTCCTTGATGGCTGAACACGAAATGGCAAGGTGATTGTGGCTACAATTGTTCACTTCTCTATAAGCTGTTTACCAGAAAGGCTCACCAATGAAAGCAGGGCAAAAAAAACAAAAACAATTTAAGGGTTGAATGCACAAATTTAAGTGCCCTACAATACAGACAATTGTCTGATTGCAAGGCTGATTGCTAATATTTCCTTCACATTCTGCAATGTTGTTCTATTATTGAGTTGGTGGGGATAAACAACGTGGACGACGAGCGCTCGGTAATGCACAAACGTAGAAATGAAGACAAATCCGATGTGGTCGCTGTGGTTGTTGGGGGCCACAACCCGTCTGGGGGATATTTTTACAATTAATTTTTTTATTTAATTTAAATTAATCTAGCCTCTATATTCTGTGCTTTCACTTTGAAAATATTTGACATTAATGTCATTCATTGACCTTAAACATTATGATTCTCTGGTTTAACCTGAACATAGTGATAAGTCATTCTGATAGATTCATTATAATGATTCGTTCATGAGTCGAGCTTCCACTCTACTCAAAGTGGAAAGTGGAAACACTAGTGTGTGACTCTTCTGGGCTGGTTTGTGCGGTTGTCGTTTGTGTTGCACACGAGCAAAAGAGAAGGAGTGAATCACATGTTGACTGGCTTTGAGAACTCCTTACGTGTGCATGGCGACCGATTCTAATTCATTATCTTAAATCTGTATCTGTAAATATTTATGTAAGTGTTTTTTGTGCTTTTTATGTGATGTAGACATGACTTTTGCCTAAAGCGTCACTATTTTAGAGACAAATGCAGGCTGTCTCTTGGACTCTCTTTTCAGATCTTTTCGAACTTAGACAAAATGTTCTCCTGCAGTTTACGGTTATGTGGCCTCAGCACACTCTTGAGTAGTAAAAACAAGAAGCGTTTCAAGCACAAGGTTATTTTTATTTTGATGCCATTGCTTTCATGATGTTCACCTGTCAATTGATCTGTTGGTAAACTAACAAAATGTTTTAATAATAATTAAAAACTAATTTTATGTTATAATTTTATGTTTAAATATTCATTGTAACGTTGCTCATTTAAATGTGTGCAACTTTTGTGCACTCTTGTTGCACCCAGTGCTGAAAACTCCCCCAAACAAGACCAGTATATCCCAGTTTAATGGCCATTGTACAACCATTTCGTAGGATCTGATTTGACTAAGTCAGGGGTCTGCAACCTGCGGCTCCGGCTTTTTAGTCCCTCTTCTGTCGCTCCTTGAGGATCTCTATAAAAAAAAAAGAAGAAAAAAAAGAGAAAGAGTGTGAAAATTATTTTTTTTTTTTAGGTAAAATATTATTTAAATTAATTAATGATTAAATAAATAAAAAATAATAATTAGATATTCAAAAAAAAAGTCCACATTAAGTTGTCAGAAAAAGAGAGATGAAAGGTATGCACGTATTAAAAATATCCTTAAAATTTCCAAGAAGTGACCACATAATGTCCAAAAAGGAAGAGGAAAGGCAGAAAATTACTATAAAATGTCCATGTAATTGCCAAAAATGTCATAGAATTAAATAATAAAGGCTGAAAAAAATATGTTAAAAAAATAATAACCATAAAACGTCCAAAAACAAAGGAAGAAAGGCAGAAAATTACCTTAAAATATCTTTGGAACTGCCAAAAAAACAAAGGCAGAAAATTGTTTTGTTTTAGTTTTTTAATGGCAAAAAAGACAACGTTCACAAAGTAATTATAAAATGTCCAAAAATAAAAGAAGACATTTAGAAAATTACCATAAAATGTCCACAAATTGGCCAAAAATGTCAGAAAATTGATATCACAAAAGGCAGAAAAAATGTTTTTAAAAAAAAGTCAGAAAATGTCCCCCCCAAAAAAGTCATAAAATGTGCACCAAAAAAGGTGGCAGAAAATTACCATAATATTATGTCCAAAAAATTGCCAAAACTATACAATTTTTTACAGAAAGGTAGAAAAATAAACTCTGTGTTTCGTCTATACTATGTTCAAATATTTTGTGGCTCCAGACAGATTTTTTGTTTTGTTATTTATTTGGACTAAAATGCCTCTTTTGACAGTAAAGGCTGCTGACCCCTGGACTGAGTGGTCCCTTATTTCATTCATTTGTTGTAATCTAAATGCTTTTCTATTGCATAATCCTACTGACCAACCAATGATGATCACTGTAACATTGTGCCTAATGCAGTCACTGCAAAAAGTATTAATTTTTCCCAAAATAATATTATTCTGTTTGAAATTTGCATCACAATAATAATAATTCATGATCTTTTGAAAATGTAGTATTGCGCGTGTGTTTGTTTTAGTTTAATTTAACTATTAGTGTAACTGTTAATTGAATAACTATAATGCTGGGGATTTGTCTGATTGTTGGTGGTTTTCTTTGTTTCTATTTAAAAAAAAAATGCTTTCACTTAGTGAAGTGTTGCTGCACCCACTTTCCCGACCTCAGGGCTCTTCCTAGGCCATGTAGGGGAAGGGCAGGGTTGTAAGTGGGGGTGTGAGTGAGTGTGTGTATCACCACTGTGTGTCAAGGCATGTTGTGGAATGCACCCACTTCTCAACTCTTTTGTACACTGTGATCATTCTGACCTGTGCCATCCACTCCACTGTTTGCCCTGTCATCTCTTGGTCCTCCAACTAGGATCAAACCCAATCCATCAAATTCTGCCTCCATTTCCTCCCTCTGTCACGAATGTCACTCGTGCATGGGGCATACTAATGAGATGACAGACGAGGGCAATGAGGGTAACGCATTCACTCAGAGCCGAGCGCATATATGTAGGAGGTTATGGTGGTGCTGGTGGTGGGGGCGGGGGGGTCCGTCAAGGCGGGGGTCTCCCTCTTCAGCCGTACCTCGCATTCTGCATCTGATTAGTGTGTATGTGCATGCCTCTCACAGCACAACAGTGTGGGTGGAATAGGAATGACACAAGGGTGGGTGGCAATGCAGAGAAAGAGGAGGGTGAGAGCGGAGAGGCAGGCCGGCGGAGACGATCGAGCTTGGAGGAAGAGGAGGAGGGGAGATGAGAAAGAGCGAGCAAGTTGGAAGGGGGATCTAGCAGCAACAGCCGCGTTCTGGAGCGGGTTGGACTCGTAGACGGCGTCAAGCTGTAGTGCGCACGCACGCACGCACGCACGCACGCACGCACGCACGCACGCACGCACGCACGCACGCACGACTATTTGGCTGATAGCAACGAGCACCTTGGGGAGCTGTCACATGTAGTGTTGGGAATTACTCGCGTCTTTCTTCATGGAGCAGCAAACTTTGAGTGGGGACTCGGAAACGACCTCGCAACCAGTGAGTAATTAATTGTGTGTGTGAGATCCTGTCTATGATATGATGTCTTCTTAAATCTGTCAATTTGATCTTTTTATTATTTTTTTATTTTTATTTTAGATCAACTGCATGTTTATTTAAATGCATTCAATGTCCTGAAACTTTACTTGCACTGCCCAGCTCTGGAATGACAGGTCATGTGACCAGCGCAAGCCAATCACAGGCCAGTTTTTTGACAACGTTTCATCAAAGGGAAACCTGTTGATTTCTTGCTTTAGTCTATAAAAGCAACAAGAGAGAACACGCTCAGTTATGCACTGGATGTGTTCTCATCAAGTACGAAGATGCCAGTTAGTCATTCTCGGCCCGAGGGTAGAAACCAGCACAGAACCTATTTAGTCGTTTGCAGTTCATCTGACCCAGCGTGCTTATGCAACAGGCCAGAACCCCCCCCCCCCCCCCCAACCGCCCTTCCATCAATACACCAGACATAAAACACCCCTTCATAGCCTACCAAAAAGGAACAATCACACAATACGATGCCCAAAGATAAGTGACCCGCACACACATGACTTCTGTGTGTGTTCCTCGTGATTTCCCCTGGGACCACAAGTGTTTGTAGGGAAAGCAAATCAGATGATGAGTCAACACTGCTCCTGTACATGAAGCACCTCAGGATGGCGGGCGCAACGTCAGATGGAAGCTCCACTTTCACAAGACAAGCGCCCCCCCCCCCCCCTCAGCAAGTGCCAGATGGGCGCAGTTCACCTCAAGAGCACAATCAAACGTCGCCATGTGATAAGTCACTCGCTGCCGTGTGTGTTCATTTTGCTGCGCTTGTGACTGACGAAGCAGCCTTTAGCCAGCAGCCGCATTTAATTACAATGACATGCATGCATAGCCACACAAGCGAATTCGAATGTAATATATACCAAGTAGAATTTTGTAAGCTTTAATAGAAATGAAATGCAGTTGATAGACAGTTGCGTAATGCCACCTTTCTAAAATAAGCTTAAATCATATTTTGACCCAAAAAATCTCAGTCAAGACAACCCTTTTTTCTTTTTTTCTTTTTTTTACAATAATATGTTCTAGGCAGCCCTACTAGTTTAAAACACAGTTTGTCAAATATGAATAAAACTGCAAAATCCACCTGTTTTTATCCATCTCAGGTGGCGGCCATTTTGTCATTTGCTTTTGACTGAAAATGACGTACGTCACAGTTGCTCAGGTAACGGCCAATCACAGCTTAGCTTGCGAATGTCACATGACCAAACTCAGAAAACAGGTGAGCCCTGGGCAACCGTGACGTCATTTTTGATGCTGTCAACTACAAGTAGCAAAATGGCCGGCCACTGAGATGGCTAAAACAGGTGGATTTAGCTGCTTAATTCATATTTCACAAACACAATATCATAATAATAATATCAGAATGCTGTGTTTAGACTAGTGGGACATAAAATACAGCATATTATTGTAAAGAACATTATGGCTTGACTTCCCCATTTTAGTTTAATCTCTAAATTAGCTCTGTAAAGATTGACATGATTGATATGTTCTGCTACTCGCCACTCCTGCAAGACCATTGATGCTCTCTGTAGGATTATTGACAAAACTGAATATCTAATAAGGTAAAAACATATTTTTTTACATCTAAAAAATGATCTCACGGCTCTCAGTGATCTCAGTTTGCTTGCTGTCCTGCTGTACTCTGCAATATTTTAATTATAACAGCAGAGGGCGGTGTTGAAGTTTTTTTTCCTGGTGAACTTGTGCGCAAGTTAATGAGGGGGAAATATTAAGAGGTATAATTGAGGCTGTTGCCAGAAAAGATAAGCACGATTGGTGACTCTTTAATTTTCACAAATAAAGCAACTCTTGCAGCCTGTGAATGCTGTAACATAAATCCTCATGCCCACTCAGGCAACACTTCGCTCATATGTCTTCCACTATTTCAATCTGATAGTATGTATTCATCAATGCAGCAATGTTTTTTTTCTTCCTTTGGACGGACGATTGTCCACTTGATTTTTATTTATCCATGACATTATCATGACTTATGAGTAACCAACTGTTTCGTCCTCTGACAGTCTCTCCTATACAACCTGATGATTGTCCAACATAAGTCATACATTGTGGTTCGTCTCGGTATGCTCACCAATACAGTTGTACTGTAAAACACTCCCTCTTCTTTTTCCCTCCTTTTCTCTGCAGAGCATCATTTTAACCAGTTTGGACTGTGCCATGCTCCATACTGTATGTCTGGGCATGCAATTACTGTGGCTGGGAGGAGGGTTGCGGGTGGCGTTGTGTGTATCGCTTGCAGCCCGTGTCATTAAGGCTGTGGCAATGTGCTTTGCCTGTGGTGGTAGTGGTGGGCGCCGCGTGCTGGAGCCATTCCTGATGTTGCTATGAGACAGGGATGTGGAACGTTAACTTCATCAATAGCATACCACAGCATTGTGGACTAAGAAGTGAAAGGCTAGCGATGGAAAAAAAAGAACATAGAGAATCATCTTTTAGATGCTTTTGGGATTCCCTGCCAGCAAAAGAAAATGAAGAGAGTGATAATGTAAATATTGAGTTGTCATTTTAATGTCTGGAATAACTATGCATTCACTTTATACCCCCACTCAACACCCAGTAAGCCATAGCAGGAAATTAGGGGAGTGAGATGTAGGCTTAAAGGCCACATGCACATATTGAATTGCAGTCTGTTTCTGTATGAGTGAAAGTTAGTGGTGGGTGTCTTGGATTGACCTTCTGCGTGTGTCTCAGACATTTCATTTATTTCAGAAATACACATTTAATGATGAGCATCTGAATATTTTGAAGCCCCCCAAAAATATATGGATGCTTTGCAATTGTGCAGCAGTCTAGCTCATTAGCAATTGCAATTTTAAAAGGTATATATATATATATATATATATATATATATATATATATATATATATATATATATATATATATATATATATATATATATGTGAGGTGATTTTTTTTAAGTAACTGTTAAAAGTTTTTTTCCTCAGTTTTCATATTTTAACATAAAAGAGGAAAAAGTAAAATAAAAATATGACTGTATCTTTTAGTCATTGATACAGTAATTTCAGAAGAATTCATAAAATGCTGTTCAAATTAAAATGATGTACTGTACTGTAAAAAAAAAAAAAACGAGTGTGATATTGATTTGACGAGGCATAATTGCATTTGTAAGACATTAGTGACAGCTCAGTTTTATTTTCATATTAAGAGCTATCTAATCTTTAACATGGAGTAACTTGTGGAATTCTGCAAAAAAAACGAATTGGGAAATACAACTTCACCCCAGTCTTCACAAATATATGCATTATTATTAAATTTACTACTGCTACATTTTGACGTGGATGTGTCTGCTACGTTGTGACTGGAATTTCCCCAGTGCAGGCTTTCCAAGTGAGGGGCGGTCATTAATTGCGCGTTCAAAAAATGAGTGGCGTTAAAGGAAAAATAATAATCTAAATAAATGAACTAAAAATCAACTGAAAAGGGAGGTCAGAGGAAGAGGCTGGAATGATGAGGGCTGTGCTGTAACATGATTGGCAGACTGACCTTTGTTTCCTCCCCCTCCTCGGCTCACACTGCCTGATGGGGGCGTGTCTCTATGGAAACAAGACATTGGTGTGTGTGCGCGCCCGGGCGTGTGAGAGACTGCAAGAGAATGGAACTTCCTTGTGAGTGTGTCGGTTAAACGTGTGTGAGAGCGTGTCAGCCTTGTTGGGACGCAATAAGAGGAAACTTGTGTGTTAGCGTGTGTTGGCTTACTTGCGGATTTTGCTTGTAATTCACCGTGTGTTTGTTGTGTGTGCGTGTGTCCATGTGTGTGACAGATGTGCAAAGCCCCGGTTTCATCCATGTTAGACGTCTACATGGGTTTCCTGTTCTAAATACCTCTAGAAGAAGCTCAGTGGGTGTCCCAGTGCATGTGCGTGAGTGTGTTTGTGTAAGCAACATGTAGATGAAGTAGTCAGTAGTCAGCAGGATGAGCTTGAGGAAGAGGCTCTCCTTTAAGCGGGTCTGGAACTTCAATACAGTGAGTAGTGCATACTCTCTCACTCCCTTTCACATACCAGACTACACATATTACTCATCTTCCAATCTATTTATTATTTTCCTAAATGTTTTTTTGTTAAAAACTTGCTTTAGGACAAAAGGCACAGACTAGCACAGCATACCGGTAACTTCATTTATTTTTATATCAAAACAATTCTTTTTTTTTTGTCAGTTATAATTAAATGAAATGCCATTATTTATATAAACCAGCACCATTTATTTTTTATGAAGAAAACATTAGCACTGCGCATTGTATAAAAACGGAATAAAAAAATAAAATAATCAGTCATTGTAAAGAAATAAACTGTTTTCGATTACTGTACATTGGGACAAGCAGAAAGTCACACTATCTGTAGTGTTATGTGTTTGCCTTTAATGGGCGGGGCCTATCAACAACAAAAACATACTGTATGTGTTGATCTACTAACGAGGTGCAGCCAGCATTGCGTCTGCCAAACTTGTCACCAGTTCATTTGAGGCATTTTGGGAGGAGTATATGCAAATAAATGAATTGATCAAATCTGAGATGAATTGCGGTGGCTGATTTTGTGCCTGTCAGAAAGGCAGGTGCAAACCAGCACGCAAACTCATCCTGACTTAGCGCGTGCAAATTGAATTGCGGCGAGGGGAAATTTCCCACTTTAAACATTTTTGAGATGTCAACAAAAATCACTGTAGCATATCATCTATCGCAATTGTTGACTTCTGAAGGGCTGACTTGCAGCTAGTCAACTGTGACAAAACTCCTTTCAACTTCAACTCCGTAATATGACTTTCTTCCACTAACACTTCCAATTCCATCACTTTGCGCTTGCAGTTATTTCCCAAATGTTCCATGGTGGAAACCATAAGCAGTACTTTTGTGAAAACCTCTTTTAGGGCTGTCAGTAACAAATCTTTTTAGATTCGATTATTCTGTTGTCCCCCTCACCGCTATCGTCCCAGGGCATCTGATGTAAAAACTGTGCCGCCGTGGTGACCCCTGCCAAGGGTACTAAGAGACTGTGAAAAGGTGTTTCTCTTGCGCTCAAAAGCCAGATGTGTATTCCGAGCAGGAGAAACAGTCCAAGACAGAAACGAGGACAAATGGACACTAAGACCAAGAACAATTTAAATCTGGTCACTATTAGTCATGATGCATCATTTATACACACCCAAGACGTACGTCTGCAGAAAGATGTGCCAACTGCTTCTACTCCTTCAGTTCTTCTCCAATTATTGAATTTACTGTTGTGACTGGTTGCTACAGTATTTGTATTTAGTTCAAACAGATGTATTTGATTCAATTGTATTTGAAGTGTTATTGTCCACCCCCCCCCCCCCCCCCCCCGCGTATTACGTGCCAGTGGTGCGTTCAAGGCAACCAGCCAAGTCAAATAGACTTTTTATCACCCTGATGTGTGACTCACTTGTTGGGAAACAAACATCAACTGCATTCCTTCCTTTAGATAGATTGCGGATATTGATTACAAAGCGATTCTCCGGAATTTCAGCAGATCTAGTGATTCAGACTTAGTCTTTTTTTTCTCCAGAATTTATCTTAGCTCTGTGATTTGTGAAACCACATGCAAGGATCACACTGGTTTCCAAGGCCTGTTTCCATATCGCCTCTCCTCCATTCAGACCAAGCCGTTGTAAGACCTGGCAGGGTGTCTCGAATCCTCTCAATGGCCGCCACTATTCACCTCATATTCAAAAGTAAACACTCCGGCACGCACACGTTCAGACTGTTGCTGTAACAGCTTCCTCTTAAGCTGGAAGTGAGTTTGAGTGTGTGTCCCATTTGGGATGTCGTGTTTTCCAAAATCAGAATGTCAGTTGCTGATTTTTTTATTTAGTGCTCTCTCTGCCACTGCAACAAATCAGTGTTTATAGCGTTTTAAGTCTTCTCTGGAATTATTGATGTGCTCTCGCACATGCGCGCGTGGATCTCATTTCTTGCTAAAGGACGGAGCCAGGAATAGTTTGCTGTGTTGCAAACAGTGTTGTCTTTGTGTTCCGTCCAGTGCATATGTGATCCGTCATAGTTTCTCCCACACGTCGTCATGTTTTATTCACCAAGTGAACTGTCACAACCTGCGTTGTGTCTTGTCCTCTAAAACGGATCCATTTTTTTCCCCCCAGTCTTGTCTTGAAGCCCGTGTGCACACAGGGAATGTTTGTTTAAAGGAAGTTTTATAGCAGTTCAAGTAAAACTATTATAAAAACAGTTGGAGCGGATGGCTATAAATTGTGCTGAGTGTTTAACCCAACGTCCTGGGTTCGTAGCAGATGATGTAAGCCTCTCTTTTACCCAACTCACAGCTAATAAATCACTTGAGAGTAACACGCAAGGTGACTAGCCACACCCCACATCCACAAATACACAGAAGCCCAACAGAAACAGCAACGGGGCATGGCTACATGCTGAGCTGAAAGCGGAATAAGCAGGTCGACGCCAGATGACTGATCGTGGTCCAATAGATCCACTCAACTGATTTAAATGGACCATCCTGACATCGCTCATGTGTCTTTGCTACTGTAATGTGTGCTGTATTAGAACAATGTCGTTTTTGGGCGTCCCTTTTCACTTGCATGATGTTTTGGAGAAACCGCAAAATTGGCAAGGACACGTTGGAGACAATGAATATAATCGTCTGTGAAGATGGAGGACAGCCACATGCATAGGACATGGTCCCGGTAGGCATTTGAAAGTCCTGTGGATGATCACAACATTGACTATGTTTACATGCAGTCAATATTCGGACAAAGTTACTCCCACATACTAACATCTAACATTATTACACAAAATATTAAATATCTACAGTCAATAAAATATATTATATTCACATCACTCACCACACTAATAATAGAGTTGGTTTCCTCCTCGCTCCTGTAGTCGGGTTCTGCCATGCTTCGCCATTTTTGTTTCCCTCTGCTACAGACTTATATACACGCATATACAGGAATGTGTATATATACACACTTTGGGATTTTCGCTGTCGAGACAGACAAGAACGTGAAAATGGCACGGAGAAATCAATGTTTTCAAGTTAGGTTAGTTTAGCGAGTGGCAACGTAAGATGGCCGCCAAGTAAAGTTACGTAATCATTGTTGACGTGTGATACAATGTGGCTGATGTAAACCACTGCGGTTACTTATTGGTCAAGCTGGTTTGTCATGACTGCATTAAACCAACACATGTTGCTTTAACGTTAACGTACAAATTTGAATTGAGATGTAATGCAGAGAAATCCGATCCAGGGCAATTTACGAGATCCGTAGCGTCTCTCTGACTAAGAGTGTGTAGTGACGTCAGAGCATTCTCGTGATGAGGGAGGCAGTAGTCTTTGTTAGTGGAGAGTCAACCACTGCAAACTGAGTTGCAGGTCCAAGAACAACTGCGATAATTCAAAAAAAAAAGTATTTCCCTTTGATTTTACAGAAGATTCACATTCACTTTTATTCCTTCATGTCATTCATTGAAAGTAAGCATAAACAAAACATAAAAAACAGGATTATGTCATTCTATATTCTCTTCTTTCTTTTTTTTGTGCATGTGCGTGTGTGTGTGTGTGTACTCATTAATTCACCTAAAACCTATCAAAAATCCCATACCGTTCACCTAAACCGAATACTTCAGAATCCAACTAGAGTCGTGAGGTTGTCAGGAGACCCGAGGAAGGATCAAAGAAAAGAAAGGAAAGTGAAATCCAGCACCGACCAGACACCGGGTTACCAACCAGAGTTTTTCACCAACCCCAGAAACATCTAAACTACAACAAATTAGTATTTTCTCAAAGGTAACTTTTCCAGCGACATAAACCCCTTCGATGTGTGGGAAAGTTCCAAAAAACCTCAGCATTTCTCACTCCTGCTATCAGGAATGGCTGGCACAAGGCAGCAGCAGGAGGGTGAAAACTGGAGCCTGTGAAAAGATAGAAGAAGTAATAAAGTACTGACTAGAATGAGTTGGAGGTTTCTAATTAGTGTTAGTAAGTAAGTCTGGATCGAGTGAAAGGGGAGCACGAAAAAAAGTTGGCGGGAGAGTGCGGTAAGGAAAAGAGGAAGGGATTTGGGGCCTTTACTAGGGGCCAAACCACCCCACCGCAGGGAACGTCTGGAAGTGATCACATTAAGAGGGTGGGAGTGAAGACGAACGCACCCTATATATTAAACGCACACACACACACCAGAAACAAAGCACATGCCACTGAAATGCTTACAAGAAGTTCAGATCAGCAAAGGGAGTAGTATCTATGGCAAGTATCCATGACAGGGTTCGGCCCTCTGCCCTTTGTTGCCCTCTGTGGTTCTTTGACCACAGTCAACTACCAACAAGTCATATCAAATATCTTTTGACTTCAGGGGAATTACCTTTGCTCTTCCAGACGATATTTGAAATTCACACATTTCATGAAGTGTGGCCAGGGAAGTCCACAGACAAGTTGCAACACGAAGTCACCGGCATATGAGATTTGTTCAGTGTGAGCAAGCCCAGCAGGATTTGTTGTTATTTTTGATTGGTCCATGCCAAACTCACTCAAGCGCGCGTCTATCGGTTAGCTCATTCGCTGCCATTGACGGCTATAGTCGTCAATGGTAGGCTGGAACAGAAAGATCTGTTCCCACAGAGTTGAAATCATTGATTTGGTCTAGAATACCGTAGACTGGTATGGATACGAGTGTCAGTGTTCAGTGTTTGCCGTTATTGTTTTCACCTCACACCTTCCTTCTTCAGGTGGAATGTAGGGATTTTCCTCAAGGCCTTTCCCGTATACTCAGGTTACCGAATAAATCAACGGATGGCAAGCTTAGTTCATGTTCATGTAAATCACGAGGGAAGTAACCGCCACTAATCTTTACATGAGTAGTCAAGGGATATGATTTGAGCCTGTTTTTCTTGTTGTTGGCGTTGGTTGCTTCATGTCAGAAGCGATGGGCCAAAATTTGTCAGGAGGCCTGCCAAAAAGGCCAATGACGAGGGCCATTTTTTCTTTACTTCCAAATTGATTTTGAATCTCTCACAAGATGACCACGGCAGACAATGAGGTCTTTCTTGAATATTTTAATGAAAAGGCTAGTGACTAACTAAGGTCACAAGGAAGATTTTGTTTAATTTTGTCCAGCCACAATCACTAGGATGACGTAGAAAGTAGCCACTCCCCTTGCGGAGCTACGGAAGTTTACTGTAAGCATCCATTACACATCATATGACTTTCTGGAAGAAAGAAAAAATGGGTTTCATCCTCATGCAGAAAATATTCTCCACACAGTAGTTTTTCCTTCTCAGCATCTACCTTGTGATCATTAAAAAAATATATATTTTCTACTATTCTAAACAAACAAACACAAAACTGCCTTTTACCATAACATCAGTTTCTGGCTTTATGTGATACTTTCCCTTGTGGATAGTTTGTATTGTAAATGTTACACCACACAGAGAGCCGACTCACAATGAAAACATTAGCACATGATAGTAGGTGGGAGGTTTTATATTTCAGAGGTTGAGCATTGAATTCAAGATGAGCCTGCAGTCAATTTGGAGGGTTTACGAGCTGAACATTTATCCAGAGTGCAATAACATGTGATGGGCTGCTTCGAGATGGCAGATTGAGGTTGAAAATACAGTACCTCGTAGCAACATTTATCGGCTTTAGCATGCCCTGCGGGATGCCCTCCATTTAATAAAAATGAATGAGGGGTTCTCACATATATTTCAGTTCTTTCTTAAAATTTCACTTTGGCAAATGATGTCTCTCTGTCTGTCTCTTCCTCCCTCTCTCCTTCTTTGTCTTCTTCATCTTCTTCTTCACTTTAGAAGCACGATTGTCGCCTCTGAGCGGCGTCATCTGGTGGCGCTTTTTTAATTGGCTGCCGCTCGATGACGTCAGTCCACGAGACACGTAGTAAATTAGGACCTCAACTCCCAGACAACTGTTGACCTTCTTTTTACAAATCTAAAGGTCGATAAAGCTGTTATCTCACTGAGCGGGGAACGCTTGCCAATGTTGCGAAACTTGGCTTTTCATCAGGATTTGTAAGATGTTCACACAGTTTTTACGTGTCCTAAAGACATTTCAAACATATTCAGACAATTTTTAACCGTCTGCGAAGATATTTTGAAACCTTTTACGAACCCTGACGAAATCCCCAAATTAGCTACATTAGCATGAGGGGTGGGACTCTTTGAATGTCTCACGATTCGATTCCGATTTTTGGGCCTGCGATTCGATGCCAAATCGATTTATCGATTTTCGATTAAGAACACTTTTTTGATTCAAAATGATGTGATTGACAATGATTTTTGCTTCAATCAATAGATGTGCAGGGAATTGTAATGATCTACTCCAGTCTGACTCGCTAATGCCAATTAGCATGCTACTCGCGGCACTTTTGTCACTCAGAAGAACGGCTCCACGCTGAAAAAAAACACTTTTATTGGAATAACTTGATCGTGACTTTTTCCTTCTACTCTCTAATGTGGCTACAACAGTGTATTAGACCGCGTCGAACCACACTGCCCCTCAGTGGCCAAACATGAACAGCGCTCCAAATAAAGGCACACACAGACAAAAGCAAGACAGTATAAAATAATTTAAATAAAATCGATTCTGAATCGTACTAAATAAGAATCACGATTCTTATGAGAATCGATTTTTTGGCACACCCCTAATTAGCATGCTTTTTTCACTCACAGAGATACAGGGAACTTGTCATTTATGGATTTGTTTAAATCTTCTACCGTATAAAAAATTATGCTGACACTGGGAACTGACTTTTTATTTACAATAAAGAAATAAATAAAATTAAGAAATTATGTGAAAACTTTAGGGAACTATTTATTTAATTGCTTAGTTTTCAATTTAGCGTAATATCCCATTTAAAATCAACACCAAAGGCTCATGTGTTAAATTAATTGATAATGATGTCAACGAAGGAAAATGTCACTATAACAAGTTTTTTTTTTTTCAATTTTAGTTCAGTTATTTCTTTAGCTTTCGTTAACGAATCCTATTGGGGACAAGCCACATTTTATTGCGATTGCAGGGCAGAGTAGTGGAACAAATGCAGTACCTTTATAGCATTTTCTTACAGTTTGCCTCTTTCATAAACATGCTCAAATAAATAGAAAATAAATAAATAGATTGTGCAACAGTAATGTTATGGCTGTCTAGTGAGGTTTTTTTTCTCCATTTTTTAAACGAGTTTTGTGTGGATGTCTGTCTGTCTTTTTCTGGGTTAGAATTCGGATTCAAGTGGATTTTGGTGTTCTTATCTTGGTGACGCATACACGAAATCACACTTGAGTGTGAAGTGCTGTCGTCTGATCATCACTCATAGCCAGTAAGCACCTCCCGTCTAGGGAGGTGTCCTTGCAGAGCAGGCACATCCAGTTCACCGACGATTCCACCCACTGAGGACTTGAGTCTATCATGATGTGTGTGTGTGTGTGTGTGTGTGTGTGTCATATCCCGTGGAAAGTGTTCCTTCATGCCGTCACGAGTGTGTGTGTGTGCTCAGGCCAGATGCCTGTTGGCCTTCACATCACTTGTACGAGCATGTGTTTTGAGTGCGTAGCATCTTATCTGTGATGAGGAGAGATTGTAATCCATGTCTCTCTGTGTTTTTTTACAGTCTACCGCAGTCTCCGACGGAGGTGAGTTGCTATTTTTTTCCCTCTTAACAATGATCGTCACTATTGTTGCGTTCTCATAATCTGCTTGTGCACTTTTTGTGCCCAGTGTCAAGTTGGCTGCCTTCTCTCGGTCTATTTTTGTTCCTCTCAATGAGAAGCGGCATGACAGAAGTATTGAGGTTGCGGCCATGGCCCGTTTTGAATTTGAACGCCACAGAAATCGGAATACTTTCACACATGAATTATATAAACGGCAAAAAAAGTGGTGGCTGTTTGAATGTCTTGTCTTTGAGTTAGTTTAAAAGCAAGCTTGCCACAACACACACTGAGGATATGTGTTAGCAAGTGACATAGCACGGGGCCAAATCCTTTTTTTTTTTTTTAAACACGAGGCCATGTTCATTTGCAGTAAAATTAGCCATCTCTACTAACTTGACCCCCCCCCCCCCCCTCCCCCCACCCATGTGATGTGGTTCATCAATATGTGTTAAATAGATTTTCTGTGTCTGCCACACTGTTGCTGCTCGCTATGTGGCTAGATAAATAAAAGGCATTGATTGTGGATCATGCTAATGCGTCGGCACCTCGCTGCCACGGCAGATGGGAGATAAAAAGGAGGAGCTGGAGGTGAGAAAAGAGACAAAAGGGAGGGCGACTGCTCACTTGTCACTCACACGGAAAGGAGGATGTACAGTACAGGCCAGGATGCAGCAATTAGTCACTTCATTAGGCACACCTCAACAAAAAGTAATCAAGTTTTAGGATCAATGTCCCGATAGCTTTTGGTGTCCACGTCACACTCACTCAGTCATAATTTAAATGTAGCAGGAGAGTGAAACGCTGAGGTTTTAAGTCGACAAACATTCAAATGCTTAGCAGTACAATAATGAGGCTCTTTTTGTCTTTATTTGATACATTTTCTACATAAAAAAAAAAGTTGGATGCTTGTGAAGAGGAAACTATGTTTACAAGTATTTTTTTATAGATAGGGCTGTGTTTAAAAAATTGGATATTCCTTTTCGAGCCTGATATCGATTCATAAAACCATGAATCAATTATTTGAATATCTTTTTTACCATAAATGTAGAAGAAAATACAATTTTAAAGGCCACTTTTTGTTTCTCACTGTTTTCTTGAAATGTATTGTATTTTCTTACATTTATGAAATACCTGACTTATTGCACTTTAAGACAATTCAGAATTTTTAAAAATTTATGTTAACAATTATTTAATTAGAATTACGAAAATATATCATCCTTGCTGATGTCAATGTTTGTGTAACACGAGGGATATTTAACTGCATGTAAACGTAGTCTATGTTGTCGTCGTTTGACAGCCGGGTGCGTTGAGGTGCAGTCGTTTGTGTAGCGGGAGAAAAACAGTGGACAGAGGACGCATCCTTGCGGAGCCCCGGTGCTGATGGTGCGCGCTGATCACGTTGTCCCCCATCGACATCCTGACTGTCAAGAAGCTGTAATCTACTGGCAGGAGATATGCTAAACATTAGGGGTGTTACAAAAAAATTATTCGACAATATATCGCGATATTACAGCGCGCAATTCTCGAATCGATTCGAAATGCGGCCGAATCGATTTTTAAACATAATTATTTTTTTTATGGGAATATTCAACAAAACGTCTTACTTTGGGTTAGGATTCACACATTAAGCATGGAAGAATGTTATATTAATGGAACATTAAGCCTTAATATTTTATTTCAGTGCTGTTCAAACATGAAACAGACTGTTTGTTAAATGCAGTGGCTCAGTTATAAGCCTGAATTTTTGGATAAATAAATAAATTTTCATACAAATCTTACAGTGTACATATACAAGTTTTCTGATTAGTATTTTCTAAATGTGAGTAAAAAAAATAAATCGCAATAATAAATTTATAGATTCGTATTGGGATTAATCGGTATCGAATCGTGATACAAATTGAATCGGCAGTAAATAAATAAATACTATTTATTTTAATACTATGTTTGTTTGGATATGTCAGAATGGTCAATATAAGATTGGGTTGACATATGTGCGGCCATCTTAAGTCACAGCAGTGTCCACTGTCCGTCTCTTAACTAGCACCCTAATGAATACTGCAGTGCATGCGCGTGCACGACCTGTCCTTTTTCCTTCCCTCAGCTCTGAATTATTTATCATGTCAAAGACCCGTGTGGGCATGTATCACTTACCCACTGAGCAGATCATTGGTGGACGCACACAATCATACACGCATGTGGCCGCGTGCGCGCTGCGACCCGAGTTTCTCGGGTTGTTGGGCCGATTCACTACGTCTTTGCCTCCTTCCATTCTTTTTCTATCGCGCCCTCCTTGCGATGGTGTCACAATGCGTGTGTGTTACACTTGGTGCGGTGTAACCCTGTGCGGGGCCCTGTTAGCGTGAGTATGGATGGAGGTGCTTGGCTGCCACTTAGGATTCGCTACTGCTGGCACCACACTGGTTCCTACCAGCTCTACCCAGGTGAGGAGACAGCTGGCGTTTGGTTAGCGTTTGGTTAGGGTTAGGTGCTAACGCACCAAGAGACATCTACGTAAATGCAAGCCAAAAACAAAACCACTTGTGTATTCCAAGGTTGGGACATGGCAAAAAAGTTCTGATGATTGTTACAAGATAGCTTGTGGATTGGAATGAAATGAGGTGGAACCGGTTTATTGGATCAAGTGTGTTTGGGCGTATTGATAACAAAAAAAATGGCATGTGATCAAACATTTTCCACTTGACTAATTGTGCAACACAAAAGAGTGGCTAATTAGTTTAAAAAGTGTACATTGTCGCGAGTGAGTCAGTAGTGAAAGAATTGTTCCTTTGATGAATCGTTGTCTGACAATGCTCGTCATGTGATAACCTCAATATGCTGATTTCAACATTGTATTGTTTTTTAAATTGGTTTGTTTATTGAATGCTAAAACCATAGCAACATTTATCAAGCTATTTATCCAAATTCAGTTTGGTTTGGAACCTGCAGTCAATTTTTACTGCTTGCTTTTTTTTGTCATCTGATGTTTATCGGCTATTTTTCACTAAATTGCATTATTTATCGAATTATTCAGGGAGAGATTAATATTAATATCTCCCTGACAGTGTCACTTTCAATCAAAGCAAATCATTATTACCTTTGCAAAGGCAGCATTTTTGTATTGTGGCTTGTTTTTAGCCATTAATGAGGCAATAGTTCATGTAATGGAGTTTGGAAGATGATTCCATAACATTTTTAGGATATAATGTGTCTTTGTTAACTGTCAAATAATATTGAGTGGTCTTGTGAATTAACTGATATGGATGGATAAGTACTAAAAGGGTCAATTTTATGTATTTAAATGTGTATTTTCTGTGTGGGACTTCCATATTCAATTGTTTGACTACATAGCTTTAATCTCATTAAATTGATGGAGAACATTTACACAAAATGCAAATCATCCCGGGAATTCTTCATGAACGAACAGAATCACAACAGAGTAGTGTGAACGAAAAGGTTGACGTACGCAATTGTAGAAATCACACAGCAATCACGCGGTCTTTTTTTTTTGGGGGGGGGGGGGGTGGATTTAAATCTTCTTGTTCATTCAGTAGTTTTGCATCATCTTGGCCACTTGACTAGTGATTCCCCAAAGCACTGCTTTTTTTTTTTTACTGCACAGGCCATGTTCACTTCATGCAGCCTTCTCTTATTATTATTATTTATTTTTTCTGATCTCCTGATCTTGTTGTATAAGTCTATTTTAACACTGGGGATACACACTAATATAGGACAATTACATAACAATGCAAAAAATCCATGCAGTTCAATGATTGCATGATTTATTTTTTTTACCCAGGGTTCCCGTTTCGTTTTTTTTATGGAGATGTTGAAATATCTGCTGGTACGACTGATTTATAGGAGAGATAACCGCCGCAGTGGCCAAAACATATCTAATTAAAATAAACTAACCACCAGAGGGTGCTTGAACTGCACAAATGGAATTCAACTTCGCCTGTGTATTAGATGTGCCGCTATTTAATATCGTGACATGACGACGGCGATATTGTGGCAGTTATATAATATCACGATATTGCCGTTATCCTTACATCCTAGCTGTGTGCGTTGTCTAGAACTGAACAGCGTGGAGCTGCAGGGCTGCAGCAGCGACAACAGTCTGAACAGTAATGCCAGCCTCCCCAGTGTGCAGAGTCACCGGCGCCACACCGAGAGACGAGTGGCCAGCTGGGCCGTGTGCTTCGAGAGGCTACTGCAGGACCCCGTGGGAGTCCGATACTTCTCGGTAACGAACTGTAGCTGCTCTTCTGCTGCAGAGACATGTTGACTTGAACCTCTTGACTTTTCCAGATAAGTGTTCCTTGGAAAGAAACTGTTACTAATCGCACTGGTGACTACTTTTATCTACTAATTTCAGCATTTACATCCTGGGAGAGATTCTTAAATAATGAGGGAGGGATCAATATTATTGATTGTACCGCGAGTGGCAGAAATGGACTCTAGATCTACTTGTACAAAACGAACAATATATGTTGAACTGCTATTCATGTTATTAAAGCAATCATGACCTTGCTTGTCAAAGGGTTGTTTTATTTGTAATCCACATTTTTGTCACTGCAGGAATTCCTGAAGAAAGAGTTCAGTGAGGAGAATATTTTGTTCTGGCAGGCATGCGAGTTCTTCAGCCACGTCTCTGAAAATGACAAAAAGCAGGTACAGCATACACTACGCGTGCTTCTTATTTCCATCCTTTTGGCGCAATGTACTTTAGATGCTATAACTTGCTCTCCCGTCTTGCTCCCAGTTGTCTCAGCGAGCCAGAGAAATCTACAACAGTTTCTTGTCCAGCAAAGCCACCACGCCGGTCAACATTGACAGTCAAGCTCAGCTCGCTGACGACATCCTCAATGCGCCCCGACCTGACATGTTCAAGGAGCAACAGTTACAGGTTGGCTGGACAACAAGATAGCACTGAAAAAAATAAAATAAAAAATACTATCTTGACAGTGTATTAATTGTAGAGTAGTGGCTGATTAAATAACACATTAGCAAGGCTTGTTGTGTAAAAGGAAACATTATTAAGAAGCTCGATTGATTTCATCGGAAATGTTGCTAATATCAAGAGTCACGAGTCGAAAAGGTTATCCTTAACATCATCCTTTATCTTTTAACTCATTTAACATTAACTCTTGATACTGAACCTCAAATGCGGTTTTCCAAAACACCCCTAAGCCTGTTATCTTGTGATGCTCTTATTGCAATTTTGACAGCCACATAAAGAAGTTGGTCATGGAACCGCAAAGAACTGTGTACAAGTACCACTGGTTTCTGGTTTACGTTCGCGTCAACGTCCAACATATGAAATCTAAATATTAAATGGTAAATGGAGTGCACTTGAACAGCGCTTTATCTTCATACGTTTACTAAGCCGTATTCACTTATCTCATTTAAACATTGAGTTGTCGAAGCCTACATTAGCCATTGACGCAGTGTACCAACCCCAACGGAAATAACTTAAATAAACTTACTTTAAGGATCCCGTGCCGTTTTCCCTGGCCGACGGGAGAACTAAGGATGTTGTTTTGTCCCATTTTAATTCCATCTGCGTCATGTGTACTAGTTTTTTGTAGCTTCGTCCTCGTTAATGCTAAGATCACTAATGCTACGCTTGTAGCTTTGTCCTCGCTAATGCTAAGCTCGCTAATGCAATGCTAATAGCTTCGTCTTCACTAATGCTAAGATCACTAATGCTACGTTTGTAGCTTTGTCCTCATTAATGCTAGGCTCGCTAATACTATGCTAATAGCTTCGTCCTCGTTAATGCTAAGATCACTAATGCTACGCTTGTAGCTTTGTCCTCGCTAATGCTAAGCTCGCTAATTCTATGCTAATAGCTTTGTCTTCGCTAATGCTAAGATCACTAATGCTACGTTTGTAGCTTCGTCCTCATTAATGCTAAGATCACTAATGCTACGCTTATAGCTTTGTCCTCGCTAATTCTAAGCTTGCTAATGCTATGCTAGTATCATCGTCTTCGCTAATGCTAAGCTAGCTAATGCTATGCTAGTTCCCTTGTCCTTGCTAATGCTATGCTCGCTAATGCTATGCTAGTAGATTTGTCCTCGCTAATGCTAAGCTATTTCGTCTAAGCTAAGAAGGTGTGATTAGCGGCCAGCAGCCACGTTTGCAAAGTCCCTTTCGTTTGTTGTGTGTAGACATTAAAGCAGCCAATTATTCCGTATAACAGTGTCACACAAAAACTATTTCCGGGTTACGCGTCGTTTGTCGTTTACGCGTGTGAGCAATCTCCACATAAAGGGAGACAGGAGATTCCATTCATATGTTCCTCTATGACGATATGCATTGACACATTATGACTCAAGTGGGCGTTCATTTACAACAATTAATCCACTACTAATTTAAGTCACCACCGATTCATGCACAGCTCTAGATGCTATATATAGTTTTAGTCTATTCCCCTCTCTAATCCTGTGAAATGTTCTTAATCTCCATTTGTGTTTTCAGTTTTGATGACTTCATTCTCTCTCTATTTGCTTCTTCCATTTTTAGATTTTCAACCTGATGAAGTTTGATAGTTACACACGTTTCCTCAAGTCTCTGCTCTACCAAGCATGCATGTTAGCCGAGGTGGAGGGCCGACCCCTGCCTGACCCTTACCACATCCCCAGCAGCCCCACCTCCAAACACAGCACCACGGGCTCGGACCGCTCCAACCTGTCCACGCCCAAGAAGGTAAGCAAAAACACATGTGCGCTGGCCTCCACTCTGCTGCGTGTCAAAACAAGTGCTGTCTGCCCATTTCCTTTCTTCCTGTTTGGATCCTACAGGAGGACAAAAGGAGCAAGTCAGGTCGCTCTTTGAATGACGACAGCCGGGATGATTCAGGAGACAGGAAGAAGGGAATGTTCTTCTCTTGGTCCCGCAACAGGAGCTTTGGCAAAGGTCCAAAGAAGCGAGAACTGACCGACTTTAATTACAGTCAGTTCATCTTCATACTAATATTTTCTATAATATTCCATCACAACTTTTACTCTTGTTACTCATGTGCAAAATTAGCAAGATGACTGACCCGGTCACATGCAATGGAACGTATTTATTTCTGCCACAATAACAACACATTTCCAAACTTTGTGGCAGTTCTATTTGTCATTGTGCAAACAGGACTGGAATCCTTTTTTTTGTTTGACCACCAAAAACCATCTGTGTCTTTCTTGAATTTGCTGAATGAATGATTTTTCAGATTTCTCTGGTAGCAATGGTCGGCGTGAGTCCCAAGGTTCGCTGTCGTCAGGCGCCAGTCTGGAGCTTGGGACATCTGCTTCTGGGAAGAATGAGGTGAGTCTGGAAAGACGGAAAAACGTTCTGTTATATTTAATTACAGTTACTTTCATGAGAAAATGTAACGTTACCCCTCATTGTTCTTCACTTTTGATTCCCGCATGTTGTCCCACGCCTCCTCTCTTGTCTGCTTCTGTTCTTCAGGGAGATGTTTCCCGTGTGGCGGTATCAGAGCGTGGAGGAGGCAGCGCCCCCCTGAGGCAGTGTAACATAAACTTGCCAGATGGGTCTTGTTGCTCCGTGCCGCTGAGGGCTGGCGTTTCCATCAGGGATTTGTTGCTGGGACTTTGTGAGAAGCTCTGCATCAACCTGGCAGCTATCGACCTCTTCCTGGTCGGAGGGGAGAAGGTACAACACAAAAGTATTTAAAGTCAAGTAAATGTTTTTGTCCAAAGTAGTCATGTGTGGTTGTTTATAGAAAAGCAAAAACGGGAGTGTTAAAGTTTGTTAGTTTTAACTCTGACAATTTTAATTTAACACGTTCATTAGTTAATATTAACACTTCTAATGTTAATGAAAGCAACTTGTTTTGAACGTTAAACAATACAACACTAGATGGTGTCATATTTTAACACTGCACACTAGGTAGTGTAAAATCAACAATGTCCAGTGTTGATTAGTGATTAGTGAGAGTTGTCATCTCAGTGTGAAAAATGTAATACTTTCAAATATATTGTTTTAACTATATTTAGTGTGGACCAATATAGACACATTGTAGTGTTAAATTTAACACTGTAGGTGTTGAATCAACACTTTCGATTTCCGTTTTTAGAACCTTGCCGGTGCTGGTCAGCCTCCAGTTTCAAAACAGTTATTCCATTGGAAATGCCGTACTAGAAACAGAACCGTTCTAAGCTTCATAAACTGCACAGTCTATTTGAATTTTGTTTTTGTTTTTTGTCAGTGCAAAAAGTAATTCATGGCTAATAAATATAAGAAACAAAAACACCCTGGTAACTTAAATGATGAACGCATAATGTAACAAGTCTAAAAAGAAGTTAACCACGAAGCAACACTGAAATTAAGTTTCTAGGTATCATTATTGATGAACAATTAACGCATATAGAATATGTTAAATCTAATGTGTTACACAAGGTTAAAGAATCATTGAACAAGAATGATTTATTATTGTCATATAATTCATTGATTGTTCCATAGCTGACCTAGTGTGGGGGTGTGCGGCCAAAACCTACGCTGAATCCATCTTTCTTTTACAGAAATGTGCTATTCGTGTTGTTTGCGGTTGTGGATACAGAGACCACACTAATCCATTATTTATACAACTAAAAACTTGTAAAAAAATGTAAATGTAAAATGTAATGAATTGATTGAGTTTAACCGCCTTAAAATATTGTATAAAGCCCGTCATGAAATTTTTCCAAACCTAAATATAGAACAAAACAAAAAGAAAGATGTGTTTCAACTCAAGGTGAACAATCTGGATTGTAAAACAAAATCTTCTCAGTCTATTTGTGTGTTTTTTTTTTTAATGTGTAAATGCACAATTACTGCAAAAATATATACAGCACAAAGACACGCAGTTGAACTAATTTGAATTATTTTGTAGCATTGTTAACTGAAAGCGTCTTGACCGCTCGCTGTCATTGATTTTTTGCTTTTTTGTTGTTGATCAGGGGAAGACAAAACAAGTTTGACTTCTTTCTGTCCCCTTTCATTTCTTTTACTTTACTTAGAATTTTACAAATGATTGATTGATTGATTGTAAACACACAACTAGCTTAATGACAACAAGTGTTGCATATTTTAACATATTGTTTTGTGGACATCACAGCTTGAATATAATTATCTGCTTGTTCAAATTCTCGCTTGTTTGATGTCAGGGTGACGTTGAAGTTGCTCCCTGCCCATCTTTTTGTATGATAATTAAAAAGCATGGAAATAGTCTTTATTTTTTTAACTGTTTCATGACGTGACCAAAGCATTTTATAACTTTATGATTTTAATTTTTTTCCCAGCCACTTGTTTTGGATCAAGACTGTATGACATTGTGTTCTCGGGACCTCAGACTTGAAAAGCGCACTCTCTTTAGGTCAGAAACGTTCAATCCTTTGATTATAACTTGTAGCATATTGATGTAACTTTTCAAGCTGGGAATTGTGTTTCCTCTTGTTCCAGGCTAGATTTGGTTCCTATTAACCGCTCGGTGGGCCTGAAAGCGAAGCCCACCAAGCCAGTGACAGAGGTTCTCAGGCCGGTGGTGGCCAAATATGGTCTGCACCTGTCAAATTTGGTTGCACGCATTGTAAGTCCAGCTCTTGAAGGCTGCATCGTTTGCATGATGTTGTATCATCGGTCTGTCTGAATTCCATTTGCGTGTTTCAAGAGTGGTGAATCTGAGCCATTAGATCTCGGTCTTCCCATATCCAATCTGGATGGACTGAGAGTGGTGTTGGATTCGGCAGATCACATGCCAGGAAAAGGTAATGGAAAAAGTTCCACGTTCAGTTTGTATTGACAGAAAACAGTCCATTTTAAATCAAGTGGACTGCACTTTCCCTTCACTTTCTGTCCTCCAGCGCCGTCGAAAAGTCACATCGGGGCTTCTACGAGCAGAAACCAATCAACAAGCGTAAGATGCCTTCCAGCTTTTATATCATCTCCTGACTCTGGAATGTTTCATAACCCACTGAATGTCTCCTCTTCCTGATGATGATATCACGCTACTAAGTGTCTCCCCCGCTGTCTTCAGTGACCCATGTCTGTTTGTTTGCAATGTATTATAATTGTGCACAGGTGTATGACGCGTGTCTATGGCAGCATCCAACCCGCGCGCGTGTGTGTGTGTGTGTTTGTTTTTTATGTTGGGCAAGATTCTGTCTTGTTCTATTTTTGTCGTCTGTCTGTGGTCCAATGCATCGGCAACTTTTCCATCTGCTTTGTTATTTCTTTCTCTGACCAATCAATCCACTGTCGGCTTTTTACAGCTTCACAAAGAGAATTAGTTGGTGGTGGGAGCACTATAGCGCTAGATTGTAGATGCTTTTATCGAGTTGATGTCAATGTGCAGTGGTTATTTGTTTGGCTAGTTTTGGTTGATTTGCTTCTGTAGTTGGTAGATGTTGTGGTGTGTGTCACAGTGTTGGTGGTGCATTGTACACAGAGTTCATATCTGTGGTGTCCATTGTATATATAAAAAAAAAAAAAAATGACAGCCTTCCCCAACCATTGGGCTATGGATCATTTAATACCAGACCTTAATTTGACTCGTTTTGTTTTTTAAACTTTCCCACTTTCTTCTTTATTACACTTTAGATAAATGAAAGCCACTACAACGTGTGCTATGATATATATATTTTTTATTTTATTTTTTATTCAATATTCTGAAGACTTTAGTAATACCACCAAAAAGAAGCCTACAATTAAGGTAGAAGACTAAATTCACAGTGTTGAACAAATCTATTAGAACACCTGCCATGAAAACAAAACGAGACTATCAAGCAGCACAAAGTGTTTTGATATGGATTGGATGCTTTCATTTTCAATGTGCTCTCAACATTACCATTTTGAATAGGAATGAGTTTTTCTCTCTCTCACTAGTCTTAATTCATTATTCAAGTACAGTATAGCATTCAACTACTAAAACGATTTTCGCTTGTCACCAATGCAATTATATATATTTTTTCATTACAACTAATACAAAAGTTGCCATTACAGAAACGGGGGAAAAAATAGTCTAAATGATTTTGTTTAGCACTGTATGTATATCAATTGCACTGAGCCCTAAGGTGACTTGGAAGAAAATAAAGACCTTCACTTTTTTTTTTTTCTTCTATGTCAGCTTAGCTCAGTACAATTGACTTTCACTGATTTTGCAATATGAGACTTGTATCTCTCTGTCATTTTCTGGTCTGGTCCATGAAAACAAATGGTTGGAGGCCGCTGATTTACAAAGTATTTGGCACATTTTGAAATACTTGCAAATCCAATATTTCAGCCCACAATGGTTATTTAAGTAGCCTGCATTGCAATGATGATTTGTATTTGTATTAATTATATTTTATGGTTTTTTTTTTTATACTTAGTTAGTTATAATATCATATGATAAACCGTATTTTTCGGACCATTGGGTGCACCGTACTATTTGCCGCAATATTAATGAACAGGTCTATTATTTTTATAATATAATATTTTAATACATAAGGTGCTTTACCTATATGCTATTATGCTAAGTTATATCGGGTAACGCCGCATGTTCCACGTGAATTGCTTTGAGCGGAGGACAGGATCCTCCGGCAGACGAAAAGAATGTTTGAACATCTCTAATCATAATCAGGTGACTGGTGGTTGTGTTATTACTTTGGCTAATGCTAAATGCTATCTTGGTTGACAGTTCAACAGCTGTAAACCACACAATGCACTCACTATTATTTCACCTTTTTTGCTTGTTCCCGGCAGCTATTGGAAGTTGTCATTTACCTTGTGCCGGTCTTGTCCTGCATTGTATTACTTGAAATATGTCGCTAGAAAAGTTCAGGGTCTACTCTAAGAGGTATAGCATTAGACTAGGGGCACTACGTTTCCCACGACACGGAAACAGGAACTAGTTCTGGTTCAGATATGACGAAGACATTAGACACCTGCTAGCAATTAGATACAAATGAGAACGCAAACATAATAGAAAGGAATTTGAATTGAAGACGACGAACTGAAATGCCGACTGTGCCTTATGGTCTGAAAAATATGGTACGTTTTCTTTCCAACATTTTTTATTATATTTTTGCTGACCGACTAGGAGAAATCAAGCACTTTTATTGCTTCATAATAAAGGTCCAACCTAACTCGTTATTATTAAGAGTCCATGAACGCCATTGGCTATTAATCCCATCAAACCCACAACTGCACCATTAAGATTCATTTTAATAGCCCCTTCTTCACAAAAGTCGCCCCCACGCGCCATGAAAATGCCGTCACGCCCGACTCCATCAGTAGCTCTCGCCCTGCTGTACGTTGACACCTCTGCGCTCGCTCTCCTTGTGGCTCCCAGGGGGAGGACAGGCAGTCAAGGAAAGCCGCTTCCACCCACCCCCATGGGGAAAACGGCAAGGCCGGGAGCCAGCCCTTACCCAACCACTCTGTCTCTCTTCATAAGGCTCCGGAGAAACGAAAGCAGAAAAAGATTAATATAGACGAAGCTGAAGGTAAAGATACAAAGACCTCCTTCTTCTTTCTTCAATTCTAGTTCTTGAAGCCGTGTTGCTGTAATGACACTAACTCGCTAGCATGTAACTAGCTAGCTATATGTAGCACACTAAATGTAGCTTTGACTTGCCAAACTGACTCCCTCCGCTTGCATGCCACCTCAACTCCAACAACGAGCACGGTTTTCACCCGCCATTCGGGAGGTTTATTCACGTGTGTGTGTGTACAGAGTTCTTCGACCTCATATCCAAAGCTCAGAGCAACAGAGCTGACGACCAGCGAGGCCTGCTGAACAAAAGCGACCTGCAGCTCCCAGACTTCCTGCGCCTGTCGCCATCCGGCCGCGCCGCGCCTTTGCCCTACGACCCCGGTTGCTCCACCCCTCACTCCCGTAACCCTGGCAACGGCGGCGCTCGCCTGGGAAACAAGGCCAGCCACGACAGGGCAAGCGGCAGCCATTTTCTCAACGCTCACCATCAGTCTCAAAGTTTGGACTCTGCGTTGGGCTCTGACAATGGCGGGTGGGGGAACGCCAGACCGCCTTCCTCGCCGTTTCCCGCCACATTCTCTCCCATTCACCCGACCCAGGAGGCCCAGCGTGGTGCATTCAAGGACACTGGCAGGGGGGCGTCTGTCCAGATGCTGGAAGAGGACGCCTTGTCGGATCTGACGCTAGTGGGCGAGGGGGACATCAATAGCGCCAGCCTCAACTACGTCACCCCCTCCAACCTGTCGTCTAAACCCCACCCCCAAACCCAACAGCAGGACGTTCGCTCAGGTACATCGCCCGCTTGACCTTTCAACTTCGAGTGTTTGACGTGCCCTCTCGCCCCCTCTTCAGCTGAGACTGAATGCATCCACGTCTCCTCCCTTCCTTTAGTCAGCTTAGTCCTAACGTGTGGGACAATAAAAACACTCCCTGTGGTACAGTAGCATTCAGTTCCGGTGTAACTGTACAACAGCTTACACTACAAATGTGCTTTGTATTCTAATAGTCATGTATGCACTGTGACCTAAGTTGGTCGGACACAGGACAGGAAGCTGAAGCGAGGATAAATGGATGCATTATGAAAGGTCACAAGTTGTCCCTGGAATTTTCCTGCGTGGTGTGTATCTGTGTGACGTTTTCAGCAGGCTTGCTGTGGATTTTCATTTTTCTTTCCCACAGATGTAATAGTGAGGGTGAGTGCCAGCTCCCTTCACCAAAAGAACATAATGATGCACTTTAGCCCTTTACGAACAAGATTACACATTCGTACACAATCGCTCGTTTACCTTGACAGTTCAAGTATATTCACGCTAAAAGAATGGAATTTAAGTTATATGATATGGTTGGTGTGAGGGTATTATTTACATTTGACCATCCAAATGCAGATTCCATGCTATAGTAGCATGACCGAACACATTTGCTCAGCTGGTCTTTGTTCCAACTCGAGTACAGTATATTGTGTGTTTTCACCATTCTCACCTCTAACGCAGACCACAGTCTTTAGTTAGGTTTCCATCCACCCATTTTTATTCATTTATTATTAGTTTATTAATTGTTAAGAAATGCGAAAATAAAACTAAATTTGAAAAAAGGCCCAACATTCGTTTTTTTTACGCTTAAAGGGGGTGGATTTTGAAGCGTATCAAAAAAAAGGAAATTGCGAATTTTGGCTATGGAAACAGGATTAGCGAATAACCGTTGGCAAGACTGGATACAGGTCGCACGTTTTGACCAGATATGACGTCACACGTACGTTTGTAGTCACAAAGCAATGTCGGACGATAAAGTAAGGTATGTTTGGGGGCACGACGAAACAGAAGTCTTTTTGGAATTAATTGAAAAAGCGAATATTATTGCCATTTTAGATGGAAAACAGCAAAGAAATGCTACGGTTTATCAAGAATTACAAAAGCAAACTCATACGGCGTCATTGCACGGCGCAGTCGCTTTCTGGTTTTCTTCTTCTTTTAAATTACTGGTGGATCACATCTCTATGGTGTATAGGTGGCGGAGTCCCCCCTCAATATTTGCAAAAGAAGAACAGATGGAAAGGGCATAAGTCGCATGTCCATTTTGCACATTTTCAGTAAATTCGCTTAAAAAATTCGAAACAATTGGATGGAAACCTGACTATTGTGCACGCCAGCACTGCTTGCAGACCAAAAAAGACACAGAAAGTTTTGCACCAACCTTTCAATTTTTTGTCTTCTTTGCACAACATCACAAAGCTGTTATGTTATTCTCGGAAGGTTTTCACAGAGCAGATTCCTGAAGTGACTCTTAATTGTGCAGGTTGTTGCACGAGCATTTGGAATGGGATAGAGTTTGTCATTTTGCCTTTATATTTCGCCACATTTGATTTTAAAGTGGAAGTCGACCTTAACCATTTCTTGACAATATGTTATATGTGACCTCACTAGTCTAAACATGACATTCTGATTAATATTACATTTGTGTAACATGAGTTATGAAGCAAAATCCAGCTGTTTTTATCCATCTTTGGGGGCGGCCATTTTGCCACTTGCTGTCGACTGAAGATGACATCACAGTTGTTCAGGTCTCAGGTAACAACCAATCACAGCACAGCTTCAAAAAACAGGTGATTGATGTCATCTTCAGTTGACAGCAAGTGGCAAAATGGCCGCCCCCTGAGATGGATGCAAATAGCTGGATTGGATGGAACGCAATATTAATCAGAATGCCATATTTAGACTTGTGGGGCTGCATAGAACATATTGATGTTGAAAAAATATTTTGGGTTGACTTCCTCTTTAAATAATTTAAAAAGGCAAGTCACAAAAGCTCAATACTTCTCGACTTACATTATTATGGCTAAATGGTTCACATTCCACCTATGATATATTGTCTACCTTGTCAGTAAAACAAAAAGTGTTAATTATTTTGTACATAGACACACTAGTGAAATCCCCAAACAGAATGTTGCTATTGTTCAACTGCAACTGCAGCTAGTTGCAGTCAACATCCATCTTTATCTGCTCTCTTTCCAAGTGTCTGTAAATAGATACAATAAATGTTAAGAGCTTCAAGTCTCTCTTTGTCTTCCTAAAGCAGCCTCTAAGTTATTTTCTCTGTCCTTCAACTCTTATCCAAGTCCTGTGACATGCCACATGTCAAAGCAGCTAACCCATGTGACTGCTGCACTATTTCATAGAATTTCATCTTCAAAGATGAGAATATGGCTACTTTCACGCAGATGTTGACGTTCTAAAGGTGGTCGTGAGTCGTGACTTGAATGAATGCATGGCAGGGTGATCCCGTTGCAAAGATGATCGGGATGATGTCAGCAAACCGTTATAAACATCGACATAATATACAGGTGCATCACATTAATTTGAACATTGTAACTTTCAGTATTTCAATTGAAAAAGTGAAACAGCTGTGTTGTGCCGTGAGATTTGACAGATTTATGATCCAAACAGAGCAGCGTTTTTGCCATTAAATTAATAACCTGACATTAAAAACAGGTTTCAAAAGTAATATAGTTAAAAATAATAATAATAATAAATAAAAAACAGCATTCATTTCACGCATGTTTGGAGTGTTAAACTTGGTGTGCTCGTATAGTTATTATTATATATTTTTTTTTACTAAGGTATTGTGATACAATAGTAGTAAGTACAGGTCCTTGTATTAATCCATTTTAGTATTGAATTTTAAATTGATCTACTGAAATAACTTTTTTGTGATATTCTAATTTATTGAACCAATGATGCTGGTTTAGGTTTTTATTTTTCCTCGGGTTGCTTAGGTTCCTATGGAAGAAAGTATCCTCGCAAAAATACTTAGGAGGGAACACAGTTTTTTCTTTGTCTCTTCGAATGTCACCATAAGGGGCTCTGTAGGCTTCAAACTATGGAAAAACACTGGGTTTCATACATTTTTATAGTGGAACCCCGCAAATAGCGGGCAACAGCTGCCCGGCCCACAAATAGCAAACATCCACGTATAATTGACACCCATTGAAATCCATTGGATGATAAAAAAATTGTAATCCTCCAAAAATGTTTCCTGTTTTTGTATGGAGGTTGACGACCCAAACGCAGGGAAGCACGGAGGTGAGGCAGGTATGCTTTAAAAGGTAATTTAATTAAAAATAAAAAGACAAAACAGGTAGGCTACTAGTTACCCCAAAACACATTAAAGTTCAAAATAAGGTTTCAAGTTGTAAACAAATACGGGGAAATGAGAACTAAACTCAAGACAGCAACAACAGGCTGTCTTGAAGATTTCTTGTGTCCAAATTCACAAGGCTGGGTCCTCCGAAGGCCGAATTTGTCGTCTGCATGACGTCATTCCCGGCGCAACTCGACAGAACGCACGGTGTCAGGGACTTACATATGAATGGATTATCAATGCTGCTTGTCGGTAGATCTGCGCGTGTTGTCGAGTCGCGCCAGGAGTGACGTCATGCATCCGACAAATTCGGCCTTCGGAGGACCCAGCCTTGTGAATTTGGACACAGGCAATGAGAGACACCTTAGACAAGACACACGTGGCTGGCGGAGATGATTGGATGACACAAGGGACATGGATGACAAGTGGACATGATGAAACTTGACGAGACAATAACACCAGGGACACAAGGAACACGTATTTTAAAATCTATCCAAAACCTAATCAACAAAACACAGATTATCACAAAATAAAAAACAAAACAAAAACACTAATAAACTTTCAATTTGTATTTATCCTAAAAAGCAGGGGTTGACTCTCCCAAAACAAACTGAAATAAAATACAAAACAAAGAATGTTTATATAATAATAATCCACTAATAGGTGAATATTTAATTTAGGTGCATTTTTATTTGATGAATTCATTGACTGAATCTTGTCATAAGTATTTCCCATGTAGCTGGCATACATCAAAATAAGATTAAAAAAATAATATTAAATAAATAAATAGCTCCGTATTACGCAGTGCAGATCTGCCTGCCCCTCATTCAAAGTAAAAGCACAACGTAACACATACACACATATATATAAATGAATACATCTCTGATAGTGTCAGGTAAAGACATGAATGTCCCAACGTTGCTCTAAAATTAGCCAATAGTCAATCTACTATCAGTGTTTTTCCCAACATCTTTTAATTCAGGTCCTGGATCCTTACATACGTTTCCCTCGTTGTTTCCCTTGATATTCGTCTCCTCTTGCTAGTGCCTATTCTGTTTAGTTCTCATTACGTGTGAGGGAGAGATGATTGAGGGAGGGGAAAAGGGGGGCACCGCTTTTGTTTTCCGGGTACAGAGGCTTTTTCGGGGGAACTGGGCTACAGATATGCATGGATTCCCTTCAGCTCAGTGCCTCGTTAGCCAAGCTTTGTCATATTAGGCTGTAACTTGCAAGTGTCAAGTTCAATCAAATGTTTTTTCTTCTTCTGATGACTTTGTCAGGGGAAATATACAAAAGACATGGATATCTGGAGACTACAGTTAGCTGTGAAATTCCTACATTTAAACAGTGAGTTTAGCTTGTTTGTCTCAAATGGCTCCATCTGCTGGCGATCAGAAACACGGAAATTTGTAGTCGACGGTAATATGGATGGATGGACAGACTGATAGACAGACAGCAATACTGGTTCCCTGGCTTAGTTGCCTACTGTTTCTTAGAATAACACATAACAAGACATTTTGATTTTTTGTTAGTCAATTCTGTTGGGTTTTAAATGGGAAGCTATATAAAGAAACGGGGGCAGCCACTTTTCCTGTCAGCCACTGGATGGCATCAGTGCGCGTGAATCAGTAGAGCGGGAAGCTCTTTCCTAAACTGTCATAACTTGTCATACCCACTACATTCCGGTCTCTCTCTCTCTCTCTCTCTCTCTCTCTCTCTCTCTCTCTCTCTCTCTCTCTCTCTCTCTCTCTCTCTCTCTCTCTCTCTCTCTCTCTCTCTGTTATCTATTATCTGGGGTGAGCGGAGCTGAGGATTCATGGACCCAAGCCAATGGATCAGGCTGGCCATCTTAAATTCTTTATTTCATTTAGACTAAGTCATCAGGTACATACACTGTATGTCGAGTAGGCCTACTTCACGCTCCATGTTGTTTTATAGCCACTCCAACCAGCACATATACTATATACACACACTCCGGTGTCTTTGTGGGGTACTTAATAAAAGCTGTACAAATGCACTACATCATAACAAATGTTTTTGCTCCTCTCATGTAGGTAAATAAGTTGATATTACAAACGGCTCTGTTAGGGGCAGAGCATGGGAAAGTATTAGATTGGAGTGATAAATGTAGATAGATATAATTTTTATATTATCCTGCTAGTATACATAAACGTAAAATGATACCTTTGGCAGAGGCAACAAATATGGTAGCATTAATAATAATAAAAAAAAACAAGCATTATCATCCTGGTAAAGAAAGCAATCTGGATCCAGCTCTTGTATTGGATCATGTTCAGGTGCACCTGTAGTGTTGTCATTGTGACAGGTGAGTTCATATAAGTTTTCCAAGCATGTTTGCTGTGTTTTGCATATTTTTCCTATTCACCAGTTGCTTTTTAATGTATTTAGTTTTATTTACTGCAGCCTCTTTGTCCTCAGGTAACAACAGCGACAGATGGAGAGGGAGGGAAAGAAGAGAGAGTCTCAAAATTGTGAGCAGAACAACATCCAATCGTGCACCTCCCTCTCCATCTCCTCCTCCCGCCCCCCATCGGCCCCCTCCCCGCTCGCGCCGCAAATCCAAATCGCCTTCGTCCCGCTCCATCCGCAAAGTTAGCAAACAAGCCTTGGATGTGGACAATGTCGCCGTGAGTCACGATTCTGTCAATGCCGGGAAAGCCCGCGCGAGCTCGCGAGACCGGCGGGGCCCTCGAGGTTGTGAACTGGACATGAAGTGGGAGCATGTGGCCTCGGAGCTGCGTTGTCGTGGTAGTAGGATGAGGTCAGCCGTGTATCAGACCTCGGACCTTCCCTCTATGGTGAAAGCCAACAGACAGTTGGCGCAGAATGAGGGAAAAGGTCCAATAGAGCGAAGTAAACTGAAAGCAACATTTGTATGAGGAGCCCACCTATTCAATGTCTGACCTGACTGAAGCTTTGCCTCTGAAGCGGCTTGCTAAAGTGGATGTGAAGAGTCTACGGTCAACAACGGAGGAGCAGATTAATCATGTGATCTGTCCCACTTCCACTCTGTACACTGCATGCACAGTGTAAAACTTTACGTACTTGTTAAAAAGCTTAATGTTACTTAATGTCGGAAAACTGCACTCAATTACAGAAATGTATGTGGACATCACAATAATTAGAACGATCGCCTCATTTATTTATTTTTGATTTCATGAATTTTTCTCATTAAGATGTAGTGAGCATCGGTGTCCATAACATCCAAAATAGTGAGGCAATCATTCTAATAACATAGAGATCTATAATAAGAGATGTGCGCATACATTTAGGTGATGATTGATCACGGTTTTCCGACATTGCAAGTTTTTTTTTTACATTAAGTGTTTCAAGACTGTTCACTTGGGGCTGATTATCGAAACGAGTTTGGTTGAAACTAGTTCATTACCCTAACAAATCCAATAAATATGCATAAAGTATTTTACTGGAGAATAATATTACTGTATTAACTCTTTGACTGCCAGACGTTTTCAGAAAAGGGATGCCGCCAGTGCCAGCCGATTTAAGCATTTTGACTGATTTTCAAGGTCCACAGAAAATGTTCTGTTTGGACTATGGAAACACACGTACTACCAAATGAAAGATTGGACTTTCATCTTTCATCAGAAAAAAAGAGTTTGTTTCTACCTTATTCCGTTCTTTAGTAATCAACAATAGAAAATGGTTAGTTTGACCCAATTTCGCCTGTGTTGGACCAAAATACGGAGAAATCAAGCTTTTAGTGAAACGATATTATTTCATGCATTCTAGTGAATTTGACACTTCTTTTTGTCCATGAATGATGCCACAAACACCTAAATAGTGCTTTACTTCTATAAAACACTACCACCAAGAATGAAAAAGTGTTTTTTGATAGCAAAATACGTTTATTTACATTCAACAGTGTAACAATTTGACAACAATTTGGCAAACTATTTACAAATGTGTGCAACTGTGGTGCTATTTACAAATATGTGGATGTTTCAACGACAGTTTTTCTTTGTGTAACACTCTCCTGCGTGCAAGAAGACGCAACAGCATTTGCATGATCCATTTTATCCACTCCATTCATGGTGGCATCGTAGTCCAGAAACAGTGTCTTCTCCGTGATCAGACTGTACCCGCTCCTCCGATGAATATGCATTGGACTCGGGGTACTCTTCATTGTCCGATCGAATGTCCGCTTGTGCAGCTCCGCGTTTTCCGGCGTTAGCAGCGCTAGCCGGTGAGGCTTTATGACGAGAGAATAACGGCCGCGTATAGCTTCCAACTCCGGCGAGGTTGACCATCATCATCATCATCAATGTGCATTGGTCGATGCTTTTCGACTACTCTCCATCGCCCGATCGAATGTCCGCTTGTGCAGAAGTACCCGGCCGGCTATTGTGCGCGTTTTCCGGCCTTAGCAGCGCTAGCCGCGCTAGCCGCGCGTAGCCGGTGAGGCTTACTACGTGATCGTAAACACGTCCAGGCTTCCAACTTTGGCGTCAAACTCGCAGTCATCATCATCATCATCATCAATCTGCATTGGTCGATGCCAACTCTCCATCGCCCGATCGAATGTCCGCTTGTGCAGAAGTACCCGGCCGGCTATTGTGCGCGTTTTCCGGCCTTAGCAGCGCTAGCCGCGCTAGCCGCGCGTAGCCGGTGAGGCTTACTACGTGATAGTAACAGGCCAAAGCTTCCAACTTTGGCGTAGAGCTCGTTGTCATCATCATCGTTGACATCAATGCGCTTTTTAGTATTGATTGATGCTTTCCGTCTTTGAAAAAAATGCTCAAGCTGAGCTGCTTGTAACCGGTTGCTTGGTCAAGCCATTGTGGCTTGGATCAGCCATTGTCTCCTCAACACTCTAGCTCCGCCTCACGTCTTCTACTGACGCCCACGGTGGGCGGCCCATCCAACCTTGTGCAAAGAGAGTCATCGCTGCCCTCTAGGGGCCAAAACGAGTCTTTGACTAATCAGATCAGCCTGATTCTTTCAGCACAGCTGCCCAAGGCTTTCCTGCACCCGTTTTTGAAAAAAAAAAAAAAAAACATAGGGGACGTCTTTTAACGTCCTCGGCGCCCTTCCCTAGGTTTATGCTAAACGTTTTATAACGTTTATGGCAGTCAAAGAGTTAACATCTGCCATGTGCGAATCACAATATCTCAGGTACGTTATATATATATATATATATATATATATATATATATATATATATATATATATATATATATATATATATATATTCAACCCGCACTTACAAACTGGCACCATCCGTAGTCTACTACGTCATCATCATCATCCATAGACCCGGAAGTAGCATAGCTAATAAACAGGACACCCACCCCCACCCCCCCCCCACCCCCCACCCCCTCTCACACACACACCCCAGTCCATAGCCTTTGTGGAAGTTCTACTGAGAACTGATTTCGTTATTTAAATGAGGCCCACGCTCCTTAAACCCCAGCCTAACACTCTACTGGAGGTCAGATTTAGGAGATAATTGAAATGTATGCGGTTAATGCCGTTTTAATCTAATTATCCCTTATCGAAACAACGTGAAGTTCAGACGACAACTGTACTAACTTGGCTGGGGCCCGGCGATGGGGGGCCTTAACGCCCACGCAGTGGTGGTCCGACTGACGGGGAGAAAGTGCAGTTTGCCCGGCTGATGCTATTTTGATGTCACCCCCTCCCAACGCACATGCGCGCGCGTATGCTGGTGCACACGCGCACACACACAGCTCAGCTGCTAGGAACCATGTCAGAAGATGACGGATACAGTTGTCGCGGAGGGACAAGTCAAGTTTAGAGATGGGAAAAAGGTGAATTTCTCAACTTTTTATTTGGCTGTCAACTTTAACGAGCCTATGAGGATGTGTGTGTGTTTTTTGCTCTCCTGAAATTGTTTTTATTTTTCTCCTCAATCACAGTGGAAAACTCGCTGGGTCGTCGTTCGGAAGCCTTCTCCGGTCGCAGGTATTTTAATTTTCTTCTTTTAAACTTGCAGTTATTCACTTAATTTGACACTTTCAGCGGTCTTATTTGCATATTGTCATGTAACCATAAACCGTCATTTGGGCATGCGCAGTGTGCTTCAACAGAAGCTCTATTTTGCTCGTCAACACGTGGATGTTGCGCAAAAATCACCGCTTGGGTCAATTTCATGTCGTTTTAAACTTACTTGGAAAGTCTACAATCTGAACATCAACTGAGAGATAAGCATATAGTAAAACATTTCATAGGCTGTGAGTTTGGAAGAAATCCTTTTGTTTAGAACTAAAAGTGGCATCATTATTTATATGGTAAAATATATGGAAATAGGCAAACATGGTTGGAATGATGTGAGTGAGTGTGTGTGCACGTGTGTGTTTGCGGGTGTTCAGTGATTGTCATTCTCAGCTGTGCCAGTGGATCAGCTCATTGTTTTAGGGTTTGCTATGGCAGCTGTTGCATAGACAGACACTCGCCACAAATGACACAAAGCTACTCTGTGTGATGTTATTAAGCACAAAGCGACTGCCAATGTGTAAAGCTCGTGTCACGCTGTGTGTGTGTGTGTGTGTGTGTGTGTGTGTGTGTGTGTGTGTGCGTGTGTGTGTGTGTGTGTGTGTGTGTCCTGCAGACTGCCTGTCTGTGCTGGCCTACAAAGACAAGAAGAAAACCAAGGAGCGTCTCGGTGTGACACTTGAGGTACACAGCTTGTTTTTATGCAGATTTTTTTTTGTACAACTCAAGTGGAATGCCGTTACAATCACCCACAATATTAGCTAAAGCTAAAGTAAAATTTAATTTTTTTTTCTCAATTCCATACAACCTGGAGATGTACTGTAGATTCTGCTATAATGCAACAGTTGTGTTCTAAAGAATAGAACAACAATAACACATCAGATATGGAAAGCTGGACGACATCCATGTTATGACTTATACTTCGCTCTATTCAAAAAATACCATATGTGGTCAATACTGACGCTTTTCTCAGGGCATCTATGGTGTGGAGCCAGGGTCAGGTTATGATGGCGTCAGCTACACCCTCTCCATCCTCTGCCTGACGCACACGCTGGTGCTGGGCTTCCACAGTCGAGAAGCTCTCCTGGCCTGGGACGCCCGTGTATGCTACAGCCTGGGAGAAGGTCAGTGGCCTTGAAAGCATAAATGCATTTTTTAGGAGACTCATTTCATGGTAATATTCAGATTTCAGGTGAAATGTCAGGATGAATCTTTTCTTTTTTTGTTGACCTACTCGAAAGATTCATTACTTTTTGCAGATCTTGCTGTTGTCGAACAAGAAACTTTATGGCAAACTTCTCAGCAGGTTGTAAATTTCCAAGCTAGTCAACTTTTACGCCGGCATGCCTTTCTGTGACTTTTCCAGTCTTTCTGTTGCAACTGGCTGATGACATTCTGTGACACTCAGCTCAGCCAGTGGCCACGTCCCTCTGAGAACATCTGTTTTAAGTCTCGCATTGGCGAGGTGACTGTTGATCAGTTTGTCTTGATGTCCCATGATGTCAAAATGTGAACGGAAGACGGAAGAGGACTGTTTAATACAAATCCAAATTGAACCAGGAGTTGTACTGGTCCAATTCATAGATCAAATACGTAAAAAAATAATAAAATTGTATAGTGCATTTTCAAATTCATCCTGAAATTTCGCCTGAAGTCCAAATTACAAAGGCGGGGAACTGCCAATGTGGAGTACATTTGTCTAGCCAATACATTAAAAAGTATTTTCAAGTACGTTCGAATGTATTTAAGTACGTTTAAACGTATTTGCAAGTACGTACTTGCAAATATGTTTAAACCTATAAAAAAAAAAAGTGTTTTCCCATAATGCCATGGGGTATTGAGTTGCACATGTGACATTATGGGTGAAATGCAGAACGGAAATCGTGCACTGCAGGCATAATAATAAATCCCAAAAATGACTAATAAACATATTTAATTACTTAATTTTCGACCGTATTGGTAATGTCGGTCAAATGCTAAATTTTGTTTGTTTGTTTTTACATGCGCATGTGCACCTCCAATACCTCGTGGTATTATGTGGAAAATGTGAAGTTTTAGCATTTAGACTACAAGCATGTTCGAATGTATTTGCAAAATAAGTTTGATGAACGTATTTACAAATACGTTCGAATGTATTTGCTAGTCAAAAATGTTTACTCCACGCAAACAATCTGTGAATGGTGTAAGTCTTCTGAAATTGACTTGAGGTGACCATAACTTTGTTCCTGTGTGACCGGCCAGTTGTAGGGATGACGTGTCAGATAAAAAAATATATATTTCAAGGATATTTGATCAGTTTGTATTCTGTAATTATATTGACATTCATAGTCGTGCTGAAGCCAGTACAACTGTTTAATGTGGTTAGAATATGACCTGAATTTGACAGATATAAGTCATCTGTTGCTTTGTTTTCCTGGGCTATTGATTTTGACTTTTGCCAAGATGATGTATCACATTTTGAAAATAAGCATGTTGAGCTGGTTGTGAATTTGAATGAGAGGCTTTGTCATCTTTTAGAAACTGCGTTTGCAGTGAGATAAGGTTTGAAACCCATTCCCTTAGTTTAAATCATGAAATAAGTTATTTCGGTTTTATCAACATGAGGCCTGGACAACATTACTTACATGAACGCCAGGGATGAATTGACATTCTAAAATGACAGCGTGATTTCACGAAAGTTACTTTCATTCAAATGATTCTGTATTATTCAGGACGCCATTGAATGAATCGCATCTGGACTGTTCTGGCAATCCAGTTGCGTTGGATTAAATCGGCTAAATGAGAATATTCACAGGCACAATTCTATCTTACTGACTTTTATCCCTCTCTGTTTTGGCCCTGCAGTCCACAGATTTGGTGTCAACGTGGAGCCCGGTACCAAACTGGAGATTGGCCCCGCCTCTCTCCACCTGTGCAACAACCTCTTGGCCCTCACCAGGGGCCTCCCTCCCGTCATCATTGGCCACTGGAAGCTGTCCAATTTACGCCGATATGGCGCCGTGCCCAATGGCTTCGTGTTTGAGGGCGGGACTCGCTGTGGATTCTGTGAGTAAGACTTGATATATACGTACAGTGGAACACAATCCTCTCCGGCAGGATGTTTCCCCCCATATGATGGTGACAGTATGAGCCTGGATTGGAAAGAATGATTATACAACTTCCATTTTTTTCCTACACAGTTGGTTCTTTTTGTAGTGGCAGAATTATATTATATTCTGCAGGTGTCCCTTATATTGTGACTGTTGAGTATATTTAAGGCGGACTTTTTTTTGGGGGGGGGGGGGGGGACTGCCCACTGGGGACTAAATCAAATAGCTGTAATGATTAGACCCACTTTCTACAATGTAAAGTAACTAATCCGTGTCAGACTGCATTACTTCCCACCAGAAATTGCTTTGTGTGTACAGTATGTACGCGTAGACTCATGGCTCCTACCCGACTCGCCATGAGGTCCACAGGCTCTTGTTTCCGTGCTCCGATGACCAACTGCTATTAATACTAGGCATCCTTGTTGGCCTTGTCAGCCAATTACATTCTTCCTGGTGTCGCGACAGACTTTTCTTGTCTTCTTATTGGCCTCAGAGATATATTACCCAGCAATCTCAGCGATAGTCGAGATAAGCCATCTGAGTGTTGCTTAAAAAAACAAGAACGAGTAAGTGAATCACAGAAAAAAACAACACATTTTGCTGTAGCAAACCCAGCCAGACAATGGTGAGGCGTACTGGTGTTTCATGAAGTTTTTTATTCTTTGTTCCATTTGTTGAGTACGTACGTAAGAGCTATACCGTAAACAAACACATAATAAACATAAATAACACCTCCTTAAATCCTTAAAATGATCAAATACACCTTCAACACAATTGTACATATGAAAAATTAGCTAAAGCAGAAAGCTAGTAAGTAGCATTAAGTAACCACTTATAAGAAGCTATCATTAGCTTCACTCCTACGGAAAATACAAAAAGTCATTTTTTTCACGTCATAAAAAAATCACAATAATACAAATAAATCAACACAAATACCTTGTCCCCATTCCAGCTAGGTGTTAGACAGCAACAACATAAATCGGCGTTTCAGTCAGCAACATGTTGAATCACGGACCTTTTTCTTTTTTTTTGTTAGCGTCTTTCTGTTAGATGTAAATACTCTAATGGATAGTGGACTGCCGGAAGTGCGACAAAATAAAAGCACATAACATTAAAATTATGACTAAGAAAATAAAGCATGGAGGGAACAAAATATTGAATTTTTTTACTACATAACTTCAGTGTTAATTATATGTACTTAATTAAGAAAAAAGGGCAAGCGGAATTTTTTGACCAGAAAAAATTGCTTTCCAAAAACTCAATAAGTTGACGCTACATCCACTCAACAAATGTATGGAAGTTAAAAGCTGTATCAAAAATGAATATTTACAAAGGCAATATTGCAAAAAAAATAAATTGACAGAGAAATGTTAGTTTTGCAATACTCAAATATAATACAAGTTTGTTATTTTCCTCACATGGTTTCTCTGTGCCCCACGATGTCCATTTTTATTTATGAAAAGTGCTATTTAAATAAAGTTTGATTTGATATTGTGGTTTTAGTTTGCAGTGATGTAGTACTGCACTGCATTATAGCTACTGAGAGGTGTTTCTAATAACACACAAACCACAAAAATATTAACAATTATTTATGTAAAAGCCCAGGTATGTGCTTGTGCTCATTTTATTTTGAGCTTTGTTGACAAATGAAATATTGAAAAGTAATAGTAAGTCATGTTTTATTTAATAGTTTATTTAGGCCTGTCATAAAGTGGATTATGATGGAATGTGTCCAAATTCACCCGAATTCAAAGTTTGGCAAACACTGAAATATTGAGCATTTCTGCAAACACGTTCACTCGAGGTTTATTTGTTCCCTCCAGGCAGCCATTAGTTTTATTACATTTCACTGAGCTAAGAAATGTCAACATTTGAACACTCAGTTCAGTAAATCATCTCAAGGCAGGAATCAGTTTAGCTCTCCTGCAGGTCCAAATGGATCAGAAGTTCTGAGGCTTAGTAATAACTTCATCAACACATAAATAATACCAAAAGAAATGGTTTTTGCAGGGTCAGCCTGTGAGTTCTTTAGACTTATGTTCTTGATGTTTTAAGTAAGAATGTTTTTTTGTTTTTTTTTCATCACCGGAGTGTAAAAAGTGCATAAAGGTGGGCATGGTTATGCTGGACAAAAGTCTTACAGCTTTGAATGTGAGCCGGCTTCACCTAACTTAAAAGCAAACACACTCAAAGTTAAATAACTTTCTGAGTTCTTGCATGAGAGACATTTGCCGTTTCATTGTATCATTTGTTTATGTCATCTCGCTTTTGCCAAGTTACAATTACTTTTGCTGACTGTTAAATCCTCATTGGTGGCAAATGGTGCAGAATAATGAGTTGCATTAATTACAAATAGTTATAATTGGAGAAGTGCATTCGGAACTAATCATTGAGCAAATAACCCTCATTTCCCAGGAGCCTTTTACGCTTCAACTTGTGTGTGTGTGTGTGTGTGTGTGGATCATTGTGTGTGTCTCTTGGTCATCTAACGCTGCAGTGGAGCGATAATTTGTCCTAGAATGGCACCGTGCACACTCCGGTGCACTTTCACAGTCAGCACTCAGATGCTAACTAATACCCCTGGCTGTACATTTGACAACCAACGTGGCATGGCAAACTTTGTGACACGCATTCACACACAGCTGTGCACAGTCTTGCTGTGCACAGCGCTTTTAACGGGTAGTAAAGGAAATAATGATTTGGGGACTTCATAAATGTGACGACCAAGTTCTTGCAGACTTCCTCCCTGTGAAAGCCAACACGCCAACGTTGCTAGGCAGGACCCTCTAATCGATGTTTGGAGCGGAGCCTGTGTCTGGCCTATCAGTTCACATGTGTTCATGTTGCCCCTGTAATGAACACGCACACACACACACACACACACACACACACACACACACACACACACACACACACACACACACACACACACACACACACACACACACACACACACACACACACACACACACACACACACACACACACACACACACACATCCACAGGCAGCAATAAATGATCTGCTGCAGAGTTTGGAAAGCTGTCAAATGTGTGATAGGTGAAAGTAATTCAAAGCCCAGCGTGCTATGGCAGCAATTTTTCCATGTCCTTCAGCACACGCACACATGCGCGCACACACACACGCACACACACACACACACACACACCGCTATAACCGAAGAAACATCAAAACATCCCCGTATAATTGATGCCCATAGGAATGCATTGGAGGAAAGTTTAACCCCAAAAAGTCTTGAAATAAAACATTGATAAAGATTCAATATGCGTTTTTCATGCAAATCTGGAGGGAAATTGGGGGAAAATTCACACCCAAAAGTAAAAAATATAGACAGTATATATTGGAGAAAAAAAATTCATGAATATGCAAATCTGCGAGTATGCAGGGAACACTATATTTACATATTTAATTAAAATTTGGACAATTATAGCTTACAGCCAGGGGTGGACTGGGGATAAAAAGTAGCCCGGGAGTCATTGACAGACCGGCCCACTTCATGCGTTCAATTATGATATATACTGCTCAAAAAAATTAAAGAAATAAAGTGTTCCCTTAATTGTTTTGAGCAGTGTATATGCTATATATATATAAAAAATCAAAACAATTAAAGGAACACTTTGTTCATAATTTTTTTGGGAGCAGTGTATATCACTGGTATCGTGTCAAAACCTTGTACCTCCGAAATCGTCACTTTTCAGGAGACCCCAAAACGGTTTGTTTGTTCAACCATTAGCATTGCATCATCACAGAGAGCAAGCCTTTCAAACTTTCAACACTTTAGGTTGGTCAATTATTTGTAAAAACAAAAACAAAAAAAACACCCACACATATGGACTGACCAATACTACCTGTATATATTTTTGAGGTTCAATTCAATACAACGTCGTCGCAGTTCAATATTTTTTTGATACAGATTTTTTTTTATTGTAAAATTGTCATGCATTTAAACAAATTATAACTTCAATGTCCCCCATGATAGAAACGAGGTAAAAAAACAACAACAAAAGATTATTGACATCTCATGGCTCGGGTCGACCCACTGTTGTGTAATTTTTTATGCATATATACTTTACCATTCCTCCAACCTCAATTTTTATATTGTATTCATATTGCATTTGTTCCCAAAAATTTAATTACAACTGAATGTGCTTACAAGATCACAATTAGTGTTTATTTGAACTCATATGGGAATATGAATGGTTAAAATGGACAAAAGCCACCAATAGGCAAACATAAATAATAGGATAGGACGAGACACAAATCTCACGAGACGAGATGTCTCACGAGAACGAGATGAGAATTTCTCAAAATTTGTAATATAAAAGAATGCCTGATATCATTTTTAGTTGTCAAAATGTTTTCTTTTTACTGAGCACACCACAAGAAAATTAAAGCTCTGGCTCTTTAGTGCAAATGGAAACATAAACACATTTTTTTATTATTTTTCAAATGCTGCTGCAAAAGCTGAAAGTTTTGTACATGAACTAGTTCAAAGTTCAGTTCACAATTATTATTTTTTAAAAGTTGTTCAGGTAAATAGTTCATATTAACTCATTCACTGCCATTGACAGCTATAGATGTCAAAAATTAATTAGAATTATTTATATTAGTTTAAATTTTTTTCACTTTTGTTAAGTTTTTTTTTTCGAGTATGAAAACCTTTTGGTAAGTAATTGTTATGATTGTATTTTTATTTTTTTATATTCTTTTCTTTTGGTAAAGAAAATATTTAAAAATTAGGGGCGTGAGGCGATTAAATTTTTAAAAATCATAATTAATCGCATGACTTCGCTAGTTAACTGACAATTAATCACAAATTTTATATCTGTTCTAAAAAAAAATTCATACTCAACAACAACAAAACTTAACAAAAGTGAAAAATCTTTTAAACTAATAGAAATAGTTCTATTATATCTATAGCTGTCAATGGCAGTGAATGAATTTTTTCTCGGTTTTCATACTCTTGTTAACAAGTGGGAAACATTTTAAACTAATAGAAATAGTTCAAATTAATTTTTTACGTCTATAGCCGTCAATGGCAGTGAATGAGTTAAAAAAAGAAGAAGAACTAAGGTCATTAAAAAAATTTTTTTTTTTGTTAGATATAATGTAATATGTAATATATATTTCATCCATTTCTCTTTCTAACTTTTGTTTCCTATTTTTCATGTTTGCTGCAGGGGCCGGAGTTTTCTTCTTGTCCTGCTCAGATGGGGAGCAGATCAGTTTTCTGTTTGACTGCATTGTGAGGGGCATCAACCCCAGCAGGGTGCCACATGGGTTGCGACCTTCCCTGCCAGGTGAACACACACATGCATGCTTTGCTGCCTGTCAAGACTTCAGCATTTGTTTCAGGACGGAAATGCCACATACGCGCAGCCCTAAAGGTCAGCTTACGATTAGTGGGTCAAGCCTTTGCACATGACTTGTGTGAAATGTGTTGCTAAGTTCACATGCATTTCTAAGACAAGGCATTGTAGTGACATCTGAGGAGAGACACGGGATGTGAACGAAGATCTGACGATATCTTTTTATAGAAACAAGCACGCCACCGGAAGAGACCTCCTTATTTTCCGCAAAACTATTTCAAATTATATTCACAGAATGCCAAGTCAGAACAGGAGTTAAACATTGTGATGTTTCCCCCATTTTGTTGCCCATACCGCAGCTTTCGTAAAAAATGTAAAGGCCGCCTGCTGTGGGGCCGGGCGACATTCACTGCTGTTAAAATTAGCCAAGCCATGCTGGAGGGATGTCAGTTGACGCCTCACAAATTGTTGTGAAGAAACTTGGCATGGGCACGTTAAAGGATTAGTTGTTAAAGACCTGAGGCGCACACACAGGGGTTGGGTTGTTGTCACCTAAAGTACGTGCACAACATCACACACTGCAATGTGCACACACTAACACGTGCTCACGCTCACATCCTTCTCTGCCATTATGGAGAGACATGAAGCAGGAGATGTTGTTTTTTTTGTTTTGTTTTTTGCAGGGAGTTACAATAAATTGCTCTTTTTATATCCAGCACACACATTTTAACTCATTCACTGCCATTGACGGCTATAGACGTCAAAAATTCATTTGAACTATTTCTATTAGTTAAACATTTTTTCCACTTTTGTTAACAAGAGTATGAAAACCTAGGATTTTTTTTATTGTACATTTAGAACAGATGTAAAATTTGTGATTAATTGTGAGTTAACTATTGAAGTCATTATTAATTACGACGCCTGACGCGATAAAAAAAAAAGATTATTAAAAATTAGGGGCGTCGGGTAATTACAATTTGTAATCGTAATTAATCGCATGACTTCACTAGTTAACTCACGATTAGTCACAAATTTTATATCTGTTCTTAAATGTACAATAAAAAATGTTTCTAGGTTTGCATACTCTTGTTAACAAAAGTGGAAAAATATGTTAAACTAATAGAGATTGTTACAATGAATTTTTGACGTCTATAGCCGTCATTGGCAGTGAATGAGTTAATTTAGTATGATTAACCTTTGGCTTTCAGATGACATGGTTGACTGTAGCTCATGACTGCTGTTTTTGGCTTCGTATGCATCCCCACCATTGGTACAAATATTGATACATTCCTCTGCATAGAGTTTTACCGATATGTTGTTTCTTCTATTAATGCTAAAGCAGAGAACCTCAATGCTGATCCGGTATCAGTTGAAGAACGGATCAACCAGGAAGCCTCAGATCTGGAGAAAAGACTCAGCATGCTGTCCACTTGCAGTCTTGCGAGCAGCACAGGTAAAGTCAAACTTTTAGGGTCTAGCTAGGGAACCACTAAGGTTGGAGAAATGTTTCCAAAGACCCTCTCATAGACCTAACACCAATTAGACATGGCATCATACAGTAACAGCATGTACTTCTAAATGCCATGGGAGCTGTAGGGGATTGTCCACCACCACTTGTCTGCGACACTTGTGGACACTGACTGTTGTTTCATTTTGACTTCTTGTAAAAAAAATAAAAAATAATAATAAATCTCTTGATTGGAATGATGGTTGACATTTAATTCTTAATACGCAAAATTACAACTCTCAAAGTAATATAAACGCTAAAAATACAAGATAACACCCCTTGGAAATTGTTTGCTTCCCTAATCAGTAACACCTGTCCGCTCGTGATCACCTGCCCATGGCTCAGGTAAACAAACAAAAACACATTGCCCCCTAGTGGTTAGAGGTCAAAACAAATCAAACAGGAACAAAATGGTATTTATTATTATTATTATTATCATCAAAGTTTAACCTTTATTCTAGAAAATAAGTCTTAGTTTTACACACAGTACTGTACTCTATTTTTGAAGAATAAAAAACATTACTTTTGTTGTCCAAAAAACCCCTTAGGTCTTTAATCCTGGATTAAAAAAAAAACTTAATGCATAGATCTCAGATTCATGTGATGCTATCTCACCATTATATCCACTTTTAAGTGGCCTAAATCTAAGGTAGGAAGGAGTCTTTTTTTTATATTACATCGACCCAAAGGTGTGTATTCCTTTTTTCTGGGATATGAGAGAACATAATTTTAAAACAACAAAGATAGAACATCATCTTTCATTCATTATTTTGTGGGCCTCCAAACCACCGCTTGCAGACCTCCGTAGGGCCTCAGGCCCCGGTTTGAGGACCATTTAGATGTCCTCTATGATAGGGAATCAAGTTGTTGTAAGTCTTAATTACAGTCATAATAATAATAATAATAATAGTAATAATGTCTATATTGACTGCGGGGGCTGCAAGTCATCCATGCTGATTGTTCTGTTCTAGATGAATGCTTTCCTGCTTTCCTGCTTTCGGCAACAAGTTAATGACAGAAGTGTTAAAGAGTCAATTAACTTGACTTTCTTCTCAGCCTCCACTTACAGCTGCAGCACATCTGTTGCCGGGGACGACCGCAGCAGCATCTCCAGCTCCTCCTCCAGCCAATCAGACACCAGCTACGGGAGCCGACGTCCTTTCTGGGCCGAGCCGCTAGCCAAGTTGCACGTCCCCAGCGAAACGGCGTCCAGCTCGTCCACGCTGAAGGCCTTGACCTCTTCGGATGACCTCCTCTACGCTGCCGTGATGGCCGGCTGCGCTCCGTCTTCCGCACAGCTCCATCCTCGTGGTCTCCATGACAGCGGGCGCCAGAGCTCCTTGGACAGCGGCATTGGGATCGCGACCGGGAGCTCGGGCAGCTTCTCCTCCTGTACGGGGAGTGTGGACATGGTGACTCAGGGTGCAGGGGAGGAGTTTGGCTCCTTGGTCAGTCTACCTGCACCTCCTCCTGCGCCTTCACCCTCCCAATCCACACCTCAGCAGGAGCGGTGCATCTCTCAGAGGCTTGGTGATGAGTGCCTGCTCACACCTCACTATGATACGCCCAGAAGTCTGATTCAGAACAGAGCCATGAGGGACCCCTCAGCAGTCCAGGAAGACCCCTCTGAAACAGACGGGGACGGCACCATGTGCAGGGATCGGCTTGCAAGTCAGGACCAAGGACTGACAGACGGCCTTCCGGGATCCGAACCTCGGCGGCAAGCTTTGATGCCGTGCTCGCTCTCCTGGGCAAGTGAGAGGTCGCCCCCTATGGACATGGAGGACAAGTCCATCCCCAAGCAACAGTACTATTCAGTAGACAAGGTCAGTGATTCACAACCTTTTTGAACCAAGGCATATATTTTAAATGAGAGAAATTCCACCATTAAACATAAATGTCACAAAAATATACTGAAATCATAATGATCCCTCGCAAATTAACTGTACTTTTCAAGTATGAAATCTGGGCCAAAATGCTGATATACTCACAGGAAGCCATGATTTCTGTATATACGTTGCTTTTCCATTACAACAGGCGGCAATCAATTGGCAGGATTGAGGCGGAATCAACTGAACTGAGCAAGAGTCCGCAGTGTACGCTCGCCGCCATTCAGCCGTTGCCTGACGGGGTGACGTCAAAAAATCACAGCCCATCAAATGCACTGAAGCTTTCATAATTCACACACAAGAAAAAAAAAAATCAATTTCCGGGTTCAAGCAAGCAAGACAAGACATAATAAAACAGTTGACATATTTAGTTTGACAACAAAACGTAACCACAATGGCGGCCATGTACGTCCAAATAAAGTTGCTATAAAATGTGTTTAACTGGAAATGATTTTTGAAAAATTAATCTCATAGTTAGTAACAACCAAATAAATACTATAGAGCAAATTTGTCATGACAAGTTGGGGTTCCTTTTAAATGTGACCAAACTAGTCTAAACATGACATTCTGATTAATATTCCATTTGTGGAATATGAGTAATGAAGCAAAATCCAGCCGTTTTTACCCATCTCAGGGGTCAGCCATTTTGTCACAGTTGCTCAGGGCTCAGGCAACAACCAATCAGAGCTCACCTGTTTTTTTGAAGCTGCGCTGGGATTGGTTGTTACCTGAGCAACATTGATGTCATTTTCAGTCGACAACAGGTGGCAAAATGGCCGCCCTATGAGATGGATAAAAACAGCTGGATTTGGCTGCTTAACTCATATTCACACTAACACAATTCTGACCAGAATACTATACTTAGACTTGTAAGGCTGCATAGAACATATTATTGACCCCCCCCCCCCCCCGAATAATTGGGGTTGACTTCCCCTTTAAGTCATCCATCTGTCAGCCAGTGATGACACAGCCCTGCCTGGCCTGCATTTTCAGGACTCGGCGGTTCTGAAAAGTGGTTCCATTGTAACCACGCCGCCCCGAAAAGGCGTAATGGAAAAGTGACCGTCAAGGCTTAAGTCTGCTCTTTTTAACTTTGTCCCCAAAACATTGAACCCTGGCTACAAATCGTATGGCCTCGGGGACATTTATTAGGAGGTTCCGCTATCCTGGACACTTTTCTGTAGAAAAGAAATACTGCGTGGGTTTCTGTCAAACCCTGCCGGGAGCTTGTTTTCCTTCTGATATATTTGTCTGATAACTCAAAGGCTCTTAGAAAGGACCTACGACCTTGTGTTTAATTAATCCTCTGATGGCTTGTGAGTTCATCTCTCTTGTCCGGAGCACGTCAACAGCAGAGCGGCTTGTCATATCTAATAGCTCGTTTGTGTGTGTGCGTGCGCGTACACTGCAATTCCAGCAATAGCGGGCCCGTCGACTTTCTGAGTAGTGATGAAACTTGCAGAAAGACTGTGAGACGGCGATGTTGTTGACTGAATGACAAATGTCTTCAAGCATCATCGGCTCAGTGTGCTGAAAATGAAAAGGCTTTGTTTTGGTTTCTATATAGTGGATTAAACAAACAAAACATGTCGCTCTTTGCACAGTGCTGTTCCGGTTTTGATAACTACATCACACCAGAGCAGTGGCGCGCTGCAAAGAGCAGAAGTTTCCTGATGCAGGTAAGATTTGATTGATTAGTGGATGTAAGGATAGTTTTGAAAATATTGTAGAGGGGGAAAAAAATGCAAATTTTTAAGGAGTAATTATTTCATATTATCAAAGTATAATTGAACTTAAAGGCCCAGATTTCCCAACTGAATGATTCATGCACTTCCGTTCTAGGTTGGCAACTCCTCATGGGTTCCAAAGCCTTCTGCGGATTCACCAGGTGTGTCACGTTCAACAGTATGCTTGGCGTTGTCAAACGGTGTCATAAACTTGGATGTGTCCACATGCAGACCAGCTGTACGTGAGAGAGGATCCCCGTGATCATCAGGATGATGATCTGATTAGGATGCTGTCCCCTGTGCCGTCCTCCAACCCGCTGCAGCCGATCACTCTGGGCACAGCCAGGCCACAGTCAGCCTCTGGTAAGTTTTAAGTTGCCCCCCCCCCCCAAAAAGGTCAAAGTATGTTACCATGCCGTCAAAAGTCATTACCTTACAGGCAGTGTTGCCATAGTTACCGTGAAAAAGTAACGTTGTCACTTTACTGATTGCTTGATTTTATAAGTAACTATTAAGTTAGATTACAAGTTAGCAGATAAAAATGACACCAATGTTTTTAACAGTGACATTTGAGAATAAAGTTTGCTTAAGCTTTTATTAAAAATAATATAGATAACCTTTTTGACTTACCATAATTATTTTTATTAAAAAAAAACCCACATTGATTTCGCTTGTTTATATATTTAAAAATAATGCAGTCTTTCTAGACTTCGCTTCACAAATACATTTATTAAAAACAGTCTTTTATATTTAACTATTCATGTTGTAATGCCAAAATTCAACATTATTTAATGCACAAAGTACATTGCTTGTAAATGTTGATTACATTTGGGGACCTCCTGCAGTCTCAAACTGTTGAATGCATACTATACGGTGTTTTGTTTTTTGTTTTGCTGTTATGTTATTGACGCTAGATAACACTGTCGACAGCAAAGAGTGTGCAACAAATGTTCATTTTTATTTTAAGCGGACACAAACTCAAAATAGAAACTGTATTTCCAGCTTGAAAATGCAAATCTGTTTATGTAGTGTACGGTACAAACACGTGACAACTTTCAATTTTAAATATGCATATCTTCTTTATGAGCCACTGATTAGTTAAATTGTACGACGGCTATTAGGGCCACGTATATATATATTTTTAGTGGACAATATTCAGAGAAAAAAACTCGCAAATTTGCCACTTTATAAACTAACTTTGCAAGAAAACACTCGTAAATTTGTGAGTTTATTAAGTGGCAAATTTGAGAGAGAAAAAAACTCAAAACATATTAGAAATACACGTAGCATAGCTATAGTCTAATGTGAGGATTCGTTGGTGGTTAATGGGACACTGTTTATAAAATGAAAAGGCAGGATAGAGACTGATTCATTCTTAATTTAAACTTTACTCTTCATACACGGCAACTAGACCAACAACACTTCCTGATTCCCTATCAGCTGATTAACCAATCAGAAGCTAGCATACTTTAGGTAAGTGCAAGCAGATTTGACACATCAACTTAACTTATTGTACCAAAAAAAAAAGTATGAATGTGTAAATAAAAATTCTGTACAAGTAAATATTTATTTTAACAAATGAACTTAAACGCTTGATCCTCTGGGTGTGAACCTTCGCCAAGCGAGGCGTCTTTTGCTAGCCTGGAAATCCAGACTCACTCGCGACTTTGCCGGAGAGTGAGTCTGGTCAACCACCTTATCAGTCGCATTTCTGAGGCGGGGCAAACCTGAGCTAACAGACAGTAGACTGAACCAATGAGCGAAGAGCGGACGTGATGTCAGAAAAGCGACTCGTTGAAGTCTCCTTTTTTTTTTTTTTTTTTGCGGAGATGGAGTAAAAATCCAACATGGTTACTAACCGAAGAGAGACAGCAGTGAATGACGTCGTTGTTGAGGGAAAAACTTGATGACTGAAGAGTGACGCTGCTCACAAAGACGACGTGACGCAAATAGACGAATTTGATTGTGACGTCCTGTTTTCGGACGGAGCCGAATCGCTGGAGCCATTACGATCTCCTTATTTGAAAACCCGACCAAAAAGTATTGGCACAAACATCCGAGTAGTACGCTACGTGTATTTCTCGTATGTTTTTTTATCTCGCAAATCTGCCACTTTATAAACCCACAAATTTACGATTTTTTTCTCACAAATTTTTCATTTTGTTCTCAGAATATTGACCCCGCCCTCTAAAAATATATATATTTTTATGTGGCGCTAATACGCCGTCGTAATACCGATAAAGTATTTAATATAAATAATAATAAAAAAGTTAAAACATTGCATCTGTTGTCATGTACTCGTTAGAGGGCCGCCATTTTTTTTTAGGTCTTTTCATTCTTCTGACTCACAAGAGTAAATTTTCGACAATGTGAAATATTGTCCAATTCGGGCACAGCAAAGTGCCTGCTTTATTTAGGAAGATAACACTATAGTTAGTAAATATTCAATGTCAAGCTACATTTTTAATTACAGTACAGAACAAGTACAAAAGCTACATAATAAAACCATCATCACAATAAAACTCTCATTAAGAGAATGGAATAAAAGAACATGTAATTCTTCTGTTTGCTCTCCCACTGTCACCACTTTCCAATCCAGAAGAGGGCTCCGTTGTCAGGCACAGCCACCGAAACAACGGCGCCATGGAAACAGCTGAGCGAGTGGGTGCGGAGCACGCACTCGCCAGGGAGGGTCGACTGACTCAGATGGACAACAGGCGGCGAGGGCCCCCGCGCTGACTTTGTTACCACCCGAGTGGATGACGTTCTGCGCTGTACAACATCCACGTTTGCTGCTCATTAATCCATTCCACTTAGAAAATGAATATACAGTATAGAAAATGCCTGGGAAGTCTGTTGTGTTGGATGTATATTGATGGACAGTAATCCCCTGCATATTTGTTGATCTGTTTTCAATTTACATGACCTTTAAAACATTTTAAGATTATTTATGGTTGACCTTTTAATGTAAGCAATGACTTGCATTTTCTGGCTGTTATCTCTATCCAAGTCTGAATAGTGGGGGATTATGCTATTTGTTGAGAGTTCATAAATTTTTGGTGTGATGCTTTTTCATGCAGAAGATTGATGATTTATATTTGATTTATACAAAGGTGTTTTTTTTTTTTTTGGATCTGCATGGTACTTAAATCTGAAATGTCACCTTTTAATAAATTGGTTATTTTTCCAACTTGGGGGGGCCGAGTGCTGATGCTTAAAGCCTCATCCCCAGCTGACGTGATATAAAATTGCATCTTATCACAAGCGAGCGCACTATATATGATCATATGACAAACTCAGGACCTCCTATCATACATTTGACTGTTTGGAGGCCCAGCGCACTTGGCCATCATTCCACATCAGAGCGTAAGTGCGTTCGATTGAAAAAGCAGCTTCAGAGTTATTTCTCAGCTGTGCAGCTGAAGAATCCCGAGAGAACGGAGAGAGTGATCAGTGAACCCGTGCCATTATTCATCACAGTAATCGATGCTTATGCTTGTGGTCCGGGCGAGGGCACAAACTGATGAATGGTAAAGCTGTGCGCGTGTGATCCAATTTGCCACCCCCCGCTTGATGTCATTATGACAAATAGGCTAATATTTGACGGCAATTTACTTTTATGAGACTTGTGTGTCTGAAGAGGAAACCTTATGATGCTGAGTCACAAGAAATTGCTATTTTCTCAGCGGCCGTCCGCTCGTTTCGCCGCAGGGACGGATTTCCCCGACAATGCTTGTAAATAGCCAATGGTTTTATTTATGCCAAGTTAACACAATTATGAAACTATATTTTTCAAATATATTCTTTGTATGTTGTCGCCACGTTTTATTAAATATGATAGATTGGTGAAATGTTTTCCACAGTTGTTTACATGCTGCTACTAAGCACGTGATCCTTGTTTCAACTTTATTGATTTCGTACAACAACAAATCTGATAATTTATTACAAAAAACGTGCTGATTTGTAAAGAATTTGTTTTCATATTATGTACAAAAAAAAGTGTTCCGTGATTTGCAAACTAGACAACAAATCAACAACAAAAGCTAAGGTAGGGGGGGAAGATTATTTGACAGTGGCTCAACTGAGTTCATATGAGATAGGAAGCAGGACTTTTAGTCAAACTGATTGATCCTTCACCGGCGTTGTCACAAGCGAGGGGCTCACAGCTCATTGTGAGCCAGACCCTGACCAGAGATTTTGTTGTTCAAGTCCTGCATGTGTTTCTTCATCTGCAAGAAAAAAGAAAAAAAAACTTTGTTGGTTTTGAAGTCTTACTTTACCCTATAAAGCCTGAACCATGAAATATATGAGAGAAAATTCAGATTCTTTGTAAATAGAGTATTTATCGGTTATTTTGAACAAACAAACAAATTTGTGTCATATTTGATACACAATGCTTTAAATTAGTACATTTATAACTGTCAAAAATATTATAATAAACATATCAAACATAGTATTTCCAAAAATCAGAAAGAACATTTCCCACTATTAATAAGTCTCTCCTCAATCTTGCAAGGTTGCTGAAAAAGCCATCAGCTGGGTGATACTGCCCTCTAATGGATTATCCATGCAATGCATGTGTCAGATCATATACGTCAGTGTTTTAATGGGGAAAAAAATATTATAAACAAGAAATAGACTGTATTTAATATAATACATTTGGCTTTATAAGGTTGATGATGTTAAAGGTGAATGCACTTAAATACCTTGTAGCCCATCTCCCTGGTCTTCTCAGCCAAGGTGTTGTACTTCTCCTGGTTCCTCTCGATGTGCTGTTTGTCTCCCAAAGCCTCCACGTGTTGCAGCTTCTGGTGGGAAAGCTGCAGCTGCTCCTGATAGTGGCTGTGCTTCTCTACCTTGGTCTCAAAGTGATGCAGCTCCTCCTAAATGGACAAAGTTGCCACTTTTACTTCGTCCCTGAAGCAGAAATGCTCCTCTCGAAGGGATGCCAAAATCATTTTTGTCGTAGGCCACATCATGGTTATGGTTTTCAAAAATATATCGCTCTGAAGTCACCCTAAAACATATCATTCACACAATCGCTTGCGCCAAATGAAAGTTGACGACTTTGACTAATCCGGGGAGACTTCAGCGAGCATCCAAACGATTAAGGCCACATTTGAACACAGAAATGCACCAGAAATAGCAAAGAGGAAAAATACGATGCAGACTATAGGAGCAGTAAATGGATATGACGTGGAAAAGCCTTGGCTGATGCGGCCACTAAGTATGATACTGTATTGCTGATAATAACACCAGACTGAGCTACATTTAATCTCTTATGACAAGCGGACATTTTTACATAACGGCCTGCCCTGCTGGCGCTTGCATGCAAATCAGCCACAAGGCTGTCCTACATAGTCAAAATGCGATTTTAACCTTACCTGTAAAGTTTGTGAGCAAAGATTTTATGACAGTGACAGTTTGACAAAAAGGATTAGAAAAATGTCTTCAGTTGGCCCACATGAAAAATATTGGGAGGTCGCACTGTTAGATGTGTGTGTGTGTGTGTGTGTGTGTGTGAGTCCATCCGAAGAAACAAATAAATGCGAGTCGGCGTGTCAGAGGAGATGTAAAGCCGACCTTGAGAGAGTCCAGCTCATCGTTGCTGAGGTTGGCTCTCTTGGCAGCCTCCCACAGTTCGATCACACGCGGCTCCCGGAATTCTGCACGGCAAGAACGGACACATGAAAACCGCTTTGAGCTGCCGCGTTGAATACAAAAGCTTGCGGAGATGCAACGGCGAGAAGACATTTGAGATGTGAACATAATGAAATGGGATTTCTTCTATTGATATGCAGAGTGCGCGTGGGTGTCCCCCCCCCCTCACCGCTGTCCTCGACGAAGCCCTCGTGGCTGAGTTTACGGAGGCGCGCAAAGCCTTGGTTGAGGTCGCTCATCTTTCGTTTCAGTTCCGTGTGCTTGTGCTGCACCTGCTGCTCTTTGCCGTCGCCCTCCAGCGGGGAGATGACATTCTTGTGGATCTCTGGGAATCAGAGGTCGGGATGATGAAAGCAATGACGAAGGCAAGCGTCTCAGAGAGATTGAGGTTATTAACATTTAACAACATGGCTTTTTCTTTATGGAGCATTTTTTCGGACTAAAGGGCACAAAGGAGCCAACATCTGCATTATGGATACTGGTAAATTTATTCTGGGATTATGCGGATGTGATTATTTTTTTTACACCACAATAATAAATATATTGTTAGTGTTGTTGATCATTATTCTTAAGACCAACTAACCCTATAAAGCCTGAACCATAAAATATATGAGAAAATTCAGATTATTTGTAAATAGAGTATGTATTGGTCCTTTTGAACAAACAAATGATTCTTTTTTTTTTATCAACTTCCACATATGATTTTTGATTTGTGTCATATTTGATACATCCGGTCACAATGCTTTAAATTAGTATATTTATAAGTGTCAAAAAGATAACAACAAACGGACGTATCAAACATATTAGTATTTACAAAAATCAGAAAGAATATTTCCCACTATTAATAAGTCTTTCTTTTCTCAACTGGGGCGATCTTGCAAGGTCGCCGGAAAAGCCGTCAGTTGGGTGATACTGCCCTCTAATGGATTATCCGTGCAATGCGTCATATACGTCACGGTTTTAAAGTAGCACTAAGGAACTTTTCAACTTTAATACAATATTTTCATAACTCTTCTGATGAAACATCGACTTAAAACTATGGTAGCTTTGCTATGCCACAAAAAAACTACACATGTACTGACTGCTTTATGGCGTCACTTTACTCTCTATCCATTCCTTACAAAGATAGAAGTCAATTTGAATGTCGACGCATGATTACTGCTTTCGTGGCAGAAGCTGCAAAACAACTGAAACTTTTTTTTTTTTGAGGAGACAAAAAAGACCAATTTAAGCTACCTGGATAAAAGGACAGTCGAGGATCAACAACACTGGCCCGGATTTCACTCGCTGGCGTGGGCACAAAAACGACGCAATGCGCTTGTCCTCATGGGAAATGTGGTCTTCCTTCAGACATAACATTACTGCTTTTTTCCATATGGCGCAACCATAATCAACATAAACTGAAAGTTCTTTAGTGTCTTCCTTAGAGTGCATGTTGTTTTTTCCCCCTGCCACTCCCTCTCTGAGACTTCACACATGACACCATCTTATGACAATTTGCATCAGTTTTATTTCAAATAAATGCTCATAAAAAATCCTTAAATGGGAATGCCTCTTTGAACAAATGCCTCACCACGCCGGAGGAGCTCAGCTACCTTCAGTATGTTTCGCAACATTTTTGATCAACTCCATCTTGAAATCCAATAAGTATGAAGGCAAGTGAAAGCAGAGAGGAAATGAAGCGAGACAGACAGTGATCGAGCTGGAGCCAGAGGTGGAGGCGGCACGTCGGCTGATGGAGACTCCCTCCCAGGCAGCCTGTGATTGGCTGAACATTTAAGTGCATCCGACAAGCAGAAAAGTTACCGGCGGCAAGTTCAAGAGACATGCTGCGGTGGCGAGCGCCGACACAAAGCATGTGTCACAAAAACAGGTGGGAAGTGCCCGTCTCGTCTCAGCCAGAGGAGACGGCCGCTAAACACAATGCCGTGAGTCAGCTGGCAGCCTGATGTGATGTCAAGGAAATGGAGTGTGAGGTGGTGGGTGGCCACGTGCGGCGCCTGATACAGTCTTTAGTCGCAAGTGTCAAACGCAAGGCCTGCGGGCCAGGTCCAGCCCTACACATCGTTTTACTCTATGTGCCAAGATTGCCACAATTCTTCCTTCACTTCAGTCGAGTGTGCTGCCGCACCCTCTGGTGTGCACGTCTTAGTGACAAAGGCAGTTTGAGGAACACCACGACTAACTCGATTAATCAAAAGTTGCCAAAATGAAATGATAAGATGCGATTTGGTCACTTGATGAAAATGCTCGAGCCATATTGTGTTTTGCACATGCACATTTCAGCGACGTTTTAAATCCCAGATGGATTAAGCGTGGGTGGATTGGATTACTCATGTCTGCAGTCGGGTGAAGGCATAACCAATCGATCCACACTAAAACGAACTCTTATACAAGTTGTCTTTTTTGTTGACATTTCTTTACATTTTCAATTTATGCTACTCCTACCGGGGTTGGCAACTTAAATGAGAGGCACGTAATGTTTCATTAGTGCTACTGGGGGGGGGGGGGGGGCACAAAGGACCACACACTTCCTAATAGGGGTGTTAAAAAAAACAATTTATGGCAATATATTGCGATATTGCAGCGCGCAATTCTCGAATCGATTCGATATGCGGCCGAATCGATGTTTAAACATAATTTTTTGAATGGAAATATTCAACAAAATGTCTTACTTAGGGTTAGGGTTCACACGCTAAGCATGGAAGAATGTTATATTAATGGAACATTAAGCCTTAATATTTTATTTCAATGCTGTTTAAACAAGAAACAGATTGTTTGTTAAATATAGTGGCTCACAGTTAAAAGCCTGAAGTTTCAGATGAATGAATACATTTTCATAAAAATCTTACAGTGTACATGTACAAGTTCACTGATTAGTATTTTCTAAATTTGAGTAAAAAAAAAAAAAATTGCATTCAACGATATATATATCGATATAGATCCATATCGGTTCCATGTTTGTCCACAAAAAAAAGATTTGGCCTCCGCATGTTGTAGTATAGGGCGGTGAAAACGCAGCCATGTCTGCCATTTAGTGGTGAATGGTGATATTGCACCTTAAAACTATACATTAGAACCCTGCTATTCATGGGTGGACACTGGATAGATACCTGGCCAGCCTGCGAATAGCGACAATCCACATAATTGACAGCCATTAAAATGCATTGGGCAAAAAAAACCCACATATATTGTACGTCTCCCCCCCCCCCCCCCCTCCTAAACAATTCTACAAACAAACGCTTGATCAAACTCAAATCTACATTTTCCACATAAAAGTGGGGTTTGATCCCACCCAAATTTCCAAACAAAGACAACAACAAAATATTAAAAACATATTTAGAATAAAAACATTCTGTGGGAAGGACTAATGTTTAGTGGATGCTGACATCCGGACGATAAAGGTTTAACGCTCACCCTCGGTCCTGCTCACAGTATCCATGAGGATGCTGTACTCGTGGATCTTGTCTTTGTGGTGCTGGAACTCTCTCTTCAGGTTCAGCAGCTCGTCTTGGGTGAACTTCCCGGAGCTTTTTGCCTGCCCAAGGAAACACAAATGGAACTAACAGTAAAAAAAATATATCATAAGTGCTTCATGAAGCTTCATTTTTGCCGTCACTCTATTTCTGCCTGTTCAAGGAGTTTTTCATTGCTTGTTTTATTTAGCGTGTGACGAGTGCGGCCTCGGACTGCTGAAAATGGAAAGTGATTTGACGTAACTTGTTGTGAATTGGCGCTACACTGTAGAAAAAATATGATTCATAAATTGAATTCAAATTTCCATCACTTTGCTGGGAAAATTGGCAATAACGGACCACAGGACAATTTTGTGATAATATAATTACATTTCTTTGGTTTAAAAATTACAGTATTGCAATAAATTAACATAGCCAAAGAGCACTTATGGTTGTAATATCTTTCTGTGTTTTACGGCTCAACAATTAATAGATTACTCGATGACAACTAGGGGTGTTAGAAAAAATCTATTCGGCAATATATCGCGATATTACAGCGCGCAATTCCCGAATCGATTTTTAAACATACATTTTTTATGGGAATATTCAACAAAACGTCTTACTTAGGGTTAGGATTCACACATTAAGCATGGAAGAATGTTATATTAATGGAACATTAAGCCTTAATATTTGATTTCAGTGCTGTTCAAACATGAAACAGACTGCAACCTGAATTTTCAGATACATTTTCATACAAATCTTACAGTGTACATGTACAAGTTCACTGATTAGTATTTTCTAAATGTGAGTTTTAAAAAAATCGCAATAATCAGTTTATAGATTCGTATCGGGATTAATCGGCATTGAATCGAATCGAGACCTATGAATCGTGATACGAATCAAATCGCCAGGTACTAGGCAATTCACACCCCTAATGACAACTAATTAATCATTAATTGACCACTATTAATTAATTGTTTAGAGACGTTGGTCCTAATCCACTCAACAGTAAATATTCTCAGATTTCTGTAGTCCTTCATTAAAGCAGACTGATTATCTTCATGTTAAATCAAAATAAGACACTTGAAAAATCTGCCTTCACTTTGGAAAACAATCCCCCAAAAAATTCTTCTTTCTGACATGTTGTGAGCCAAACCAGTAACTGAATCATAACCAAATTACTATGTGCTTGAGAAATGTCTACAATGAAATAATGGCCTGTTTTTGTTGTTTTTTTATAAAGAGAAAATATTCAACAGATTAAACTGATTATAAAACTATTTAACTTATTGGATAACTGGAAGACACTGCGTTTGGGGCAGCAATACAAAGACAATATCTGTGCACTATAGAAGTTTCATTTCATCAGCACAGAGGCCGCTGGGTTTGGTGAGAACAAACATTTTAAACTTGGTAGCAACAATATAAAAATAGTAAGTGGAGGCAATGTCTGACACATGTAATGTTGTGGTGGGACTGCATCTACTGTCATGAGAATATCAGACTAACTGATACCAGTCGTGACACAAAGAATAGCAAATGCAGATGGTGTTCACACTGCCTGCAGATTGCTAACGAGAGCGTGCGCGCACACAAACGCACACAAAGACACACACCTTGTTCCATAGTTTATCCAACTTGGGGTCTTCAAATATGTCGCCATCTTTAATATCGTGATCCTTCAGAGAGTTGCTCTCCAAAGGTCTTGTGTCTCTTTTGCCATCCATCCCGTACTTGGCCAGGATCACTACCAAACATTTAGGAAAAGAAAAACACATCAGCCGCTAAATGGGAGGATTTTTAACTCATAAATAAAAATGGCAGCATTTTACAATCAGATCTACACTCCTGTGGCGAAAAAAAGTATTGGGTCACGGGGCCATTACCCCTAGAGCAAGTAAAAGTATAAAAAATGGTGTATGGCAAAGTCTTGTCTTTGCAGGTATTACAGCTTCCACTGTTCTGTGAGGAAGTCTTCCTACAAAATGCTGGAATCGGTTTTTAGCTCATCTCAATTCTGGGGAGAAAGTTCTTTCATGCCAAAGTCGTCCTGAGAAGGGTCTTCTTAAACTGTCCTAACAAAGTAGAATGAATAGAAATATTAAAATGTCATGGTAACTTGGTAAGGGGGGTGTTCAGGAAGACCCAAGCGGATTAAAGCGATGTATTGCCAGATTTTCCTCAATTAAGCATATAACAATCGTGTGATTATCATATTGCTGCTTAAAAACTAGGTGTGTGCCCCAAAAAATCGATTCTCATAAGAATCGCGATTCTCATTTAGTACGATTCAGAATCGATTTTAAATGTCCCAAAATCTATTTTATTTAAATTATTTTATACTGTCTTATTGGGAGCGCTGTTCATGTTGTACCCAATTTGGCCACTTAGGGGCAGTGTGGTTCCACGCAGTTTGATACACTGCTAAGTTGTAGCCACATTAGCGAGTAGAAGGAAAAAGTCACGATTATTATATTATTATAAGTTATTCCAATAAATGTTGTTTTTTTTGCAGCGTGGAGCCGTTCTTTTGAGTGATAAAAGTGCCGCGAGTAGAGCACTAATTAGCATTAGTGAGTCAGACTGGCGTAGATCATTACGATTACTCATCGTCAATCAAATCATTTTGAATCAAAATCGTCCTTAATCGAAAATCTATTCTGAATTGAATCGCGCACCCAAAAAGAGACATTCAAAGACTCCCACCTCTATTAAAAACCCAAAGCGTTTGAAGATTTGTTCAGAAATACAAACATATACTGATGGTAAAGGTCAGAATGAAGTTCTCTTTCAATCTCTATCTTGTCAGGATGCTCATGTCGAATAAAGATTAAAATTGAGCCGTGAAGCTAATTCAGGGTGACTCTTTGTAGGAGGGCTTAAAAAAAATGACATGGCTCATAGTTGGCAAAACAAAACAAAACAAGTGTCAAGTCATCTTACTATGGAGTATTTCGAAAGAACGACAATGTTGGACTTGGCTCTGTCCTCATTGTGCTGCTCCAGTAAACTGTTACTGCGGCAGCTGATTCAGCACCACTTTACTTATCATTAACTAGTTAGTGGCACACGCACAATGCCTGTCATAATCCTGATCCAAAAAGTCACAATGATCCACTCCGTTTATGTTGTAACCTTTTATGGATGCAGGTGACTAGTAAAACAAGCATATACACCCCCCCCCCACCCCCACTACATAAATGTGATGAAGGTCACTTGTGGTCTTGCACCTTCAACATTGCTATTTAGAGAACACGGGTCGCACTGACTCTTTCTTTTTCCAACAGCCACAATGACCTGATGCGGTACAAAAGTGAGAATGAAGGAAAGTCCAGATGGCCTCCGTGGTCCACTGATGCAGGTGTTCATGAATTATTCACGTCACATGTCATATCCTAAACTTCTGACACTTCTCTCACATAATAATGAACAAACAACAGGGTGAGGGAGGAAAAAGCTCAAAATAACCGTTTTTAAAATGAACATTTATGTTTGCCATCCAGGTGAAACTTTATGATGACCTTTTCAAGTGAACTTAATTTGATCTTCTCTCGTCTTTTAAATGCAGATGCCCAAGTGTTCTTTTTTTGCACAGCTTGCTGTTCTCTAACAAGGCACTGAATGGCAAATGCTCAACAGGTGTTTGATCCATAAAATGACTTAACAAATGTCCAAAGGCGTCCGTTTTATGCCTTTCTATGACTCTCTAGTCGTCTCTTTATCGCTGTTGCAAATCTGCTGATGACACTCGAAGCTCGGTGGTCTCTTCCTTCTGAAAACATCCTGTTTGATGCCTCACAATTGCCAGGTACTGTTGATCAATTGTTAGTAAAGTCATCTTTGTCTCATGATGTCAAAAATGCGAACAGCATGAGGAAAAGGACTGTTTAAATAATACCAATTCTATTTGAAGCAAATGTATTGGTCCATTTGTGGATCTAACACCAAGATGAGTATTTAAAATGGCTCAGGCCATTTTGTCCGTAGTTGGCATGTTATTAGGTGGGTGTCTGCTGATATTCATACATGGGTTAATTGAAGACTCTAAATTGTCCGTAGGTGTGAATTTTAGTGTTAATAGTAAATGTCCCTTGTTTAGATGGCAACAGTCGCTCCCCAAAGTACTGTATACAGAGGAAGACTCCAGCTAACCAGGAGGACAGGTGAGGATCCGCATGATACAAAATGGACACAGAGAAAGCCTCACCATTGAAGTTACGGCGGATCTGAGCTTCTTTCTCTCCATTTTCATCCAGACCCTCAACCTTCCATTTTTTCCATTGCAGCTCAGCCTTCTCCTGGATTTTCAGGTCACTGTGCAACTCGGCTTGCTTGACAGGGGACAACTGCATCTGTCGAAACACATTCGACTTGAGTGTTAGAATATATGTTCCGCTGATCAATACTGAATATCTCACTCATATACTCACTTTCATAATTTTCTAAAAAAACAAACATATATACTAATTGAAATGGGTTGATTTTCTCGCTATTTATTCAGCCTGCCCGTGCTTTTATTAAAAGCTGCTGACCTGCTAAATCTGCATTCGACAGACGGAATTTTGGAGCGCTCCCTCACATTGGTCGGATGTCGCAATGCATCTCCTCGTGATCCAGAACACATCGCATGTCTTTTATTGAATTGATCATACATACCCGCAAGGCCTTGTTCCACACCTGGTTCAACTTCGATATCCTAAATTCGACATCACCGCCGTCAGCTTTGCTAGGCTCGTTCAACTCTCGAGAGTACTTCCCGGCCAGTACACATACACCGAAAGAAACAATAACTAATGAATACAATTCTTTCATTTTAAATATGAAACACCACGGGTGTGGAAAACACAACTAAACACACAAAAAAAACGCACAGACTAGTCAAAACACTCGACGAGACTAAAAAACGCACAGACTAGTCAAAACACTCGACTACACTATTATTGTGCCCGAGTACCGTAGGACACGTGATCAAAAGGACAGTCAGTTCCGCGTTAGTTGCATTGTGGGTCTGGTAGTTTATTTACTAGAAAACAGCTATCGACAGAACTGCGAACACGGCCCTTTTAAACTACAAGTCCTAAAATGCATAGAGGTTTCGTTGCTAGGCAGCGGAGACTGCCAAACTGAGAGCAAATCGAAAGCCTCCACGCATTCTCGCGTCTGGAGGCAGCTCACATCCATCCATCCATCCTTCTGAACCGTTTATCCTTATAATAATAATAATAATAATAATAATAATAATAATAATAATAATAATATTAATAATAATAATATTATTATTATTAATAATAATAATAATAATAAACTTGATTTGTATAGCGCCTTTAAAAACAAGTGTTTACAAGGTGCTTTGACAAAAAACAAACAATCCAGATCAAACTACTATAAAAGAAAATAGGCAAATCCTTACTTATTGATACTTAATTACTTAATAATTAGTGCCAATAATCAAACTATAAAATTTAAAGCACTTCAACATGACATGATGAACATACATCACACTGTACCTTGCCACCCTTGTTAATATTAAATGTGACTTTTTTTTCTTTTTTTTTGTAAGTCTTAAACTATCCCATATGTATTCAGTGAAGTGTGGGGAAGTTCATGACACTATTCTTGTGGAGTCGGATAGAAATATATGAAACCAAAATAGAAAATTAGCCTGTATTTCTATTTTGACTTGAATTGAAATATATGTTTCAATCAATCTCAAAATACAGTTTGAAGAAGTCTGCCTTTAAGGACTGCCAACTGGAATTGAAAGGTCAAATACTGCCTTTGGAATGCAATCACTTGCTTTCTGACATGCCTACAAAATCCATGTAAGCATGTCGGAGAACACAGGTTATAACCAAACACTGGTCTTCATTTACCCACAATTCTTACTAACAGTTTTGATTATTGTATTATATTAGAATATGAAAACATGACCACATTTCTTTGCATCAAACTACAATAATAATAGACATATTGTCAAATTAATATATCAAAAATGAGTTTACCATCCATGCAAAGGCAGAATGTTTGTTACAGTGCCTCCTGTCGTTGATCTTCTTAGATTGTGTGTAATGTGAGCATATATTTCCAGGCAATGTGATTTAAACAAAGCCATGATTAGATTGTCAGGTACAGGAAAGTAATAAAGGAACGTTGACGTTCATCCCCGCAGGACTCCACAAGACCATGCACCAAAATACTGTTAGTTTTGACGTTGGCATAATTGTTGTTCTACTCTCTATCAAATCTTTGTCGAATAAGTCAACAGGACTCATCAATCATGTCACTTCTCACAAAGGAAACATCGACAGAGTGATTTGGTTGGTATTTTGCAACTGACTGCTTGGGTGCTTGTACAATTATTGTATAGCATGCCAGAAAAACATTTTGTGAAAGAAGGCTGTAACACAACAAATAATCCACTATGTCGTGACATAAACCATGTTTGTTGGCAAGAATTCAATTTAGGTGGTCGATGGGAGCACTGAGACTGAAGGCAAAGACAGACCAAAAAGAGGACAAGAACACGGGAAAACAAACAGCGCAAGGCAGACACCGAACCAGCTTGTGTTTTATTAGCAAGCTGTGTTACGCGAGAGACAGCCATAATACAATAAAGGACATATTCGATCACAAGCTTTGAACAAACACAGTCATTAAGACCAAGTGATTGCAATAAATTAGCTTTGATCATCTGTGCTAATTCAACTGCAAGGAACAACAGAGGCAGACGTCACATTTACTTTGAGTTTAGCTCATCTCAAATGAGCTTTTTAACTTTCCAAAACTTTTAATAGTTTATTCATGTTGCTTTTCCACAAGGTACCAATAGCCTTCTTCACTCACTTGTTGCTAGAGAACATTGCATACATTTTGAATGTGTAATGTACATTGAATGACTTTATATAGCTTTAACTTTCTTTCGCTCGCAATGTTTGATGATGTCATCTGCTTTACTTGTCAGTTTGATGTGTTTTTTGGAAGAAAGAGCAATGTTTGTTTCCTTTTTTTGTTGTCAAAATCTTCAACACAATAAAAATCAACAAACATAAGCTGTATCATGTAGGCACACTGTAAACCCGAACGTTCAAAATAATCAAGTAGATTAAGTACTCAATACTCAAAGTTTTATGAAAACCACTACTAACTTAACTTTTTTAAGTTGGTGTAACTTTGTATGATTTTATTAGTAATTTGTACAAAACAAATGTGATTAAATTGAACTATACTCGTTTTGGGGTAACTTAAAAACATAAACTAGCTGATATGTCATAATTTATTTTATTTATTAATTTGTAATTTTATTTTAGCCCTATAGTTGACATTGTAAATGATAATTTGTTCTCAGTTTCCTATCTGGTTTAAATAAATTAATAATCATTTATGTTCGATTATAAACATATGCTTATAGCAGGCATGGTGGCCAAATGGTTAACATGTCTGCCTCCTCGTCCAGAGGTTGTGAAATCGAATCCGGTCCTCTGGCCTTCCTGGCTGGAGGTTGCATGTTCTCTACGTTCCTGCGTGGGTTTTCTCCGAGTACTCCAGTTTCCTCCCACATTCCGAAAAATATGCATGGTATGTTAATTGAACACTGAGTTGTCCCTAGATTGTCTGTGCATACCCTGCGATTGGCTGGCAACCAGTTCAGGGTGTACCATTGGGTAAGTTGTCACACTATATCGGGTAAGATGTCACACTGGATTTTGCAACTAATATACAAGGACAAAGTTATAATTTTTTCTCCTGTATTATTTTGTTTTTGTTTTTGAAGTGAAGAAAATTGTTTATCATTGATCTTGCAAAATTATCATAGTCATTGAGCAAACTTTAACATAAAGTATTATGAAACAGATTAAAGTCCTTAGGGTGGCATGTAGGTCATAGCTCTCAGCCTCAAATGCCTGTTTTGCTTCCCTTAAACTGAAACATTTGAGATTGTATTGAATTGAAAAAAAGTATTTCAGTTAATGGATAGATGGTTCATCATGAAACTTAAACCAGATGTGGGCATACTGTAGTTCCAACAACTGGAACATCCATTTTTAAACAATGAAACAAAACCTGGAAAATGTATTTCCTCACTCTTCAGACTCAACATCTGAAGGGCAATTCTGGCATACGTAAACCAATTTTCATTGGCCCATTCTTTGCATATGTGACAACAAACCCCCAAATGACTGAGACAAGTTGCCCCAAACGACCATGTTGGCTAATACTTGCTCTAGTTTAAAGTTAGCTAAAAACAGAGCAGTGACTGAGGCATGACAAGATGCCTAAATCTCTCCTCTAACAAGTCCACATGATTTGCTGCTAGATTTTGTCTATGTACGATGCCTGTTTCAAAATACCGGTATATGAGGTTGAAAAATGTTTCTTTGGGTTGAGCAAAACAGATAACCGACACTCATGTCAGCTCACAATATGCTATTCTATTCTCAGACAGTACACAACCCCTGACCTTTTATGCGAAGAAAACTGGTATTCCCCTTTTTTGTTGCGCCCTGTGGTGGAGAAGAAAATTGCAATGTGACAACTTACCCGTGATTTAACTATCCCTTGCCTCCACTACTTGAGTTGCAGTCATCACCATCTTATTCAGTGTGGTCAATACAATTGCCTTCCAAGCCCTCAAAGCTCCTATGCAGGCTTCCGCTGTCAGGCTGCCTTGTTGTTTTGCATTTTAAATGTCAGTGCTTAATGCTGGTTCCTAGTGGCTTGGAAAAACAGCGTTTGCTTACTAATTGTCTTATTTAAACCACGCCCTAGCTCACAGCATATTAATAAACAATTGTTGTTGTTTTTCTCAGTGTAAAGAAGCAGTGAGGAGAATAAATATGAATATATCAATCCAATTAATACCATGATATAAGCCCTCAAGTCTAACAAAAATATGGGAAAAATAATGACATATTGTATCTTACATTTATGTACAAAGAACATTAGTACAATGTTTAAAACATTTTTGGTTAAAAAAATGTATTTTTACTTTCACTATTTCACATAATTACATATTATGATGGCAAGCAGTTGTGAACCATTTTTAAAACCTTGAAATATTCTGGTAGCTGCAAGTAGTCTTGAAATGTTAGCTTTGGTGCTTAGCTGCATCCTAAACCAGTGATTCCCAACCAATGTGCTGTGGAACTTCCCGGTTTCCCAAATATACTCACACCCAAGCTAATATATTTATAAAACACCAGTATATTTTGGAAACAGATAGGCATTGAAAATTGAAATACAGGCAACCATCAATCCATTTATCCATAAGTTTACAGGGTAGATATGGCATGACATATAAAATGGTGGACACACGTATCTAAGGAATGAGGCAACTTGCTACGGACTATTTATTTCTGCTGTTTGTGTGAACGAAATTTTTATGACAAAGTTTTCAAACAGTTTTCAAAAGGTGGAAAACAGCACCCTCTTCAGCGTTCACTGATTTGTGGATGTAAATGTACCCTCCTTATGCTTAACAAAAATCTGACGGAGATAGCCTTATACTGTAAATTACAAATATATCACAGCACAGGCTTGTTGAGCAAAAACTGCTCACATCCATCACAGCTAGAACACTGAGAAATAATGTTAAAAAACAACAACTTTAATATTCAAAAGTTTACCCGAATGCACTGCAAAATGTTTCATTACAATTGCTTCACTCTCTCCATGGAAAGAAATAAAAACATTTAGATTATACTGTCTTGTGGGACAATTGTGTTTTGTTACATTGCCGTTTGTGAGTTTATGTGAATGTAGCAGCGGATTCAATATTTATTAAATGCTCGCAGTCTGCTGACCTTTTCCTTCCCCCCCCCCCTTGAGCCCGTAACTCATTTGATTCAATAAGGCATACTAATTCACAAAACAAACTTTCATTTTCAAATGTATTCCTTGAGGTTATTGTTGGGAGAAAAGAAAGGAGCCAGGAGACCATGAAGATCAATCGTAAAGATGAGACCAATATGGAAAATGTGTGTGTGTGTGTGTGTGGGGGTGTGTTTGTGTGTGTGTGTGTGCAAAACATAAAAAATTAATTAGGTTCACCAGTCATGTTCTCACAGGGGATCACATCCTATTCCTCAAATCATTCTAACAGTGAAATGGCAACATCCTTACCTGGGAACGTGTGTATAAGTATGTTTGTAATTGTTCTAAAGTTAAGATCCAGAAAGTGGAAGAGGTCAGCGGAGGACCATCATATTACAGTTTGGGTTATGCTTTTCACTTATAAGACAAACAAAGGTAAAAAAAAGAAAAAAGAAGCTATACCAGTTTTTTATCAAGAGTCATATTCTTCCAGGTTATGTATGACAAAGGCAAATATGAGACTCCAAACCATTGGATGATCCTGAAATTGAATTAGAATCACAACGATCTATGGGAAACTTCTATCTGACACAGCCGATAGGTTTGATGATACCACGTGATCACGTTGGAAGAAGATGAACACATCCTTCAAATTAAGAATTGCAAAATAAATAAATACTCCCCCTTGCGCTATCTTGAAACGTTTTGAGAATTATAACGCCAATTATTATTTCATCGATCGACAAGCAAAATACTGCGATTGTCAAAGAAAATGTGGACAACCAGACTCCCTAGTGATATTTCCATCACAATTTGTGTTTAGATCATCTATAAATAATCTCACACGTTGACTGCCCATGAACAACGCTGTAGCACAGACTGATATGGAATATACTAACTAATGAAAACTAGTTGCTGAGCCACACGACACCGCATGACATCACTTGAATAGCTCAGTTGTGTATATGGTGGGCTTCAATTGTTTGTCGTTTTCATCCATTTAGGACCACATTACATTTTATAGGCTGCAAGTTGGCAATTGGCAAAGCATATTAAAAGAGTTACAGGACATGTTTAATTTTATCTGTGACTATAAGAAGAACAATTAACAATTGTTAATGAATTATATTCTGTTAAACATTAATAGTAAGAATGGTGGGGAGGGAGGGAAAAGAAGATTGGCCTCGTTTTTTTTGACTGGTCATAATCATGTGAAAATAGGATAGGTAAAATTATACACATAGGAACGCATTACTCAAATGCAACTCAATTAAATATTCATGTCACATGTTAATGTCATTTTTTTTTTTAAACTTCTATTAAAGGAAGAGAAATTAAGATCTGTGAGTTGTGTGCACATTTTTTGTTCGTTTTGGTCATCTCGAAATGAACACAGATCAAAATCTTCGGCAGTGCAGCCAGGAGCGAGCTCAATTTAGAGCTGCCGAAAAGCAAAACCAGAGAGAGACATCACAGCATGGTCCTTTCTAAAGATCATCTTTTTTTTCACAAAAGCTCAAATTTTAAAAGGCCAGCTGTGGCCCGCAGGCTGAACTCAACAGTAAAAAGGTGCTTTTGCTTGTTAACTGGCGGAGCCATCTGCTTGTGTTGAATACTAGCCAACAGGCATGTAGGTAGGCAAGCGTCTGGTAGCAAGACGTATGCTTATCTTTCAGAAAAAATATCCAAGCCCGTCCATATGAAAACACACTTTAAATCTCCCAAATGAGGGAAAATATGTTATTATAGTCCAATGGAACTATGACTGAACGTTTTGGACATCGAAAGCTAAGTTTTGTGCAAACGCCACACCACACACACATCATCAAAATCATCATACATACAGGGTAGCATATTTGTGGCAAAATCATACTTTTGAGGTTGTTTCTATTCAGCTGTGGGGGGGTTAATAGTTCCAAATGCTAGTCAGTGGTAGGACAAAACCCCCAGGCGTCTGCTAGAAAGCAACAAATGTCAGGAAAAGCCTACTAAAACATCTGAACTCTATTTGGCCTTAGTCAGAGGCAGGTGTTGGCTGATTCCCACTTGACATGAATTTGAATGTGATTGGTCAATTCTGAACATCCCCAGTTATGAGAGGGTGTGCACACTTGTGCAACCATGTCTCAGTTGTTTATTTTTGACCTCTTCTCTTAAAAAGATTCCAACTTCTTTTTCAGTTGACTTGTACAGATTATCAGGTACGTTAATGGTGGAAAACATTGAACACATAATTGTGGGAATGCTGACATCCTTCAGTACCATTTCACAACACTTCAATGATAACTGTCACAAAGTCCACTGTGGCTCAGTTGCTATTGCAGTGGAGCATGGACCAGTAAAACAGGAAGCGAGGGTTTGAATTCCACATTAGACTGGTTAGGGTTGAAGTTGTATTTCTTTTCATTTCTCATTCAACTAGGAGTAATTTTCATGTAATTTATCTTTCAATTTATTCACAAGCATTCCACACAAATTCAAATATTAGCATTCAGCTATTAGCATTCAGCTTTCAGCATTCCGATACAGGAAAGCTAAACATGAGACGATACAAATAAAAGAGCCGCGCTGAAAGCACTTATCCGAATGCAGTTGTGAAATGACTTGATTAACTTTTGTATGGCTTGCTGCAGCAAACAGATCCATCAGTCAGTCCGCTGTGTGTCTCGGACCAGGAGGCACGTTTCTGAGATGATGAAAATCCAGCTAATCGGCTCAGCGTTGTGCCACAGCTTCCGCCAAATATTGATCAGCTGCATGCTGAGCAGCAGACATAGCCTTTCCCTTTGTGGAGCAGTGGGGGATATTCTGCGATATTGTCCTTGTGCCTTTGTTATACGTAGTCCCAAAAAAAAAAAAAAAAGTATTGTGTTGATTCCAAATCTTAAGTTTTTAAAGGGTAATTCAACTTTTATACATAAAATATGATAAAATAAAACTTTTAAACTATAATTATTTAATCAAAATAAGTGAGTGAAAGATACATTTGACAGTTTAAAATGCAAAAATATTGTAGCATTAAAGAAAAAAAAAGTATTGTGTTGGTTCAAAAGAAAGTTCATACAAGTGCTGATTCCAAATCTTAAGTTTTTAAAGGGTAATTCAACTTTTATACATAAAATATGATAAAATAAACCTTTTAAAATATAATTATTTGATCAAAATATGTGAGTGAAATATACATTTTACAGTTTAAAATTCCCCAAATATTGTAGCATAAAAAAAAAAAAAGGAAATTAAAGGGCCTTATAATGAAATGGATATATAACAGAAGAATATACAAAATATTAAAATACTCAACTCAGGACAGAGTAAAAAACAAAGAGGGGTTAGCAACATTGTGCTCACGGGCTCTCAGATTTTGTAAGAGATCCGCAGGCCTGTTCTAGGAATAGCTCGCAAGTGATGGGACATTGGGATTTCCTGGAAATGTTGTAGAAGTGGCATTTAAGAATGTAAACACTTGGAGAGATTTATAGAAATACAGTGTTGAATATTGATATTTATCGCTTTTTATACCTTATTAAATCATTGTTGATTGTGAAAAAATTACATCATCTTTGTGTCTTCACAATTGAGCAACTTTGTCATTTCATAATTGTGTACCAAACTGGTTGCCCTTTACCATTTTTCATGTACTTACTTAACTATTCAATTCAGTTCAAGTAAATTAAATTGTTGAAAGCAAAAGCTGTACTAATGAGAAAAGTAATAAAATCTTGTACTATACTATCGCCAGTGACACAACTGAAATTAAACTCATCAAGATTAATGAGAGGAAAATTAACTTAGAAATACCCGCCGATAAACATCAAACATCATCACTTGTGCGATTTGTTTAAATAATCAGAAAACTTACCACGTGGCTCTCTTTCACTGATCCAACATAACTACTCGAGGCGTCTACTTAACCAATCAAACGGAGCCAGTCACATGACAGCGCGCAGTTTCAGAGACAAAAAAGTTTTCAAAGTTACCATTAACATTGACTTAATTCACGTGAACTATGGCAGGATTCTCTACATACCCGTTAGGCTCCAATCATCTGCGACCCGTCACATCATTTTACGCAGCCTGCAACTTATTAAAATCAGCTAAATAGTAGTTGATACTATTTCATATTTGAATGTGCCTCGTTCATATTTTGCCTGTTTGACATCCATGCACTATTTAAAGGATAATTCAATGAGAAGTTACTAATTATTCAGTACTGTTACTTGAGTACACTTATAACGTGTGACTTCTCTATCGCCTTCTAACTGTCTTACGTTAGCCACAAAAGGACGGTGTGATGGTGTGAGCCTGAAAGGATATTAATCCATCTGAGCCGATATTCAAATGACTTGCCTTTACGCATATTCTGCCTTTTCATGTCTCAAAATAAAGCCTCCAAAATGGAGCTCTCGTAGCCAATTAAAAGCCCCGATGCAGCTCGTTGACGCCGGTGTACACCTGAAGTTTAGATGGCCCTTTGCTCCTTGAGATAAAAACGGACTCCTGAGGCAATCTGAACCTCACCTTCAGATCAGAATTGACTGTGAGCATCACCCCATCGTTGTCATCTTGCCTAATTGGCACAGGCACTTGGCCTTTCGTCTGACCTTATTACTTGGACAGTACCATCCCTATCTAATTTGGGTCAAGAACTAAAACAATGATGCTCCTCCATCACAGTCTCTCATATTCCCTTTAAACCACGCACTGTCATGAGATTTACATAGTCTGAGGCACATGACACATTTATTTCAATTATTTTATACTGTCTTGCCCTTGTTTGTGTGTGCCTTTATTGGCAGCACTGTTCACGTTGTACACAATTTGGCCACTGAGGGGCAGTGTGGTTCCCCTCATTCTGATACACTGTTAAGTTGTAGCCACATGGAAGCAAAAAGTCATGATCAAGTTATTCCAATAAAAGTTGTGTTTTTTTTGCAGTGTAGGATGTTAAGATGCTTCTCTGTATACATTCTTGAAGCGTTTTGTATGAATAGTCGTTCTTTTGAGTGATAAAAGTGCCACGAGTAGCGCACTAATTAGCATTAGCGAGTCAGACAGAGTAGATCATGACAATTTTTTGCATAACTATAAATTGAAGCAGAAATCATTGTCAATCAAATAATTTTTAATATAAAACCGTTCTGAATCGATAATCGATTCCGAATCGCAGACCCCAAAATCGGAATCGAATCGTGAGACAGTCAAAGATTCCCAGCCTTAGTACCAAACCTAAGTCTCCATTTACCTGATTAAAAGGATGTTGGTGTTAGAAAGTTTGGGTGGAAAATAGTTCAGACTAAGAGTGCTTCGTGTGTAGGTGTGCTGTCTAACACGTTAGGTTAATTGGAGTACTGTATACCCATGAGAAGAGGGGGTGGGGGGGCTGTTGATCCATGACATCTGAACAAGTGGAACACTCCAGTACCGAAATAACACCGTTACACCTCCATGAGTATTTTTGTTTTGTTTAAATGTGATGTTTAAAATGCACACTCAGGATAGGAATATTTTGTGTTGTTTCACGCAGTAACACAGGGGCTATAAAACAGCTGCGATTACTGCATTTGTGCCACCCCAAGATCCTCATTGTTCTCGACGAGTACCAGAAACGATTCCATGTCAATAAATATAACATCAAGTAGATTGCTATGACGCAGCAATGCCAATGATTTATGAGTTTCATTTATTTGCAAACACATTCTTGGTCATCATCCAAAAAAGCAAATCGAAATGTAAAAGATGATGATAACAACAATTGCACCAGAAATATTGAACAAAGGAACAAGAAGAAATAAAGCTAAGTGAACAAAATAAATAAATCAGTGGGGGGGAAAAAAGAAGCATGACTTGTGAAACTACTGAATACTGTAGACATTTTCATTTCTTGTTAGACTATGGCCAAAACTTAATTATTATTATTATTATTTTTTGCTTTATTTGGAAATGACAACAAATGAGATGATGAAAAAGGAGGTAGCAAAGACATTACATGTCTTCATTTTCTTTGTATATATAGCAATAGCAAATATAATGGGGTATTCTATTCACTACAACAAAGTGAAAAATACCCACATTAAATGATGATGATGATGATTATTTCCAGATGAGCTTTGGATGCGAATGAGCTCCAAACATACAGCAGTCTGACACTTGAGGACACGACTCATTTCTCAACAAAGCAAACTTCAATGAAAAAAATCCAAATGAGATCTTTCGTCGCAAACAGCTGAGTCAAATGAATTCATCGAATATCACCATAGAGTCATTAATTGAGTTCATTTATAGAGTGAATTCACAGCTCACTCTTTAATTATGCGACCAAATGGTCACGGGGGCAAAGTACTTAGAAATAATGGGTAATTAGAGGATTAAGATGGTAATGGACACAATAGACTTGCAAATGTTTTATAATCTATAGGCATAAGCATTTCCCCCCCGACTTTGCAAGTGGGATTTCCGAGTTCAAGGGGGGTGTTCCCGTTCACACTTCCTGGTATGAAGTCGGAAAAGTCCGACTTCCCACTTTCCTTGAATGCAGCAAAAATGCAACTTCATTTGTATTGTGGTCTCTCTTGAACTATTTGGAAATGAAAGTATATAACCAAAAACATAATACAAATTAAACAAAAATAATTAATTAACCAAAAACACAATAAAATAAATAAATAAATAATTAATGATAATTTTTTTTATTCATATATATATTTTTTTTATCCCAACTAAGTGTTCTGCTTTGGGATCTGTCTTAAAAAGGAAATAATTAATTTAAAATAAAGTTTTCAAATGATTGACAGATGATGGTAGGTGGCATATGACCGGTTGGGGTTGAATCACTGTTTTTTTTTTAGGACAATGAAAATTAATTGCCTACTGAATACATACATATTTTATATTACCAATATATTTTCCTGAAACATGTACATGATTGAATAATTATGTTTAAAGGATTTTTGCATGGATGCTACTTTTTAAATAGTTAATTAAACACGTCTCATTTGAGAACCGGTTTAGAACATAGAGTGCAGGTGTGCCAAATGTGGTTGATTATTGATTGAGTACACTTATTACTTTCAGTTCCGTGCATCGCTATGCTCATTTGGTGCTGCGATTTGAGGATTAGTGGGAATAAATGACCATGTGGCACCGAGGCCCTTCATTGCTTGTGCGTGTGTGTTGTGCTTTGCAGCATGGAGCCATCTATACTCCCACTGGCCATCTGTACTTGTTGTTCCCAGCCCCCATACAGGTCGAACATATCTAGCAGCCATAAGATTAGTCCGTGAGCCAACCTACCTAACATGATTACTTCTGCTGCAAAATCAGTACATTAGATTTGAATTAAAGCAGAGAAAATAATTTACTGCTTGTTTCGACGGATGAAGCTTTTACTTGTTACAGTCCAAACCTTTACCGAAAGAAAGTCATGTGACAATGATGTCAAGGAATTACCAATATACCGAGTCCAACTGGATTGCCGTTATGTATTAAATGTCAGAGCCAGGGTTGGGAGGGTTACTTTTAAAATGTAATCCATTACAGTTACAAGTTACCTGATAAAAAATGTAGTATAATATTAAAGTAAAATAACTGGATGACTTTTGGATTACTCCAATATTGAGTATGCTTATGAAGACAAAATAAAAATAAATATCACCACAACATACATTCTATACAATGTGCCCCTGCTATTTGATAGGGTGATAGGGACCCAGGCATCCTACAATTAGCAAAAATCCTAGTGTAATTAAAAAGCATGTAGGCATTGATTGATTGATTGTTTGATTGAAGGCCATATGCTGTTTTCAAACTGCCACTGAAAGCAACCACACCTCACAGTTAGATAGATAGATAGATAGATAGATAGATAGATAGATAGATAGATAGATAGATAGATAGATAGATAGATAGATAGATAGATAGATAGATAGATAGTCATCCAATGAGGATGACGATGTGTGACATCAACTGCAAAATGAACTTTTATTCCAGTCACAAGTTTAGCCGTGTATATGTTGTGTATGATGTTTAAATAGTGAATTGGTGGGAGGAAGATTTATTTGGAATGTGTAACTCACATTATGGTTGTAGGCTAGCGGGCTAGCTAGCAAGAAGCTACAGCGCGTAGCATGCCGCTGGACTCTCAGCTCAAACCTTCGCTCCGAGTAAGTTCCAGTGAATACCGGTCGCCATTTCCTCCTCCCGTCCGTGAAGCTTTTCCAAAGTTCCCGCGTGTGGAGGACACGACTCGTCAGTTCGTTTGTTCGTTCCCACCTCCCCGACATGTAGCAACGGTCCCACTCGCGCGGGCGTGCACGGGCTCTCTCTCGCTCTGTCTCTCTGTCTCTCTCTCTCTTTCTCGCTCTGTCTCTCTGGCTGTCTTTCTCTCACCCTCTTTCGCACTCTCTCTTATCGTAGAAATTGTAATCCCTCGAAGTAATCCCCAATTATAATAAATATGCCTGTTATCTGATTACATATTTTTTTCCTGTAACTGTAATGGAATACAGTTAAAAAAAAATTGCAATCTGGTTACGTAACGGCGGTACATGTATTTCGTTGCTCCCCAAGCCTGGTCAGAGCGATGCTGCTCCTTGGGCATGTGCGCATGATATCAACCACTTAGCCTTTTTCTCAGGGAATTGTAGTATTGGTCTAAAAAGAAATTGTTTAAATACTTAAGATGCACCGTGTAATGGTCTGATGGTCTGATTTGCACCCCTCATTGACTTGTCAAAGAGGCTCAGTTGGGATTTGCTGAGGCCAGCCAGGGTTTGCCTTGCAGTCAAACGGGTTGTGGAGCAGCCAGCTGACTGTTGGCTTCCTTGAGTGTCATGGAATTATGAAAGATTTTTTTTTTTTTTGCTGTTTCCCTCTTCAATAAAATAGATATATAACTGCACATGTATAACCATCATATAAGAGCATATCTAAAGGTAAGTGAGACTCAATTAGTCACACATCACCAGATGCATAAACCTCCTGTCACAAGTGATGCTTGACACGGGCCTTCACATTTCTATACCAAACGATATTGAACTTCTCGTGCTGAATTGGCACTTCACAACAATTATTTTTAATTGAATTGGGTCTGAATTAGTTTCATGTGAAAACTAGTGTTTATTTTATCAGCCGTTTTCATTTGGTCAATTTTTAGTCGATTATAAATCTAGCATTTCAGTCTTTATTTTAGTCCAAGAAAACATAATTATATCCGTTTAGTCAACAAAAACTGTCAACCTTTTGGTCTAGTTTTAGTCAGGACAATCATTTTATGTATACTGTATATTTTTTGTCAGCAGGTAATGTTGAACATTTCGGATCTAAAACTATTTCACATACAATTTTCTCTCATCTTTTTGATGAAAAGCAAATTGACACACAATTACAGTATATCAACAAGTGACTACTATGGCTCCATGCTATAAACTGGTAAATTAGCCAACATTAGTTAGCAGTCGGATTAACATCATTATTGGAACTTTATAGCTGTTGGATTAATGCTACATTATAATTATAATTTCCTTTTTTTATTTTATTTTTTACCTTTCACAGTGAATCCACCTCCTTCTGTCCCATGTATTTGAGCATTTTGCACTAGCTAGCTGCTGATTTGAAAGGGAGTGTCACATGACAGTGTCACAGTGACAGATTAGAAGACACAAGATTTAACAAAATCATATAATCTTGGTCTTGTTTTTGTACATGAACTAAAATGTCCATAGATTTTAGTCCGTTTTTATTAAGTAAAGTACATTTTTGTCTCGTCTTCATGAGTCGGCGAAAATGCGTACTGATTTAGTTCCAGTTATTGTTTATTAATGTGGGTTTTAGTCTAGTCTAGTTTTAAGTCCGGATGAAAAATGTGTGTTGACGAAATTATTTTTGTCTTCGTTGACAAAATTAACACTAAGTGAAAACCATGAAACAAATTTTTGATGTGAAAGAATGGAGCGATATAAATTAACCGTTCACTGCCATTGACGGTTATAGACGTGAAATATTAATTTGAACTATTTCTGTTGAATTTTTTTTTCACTTTTGTTAAGAAGAGTATGAAAACCTAGATTTTTTTTATTGTTCATTTAGAACAGATATGAAATTTTTGACTTGTGAAGTCATGCAATTAATTACGATTTAAAAATAATTATCGCCTGACGCTCCTAATTTTTAATAATCTTTTCTTTTCTTTTTTAAAATCGTCAGGCAATTATTATTTTTAATTGTAATTAATTGCATGACTTCAATAGTTAACTCACGATTAATCATAAATTTTATGTTTCTGTTCTAAATGTACAGTATTTTTTTTCCAAGGTTTTCATACTCGTTAACAAAAGTGGATTTTTTTTTTTAACTAATAGAAATAGATTAAATTACTTTTTGACATCAATGGCCATCAATGGCAGTAAATGAGTTAAGGGATCAAATCTGAAATTTCGACTCAAAAAGCAAAGAATAAAAAAGCAGTCTTGAAATGTTAGATAGATTTCTGAGCCCTAATTCAACATTCAATTATAGCTTGGTAGGTGTGGCACAAACTAATTAAATGTGTTTCATTCTCATTTCATTTACTGCAATCAACCCTGTCTTGTTTAGCGAAATCTCTGCTGAATTCGCCACTAATTCATTTGGTATGCGTTCCTGCATGTGTATATCCCAAGTGAGATCACATATTCATGCCTCTCCCCTTTATTACCTGCTGTCCTTTGTTACCTCATTGTAATCCTGCAATTTTATTTGCTTCTGTGTGAGAGCGTGACTCGGAAAGTGAATGTGCGAGCGCAGCAAACTGCACAGCTCAATTGTATATTCTATTAGGCATACACTCCCCAAAAAGATGAAGCAATTATATGCATCAGAGACTTGCAGAGGAAGGATCTTCAGGGGGTTACATCTCATGGGTGAATAATGGGCCGCAATAAAGACATCATTAAGAAAATAATCTATCAAATCATTGTCAATTTGAAAACGTACCACACAAGTCTAGATTCAGTTTGAGAAGTTGTTTGCCTCTTGTCCAACTTAATCCCATTTTTAGGCCGTTAGCGCTAAATGTTTAGATGAGTGTGAGGCAATACTTAAGTGTATTGCCTTTGCCTGTCACAATGCTTTTGTTTCCCATGAACCAATTTCATCAGAAGCCATAAAGCCTGCGAGTCTTAAAAGGTAAGGAAAAAGGAAAGGCAGGCTAACTGCACACTTTTAAATATTCACCCTCAAACAAACATCTCCTGACAATTGATAGCCAAGGCCACTCGTGCTTTGAATGTGTTAGCAAAAGAGGGCGGAAGAGGGGAAGGAAGCTGGGAGGGAAATGAATGAGATTATAAAAAGGAGGGTCATTGGTGGGTCACTGCCGCTGCTCATTAAATTATTAGTGCATTAAGTGAAGGGAATTCTCGCTCTGCTTTACTGTTATCAACATGCAGATTGTTTATTAGTCCTCCACTGTGTTGAAAAGATCGCTCATCACAGTTGGGTGCTCAATAAACAAGTTGTACTTAGGCTACGTTCACACTGCAGGCAAATATGACCCAAATCAGATATATATATTTTTTTGGGCCTAATTGCGACCTGTATCTGATTTTTTTCATGTCAGTCTGAACTACTCAATTCAATTTTTTTCAGTTCCGACCTGGGTCACTTTTTTTTAATATGTAGTTCTAGACTGGATACATTTTGCAATACGACCTCAGTCTGAAGGGCCAGGTCGAATATATGAATCTGCAAAGCTGTTTTGAGTAACAATTGTGACTTTATATTTGACTTTAATTTAACCTTACTTGAAACATGAAGCATAAAGTTGACATTTGTGGTGACATTAGTCATTTAGCCATGCAGAAATATGGATATGAGATGATAAAAAGATGAGCGCCGATGACCGACCTATAAAAGTCTATGACTGACCCTGACAAGCTCGACCATACATATTTACTTCCATCAACACAATGTGGTGACGTTGTCTCTTCTTCTGCGCATGACAGACTGAGGTCACAATTAATAAGTAATGTCATGTGAACAAGTACACACACACACACATAAAATCGGAATTGTCAATTCCGAGCTTACATGACAAGTGAAAATGGTGGTCAACTCAGTGAAATGACGCTCTCCGTCCATTGAAACTTTGGATCCTTGTTGTTATGTCGCGGTGATATAGTCTTGTCATTTTCGATTTTATTTTGAAACTCTAACTCTAATCTCGTTTCAGGTAGCTTGCCCTTCCTCATGTGGTGTCCGTGTATGCCCCAATCCTTGATTGTGTCCACCTTTCCCCAATCACCCTCATGTGTTAGGCCCCGTCCACACGAAAGCCAGTTTCAATGTATCCTCACAAGTTTCTTACCGTTTAGGCCGTTCGTCCACACGATGGCGCGGTTTCGGAGCTTGAAACCGATCACTTTTGAAACCGAGCTCCAGTGCGGAAAGATTTCAAAACACGCCCCGTACGAGTTCGTCTAGACACCATATGCAGGATACTCCTCCAGCGATGACGTAATAGTCGCAGCTCGATGACGACGCATTGTCGCAGATTGATGACATATGCGCCAATTCTCGCGTGACAGCGCGCGAACCGTCAGTCTGTCAACAACAATGGCGGATAGCCGTGTCGTAGTCGTTTTGTGCAGCCTCCTTAGCTTGCTTATGCTTTTGCAGCAAAATATTTTGCTTCTTTATTCCCACAATCAACAAGCGGTGTTGTACTTGAATCACCCGCCTTTGTCACTTTTCCTGTGTTCGTCTTTTTCATGTTGTTTTGATACATGCAAAGCCATGTTTGCTATGTAGATTGCAATAAAACAAATTCTTCTTCTACGCTTTCCGTTAACTCCCTGTGGCTGCGCTACAGCGCTACTCCAGACTTGGCATATATATTACAGCCGTTAAACGTCCTCAGCGTCTTCTTTTGGACACACGCAAGTCTTGAAATGCGTTTGTGTGCACGAGATTTGTTTGAGGAACGAAGCCGGCTTTGCTTCCGTCTGGACGGGGTCTTAAATAGTCTGCGTCTCCCTTGTTTTGTTGCCAAAGTTTCACGTCCCGTGCTTGGAAGTGTCGTCACAGCCAGTGATCCACAGGCCGGGCCTTGTCTCGTCTTGCTCTCGTGCCTTTTTTGTATCCTGTTATTCCCTCCTGTTTGGAGCGCCCTTTCTTACCCTTTTTGAATGCCTTGTTTTTTTCCTCCAGTTTGAAGCGTTTTTTTGTTCAGCAGTTTTCCCTTCTGTCAAGAGGTGATTTGTGTTGAATAAACTGCAGCCGTTGAGGCTAACCAAAATCCTGCGCCTGAGTCCTCCCTGCCTCGCCCTGTCACTTGTAATTTGATATGTGAGGATTATTTTGATCTCAAAATGTGATGAAATCTCTTTTAAATACTATAACAATCTGCCTGGTTTGTGTAATAGTCACAGGCATAAACAATACGATATGCTGTTTGTTTTCACCGTGTAGCCCCTTCAGACTCGCATTTTGTCTACTAGGCAAAATTATTTGTATGTATTTTTGCTGATTTTGACTCTTTTCCCACTGAAGAACAACATGGACTTTTTTTTTTTGGGGGGGGGGTTTACCTCATGTTTTTATTTGCTATAGTGGATGCCAGGATAATATGGCTGTAAAGTGTTGTAAACTTACCAAGATTATATTGAACATTTATAACATGAACTTCATGCAAATCAACTTGCGATTGTGATTGGTTAGTTTAGATCCTATCATGAACCAGAAAAGTTGACATCATCCAAATTGTGCGTTTTATTGGTTTAGACACGCAAATGTCATGTCCACTGAAACCATGGGTCTGAAAAAACAAACAAAACGGTGGTTAAAACTCTTTTACTTTTGTTCATGATTAAATTTCGGAATTGCCTGCCTGCCAACTAATCTACTGTGTAGTGGAATGGAACCTTCTGATCCAAGTTACCAATTAACCATAAAAGTGATCATATGTGGCACATGCTGAATGTTTCTTAATTGGACATGTTTGTGCTTATACAAAATCGGCCTAACAACAAGTTGGAGGCACAAACATTTGGCATGACCAGAAACGGTTGACCGATTTTACATTGCTGCACTTAAATTTCAATGCAGCCACTGTTGCTAAAATGTTATTTCAGTCATTATGTTTTCTCATGAATCATGCAGACCCGAGTTCTTCAAAGAGTGTGAAAGTGAGCCCCCGCTGAGAACATAAGACGATTAAGGCTCCTACCTACTGACAGCACTTAATATGCTATTGCTCTTGTATTTGTGATTACACAGCTCAGCTGTTGATGTCCACTCAAACAGGTACTGAAAGCAGATTTAAAAATAAACGAAATGACACCTTAACAGCTCCAAAATTGTAGTGTTTCAAAATGGTGAATTGGTTACTCGCCATCAGACGAACTCACGGCTGTTAGAAAACGGCACTTGTATGTTTACGTTCGACCTTCAGTTGCTGGTGAACACGAGTGACCAACAATTTAGCCCAAGTGTATATTTGTAAAACGAGACGTCAATGTATCTGTCCAGGATTTCCCCAGAGATAAAAAGAAAAAAGAAAAAGAAAAGAAAAGACAAAAGCATGTCCCTCAACAGTTCACAACAGCAACATACCTCCCTTTGGGTTGTTGAGTTGCTGATGAATTGATAGTGGCAGGAATGACATGGACATCCAATAATAGAAGGTGCTTTCGTGCACACCCAACATCTTGCCTTTGGTGTTTGTGGTGATATATCAATTTTTCATGTCTTCGTGCATTATTCACACGCCACAATGGTTCCCTTGTTGGTGTTTCCATGGAGAATGTATTAAGAAGCAAAACTGGAATGAGTTGCCTCATGCATAACTCATTCTGAAGCCTTGGATCAAAGTACATTAGTTTCTAGCCAAAAGTCCATTTTTATATTTTTTTGCACCTGGATTAGTTGTGGCATGCAAATGATGTGAAGTGTGAAGCTTGTTCAATGAGGGTGGGGGTTCATTTCTGCAGGCAAAAATGGCAGCGTTATTGTCAATAATGCTTTATTTGGTACAATTCATCTCATGCGCATGAGCAAACTCACGTCAATGAATTGTTCAAGTGTAGCAAATGTTATGGTCATCAACTGAACACTAATCACATCACAAAGGGCACGTATGATCCTCCAATACGCACGTCGTGCATGTGGCAGCTGTACGGAATGTCAAATGGCGCTTCTGAATAACAACGCGATGTTTGATGGCTAGCCATTGTCAATTTTGTGAGTTCTTTATCTCCACAAAACATCAGCTTGCCTTCAGACCTGCACACATACATCACTGTCTCTCTATCTTTCAAGATGCACGGGTGCTCTCAAGAGAGTGAGTGTGTGTTTTTTGGTTCAACTTCAGGATGCTTCATTTGTCTTATTCAACACGCTCAGTAATCACCTTCGGGACACTGGATGCTTTGTGCGTTCGCTTCCTTCCGTGTGTTGTTTTGTTGTTTCTTAAAAATATGGTGTAATTGAACAAGATGTGGCCAAGAATCTTTGCGAGCTTCCCAAACATAATGAGGGCCATCAACTGCCTGGAGAGGCAGCTTTCCTCTCCATCTTCTGTTGTCTTCAAACATGATTTCTGTCATTTCCTTTTTTTGCCTGAAGTCACTGATGCCTGCCTGCACAAGCTCTTATCATAATCACGTTTTGCTACAAAATTTAAAACCTCCCCATAAGCTTGTGATCCAACAAAGTTTTTCCCAAATACTGCAGAGATACATACGGCGAGCTAATTTGATGTTATTGTTTTTTGCATTAAGCTGCCGCTTGATTCTGTTTTTATTATTCAACTTAGTTTAATGAGGTCTCCTGTTGTCTGATCTCGAGCTTCAAGCTGCTTTTATCTGTTTTGGTTCGCCTGTTGAGCCATTTGCAAGCATGCACGCATCTGCTTCACTGATACAGGTTATAAAATAGATCTGATCCCTCTGAGCTCCAATGGCCAGAGCGAGGATAGTTTGAGAGATAATGCACAGTGTTTGTTTGTGTTTGAGTTGTGGACGGGGCCTTGAGAGCAGAAAATGTCGGTAAGAAGGTACGAAAAAAGAAGAACGTCCTTAATCGAATAAAGTTGAGAAGGTCTGCTGGTTCATGCCCTTGAAATACTTTACTTTGTGTCCCTGGAGGATGAAGGCAATGTGCTGGAGGTTAGGATTCTGTTTGTTGCCGCAAAGGTCACCGGCTCATTTCCTTCAGGAACAACCCGCTAATGCTTTATTAATAAATGCTAACGGATAGCTTGGAGTTCTGTTACTGAGTTTGACAGGTGAACTATTCTACTGTGCTAACAAAATGTGTCATTTTTATGCCATGTGACAGTCGATTTGTTTTGTTGCAGAAAATACATAAGAAAGACAATAATTGAGCCGATCTTAAAAGACATGGTGTGCTTTGTTTAGTTGAACTATCTGATCGTGTGCGGTTGGTCTATTCCAGCCACTTAATCAGCTGTCAGTCACAGGACTGACAATAAATATGATGAAGACCGCTCATCCTTGACACTTGACATTCACAAATACTGGCTACGTAAAGTCTTCACATGACATACAGTACATGCATTTATACACGTGCATCTCATTACATTACAATAATGTGGAAAAGCTAAATTTATTTCAATAGTTTCATTCAAAAAGGAAGCTCATTATGCATTCCCTACTGAAATATCACATTATTTTCTGATTACAGCTGGCAGAAATTTAGCTCAAGAAATGTGCATATTACATAATCAAAATAATTTTAAAAATAGAAATGAGTCATGCCTTCTGAAAAAGATGTGTCAATATGCACATTAATACTTTACAACTGTAGAGGAAGCTTAGGGTGACCAGCAAGAACCATCGTAGTAGCATGACTTTATTCTCACAATTGAGGTTCAGATGATTTGGTTTTTTAACTTCACTGATGGAATTTGTATAAAACATTTTCAATTGATAAAAAAGAAGAAGAACTGTTTAAAAAAAAAGTACTAAATAGCAAACTTTCAATTTTGGTCAGCCATGTTAGGGTGAAAAGTTACTAAGCATTAACATTAGTTGTAAAATAAATACATTGCTCCTGCTATGTATTTATTGAAACAAATAGCATTCTTTATTATATTGGGAACTTAAAGTAAATCGTCATATTTCAACATAAGTATCGGTGGCGTCAACCAGTTTATTTATTTCTTTCTGAGAGAGCTGAGTATTCATTCGGTAATTTTACCGATTTAACATGTCATCATCATTTCTCTCTGTCTTTAAAATATATTATTATTATTATTATTATTATTATTATTATTATTATTATTATTATTATTATTATTATTATTATTATTATTATTATTATTATTATTGTTGTTGTTTTTATTTTATTTTTATTTTTTTTCAACCAGTTTATTTAAACAGCCAGGGATGGAATAAACAACCTTCAATATGGAGTCTAGACTAGATGCATACTATAAACAAAAATGAGATTTATAAAACATCAGTTTGTTTATAAAATGTTGTAAAACTCTTGCCACAACAGTTGCCACCACTGAATGGGCTCATTACATCTCATCTTATCTCATCATTACAACATTCTTGCATCAGTTCTGAATAGTCACTGCTTCACCGAAAACCCGTGTTGGTGCATGTGCAGGAGAAAGAGAGCAACATTGAACATTTGGAAATAAAAGACAGCTGAGGTCATGATGTTCATTTGTATCATATACTAGCTATACTGTAAAATGGCTTGATCTCACTGGAAAAGGATGATATCGTCATATTTAGTTATAATGACCTAGTACTTCCTTAAAGTTCTCTTTGAACATCACTCTTACAGCATGGCGTGGCAGTAGCTTATGTGTAAGCATCTGGCTTGCTGACTGGAGATCAAGGTTAATTGTTTTTTTTCCTTCTTTTTTTTGTATGTGGGTGAGTATGTGTATGTGCGTGCGTGCGTGCGTGCGAGTGTGTGTGTATTCGTTAGCTCACCAAAAACCTATAAGAAGGGGACCAAAAGAAAACAAAGGAAAGTGAAATCCAGCACCGACCAGAGTTCTTCACCAACCCCAGAAACATCTAAATTCCAACAAATCAGGGAGACCTCAAGAGACCAAAGGAGAGACTGAGGAAAGGAAGGAAGGACAAACGAAGCAGAGGGAGATCCACAGACACCAGCCTCCACCGATTCAATGACCTGAGGAGGAAGCAGATTGTGTCTGAGTTTCGATAGATGCTGGTGTGGTGGATCTGGCATGCATGAAAATCTCCACCAAAGAGGGGACCCCTGCCAGGACAGAGCAAGCGCAACACCTCAGGGCCCCCCAGGCCGTGGCAGCGCCAATGGACGACCCCCGGGCCCCGCCAGGGCCACCGGCCGGAGAGCAAACCCAGGAGCAGGAGCGCCCCCCACCCCAACACGGCCCGCGCCCTCAACCCAACGCACTGCAGGCCCGCCAGGCACCCCACCGGTCCACAGCCCCCGCTCCCCCCACGACCCCCCCACCCCCTATCCGCCCCCGCCATCCACCCCAACCCAGCCCCAGCCGCCCCCAGGCCCCCAAGCCCCCAGACACCCCCCCCCAGCACCCAGCCCCACCCCGCCACCACTCCCCCTCAACAAAGCCGCCCCTCCCAAACAAAGCCCCCCCCCGCCGACCCCACCCCGACCAACCGGCAGCCCCCGACCCCCCAGCCCCCGGGGACCCCCCGCACCCAGGCACCGGCGCCGAAGAGGGGCCGGACAGCGGAGCGGAGAGGGCAGCCGCGCCCACCCCACCCCCCGCCGCGTGGAGGGACGGAACACTGGGGGCAGCAGGGGAGATGGGGGCACCGGAGGACGGCCGGCACCCCCGAACCCCAGGCCCAGCGGGGGAAGGCCCCGGTCGTCACCCTTAGTGAAAGTTAACCCCTGTTACTGAGTCCGCCAGCTCGCCGACTGGCGAACTCTACCCCTAAACCTTGAATGTGTCCCCACCCAGTGTATATACAAGTATGTGTGTGTGGTGCATTAAAATTAGGAGCAGGTGAACCGGAGCAGAGGGAAATGATATCCCCACGCTCCGATCCACCCGCCTCCCAGGCATATCAGTGAGTGTATGTGGTGCATTAAAAAAAAAAAATGGTGGTGGGGGTTGGGGGGGGAGTGGTGGGGGGCGGCGGGGACACGGACAGGGGACCGCAGCACTGCTCTATACCGCGGTCCCCAACCGATGGCACCCCCCATGCCCCCCCCCCCCCCCACACACACACAGTTGTGTGGTGCATTAAAATTGGAGGGGAGTTGTAGGTCAAGGTAGATCAAGGTTAATGACCCCATCAGGGCTCATAAAGACTGACAAGAACTATTGACCTTTAGGAATGTGGAGGCTGTAGTGGTTGTGGGAGAGACGCTGGGAGGCTTCCAGATAACTAAAGATGCCCTTGAGCAAGTCAGCAGAACCTCCTGTGTCTCTGGGGCGCTAAGCTTGCATGCAGACTTTGAAACGCTCTTCTTTTATATTCTATGCACTGTACACACCTACAGTAGTCTATAGTGTGTTGACAAATGCACTCTTAACTGAACGTGTGGATGGTTGACCTCCACATCCACGGGTCAGCAGAACACACATGTCTTGTTTATTCAATCATTACAGTTCCCCTATAGATTTCTCTCACTTGTCTGTATTGTTGTCTCGTGTCTGCAGTAATGCACATGGTAGGCAAGCACTTTAGTCAACCAGATGGGAGGTTTGCACTTCTGGGTTGTTTCCTTGTTCCATCCAGATGTTGCGTTAGCTGAGACAGCACTTCAACAATGACACGTTTAAACAAGACCAACCACTTCTCAGAATCAATATAGAGTTTTGCTTACATTTTCTACATATACATATATATTGCGCCACTTCAGACGAGCTTTGCTTATTCATTCGTTCAAAAAAAACAAAACATATACATTGTTAAGGTCCAGAGCCAAACAAAACGCAGTTAACAAACTGTTTGCAGTCAGACATGCCTTTATTAATGCTGCACTGTATTCATACAAGCGCACAACATCCTTTTCCGAGACCACTTATCCTCATTCAGGTCACGGGTGAGCTGTCTTTGGGTGAGAAGCTCGGTGCACCCCGCCAGCCAAATGAGGGAATTCATAGAACATCTCTACAATCAAATGTGAACATGATATGAATGATGTCACCTAATTTAGAGGCAGCAGCTGAAGGAGACAACATGGCAAGAACATTTAAGTATTCTCTAATGGTCTAATGTGTCTTATTTCTGTCCAGTTTATTGTAAATAATGTACACATGTTAGTGTCATCACCTGTTGCTAGGCAGAATGCAATCATTTGTGTCCTCTCACTCTATGCAGTCTGCTTGGCAACTTTGGACATAAGACAACAACGTCAATATAATGAAATGGTTTATTATTTTAGTTTACGCTAACACATTTTTTCATGCTAGCACACCATCCTGGATCGCCACTACCACTCAAGATTTCACATTTTACATTTGATGATGGTTATGCATCATTTTAATATATTGTACATTTGAAAATTAATGTTACGACTGTTTTGATTGCCCAGCGATTGGCTGGCAACCAGTTCTGGGTGTACTGCCCGAAGCCAGCTGGGATAGGCTCCAGCACCCCCGCGTTCCTTTTGAGGACAAGCGGTTAAGAAAATGAATGGATGGACTGTTTTGTTTTGGGTCATTGTGTTGTTGATGTTGTCAGGGGCTTTGCAGTTGTTATGTCCCTTGTGGTGATTTTTTTTGTTGCTTTGCAGTTGTTATTTCGCTTGTGGTGATGATGATGATGCTTTAGCAACCCTTAGCCACTCTTATTTTGTCGTTGCTATGCAGGTACTATGTCACCTATGATGGTAATATTTTCAGCTGCGATGCAGTTACTATGGTCCTTTATTCTCTTATATAGAATTGTGCATTGCCCTAGCATGATTTACTGAATGACACTTTTGATAGTATGTCGCGGTTCCTTAGCTGAGGTTTTTTTTCTCAGCACGTCAAGGTTTCCTCTGCTAACTCTTCCTTGCAAGCTGTTCTTCCATGTGTTTGAGGTTTGGGTCCTAACTCCACATCTCACGTGACAATTGACAATGTCTAAAAATGTGTTTTTATCGTGTAACAGGCAAGTTATGTTTTTTTTTTAATCCCACATTAATCTAAGTTTGCCGTGAGAAAATGCAAACACTACGCTCCTTAAAACCCCCATCCTACGACAGCCCGGGTCTTCAACGGATTGTTATCTCGTACAATTTGCTGAAACTTTGAATATCAAAAGTTCTTTTTGTTTGGACCTCTATACTCTGCTAGCAACAATATCAAAATCTTCCTCATCATCGTCATCATTAACACCATTAATGAATTCAAAGGAACAATTGTGATCGTTTAGCATCTCATATCCAAGCATGGATGTTTTGGTTTGTTATTTCCATATGCGCTGTGGACGCTATCATGCTATAACACAGAGGACATGGGATGCAGGTGAGCACCAACTTCACACAAAGCAACTTTTGATTATGGCAAATTTTGTGTCTGTGCCTTTGACTGCATATTTGGACTATATCTGTCGCTGCCCCTTTTTATTGCAGCCCTTTAATCTTCAGGCACCAGTGCTCCTGGATATTTGAAAGCCCAATGATTACGCAACTCCTTTAATGTAGAGCCTTTTTTAAAAGGTATATAGTGTTTTACGTAAGCATTAAAAAGGAGACAAAACTGTTCAGTAATGCTACAAGTACTGCCTAATGGCTGAATCTGCGTGTAAAACACTTGAAGATTGGCATTAAAGTGCTTTATAGTTTCCATTCCAAGAGTCATTCTGTCCGCCATTTTGATGGGAAACAAAATTGTTGAAAAAGCTACACTTATTCCTGTGAATCTGCCTCCTGCTTTTAAACCCATTTTGACATCAAAGAGGCCAAATAGCGAAAGTCATACTTGTATTTGAATGTGCGTATGCTCACATCACATAAGTAGAGTACAAACAAGCCGCGTGTGATGAACCAGCATGAGAACACAATGTTGTAACAGTGTTTCATGGACGGCTGTGGAAATGGGACAGCAGCCAAAGCTCATCAACGTTGGGCAGTAATGCTGTTGACGTTGATTGAGGTTCAAAGAAGCAGGGAACTTGGGTGTGTACTTAATGGTGATATTGTGCAATCTCTGTGCAAAACTGGGTTATAGTGCACCCTTGGGCGCACTTTCATGTCAGAGAAAATCTGCCACCAAGCAACTTCTAACTCATTTTGGCTAATTTTTGCATGCAATTATTGGAATAGCAACTCTTGATTATGGAGAGGACAAACAGGCTACAGGGAAATTATGTCAGAAATTTTCATTCAAGTTAAAGTAAAAAATAAAGAAAAAAAGAAGAGTCTCAAAAAGGGCTTTACACACCCACACTTGACAAATATTAACATCCCCTGAACCCCCCAACGTTGCCAAAAGTTGATATTTTAGTCTATCCTGAAAAGTAGCAAACACTGCAAAAACTGAAATATTAAGTAAAATATAATTTCTTAAATTTCACCTAAATTTGCTTATTTTGATCTGATGTCTTGTCAGACAAGTTAATTCTGCTTATTTTAAGATACGTATTACTTCATTATCTTATTTGATCAAGCAGTCTTGACATTGAGTGTTAATAGACAGTTTTAAGTACTGTGAGGCTTGAAACAAGCATTTTCCACATTTTAAGATGGCTACCAACATCAAAGGCCCTGATCTAGGGTTTCATAAATTACATTTCTTATTTTAAGATTTTGCATAATCTAGTAATAAGATAAATGGAAAAAATATATAAGTGTGAAAATAATTAGACAAAAGTTCAATATAGCACTTTATTGTAAGCATTTTTTTCTTGTTAAAATCTGATTGTGGTTTCGTTATATTTACTAAGCTCATTTTTCTTCTTTTCGGCCAGTAGATCAGTGGTCTAGTGGTAGAGTGTCTAACCTCAGACAGGGAGGTTGTGGGTTCCCTGGTTGGGTCATGCCAATAAAATAAAAAAAGTGACCTTTTTGATCCCATGCTTGACATGTATTTTAATCAATATTATTATTATTTATTTAGTCAATATTAGTGTTTTTTAATCTAAAAATACTATTTTCAAGACCGCTGTGGTTGATATGGGCCTAGTATTTTCTTATTTTGGGCCTAGTGGTTTCTTATTTTTCATAATCTTACAGGTACATTTAAGTAAAATGTTCTTGTTCTGCTGGCAGATAATTTTACTTATTTGAAGTAATAATTTTCTTATTTTACTATAATTTTTTTCTTAAAATTTCTACTTTCCTTTTTGCAGTGAACTCATCATGCTAATGAGTTGTATAGATGCATATTAGGCCCACCACAAGGTCAGGAAGTCATACAACCACAAAATCTTCGATCAAGCAACACCCCTTTCATTTGTTGGACTTTCCGATAGAAGTAAAATCACTTGACATGTCAAATCGGTAAAATTACCGAATGAACAATACTGAGCTCTTAGAAAAAAAAAAGAAAGAAGTAAAATCACTTTTTATCCCCCTTGTGATAGTTATATTGTCTACATTACAGTGTTTCTCAACCCCGGACCTCGAGTATCCCTATCCAGCCTGTTTTCCATGTCTCCCTCAAACAACACAGGTGTTTCAAACGATCAGCTAATCAGCAAGTTCTGCATGAAGCCTGATAACGATCTTCAGCTTTGTTGACTGGCTTCTTTATTGCCATCTATGCCTTGGTATTGTATTGAGCGTATGATACCGATTGTAAAAACTTCTATTCACTACAATACGGTTGGACAAATAAACTAATGGAGAGCTCTGACGCTTTGTGTGTGTGTGCGTTTTAAATCTTGTTGGAGGTTTGCGTTTGTACAGCTGTGCATTAAAAAACGAACTTTTAGCTTGTTTTAATGCTTTTAGTGAGTGAGTGCCCAGGAACATAGGTTATATGAATCTTTCAGCAGGTCCTTTGTTACTCCTTATTTTTGTCTCCTGAGTAGTTAGCAAAGCAAAAATATTATACCGTTGGCGATCAATTTGTTAATCAAACAACTCTCTGCAGTGAATGGGATCACTTGATGAACTGATTCATTTGTTGCCGGCTCGGAGTGCTACTGTATGCTATTACTCACTGGGCAATGAATCCTGGGCAAATGTCGCAGTCAGCATGGAGGGACGTTTTAATTTGCTTTAAACAAATGCCTCAGTTTGTCTTGACCGTTGTTTATTTGCAATTACTGTTTTCTGTGTAACTCATTTAAAACAAGCATGCCACGGTACTTACATACTCACTTGCAAACTCCAAATGCTCTCTGGAATATTTTCACATTCCCCCTTATGGTGCGCACATGAGAACTGCCCGCAACAAAATACACTTGACATTTATGCATATTTTATGATGGCAGCAAGTTGAATCTGGAACAGATGATTTCAATGTAGTTTATTTATTTATTTTAAACAAATCGATGTAATGAAAATATTTAAATTAGTTCAATAGTCTGCACAGACTTGCAATTCTCCCGTTCCCTGCTGACTTCTGATAAATGAATTATCAACACAACGGGAACCCACGTTAAGTTAATACATTGGTTGGTTAAGTGAGATTGATTTAGTCCCATATAGTCCCTGTTATTCCAACCCTTTTTGTTTGTTTCCAAGCGCCCATCTGCTGCTATCCATAGACCTACACCAGCGTGACCTCATCAAGCTGTGCTTACTGGAGTAAAATTCTGCTGCGATAGCGAGTTGTACACAGCTTCTAAAAAGAAAAAAACTGCTCCTGAATCCCCTCCAAATTCATTTAAACTGAGTATGCTTGCAGAAGGCATGCACAACCGACCACTCAGCGAGAAACCATAGTTGACAGCAGATCCTTCAAAATGGAAGCTTGACAGAAATGTGTGCTTTTGTGTGTGTGTGTGTGTGTGTGTGTGAAATGCAGAAATTCATTACCATCTTGAAAGTTAAGCAACTTTTAAAAATAGCCGAGAATGTGATGTAACTTTAGTAAGCAAAGTTGTATTCAGTTATTATGAGTCAGCTTAGCAAAGGACAGTAAGTTTGCGTGGAGTTCAGACCCCACCAAAATTCCCCACTTAAACATTGAAGATAAACTCGGAAGCAGCGATTAGGTGACTTATTGTCATTACTTGGCACACAGCTTAATTTATGTGTCAGTTTGCGCACTCAGCATTTCTTACAACGAATAAAAGTTTCAGTTATAGTATTTGCTTATCGACGCTTACAAAGTCATTGTGTCAAGTGCAGATTCATCGGCAACGTGAAAAAAAAAGAAAAGTAAATTCCAAGTTTTTAATTTTTAAATTTTTTTTTTTACAGTTTGAACTTGTATGTGTGTGGTCAGTGAGCTGTGACAAATTACAGCTTCCACCAACAAAGGCACTTTCGTAAATAAATAAATAAATAAATAAATAAATACAAAGAAGTTATAATCTTAGTATGCCAACTCCACACTTCTTTCATTTGGGGCAGTGCTGCACTAATGCCCGTTTTTCTATAGTAAAATCATTGCCCCCTAGCAAGGACACCGAAAAGGGAGTTTTAATCAGCGCATTTCACATAGCGACACTCAATCATACAGACAGACAGACGGATTCCTCAGGAAAAGAAAATTGTTCCCCAAGGAGCAATGCTGACAAAATACATGACATGACAAAAATGTTGGGACATCAAGCCATTAATTAATCCTACAGGAAGGGTAAATGGTAGCCAATGTGGAGCGAGTATCCAATTTGTAGCTACATGTATGACAGCTTTCACTTCTCGAGGGGCGGCATGGCTCAGTGCTAGGGTGGTCGTCTCCCACCCGTGAGGTTGTGGGTTCGAAGTGTCCTTGAGCAAGACACTGAATCCCGATTTGTTCCCAGTGGAACTGGCAGCGCCTTGCATGGCAGCAGATGACCACTGGTGCATGAGTGTGTGTGTGTGTGTGTGTGAATGGGAGAATGTGAGGCTTCAATTGTAAAGCGCTTCGGGCACCATATGGTGTAGTTTAAAGCGTTATATAAAAAGCTGTCTGCTTACCATTTCTAGGAAGACTAAATGATTATTCGTCCATTCATTACACACCCAATATAACCGTGTCTATCTAATCACAAACTACAAGTTATCTGCCCTTTGAGACATAGTGGGCTCTATTTTTGTAGACGGCGCATCCGAAAAGGCTGGCTGTGCCTGTTTGGGAATTTCACGGATTATTCGTTCTTTGCTAAACTGGGTGTTCCGGGTGCATCCTTTGAAATGTGCCTGGTGCATCTCAGAATTTGGTGGCTGAAAGTCTAAACTACAGTGGATGTATGCCTGCTGGGAAGGTTATTGTAGTTAACAAAATAAATAAAATTCAATGAAAAAATATATTCGTTAATAAAATAAAATAAAAATATTGGTGCTTTAATTTTTTTTTCTTCTCTTTTTTAAAGAGCTCAGTATTGTTCATTCGGAAACGTCATCATCATTGCTCTTTATTTTATTTTATTTTTTATTTTATTTTATTTATATATATATATATATTTTGTATGAGTATGTGCATGTGCGTGCGTGCGTGCGTGCGTGTATTTGTTAGCTCACCAAAAACCTATTAGAAAAAATCCCATACTGTTCACCTAAACCGAACACCGCCGTCAGGAGACCCGAGGGGACCAAAGAAAACCAAGGAAGGTGAAATCCAGCACCGACCAGACACCACCCACCGGGCCACCCACCAGAATTCTTCCCCAACCCAAGAAACATCTAAATTCCAACAAATCCAAAAAAAAAAAAAAAAATCAGGGAAACCTCAAGAGACTGAAGGAGAGACTGAGGAAAGGAAGGAAGGACAGACGAAGCCGAGTGAGATCCACTAAAAAAAATTACAACTATAATTATAGCAAAAATTGTCTTAATTAATTTTGGACATGATTAATTTGAATGTGTTTATTTCAGTATTACTGTACACAGTCGTTAAGGAATTGTCAGTCAGTCGAGTGCAAATTGAACACAGTAATAATATTATCATCATTATTATAGTAGCGAGCTCCTTCTGAATTTAATGAGGGCAACCACTTACGTTGTCTGTTGCCACACCGGCCGAACGTAGCGAAAACTCATGAACGGGTTGCTGCATCCTTTTCTGCACAGAGATGTCTCTCTATCACCTCATTTAAAGGGACTGAGAGGATCCGCTTTGATTGGCGCCATTGCACTTTTTAAATACACCGGCTTGTGCACATCTGCAAAATTACAAACACTCTGTCTAACCCTTGCCGCACTGGTCACAAATGACAAAATCTAAACATATTATGGCTCATTCACATATGTACATAATTTAAGGTAATGTGCGTCATTATACAGACGTCAACGTTTGAATGTTCATTTTTATGCATACAGTAAACACCATCAGTAACACAAACATCAGTCTGAGAAAATTAAATTGCAGAGATAATCCTCACTTTCCAAGCCTGGTTGCTGCGGGCATTACTACTGATAACTAAAATCCTTTTATTCCTGGAATCCTGTTTTCAATGTTTTTTATGGCACATAATGGAACATAAGGGCGGGCGCAGATCAGCTCAACCTAGAGAGAGATGATGGTACATAATTGAAGCAAACAGGCTAATGTATGCTGCAAAGATGGAAAAGGCCAACGTGGATCAGTCTCCTATCTCTGACCCATAACCATTGTGAAGCATCACAAACATGGCGACTGCTCCTTTTCACTTCTTTTTTTTTTTTAGAATTAATATTTTGTTTCCTTTCTTTTCCCACCCCTCTCTGGTGTTTGTCTGAGTGTGTGTGCGTTCCTAAAAGTGCTTTAGTCAGCCGAGAAAAGCCGCAAGAGAGCACATGTTCTCCATCGGTGATCATCTGTGCAGCACGCCAACGCCAGCCCCATTTCCTTCCCTTGCTGACATGTTTTCAGTTGACCGCTGGGCTCCAGCTTCCCACCTCTCACCAATTATTTAGTTTTGAAGTAGCATTGTTTACGTGCTGTGCCTGCCTTTGCTACTTTTTCACTGAACACACTAACTTCCTGCAAACGTTCACCTGCCAGCTGCTAAAGCCTTTGAGACTGAGCAGAAGAGAACCACATAACCACTAAGGTTGTAACGATATCCAAACATTACGATATGATAAATATCACAATATGATCCTCATGATACGATAATGATTGCGATATTGTGGGGAGGTTGGCCATATTTAAAAAAAAAAAAGCTAACAATACTCTCATGATATTGTAAAAAAAGAAAGAAAAAAAAAAGCTTATATTTGGAAAATGTATATATATATATATTAGAGCTGTCAAACGATTACATTTTTTAATAATTGAATCATGATTAATCGCTTAATTTGAAGCGCACCAGGTTATGTGTTAATTCTTTTGACATTTAATGTTATGAGGACGTCTTCAAGAAAATGTACCCAAGAGGAGCACAGCCATGTTGATACCAGTGTTGTACAGTCATGATAGGCCACTCACAAGTCCAAAAGTAATTAATTTATTTTAAGACAATGTTTGTAAGATTATTGTGTACAATGGGTAGTTTCCTGTGGGCTGGAATTCTGAGTACTTTTCCTTTGTTCTTAATCAAACTGCAGCGTTCAACAATCTGATGAACAGCAGAAAGAACGCGCTTCACCTTTCAACCTTCTTCTCGACCATACAGTGACATAATGCATCTCCATACAGAATTAGCCTAGGTCTGATTGTAACCACCAGGTCAGCTAATCAATAGACTGTAATTGAGGAGTGGAAGTTGGATTGATGCAATTTGGTGGCGAGGAGCCTGGAAAGCAGTAATGAGGCAGAGAACGACATTGATCCTCTGCCAACGCAAAACATTGTGTAACTGGATGGCTGCAGTCAGGCACCTTTTCTGCACATGCTCATTAAATGTTCAAACTCATGAGGCACGTGAAAAATGGTTGCATGTTCGTGTCACTTGTGCTAAAAGTTGTACGGTTTCTCTGTTTTCAAATTCCCTGATGAGCTTTGCTTGATAGCATGTGGAAGCTCTCGAGTCGCTCATGTAGTCTTACTGCGATGCTGTAGCAGCCAACGGGCATCTCATAAAGCCATCGGGGAGAGAGCAGATGTAACCGCAAACACAGTGAAGAAGTCCTCTGGATTGCAACCCCCCTAGATAATTCTGGCAATTATTTAACTCCCAATGGCTATCAGAATATTTTACACTGCAACATCATTGGCTTATCAAGTGCATGGAACGTGTCAAAATTAAAATATACTACATTATGACTACAACAACAGAATCTTATTTAACCAGGCAAGTCATGACGCTAGAGCACTCAAAATAAATAAGAGTACACTCTAACAGATTTGATGAAATGGATACAAAGCTTACTTCTCAAAGGGTCTGTCTTCATTTAAGAGCAGTTGTGCACTATACTTAGATAAATGCACACACACCTCTTCTTAATCAATACTTGAATAATTCACAGATTGGGAAAAATGCCCTTTAGCTCCCCCTGAATCTTAATTCTGACCATGACATTTTGGACAATTGTATGTTTCCAACTTTTGTACAGGGAACAGTCTCTTCTTTTTTAACTGGAATTTGGCATCATAAGAGCTTGCACAGAAACCTGACCTCAACCTTACCCAACGCCACTGGAATCAATTACAACAGAAATGGTGAGCCTTAATGAAATTACAGAAAATGCCGACATCCCCTACAATCGCACTCCAATATTTTGTACGAGGTATTCACAAGGGAGTAAACGAAGATGGGAACCAACTTCATATTTTGTTACACATAATCGGGCGTGAAAGGCGGTCTCCAAACATTAGGGTTCTGGTCATAGACCGCTAGTCTCTCCTGCACTTAATGTAAAGGAAATGAGGGGGAGCCGCTTCGATTGGCCAGGAATAATGTCGGCTGTGTTCAGTCACTGCCCTGTTTTAAGCTAACTTTAAACTAGAGCAAGTATTAGCCATAGCCAACATGGTAGTTTGGGGCAACTTGTCTCTATCATTTGGGGTTTCTTGTCACATATGCAAAGAATGGGCCAATAAAAAATGCACCTCTGAAAACTCGGTTTACAAATGCCAAAATTGCCCTTCAGATGATGAATTTGAAGAGTGAGGAAATTAGTTTGCCAGGTTTTGTTTCATTATGTAAAAATTGATTTTCCGGTTGTTGTTGGAACTACAGTGTGCACACATGTCAGGACATGGTTTTAGTTTCCAGATGAAACATCCATCCATTAACCTAAATTTTCTTTTTAAAAAACTGTTTTAATTTAACCTCAAATTTCCAGTTTAAGTGGAGCAAAACAGGCATTTGAGGCTGAGAGCTGCGACCATTTCATAACATTTTATGTTAAAGCTTGCTATTTTCAAGATCAGTGATAAACAATTTATCTGACTGTAAAAACAAACAAACAAAAAACAGGTGAACAAGGACAATTTTGTCCTTGTTTTATTAGTTACAAAATGCAGCGTGACATGTTACCCCATATAGTGTGACAATTTACCCATTGGTGGAGCAACTTGTCACATGTTCACTCGCTCTATTTGATGGCTTACAACTCTGCACTGACACAAAGTATGAAAATGACATGAATACAAAAATATACCTAAGATTTTGGTCTTTCATCTGGTACACATTTTGTTTATATATGATGTATTGATTCCAAGAAATAGATAAAAGTATAAAAAGTGATAGAACTAGCCCCCAGTCTTTCCTAATATTTGTGCGTAAACTATTGTAGGAGCAGCAACAGTTGCAGGAGACGCACTCGCACGTTCATTACCAGCAGGCTCCTTGCTTGTTTTTTCTTTTCAAACTGAATTAATGGTTAACACTTGCATATGCCTCATGCAGGTTGTTTGTGGAGCCTGCCCGATATGAAATTTTAATGTTAAAAAGTCTGCACTCTACCCTCAAACTTTATATTAACGTGTCCAGATTCTACTTTAATTTTTTTAGCACTCATTTTTTCACTTGAGCTGCGTGCAGTCTATCACTATATACAAGTAGCAATGTTCTCTCACACTCTCTTGTCTCTCCCTCGCTCCACGTTATGCGCTCACTGTGCTGTGCTTAGTGTGGACACACAGTTGCCGCCGCACTTCTTGACCAATCACAATGCTTTAACAGAAAAAAAGACAAGAACAATTTGAAATTGGGAGCCAGCTCCTTTCATTCTTCAAAGAGCTGTCAAATAAATACAAACAAATGATTAAATATACGACTCACAATTACAATGAATGTAGCAATTGTAATTAGTAGTAGGGTAGAGACCTGAAATTGTTTCTGTTCAACAAGCTGGGGACAATTTTTTGTTTTGTTTCTTTTACTGCCGGCTAGCACCAAGTTTGAAGTGGAGTAACTCCTTGCATTTTTTTAGGTGAAAATAATAATAATAATTAAATAAATACATAAATAAATAAATTACAATAATAATAATAAAAATAATAAAAATAAAAAATAAAAAATCTGCCAGCAGTGATAATCTCTGCTAAATTAATATGACAGCAAAACTGTGATAACTAATTTACGTTCCTCTTTGATGAGCCCCAAATCATTTTGTTCTAGTCTTTCTGTTCAACCACAGTGGCCCTGCTCTAGATTACTGAAATCAATTAGCTTGTTACTAAAATAAGCAACACGCATGAGTAAGGCATAGGGGTGATCGGTCTGACTGGATAGATGACCTTTCAAGTCAATATCCGGGTCACCGCACCAATTGAAAGGTTCTGAATGAACCCCTGCCTGGTCCTTTTATCTTTAATGCTAGCGATATTATACAGGAAGGACCAGAAGACGGCATAGTCTCAGTTGAACCATTTACTGGATGCCAGAAAGATCAAGTACACAGCTGTGCAGCCTTTTTCTCTTAATATGCGGAAGAAAGTTTTTTGCATTTATGGGTGTCTGACTGGACTCTTTTATGTAAAAAAAAAGAAAAGAAAGAGACTCTGGTCATATACACAGTCGTATAGTAGATTCATATTCTGGTAACATTTTGAGTGAAAGTACATTTTTATTTGCTGAATTGGCAAAAAAAAAATCCATATGTGGGAATGTAAGTGTGAATTGTTGTTTGTCAAGATGTGACTTAAGACTGACTGGAAATCTGTCCAGGTTGTCTGTACCCTGCCATGGATAGTCAAATGGTTTTGAATTTATGCCAGAGAAGGTCAACAGGCCTCTCCATGGGGGCCTTGATGATGCTATCAATCCCTTGCATCGTAAGAAAAAAAAAAAAAAAAAAAAATTCATCCATACACATGAAATCAAATATTTACATTTTCAGTTGGTTTCGTGGTCTGTGGCTCTGCTTTATATTTGTGTGTGTGTTGATACAAGATTGGTCATGATTTCATAGTCACAACTGCTTGAATTTCCTGTGCGAATACTTGGGCAATAGGTGAAGTGCAGGTGCGAGCAGACTCACCTCACCTCAGATTGCACAATACCTCACAATTTGGGTTGAAGGGGTTTGTAATTGGCGAGTGCCTGAGTTGGTCTCTTTTCATGTCGCCTACATATTGTTGTCAGACACTTTTAATAAGCAATCTAATTTTCCATCGTCAGGCTTCATCTTTTTATTTCCCCCACTGAATTTGAGGACATGTTGTTTCTCCCTAAGCGGAATCTAGACAGTCTTAAGAAGATCAAATACAAGAGATTTGTTTAAAATCCAACGATGAGAAATAGCCTTTTTTATGTTTTGCTTTTAGTTAACAAAACGTGTATTGTTTGTGTAATTTGCAGTTGATATGGTTGCATCAGAAAGTTTTTTTGTTATAATTGTGTTGCTTTATGTACTACCATTTATCACTGGTGTGACAGTTAAAAGTTAATTAACATGTTGCTGGTGTAAAGTAAAAACAATACAAGATGTAGCAAATCTTTGAGATCTGATTTATCTCTAGTACCCTTGAGAAGGTCAGGGTATGAACATACAAAAAAAGCAAGACCCTTTGAATAATACAGAGTGGCAGGCGAGCAAGATTAGACCGACTCGAGCCTTTTTGTTCATGTTTTGGAAGTAATTTGACCAGAGAAACCTTTTAGTTGTGATACATTTGTGGTATTGGTTGGATGTATGTCCTTTTTTTTAAATGAAAGGACAGCACTCAAGAAGAAAATGTCAGAATGCATATTTGAATTAGAATAACTGTGCCGCAGACTTTTTGTGTCTCAGTCGGAACATTGGACCAACCAACCTTTTTTAACAAGCATATCATTTGTCAGTCTGTTTCTCACTGTCATGCTGCTCAATGATAAATACACATTTGACAAGTGTTCCTTGTTCGCTGTCAGTAAATACCTCGAGTCCCCTTCCATGTAAACGAATGTCCTCATATGCCTATGTAGTAAATAGTGTTTGCACGTCGACTCATACATGAGGCTCTCAAAAAGACCAGACTGTGCCGTCTGACACTTTTTTGCTCGTCGTTTGCTCCTCATTCTTTATTGACTTAGTGCTATCACACAGGGCCAGGTGGTCACTGGGCAGCAGCCCACCACATGGCTAGAGAGTAAATTAGTGGTCGTGTCTCTACGTCAGTCCTCTTTCGATGTAAATCAGAGGACACACAAGCACACACACGGCGACGAAAATTGAGTGAAATTACAGCAAACCTGTCAAATAACGCTCTCTTTCCCTTTTTCCCTTTGCAGCTTGGCGTGATGAAACTAATATGTCACCCAGACAATGCTTCTCCGCTTGTAATCGGAAACACACTCTGAATATGTGTGTGTGTGTGTGTCTTCTTTTATTTATTATAATTGTTCTGTCTCCTCACCGCTGTCTGTAACCAAAACGTCTTCATATTTCCTTTACTTTGATGACTTGCTGTGATCAAACCAAGTATTTTATCGTTATAATTTGAAATCTAATCTACTGTCATGGCAGGGTGTGGTTGCGCATTGAAATGACGAGGCAATAAGTGGAATGCAGGGTAACAGGAGAAGCAAAGCAGGAGTGAAGGGCATACTAAGCAAAATGTATTTACTAAAACAAAAATGCGAGCAAGCATACTGGGGGGGAAACCTAACTACGAAATTAACAACAAATAACAAAGAAACACCAGGATCCAAAACATTTACATGGATCATGACAAGACAAAGGGCACATGACTTGTGACAACAACTGTCGTCAGGTTTCCATCCAATTGTTTAAAACATTTTAAGCAAATTTACTGAAAATGCGCAAAATGGACATGCGACATCCAACTTTTCATCTTTTGCTAATATTGAGAGGGGACTCCGCCGCTGTAGGTGGCGGTATACACCATAGAGATGTGATCCACCAGTAATTTAAAAGTAGAAGAAGAAGACCAGAAAGCGACTGCGCCGTGCGATGACGTCGTATGAGTTTGCTTTTGTAATTCTTGATAAACCGTAGCGTTTCTTTGGTGTTTTCCATCTAAAATGGCATTAATATTTGCTTCTTCAATTAATTCCAAAAAGATTTCTGTTTCGTTGTCTCCCCAAACATACCTTACTTTATCGTATCATTGCTTTGGAACTACAAACATACGCGTGACGTAATATCTGCTTCAAAATTCACCTCCTCTAAGCGTAAAAACTTTATTGCGAATTTTGGGCATTTCTCAAATTTCTAGCGCTTCAATTCAGTTTTATTTTCGTATTTCTTGAAAATTTGAATACAAATTGGTGGATGGAAACCCAACTAATGTTCCGACAAAGAACGAAGGAAAGCAAAGAGCTCAATGCAAATAACCTGACGAGACAACGATGTACACCTGGATGAGGGACACGAGTGGTTGGATGCGGCTGGTTGGTTACAAGAAAGGAAGGAAGACAAGAAACTAGGCTTACAAGCACAGGTTGAAACAAACAAACAAAAAATCGAATGAGCAAGACGGGGCACAAACAACAAGGAAACGAGACATAAGGCCCTTTTCACACTGGTGGAGTTATTTAGTGATTTAGTTATTTTGGCTGACTTATTTACAAGTAACCGCATTCTTAAACTATTCAAATACGCCGATCCATTCGTTTTTCTCTCCTCCTGAAAATGACTAAGTCTTGGGTTTCTTTTGCAACAATGAAATATTTTTTTTGTTTGTCGAGCTGGTGGTCTAACCAGTGGCAAAATCTCAGTTTTTATTTCCTGACTGCTACATCAGCACTTCCAAATATGAGCCCGCTGAAAGCCGGTCATTTGTGTTGCTGCACAACTCTCTCATACTGAGTAATTACAGTGTGGAAAGGGGTAGTGGATAGTGAAATCCCATTGGACAGTTCTTAGTCATTGAGTGCACTTTGGAATAAAGTATGCATTAAGCAAATGTATATATTTTTTCTCACCAACACAAATAGGATTAAGAAACTTCGATTATAGCGTATGCTTTCATAACAAGAAGCTAGCTCATGACATCTACAGTCCTTAGTCCTAGAATATTACTGTATTTCTCTTGGATCCATAGTGTGTGCATTTGTTGAGTCTCAAATATCGCAAGCAGGAAACATCCATTATTATGCATGCAAACAAAATGCAGAATTTAAACTAAAGATTTGCCATTTGGATCACCAGCAGATTCCACCACTGGTGTCTTCTGCTGTATTGAGTCAACAATCTAATTAGGTGCAAAGGAAATGTGCCCCTAAAGTTTGACAAGACTTTGGAGTTCCAACCATCAAATTACTTCAGCATATCTCATATAACATTTGTCAAAGACCTCATTCTGTTTTCCTTTTTCTTCGGTTTCAAGACACATCTTCACATTCAAGATGAGATGTATTATGTATGCTTGTATCATTCCTCATATTTCCAAATGAATAGTTCAATATTCTTGGGTTTTAAAATTGAGAATCTTACTTATATTTCACTGCCTGGAAATGCTTGCACTGTGAAAAATGCTTTCCTCAGAACATTCACTCGATTTGTTTATGGTTGGCTCAAGTAAAGGTGTTCGTGTATTTCAAAAGTATCTGGATGTAGCAGAACAGCATCTGTGTGCAGTGTTCATCTCTGTGGTAAAGAGATTTTGACCGATCTCCCGTATAGTCATGGATTTTTTGAAGACATGCTTGTTGTTGTTATTTTGTATTCACATCATCTTAGGATATTATTCAAACCTGGTGTGCAACAATAACACAACAATACCCCCAAGTCAGTCCCACGCCACCAATGCAATTAACCTCTCCTACAAAACAACCGTGGGCCAATCCGATCCAAATGGGTGCAATTGCTGAGTTTTTAAGCTTACGTTGCGGTAGCACACAAACACTGTATGGTTAATGCATCCATTTCGATTTATGTGGGTGGGGGGGGGGGGTGAGGAGTGGAAGGCAGAAAAGGACTAGAGAGGCAGCCTGGAGATGAGCCACTTGTATTGTTTTACACAGTATTTTATCACCATGGCATAAACAGCAACCAGTAATGTTGTTTTTGTCTCCTGATGACTTTGTGTGTTAGATAACTGAGTAGGTGTATGAATGGGGTAACACAAGGAAAATTTGAATGGACAAATGAAAAGTTTTAAGAGAAAACAACTAAATATGAAGCGCAACAGGAATTTGTGAACAGAATTTGTAAGATTGTTTTTCACTAATAATCAGGTCTTGCTGTGCTTTGCTTTTTTCTCTCCTGCAATTCGGGTGTGTGGCAGGGGGTGTTACTGATTTATATTCACTCAGTTGCAGCAGGACACATTTGATTCCTATTGCCACTCTTTAAGCCCCCCCCCCCCCATCCCCTTCCAGCATAGACTAACCACTCTGCTAGATAATTCTGTTCAATATGGTAGAGTCCACAATTTTTGTCCTGTTAAATTTCTCCCCCAGCTGAGTTTTTGTCCTCGTGTTTCTGGTTCTGCATCCTTCGCAGTCTTTGCTACCTTCTGCCTCAGTGCTCAGTAGTGTGCCACTTCCTGGTCATACTGCCTTTTGCCATCTGGAGAGAAGTTCTCTTGCCGTCTTGCTTTGACTCATTTTCTGGCTGTAGCTGTCACATTTAGTAAGCTGTTGAAAGTGACAGTCTCTTGCCTTTTGGGTCAGCTCACTGGACTGAATTAAAATGATTTAAAAAAATTAAATAAAAAAACAACATGTCTTGTGGAATGCTACCTGCATTATTTAGGGTTGAATAATAGCTTCATTAGTTGAAACATACTGTACCAATCAGTACAGTAATCACTGCTGTCAACAGTAAATAATGACTAGCAGGAACGAAATTGTAACTGCCAGCATAGATTTCCGAAATCACTGGAATGACGGTAAGAAACATTTTTCTTTATGTTTGTCTACATGTGTTCTATGATTGACTAGCAACCAGTCCAGAGTCGACACCTGCTCTTGCCTGAAGTCAGCCGGAATACGCTTCAGTGTGGCCCAAATGGGGACACATGCTTTAAAGAACACAGACGGATCGTTGTGTCCATCTGTAGAAGAAAACAACTCCAACTCATCAATAACTGTACATGTCCTTGAAGAGTGTGCATCATAGACACTGCCAGTTGAATGCAGACCTCATCTGGTTGCCCTTGACCAGTGCAATCCTACAGGCTGACATTGACAGCGACAGTCAATCTGCATTCATCATAAAGTTTCCTGGATGATATGTTATCTCAAAATTGTTGGAATGACACTCTTTGTCTTCCGCGTGTTCGTTTTGTTCCGGGTAGAGAGAATGTTGATTTTCTGAATACAGACTGGAGATCGGTGAACAGGTCCTCCGAAGGATTTATTTTACAGAATATTCCGGACACTCATGAATGACAGACAAATGGCTGCTTCTCATCACAAGTGTGTAGATTGCTGACAATTGCAATATTCTTATACTAGCAAGAAGGGCGGTACCACCAAACCCCTCCCCCCTCCCCTTTCTCCCCACCCCTGCCCCCAGCCAGGACAGACTTTTACAGCATTCAATACACATTGACAGATGGCCTTTTGATGTGGAAATATTGTAGGTCTCAGACCTGATGTCACCAAGCATAAGATAAGACTTACAAATAAATAATTTAACACATTTGCTTCAACCCCAGACAAATGGCCCATTGGTGTGGGAATAGAGGAAGCTCTTCAGACATTCCGTCACCTGGAGACATTATTCAAACACTCACCAAGCTTTACTGAGGAAATTAAAACAGTTATGACTAAATCTAAACAGTTATAACTAAATCTAAACAGTTATGACTAAACTAAAACAGTTATAACTAAATCTGGGCAGATGACCCTCAACAAAATGTATATGTGTTGTTTGACTTTTGACCTGTCTTTGTAGTGCCGCAATGGTTTTCTGGAATGTACAACGTTAATTCGGTCTGAGTGGCCATATGTGCTGTAATTAGTTAGCCCATGTGGTTTTATGTGCTCTAGCTTCAGAATTACAGAAGTTAACTTCAACTTCAACTTCAGGAGGTCCAATGCAGAATGAAATATATGAGTGAAATCAATTGCATCCTCTGACCTTCACAATCACAAAGAGAACACTTTTTTCCCCCCATTGACAGCACTTTGCAGCAACATTAAATGGCATTTATTTGCCCCATCAGAGTTTTGCCAAGACAAAATCTCATGTGCCAGCACATTTTGTTACCCCTTCACGAGGCAGTTGCTTTTCTGCTTTTGTCATATATCAGTTGACTTTCCATGTTTTTCTTCTCTGCCATGTATGAATGGATGATCATCCATGAAATGCACAAGCACAAAAACTATATATCTGTCCAATGTAGAGTCTATTCATTTGGTGTGACAGTATATTTTGTAGCCCATGCGATTGTCTGGCAAACAGTCCAGACCCTACCCAAAAGCCTGTGACTGTAATGAGGACAAGCAGTAAAGAAAAATGGATGGATGTGAATAGTTGCTACGCATCAGGCCTTACGTCTTGGAACCAGTACGATGCATTGTTAAGTGGATATAATATTTAGGCTGTCTGTTGCTTCTCCAAAAGGTTCCTATTTGTTTTTCAATGCAGATGTAAGGAGTGATGTGTGTACTGATATAAATATGCCAATCACTCCAATACTTCTGATGCAAGATCTATATGCACCATAAATGCACAAACTAGTGATACTTTTGTAGACTTCAGCCATCAAGACGATTCAATAAGTATCGTGATACGTGCTTAAAGTGTAACAATTTGATTTGGTTTGATTTGATGAAGTCACATCTTAAATCTTAAATCAAAACAGATTTTAAGATTCAAATAGTTTTTTGGTACACCACATACACATACAGCATATACTGTATAAGTATACATACATACATATATGCACATATGTATATGTATATAGCTTTTATACACTGTACACTATACATTATATATATATATATATATATATAAAAGTTAAAGCTTTAACTCAAACTCAGAGTTTCTTTAACTTTAACTCAAAGTTAAGCTTTGACTTTCAGCACTTATACACGCACGCACGCACACACAGACACCTATTTGCTTTTTTTGGTGTTATTTGTGCGCATGTATGCTTGTATGTATGTATGTATTGGAGGCATTTTTCAGTCCCCCAGACTCTCATCATCTCCAGTGCAGCTGCAAGGGAATGAATGCTGAAAAAGAACCAGCCAAACACACTATGAAGATGAAGATGTCTCAAAGTAAACGCCATCCAATCACTTATGCTCATGATGGATAATATAATGGCCAAGAATAGCAGTTCAATAACCATACATCAAAGTTTTGAGAGGTTTGAAAAATGGCTATCTTCAACCTCGAGTGAGTGTCGCGCTTGTCTAATTGGATACTGCTGGTTGCCATTCAATTAAGAAGTTGTCATCTATCATGTGATATTTTAATATTAGCCACACTTATTCATCTCAAAGCATTACATTAACAAACTATGGCAGCTAAATTTGGAATTGCATCTAGCACAGTTTATTAATGACATTACTGTAATTCATTTTCGTTTGTACTCAAGTATAATGCACTCCCCCAATTTGCTATGCTCTGTCAGTACCTTCAACTCTGAACAGTGCTACGGGTTAAATGGACCGCTGCATTCGTCTCATTCAGCTGGTAACTTGCCCCTATTAGTCCAGTATCTTCAAATGTGTAGCAGTGTCAAGAAAATAGAGGAGACCTCATGCTCATTAAACTGGAGGCTTTAGTTGATCCTTTAGCAGCATACATGTGATAATGGTCCTTACACATACAAACTTGTGGGTACATCATCTTACCTCATGCACGCATCAAATCATTTTTCAGGCTGTTCCTCACTCAGGTCACGTCAGCGTTCAAATTCAGTTTCTTCCATCGAGTATTATATGGCTTTGCTTCCGTCTGAGCGGGGCCTTAATCCGATACCGTGTTATGTCAAACGGACGCAGTAGCAAAAGATGGCGGTGCCTGCAATGCTCTGTGATTCACAGTGAGTAGCAAACATTGGTTTCATTGATACATTAAGTAACATTACACACCATATTGGATAAACAAACAGTGATAAATATCTATACAATGCCACAAATTTTCGTAGTTTTGCTTATCCTCATACAGTATGGCCTATAATGCACCTCGCAAACATTGATGATTTTTGTAAGCCAAAAAATGCAGGTAGAGTGAGCGACTGAAGATCTTTAATTAACCATTAATATTATTGCTCCCTTAGCCATCCCCCAAAAATAATAGAGGACAAAAGCCAGTGAGAAGATAAGACAGCTGAAGATAACCTAATAGCAGCAATATCCTTTTTCTACGTGGGCGGATTAAGAAAAGATCAAACGTTAAATTTGTCTCAACCAATTTTCACTAAAGAACTGATAACTCGCTGCGGACTGGCCTGGGCTGGATCATGGTCGCTATACTGGCTGTGCACAGCATTTGCCAGTAAAGTCAGATCTAAAGATTAAAGTGCAAGTGCTCTTTCTGTCTCACTCTTCTTTTTCTTGTGTTCCAGTGAAACTTTTATGGCCAAGCTCAAAGCTGTGAAAAATATTTTTAATTTATAATTATGTTGACAAAATCTCATTTGATGCTTTTAGCAAAATAAAGATGTGGCACACATGACTGTAGATATAGCTGGAGAAAATAGATGATGTTCGTATTCAAGGTTTAAGAGAATACATTAAATTTTTTAATTCCATTCTGTTGATTCAAATGCACATATTTCCATGGCAACTCATTTGGAATTATAAAGTATAAGCGTATACAGTATGGCTACTAGAAGACAACTCTATGATCCAGCCTTTGAATACGAGGTCTCTTTTCTTCCAGACCTTGACAAATGATTTCTATTATCATGCCAAGCTGCCTCATGGACGATAGCACACAGTAAGAGTAGTTCATGTACCTTATTGATTCAGCATGCTTGGAGTGCAAGACCCTGACCCATATGGGAAGAGCAATATTATGTGTCAGTACCCAAGTGCAACAGAACAAAAACAATGGGCCCAGTAACTAGCTGAGCTGGCTTCAAAAGCACTAAACCATGAATGCACACTGTCGGCATAATTGAGTGTGAGTCAAAACACAGCACTACAATATATAGAGACACATATTTTTCTGTAAAGAGATTCATGAGCTAAGCGCAGTTTTGTATGACAACTTCATTTGTAAAAGGCACCAAAATCTTTTTAAAAAATGTTACAAAACAAAACTTGGTTTTGCCTTGTACTGTTCTTTTTATTCGGTCACCAATTAGCATGAGCAATTAGCAATAAAAACACTTACTGGCATTTGTAGCTATCTTTAGCTAGCTTGAAGACATTCCTGTACTGTAGGTCTAAAAGCATTGGACCAACATCAATTAACATATTAGACCACCTGTCATAAACACAAGAAAACCTGTTCTAGAAATCGTATTGATTACTTTACCATTTTAAGTAGAAATGAAAAATGGAAAACACAGAAAAGCATGTCTAAATATTATCCAAAAGAACAAAGTCCAAACAAAAATAATCATAAGAAAACATAGAGACTGAAGAGTGGCTTGTAGTATTAACCATTTCAGAAACACAAACTATTATTTTGGTCATTACTGGCAGCTGTGGCCTCATGGTGGCCTAATGCATTTGGTTAGGTTAACTGTTTATAGGTCTGGCCATTAACGAAGGTTCATTAAACTTTATGAAACAAACTCAGTAAACCTTTCACTTACACACTGCAGTCACTTGTTAATTGTAACTATCACTTCTATTTGAGGGCGGCACGGTGGCTGACTGGTTAGCACGTCCGCCTCCCAGTGCAAAGGTTGTGAGATCAAGTCCGGGCTTCGGCCTCCCTGGGTGGAGTTTGCATGTTCTCCCCGTGCTTGCGTGGGTTTTCTCCGGGTACTCCGGTTTCCTCCCACATTCCAAAAACATGCATGGCAGGTGAATTGGACACTCCAAATTGTCCATAGGTGTGATTGTGAGTATGGTTGTTCGTCTCTGTGTGCCCTGCGATTGGCTGGCAACCAGTTCAGGGTGTACCCCGCCTACTGCCCGAAGCCAGCTGGGATAGGCTCCAGCAACCCCCGCGACCCTTGTGAGGACAAGCGGTACAGAAAATGGATGGATGGACTTCTATTTGAAAGAATGATGGCAACAGTGTCTTTAAAAATGAACATTAACACAAAAAAAAACCTCGGCTTTTTGTTGTAATAAAAATATTAAGGCTTAATGTTCCATTAATCTACCATTCTTTTATTTAACATTCTTCCATGCTTAGTGTGAACAGCACCAGTCTTGCCTCGACCTGTTGACTACTCCCGAGTAGGTGATATAAGTGCATCACGGCAGCCATGTCCAGCCCAGCGAAGCAATTTGGGAAGGTCTCCGCCGTTCAACCAGAAAAATAAAAAAAAATGTGATTCTCAGTTTTACTATTCATTGTGTTTTGATGAGGCACAAAACGCAAATTTAAATCGGAATTGAATAATTTCAAGCCTTGTGCAGTTTGAAGCAGTTGAGGGTCCCTTTTTTTCTTCTTCTCGTATATAGTTAATAATTTTGGATTTGTTGTTGTTTGGTAACTCTTCTCAATTCAAAACAACTTTATTCTGTGAGAAGCTGAACTGTAGTGTTTAATGGATACGTATGTGGCTGAATATAACAATCCTGAGGAGCCAAATCGTGTTTCAGCATTAAATATGTTGGGCTTATGGTCATTATGGTGAATCTTCTTCCTGTGGTTGCATAAAATAGTATACATGAATGCTTAGGTCTCTCAGACAGGGCCAGGATTTTCATTTCCATTCTCTCCGTTTCATTGTGCTCTATTTATTTTACTTTCTGGGATCACTGTCAGTTCACTGCAACATGATTCACTGTGTGGATGCATGTCTTACTTCGATCTTGTGGATTTGAGATTTTGTGTTACAGAAACACAGTACTATCTTTGTACTATCGGGAAAACTTTTGATTGTGATATTTTAGTTTACTAAATGTACTGCCGGGAAAACCTTCATGACATGATTAATGGTAAGAGAAAAAAAATCTGGCCACAGTTCCATAAGACAATGAAACGGCTCGAGATTTACAGTACAATCGATTACAGTACCATCTGATTTCTGTGTGGCGCCTCTGACTCAGCACCATAGACAGCACCCCAGGCTGGAATCACAGCATTGCAATTCGACAGCACTACAAACTACAACCACAAACAGAAACATGGGCCTGATTTACTAACAGTTTGCAGATCGAAAATGCTAACTTGATTGCTCACGTAAATAGATATGGAAGCTGTCTACAAACAGGACGCGCGCATCCTGAAGAGCCTCCCTTTCTGCGGCCACGCAGCCGCTGTGCCATATCGTGATGTTAGTGCCGAGGGTGAGCTCCACTTTACATTGATAGAAACTCCTCAAGACACAATTCTTCAGTTTGGCACGTCACAGCTTCACGAGAAAGTAGGAAGGTTGGTAAGCCTTCTTAAGCAGACAGGAGGTGTCTCAGCTACAGGTGAGGTCCTACGAAAGGTGGACCCAAGGTACTACTGTAGTAGCTGGGGACCACAGTCCTATGATGTACAGGGGAAGGAGGGGGAGTCTGTTCTTACTGAAGTCCACCGCCTTCTCCACATTGATGCAAAAGGTTATCTTTGCACCAGTCCATAAAATGTTCTGGATCCTCTTTGTACTACGTGGCATCCTCAAACTTCACTATATGTCAGCTCGGGTATTTTAGAGCAGTTATAAGTCAGTAGTGTGAACAGGAGGGGGCTCAGAAAACAACTCTGGGGGGAGGTAGCTGAGGGTGATGGAAAGTGGATCCTGACAGTGTGTGGTCTTTTGGTTAGGAAAGTCCGTGACCTATGGACTCTGCCTTATAATGTTCAGTTGTTGTTCCATGTCAATGGCATTTTTGATCTGCGCCATGATCAGCTTCTCAAAGTACTTCATGACTATCGCAGTGAGGGAAGATTTGCCAGTTTGCACACTGAAAACAGTCAAGCACAGAGACAGCATCAATGAGATACACCTGACTGTGTTCTTGGACCATTTCCCCAATGGTTAATAGACTGGAGTCAGCACTATGGAATGTGGTTAGTAGTGTTGTTCCGATACCGGTATCGGGACAGGCCCCAATACTGCATTAAAAGCGTTTTATTTCCTCACATTGGTATGGCGATACGTTGGTAGTGTCCGTCCATTGTATGTGGTCAAAATGACCTGTGACTATGTAGAATGCCTCGGATGCTTGAACTGTAGGGAGCTAAGGGTGTTGTGTAGCTCACATAATACTTTGTTAGCATTAGCATGAGCTCTGGGAGCTATGTAAAAAGGTATAAACAGCCGTAAACAGGCAAATAGTGCGGCTGGCATCTCAAAGTCAAATGCTCTATTTCCTCGGAGCAACGGCTGTTTCTGCATCAACCTTTATTGATAGAGATACAGAGTGTACCCCAGAGTTTGTTGCCCAAACACTCCAATCACGGCAAGCTCGAAAGGGCTGCGTGGTCCACATATCTCGAAGGCTGAGTGTTGCATGTCGGCATTCAGCGACGTTTCTGTGAAACAAAGCAAATCCTCTCGGTGAAACCACCAAATCTCAGGCGCAGTAAGTCCATTTTATTGTCCAGTGAGCGAACATTTGCTAAGAGGAGTGATTGCATTGGTGGCCTGCTAGCCTTTAGCTGAGCTAGCTATCTAGCACATTTGCTACATATTTGCTTATGCCAGCAACGCTTTCTGTTGCCGTTGGTTGTCTTACTGTGTATCGCTCCAATCGTAGGTGAGATAGTGGCCATTGAACTAATATTAGTGTAGTTCATCAGAGCTATACTCCACACAAGTTATCAGAGTTGAGGTGGCACTAAAATGGGCTTCAAAGTCATCGTGAGAGGGCTTAATCCTGAGAGTTTGAAAAGCTGTGGACCCTGAATCCTTCAATTTGTCTTCAATTTGCAGGACAATGGATTTAGAAAGTAGGCTTTTAGGTAGATCACACACTGAGGTCCGTGGATTTGCCACTCTATCTATCTTGCCTAAGCCTCATTTACTCCACCACATTTCCCTTCATTTCTCAGGTAGATACTTGATATGAGATTACCACTCCAATTTGTCTCTTTCCTGCATGCCACTCAATCTTTTCTGCCTACCCTAAAATTGCCTTTATAATTGAGCCTAAGCAGATTTTATAGTCAATCTCTACATATAGAACTCAGGAGACACAGCTTCTGTCAGTCAGTGCCCATGTCGCAGCCGTTATTGCCATCTTTGCATTCCAGCTCATTCATGTGCTTTGATGCCTCTCACTAACTCAATAAGAATTTAAACAGATCACCTTTCTCTTTACTCACCCCTTCATTTAATCTCTCCATCTCATTTTCACTTCCAATCATTTCACAATCCTATCATATGCCCTGGTGACCTATAAACCTATTGATATAAAGCAACAGAGGAAATGTATATTATATATACACTGTCAGGATTTTGGTCCTTTTCATATATTCAGACCTGTCATCTGTCATTCCAGCTTATCACTTGCTCCACTGGTCCACACCGTAAAACCACAGGGGCAGATAGGCTAATGCTGTATTCCACTCTGAGGTGTATGCGTGTGAGTGTGTGTGCACATGTGTGTGTGTCACCCAAGTGAGCTGAGGCTATAAATTAACAAATAAGGATGCAGACCGTGCAGGGTAGCAGCCTGTTCTGATCCAATGTTTCAGGTATGCATGATTATGTCAGTGATTTATGGACATATGCGCCTGATGGGGGAAGACAGAGTGGCAAATTACACAGCATCATTTGACTAAAAGAAATGCGAGTGAGTGCATGTATGTCTTTTTTATGGTGTGACAATGTGGCACCTCGTGTTTGCTTGAACTAGATGCAGTGTATGGCTGTATTTTGATGGACAGTGACATTGGGGAGAGGTTAGGAGAGTAATGGTTGGTATTTTAGCACACAAACCACTCTCGGTCTCTCTCTTCTTTCATCTGCTTCATCCCTCACAAAATGACCTCTATCTCCTTTTTATGATTTGGATTTTATCTCGGTTTTGTCGCCCTTGCCTTTGCATTGAGCAGCCTGAACTTTTAAATCATATTTGCATCAAATCAACAAGGGTAAATTATACGGTCATTCTCAAAGTATTACTACAAGCTACTCCTGAAAGTAAAAGCAGAATGGCCTGTTAAAGATATATAAAGTTGTTGTTTTTTAAATGGGATTTTGGATATGAAGAAAATAATAGGAGACATAGATTGTCTCTCCGAGTGTTTTACTTTAATCATATCAAGGGGGAAAGAGACGCCTTGGAGACAAGAATGAAGCAGGACAGAATGAGATGAAAAGATAGAGCGATGTGGGTGGATGTTGCAGAAAAGACAATGGTAACTACATTAGAACCTCGTAGCCTCGGGCACAGGCAATATTGCGTTTCGTGCAGAGAACAACAACATGAAAACAGTCCAAATGAAGGGAGGGAATGCACAGTTGTGACATGCAGCATTGCTATTCAACAATAAAGCCATGAACACGCCCACAAGTGTGCAAACAAATACAAATGTACGTAGAAAGAAATATTAAATTATTCAAAGGCGTGTACTAATATGAATGGGTCCTGTGAATTCTGAGCTACAACTCTTCACATTGTTGTACATTATATTTTGACGACGTAGCAGGGATTTCATAGGTCACCACCAAAATAGCAAAGCACGTACTAAAGCCATGTTTCTACCAATTGATAATGTTTAATTCAGGTTGCCACGGTGCACGTTGGATCGGTCAACCCTGATGAAGCTTGTGTGGGATGTGTAGGCAGGATGGCAGATTTGTTAACTACTATACTGGTCCCATGCTATGATTATTACTTTATACAACACTCACATTCAAAAGTATTGGACAAGTGAAGCCAATTCTTTTCCTTTTGTTGTTGGGTTTGACATCTAAAGGTGCACATGAGACAATGAACGGCGCACTACGTTACTGAGCTTTTCAGTTTCAGCATACAGCAGTAATTGGACACCCACATTCCATCATCTGATAATTTTCAAATCAAATCTCAACAGGCATTTTTTTTTGTACCATTAATGGGAGCTCTATATGCAAGAAGTGAAATCAACGAGACTGTGAAGTAGAATTAGCCCTGAACGACACTCACGCTACTCGGCTAAAACCGGAACGAGCTAATAATGAGCAAATGTCAATATTCAGAATATTTGCTATAGTTAATTGCATAGTCAGACTTTGAATAGAAAAAAGGGCAGAGATTTTCCTTTTTTCCAAACATTGCTACCAGTAGTTCCCGCCATCCCTCTATCAATTTAACCATAACCCTGAGCCACTCCAAATAACCGAGCTTCGCTACCTACAATATCGCTAATGGGTGAGCTATTGCTGTTCCTCTGGGAAAAAGTATTTGTGCTTAATAAAGCATCAGGATATTTTCAAAAGAAGCTTTCCAGAAAACATGATATTCATTCATTAAACATTATTAGTGGCCTGAATTTATTATAATGTATGCTCATCAAACAGTATTTTTTTTCTCTGACTTGTAAATGAATTGGGAATAATTTGCCCCCGACTAAACTACATAATTTATGCTCACGTGAAAGGGTTACTCGAAGGTAAAGAAAATCTTTCTTTTCTTTTTTTTTTTTTACTTGAAATGTGTATCGACCTGTTCTGAAGCAATTTAATTAATTAACTCTCAGGCAAAATTTTGTTACTTAGAAGAAAAGACTAACAATTTAGAATTAGGCTTAATTTGCCATTTCAGTGTTACTTGAAATTTAGCTGCTTGTGCCTGTGCCTGTTCGGTGGATATTTAAGTACATTTTCAATGGTTAGTATTTGGGGCCTCGCCAGGGTTATTGGGTTAGAGTAGAACAAAAAATTTATAAAAAATCAGCCATAGGCACTCTTGGTCTCTTCAACTTATATTCCTGTATTGAATTTGGGGCCCAAGTACGTTAATGGATTTGTCCCACACACACAGCCTGTGTCCAAATTCACAAGGCTGGGTCCTCCGAAGGCTGAATTTGTCAGCTGCATGACGTCACTCCCGACGCTACCCGACAGCACGCACGGCTTTATGACTGATTTACACATGAATGGATTGTCGGTCGATGTGCTACTGACAAGCAGTATTGACAATCCATTCATATATAAATCCGTGCGTGCTGTCGAGTCGCGTCGGGAGTGACGTCATGCAGCCGACAAATTCGGCCTTCGGAGGACCCAGACTTCTGAATTCGGACACGGGCACATACTTAAGGGATCGTCGCCAAGACATGTAGTAATATAGCTTTCTTCCTTTCACACCCACCATCATAATAATAAGTCATTCATTGTTGTGGAGACGTATTTACAACTCAGCATGTCTACATGTAAAGTGCATCACAACTTCAGTTCATTTGTATACAAGCAGATTGTCGAAGCGATTCCTTGGGCGAGAAAGCATTCAGGGTTATTTATCTTACTGTTGCCTAGCGCTGCTAATAACAAACCGAGCAACCTGACTGGGTCAAAATACATCAACACATTTACATCAGGTTCATTCTACAGATTTGTCTCACCAATAATTGAAACACACCACAAACTAACTGGTTGTTGTTACAGTCTTTACTGGATGAATAACAAAATACTGCATGTGGACAACAAGGTTAGGATTATTTTGAGACCAAACAGCCGCTTTTACTGACATCTGCAACACCTACAGGCTGGAGCTCATCATCAGGAACAAAAAGGAAATAAGGATTTGATATACAAGTACATTGAGTTAAGAGCTTGGTTACGGAACAAATCAAACTCTAAGTCACGGTTTTCTTTGTTCTAATGTCTGCCATCCTCTAACAAGATTGTTCGCTAAGATACGATTACGTTGTAACAAATGGTATGAGGATCTCAAGGGCTTTTTCAGGCAGATACACACACACACACACTGTGTGAGTCTTGTCGTCCAACCCAACCCCTGAGACCGACTACCTGATACTCTACTGCTATCGTACTTCGGGGTTGTGAAAAAGGTGTACCTGTGCTTTCATTTAAATATACTGTATATGTCTGTTTAATGTGACAAATCATAAAATGGTGTTTTTGAAATAATTCCCCTCAGAACTAAGAATTGATTTGCAGAGGTGTGTGCGTCAATGAATTTTGAGCGTCTGTCATTCGGCAATCGTTAACAGTCGGGCACCGTTCCGTCATCGTCAATTCGTCAATATTTCAAGCCGAACCGCATCAATCCATCATTCGTCGATTGTTCATCAAAATGAGCATCCATCAATGTTTCCGTCTTTTGACGTGGGCATTCGTCAATGTTCCGTCAATCGTTATCGTCAGCAAAATGGGAGGTCCGTCATTGACGGATTGCTGAATTTAATGACGGATTGACGATTACATTGACGGACGAAAAACCCCTTCCGCTAATGCTTAGTTTGTCAATTTTCAAAGTTTCCTGTCAATCGTCAGCAAAATGGACAGAAATTGATGGAATGCCCACCTCAGTTGATTTTCACGTGTGTTTTTAGTGTGTCAGTCTTCTGTGTTACTTCGTTTATTCTACGAGTCTCCCGTAGCTTCGTAGCTGTGTATATTTTGTTAGCAGCACATAACGCATGGTGGGATATTTTCCCAGCAAACTCTTCAGAACCGTCACCAACCGTTGCATCCGTGGTTTAAGCGAAGAGACGAACAAAATACGGGTATTTCGTGTCATTTATTGTTTATGTGTACTTTTCAATTGCAACGGGACTTGAGCTGCGACTGATGACGTTTCACAAGATCACAAGGACACAAGAATGGACAAGAACTTAAAATGAGAAATGGCTCAAGTACTGGGAACTGGTAACAGTATCAGTGTCATCAGCGCATTTGCCACAGAATGAGGCAAGCATTTTACACCTCCGTTTTGCTTAGTGCATGCACAAAGGTAGCCATTTATGGTTTAACATTAAACAGACAACTTTATTTATTTATTTTAGGGATGCACCGAAAATATTTTTTTGGGCCGAAATCCGAAAATGAGAAATGCTTGGCCGAAAACCGAAAACCGAAAAAATGTATGTCAATTTTTACTATCATAAAAATAAATATTTATTCAGCACTGGCATTTTAGCAAAGCACAATATAAATTGAAATGCGCCCTCACCACAGATATGTTGGCTAATGGTACATTAAACACCAAACGAGGGGTGAGCATTTTCTGGGGGTGCAATTGCACGCGTTTGTATTTGGAGCGGGACACGGTGCGGCGCAGTTAAAATCCGCACATTCACATATTCAAAGTCACACACAGCGTCCTGTACAGGTCTGAAGCGACATGGAGATAGCGGTAAGTGTTTCAGTGTTTAAAACTGTTGATAGCAAGAATGCTAGCATTAGCTAAAGTATTTAGCACAGCCACCAATTGCAGTGAAAAGTGGAAGCGTTCGAGGGGCTGAAATCAAAGAAAAAAGGGAAGGCGCTGTAGGTGAAATGCTGTACACCAAGCGACGCCCCTCTCCTCCGGTGTGCGTAATGAAGCTGCTGCGACCGACCGGCACAAACTCACACGGTGAAACGCCAGTGAGAAGCGTGGCGGACACTCACCCCCGCATAAGCTGTTTAATTCAAACAGACGCTTGCTTGCAGCGTTTTTTTGCTTCTATCACCACAACATCCTATTTTGGCCATATTCGTTCGGCTTTAATTAGATTTCGGCCGAATGCTGAAAATGGCAAAAATAGCCATTTTGGGTCAAATATTGTCGGTGGCCGAAAATTATTTATTTATTATTTTTTTGGGGGCGGTATTAAACACGGGTGTGATTTATAATCAAGAAATTCCTTGAAGTTTTTATCTTTCATTACTTAGTTTTTTGAAGGTAGTGTACTAGTATAATTTTTTCAAGTAAACTCTACTTTACGCAGTTGCTCCTTTGCAAACTAGACGAAAATTGTTACCTGCACAATTATCAGTACTAACAGTAGTACACAGTAGATACAAACATTATCACTTATCCTTATGTTGGCACAATTGTTTATTATACCTAGTAATGTTGATTTGGCCACAGAATTAGCAACAAGCAAAACACATACGGGGAAAAAAAAGACGACATCCACCGATACCAACCCTGTACCATTCTATAGGCTTAACTATGTCTTAATTAATTATGTATGTATCAATACTTACATCTACAATTTCTAGGCTGCCAAAACCTTCAGTGAGTAATTGGGACAGAGATCTTAGTTTGCACACATTCATCTGAAATGAGGTTTATTAACTGTGACCAACAAGATATACTGTCCAATAAGTATTGAAAACTGATAACTGGACTGAATAAGGTAATCAATACTGCCAAAGGTGCACTTGATAATTGTTCCCCCCCCCCCCCCCTCCAAAACTTTGATCATTGATCATCATTGCTTTTATGCTTTGATATACCGTATGTCATTGACATTTTAAAAGGCTAACAGTAAATTAAACTAGAAGTGCGGACATAAAACAAAATTGCACTGTTCATGTTTCACCAGGAAGGGGGGGGGGGGGGGAAGCAGTAAACAAAACAAAAAAAATTACAGAGGGGAATTATGAGACCTGCACCTAATGTGTCAGTAGCACAATAATTGTTATTCCACTCTGTGCGCCGCGCACCTGCGATGCTGAATAATATCGCTACGGTTTAAAGAGCGCAGGAGCAAAGATGCTAAACTGCTCCCTGAGAGAAGCTCTCCATCTGGTTTCACACTGCTGAGAGATGTGAGGGAACAACACTGCAACAGAGGTGTTAATGTTCCATTTCATGCTCGGAGCTTCTTCATGGGAGCTTGGAATGGGCAGCACACGCTGACAGAATTTCATGTACCACAACAGAGTCGTCAGTGTAGCCAGCTGAGGCGAAATCTAACAACCTCTCAGAGGATGCAACACTCTGTTGTAGTGATTAATTATGGTTAATTCATTATCCAAGCTACTACAAAGCATGTAGTGAAGGTATTTGGAATCAGAAGCCATTTTTTGGAGCTTAAAGAGCAAAATGTTACGAGTATAAGCTGCGAGTGTATAAGATCACCCACCTATGGGGGAAACTCATTTCACGCTTCAGTGTCTGATATTGCCCTGTCCATAGATATTTGAGTTCAAGGGTACGGTTGTTGGAATTTTGATGCTGTACAGATCCGTCGAGCCAATTCATGCAACATATTGGGTTTTAAATATCATTTACTGTATAAGTGACAGCAACTTTTCAAGTCGTGTCCCTCAGCCAGTCTGAGCGCTTAGCTCATACTTTGACGTTGAGAATTCAAGCTAACACTTGTCGAATTGTGCACTGTTATCATATGCCCAGTTTTATTGTGAGGCAAATGGGTTTGTTGTTCATTGAATCTGTCTTTGTCTGTGTATGTATTTGGTTTTGTTTCATGGTATGTCTTGCGTTCGTGTGGTTCATGTCTTGTCCTGTTAAGTCTATTGTTGAAACCTGTGCTTGTGTTCCCCGTGTCTGCCAATCAGCTCGCTCAGCCACCAGGTTTTTTTCCCATTGTCTAGTTAGTTTGCTTGTATTTAGTTCCTTGTTCTTGTTGGATCGTTCTTCAGTTCTGTTGTTCTGGCTTTTGCCTTAGTGACTTAAGTGTGTTTTCTTTTTTTACCTTTTACTTGTTTTTTCATTTTATTTTGTATGTTTAGTAGTTTTAGATGCCAAGTTCCTTGTTTGCCTTTTGGTTTTTCTTTCATAACACAATCAATTTATAATGCTTATTGAACTGTTATGGCAATTGCAGCAACAATTACGGCTCAGGATATGGGGACAATAAAATAGAATTTCATCAGTTAATGGAGTGTTTCTTGTGTTGTTGTTTTACTATTTAGAAGGTAGATGTGGCTGTTCTTTTTTTTTAATGCTAAAGCGCTAGTCTGTTTACCTTTGGCCAAGGATAATTTAGGGTTTCTACTGTTCTGGAATGTACTTGACAGTATAACTAAAATGATCTCAAGACACAGAAGTGCTTGAGTTTACAAGTCATTTAAAAGCTTGAATTATTATTTATTTTATTTATTATTATTTTTTTTTATGTAATGTCATGCCAATGGCAATTCTTTATTTTTCTGTCAAATATTTTTATGTTTCTTCCCGTTTATGGGATGTTTACAGAAAAAGGCAGGGTCATTACAACGGTGGTCGTCTCTCAGAGCGGCGAGGCTGAACAAGGAAATGGTGGCCAGGTATTTGGAAGTAGATGATAATAAGTTATTATCATCTTTAATGTGGAAAACGGAGACGGTACGACTTGCACTGTGTGTATCGGATCGGGACCATTCTCAAAATGGGGTGACTCAGACTGTCATATTTGTGCTCGCCGACTGTGTCCTTTGTGTTGCAACTGCCTGATGTAATCAGCAGCCTATGAGAGTCATCTGCAACCTATAAAGGCAACAGCGGAAGACACATTCTGTTTGCCGGACGAATTATCTGCTTGCCTCCACAGCCCAATGAATGATAGTTAGCTACCTAGTTCCACGTCTCTTGATCCACGAGCTCTTCTAGTTGTTTCTGGTCTAGTTTTCACTGCCTCGTCTCGTCGTGAGTACGCCTTTGTTCTCTTTGTCATGTCACTGTTAGCCTAGACGATTGCATCACCTTCAGTTGAAGCTTTGTTTTACAAATAAATGTCAAAACTATTATTTGTGTCTGCGTTTTTGGGATACAACTCATGAACATAACACAGACTCGGGTCCAAAAAAGTGTGATCGGGACATCCCTAGTACAGGACCTAAGCCATTCAATTGAGAAGGATAGAAATGGGGATAACATAATAATAAAACACAACTAGATAATACAAATAAATGAATAAATGTATGAATAAAAACTGTAAATACAATCAACAACTCAGTAGTTAATTGGTTTTCTGTGTCAATATGTAAGGCCGCGATGTCAAACTAATTTTCGCTGAAAGCCACATCAGCATAATGACTGCCCCCAAAGGTCCAGACGCAATTCTAAGAGTGTAAATGGAACCAAATAAAATGTAAAATAAATGTAGGTAGTCCTAATGTTGAAGAACACTGAATTTATTACTCATTCAAGGTACAAATATTACATATGCACTTGCATAGATGTTAAAAAAAATACTGGCTTGTTTGTTCTGTTGTCCATCCATCCATCCATCCATCCATTTATCCATCCATCCATCCATGTCTTAGTTTCATCCAATTCTGTCCATAAAGGATATAAACAGAAGAACAACTGTGATGTATGGTGGTGGAAGCCTTTCTAGTTTGTGATTGCTTTTCTTCCCCAAATTTATTGGGACATTTGGCATTAGAACTTTACATAATTTGTCTGCCAGTTGAAGCTTAACAGAAGATGAGTGATGGAACAGGACAACGAGCTGTAAAACAAGTCAGTCAACAACAAAATGGCTTCAGCAGAAGAAAATACAATAAAATGAAAGCTGCAAAAATTATTCCAATCTACAAAGCTGGGGACAAATACAAGTTTTACAGGCCTGTCTCCCTACTACCACAATTCTCCAAAATTCTTGAAAAAAACTTTCAATAACAGGTTAGATAAATTCATAGAAAAACAAAGTACTTACTGATAATCAGTATGGATTTAGAACAAAACGGACTGAATGTTTTTTGTAAAAAGGAATGGTCCAAAATTTCTACAGGGAACATTTGGTTGGATAAATTGCTGCTCAAGGAGGTTCAACCAATTAGTAAAGCCAAAGGTTCACATACTTTTTCCATCCCAAACAGTGACGTTAACAAGTTGTGTTCAGAAAAAACATTGAAACATGTCATTGTTTGGTATTTAAGAAAACTGTGTTCTATTTTTAAATCTATTTTTCTATTTTTAAATCTATTTTTCTATTTTTAAATCTATTTTTGTGACTCAGAGGAGGTTCAGATCACATTTTATGGACAATTTATGCAAAACCAAAGGAAATTCTAAAGTGTTCATATACTCTCTTTTTTTTTTTTTTTTTTACTGTATTTAGATACATTATATGTATACAGTATGAAATGAGAACTCACCCTCTGACTCACTGCATCATCCTTCACTGACACTACACTATCATTCAGGAAGAAAAATCGTGTAAATGTTCTCACAAAAGACAATAAACTCAGCAACAGCTCAGTAGAGGAAAACCTGCTTGTGTGCAGTGTTGGGAATAATGGCGTTTAGGTAAGACTAGAGTTGAGCATTTTTCTGACGTAAATCAATCATTAAACATGACATTAAATGTGTAGAATTATAAACTGAAGATATATTACCATACTCTCTTAATCAAAAGTGTACAAAAGTTTTTCAGAGAGATCAAGTGGAAGCTGATGATTTTGCGCAGGAAATGAAGTAGTAGTTATGGCAATGATTTTGACCATGGTAGCATTAAGCACTGTATATTTCATAACATTGACGATTACTTTTATATATTATTGATTATTTTAGCTCACAAAAATCATAAAAAATGCCCGTGAAATCCCCGAGGGACTGGCTAGGACTGTCTACAAACTACCTATAGATGACATATGTGCCACAAATCACCATATATCCAGTATTTATTTTATTGTTATTATTATTGTGATTGCTGTAGTAATTTGCAGTGGTAGAACATACATCACCACTCCAAATTGAATATTATTATTATTATTATTATTATTATTATTATATGTTATTATGGAGTGAGACATTTGTGTAACATAAATATTCACAAAAATAAATGAAAACACCCTATATAGCCTGGACATAATTTGATTTCCTTGTATAAAAACATAATAATGAGGATAATAATAATAATAATAATAACAATAATAATAATAATATAACAAAAATAAAAAGTGGATCCTCATGTTTTTGCTCTTACTGTGGCAATTAGCACAGCTCCATCAACCTCCACCTATAACCTTAGACCTACAGTATATTGAAGCTCTTGTCTAAAGAGATTTAAAGGATCACTGACTGATATGCTGCAAACAAGACCAGTGAAGGTCAGTGAACATGTCAATATGTGACAATTCTTCATTTTCAAGAAACATGTAGAAGAACATTAATTATTGAGCATCATTTTTAATATTTGAATGAAAGTACTATAAAGTCGGTGAGTGCTTAGAGGCCATTTAACTTAATGAAATTCTGAGTTTTCTCCCAGGAAATGGCTGCCTTTCTCTGCAGCCATATTCACTTGTTGTTGCATATGCATTTCTATTTTCCTAAATGAACATTCCATATCATGCGTCAAACATGGGATGAGTCACTTCGGTTATGTTACTATGTTTAGGGTTGTTAGTCATCTGCTCTGTGAATGAAGTGTGTCTCCTTTTGTGTGTCTTAAGGAGGTGCAGAGACAGATATGTCTCCACACCTGACAAGTCATCTCTTTAACTTCTGTCAGCCATTATATAATCAATAAACACCAGTTTTCTTGTTCCATTAGCAGTTATACATGCCCATTAGGGCTGGGCAATATAAAAATAAAAATAAATCTATATCGCGATATAGGCCCATGCAATATCCATATCGCAAAGACATGCAATAAGTTTCATATGGAATTTTTGGTTTTTATTTGAATTTGACCAGTCAGACGCAAAACTTAAATGTGCATCACTATCCAATAGTTCAACATTATTTAGGGTGATTGTAATTAACTAAGAATACACTGAGCTTGCTTATTTTGCCATATGATGAAAATGTTATTTTTTCATTAGATAATAAAAATCGTATTTCTTTAGGCACATGTTAAATATCGCAAAAATATCGATATCGCAATATTCAACAACTATAGGCCTATTGCATATGTCGTAATTCTACCTCTACCATGTTTGACACATGATATGGTATGTTTTGGATCGTGTCCTCTTCCTTTTACTTGTCCAAATCATCATAATGACACAAGTTGACTTTGGTTTCATCTGTACAAATCCAATTCCAGAACACTATTATCTACTTCTCTACTCTGAATGTTACCACGGGTTCATAACGGCACTTCTGTTGATTTATTTTAATGTTTTTTATTTATTTTAATGTTTTTTTTTTCTTCACCAGGAAAAGGATTCTGTGATAGAAAAATAGACTGGAAAGCAACTGAATACCTTTTGAAAGTAAAATAAATGGAATATTCTTCAATGGCCAAGTCACTCGCTTGATCTTAACCGAAGAGTGACTGATTTTCATTTATTGGTGACAACTGTCCCCACAAAAACACATCAATTGACCTTACCGTAAAGCACGCCCGCATGACCTAGTAAACCAATCAAGACGCTGTGGACAAACAAAGCAATCCAGCTCCTGGTGATGCATTGCGTGTTTGTCCAAAAGCAAGGAAAAAATCAATAAAAATGGTTAAACGCTGTCGTCGCGGCTTGTGTAAGGGTGATAACCGTGTCCGGTTTATTCCCTTCCCTAAACCTTCAAACAACTACGAAGAATGTCTGCGCTGGATCAAACTTTGCGGAAGACCACAAGACCAGTTGAATCCTTCCTAAATTCTGAGAAAATTGTCTGCACTAAGGTAATGTTCTCCATAGCTACAAGATTCATAATTAAACCGATCCGTCCACATTATTTTCGGCACATTTGCTTATATTTCCAGTTAAATGTTTGAATTGTGCCATTAGTACAAAACACAATTTTGAACATAAATGCTTGTGTGGCAAAAAAAAAAAAGAGTCTTACTTCAAACTAAGTAACCTACAACTCGTCCCTTGCCATTAATTTATACAATTGAATGACAACACGGTACTCACTCATGGTGCTTCAGTGAGTAAACGTTGTAATAAAAGAGATGGGGGGGGATGCACATACGTCTACTCGGAGTAATTATCATCTAACATTAAGCATAGTATGGATTCCCTAGTGTGAGTGATGGGATAGAGCTTCTGTGGAAACTGTAAACAGGATAGATGGTATAGGAGTCTGATGGATACCTTCATAGCTTCTGGCCTCTCCCAACAGTTGTGATTATTGGGGATACATTGGCTGAAACGCAAAAAAAAATCTACCATATGACACGATAATTCATATAAGCACTGTCAACCTGGTGAGCAGGTCTTGCATATACCAATTGTTTATTTGAATAGCTATGCTTAAGCCCGCAAACAACATGTGGCCACTCAAATGAGTTGCATGTCGAGGAAAAGAAAAAAAAACCTAGGTCTTGCATCACGTCCCGCATCCCCTGGAAAGTTGGTAAAGATGCAGTCGAAGTGTGCTGCAAAGTATGTGGACTGTTCCAGATAACAAAATGGAAATCCCTCACCGTAACAAATGCTGACGCCTTCATAAAAGACAAGCGCAACCATTTTCAACGTGCATGCTTGCTCCGTCAGTGACTCCACAGTCAATGAACTTGTCATGATGACTGAATTGTGAGTTAATCTCCTCTGTGATCGGGCTTGCATTTGTTCACGCCTCATGACAACTGGTAAATTATTCAGACACCGCCTTGTCTTGCCACTTCGCTTGTGTCTACATCTGGATTTGTGTCCTTCTACTAGACCTTTCGAGATAGGGGATTTATAATGTGTTGTTAAGTTTGTTCCATGAAAAAAAATGTTTACTTTGTCTTTATTGCTTTTTTCACAGGAAATGTGTTTAGTCTTGTTTTTCTAAGAAAAAAAATAAAGGGAAATGCCTGTGCAGTGGACAGGCTGTGGCAGCACTCATTGATTTCAATGAAGATTTTGCCTTTGTGCTTTCGTATCACTTTTTTCACTTGAACAGTTCCATTTCAGACCCTGTGGAAATGATCATCATGGCCACTTATGTGCACTGTGCGTGTGTGATTATGGGTGTGACCATTTGTGCCATGCCAGACAATGATAAACCAAACAAACAAAGAGTATGGGGGCTTAAGTCTTAAGTCTTAAGACATTTTACAATTTATGTTCTTGTCCCTTTTTACGTCCTCGTGATCTCCTGAAAGCTCATCAGTCGCTGACCAAGTCCTGTTCCAAGTCAAAGGATGCATAAAACAAGAACACACGGAATTGCCAGATTTTGTTCTTGTCTGCTAGCTTAATCCAAGTGATTGGTGGTTGGTGACTGGGAAACATCTTTTAAAACCCTTTTATCATTTTACGGAAATACGTCCGAAAGAATAAGTCCACAAGCACACAGCTGTTCCAATGACAAAGAGACTAGCATAGGAAATACAGTACTGTATGTTCTCAAGTACGTTCTCAGGAAGACCATATTTGCCTAGTTCACAAGACTGGACTCTACATTTTTCATATTGGCAAGCGGTTTTAGTCGTTTGGAAGAAAATGCTTGTTAGTAGTGATGCACCGAATATATTTGAAAAATTTCGGCCGAAAATGGCAAAAATGTGCATTTTCGGCATTCGGCCAAAATAAAATTAAAGCCGAAAGAATATGGCCGAAAGAGGATGTTGTGATGACGCAAGCAAAAAAATAAAAAATGCTGCAAGGAAGCGCGGTGGTGAGTGTCCGCTTCGTTGCTCGCTGGCGTTTGTGAGTACCAGGCTACCGGCAGCTTCATTGTGCACACTGAAGAAGGAGAAGGTCTCTTGGTAAACTGTCAAAAAAGAGAGCGCTGCCGGGTACTGCACTACAGGTGAGCCACTCGTTCTCCTGCAGCGCCTTTTTCTTTTTTTTTTTGATGAGAGCCCCTCGAGCGCTTCCACTTTTTCACTTGCATTCTGGTGGCCGTGCTAAATACTTTAGCTAATGTTAGCACTAAACAGTTTTAAACTAGTAAACACTTACCACTATCTCCGGGTGGCGACAGACCTGTACAGGACGCCGTGTGTGACTTTGCAGTCCATTCCCAAAGACTATTGGCTGATGCGCAAACATTTTTTTTGTGTGTGCATATGTGTGAATTTGCCGATTTTAAGTGCGCCGCACCGTGTCCCGATCCAAATAGCCTACAAACGCGTCATCCGCACCGCAACGCACGCATCCGTGCCCGCCGGTGCGAACTACTGTACATTGATTATAAAGTGCAATTGCACCGCCAGAAAATGCTCAGTTGCTCACCCAACATGTCTCTGATGTGGTGTGGACGCATTTCAATTTATATTGTGCTTTGTTAAGATGCCTGTGTTAAATAGGCCTAAATATTTTACAATAATATTATAATTGTTATTAATTATAATAAATGCAATACAAATAAAACATTTGCATAATTTTTTTGCGGCGTTTCGGTTTTCAACCAAGCATTTCTCATTTTCGGTTTCGGCCCAAAAAATTCATTTAGGTGCATCCCTACTTGTTAGTCTTATTTTACCACTGGCTTGCAGTCAGGGCCTTTGCTGGCCCAAACACTATCAGAAGTGTGGAAGTACAATTTACATGAAATGCTAATAATTTATTTTATATAAGTCTCTTGTCATCATTTCATAGTGTTTGTCTTGGCTGCTCAGCTTCCAGTCGTCTGTAGTTTTTCAATCACATTTGAGCTTTGAGGTGTTGCCTTGCAAATATTATTTACCCAACGTCTTCAGAATGCCAAGTGCAGGTGTCGACCACACACGCAGTTGAAATCTTTTTTTTTTTTTTTAACCCAATAGATTTTAGATTCACCACTCTGTGCTCTCACAAATCCTCAAAGTGATGTCTGCATTTTTTGTCCTCTGATTGGTTCAGCTTTTATTCTTCCTCTTAAAATGTGCACCAAAGATTGGTTTGCAGGGCAGGACGATGTCGGAAATGATTAACAATTCTATTTCAAGGTAGACTTTAAAACAGGACTTTAAGGCAAGCCGTTAGGAAAATTATATATATTCATTATACATTTGCTAAAACGTATTTAAGCTGTTTGTTGTGGGAATTTGTGCATTATGCCTTTTGTCAAACATATTCAGAATGTCTGCACTGAAAGGTTGTTTGCAGTGAAGAAATTTGGATGAAAATCCCTTTGGACAGACGCATTGAGGCCCAGGAGACGCTTATCAGATCCACGACGGTCGCATGGCTGACGCATGACGACGGCTGCCGAGGGTTTATGACTGGGCAAAACAAATGACTAAGCAAAAAATGCCTTGCTTTAGAATAACATATGACTGGTGTAAACACCTCTCTGTTAAGGATTAGCCACACTCTGTATGGGCTGGGAGGGGCTTTTGCTGTGTTCAATAATAAACAAGCAGAACGGGAGGATGAGGAGGCATGGCCGTGTCTCCGTAACTTGCTAGCAACAAAACTTTCTGTGCCTTTGCCTCCTTTTGTTGAGTGATGATTTCTACAAATGTCTGCAGATAAACCTAACACAAGCCAACCAACCGTTGCTGGCTGACTTGTTTCAACCCAGGAATAGACTTTTGGCCACTTTAAGAGCAGCATGTATGAGCAGAACAGTTGCTTTCACAGACAGGCTGGAGCAAAAAAAAGGAGCTCTGCTGAGTCTGCAAAGTTAGACACATTTTATTTCAGCATGAAAGACACAAAGCTTTTGGGTTAAGGTGTTGGCAATATGTTAGGAAAGCCATTACATGGTTTAGTGTCATGTCAAAGAAGTCAAATGTTAATATTTCTACTCATCAATCCTCTCTGCAGACATAAATTTACACTTCACACATTGTAAAATATCCATTACAACAGGGAGAAAATGATTTCCTCTTTGTGCCCAACATCTTTGAGGCAGTTTATTAGATCAAGTGAGACAACAAGAACGTTTTCTACTTTTCAACAAGAATGTTATACAAATCACACAATTTGCTCTCATCATCACACACTAATGAAAGACATTGACAATGCAATAACAAACTTTCCAATGACTCAGAGCTCACAGTTACACATACTAACTGGTACATTGACAACCGACTCACAATGACAAACTATTTCTTGGAGAGTGAAGCAGAGAGGAATAGATTACATTCTCAAACTGAGACATCAAAGGGTTAGATGTTCCCACTGCCCCCGTGTAGCTTGGCTCTGGATTTAGATTCTGCTCCTATCACGCTGAGCTCTGAATAACTGAGTCCAGACGAAGACACAAACATAACTTTAAAGTCCACACACATTGAGTCAAAAATGAAGCCTCCCAAAAAGATGAAACCAAAGACAACTTGCTCCGTAAATGCAAAGGCGGGTATTCCGTCAATATTGATGGAAGTCCTGTCAATCCATCAATGAAATACGGCCATTTTGTTGATGATTAATAGTTAACGGGAAACTTCAGAAATTGATGAACTAAGTATTGCTGGAAGGAGGTTTTTGCCCGTCAATGTAGCCATTAATAACCGGAGACGAATGACGGAAGCACTGATGGACGCACCTCAGAGTACTTCCACTTCTTTCCTGGGACTGAGCCACTCTTTCTCCTTCAGTAAACGAGCAAAATACACTAACTTACCAGGTATGCTAACTTCCTCACACACCTTCTCTCTTCTGGCTATTCCATTACAGTTTCTCGCAAAAATAAAAGCGATATTGTACTATTTCGATAAAGTACCATTTCGACTTGTCAGTGTTTCCATTGAAGAGCGTTTCGCTTCCGAGGCGAGATCTCGCAGTTCTGTAGGACTTGCTCATGATGTTTACGGAAGACGGATGCCCGGAGTTGCTAAGATTACTTTAAAAACATTTCTCTTTTTGGTGCTGCTGTTTGTGTGCGCACGCTTATAACCTGTGTTATGGTGCGGACGGATGGAATGGATTTCAATGTTGCTCGATTGCTCGTTGCCCGAGGGGAATTGCCATTTCTCGTGCAACGACATGGAACGTAAAAATAAATGGAAAATAAATACATTTTGCCCAGCAGAAAAAATGTGGGTCTGAAGGGGCTACAAAGACTTGTTGTTGTTATCAGGAGGCAGCTCTGACACAAAAAGCGAGTGGCCCCGTACTTCATACTTCCTTTGCTCTGTGACCGGGCAGGGGTCACATGACTACAGGGAATGCGTAGAAAGTGTTTCCATTACACTTTTGCAAAATACTTCTATTCCGACAAGTCTTTAAAAACCACCTCATGAGAGCGTAAAAACACTTTTTGCGATATTTTAGTTTATTTTTTCTTCCGAAAAGTGTTTCCATTATCAGCTTGCTTTTGCGCACCTTGCCTTTTGCGCAAAACTGAGGGTAATAGAAACACACCTGAAGTTAACTGACGGTTTTATAGAGCTTGCATCATGACGGACTGTGATTATGTTTTCCTTATGTCAATTCCTCATTACCGCCAGATTTACAATTTACGATTGACAGACTGACGATTGACTGGGTCCATGTAATTTACTGTCAGTCCTGAAATAGCAGCTGTAATTTAGTGATGACGGAAGCCTGGTTTATGTAATGTTGACGAATACAGTTTGTTGACTGACGAATGGCGCACACTCAAAATTCAGTGAGGCGTCCACCTCTGCATAAATGTGTTGATTGAATTTTTGGGGTCAGCGGGCAGGGTTCTCTGTTCTGTCTCGGCCCCTCCCTCTGCAGGAGGAGTCATTACAAGTTCAAATGCTACACGGAAACTGCATTTAAATGGGGACAAGTAGTATTCATTATTAAGAGATTAACCTTTTAGGAAAGTGGAAAGACGAGGGAGGATAATGGCTGCAAAAATAGTTTGTCAATTCCACTTATTGAATTGTTCTCTTCACCACCAATAAGCAAGCACTTTGGTAAATGAATTGGAACAGATAAGCTCCACTCACATTGCAAGTAAACAGGGACACGAAGAAAAACACGCAGGGGGTCAAAGTGACAAGATGGGCAATGACATTGTAGCTTGAACGCACACCGATTCTTCTTTCCTCTTGCACAGTGATATATTCTCGAAGCCTCACACACAGAAATATGGACACACGTGCATGGCCTGCTGCGTCCAACACTGAAGATGAACATGCTTCGGCTAATTCAATTACATTAGCACTTAATGGAACAAAGATTACAAAGTATGTGTTTACCCGTACTCACACACTTCCCTCACACACTTCCACGGGAGTGGCAGGCATTGTTATTCCGCACACATCTGGTCTCGACTCAGTAAGTAAAACTAACCACGCACATAATGTTTTTCTAGCACACATTCTCAAGTTTGAACCTTAAGCAAAAAGGAAGCAATATCACCTAATTACTGAAAATAATAATGAAATGCTTCAATCTTAAGCAATAGTTGACGGTGGACATTTTCCTCTGAGGGCCACATAGGCCTACAGAAAAATCTAAGGATGAAAGGGATTTTTTTTTTTTTTTTTTTACTGATCAAGCACATGAAAATCAGTCAATCAAATAATTGCATATTGTTTATATATTACTGTTTTTTAACTGCTTGAGTCTTCTACGGCATTATTTTACACAATTTTGGAGTGGTCGACAACTGCCCTTGCACTGAACAGTCAAATCCAATTTGACATAACCTGACCATTTTTAAAGCTGTTACCTGAGAAACTTGAAAATGTGGACCTTGACACAGAGCCGAAAATGAATGAAATGCTTTTTACTTTAAAAAAGAATTATCTTTCATCAGCAGAGTGTTATGAAGAGAAATATTACTTGTTTAACTGTATAGAGGTCTCCAGACTTGAAAATTTGAGACGGCGCAACTAAAATTTCCATCTACTCATGCCTGTGCAACCAGTAAGTTTGAAGATTTAAAAATAAAAAATCATTATTATTCTTGAATATGTTTTGTTGCTGTCATGCTTGTACTCCACACTTCATCCCATTTATCAGTAAGGTAGCAACAAATGAGTGGGTTGATTATTTACTTTGCGAGTTAATTTTTAGTGTGTGCTCCTAAAACGTCTACCTGCACCGTTACAATTTCAGTTTACGGGCCTCTGTGCTCATAGGTAAAAACAACAACAAGAAAAAAGTTATCTGGAGCCCTGTGTATAGTTAATTTGCTTGTTTACACATTTAGAAAAGCTCTATAGTATATCAAACAAATTTACTAGTAGCAAATGTCATTTTTAGTATATGTTGTTTACAAATGAATGACGGGCCTGTTTGGATACCACGGATGTATATATGGGATTGGCTCCAGCACCCCCTCGACCCTTGTGAGGAATAAGCGGTTATGAAAATGGATGGATATATACACTACTCACAAAAAGTTAATGATATTTGGCTTTTGGGTGAAATTTCAGGACGAGCCTAATATGCATTCAAACCTTTACAGGTAAACTTAATGTGACTTTCGCTAAGCTTTTAAATGCACATGTCCAACTGTTAAATGTTTCGGTACTTTTTGCACAGGTTACAGAACAGCCCTACACTTTGTGAATGGTAGAGTGAGAAGCCCATACTACCTGAATAACATCATTAATCCAGTGTTTGTGCCCCTACATGAACAACACGGGCCCAATTTCCTATTCATGGACGGTGATGCTCCAGCTCATGGAGGTGGCATCATCAGGGAACGGCTGTTGGAGACTGGCGTACCTCAAATAGAATAGCCTGCACTTTCTCCGTGCCATGCCTCAGCAGACAATACGTCGACTTGTGAACAGCTCAAGGGCACTTGACGAGTTATTGAGACGCTGTTGTTAACTTTTGTTTCAATTAATTGCTTGAGATGAGGAAATTACCATTGCATCCTTCTACTTAAATGTCCTACTTTCCTGTTATGATATCACTGTAGCTTGAACTGTTGGACATTTTCCATAAATTTCACCTGAAAGCCAAACTTTTTGTGAGTAGTGTATATACAATTTCATTTGGGGATTAAACCGTTTTAGGCAAGCCATAGAGCCACCAAACAACTGTTTCACTTTTGCAATTTTTGTATGTAAAATGAGATGGTTGAGTGCTTTTTAGGTGTCAGCTGATTTTGTTTGAAGCAGCTACCATAAGGCTATTTCAAGTACATGTAGGTCATTACCTTTACATTTTTTTATAGTTTAGAAAGGGCATGGTTGAGTGTGTGACCAGGTTAGCTAATGTAATAGCAGGGAATGTAACATTGCCGTGTTTTGTTGAATAGAAGGGGGAATGGTCGAGCCAGTATGAGGCATAATTCTAATCCGTTGACAAATAAAGTTATTCCTTCCATATAGTACCAGCCAGACGAAGTAGAAGACTTGGTATGATGTTGATGCAATCATTTGCATTCACAGTTGTTTGACAACGTTGCAGCCTTTGGAGTGCCGCTGGAATGAAGTTGTGCTGCTCAATCTGTCAGTATTGACCATTAACCCGAAGGATGTGTTTTTGTCCCTGAGTCTTCAGCCTCCATCACACAAGGCAGTTCTGGCCTTGGAGGGTTCTTAGAAGACAAGTCGTGCCCAGGGTGCAAATATTCATGAAATGGTGAAGAAAATGTGTGTGTGTGTGTGTGTGTGTGTGGGGGGGGGGGGGGTTCTGAAAATGGCTTCGTTACCTTGCGTGAAATGTATTAATGAAAATATTGTCAAATTGGGGGCAGATGCGAGAATGCGGGGTGTATCTATTGTTTTGTCCAAGATAGCTGCCCGGTGGGGGGAAACTCAGATGGCAATCCGGGGGTACTTAATGTTTGGGTCGTTTTGGACACCCTATTAGAAGCTGAATAGTTAAAATTATAGGAACATTTGAAAAACAAGAAAAGATGACAATTGTTATTTGTTTTGCAGATATTTAATGTTGAATTTATGGTAGGTGGGAATTTTAGGCATTAGTATGGACAAACTGAACAGTTTAAAGTTGAAACCTTCTGAATCAGTAAAAAAGAAAAGAAAAGTTTAAATTATAAAACAAGAAAATATTGGTAACTCTTGTTTTTCCCCCCAGGTATTTTAATGGTAAAAATGTTGAATTTCTGGTTAGTTTGAAATTGGAACGGTTTGAATGGGGGAAAGAAAATTTTGAAATTATAGGACAAAAACAAGAAAATATGACAATTATTATTTGTTTTGCAGATATTTAATGTTTAATTTATGGTAAGTGACTGAATCAGTAAAAAAAAAAAAAAAACATGTGTGAAGACCTCAGCCTTCACACAATAAACATAACAAATGCAAGGTGGAGAGCTGTCCCTCAAACCTGGACTGATTATCTGTCAATCTGAAACACAGTCTACTCAGAGTCACATTGAAATCTACGGGAAATGAAAGCATCAATACATGCATGTTTTGGGGAAACCCAAGTATCAGGGGAGATGCCAAAGAAGCACAGAGCAAGTTCTCCACAGTAAAACCCTGACACACGGATAACACCAGCTGTGAGGTGACAGTGTCAACTAATGGCCCTCTGTGCTGCCCCTAATGAAATAAAATCCCCTATCCAATTCCCAAACCTACTCCACTGCTCTCATCCCTGCTGCAAATGTACTGTGAACAGTAAAAGGTGTCTTTTCAGCGTTGGCTGCATGACCATCCAGTCATGGAGGCCTCTTTTCCCTTTCTATTTCCTCTCCTGCCTCAACTGTTCAATTTATTGCTAACTTGCCTTCATTCCCTCTCCTCTATTCCTGCTCCTCTGGTCCTTATGTGCTTTACAGCGTGCATGTTGGCATCTCTCGTAAAATGATATATCGACCTGAGCGAAGATGGTGGGGGCTTAGGTGGAGTTCGGCCCAGGCCTTGGTGCAGATGTGGTATTACAGTGAGCTTCAGTGTTTGATTGGATGGAAAAGGTTCTCCTCACTGGTGTGCTTAACCAGCTGATGCTATACTGTGACTGCCAAGCATTATGCTTTAAGGTGAGGTGATTGATTCACACTTGAATGTACTAAATCAGACCTACGGATGCTCTTCTAAAGCAGTGTTCCCCAACCTTTAGAGAGCCAGGCACCTAATTTCGACTCTCATTGCAGCTAACCAAACGAAAATGTCACGATATATGCAGTGCCGTGACTAAGTTTTTGTCATCCTTTGAAATTCTTCCTTTTGATTTGATTTATTTTTTGCCAGTCAACAAAACATTACAAACAGCAAACAAAATCACATATATGCATTTAAATACCCCCCCCCCCCCCAAAAAAAAGAAAAAAGAAAAAGGAAAAAACATTTAACCAGACAAAGCCAAACAAGTAAATTGACCAGCGGGGAGTGAGGTGGGCCGTTGCCCCAACATCTGAATTAATCAAATGATAGCTGAGCCTGCCAGTGTGGAAGAGTTAACAACATCACTACTAAGATTGTTTCATAATGGCACTACCCTGTTCAACCTGGAGTTTTAAATTATGATCTCTGGTTCGATCCGAATATTCAAAAAAGGAATGGAAGTTAATCTACTAAACCGTTAATAATCTTATACACCATGATCGGATCAAACATAGCACGACAATGAGTTAGGGACTGAAGTTTAAGGTTGGCTAAACGTTCATTATATGAATTCCCAGAAAAGTTTTCACCGATTAAAAAAATATATATCAACATTACAATTGTGAAAATTAGCAAAAATAAATTAACTTTCAAGAATCCTCTCTTTACTATAGTCGAACAATAATGAAAAAACTAACTTCTCAGAAAACTCTGCTGCTTACCTGAAAATCCCATTTTAAATTAACGTAACCACCACCATAATGCACAACAACGCATTTTTCAGCTATTATTTCCAGCTGCTTGTTGCTGAACCACTGATAAACTCCAAATTAGACTGGATTAAGTGTCTGACATCTTTATAACAACTGAAAAAGCTTAACACAAATAAACTATAATACCAAATCTAAATCATTATTCAATGTAAGTAAGCTTAGGGCCAAGTACGGACCCTTGAGGCACACCAGAAGTGACCTCAGTTAATTCAGAATTATCCATCCATCCATCCATTTTTTGTACCGCTTGTCCACACAAGGGTCGTGGGGGTTGCTGGAGCCTATCCCAGCTGGCTTCGGGCAGTAGGCGGGGTACACCCTGAACTGGTTGCCAACCAATCGCAGGGCACACAGAGACGAACAACTATACTCACAATCACACCTATGGACAATTTGGAGTGTCCAATTCACCTGCCATGCATGTTTTTGGAATGTGGGAGGAAACCGGAGTACCCGGAGAAAACCCACGCAAGTACGGGGAGAACATGCCAACTCCACCCAGGAAGGCCGAAGCCCGGACTTGATCTCACAACCTTTGCACTGGGAGGCGGACATGCTAACCAGTCAGCCACCGTGCCGCCTAATTCAGAATTAGAATCTCCAAATGGCACTAATTGTTTCCGCCCAAAGAGGTACTGTATGTCTGAAGCCAGTTGAGAAGTTGCCAGCAATACCAAATGATGCAAATGTGTGCAGGATCTTAACATGAGAGAAGATATTGAATGTTTTACAAATATCAAAATAAAATGCATCAACACATACCACACCATCAATAGCATTGCTCCAATCTTTCAAGGTACCTAAAACAATTTGGCATAGTTTCTCTAATGCAATCTCAAGATCATTCAAATAAATAAGTAAATAAATAATGATCACATCAGACAAAGATAACCAAGTAAACATAATATGCCGTTCTGAAATGGTCCTTCTACATAATAAGGATAAAAACTATTCAGAGCTACGTGGCTAGTACATACATGCCCCGTTTGTTAAGTCCTTAATTACCTGAGGCTAATTACATTTTGTGTAAATTTAATTTCCACTGCCCACAACCAAGCCTGATTACTGCCATAGCTGTTCAATCAAGAAACCGCTTAAATAGAACATGTATGACAAAATGAAGTCAGCCAAAAGACCTCAAAAATCTTAAACAAATTGCTGTTAGATTAAGACTCTTAATGATGAAATATCGAAAACTTGACTTGAGCTTACCCGTTGTGTTGCTGTGACCTGTCTTGGGTCGGCATCTTCCTATCTATCTGCTCTCTGGCACACTTATCTAGTTGAAACCAGTTAAGACCACCTGGTCATTGGCACATGGGTTCGGCAGAGCCACCCCCCGTGTGGGTGGGCAGCCAAGATAGTAGGCACCATTTTGAACACATCAGACATTCTTAAACATTATAAAGAGAAAACGGCTCCACAGCTGTGTACTCAATCTTTCTGGCATCCAGTAAATGGTTCAACTGAGAATATGCAGTCCTCTGGTTGTTACTGCTAATATAATATCGCGAGCATTAAAGATAAAAGGATCAGCCGGGGTTTCATTCAGAACATTTCAATCCAAAGAAATTAACGAACGGATAAGAGGATAAAAGTAATGGAAAGTGTTACAAAGCCATATTCATGGTGAGAGCCTGCCATGAAATGTCGCTGGTATAGAAGATGCATTTTTGGGGAAAAAACATTTAAACTTGTGCACCCAATTGTTATATTTTGAATTAGATTATTTGTGCTAAAAGAATGGTTCAAGTAAATTATTAAAAGCCCCAAATAAATATTACATTCATGTCTCCTTAAGTGCCAACTTCTGAGGGCAGCTGTACCTCCAATATAGTTTATTTTAAAATCTCATTGGCTGCATGCCAGTACTGTCTCTCTTTGCGCTTAATTCCATTGGCAAACCACAATTGAATAATTTTTACAGATAATCAATCTTGCTCAACTGTTGTTGACCTCATTTTTGGATTCTTGCATCAATTCATCTGGCTTTCCAGCCTAATGTGTGACTGCTGAGCGGATGACATCACAGATGGTCATTTTTCACGTGAATCTGGTGTGTAGATCATAATGTCGCTGCTAACATGGCTCGTGTCGGACTAAGTCTACTGTGTCACGTTTTAACACGTTCCTGCTGTGAGCAATTCTCAATTTGTATGAAGTCTCCCAGTTTGGAGCTACTGTCATTCACTTGGACTGTTTAGAAATTGTCATTTGTGTATTTTATATGTGAAATATGATACTTGTTGTGCGTGTTTTTTTTTTGTGTTTTTTTACTGTTGCTCTATTGATGTTTAATGTTTCAAATTATGTAGCACACATGAACAGTCTTTTCTTTATCTCAAAGATTTGTACAAAAATGCAAGTGCAAAAGTAATAAAGTTAACCACAGTAAAAAAAAGTTAATGCCATTTAAATAGGGAAAACGGTAAAAGCACAATTCTGACTTAATCCAGAATATATGACATAGGCTTAGAAATAATGCATAGATATGAACACAAATCAGCTTTCAAAACAACAATGAATACAATGAATACAATGAATACAAATCAACATAACCAGGCTTTTTTTTTTTTTACTATTTTATTAAATTACCATTCTAACACTTGTGTATTGCTCATACATTTGTCACAAAAAGTAATCACAGTCACACCACTGCCGCTCAAATTTAACTGCTTGTATTGCTTTGTAAGCACTTTTCTAAAGCATGTGTGTGCAAGTTGCAAATCTATTGTGTTTTCTTCAATAATCATCATATTGTAAATGAGGGTGAGAATGGATGCTTCCAACACACATGAAACAATTCAAGTCCACAATTTTCCAGTCATAAATTTATTCCATCTGCCAAATATTTTGGGCAACTTGATGTGCACTTTTTTAACAAATTCTATGGTTAAAAATCACAATTACAACACTGACACATTTTTGTGAGGATTCAAAAGTAAAAACGAACTTACTCGTAGCATATTATGTATTTCAAATTCAAATTAAACAAGATGGTTTACAACAGTGGTCGGTCCGCCAACCATTTTTAAGCAACCCACGGGATATGCTAAAAATTATATCTGCTACTTATACATTCGTTTTATATACTGTAGAGCTTTTGTAAATATGCAAATAAACTATTTATAATTAAACAAGTAACATTTCTCTTCATAACACTGGTTAAAAAAGATAATTAATTTTTACAAGCAAAAATGGTTTCCTCCACTTACTGCTCTGTGTTATGTTCCAAATTGTGAAAAAAGCACATCAATGATTCATTCCCAAGTAACTGCTTTAATAGTGGTCATTTTATGGTTGTCTCATGTTTTTGATCTGAACGTAAAGAGGGATCTGGCTTCCGTTCAGTGCAGGGGCTGACATTTTCTGGTGGGTTGCAGGATCTTCACCAGCCCAAAATCTTGTACAATCCTAAACTGCTTTATAGAAAGCTGTTCAGGTAGCAGTTGTTCAAAAAAAACAAACAAACTATAATATATGAAAAACATGAAATTGCTTGATTGACAAAATATAAAATGCCAAAGTAATGAATGCAGCTTGTGTCAGATGTTATTTTCATAGTTGATAGCTACCGGTATTTTTACGGATGTGTGAAACAGTCACTGTGGAATATATAAGGTTTTGACTGGACTATGTCATTGCACATGTACAAGTAAATACCCCATGTTTATGAGGAAGCAATTTTTTTTAGCATTTAGCCTACATTTTACAATACGTTCAAACGCCCAGTCAAAATAGTTTATTCCACATTCCACACGACTGAAACAAAAGCTTTAAACTCAAGAGAAGTGAATATGCCCAATGTGACCTCACCTCTTGTTCGAGAACCTCTGCAGTGTTTAGAACATCGTTGTTTGGGTCCAGAGAGTGTGTGAGAGTGGAGATAAAACAAATTTGCCGTCGCCATTATACAAATGATTGTCAATTAATTCAGGGAGCGAAGTGCCCTTTGCTAGTACATGTTTTAATTGTTAAAATCATAGCTTTTACCTTCCACAGCTTTATTTCAAAGTCACTTTTGTTCTAAAATTGTTGAACAGTATAACTCAAGACCAAAGGCCAATTCATTTGTTATTGCCCCCAAAAAGCCCGAACAAAAACAAAGAAGAGAAACATGCCAAGCACAGGCAAACAATAGCAAGATCCTACGGTTGCTAAAGACAGCCTTGGCTTAAAATAGATGCAACATTAGAACACTCTGCCCTTCAGTCGCACTTGTAATCCCATTGACAAAAGTTACACAATAGATGAAGAAGCTTGTGGCAGGGACAAGATGCTTGGGCAGTGTTGGGATTCAGAGCTTAGACACATGATGCAAAATCAAAGATTTTGGTATAAAGTTACAAAGGATGGAAGTCTCAGCCTTCCAAAGTAGACTAAAGTGATTACAGGGCATTTTATCTGACTTGGCGAGGTTCGAAAAGCCAGAAGAAAAGACACCACTGTTCTGTAACAGGATGATAGAAACTCCTCTGGGCTGGATGTTGCTTTGCTGAACTGTTTGTTGCATTATCTGCACAGTAGTTGTCTGCTGAGGTAGCATGGCTATTTGTCAATGTCAACAGCCGCCACTATATACCCTATTATGGAGTGCCAATGAAAACTAAGTTTTAGAGTACAATATTAGGTGGCTTATGTTGCTGGCAAGAGCCCTAAGTCATTAGCAGGACAGTCTACGTTAGCACTTATTTGACCCACGTTCCAAAATTGAGAGAGAGAGAGAGAGAGAGAGAGAGAGAGAGAGAGAGAGAGAGAGAGAGAGAGAGAGAGAGAGAGAGAGAGAGAGAGAGAGGGAGAGAGAGAGAGAGAGAGAGATACACAATAAAAGTTCTCAAAATGACTTTATATCTTAAGAGTCCCTTAGCAAAACAAAATATATCTTCTTTATTTGTTAAATTAATTTCCTTAGGTTACATAAAATAAATAGCAGTCACGTTCACGTAAAAATGGCAATATTTGAATGAAGAGAAGTAGAGAGAACAATAAATATACCTTCGGAGCCTTTTAAAACAAAAATATTTACCTTTGACATTTAAATAACCCATTAAGACATTATGATTTTTACACTCACTATGTGTGTATATATATATATAATCTTACATGTTTGCACTATGAACATTAGAACAAAATTTAAAAAAAATTTGGGAAAAAAAGTATTTTTTTACAAATGCTGCTACTACACATAATTGCATATTTAAACGTATGACGGCAAGCAGTAGGTCTTGCTTTACTGAACCATTTTAAAAACCTTGAAAAAGAACTGCTCCCCTACAGTCATTGCAGTGTCCGTGCATTATAAGAGTAATAGCTTTTTTATGGTATGATATAATTTTCTGTCATATTTGTAAATATTACTATACACAGTAACTATTGCTTAATTTGAAGAATGGAAAGAATGGAATTTTGCAATATGTATCAGTAAAATCGTAACTCAATAGTTTCTTAAAATAGTTCAGCCCTAATATTTAGCCTGAATAGAATTCTGTGCTGCGGTTGTTCTTCTATTGCACAGGTGTTGAAGTCAAATGCAGAGGTGCAGTTTGCTTTCTAAAATAGTTGCTATAGGACCAGATAAGAGAGGAGCAAATAGTGTAATATAGTAATAATAATAAAGTGTAATATGTGAAATTAGTCATCGTGTATAAATGCTTTTAAAACAGATAAAAGTTATCAAGACTGACTTCTGGTTTGCCAAAAGGAGCAGTTTATTCCATCAGAGCAGGTCACAATGTTAGCAAAAGAGCCCAGTAATAGCCAAGATCACTCACTGTGGTCCCAATTATACGGACAGAGCAGTGGCCCCAGGGCAGGAGTTAATGAATATAATAAGGCTTGTCTGTCTGTTCAGAATCAGCTTAGAGTGCACCCACGCTGACCGACAGCATCACTCCAGCCTTAGTTGGATTTAAACGGGCAGCATGTGAATGAGCAAGGTGTTTTTTGGGTCATGGTCCAAGGTTTCCCAAGGCTGATGAACCAAGACCTCTTTCGCCTTCTCATTACAGCTCAAAGCTAAGAAGAGGATCAATTAAGACTTGTAACAGCACCTACCGTTTAATTCAGTATATGGCTGAGCAGTCTGTGATTAATGACAGGTACTTAGCTGTGAGACATGGTCAATAAACGCAATGGTCCGGGGAACCTAATGCCAGGCTACAATTCTCCAGGCAGGTCCACCTCCAAGAGCACAGGGAGGTTAACGGGAACATTAAGTAGAGGGGAAAACAACAATTCACATCAACTTTTCTACTGCATCACATTACTTACATGAGGTTGGCTTTAGCCTGGAACTGCCCAACGTTATATTATGACCAGTGGATAACTGGCAGTATGTGTTGTAGAAAAAGCACGAGGAGGACAATGACAAATAGAGCACAGGAAGTGAGGGCTGAAAGACAGATGGGGACATTAAGGTTCTGCTATAATCATTTATGTGCTGTGAATGTGCATGCGTGCCCTCATGGGGCAGGAACACACATGAATAAATAACTACATACAAGATATCCATTGGAACTTTGAGGAGGTTAATGTGTGACTATGTATCAGGGCCACATATAAATATTTATTTACTTGGCGGGGGGTTAATATTCAGAGAAAAAAACTCACAAATTTACGAGAAGAAAAACTTGTATATTTGTGACATTATAAAGTGGCAAATTTGCGAGAAAAAAAACTCACTAATTTATGAGAAATAAACTCGCAAATTTGCGAAATTTTTATGTGGCAAATGTACAAGAAATAAACTCGAAGGTTTTTGAGAGAAAAACTCAAAAACTGCGAGAAATACATACAGGCAGCGTAGCTATAGTCTTGACAAGGTGCTAGCTTTTGTCCACCGGGAGCTAACGTGAGGATTCATTGGTGGTTAATGGAACACTCTTTATAAAATGAAAAGGCAGGATGGAGACGGATTTCTTCTTAAAGGGGAAGTCAACCCAAACATATTTTTGGACAATTATATGTTCTATGCAGCCCCACGTGTCTAAATATCGTATTCTGGTTAATATTGCATTCGTGGAATATAAGCTAAAAGATCTTTGTTTGTCACTTTTTTACTCGTGACTGCCACCTTTGGCCCAAAGCGTAACTGCAGCATCTGTGTCAGGCTTGCTCATAGTGTGCGTGCGAGTATGTGCACGATCTTAAAGCGACAGCCACAGTTGACAAACAAAGACATGACTTCAGAAAAACTCCGCCCCACCCCTCCCCAAGGAAACTGTGGAGTGTGAGGGTCTGCACACTCTACTATAAAGGGAAGATAAAGGCTGATAGGTGCAGTCACAGGGCCTTTGTACTCATCTGGGCATTGGTGGAGCATGCATGATGTAGAAAAAGCTTTAATATTACCTTTTTTAAACTGCACAATGCACCTTTAAGCAGCAAAATCCAGCCGTTTTTATCTATCTCATAGGGCGGCCATTTTGCCACTTGCTGTCGACTGAAGATGACATCAATGTTGCTCGGGTCTCAGGTAACAACCAATCACAGCAAAGTTTCAGAAAACAGGTGAGCTCTGATTGGTTGTTGCCTGAGCCCTAAACAACATGTCGTCTTCAGTCAACAGCAAGTGGCAAAATGGCCGCCCCATGAGATGGAACGGTTGGATTTTGCTGCTTAACTCATATTCTCAAAATGTTATATTAATCAGAATGTGATGTTTAGATACATAAAACGTATTATTGTCAAGAAATGTTTAAGGTTGATTTCCATGGCAGCTAGAGAGACAACACTTCCTGACTCCATATCAGCTGCCTAACACTAACCAATCAGAAGCTAGCATACTTTAGGTAAATGCAAGTGAATGACTGAGAACAGCAGATTCAACACATCAACTTAGCTACTGAAAACCCGACCGAAAAATATTGGCACAAACATCCGAGTACACTACGTATATTTCTCGCAAGTTTCTGATTTTTTTTCTCTTGCAAATCTGCGAGTTTATTTCTGGTAAATTTCCGAGGTTTTTTTTTCTCACAAATTTGCCACTTTAGAATGTCGCAAATTTGCGAGTTTATTTCTCGTAAATTTGCTACTTTATAATGTCGCAAATATACGAGTACATTTGTTAGTTTCTTTCTCTGAATATTACAACCCCGCCCCATAAAAAAATAAAATGTATATGTGGCCCTAATACGCCGTCGTACTAATGCCTTTGATACAGCTAACACACGTTCAAACATGACAGCAAAATCGATTTTACAGGACAGGAGACACATTCCAGGAAATGCGAGAATAAATGGCCTTCACATTGCCCACATCACAACAAAATTCAACTTTAAGGAAAATGTTGTCTGCCAGCTTTGTAAAAGCCACCAACCAACATCATGAAATGACACAAACGAGGTATTGTCTTTTGGAGAAAGGCTTCCTCCTCTCAGTGGAGTGATCATGTCTGATAAATGCCAGGATATAATGAAGCCGCGGTGATGGCTCAAACCCTGCCAGAGATGTTTCAGCCTCTGGAAAGAAGACAGATGGTTGGTTCTGTATCAACGTGCAGTCACAGCTGCTCCCATATAGTGTACGCGATGGAGCAGATAACCCCACCAGCTGAATATAAACATCGTAATCCGGTAATCTTCTTATGAACACAATTACCACAGGGCAAACATACTGCCAATTAATGGGAGGAGAGTGTAGGAAAATATGATTCCATGGGCAAGCAAGGTCACTATATGTTGCTCCCAGAGGACGATATATGTGGATCAATACTTTAATATACTGTACATAGACTACATAGACAAAAGTCCTGAGACACGCCACTTCATGGTCATCAAGTCAGGGTGGAGCTGAACTTGAGAGCGCTTACCGTGAAAAGTATTTGCTAAAATTGGGCAGCTAAACAATGAAGACATGTTTTAAATCTCTTTGTTTGAGAGTATCTCTCCTGTGGTCTATTTCACAAAGCAGGTTTAGTGACAACCCTGGGTTGAGAAACCCTGAAATGTGGGAAACTGCGTTTCCCGTTTCAGAAAGGGAGGTAACTGAAACCACAGGAAAAGAGGTAACTCTAGCCTGTTTGATAAAAATAGGTCATTTAAGTTCTCTCCGTAGTAACAGTGTCCATGAACCTGACCTGGTCGGTAGCAGGTTTTTCACAATGAACCTCGAGTTTTTCCCTGTACCCGCCTCCTTTCAGCCACACACGACATTTCATTTCCTCATGCATTCCGCAATTAAATATTCGTCGCAAGATTGTTATCAGACCGCACATAGACATGCTGGCATTTTAGGACAGTTGTCTTTTTGAACGGTACCGTTTCTATCATCGACATACACAACTTAATCCATTCTTACATTTGCAACATTACCAGCCATACAGTATCTGCGCTCACATCCCAGCATATATTGTGGGTTTGCACTGTTTTTTCTTATAACCGTTTGAAGAATGTTTTTGTATTTAATCTTAAATCAAGTGCGCTTCTGCCCCGCAGGTTTCCCCTGTAATATTATTGGGATTGCAAAGGATTCCATTTAAATTTACGCGTAGACCCGAGCAGCAACGTTCGCTGCGGTGTTGCACTGTTTTTCTAAAGACATGTTCAAATTCGCCAAATGATCGCATTAAGATTTTCAGTTGAGAGGGGGTAAAAAAAAACCACACACACAGAAGTAGAGGCCGGCGTCGTGCTCTGCTTCCCCATTGCCATAATGACTCGACGAATCGGGGCTCCATTTATGTGGTCTTTTTAGTGTAGTGGTAACTGCCGGGTGAAACTACTCTGCGTTGATAAAACTACCTCAAATCAGCAGTCCTGGATCCGAAAACGCAATTTCCTCTCTCAGTGTGTGTCAACTCTCTGTTCAGGGTTAGTCTCTGTGTTTGTTGAGCATGCTTTGTGAAATGGACCCTTGGTTGCCAGAACTGTCCTTCAAACACAACAAACAAACAAACAAACAAACAAACAAACAAACAAACAAACAAACACTTTCACTTTAGAGGACTCAGGAGAAAAAACAACAATGCACTGTTGAGAAAATACAATGAATCATCATTATTACTTTGTTCAAATAAACCCTGTGCCAACAACCTTGACATTTTAAGCGTAATGTTTTGAGCAGATGACTGACAATTAGGTATATTTTCTACAAATTTGATTGATGCATGCAAGTCATAATTGGGTGGCTTAAATTGCAACATAATGTGCTTTAACCTTGCTTTCATGATACAAGGTGAATTCATGGATAACCATAACCACATTATAGCTATAAAATAAACTGTAAATTAAAAATATTAAACTCATACAACATAGAGTGATGTTTGGGAAATTATACATTTATATTTCTAATGTTAAATTTGTCTCCCAACAGTCATTCCAGTGTGTTTTGATGAAATATTTTGTTGTAAAATCTATGTTTTATTGCTTCTGACGACACTGCATTGACCTCTTTTTTAAGTAGCTGTCCAGCACTCATTAATTTACTTACACTAAAACAAAGCTCATGTAAAAAGTTGCCTCAAATGATTCATGAAGTGTCCACTCTCAAGGGCAAAATAGAGGTGGTCCATATGTATCAATAATTAGGTGTCTTAATTGATGGCTCACTCACTTCCAAGCCACATACGCCTATGGAAAATATTGAGAAGAAGCTGAAGCTTAAACTGTTTTTGGTTTTTCAAAACAAGCTGTTTTTCTTTTTATGTAAAGAAACGTGTTGTTGCTGCAACATTTTTATTAGTGCTGATGTAAAATGTCTGAATGATTGATACTGTTTATCAAGATTTTTTTTATGTCCACTCATCATTGTGAATTATACTCTTGATTAGGACGGCCAGCTCTTGTCACTTGAAGGGCCAATCACTGGTACGCTTTTATTTATGAGGAAATATTGGGGCTATTGCCTTGTTATATTTGTGCCTTAATTACTCTGAAAAATGCTGAATCCTATTCTCTTTGGTCACAAGATTATTTGTTGCTTTTGGTCCCCTACTCTTGTACAGAGTTGGGTAAAAACAGCTTTTGTTTACTCTAATTATCATGCATGGTATATGCTACAAAAAGGCTGGAAGCTAACTGATTTAATTCCTATAAACACTTTTGAATCCAAACAGAGTTTTTGAGACAAGTTCCACAACATACATTTGTTTTTCATAACGTGTTGGTAAAATTCTGTGTTGAATATATGTAACCGCATTTTATGGCTGTTTGTTGCTGCCTCTTGGCCAGAATTCCCTCTTGGAAAAAACAAGTGTTTCAATCTTTTTTGTGAAACCATTTTAGGGGTGTAAGTTTGTACTTTTATGACACCCATCAATGCGGTAAATTGGAGGTCATATGTACATTTTATTTTCCAAATTGTGCCATTCAAAAACAGAGGCAATTTCACCAGAGATGATTAGCTTAGCTCTGGGCAGCAGTCCCAGAGTCTTGGAGCACTTTAATTTCTCTCTGTGCTCAGTCAGACTGGAAAAACCCATTTGCAAGATGGCTGCCGAGGTCAGGCGTGGTTGGTTGGGCTCCACCGATGGCCTCGGTATTTTACCATTTATTTTATTGCTGAATATTTTAACCTGGAATTCTTCACTGCATATGGGGACGTTCATCAATCCACCTAATGGTGAACAATTTAAACTTTACATGTTTGGATACGGACGATACACTCTGTATTCCATTTGGTCATTGTTGTGGTTTGAATGCAACGTAAATGCCGACCATCAAAGCAGGGCTAAACTAGCTCATCCAAAGCGCTCCTAATGCTGCTGCTTTTGGCCGGGGATATTCATCTAAACCCCGGTCCGATCACGTTTCGGCCCAAGGCTAGCTCTATGGAGCAGGTGAGGCCATTCACCGCCGGAGCAGCGCACTCACCGCCTCTTCTTCCTACATTGGAGCCGGCCAGCCACGACTTATGTTCAGATCAGCTATTGGCACTAAGTCAGGAAGTACCGGAGGAGCTGTTCGCTCAGGAGCGTACAGCACCTGCACCCAGCCACGGGAGACCATTCCGTCGTCAGGCGGGCGTGACACCTGCCATGTTTGATGGACATGCGGGCACGGGGCTTGCGCTCAACACACCAATGGCACACAGCGGCGAGGATGCTGCGTATGAGCAGGTGAGTGTACCACGCTGTAGTGGAAATGCTAAAAGCACGGACAATATCAAACAATCTGGCTTAAAGGACAGCCGCGCTACGCAAAAGCAAAGGCAGCATTGCTTCTTCAAAACTGTCAATCACGCCAGAGTACTGTGGGAACCGAATTGCAAACCAAAGGGAATTCTAGGGGGCGATTAAACATCAAAAGCCTGATCTCCAAAAGGGATCAGATTTCCACTCTCCTTATGGAGTCCAATTTGGATTACCTCTGTCTGACTGAATCCTGGCTACATGACAATATATAATTTTTAGATAATTTTTGGACAATATACCCAACCAATATGATCACCATTGAAGGTTATCAATGTTTCAGGAAGGACAGAATCTCTGGGAAGGGAGAAATAGTTTTAATTTATATAAAAGACAAACTCACCTCATCAATGTATCTATAAGAAAATGCAAATTTCCCAATGACTGGAAGAAAGCAGTAATCATACCAATTCTTAAGTCAGGGGGCCAGGAATACATGTGCAACTACCGGCCGATATCAATTTTGCCTGTATTATCTAAAATCATTGAAAAGGGCAGTAGCTACACAACTAGTTAATTACTTGGAAAACAAACATCTCTTCCACCCTCAGGAGTTCGGCTTTAGAAATGGATACTCAACTGAAATAGCAAACTGCTGTTTTGTTGAAAACATCAAAAAATCATTGGGTGAGGTAGTGGGGACTGCATTCCTCAATTTTAAAAAAGCTTTTGAAATAGTTAACAACTGCTTGCTTTTAGCCAGAATGCCTACATTTGGCATCCCTCTGGAGGCAGTGGGATGGCTTGCCACTTTCCTTCAGGACAGGAAAAAGTGTGGGAAATTTGCTCAGGAGAAATCTTCATTTGTAGATAATTGTATGGGCTTACCTCAGGGTTCTGTTCTGGGGCCTCTGCTGTTTGGTCTGTTCATAAACGACCTGCCTTCTACTTGCCCAGGTGTCCGCTACCAGCTCTATGCAGACGATACTGTTTTTTATGCACCCGCCAAGACACCAGAGCAAGCTGCAAAAATTCTGTCTGCATGCATGGCTGAGGTTAACCTGTGGCTCATTCAAAATAACTTGGTCCTTGACCTCACAAAGACAGTATATTTGCAAAATGAGACATTACAAATGGTAAATGAATTTAAATATATACCCTCATTTAAGGTTTGACAAGCACGTCAAAAAAATATCTAAAACAATACTGCACAAATTGCTAAGATTTAACTGCTTTATTAATTTGTGTTTTCTTAAGTTCTTTAAATGTTTCCATAACCTTGCTCACAAACATTTTAGGACATTTACCCAGAGACCAAACAGCAAGGGTGGAATAACACGAGGAACATTGACCCAGAATGTTACACCCCCCCAGAGCAGGACTTCATTTGGTCAGTCAGCTTTTTCATATCCGAGCAGTAAACTCTGGAACTCTGTGCCCACTGATATAAAGACTGTGATCTGTGAGTTTAAAACATTTGTCTCCAAACTCAAAAGCTGGTTGAAAAAAACCCAATATTGTAGGTGGGTGATTGATTGAGTGATTAGCATATGTGATTGCTTTCATTCATTATTTTTAGGGGTGGCTTTGTTTTATGTGTTTTAGATCGTGTATTAAAAGCAAAAGTTCAACCAGGGACGGGTTGTAAATTTTTGCTTAACTCCGTATGCTCAACATCAGCTGCTAGCTCTGCTTTGTGTCTTTGTCTGATTGCATTGTCTCTGTTAAATAAACTAATAAAACAAAATGAAAAAAGTACAGCGGCTTTTAATTGTCAATAAGCATTTTTTTTTTATGGGTGCAAAGCTCTGCCATTGTAAATATTGCATATGATTAGTCAGTCATCCAATATGCCTTTCACAACACAAATATGGTCATCATCAGTCTGTAGGGAGTAACATATATAAAGTATATTTCCAGGAGAACGTTTCAGCAGCCTTTTGTACCAGTTCTGAAGGGGATTAACAATTCATTGGTTTTATAAAAAGAGGTGTGTGTGATATACAGTACAGTGCTATAAAAAATATTTTGCCCCTTCTAAAATTTCTCTTCATAGTCTCCCCACTTTAATGTTTAAGGTTACCAAACAAATAAAGATCGGTCAAAGATAAGTAAACATAAAATGCATGTGCACACAGGGCCATGTAAGTTCAAATATTTTCCCCTGTTAATAAGAATCATTAACTGCCTTTTTTGTTTGCTTGTATTGTTTTTGAGTATTATTTACATTTGTGTGACAAATATGCGCAAATATAAATCAGGAACAGGGCAAGCACTTTTTTACACTACTGTATATATAGATCTATATGTTGCAATAATATTTGCATCTTTGTATTGGTGTGGGAACGACTGTACCAACAAACCGTACTTTCCTCTGGGGATAAATAAATAATTCCTGACCTTGATTTTGAAATTAATGTTGCTAAGTTTTGCATTGTATTTTCTTGTTTTTCGGGGCCGGAGACATTGGAAGAATGTCAGAATGTTGCTGAGGCAACTGCACAGGCTGCATCTGTGTTTTGGTTGGAAGATAAACACTTGCCACCCAGCAGGAACTGGATCATCATTCTACAATTACAAGAACACATTCTCCATGCATATTATCCAAAATAAAATCTGTTCTTTTTTTTTCTTCTTCTTCTTGACAACGGTGTTTCGTGTATTAAAACGGTTTCTGGTAAAATGTGTTTTTTTTGGAAACCAAAATGTAACATGACAAGAAAAGCATATAACGAGTTGAAGTACAACATAAATGTTATCTGCTTTAGGAATGAACATTAGTGATGTAGTTCAGTGGTTCTCAACCGAAGTCCTCGAGTACCCTTATCCAGCCTGTTTTCCATGTCTCCCACAAGCAACACAGGTGTTTTAAACGATCAGCTAATCAGCAAGCTCTGCAAGAAGCCTCATAACGATCCTCAGCTCTGTTGGCTAAGTTGGATAGGGGGGCAGGGGGTCGTGGGGGGGGGGGGGGCGGCGGGGTTTGGGGGCTGGTGGGGTGCCTGGCGGGCCTGCAGTGCCCCGTTCTGCTGCGTTGGGCCGGGGGCGCGGGCCGTGTTGGGGCGGGGGGCACTCCTGCTCCTGGGTTTGCTCTTCGGCCGGTGGCCCTGGCGGGGCCCGGGGGTCGTCCTTTGGCGCTGCCGCGGCCTGGGGGACCCTGAGGTGTTGCGCTTGCTCTGTCCCGGCAGGGGTCGACGGCTCCCCTCTTTGGTGGAGATTTTCATGCATGCCAGATCCACCACACCAGCATCTACCGAAACTCAGACACAATCTGTTTCCTCCTCAGGTCATTGAATCGGTGGAGGCTGGTGTCTGTGGATCTCACGCGGCTTCGTCTGTCCTTCCTTCCTTTTCTCGGTCTCTCCTTCGGTCTCTTGAGGCCTCCCTGATTTTATGTTTTTTGGATTTGTTGGGGTCTGGATGTTTCTTGGGTTGGGGAGGAGTTCTGGTGGGTGGTGCCTGGTCGGTGCCGGATTTCACCTTCCTTGGTTTTCTTTGGTCCCCTCGGGTCTCCTGACGGCGGTGTTCGGTTTAGGTGAACGGTATGAGATTTTTTCTAATAGTTTTTTTTGGTGAGCTAACAAATACACGCACGCACGCGCGCAGGCACGCACGCACATACACATACTCACCCACACACACACACAAAAAATAAATAAATAAATAAAATAAATAAATAAATAAATAAAGAGCAATGATGATGACATTTCCGAATGAACAATACTGAGCTCTTTAAAAAAAAATTGCTGTATTCGCTCAAACAAACATACAAAAATAGTGTTTGAAGCAACAACAAATTATATTTGTGAACGATGCTGCTTCTAGATAAGATTGGAAAAAAAATACAAGTAAAAAAAACTAGAGCTGCGAGCAGCTATAAAAGGACCTCACAACCTGGCCACATTGGGGTACCTGCACGTTGGGGTACTGCCACATAGGACAAGAACCCTCTAAAATGTCAATGTTTTTGTGAGGTCTTATGTGTGTGCAAAGTTTCATGAGTATTCATTAAAATATGACCTCTCTAAATGGCCAAAAATGGTTTGCAATTCCCAAAATAAAATCAAAATGGCGGACTTCCTGTTAGATTTAACATATAGCCACAAGATGTTTTGTAGGTCTTAGGCTCATAGATATGCCTCCCAATTTTCACAAATCAAGGTAAAATGTACAACCGGGAATGTTTCGTAAAAAAAATAGTAGAGGGCGCTATTGGGCCATTTATTGAAAATTACAAAATAAATCTGTAAAATATTGATGTTCATGCCAGGTCTGATGTGTGTGTGAACTTTCATGAGTTTTCACCCATGTTTAGACCCTCAAAACCGGCATCAATTTTTTTAGCAAACCACTTCTTAGCAAATTTTAGTGCATCACCACTGACCTTGCTCTGCAAGCTGAATTCTCGCGGTATTCGTGAGTTCACAAACTCCCGAGAATACATCTTGTACTGAGCCCATTGATTTTCACTGGTGCTTTAGACCAATCACACATTGTATTTGCTGCGTGGTATGCCGCTGTGACGAAACCAGGAAGTGGCGACACCGTGGGAAACAAACTAACCTAATATGGACGCTGCAATTATCTCTGTTCTTGCAGGATTACGCACCTTTCCTCGTTGAATGTTGAACAGTGAAGCTTTGTGCATTTTTATGTGGTAAAGATGTTCGTGCCCCCCGCCCCGCTCCCCTGAACATGAAACCGAAGACGACATTTTAATTTATTGCCATGATTGGTCAAAACAAACGTGTACAAGATGCCGCATTGTCCAATCAGCTTGAAGTGTTGTACAGAATGTCAACTCATCGTGGAGCAGTCCCAGATTGATATGTGGAGAACTCCCTTGAGTGAATCACAATTATCAATCTGGCTATTGCCAGGTTACATCACCACAGCAACAGCAAAAACGAAAACAAAATGAAATTGCTTTCGATGACTTTTCATTTTAAACATCTTAAGAAGAAACACAGCAAGTTTGAAGATGATTGGATACATTTTGTAGGAGGAGTTTGTTAAAATATGACTCCTATAAAACGTCCAAGAAATGGGCACACATTTCAAAGTAAATCAAAATGGCGGACTTCCTGTTTGTTTTAGCAGTTGGTTCCAAGACTCTTTTTAGTATGTCGAGGGCTGCAACATTTGCCTTCAAATTTTCATGGCTCTACATGAAATGTACAACCGGGAATTTGAAGTCCCGCCCCTGTTATGACGCTTTGTTCATCTCTCTATGCTAGCAGCATGTTGTATAACGACAGGCAGAACAATCAGATGCTCCTTCTTTTACTACATGACATAAAGTACAAGTTGCAATTAACCTATGTATGCACAATTACCATTCAATTAGACACTTTTTGTTTCTTACAATAATTGTTTGGTTGTTTGCTACGAGAGCTACAATCTATTAACTCCCCCCCCCCCCCCCCCCCCACATAGAAATTACCTGTACCTGTCTTTATTGCATGCAAGGTCAGGATGTTATCTGTATGTTGTGAGCGCTGTGTTGCGTGTGGCTGGTTGTTACAAGAGTGACCTCCAGTGTGCACGCAGAAGGAGAGAGCAGCACTTCTCGCTGTGCGTTTTGACAGCTATGTGACCTCCAGTGAGGAGTGCCTGCTGACAGGCTTAAACATGCCACCCTTCTTACAATGACTTCAACGCTACCATTGGCGCAAACGTGCCCCCTCGGCGACAGCATGTAATCAACAATTTTCCAATAAAAGACAAGCGTGAGATGAAAGTAAGTCCTGTTTCCCGATTTCCCTCCAATTATTGCGCTCATCTCATCTCCTTTCTAGCCGTGTAAAAAAATAAAATAATGACACGTGGTTGTTTTGCGCCCTCTCAGCCTCAAATGTTCCGCGGGGGAGCGATGGAAGAGGAGGAGGAGGAGGGAAAGAGGAGGAGGAGAGATGCAGGAGCAGGCAGGAGGAGAGACGACGTGCTCAGAGGGGTGTCCGCTTTCTAGCCACGGACACTGAGCTGCGGAGCATCCTGCGCACATTTGGATTTATCACTTTTATTAACACCTCTCACTTTTTACTTTGGCTTTGATTTAAGAAAAGACTGGCAGGATGTGGAAGACGAGCCAGTGGACAGAGAAAGAAAAAGGCATGATGGATGTTGTTTTTTCTTCTATTGTTTAGTCTTTATGTGACATTATGCATGTGACTTTTTAGGAGGGATCAACAAAAACGCCAGCATGGATTTCCTGAATTTCTCCTCTTTCGAGGAAGGGACGGAGGCAGACAACATCTCCACTAACAGCACCTCTCAGAGCAAATACACGCCGCTCGCCATCTGGAGTCTAGCTGGACTTGTCAGTTTTCTAATCCTGTTCACGATAGTGGGCAATGTCTTGGTCGTTATCGCCGTTTTAACAAGCAGAGCTCTGAAACCACCCCAGAATCTGTTTCTGGTGTCTCTGGCTAGCGCAGATATACTGGTGGCCACCCTGGTCATGCCGTTTTCTCTGGCGAATGAACTGATGGGCTACTGGCTTTTTGGTAAGATTTGGTGTGACATCTACTTGGCTCTGGATGTTTTATTCTGCACCTCCTCTATTGTGCACCTCTGTGCCATTAGTTTGGACCGCTACTGGTCAGTGACACAGGCGGTAGAATACAACTTGAAGAGAACGCCAAAAAGAGTCAAAGGGATGATCGTGGTGGTGTGGTTGATCTCAGCCGTTATCTCCTTCCCACCGCTGATATCAATGGACAGGAGCAACAATGAGACAACCCCTCAGTGTATTATAAATGATGAGACCTGGTACATCCTCTATTCCAGCATCGGATCCTTCTTTGCCCCCTGTGTCATCATGATACTGGTCTACATTCGGATCTACCAAGTGGCAAAGACCAGGACCAGAACCATGTCAGAGAAGAAAAGGGACGTGGATTCGCCACAGGAGAACGGGCGAACCGACACAGACAAAGGCGGTTCGTTTAAGTCTGAAAGAGGTGGAAGTGTTAAAGAGCAAGAATGTGAAAATGGCCATTGCAAGGAGCACACGGCGAGCACTTCCTTGACAAAAACTTCCAAAAACCCACACATCGACCACCATGACGATTTTGACGACAGCAGTTCATCAGACGAGAAGCCCAAGAAAAGCTCCACGTCGTCGAAACATCACCACGATGACCGTAAAGACAGGAAGTCCAACAGGAAAAGCAGCTCGGCCTCGAAATTCTCCAGCAGGAAGTCGTATGCTAGTTCCAAGTCCATGGAGCTGTTCTCATCTCGCCGCAAACGCAGAAGCACAGTCAACAGGAAGAAAGCGTCCGCGGCGCGAGAGAAACGCTTTACGTTCGTCCTGGCTGTGGTCATGGGGGTTTTTGTTCTGTGCTGGTTCCCCTTTTTCTTCTCGTACAGCCTGTACGGAATCTGCAGGGAGATGTGCAAGATCCCCGAGACTCTGTTCAAGTTCTTCTTTTGGATCGGCTACTGCAACAGCTCATTAAATCCGGTCATCTACACCATCTTCAACCAAGACTTTCGTAGAGCTTTCCAGAAGATTCTCTGTAAGTCATGGAAACGCTCTTTCTGATTGGGCTTTAACGGACATTTTATACGCCAGATTACCATGTAAGCGCTTCTGAGATGTAGAGTGTTGACCTGGGGAAATCTTACCACCTTTTACTATCAGGGATTGTGCTTGAAATGAAGGGATGGGAACGCATCAAAGGCCTGAAATAAAGGTGCGGGAAAGTGTTATGCTTTTATTCACCGTTAGAAGCTTTCACTAAATGCCGGACAGCTTTTTGCACTCAAAATTTTTGATCCAACTAAACCACTCACATTGATTTACGCTCCCTTCATTGAAATACAATAAACAGCCACTGTGATGCACGCGCGGCACAACAGTCGCACCTGGATGAACCGCTCAGGAGACGAAGAGTTTATTGAGACACTTTATTCACGTTATCATGGAACATAATGCCAAGACTTTGACAATCTCCAGTTGTTCTATATAGGACTAAAGTGCATCTATCTTCTATGGCTCTTAATCTGTTTTTCTTGACCTTTGTAATATGTTTCACTCAATATGAGGATCAATGGGACGAAGGGGCTCCTTTCTTACAGTTCCAGTGTCAAAATGGGAACAAAAGAAAAGAAAACAACAACCACTTACAAAAATCGATACATGAAATCTCCTATCCATAAGTACTATAGCTGCCTCAGTGGGAGGTTCCTGCCTGTTCATATACTGAGAATGACGTGGCAACCTTTCATCAAGATTTTTGGGTGAGAAATCTCTGGACTCGGTGGAATGTAAAGCTCTGTGACACAATGGGAAAGTCATCTCATTCAGGGCGTCTCTCTGGAACTACAAAATCTCTTGAGTCTGAAACAATAGATGATGATCGCTGCCTCCCTGCTGCGGCAGATGGACACTGAGGCGCCCACAATGTGTGTGGAAAAATGGTCTAATGGAGGAGGACGGGGTGACTGAAAGTGTATTATGTGGAACTATATTGTTGAAGGGTGTAAATCCCCACTGCCACTCACTGTATGTGTGCGAGTGTGTGTTTGTGTGCCGAGCTTGTGTATGGCGGGGTGTTTTTGTGTGGTGTAAGCCTGAATCTGGCAACAGGACTGATCTTCTCTGCTCAAGTGTCTTTCTGTCCTCTTTCTTTTACTGTCAGGCGGATTTGATGTTTTCCACAACCCCACCAAAGTCAGACCCATTAAAAACCTCTTACATATTATTGCTCACTTTTATCATCTGCTGCCGGCACACATAAGAATGCACATTAGATACTCTTCTCATTTATAGTTTTTTCATCTTGACATTTCAACCATTCATAGCCAGGAGGTTACATTTTTATTTTCCCTTGTAAATATGTGGAAACAGTACAGTGTTATTGTGTGGTGCCTCATGATCACACATGTATTGCTATATGAGTAACTTGTACTGTTTGCATTCTGAACAATTCTCTCATGGGTTTCCATGGCACACCAAAATGTCTTTTTCTAATGTTTTAGAAGAAAAACAAGAACAAGTGTTTATTTCTCCGCTTTAAGCACATTCTAACAGATCAAATAAATTTAATCTAAACTGTGCATTGGCTGGATTATTTTATTATTATTTTATTTTGTTATATATTATTATATAGTCCAGTTTGATTCCCAGCATAAACTTTAATTTTGCCGATGCCTCCTCAAAGTGGCACAAGTGCAGCAGTATGCAGTCATGTGGTCAAAACTAGGGGTACGAATTGCCTAGTACCTGCCGATTCGATCCTTATCATGATTCGTAGGTCACAATTCGATTTGATACTGATTAATCTTGATACGAATCTATAAGCCAATTATTGTGATTTTTTTTTTACTCAAATTTAGAAAATACTCATCAGTAAACCTTGTACAGGCACACTAAAAGATTTGAATGAAAATGTATTTCTTTGAAACTTCAGGCTTATAACTGTGAGCCACTGTATTTATCAAACAGGTTTCAATCGGTTTCATATTTGAACAGCACTGAAATCAAATATTAAGGCTTAATGTTCCATTAATATAACATCCTTCCATGCTTAGTGTGAACCCTAACCCTAAGACATTTTGTTTAATATTTCCATCAAAAATTGGTGTTTAAACCAATTTGTATCGATTCGGCTGTGTTTTAAATCGATACGAGAATTGCGCGCTGCAATAGCGCAATATATTGCTGAAGAAAATGTTTTTTTAACCCCTCTAGTCAAAACAGTAGCCACAAGTAATGACAATTGGTACATTGGACTAAAACTCCAAAGTCTTATCCTCCTGAACTCATTCCCAATTACAAATTGGAATTCAAATTGGAATTCAAACACTGCAACAGCAATGGTCATTATGTCAGGTGTTAGCTTGACTACCCGTAATGCAGTTAAACAAAATCTGAAAATAAAACAAGATGACTTTCTTCTCTCTTGAAGTTTTGACATTTGCTCAGTGTGAGAAATATTTAAGAACTTGTGTTTTGCTAAAGAGATGCACCAGAAAATCAAAATCTTGCAAACGATTGCAACACCCAGTCAAAACAGAAGTCAACTCACACTCAAAACTTTAGTTTAGTTGATACTTAAAGCTCATGACACATTTCTCACCTCCTGTGGGTGTACTTGCCAACTGAGGGGGCGGGGGGGTGTTATACACATGTCGACGGACATTAATTTGCCGCCGACTTGCATATTGTCATTTACATTAATTTTTTTGGTGGTAACAAGATGTAAGTCTATTGGTAACCAAAAGTTCCACTTACTGTTTAAGCAACAATTTGATAATGGTCAGAAACAACACTTCATCAAGACAAATTTTTTTTTTTTAATTCCTTGCATATACCTCTATGTTATGTTATGTGTTCTATCTCTCTATCTATCTATTAAACTCAAGTCTCTGTTACTCCAATTTACCACAACATGGCTGCAAACAATTAGAATTGTTATTTATTTATTTAATTTGTTGCACTCTTGTCGGCCATCATAGTACTTCTACTCTGAAGCTTCTGTGTCTGTGGCTTTATTACATACGTTCACGTTATGACTCCTCTGACACCGTAAAGAAAATGAAAATATAGCGAAGACTGAAGGCCAATGGTTTCTTTTGCGCCAGTTATAAGCAGAACTGCAGCCAGTCCATGAAGGTTGGTCACTCTGCAACCTTAGCTTTTAGTGATGGCCATTGTGCATGTGCTTGAAAAGAATAATAAAAAATAAAACACCCCCTGATTCAATCACAGATCAGCTGTGGGTGACAGTTTATTCGGAAGAATAGATAATAACCAGTGACCCGACAAGGTTTATTACAACCCGTGCATCCTCCACTCATGCCTCTTTATTTATTCCCTGAAAGATGAGTGGCGTCACTTCAGTAAAATGGTAAATGGACTGCTTTTTACATAGCGCTATATAGTGTCCAAAGTGCTTTACGATGCCTCACATTCACCCATTCACACACACACACACACACACACACACACCCTCATACACTAGTGGCCAGCTGCTGCCATGCAGGGCGCTGCCTGGTCCACTGTGAGCAAATCGGGGTTCAGTGTCTTGCTCAAGGACACTCCGGCATGGTCACCAGAGGTGATGATCGAACAACCACTCTACCACTGAGCCATGCCTCGCCACTTCAGTGACCAAGCAGAATAGATTCTGTCATTGGTTCCTCTCCCTTGTCAGTGTTTATAGCATGCTGTGTCAGCAGGACACTTCTACACGCCACAGACACTTCTGATAGCTGCAGTGCTGCAAATGGGAACGAGATGCCATCAAATGTCCAGTTAAATGGCCAGATTGATAACCTCTTCTATGAAAATGGGCCTTGAAATAAGATGACCAGAAAAGAGTGTCAACAATTTTACTGTTCCAGCAGTCCTAGTGCACAACTACCTGAAAGAATACATCCAGCCATCGATTTTTGGTTATGCTCATTAAGGTTTCAGGTGAGCAAGACACAATCCCAGCGGACTTTTGGGGAAGAGTACAACCTAAGCTTGTCACCAGCCACAGTGAGGAAACATACAGCATAGAAAAACAATCATTTACAATCACATGTTTTTGACATGTGGGAGGAAGCGGAAATACCTGAAGAAAACCCAGTGAACATTCAAACTGCACACAGAAGGGCCCAGCCTTAGAAGTCAGAGGCGTCTGTGCAAGCCACTGAGCCCTGACTGCCCGTGATTGGGCATGTACACCCACCCACCCATCCATCCATCCATCTAGTCATTCCATTCCATTCATTTTATATGATTTATCCCCCTTCAGAGTCTTGGTGACCTGGAGCCTATCCCAACTGACTGTGGGCGAAAGGCAGATGACACCCTTGACTGGTCACCAGTCAGTTACAGGACACATACAAAGACAGACAACCGTTCACTGGTAGTTTTCTACTGTCATACAACCCACACAGCCTGCATGCACCAAAGTCAGGCAAATGTACCACCTTCAACATCTGAGACTTTATTAAGTAAACAGTACAAAATTGTGAAATGTAAAGTTATGAGCACAATTGTATGGTGAGAAAAAGGTTTAATGCCCATAAAACGCAAAGTACTGTGCCAATTGTTTTGATATTTTCAGAGGTTGAAGTGGACAGGTAAAGATGTTCATGCGAATTTTTGTGACGATTCATAGCATTTTAATTTCACGCCATTATAAAAACGATTATTAAAAAAAAAAACTCTGACCAAAGTGAAGATCTGTGAATACTGCATTCATGCGTCTGCATGTGGACATCAATAACCAGGTGTTTGCGTTTTGAAACGTCACTGCCTGGGACAAAGTATGTTCTTACGTCACATCTGCGACACATGCGACCTGAATTTACAAACAGTATGGATGCCCTCATAAAATTGTTGGTGCTTGGTGTCCAGGTGCTTTTTATTTTGTGCTTTTTTTTTTACAAGCCCAGATATTGGTCCACATACAAAAACACAGGCGAAGGATGACGTTAAGGACGTTTATTTTCTGCCACCGAGGCATGGTTCCCCGCTAAAGGCACAGACGTCGGTATTGGGTCAGACTGGGACGCACTGCCAGCTACTGGGAGAACTTTGAGACGGAAATTGTGCTCCCGAAGGAATGGTGTGAAAATTTTCATATGTCCCGGTTCCTGATCCTGCCATTGTCTGAGTTATTGCATGCTTATGAAATGTGCTAAAAACACACTTATGCAGCTAGGTGTGGATGATTAATTTTTCTGAAAACAAAATGGGGTATACGTACGTATATATATATATATATATATATATATATATATATATATATATATATATATATATATATATATATATATATATATATATATATATCTGTGAGTTCAGATAGGCTCCAGCGTGAGGAAAAGCGGTTAAGAAAATGGATGGATATATATATATATATATATGGCTTTCATTTTAAGCAATTTATAAGTTTTATAAGTTGCATTTGTTTTACAGGTGGATCGCACCTCCTCCGAAATTGAGAACAATTATTGCAGAAAGGCGGACGTTTATAATCCAACCGCAACTCATTTACTTTGCTACCGTCAACATGATTAAGGAACGGGGATTTTGGGTGTGATTCCGTGCTCTATTGTTCTTGGTCTCATTTTTGTAAAACACATTTTCCCTAAAAATAAGACTTGTGGTTCAGTGTGACCAAGATGTTTATCTTCTTAATTATTCCGTTTTTGACTGGTGTGATTCGTACTCCGTAGTGACGTACGGTCCGAAAAATACGGTATTTTAAAAATGGTAAAGGTCTCATTTTATTTTTATTGTATTTATTTTTTGTGACAGCCACTATTCTGAAAATTATAATTTGACTGGCTGGCACGGACGTGATAATAATCATTTTGAGAGGAAAATTAAATCAAGAAAAAATGACAGGGTGGATTCTGATGATCAATCACATAAACAATGACGCCCACATCTCATCACTACAATTGGACAGAGTCCATTATCAGCAGGCAAATGAAAGGAGAAGTGTGTGGGTGCTTGAAGCTATATGCTAAAAACAACGCGCTGCACAGTAAGTGTCTTTTTCTGCTGCCATCTGCACAGTGAGAGCCATGCGACTACAAAGCACTGTACAGGCACCAATATGCTCCTTGAAGCTGGAAGGAGGTGTGTGAGGTGATGCTGACTGTGACTGAAAAATGGCATTCTATTATCTGATAGTGAGGTATGGACAGAGGTGGGCAGTAACGTGTTACATTCACTTAAGTAACTTTTAGGATAAGTTGTACTTAACAGAGTAGTTTAGATTTTTTTGTGCCTGTATTTGAGTATATATGTTAAGAATAAAGATGGGGAGCAGTTCTGCAACACATCCAACTCGGGTGCTTTTCACCAATAAAACATAATCACTTGTGACATTTGACTCCCATTACACCAATCAATCAGAGCAAAGCAGCAACATGACCGCACGCAGTATTTGCGGTCTTGTCAAAGTGACTAATTCCCGTGAAGATGGCCTCAAATTAAGGACATGTTTATATTTAAAGAAAAGCTTCATTAATTTTATATGTGTGGTTTGATTGGTAGTATTTAATTAGCTAGGAAAAATGCACTTCTACTTTGATATATTTCACTTTTATGGCAACATTTTCAACACATGGGTACGTCCATGTCGAGTCGTAACGTGTGTGTGTACGCACTTACCGGAATAGATATTCAACCATAAGCAGGACACAAAGAAAAATAATGCCATAACGCGTTACAATAATTTGCAAAGGTTCAAGCAAAAACAATCCACAAGATGCACACTGGCATGTTATTTCCACAATTTCCACAGAAAGATTGTATTTACAGAGTCATTGTTGGAAAAAAGCTGAATTTGCACATAACATCTTAAGTTACTCCCCGATTAATAAGTTCACACAAGCATCCCCCCCCCCCCCCCAATGAACTGAACACTTATATACTCTTAAATAATTATCTCATTTGAGTAAATTTTTTGGCTACTCTACCCACCTCTGGGTATGTGTTGAATAAGGAAATTAACAATTAAAGTAACTTTAACATAATTGTTTTTTGCTTTTGAGTTATGGCAGTGGTAACTACAACATAGCCTGGCATCCTTTCTAAATCTCTCATCTCCCCTGCCTCCCTCACACGTCAGAAGCAATTTTAGCAGATCTTCACGAGTGCTCAGTGGGCGAGAAGTGGCAAATCAAGCCAGGCTGCAAGGCAAAGTATGTCATTTTGTACATTATGTTGCTGTATATATATGTATAAGAGTTTCAATTTCTCAGATATTATGGAAAATTGTTTGGTTTGGTTCTGGATTGTTGCTTCTTTCTATCTTCTTATGGAGTACAATAAAAGTGGTTTAGATGGCTCCCTCATTTCCCCATCTGAGTTGACCAATTTCCCAAATGTTTTCTGTTTGTGGCTCTTTATGGATCTTGGAGATTCCTGCAACTTAACACAAATGTGAACTGTAGTTTGCCTATTCAATTATGCTCAGGCGCTACACTATCGATCGCTGAGGTAGCAAACAAACGAGAGAAAACTGTCAGTCTCTGCTCTTGCTTTCAGGCAAAGTCTGAGAATTTTTTTAAATCAGGAGTCGTATTTCCCTCAAGTGTTGGGAAAGACAACCAACAATTCAAGGACAGGAAACATCAAATGCATTGCTTGGTTGATTTAGAAATGTGCTCTCTTATACAGTATATTAATAATGTTTGGAACAAATATGGTGGTTTTTGTCTTTGCTACATTGTGGGGCCCATACATGCGTGTTTTTCCATGTTTAACTACCATTGTGGGACCAGACCTCTTTTTGAGGGTCAAGACTTGGTTTTAGAGTTTAGGTTTGAATTGGGTTATGGTTGAAGTTAGGGTAAGGAATGGGGGTAGGCAATCATTTCTGATGGTTGAGGTTAGGGGAAGGGGCTAGGAAATGCATCATGTCAATTAGATGTCCCCATGATGATACAAAGAAAAGTGTGTGTGTGTGCGCGCGCTCTTGTTTTTTTCACATGGTGGGATCAATATATCGGGATTTTACAGAGTTGTAGGGCCCACGTCCTTGTGGGGCCGCGTGTGTGTGTAGCCTATGTACAGTATGTGTGTGTGCGCTTCTGTTAGGGCTCTGACTGGTAATCCAAATCCAAGTCCGCTATTTGTTTACCGTTTAAACATTGAATCAATTTGAATAGATTACTAATTGTACTGTTGCTAAAAAGCACGTCATAGTCCAAAAAAATGGAAATGATACAGAAGTCTCTTATTACATGCCGTATTTAGTTATTCGCATTATTAGTGATTCTACGCCATCTAGTGGCAATCCTTAATAGGAACCAATGCAAGGAAAAAAGGGTTCCACCCGACACCACTTAACAGGTGCATTCGCCAACACGCACGCAGACAAGAGAACATTTAATGAGTTAATGCTAGCTAGCACTTAGCTAACCCGTTATTTTCGATACCACTCTACCCAAACTCCCTTTGCATGCTGCTGTGACGGCCAGCAGTGAATTAACAAAGATAAAGGTGTCCAACTGGGCTTTGTTGACTGCTTAACTTGTCCCAAGCTGGAAGGCAGCGGGCTTTTCACACACGATAAATGCGCTATTCCCACATACGCAGGGGTGAAAATGTCTTGCCGGAACTCCCTGACATAAAGGTCGCCGCACAGACAGAATTTTTTGGTCAAACCACCTAAATCCAAAGAAATCTGCTTGGCACAGTTATACCTATAACACAACAGGTCTTACACATGCATTATGCTACTGCATTACACTTACAGTAACATGATTGTGACAAGGCATACCTGAGAAACTTATTTTGATTCGAAATTTAATTTTTTCTATGATGTGCAAAATAACATAACAAAAACACCGACGTGGCACATCGACGTGACTCGTCAGATACACAGAGAACGGAACCGGTGGACAGAACTCCGTGGAATAAATAAAAAATAGATATTGGTGGAAATGGATTACGTTACATAAGTACACTGAAACAATTCAGAAGCTTTTTATGCTACGTTCACACCAAAATAGGGGGAAGCGTTCCGCCGCTGTGCCAAAAGTATTTGTCCGCGTACAAAAAAAAGCACCGTTCCGGTCCCGAATCTTCTTTCCCACTTACACCCCTGCACATATGTCACACATACATGTGTCTGTGGCCATTCAACATTACTAGACGTGACAATATGCTATAACACAATGTGACTCAAATCTGCAAATACTGATTCAGCGTTGGTTTTTAGCGGGCAATTCACAATTCCATTCAAGTCACCACCGATTTGCGCACAGCCCTAGCTTCTATGTATGAATGTGTAGCTCTTCAAGAGAGACTGTCTATATGTTGCCGTTTAACAAAGATTCGAATTAATGAGACAGATTAACTGACTAATAAGTGAAGATTGCTTCAATTAATGACTCACTGCTTTAATTTGAACACTCCCAGACCCGTAAAGCAGTGAGTGATTAAACTGCAAAGCATGGCTAATGAAAAGAGATAATTTCAGTGTGGATATAAAATGCAAATGTTTTTTGTTTTGATTGCATGCATAACACTTTAAAGCACACCGTAAACATAACAGTAAAGTGAAGGATTTTGCAGACAAATTGAATCTAGGTTTATTCATTCTAATATTGTCAGTGCATCATTTGTTACTATTTCATTATAACCTGGGCTGCAGAGATGTGTGACTGTGTGAGTGTAAGCACTTGTTTAATGTGAGCGCTTGCCACTGAAAGATAAAATGGGTCATGGAGCACTTGACGCATAACAATATTGTTGTATGACAACATGAAGATTGATAAGGTGTTTAATGAGGTAAAAAGTACCCACTCATTTGTGAATTTGGTGATAGACTTTTAGAGAAGCACGGGAATGATCGATCAAAAGATGGTCATGTCAATCAAAAGTTTGAGGAAGTTTGGAAGATTTGTGCTTAATGCCAAGCCCATTGATGACAATGTGAAGCTTTTACAAGCTGTCTTTGTGCCACCCAATTTTCAGCTAGCTGTGGAAACAGCAAAAAAAAAAAAAAAAAAAAACATGTACAGGTATGACGGAGCATTTCTTGCAATGAAACTTGGACATTCATTGTAATTGGACAATATGTAAAGGCTGAAGATGAGAGTAAAGAGCCTCTTGGGCTTGATATTGGAAGAGTGGGACCTCTTCATGTCACTCTGTGAGAGGATTAACTTGAAAGAGGACAAAAATGAAATGACCCCTCTTACCGAACATTTGATGAAACTTGGATGCATGACATAGAAAGGAGCAAATTCTAAACCACACAGACCCCTTAGTGGCTTTGTGGGTGCTTTCTTTCACAAATCTTTATTTTCAACTGAAGGCGCCAAGGTGAGGCCGGAAAAATGTCTTCAGTGGCCTACATGAACAGAGACACAAATTAAGCTTGAAAGTTCCCGAGGTTCCGCTGAATAAGTTATGTTCATTCAAATAAATGATAAGGGGGTCCCTTTTACTTTGGAGTCTCCCAGGGTTCGGTTCTTGCGCCTGTGTTGTTTGCACTTTATATTTTACCCCTGAGCCAAATCTTTCAAGAGCACAATGTCTCTTACCAATGCCACTCCGGAAAAAGTGTGAATAGCCCCCTGACACCCCTCCTCCAGTGTTTGAATGATGCCAGGGCTTGGTTGGTTTTTCATTTTTTAAATCTCAACGTGGGGAAAACTGAAATGGTGGCATTAGGCCCGATGAACCCCGTGAATGACTTGGGGTTCCCTTAAACAATATGCGTCTCAGCCACCCGCCTTGGCATCATCGTTGACTGTGATTTTAAATTCAGTAAGCAGGTCGGCGCAGTTGTTGAATCTATTTTTAATCACATCTGTCTTTTAACTAAAGTGAAATCTTTTTTTTTATCTTATAAAACTTTGAACAACAACACTTTTATTTCCCCTCACCCGGACTACTGCAATGCACTTTGCACAGGAATTAGCCACAATCTACTCTATCGCTTGCGGTTAGTTCAGAACTCTCCGGCGCGACGTTTAATGGGAACCCAAAAATATGAACATATATTGCCAATCCTTGTGCACTGGCTTGCTGTTAATTTTAGAATTGATTTTAGATTTTATTTTATTTTTTAAACCTTGAACGGACTGGCCCCTCCATACATTTCAGACCTCTTCCAGATGTACACTCCAACGCGTACGCTGACGTCTGAAGGCCAGTTACAGCTCGTGGTGCCAAAGGCATGATTTAAAACGAGGTAGGGCCCTCTCTGTGGTTGGCCATAAACTGTGGAACAATCTGCCTCTCCATGCTTCAACTGATCCCACGTTGGAGTGTTTTAAATCTTGTCTTAAGACACACTTTTATTCTTTGGCTTTTCGTTTAGCATGAATTGTGTGGTCCTCGGGGTCTTGCGTTTTTTTTTCTTTTTCTTTTTTTTTGTATTTTATTGACTTGAAGTGTATCCTTAAAAGAAGATAGTCATCTACAATGTTTGGTATTCTCATTTCAAAATGATGTCTATTGTAGACACTTGATGCTTCAATTTTGATTTCCAGATTACCAAAGAATATTTTAGGAGATATTGTATAGGGAACGTCTGACAAAATCTGATGAAAGCTACTGTGAACCCAGTGGCAATGAAGATGTATACAACTCTCAGAACGTGAAAGCAGTTCTGAGGAACCTCATAATAGTGGAAGAAGAGTACCATTGAATAAAAAGAAAAACAGAGGCTATCACGTAGCACTCATGGAAAAAGAGACCCATTACAGCGCTTAAATTGAATTTGCTAGGAGAGCAGAAAATGAATGCTCTGAAGACTCCCAGATGTGGTTGTAATGACCAAAATAAGGAGTAAACTAAAAGAAAGAAAGAAGAAGAATGCAGTACAAGGTTGTTTTTTTTATAGTAAGACACAATATTGTCTGTACTGTCCTATCTCCTGCCATAAAATGATGACACACCTGGTGCATAGAAACAAAACTGAAAAAAAGAAAAAAAGAAAAGAAAAAAAAAAGAAACAAAACTGAAACGGCCCTCGCCAAAGCAATGACTTCCCCTTTGAATCAAAAGCTCCAAAACTTCATTCTTATCCAAATAGGAGCAAAATCGTCATCATAATGAAGTTAAAAATCTGGTAGTGGAAAACTAATCCCAGACAGCAATATTTGGAAACAGTTCTATGAAAGCAAATATCTTTATTAAGACCAGCTGTCTTTACTAAAGAAGCAGACAGAAAAGATAAATTGACGAAGCAGAGGTTTTATGAACATGTTGATAAACCAGGGAAATATCTTGCACACTTAACTAAAAACAGAGCAGAATGTCAATCCATAGCGTGAGTACCAAAAAGCATGATTAGTCGATAAATGATAGCATCTTGAAATATTTTAAGACAGTTTACTCCTCTGAACAGTTGAATTGTGCGCATAAAATGAAATAACCCCTCCCCCACAAATTACGCTCCCTGAGATATCATCTGAACAAAGC